>NC_092785.1:52691233-53891233 GCF_047496795.1 Chiloscyllium punctatum
TGGAGTTGATGATCCACCTCACCCTCGCCATGATAGCCACAGAATCACAGATGCCCGTCTTCAACCAATTCAATTTGATGTTCGTGACATGAAGAAACAGCTGAACACAGTACGTACAAAAAAGACAATGGTCCCTGACACCATTCCTGTAATAGGACTGAAGACTTGTGCTGCACAACAAGCCGTGTCCCTGGGGAAGCTCTTTCATTCCAGATCCAACTCTGACATCTCCCTGGTAATGTGGAAAATTACTCAACTATGTCCAGTTCCTAAGAGGATTATAATTACAATCTGGCCAGTTATCTCCCCCTCAGACCCACCTCGACAGTCAAATTGGTGGGAGTTCTTTTTGACAGAGTTATTAAGCAGCACAGGAATAACCTGCTCAGTATGATTTCTGATAGGTCCCCATGTAGATATGGTGCTGCTGTGGAAAGGTCACTGGATTACTAATCCAGACCAGGCTAATGCTCTGGCAGCTGGTGTAAGTTAAACACAATTGACAAAATATTAAGATGCAAAATCTGGTGTCCGTAAATAGTGACCTTCAAGCCAATGTCGATTGTACACACCAATTTGCTTCACAAATGTCCTTTCAGGAAGTGAATCTCCCGTGTTTTCCTGGTCTGGCCTAAACGTGACTGCAGACACAGAGACATGTGATAAACTTTGCAATGGTCTCTGAATCCGCCAAACAAGACATTCTATTGTATCAAACTGTTCCGAGGTCTAAAGGATAAAACCAGACAGGACACCCGGCCCCAGCCTCAGTATCGGAAAAAGGGAATGAGAAACACAGTCATGTTGACCCTGCAGAGACCTCCATCCTAACATCTGAGAGCTTGTGATTAACCTTGGGAAGCTATAAAGTAGGAAGTGCAGTAGTCCATTTCGTCTGTCGAGTTTGCTACCCAATTCAATATAATGATACCTGACCCTTTATTTCCACACCGTTTTCCTCCTCTCCCACCATTCCTTTACTGTCTCTAAATCCTTATTTATATTCAGTGTCTTGGCTTTCAGGTTCGAGTGCATTCCTCAGGTTCACCAGTCACTGAGTGCAGACATTTATTGTCATCTCATTGCAGAATGGTCTGTCTGTACCTAATACTATGGACCCTTGTTTGAGACACCACAGCCAGGGGAATTATCATCCCTGCTTCCAATCCGTCTCACCCTGTCAGAGCTTTATATATCTCATTGAGATCTCCACCCATTTTCCTAAACCCCATGGAATACAGGCTCAGTCGCCCCAAACTCTGCTCCCACAACAAGCCTGTCATCCCAGAGATCAGTCTTGTCATCCTTCACTGCTCTCCCTCAATGTCAGGTTTGTCCTTTATTATGTACTGAGACCAAATCTGCACAGAATACTGCACAGTGTTTGAGATAGGGTCTCACCAAAGCCCTCTACAGCTGCAGTAAGACACGCTTACCCCTGGACTCAAATCCCCCTGAAATGAAGGTCAGTTGATCTTCCTAACTGCATTCTGCTCCTGCAATATTGCTTTCAGTGACTGGTCTACAGGGAGATCCAGATCCATTGCAATGTTACAGCTCCCCACTTGGTAGGTCTATGTACACTGGGCAGCGTGTGAATGCCATTCCCAGTATTGCCTTGTCGGTTCAGACCTCACTGTGCTTCAGGGACCTCGAAGGGCCGCGCAGAAGGAAAAACAAAAAGGCCCATACGTTGCTTTTCAGATCAACATGTTTCAAAAATCCCTTTTCAAACGAAAAGCTGCCAATCTCTTGTTCCCACCAATGGGCACACTGTCACCTCAACCCACCTTGCTCTCCATCTGCCACGTATTTGCCCATTCACTCCACTTGTCTTAGTCACCTTGAAGCTTTTTTACAATCTCCTCACCCACTCACAATCCAACATCCTTTAGTTCTATCAGCAGGTTGGGATATATTGTATTTGATTCCTGCAACCAAATGTTTAATGGGTATTGTGAACAACTGGGACCTGAGCACCGATCTCTGTGATATCCCAGAAACCTTCCTCTGTTATTTTTTTAAAATGATATTTATTTCCTGAATCTGGGTGTGACTGGCTGGGCCAGCATTTATTGCCTGTCCCTGGTTGCCCCTTGAGAAGGTGGTGGTGAGCTGCCTTGTTGAACCGCTGCAGTCCACTGTGGATTCAGTGACAGTAACACCATTGAATGCCAAGGTGCAGGTTAGATTGTATTTTAGTGGCGATGTTCACGGTCTGGCATTTGTGTGACGTGACTATTACTTGCCACTTGTCAGCCTGGATACTGTCCAGATCTTGTTGTATTTGAACATGGACTGCTTCAGTATCTGAGGAGCCACAAATGTTGCAGAAGATTGTGCAATCATTGGCAAACATCTCCACTTCTGACCTTAAAATGGAGGCAAGGTCATTGATGAAGCAGCCCTGAAGATGTATGGGCCTAGGCCACTGCCCGAGGGACTCCTACAGATTTATCCTGGAGCTGAGTTGACTGACCTTTATCAACCATGACCACCTTCCAACGTGTCAGGTATGATTCTAACCAGCGGGGAGTTTGCCCCCTGATACCCATTGATTCCAGATTTGCTAAGGCCCCTTGATACCACACTTGGTCGAAGACAGCCTTGATTTAAAGGGCTATCGCTCTCACCCAACCTCTGGAATTCAGCTCTTTTGTCCATGTTTAAACCACGGTAATGAGGTCAGGAGCTGAGTGGCCCTGGTGGAGCCCAAACTGGGCGTCATTGACCAGGGTATTGCTGAGCAGGTGCTGCTTGAAAGCACTGAGACCTTCCACCACTTTACTGATGATCGAGAGTATACTGATGCGGTGGTATTGGTAGGATTGGATTTGGTCTGCTTTTTATGTACAGGAGATACTTGGGGTAATTTTCCATGTAATCGGGGAAATGTTGTTGTAACGGTATTGGAACAGCTTGGTGAGGGCAGTGACAAGGTCTGGAGATCAACGTTTCAGTACTATTGCCAGAATGTTGTCAGGGTATGTACCCTCTGGGGTATCCAGTGTCTCCAACTGAATATGGATATCGCGTGGAGTGAATCAAATTGGCTGATGACTGGTAACTGAATTGTTGACGACCACTAGAGGAGGCCGAGGTGCATCATCCACTCAGCACTTCTGACTGAAGATTGTTGCGAATGCGTGAATGTTAACTTTTGCACTGAAGTGTTGGGCTCTTCCATCATGAAGGATGGGGATACTTATGGAATGTCCTCCTCTGTTGACTTGTTTAATTATCCATAATTATTCTCTACTAGAAGTAGAAGGACTGCAGAACTTAGATCTGATCCGTTGCTTGTGGGATCACTTTGCTGTCTATGACTAACTGCTTATGCTGTTTGGCACACAGGTAGTCATGGTTGGTGACTTCATCAGGCAGACACCTCATTTTCAGGTATTCCCAGTGCTGCTCCTGCCCTCCTGCACACTCCATTGAATCAAGGTTGATCCTCTGGCTTGATGGTAATTGTTGTGAGGGGGATATGCCAGGCCATGAGGTTGTGCTGGAGTACAATTCTGCTGCTATTGATGACGCACAACATATTATCGAAACCCAGACTTGAGCTGCTAGATCTGTTCAAAGTCTGTCCTATTTTGCATGGTGACAGTGCCACCTAAAATGGTGGAGGTTATTCGCAATACGCAAATGTGACTTTATCTCCACAATGACTATGCGGTGGTCACTCTTACCCGATCCTGTCATGGACAGATACTTCTGCAGCTGGCAGATTAGTAAGGCTGTGGTCAAATATGGCTTTTCCCTCTTGTGGGTTCCTTCACCACCTGCCGCAGACAGAGTCGAGAAGTTATATCCTTTCGGACCCAACCAGCTCAATCAGTAATGCTGCTGCTGAACCACTCTTTTTGTGGACATTGACATCCCTAACCCAGAGTACATTTTGTGCCTTTGCCACCCTCAGCGCTTCCTCCAAGTGTTGTTCAGCCTGGAGGAGTACTGACTCATCAGTTGGAAGAGGCTGGTACATGGTAATCAGCAGGAGGTTTCCTTTCCATGTGTAAACTAACGACATGAGAGTTCATGGGATACAGATTCACTGTTGAGGACTCCCAGAACAGTTCCCTTCAAACTGCATCCCACGGTGCCACCACTTCTGCTTTGTCTGTCCTGCTGGTGAGAGAGGAGATATCCGGGGAAGGTGATGGGGTGTCAGGGATATAGTCATACTCACAGAATCAGACCTTACAGACAGTGTCAGGCTGTTGCTTCACAAGTCTGTTTATTTCTATTCACTGTCTCCTGCCAGCTGTCCCATTCTAGAAGCATGGCCATATATTCTCCCCAATCCACGAAGATTTGAATTTGCAAACTAGGCTTGGAGCTTTACCAAAATCTTTCTGAAAATTCACGTTTTACATCCATTGCTTCTCTTTCATTTGTCTCCCAGTCTGTTTCTCAAACATAATTCCCATTTCATAAATCTATGTTAGTGTTGTCTATGACCATTACTTTCAGTCCCAATGATTTCTCCCAAACCATTTACTTACTATGTTCTATGTTCCATGTACTATTTCGTTTTCCACGCCAGACTTGGTTTTCCTGGTATTGTCTGTGTACTGTGAAGACAGAACTGAAGTAGTGGATTCATAGTTTTGCCATTTCCCTGTTTCCCATTCTCCATTCTCTGGTTTCAAACTGGAAAAAAACTACACTTCTTTTTCATACTTCTCACATTGACATAATTTGACAAGCTATAACAGTTCACTCATATAACCTTTGTGAACATTATCTTCAGAAACCCATCAATTCTTGTGTAAAGCTGCTCAATCATTGACCTTCCACATCATATACTCACAGGAGCATAGTCTCTGTGCCAACAGAAATACAGCACGATCTATATTAGTCCCACTTTCCGACAAAAGGCTGATAGCCTGGAATGTTATGGCACTTCCAAGTGCTTGTCCAAGTACTTTTAACAGTTGAGAGGTTAACCTTGATAACCCCCCTCTCAGAAAGTACTTTCCAGACCCCAACACCCTCTGGGTGAAGAAAAAGTCATCTTTAAATCCTCTCTGAACCTCAAACCCTTCACTTTAAAAGTGTGCTCCCTTGTTCTTGATCCTCTGTCTAAAAGGAACAGTTGCTGTCTGTCCACTCTGTCGATGCCCCTTGTTAACTTATCCTTCTGAATCACATCCCCCTCAGCCTCTCTGTCAAAAGTAAACAACCCGAGCCTATCCAGCCTCTCTCCATAGCTGATATGGTCCATTCCAGGGAACATCCTGGTGAATCTCCTCTGCAACCCCCTCCAGTACAATCACATCCTTCCTTATAATTTGGCTCCCAGAACGACATACAGTACTCCATCATGGACTAAGCCAAGCCCTGTATAATACTTATAAACTACTCCCTGATTAATAAACGTTCCACCCAAGGTTAAATTCTTAACTAGTCCATTACCCTGTTCAGTCACATTCAGGGATGTGTGGAGAAATACCCTCTGAGCTCCCTAGTGTGCTGCCAATCATTGTGTACACCCCATGTCTGGTTCCTCCTTCCAAAGTACATCACCTCATATTTATCAGGATCACATTCCATCTGCCATTGATCTGCCCATCTGATCATTCCACTTGTATTTTCCTGTAAAATCAGAATTTCCTCCGCACTGCCAACCACCCGGCCAATCTTTGTCTCAAACACAAACTTGCTTATCACATCTCCCACCCCTCCACCCACTCCCCCTCCAGATTCACATCTATACCATTTATGAATGCTACAAACAATAAGGGACACAGCAGTGATCCCTGTGGTACACCAGGGGACACTGGTCTCCAATCACACAAACAGCCTTCTCCCACCACCCTTTGCCTCCTGACACTAAAACAATTTTTGCTGTAACTTTTCAAGTTATCCTTGATACTCTGAGATTTTACTTTATTTTTTTCAGTTTCCCATGCGGAACTTTGTCAAAGGCATTGCATCAAAACTAAATAAGCGACCTCCTCAAACTAATTGAATCAACTCCATTCGTGTGACTTCACTCTGATAAAGTCATGATGATCATCCCTGATCAAACCTTGCCATTCTGATTGGAGTTCAATTTTCTCCTTCTCTATTTTCTCCAGTAGTTTCCCGAGCAGTGATTTAATACTCGCTCGTCTAGAGTTTCCTGGTCTATCTCTACCACCCTTATTGTGAAGTGCAATCATAATAGCTGTTCTCCAGTCCTCTGGCATCTCCCCTATTGTCAGATTCTAATTAAAATTTCCAGTCAGCGTCTTTCCTCCCTTGACTCAACAGTATCCAGACCTGCAGATTGGTCCAATTTTTTACCAGACAAAGCCTCAAACCGCCGCTTGTATTTTACAAAAATCTCTTTCCAAGAGCTTTCTAGTCCATCTTCTCGGATTCTGTACCTGTATCCTCCTTCTCCCAAGTAAAACAGCTGTGATGTTTGCCTGTAACAATCTATCAATGTTCTCCGGGTTGACACACTGATTGCCCCTTTGGTTTCTAATGGACACGAACTGTTGCTGATTATTCTGTTCTACTTGTCCGTGTAAAATATCCTGGGATTCTCCCTCGTCTCTCCTGCTTGCACTTCTTCATGTCCCTCGGTTATTCTCTCCCCTCTATGTTTCTAAGTTTCAGTAAAATCACCTCTCATCTTTTGAAACTCGAGATCACAGGCTGAGTTTCCACATCAGACAATCTTGCCATTTTAGGGATTAATCTGGAGAATACCTTTTGCAGTTCGTCTGTAGTATATTCTATCTTAGATTGGGACTCCAAATGGTACACAATACTCTCAGTTTAGAAGATGCGCATGGCATCTTCTATATTTCAATTACATTCACATGAATGTAAACCTAATTTTTCGTTTCCTATTTGCTTGTGTTTAGATTACATTGCATTACAGTGTGAAAACAGGCCCTTCTGCCCAACAAGTCCACACAGACCCGCTGAAGCGCAACCCACCCATACCCCTACATTTACCCCTTACCTAACACTCCGGACAATTTAGCATGGCCAATTCACCTGACCTGCACATCTTTGAACTGTGGGAGGAAAACGGAACACCCAGAGGAAACCCACGCAGACACGGGGAGAATGTGGAAACTGCCTGAGGCGGGAGTTGAACCCGTGTCTCTGGCGGTGTGAGGTAGCAGTGCTAACCACTGTGCCACTGTGCCGGCCAATTCTTCCCAAGTCCTTTCACTTTAACTTTTCTTATGATGCTAGTAGGAGAGTTCTTATAAAAGATTCTCTTGAATATCCAACTATACGTTATCCATTAGCTCCTCATTGCCTACGTCCACAAGAATCATCTCAAACCATTCCAAAAAATGTTTGCCACTTATGGTTTTCGTTTCATCGATGCATTATCATCCTCCCCAGTTTTCCCATTACTTTCTATATATCCAGTAACACGTTCTTTATAATCGAGCCCAACAGACATCCGACCACGGATGACAAGTTACTGATCTGTCGTTCACCACTCTCCATCTTCATCCTTTCTTAAACTGTTGGATAATATTTGTAACCTTTGCCTTATCCAGATTGGCTAAATATCTTTCGGGAATGTATTGGAAAACAACGTGATAATCTGCGATGCAATCAATATGCCTATTGCTGCTTCCTCTGAAATTCTTGTATGAAGTACTTTTGATCTGTCACGTTTATAAATACTCAATCCAGCTTTCTTTTCAAAGATGACATCAACACTGATAAGAATGATCTTAGACTTTACTTA
This sequence comes from Chiloscyllium punctatum, assembly GCF_047496795.1. Classification (NCBI taxonomy): domain Eukaryota; kingdom Metazoa; phylum Chordata; class Chondrichthyes; order Orectolobiformes; family Hemiscylliidae; genus Chiloscyllium; species Chiloscyllium punctatum. Next base: position 52,698,951 of record NC_092785.1, read on the forward strand.
CACAAGTCCCATGGTCACTTGGTATTTCTGGGAGAATTTCTGCCTTGAAGATAGACACAAAGAAACTGTTTCTTTTCCCTGCGATTTCTCTGTTGTCTTCAATAAATTATTCTGTCCGCACACTCACTGTTCCATATTTGACCTTGTTTTTATTTTTGTTTCATACACTGATGTACTTTTTTTTAGCAGTATTTATGTTTTTCTTTTGTTTTTATGCTTTTTCGCTTTTTGATTTTCTTTTCTTGGTCATCCGTTGCTGGGTCCTATATTTCTCCGATTCCCCTGGCTTACTACGGTACTTGGCATTTTTCTAAGCTAATTCCTGTGATCTACTTGATAGTGGAAGGTGAGGCTGAAAGGCTGAGGTCGGAGAGGCGGGTGGACCAGATTGATCGGAAGGAAGATGAACACATAGGAACGTTCAAAAGGGGGGAGGATGCTGAGTTGGAAGATTGGACTGGGATAAGGTGGAGTTAGGGTAAATGGGGAAACTAGTGAAACCTACATTAATCCCCTGTGGTTGGAGGGTCCCAAGGTAGAAGAAGAACCTTTCTTCATCCATGCTTCGGGTGGTTAGGGTTTGGCGATGGAGGAGGCCCAGGACTCTCACGTCCTTGGCAGAGTGGAAAGGGGAGTTAAAGTGTTCAGCCACAAGGCGGTGGAGTTGGTCAATGTGGCTATCCCACCTATGTTCTCTGAAATGATCCACCTGCCTTACCAATGTAGAGAAGACCACACTGGCTTTAATGTATGTAGTAGATGAGGCGTTCTGTCTCCCTTCATCACCTATCACTTTCAACCCCACCTTCATCTACCTATCGCATACCTAGCTACCTCCCTCCTGCCACACAGCCTTCTCATTTATCTCTCAGCCCCCTTCATCCATCAGCCTCATTCCTGATGAAGGGCTTATGCCAAAAACGTCAATTCTCCTGCTACTAGTACGCAGCCTGATTGTGCTTTTCCAGCACCACACTTTTCGACTCTCATCTTCCAGCACCACACTCCTCAACTCTGATGTCCAGCATCTGCAGACCCCAATTTCTCCTCACACCTTCAGGACTTGCATGATTCAGATTTATGACAGTTACTTCAAATAAAACAAACACTACCGTGTACTCAAACAGCATAAAAGAAAACCAATGTATTGTGGTCACTGTTCCCAAAAGGTCCTTTACAGCAAAGTTTTCAATTAGCTTTTCTGATCATCCAACATCAATTTCTAAATAACCTGATCTCTAGCTCAGTGCTCGACAAAATGTTAATGCCACCATCTAACACATGCTCATGAAATCCATTTTTCCCAGCATTAGCATTCAGTTGGGTTAACACAGTTTAGATATAATGTAAGCAGGATATTATTACTGCAGTAGCCACAAATCTGTATATCTCATTTCCCGTTTTATAACATGTCCAGCATTTGTATTGCAGCTTTCACTTTGATATATAACTCCCATCAATGTTTCCTTCTCCTTGCTGTTTTTGCACTCCACCTTACTAGATTCTGGAGAATCTGAGCGATGTGGGATTTGGGGAGATTAATGGTAGAGATCATCTCGCCACATCATTTATGATCTTCTTAAGCATCATTGTGACATTTTCTCCAGATCTCCCGTTATGCTAGTGGAGTAGAGAAGGACAATGATCGTTCATAAATGCTCTGTATTTCCCCCAGAGAGCTGAGACTGCTCTAACCTGGGTGGGAACCTTACAGCATTGCTGCTGCTGTACAGGGTCTTAGTGAGATCACATCTGGAGTAGTGTGTACAGATTTAGTCTCTTCAATGACGAAAGGATATTGTTATATTGGAAGCAGCTCAGAGATGGATCCCTCAGCTGATTCCTGCAATGAAGGTGCTAGCTTATAACTAAAGGATGATCAGGTTGATCCAATAGCCATTGGAGTTTACAAAAATAAAGGATGATCTTATTTCAACACAGATGACAGGAAGGAGTCAACAACTGAAGAGAATTACACAGATAGTGGGGGAATCCATTCCGTTCACCAGCCTGTTACACAGGAACAACAGGAGGATATTCAGGTCTTCGAGCCTGTTACACCAGAATAGGACGACACTGTCAGCCCCTCGAGCCTGATATATATTCGAGGCCAATCAGCCCCTCGAATCTATAACACTGGATCCAGAGTAGGCCATGTTGCACCAGTATCCTGTTACACAGCAACAGGATCAGTCCATTCAGCCTCCTCAAGTCCGTAACATAGGAACTGGAAGTGGTCACACAGTGACTGGAGATTGTTACACTGGGATAACAGGAGGCCATTCAGACCCACCGAGTCTGTTGCAAGGGAAATGTGTTAGGATAAAAACTATCTGAGACTTTTTTCGTGAGAAAGGAGGAGGTAATTCAGACACGTGTCTGTTGTATGGGAACAAGAGAAGACCAATCGCTCCCTTCGTTCCATCTCTGGGATACATGAGGAGACCGTTCAGTATCTCCACCGATTATGGAGAAATATAAGAAGACATATCAGACCCTCAAAATGTTACACAGTAACGGGAAGATTCCATAATCCCCCACCCCTCTAACGCATCAACAGGAGGCGGTCATTTTGGCCTTGGAGATGACAACACGTGTGGGCGGCACAGTGGCACAGTGGTTAGCACTGCTGCCTCGCAGCGCCGGAGACCCGGGTTCAACTCCCGCCTCAGGCGACTGACTGTGTGGAGTTTGCACGTTCTCCCCGTGTCTGCATGGGTTTCCTCCGGGTGCTCCGGTTTCCTCCCACAGTCCAAAGATGTGCAGGTTAGGTGAATTGGCCATGCTAAATTGCCCGTAGTGTTAGGTAAGGGGTAGATGTAGATGGAGATGTAGGGGTATGGGTGGGTTACGCTTCGGCGGGCAGGTGTGGACTTGTTGGGCCGGAGGGCCTGTTTCCACACTGTACGTAATCTAATCTAAACATGGAACCCCAGAAAGACTTCATTCCATCGATTTTGTACACCAGCAGGATGATGAGTCCAGTCAGCCACACATACCGCTTATGCAGCAATTGGAGCACATCTCTTAAAACCTTTTGCCCATCAAACAGGAATTCAAAGAAAACGTCAAGGTTTTCAAAAGGGAAGAAATTATAATAACTGAATACATTAGGGAGTAAAATGTAACAATAAAGTATTGTAATTTAAGGCAAATTATTAGAATCTATTGTTGAGGACATTTGCAAACGTAAACCACAATCCATCAGACTCAACATGGTTTTACAAAAGATAAACTATGATTGAAGTGTTTTCTTGAGTTATTTAAAGATGTGAAAAACAAGGTGGATAGTGGGAATCCTGGTGATGGAATATATCTGGTCTTCGTGAAGGCATTAGATATGTCGCTTCTCCAAAGAGTGAGTGGTAAGATCAGACAGCATGAGTTTAGGAGTAATTTATTATCTTGGATGGAGGATTGGTTAACTAACAAAATGCAGTCAGATGAATTAAATGTATCATTTTCTATTGGAAAATGCAATTTGTTGGGTGCCATAGATTTCAGTTCTCATGCCTCAACCATTTGGGATCGATATTATTACTCGGTTGACGGGATAGAAAATACATTAGCTACATTTTCAGATGACACTAACATTAGTGGGAAATTACTTCGGAATGATGATGCAAGAGATTTAAAAACTATATGTATAGATTGGGTGAATGGGCAAACATTTGGCAATGAAAACTAAAGTGGATAAATATGGGGTTATTCAAGTTGGCCAGCCTAATAAAAAGGCAAATTATTATCTAAATGGAGAGAAACTTCAAAGTGCTTAAGTGCAGAGGGATCTGGGTGTCTGCTTGCATATCACAGAAAACTTGCTTGCGGGTACTTCAAATACTGAGAAATGCAAGCATAACTTCATCGTTTATTTGTAAAAGGATATAGTAGAAAGGTAGGGAGTGTTGCTGTAGCTATGCAAGGCATTAGTGAGGCTGCAACTGGAGTACAGTTTGGGTGTCCTGCAGAATGAGGTATTTCCATTGGACGCAATTCAGAAGAGCTTCATTAGATTGATTCCATATTTGAAGTGTTTGCCTTATGAAGAGAAATTGAGCAGTTTAGGCCTATAATCTCGATTTTATAAGAACGATAGGAGAGCTCATTGAGGTCTGTAAGATGCGAAATATAATTGAAAGTGTAGATGTGGAGTGGATATTTTTTTCATGTGGCGCAATCTCCAACAAGAGACTAGAGTTTGACGATCGAGAGATAGCAGGGATGTGGAACAGACGCCGCGATGACATCAGCCATGATTGTATTCCATGGCGGAGCAGATTCGAGGGGTTGGATTCCTGACTGATTCTCTTCGTTCATATTCAGCTTTTCCACTGTGTTACACAGTAATGGGAGAGGACTGTGTATCAAACAGGAAGTAGGCTCTCCGGATAAATCAGTCTTAATCAGTTTGACAGAACGTCACCAGTGGAGTCACACAGTGACCAGTGCTGGGTCCTCCACTATTTACCATCTATATCAATGATCAGGAGGATGGAACAGATAAAGAGATATTGAGTTTGGTCATGTTGCTGTGATAAGCAAGAGAATAAATTATCAAGAGAGGTAAAGGCAATGGATAATAATTTGGCAGGTGCAATATAACATGATATAACCTGTCATTTCATTTACAGGAATAATGGAAGGCAGTATGTTACTGAAATGGAGAGGGATTACAGGACTTAATGATACTGTGTACTGGGGGGTTCACTCAGCCCCGTACAGACATGGGAGGTTTTGCTCCATCCCTGATCGTCTGCACCCAGACACTCCAAGTGACCCCATTGCTCTCCGTACACATGGAATGTTTTGAAGTGTTTGGTTGGTGATGGGGATGCTGTTTTTAAACATGTATTAAGGGGACGGCCTTTATCCAAGATACATTCATTCCTTTCTACATGGAGACCCGAAGACGATGGGAATGTTGTCTGCTTGTGAATGAAGGTACTGTGTCTGCTGTCAGGACAGAGGTATTCACCAACATAGTGTACTGTGCATGGACACACGGTAACATTAACAGAGAGAGAGCTCCTTCAGTTCCTCTACCTCTCCCCATTGACATGGGTACTCTGCAGATGCCATGTACACCATCGGGAATCCCATTATACTGGATACACTTGGCAGCTCCCTGCTGTGGGGGAAACGATGTATTTACCTCATCCACCATAGATATCCTCCATCACCGAATGGTTACATTGATGGCAACATACTGGGAGATGCCCAGTCCTGCTTGGAAAGTTCCAGAACATAGAAGTTGAATGAAACTGTGACCCGAACAGCCACTGGCAGCACCGTCCTTTCCCCGGGGGGGAAGCTGCAGGACGCGTTAAAGGAGGTGACACTGCTCTGTGACCAGCTCCTTGTTCAATCAATGTCCCCTCACACTCTGCTCCTGGATTAAGTGTAGCTTGTGAGGCTGTTAATGGAAAACTCGGGTGGGTCCAACAGATCCCTTTCCACACATACACTAACTCTGTGTTTTCAGAGTTTCCCCACTCTGTAACCTTTGCTCCATTTGTTGCTCACGTTACAGACCCAGATGCTGTAACTACAGTCCCCAGGCTCCACCCAAAGATGGGTCAGCAAATCCTCATGTCTCCCTGAATGTCTCAGGCAGCTCACAGCACAAACACCAGCAAACCATACCCAACTCCTCCACTAAATTTTCAATAAGAGGAGTCAGTCAGAAACTCCTCATCTATAAGTGTTGTGGACCAGACCAGATCCCTGCAAAATATTTTAAGAAGGTCGCTTCGACCCAAACCTTTCCTTATTTTAAAAATAGATGTGAAGTTTGCATTCCAGATATGTTGTGACTGGTCAAACCACTCGACTTTAAGCAAAATATAGTCTATTCAAATGCTTTAGTTAAAATACAATTAAAGAAAAGAACATTTTGAAATAGCTCATATGTTTGAACACTTACACAAACAATAGATACCGTACCTTCTTGGTATACACTGCTTGGCACAAAGATATATCCAAATACAGATCCTTACATGCAGTTTTCCGATCGAAGAGATATCAACATCAACAGAGATCTCAGAGAGAAAAGCAGCTGGGGATCGTGTATTGAAACTTCCAACCCTTTCCGGGATCCCCAACAGCTTCTGAATGCTGCAGCTAAAAGCAAACCGAGAAAACCTGGTCTGGGAGAGCTGGCCGCTGCACTTCCATTGTTACCAATGTTTTAATAAAACCTAAAGGCTTTCTCAATTATTTACTTAAACTGTTTTCAGACAGCATTTCTGCACCTCTGCCTTTATAACCTCTCTTCAAAAAAAATCCCAATAGAAAATAACCTTTTTATAGTGATAGTATACTCACAACTCCACCTTTAATAAAATGATCCATCAATATACAAAAAGGGATTCATTTTAGACCTCCTAACCTTCCTCTATGAGTAGACTGGCGGGAATGGCGGGATTACCTTACACCGAAAGACTGAAGTTACTGGGCTTGTATACCCTTGAGTTTAGAAGACTAAGAGGGGATATGATTGAGACATATAAGATTATGAACGGATTGGACACTCTGGCAGCAGGAAACATGTTTCCGCTGATGGGTGAGTGCCGAATCAGAGGACACAGCTTAAAAATACGGGGTAGACCATTTTGGACAGAGATGAGGAGAAACTTCTTCACCCAGACAGTGGTGGCTGTGTGGAATGCTCTGCCCCAGTGGGCAGTGGAGGCCTAGTCTCTGGATTAATTTAAGAAAGAGTTGGATAGAGCTCTCAAAGATAGTGGAATCAAGGGTTATGTAGATAAGGCAGGAAGAGGATACTGATTAGGAATGATCAGCCATGATCATATTGAATGGTGGTGCAGGCTCGAAGGGCAGAATGGCCTTCTCCTGCACCTATTGACTATTGTCTATTGACTGCCATACACATATGTTACATTGACTCTGAGCATACAAATGTTCACAACGACATTCGATTTCAGTCATTTTACTCCTGCCACAGAATGCCTCTGTTTTTCTTCACTCAAGTTTCCACAACGTGTCAAAACTTAGGTTTTCTAACCCTGTCACATGTATAATTTCATATTTAATGGCGGAAATAATAAGCTCAGTAGACACAGACTGGTATTTTTCTCCCAAAACTTCTCCAAAATCTTTATGGGGTCACGATCAGTGAAAACGATTTGTCTCAGATACGTTATTTGTAATTTAAATGCTGAAATGTTGTGACGCCAACACCAAGCTCAAGGCCTCCTTCCCCATTGGGGAATCAATCTGTTGATGTTTCCACTGGACACTCCAACCACACGTTACATAATGGAGCACTTCCCATCTCTCCAATAGTCCTTCTGAATGAAGTAGCTCCTCATGTCTCAGCAGAAAAGAATTATATGCTTCTGTACCTCTTAATGCTCTAACCTCTTTACCTGCTACTCCTGGCCTATGCCAGTAAACCTTACTCTCACAGGGATATGTTTTAAGAAGATCTCACACAATCTTCTCAATCTCTCACAGAAACCAAACTTTGCTTTCTGAACTCAATCATCATCATCAGCCATTTCAGCTTCTAACTTTCCCATTGTTACTCTCTGCTCTTCCACACGAGTTCTCATGACTGCAGGAAGTAAATTGTTGAACTTCTCGAAAATAAGAATCTCTCTAAGGGTCATAGGTTTGCTATGTTTTAATACCCTTCCCCACCTTTCAAAATTTGTTTGATCCTTTCAAACACAAAGTGCGTTTAACCAGGCATGCTATTTTAGATTCCTGAAACACTGTCTGTCAGCTTCTGGCACAAGCTCATATGCACTTCAAATGGCTTTCTTTACCTCCTCATACTCAGCAGACACCTCCTCTGATAGGGATGCAAATGCCGATCAGCTTTGTTTGAATCAACTAAATCCACATGTTTTCTGGCAACTGCATTTGTTTAGCCACTTTCTGAAATGATATTAAAAAGGCACCCTCCATCATTCTCATCAAATTTAGATAATACCTGGATGTATTTAAACAGATCCCCATCAGACCTTTGGCTATATAGGGTTGCTCATCCTCACTATCCAGCCGACTGTCTGCCTTCATCTTCACCTTCTTTGTCAACTTTCTTCTCCAATTACTAAATTTTGAAGTTGAAACTCTCTGCTTTTCTTCTCTCTTTTTCTCTCTTCCGTCTTCATTTCCTTTTGTTTTATTTCTACTTTTCATCACAATTCAAACTGTTTCAATTCCTTTTCATGTTCAAGGTGCCTCATTTGAAATTGAATTCTCGCCATTTCCAAAGATTCCGATGGCGGTTCCACCAAATGTAATTGCCGAGCTATAGCTGTAATTACCTCTCATTTTCGCACAGACAAACACAACCCCAACTCTATAGGGGTTTACTATAGGCCCCCCAATAGCAGCAGAGATGTGGAGAAACAGATTGGGAAACAGATTTTGGAAAGGTGCAGAAGTCACAGGGACGTAGTCATGGGCGACTTCAACTTCCCAAATATTGATTGGAAGCTCTTTAGATCAAGTAGATTGGATGGGGCGGTGTTTGTGCAGTGTGTCCAGGAAGCTTTTCTAACGCAGTATGTAGATTGTCCAACCAGAGGGGAGGCCATATTGGATTTGGTACTCGGTAATGAACCTGGACAAGTGGTGGGCTTGTTAGTGTGTGAACATTTTGGTGATGGTGACCACAATTCTGTGACTTTCACCTTGGTTATGGAGAGAGATAGGTGCACACAACAAGGTAGATTTTACAATTGGGGGAAGGGAAATTACGATGCTGTAAGACAGGATTTGAGGAGCACACGTTGGGAGCATAGGCTGTCAGGGAAGGATGTGGTGGAAATGTGGAACTTTTTCAAGGAGCAGATACGACGTGTCCTTGATATGTATGTACCTATCAGGCAGGAAAGAAATGGTCGTGTGAGGGAGCCTTGGTTGACGAGGGAGGTTGAATGTCTAGTAAAGAGGAAGAAGGAGGCTTACATAAGGTTGAGGAAACAGGGTTCAGACAGAGCAGTGGAGGGATACAGGATAGCCAGAAGGGACCTGAAGAAAGGGATTAGGAGAGCTAAGAGAAGGCATGAAAAATCCTAGGCGGATAGGTTCAAGGATAACCCCAAGGCATTTTATGCGTATGTGAGAAACCTGAGAATGACGAGAACGAGGGTAGGTCCGATCAAGGACAGTAGTGGGCGACTGTGTATTGAGTCGGAAGAGATAGGAGAGGTCTTGAACAAGTACTTCTCTTCAGTATTTACGAACGAGAGGGACCGTATTGTTGAAGAGGAGAGTGTGAAACGGACTGGTAAGCTAGAAGAGATACTTGTTAGGAAGGAAGATGTGTTGGACATTTTGAACAACTTGAGGATAGACAAGTCCTCCGGGCCTGACGGGATATATCCTAGGATTATGTGGGAAGCAAGAGAGGAAATTGCAGTACCGTTGGCAATGATCTTCTCGTCTTCACTGGCAACGGGGTTGGTACCAGGGGACTGGAGAGTAGCGAATGTTGTGCCCCTGTTCAAAAAAGGGAATAGGGATAACCCCGGGAATTACAGGCCAGTTAGTCTTACTTCTGTGGAAGGCAAAGTAATGGAAAGGGTACTGAGGGATAGGATTTATGAGTATCTGGAAAGACACTGCTTGATTAGGGGCAGCCAGCACGGATTTGTGAAGGGTCGGTCTTGCCTTACAAGTCTTACTGAATTCTTCGAGGAGGTGACCAAGCATGTGGATGAGGGTAGAGCAGTGGATGTAGTGTACATGAATTTTAGTAAGGCATTTGATAAGGTTCCCCATGGTAGGCTTATGAGGAAAGTCAGGAGGCATGGGATAGAGGGAAATTTGGCCAATTGGATAGAAAACTGGCTAACAGGTCGAAGTCAGAGAGTGGTGGTAGATGGTAAATATTCAGCCTGGAGCCCGGTTACAAGTGGAGTTCCGCAGGGATCAGTTCTGGGTCCTCTGCTGTTTGTAATTTTTATTAATGACTTAGATGAGGGAGACGAAGGGTGGGTCAGTAAATTTGCAGATGATACGAAGATAAGTGGAGTTGTGGACAGTGAGGAGGGCATTTGTCGTTTGCAAAGGGACTTAGATATGTTGCAGAGCTGGGCTGAGGAGTGGCAGATGGAGTTCAACCCTGCCAAGTGTGAGGTTGTCCATTTTGGAAGAACAAATAAGAATGCGAAATACAGGGTTAATGGTAGGGTTCTTGGTCAGGTGGAGGAACAGAGGGATCTTGGGGTCTATGTACATAGATCTTTGAAAGTTGCCACTCAGGTGGATAGAGTTTGTAAGAAGGCCTATGGAGTATTATCGTTTATTAGCAGAGGGATTGAATTCAAGAGTCGTGAAGTGATGTTGCAGCTGTACAGGACTTTGGTTAGGCGACAGTTGGAGTACTGTGTGCAGTTCTGGTCGCCTCACTTTAGGAAAGATGTGGAAGATTTGGAGAGGGTGCAGAGGAGATTTACCAGGATGTTGCCTGGAATGGAGAATAGGTCGCATGAGAATAGGTTGAGAGTTCTCGGCCTTTTCTCGTTGGAACGGCGAAGGATGAGGGGTGACTTGATAGAGGTTTATAAGATGATCAGAGGAATAGATATAGACAGTCAGAAACTTTTTCCCCGGGTACAACAGAGTGTTACAAGGGGACATAAATTTAAGGTGAAGGGTGGAAGGTATAGGGGAGATGTCAGGGGTGGGGTTTTTACCCAGAGAGTGGTGGGCGCATGGAATGCGCTGCCCGTGTGAGTGGTAGAGTCAGAATCATTGGCGACCTTTAAGCGGCATTTGTATGGGTACATTGATGGGTGCTTAATCTAGGTTAGAAGTTCGGCACAACATCGTGGGCCGAAGGGCCTGTTCTGTGCTGTATTGTTCTATGTTCTATGTTCTATGTTCTAACTCCAGCTTGTGTGTCAATTCCTACAGCTTCCCTTCATTACCTTTTGTAAAACTTTACTTCTTCCACACCCAGAGACCTCTTAGTGACTGAAATTGTCTTTAAACTCAACACACTGTTTAAACCAACCAAATTCTACATCCAGAACCAAAGACACTAACAAGTACCATACTGGACCTTTGAACCCAATAGCCTCCCAGTGCATACTCTCCAGTGTCTGCATGAGCTTATTCTGGATTCTCTAGTTTCCTCCCACAATTCAAAAGTGTGCATGTCAGGTGAATTGGCCATGCTAAATTGTTTGTAGTTTTCAGGGATGTGTGGGTTAGGTGCCTTAGTCGGGGTAAATGTGTAATAATAGGGTAAAGGAATGGGTCTGGGTAGGTTACTCCTCGGAGGGTCGGTGTGGACTTGTTGGGTCGAATGGCCTGTTTACACACTGTAGGGATTGGAATTCTAAACCCAATTTAGTATTATCGATTTAGAACCAGACAAGAGTCCCCAGTTTGCAATAGACCAACCAGACTGACTCAAACTAGTTTAAGGAGGTAATTTGGATGCGAACCTTTTCTTATTTTAACGGTAGATGTGAAGTGGGTGTTCCAGATGTGATGGTACTCGTCAAACCACTCACCATAAAGCAAAACACAATGTATTTAAACACTCGAATCAAAGTCCATACACTATGAAGAGGAATTTAGACTAAATTAACTATTGGAAACATTAACAGAATAATGGATACAGTACCTTCTACAAATGAACTGTTCCAATATACTACAATCACCTAAACACACCCCTTGGCAAAAAGGAACATTCAAACATTCATTCTTGCATACAGTTCTCCAATCCAGGAGGAAAGAGCATCAAGTGAGCTTCCAGAGAGAATAGCAGCTCGGGATAATTTACTAAAACTTACACCCGTTCTGGGACCCCAAGCACCTGGTGATTGTTATTGCTACAATGAAAAGAAACCTAGAAAGCCTAGTCTATGCCAGCTGGCCATTGTTACTACTATTTATTAAAAACCCTAAAATCCCCGTAAGTTATTTACTTGAGCCGTTTTCAGTAGGAAGTTTGGCCTTTAAGACCTCTTACTAAAAATGACGAGAAAATAACCTTTTATTAAAAAAGTGACAGCATTGTCAGGCAATTTAGATGCCTGGTCCTTTACTCAGTGGTCTTCCTCGTGTTACTGATCACAAGGTCACCTGAAAGGGACAGCCACAGGTACACACCAAGGTACAAGGATGTGTCTCATAACTTCTGAAACACACCTGCCCATGAACCATCACATGGGACACACCGGGAAGTGAACAACAGCCTGACACACGCCATTTCATTATTTCTGAGCTACACAATGCCAGCACTCGATACACTAGGGAGACAAAACCGAAGGCCAGGGAAAGATACAAAGGGACAGAGAGATTCACATTAAAGACAGAAACAGGCAGTTAATTAACTGAAAAGATGTTGTGTAAATATGGGGAAAAAGACAGGGCAGTGGGACTAACTGCAGACGTGAGATCTTCGTGCGGAAAATTACAAGAATGAGAACATTAAATACAGGCATTGTCAGATCAGCTGAATGGCTTGTTACATCAAATTCTGAATCTGCTTCACAGAACACCACAAACAAACTTAAACTGGGACAAGATGACAGCCCAGCATGGAGAGCTGTGCACACCATGCTAGTGTGTTGCTCAGTGAACTGCACTATCTGGAGAGTATTGAAAACTTTACTAACATATGCTAACTATACTCGCATCAGATTACTGCCTATAATTGGAAGGTTTGCTCTCTCTCTGTGTTCATCAGAGACTGAGAGAGTGTGCGCGATAGGCGTGGTTGAATGCGAAACTCATTGTTTGAGAAGGAACGCACATGGAGAAAACAATTTTAAATAAGAACAGCTGGCAGGCTTTTTGTTTATCAATAGAGAGAACGAGGGAAGTTTCATGGACAGATGAGATAAAGTGTTTGAGAATGTTAAAATAAAGGCATTGCCAGACACAACAGCAATATACATCCGTGTGCACATGAATGACAGATGGATGGGAGTTTGGTGTGAGTTCGAATCAGAATTGCTTCGGCAGGTTTGAAGCCGGGAGCGTCAGCAGCAGATTATTGGCTTCATTAAGCCTGTACTTCATAGCTCAAGGTTCAAACAGCAGATGCAATAAACCAGTTAGATATATTCTGGAGTCGTGAGTATTTCAAGTTAGAAATGTCAGGGAATGGTGTCAAGAATCAGCTCATTGTCAAAGGGATCTCCCACAGTTGTGACTTGTCTGCTTCAACTGCAGATATTGGCAAGGGATGGGATGGAAACAGTGGAAGGAAGTGGAGTTTGTAACCAGAACAGTAGACAGTGACCTCCATGCTCTTAACAGCAAAGGCAATGATACGATGCATTATGATTCTCCCCTGAAACTGAATAGTTCAACATAGAGATCCGTGAGTAACACTGCCAGAGCAGAGAGCGAGACAGTAATTGAACACCTTCATTGATGCAGTTAGCAGTGGTCTGTAGAGTGAATATCTAGATTGAGAGATTGGATTGGATTGGAACAATAATAGTGGCAGGAAGTGTAGACGATATGAAATAACTATAATACAGTCATAACTGGTTTATAAAAAAACAAATCTGGATAGTGACACTCACCAGGAACACCAACGATAGCCAGGAAGGGATAATAAAAGTATTGAATAATGAGAAGAGCGAAATAGATCCGCAATGATAATGACATCCAATCAAATGCAGAAAGATACCAAATATAATCGGATAAGCTCCTGTCTATTATTGGAATATTCCTGACTAATGTTCTCAGATTCTGATCCATTGTTGGAATATTTCAGCCTAATGTCCTTAAATTCTGATCCATTGTTGGAACATTCCAGTCTCATGTTCTCAGATTCTGATTTCCCCTCCCCTCTCTCTGGATCTGCTGATCCCTGTCAGTGCTGTCGTTGATGCTCCGCTCATGTTATGAGATGACACATTGAACGGAGCCCATTTATCATTAAAAGATGGAAACCCTCCACTGGGATAATTACAATCCATGGAGATTGGCATTAATCGCAGTCACTGAACAAATAGGCTCAGTTAACCAGTTCAATACATCACTTTGCATATACTGGATGCAATGGATGAGGGTTGCTGAGGGATGGACCATAAATCTTTCAATATTTTATATCTTTTTTTCCTTGTATCTGAGCGTATTAACAGAACACTGTATATTCCATTCTGTTTATGAAAGGAGGCAGTTATAAAATAACATATCGGCTGCATAATAAAGGGGGGGGGGGGGGGGGTGTGGTGGGCAAGATTCTAGATACCGGAACACAAAGTATGGTGCTTATTGACCAGTGTGAGGCTACTCCTGGTTTTAATGCCCTGTTATCAAATAATTTCATAACCTTGAGATAGAGCATTGGGACTGCTGCTCAGGAACAGGCCGAAGAAATTCTCTTCCAATGGGCCTATTACAGAGGAGAAGAGAAGACCATTCAGCCCATATTAGCCTGTTGCTACTTGAAAAGGTGGAAAGCTGGAATATTGGCACATTTTGTCAACAGAATCATTCAGAACAAAGAGATGTGTTGCTGCAGCTGCATAAAGTGTAACTGAGAGGGCACCTGCAGTACATTATGTTGTCTGTGTTTCTGTATCTGAGAAAGGATGGACCTCCACCAGATACAGTTTAACGGCTGCTCGTAATCCACGGGTTGTTGTGTCTTGGATCTGTTACACAGGGACAGGAGGAGGCCGTGCAGCCTCTCGAGTGTGTTTAGAAGAACTGGAGGAGTCCATTAAGCCTCTTGAGTCTATTACAGAGGGAAAGGAGGAGCCTGGTCAGACTTTCGAGCCCGTTATAGAGGGGCAGGAAGTGTTGATTTAACTTTCAAGTCTGTTTCGCATAAATATTAGTTTTAAATTAGTTGTGGAATAGGAAATACCTGATGTCAACATTTAAGTTCAAACTTTGAACAAGGCCAATTTTGAAAGTGTTAGGTGAGCCCTCTGAAAGACTGATTGGGGTACCCTATTCACAGCTAAAGGGGTGGTTGGTAAATGAAAGTCCATCAAAACGTGATTTCAGAGAGTCCAGAGCCAACGTGTTCCTATTAGTGAGAGGGGCAAGGCTGGTGGGTGCAGGGAGTGCTGGATGGCCAGATATATTGATGTTATGGTCAAGGGAAGCAAGGAGGCATATGTCAGGTAAACAGAGCTGAGATTAAGTGAATCCCGAGAGGAGTATAAGGGCAATAAGTGTATAGTCAATGGGGAATTCGGGCCAGAAAAATGTGGACATGAGATAGCTTTAGAAATAGGGTTAACGAGGCATTGAAGAAATTCTACAAATCCTGTAATGGTAAAAGATTAAGTAGGGTGAGAACTGGGCCCCTTAAAGATCAGTAAGACTACCTATGTGTGGAACCACCCGAGATTGGAGGGATATGAAACAAAAATTTCTCCTCAGTATTTAATGAGGAGGAGATTACAAGAGCGAGAGAATGAATAAATATATAGTGAAACATTGAAAGGTGTCTGTATTACAAGGAGGTGTTTGACATTTTAAAACACATCGAGGTGAACTAATCCCTGGGACCTGATCATTTGTATCCCAAATGTTTGTGAGAAGCTAGGAAAGAAATTGGTCAGCATTTTGCTGATATATTTGTATCATTGATTTCCACAGGTGAGGTGTCAAAAGACTGGAGGGCAGCTAACATTGTGTCATTATTTTAAAAGTAAGGAAAAAAAACAGGTAACCATAGATCGCTGAGCCTGACGTCAATGGTGACTAAATTGTTGGAGGGGATTTTGTGGGAAAGGATGTAAATGCATTATGAAAGACAAGGACTGAAGAGGGCTTTGTACATTGGAGATCACGTCTCACTGACTCGGTGTAATCTTTTGAGGAAGTGATGAAGATGATTGATGAAGACAGGCCAGTGGATGTTGTCTTTATGGAACTCAGTAAGATTCCCAAAATGTTCTACATGGTAGACTGGTTAGCAAGGTTAGACTTCCTCGGATCCAGGGAGACCTCGCCATTTAGATCCGAAATTTTCTTGAATATTGGAGACAGGGCGTGACAGTGGATATTTGTTCATTAAACTTGGAGACCTGTGACCAGTGGCTTTCCGCAAAGATCAATAGTGGGTCCACTGCCTTTTGTCACTGATACAAATCATTTACATTTGAGTATATGAAGTATGGTCAGTAAGGTTGTAGATAATTCCAAACTTGGTGGTGTAGTCGACAGTGAAGAATGATCTCTCAGACGATAATGGGACCTTTTTTAGGTGAACCGAGGAGTGGCAGATAGAGTATATTTTAGTTACATATGAGGTGTTGCATTTTGGCAAGACAAATCAAGGTAAGACTTACAGGTAGTGCCCTGTCGAAAGCTGCTAGTGAAGGAGAACTCCATTGGAATGATCGAATCCCTACAGTGAGGAAACAGGCTTTTCGGACCATCGAGACCACACCGAACTTCTAAACAGTATCCCACTGGACAAACACCTGCCCTATCCCTCTGAGCCTGCATTTTCTATGGCTAATCCACCTACCCGACACAACCCTGGGTATGGTGCGCAATTTAGCATGCCCAATCTACACTTACCTGTATATCTTTATACAGTTGGAGTAAAACATAGCACCCGCAGGAAACTCACTCAGACATGGGGAGAATGTACAAACCCCACACAGCGAGTCATTCAATGATGGAATTATACCCAGTTCACTGCCCTGTGAGGCAGCAACGCTAGCCTCGTGGTGCAGGTTCTCCGTTCCTTGAAAGTGCCGTCACAGGTAGACAGCGCAGTGATGAAGGCATTTGGTGATATTTCCTTTATTGGTGCGTGCTTTGAGTCGAAGCATTTGCATGACATGTTAAATCTGTCCAGGACATTGGTTTGGCCACTTTTGTAATATTGCCTTTAATTCTGTTCTCTCTACTGTCGGAAAGATGTTGTCAAACTTGAAAGGGTGCAGAAGAGATTTAAATGAATGTTGCAGCTGTTGGAGGGTTAGAGTTTCATGGAGAGTTTTAATAGGCTGGGGCTATTTTCAAGTGTTGAGGCTGGGGGTGGGGGTGGGGGATCCTTAACGGGGTTAAAAAATCATGAGGGGCATAGATAAGGTAAACAGTCAATGTCTTCCCAGGATAGACAAGTCCAAACTTAGAAGACAAAAGTTTAAGGTGAGAGGAGAATGATTTAAGCAGGGACATGAGGGACAACATTTTCACACAGAGACTGCTGTGTGTATGGATTGAACAGACAAAAGAGGTGGTGGAGGCAGGTACAGTTACACCAATTAAAAGGCATTTGGATGGATACATGCATGGGAAGGGTTTAGAGGGAGATGCGCCAATTGCTGGCAAGGGGGACGAGATTAATTTAGGATATTTGGCGGTATGGATGACCAGACGGAAGGATCTTTTTTCCGTACTGTACATCTCTGAGAGTCTATTGACTCTTCAGTTTATAACACGGGAACAGGAGGAGGTTATTTAGCTTCTGAATTCTGTCAGTCCGCTGGTTTGCTCAATTACAGAGAGTCAAATACAAAAATACATCATTCAGAATTTGATGGTGATTTACAGAAACAGGAGAAAGGCTTTTAGTCAAGAAAAAGCTGTACAGAATGTGAAGAGGCCATTCAGTCCCTCACCTCCATTCCACAGGAGCAGCAGGTGAGCACAGAGCTATTGGAGCCTGTTACTCAGGAGCAGGAGGAGGACATCTATTTTCACAAACTTGGGATCATGCGTGAATCATTCAATTGCTTGAAACTGGGACACAGGGACAGGAGGCAGTCACTCAACTGTTCGAGACTGGGGCACAGGAACAGGAGCCAGTTATTCAACTGCTCAAAACTGGGGCACAGGGATATCTGCAGGCTAGTGAGGATCCTGTTACGCAGGGACAGGAGGAAGTGACTCACTCCCCACCAGTATGGGACACTGGGAGAGAAGGGGAGTTTGCTTGGAACAAAGAGAAATATATGATAAGTTGCATCAGTGGTCCATTCAATCCTGCCCCACCATTCACTAAGACCACGGCTGATCTGATGGTGATTCCCTCATTCCATTTTACAGAGCTTTCCCCTCTCTGCAGCCTCTGCTCCATTTGTTGGTCATGTTGCAGACTCAGATGCTGTAACAACAGTTACCATGACTCATCCAGAGGGTCGGGTCTAACTGGATGAATCTGGATTTGAAGGGTCCAATCACAAGAATTAAAACAAAAATAAACGCATAGCCGGGTGTTTAGTTCTCTGACATAACCATTACATATTCAGGATGGAGCACTGGGTAGATCCGGCTAGTGTACTGCTGAATGCAACCCAGCTCTGTGCAGAGTGAAACTCTGTGCAGCCCACACCAATGCTGGATCTATAATCCTGGGCTTAATGTCGAGCGTGGGGGGCTGTGCAATCCGCACTGGTTCATTCATATACAAACCCAGGCTGTTGCATTGTTCAGTAACACTGTGTTACATCGCAGCCCAGTGTGGGGAAACTGGCAACCAATGTTGGAACTGACAGGATGTGCAGCACCCATCCATTTACAGCTCCATATCTTCACTGTGCCTTGACAAGGGATGCTGCGAATGTGAAAGTCACTACGAGGAAGAGATGTAAATGGAAACAATTTAAATACCAATAGTTCTGATTAAGGCGTGTATCACTCTAGTATTTAAAGATGAAATAACTGAGATAATATCCAATGAGATTTTGTAAATGATGCAAACAATAAGAGGGGTTGGTAACGTTATAGTGGTTGTACTATAAGCCTTCAAATAATCAATGGGAAATAGAGGAACAAATATGCAGGAAGATTGGCGTGACTTGCAGGAGCAATAGGGTTGTCATAATAGGTGATTTTAATTATCATAACATAGACTGGGACTTCCAGAGGGTTAAGAACTTAGGTGGAACGTAATTTGTTAAGTGTGTTCAGGAAAGCTTCCACAAGCAGCATGTACAGGGTCCACCTCGGGAAGGGACAAACTCGACCTACTGTTGGGAAACAGGGCAGGATAGGTGACGGAGGTAAAGTGGGGGAGCATTTTGGGAAAAGTGACCAGAGATGTATTAATGTTAAAATAGGTATGGTAGGGAAAAAAAATGGCCCACAGATTCAAGTTCTAAATTGGGGCAAGGGGAATTTTGTTGACATTAGACAGGGGATTTCATGGCTTGATTGGAGTAGTGTGTTTCCAGACAAAAGGATCCCGGGAAAGTGGGAGGGCTTCAAAAGTGAGGTAGCTCGAGTTCAAGGTCTGCATGTTCCTGTGAGGGTGAAGGGAAAGTGAGGCTGGAAGAGAGAACCCTGGATAACAAGAGATATTGCGGCTCTGAGCAGAAAGAAAGGAGGCGTCGCTCAGGTACAGGCAGCTGGTTCCAAGGGAATCCCTGGAGGTACACATGGGTTAAAGGAGTTTACTGAAGAAGGGAATCAGCAGGGCTAAAATGGGGTATGAGATAGCCTTGGCTGAGCAGATGAAGATGAATCCAGATTCAGTATAGTAAATAAAAAGAACAACTAGAGAGAGATAGGACGCCTTAAAATCCAAAATGGGCATGCATGTGTAAAACCTCAAGAGATGGGTGAGGTCCTCAATTTCCCCTCTGTGTTTATCATGAAGAAAGACATGAAGACCTGTGACCTTTGGGAGGTTAGTTGCGATATCTTGGCACAGTCAATATCACAGTAGAGGTGTTGTTGGAAATATTAGAATGCATAAAGTCAGATAAATCTCTTGGTCCTGACCAGATATATCTAAGAGCACTGCACAAGGCGAGAAAAGGTAGTTCAGGGGCAAGGTCCCGGAAGACTGGGCAGTAGCAAATGTAGTGCCCTTATTCAGAAGGGCTGCAAAGAAAGGCCTGGGAAATATAGACCAGTAAGCTTCACATCTGTATTCGGTAAACCGCTTGAGAAGGTTCGGAGATATAAGATATGGATGCATTTGGGAAGACAGAGTTTGACTTGGAGCAGTCAGCAGAGCTTTGTGCGTGGCAGATCATGCCTGACAAAGTTTGATAGAGATTTTTGAGGAAGTGACCTGGAAGGTTGATGAGGAAAGATGGTGGACATCGTCTATATGGATTTCAGTAAGGTCTTTGATAAGGTTCCACATGGTAGGCCGCTCTAGAAGGTTAGATCGCATGGACTCCAATGTAAACTGGCAAATTGGCGACACAATTGGCTTAATGTTCTGAAACAAATGGCTTTGGTGGAGGTATGCTTGTCAGACTGGAGGCCTGTAACTAGTGGAGTGCCTTAGTGGTCGGTCCTGGGCCCATTGCTGTTTGTTATCTATAAAAAATGATTTGGACCAGAGTGCAGAACGCAACGTTAGTAGGTTTGCAGATGACACTAAATTAGGAGACATCACTTACTTTAAGGAACGTTATCAGAAATTGCAGCAGTACCTTGATCAGCTGGGGAAGTGGGCTGAGAAATAGCAAATGGAGTTTAAATTAGATAAGTGTGACGTCTTGCATTTTGGAAAGTCAAATCCAGGGAGGAGTTTAATGACGAATGATAGTGCCTTAAGACGTGTAGTGGAACAAAAGGTCGTTGGAGATCAGGTGCACGGTTGTCTGAAATTTGAGTCACAGATACACAGGACAGTGAAGAAGGCTGTTGGCACATTGGCCTTCATCAACGCATTGAGTATAGAAGTTGGGACGTTATGCTGCAATTGTACAGGAAGTTGGTAAGGCTGCAGTTGGAGTATTGTGTTCAGTTTTGTTCATCTTGCTCTAGAATGGATATTATTGAACTAGAAAGTATGCAGAACAAATTTCCAGTGATGTTTCCTGGGCTATAAGCTCTAAGTTATAGGCAGAGGTTGGAGAGTTTAGAACTTATTTCTTTACAGCTAAGGAAACTGAGGGGGTTCTTATCGAAGTGTAGCCCTTATAAAATCATGAGAGGCGTGCATGGAGTGAATACTTCAACCTTCTTTCTCAAGTTTGGTGAATCGTTGACTAGAGGACATCCATTAATGTTTGGAAAGGATAAAAAATATAAAAAGGAAACTAAGGGGCAACTTTTTTACATAGAGTGTGGTACACATATGGACTGAGCTGTCAGTGGAAGTGATTGAGGTGGGTACAATAACAACATTGAAAAGGCAATTGGACAAATACACAGATAGGAAAGGATTAGAGGGATACAGAACAAGGGCAGGGAAATGGGGTGAGTCTGGATGGACATTTTGGTTGCCATGGACCAGCTAGGCCAAATGACTAGTCATACTGGCAGTCTCGTGCAATATGACTGTAAATGAGTGTGTTTTGGGGTAGAGATAGGATGCGGGGGGGAGACTGAGATAAAATATCATGGAAGGATATGTTCACAGGTTTCAGAATGAAGACATTTCGATAGTATAATGCAACACGGGTCAGTATTTCGAAGAATTATGAGTGAAAGGGATATTGCTGTGAGTTCAGGCGATGGAGAGTTTTGGATGAGCATTTGTTCTGCAGCTTTGTAACTGGGAGTGAGGACAGCAGAGTCTTCGCCTCACTGAGCTGAATCTAACAAAAAACTGTCGCAGTGACATTTAAATTTGGTGTGACAGAGGGGTTGTCTGCACGAGGCCGAGCTAGTTTCCTGGTGCTGTCTTACCAAACTCATCTCATTAACTAGCCACCCCACTCCATAGTGACCCTCTCATACAATGCCAACCCGATTCTGCCACCCATCATGACTGGAGGTACTCACAATCGCCTGGATGCCCCTGGATATTCTGTGATCACTGACACTGGTGCCATCTTGAAAAGGCCGATGGGCACACGGTTGCGCTTTCTCACTTTGGAGCTGCCCTGCACATTTTCCCCAAACATGGCAGCGAAGGGGAAATTACACCACGGTTTGTCGACAGCAACATGGAGATCCTGGTGGATGGGCAAGTACAAAAGGGGACCATTCTCTTCCCAGAGGGGGCCACACTACCAGACCCACCGAGCATGGTCTGCTCTCTCCACCTACCTCAGTGCAGTATCTACGGTCTGAAGAAATGTCCAGCAATACAGGAAAAGCATCAATAACCTTCCCCACTCTGGAGGGTTAAGGGTCACCGTGTTCTCTCTGCTCCCTCACACTCACTGTATGTCTGTTCTAGCACCGACCCCCGAACAAGGCTCATGCTCCACCAATCTCACTACTGCATACAGCACCTTCCCTCTCTTTCTCTCTTGCCTTTCTAATGCCACCCACATAGTTATAGAATAGTCCTGGGAATGCCAATTATGGAATTTTCCAGGTATTGTTCCAACTTATTCCCAGTTTCAGGAAAACGGCTGTGCCCCAGTGTGTAACATGTAAGAGGATGGAGTAGAGATGTACGTTTCTCAAATCACACACAATTAAAATCCATCATGAGGCCATTCAGTATTTCAAACATGCTCCAACATTCAATACGTTTGGGGGTGATCTGATGGTTTTCTCAGCTCCATGTTACAGGAACTTTTAGTCATTCAACCCCCAGGTTCCTGTTACTGAGCATTCGATTCTCAGACACTTCATACCCCGGGTTTCTTCTAGCACGTGTTCAGAAGGCATTTCCCATGGGGACGGACTCTGCTTACAATATATTTCATCTGATTTATAAATTCATACAACAGTCAGCATGCTTTCCACAGACCAATCAAAAACATGCACTTATTTTATGCTTATCGATATCCAATCACAATTAGTCATTCTGGTTATTTCACTGGTCTCACCTTATTGTATTCAGCCAAAGACAGCTTCCAAACACTTGCCTCATTATAAAATATGATCTCTAGCAGAGAACGTTTTTGTCTGAAATACACCTTTTCCCTTGTCATTAAAATTTCTCTTGCCCTTTGTCTGTGACTGATTCTGTGTGTAACAGTTACACAGTCTCCCGCTCAGTTGGCTGGATGGTTGGTTTGTGATGCAGAGGGAGGCCACCAGCGCAGGTTCAATTCCCCACACCGACAGAGGTTACCATGAAGGGGATGCTCTCTCAACCTCACCCCATCACCCGTGTTGGGACCTTCAATGTAAAGCATGAGTGATCTCTCTAAAAAAGAGTTATTTGGGACTCCACTCTATCAATGTTTGCATTTGAATTTTTTAACATTTATTTTATTGAAAAAGATATTTTATTATTTATATTAAACCAATAACAAAACAACTCAAATAACTGAACAAAATTACACCCATGTGCATGTATATACAAAATAAGTTAAAGTCTCTAAACGGACAGAAGAAAAACAAAAATAAACAATAAATAATCAATAAATAATATGGCTCAGCATAACAAAGTGATAGCTCTCGTTCTTCGAGAGCATGAACTGATACACATTCATACATTCACAATTTTTAATATGTGGTTCATTAGACAATATCGTCATGGCGAGACAAAAGCCCTGTTTAGATTGTCAGATCAGCCTGTATCGCGGTAAACCAAAAAGGGTTGCCATATCTTATATAAATCTCTGCTTTTCGGTGCACTATATTTGTGAGAATGTCCAAAGGGATATTCCCCATGACGAGCTTATGATGACACAACAGACCCGGAGGTTTTTCAGACATCCAACACAACAGAATATTTTTACTAGCACAGGAAGTATGTGGCAGATACTAAAGGAGTATTGTGCATCAGTATTTACTGTGGAAAAGGATATGGAAGATATAAAATGTAGAGAAATAGATGGTGACACCTTGCAAAATGTCGATATTACAGAGGAGGAAGTGCTGGTTGTCTTGAAACGGGTAAAGGTGGAAAAATCCCCAGGACCTGATCAGGTGTACCCTAGAACTCTGTGGGAAGCTAGAGAACTGATTGCTGGGCCTCTTGCTGAGATATTTATAGTATGGATAGTCACAGGTGTGGTGCTGGAAGACTGGAGGTTGACTAACGTAGTGCCATTGTATGAGAAGGATGTTAAGGACAAGCCAGGGAACTATAGACCAGTGAGCCTGACGTTGGTGGTGGGCAGGTTGTTGGAGAGAATCCTGAGGGACAGGATGTGCATGTATTTGGAAAGGCAAGGACTGATTAAGGATAGTCAACATGGCTTTGTGCGTGAGAAATCATGTCTCATAAACTTGATTGAGTTTTTTAAGCAAGTAACAAAGAGGATTGAAGAGGGTAGAGGGGTAGATGTGATCTATACGGATTTCAGCAAGGGTTTTGATGAGGTTCCCCATGGGAGACTGAATGGCATGGTTAGATCTCATGGAATACAGGGAGAACTAGCCATTTGGATACAGAACTGGCTCAAAGGTAGAAGAAGAGGGTGGTGGGGGAGGGTTGTTTTTCAGACTGGAGGCCTGTGACAAGTGCAGCGCCACAAGGATCCGTGTTGGATTCAGTACTTTTTGTCATTGACATAAATGATTCAGATGCGAGCATAAGAGGTACAATTAGTAAGTTTGCAGATGACTCCAAAATTGGAGGTGTGGTGGAGAGCGAAGAGGGTCACCTCAGATTGACCAAATTGCCAATGGGCTGAGAAGTGGCAGATGGGGTTTAATTCAGATAAATGTGAGGTGCTGCATTTTGGGAAAGAAAATCTTAGCAGGACTTATACACTTAATGGTAAGGTCGCAGGGAGTGTTGCTGAACAAAGAGACCTTGGAGTACAGGTTCATAGCTCCTTGAAAGTGGAATCACAGGTAGATAGAATAGTGAAGAAGGCGTTTCCTTTATTGGTCAGAGTATTGAGTACAGGAGTTGTAAGATCATGTTGCGGCTGTACAGGACACTGGTTCGGCCAGTGTTGAAATTTTGCGTGCAATTCTGGTCTCCTTCCTATCGGAAATATGTTGTGAAACTTGAAAGGGTTCCGAAAAGATTTCAAGGATGTTTCCAGCTTTGGAGGATTTGAGCTAGAGAGAGAGGCTGAACAGGTTGGGGCTGTTTTCCTTGGAGCGTCGGAGGCTGAGGGGTGACATTATCGAGGTTTACAAAATTATGAGGGGCATGGATAGGGTAAATAGGTAAAGTCTTTTCCCTGGGGTCAGGGAGTCAGAATGAGAGGGTATAAGTTTAGGATGAAAGGGGAAATATATAATAGAGAACTACGGTGCAACTATTTCACACAGAGAGTGGTACGTGTATGGAATGAACTACTAGGTGATGTCAGGGAGGCTGATACAAGTGCAACATTTAAGAGGCATTTGGATGGGGAAATGAATAAGAAGGGTTTGGAGTGTTATGAGCCAGGGATTGGATTGGTTTGGGATATGTGGTCGGCATGGATGGGTTGGACTGAAGGGACTGTTTCCATGCTGTATATCTCCATGACTCGATGATTCTATGACTTATATTATTATCTATTTTTTGGTGCACCATACTGGTGAGAAAGTTCAAAGGGATATTCTCCATAATAAGGTTACAAAGTCTCAACAGACCCGTGGAGTTTTCAGACATACAACACAACATAATATCTTTCCTAGCATACAAAGTAAGGATGTATTTTTTTCCCATGTGCACCTGTGTAAGATACTCTGGGCAGGTCCAGGAAAAGACAAACCAGGTCCATCTCCAATTCGGTCCCCATGACCCACTCTACCACACCTAACACAGTTCTCCAATATATACAAAGCCTGCAGCAGGACCTCATGCAATGAGTAAGAGTGCCTGTAGTCATTCTGCATTTAGGACACGCTGAAGATAATCCCACTTTGAATTTTGAGAGAAAATCTGTGGTCAGATAGAACCTATGAAGATTTTTCAACTGCATGGAATGGGTTCTATTACAGATCAAACTCCTTCGAGCATTTTCACAAATATCCTCCCATGTCTCCGAAGAGATCTAAAATCCCAACTCTCTCGCACAGACGTCACAAAGCTGCACAGCATTGTCTGCGGGGACACTCTCCAACAAATGGTAAAGGGTCCTGACAGAGAGTGTATTCTTTACAATAATCCCCTGCTTCTCTGTATCGGATCTATATGTGGTTTTTAAAATTGTGTTTTTTAATCAAATCTATAAGCTGGAAAAAAAAGTCTCTACTAGGTAGTTCATACTTACGTGTTATTTGATCAAACGGTATCATTGTTTCTCCTTCAAGTAACACGTGGTGGCTCAGTGGTTTGCACTGCTGACTCAGCGCACCAGGGGCACGGGTTTAGTTCCAGCCTTGGGTGACTCGCTATGTGGTGTTAGTATATTCTCAACTGTGTCTGCGTAGGTTTCCTCCCACAGTCACAAACATGTGCAGGTTAGATGACTTGGCCATTGCTCAATCGCTCATAGTGTTCCAGGATCTGTAAGTTGTGCCATTAATCAGGGTAAATATAGGATGGTAGGGGAATGGGTGTGGGTGGGTTACTCTTCAGAGGATCGAAGTGGACTTGCTGGGCCCAAGGACCTGTTTCCATACTGTAGGGATACTAATAATTCTAAATCACCCAAGCAAGGTATCCCCTTCGCTGCCCACAGTTTAAACCTGGAATCCATCATCCCCGGTATACCAATTAAAGAGGTAAGAAACATGGTTTTGGCTGTATTGCTTCGATCTGACGCTTTGTCCTTGAAATTTTAACAGTATTGATAATCATTATTTTATGACAATATTCCAAAATGTTGTCATAACAACAGACTAATAAGGGTTCACTTTGTCTGAGAGGGCTCAATGTCTAGCCATATCGATTCCGAGACCTCAGCGGCCCAGGCACTAACATACGATGAAAAAAAAAACTTAATTGATTGTTTTTAATCGGGGAGATCTAACCGACACATCCCGGGTACTGCGGGCAATTCAGCAAGGCCAATCCACTCTCAGCTGCATATCTATGGACGATAGGAGGAAACGAGAACACTGGGAGGAAATCCACACAGGCATGGGGAGAATGTTCAAAATCCACATAGAGGGTTGCTCGAGGTTCGAACTGAACGCAGCTCCTTGGTGACGGGAGGTATCAGTGCTAACCACAGATCCACCATGCGCATCTGTTAGTGCTGTTAGTTACTTGTGGCTAACTAAAGAAACCTTGCCTGACTTGTTCCTGTCACTGAACCTGACTCAGTCTGAGAACTTTATCATCGGCCATATCACCAATCTGGTTACATTTAAAATTTGGTGTCAGCAGTGGAGGAATGGGGCGAGAAAAGGAAACAGTGACACCCTCCAACATCTGTCAGAGCAGGAATTAGGATAAATCATCAAAGTGGGATTTTAGTCAAGTGGGAATTCTCTTTCCCAGAAGTTTGGCGTGGCTGGACCTTTATTTTACATCGAAGCTGGCTTTGTCTGATTTTCCTTGGACAGGTGAATCAGGGATAATGGTGCATGGAAAGAAACGTGCAGCTGGGATCACAATGTGATGAGCCATGACCTTATTTACTGATGGAGTAGTGTGAAAGGGCCGAATGGCCCACTTGTGTCCCTCAGCCCTATGTTCTGATGTTCCATTCAGCCCTCTAACATGCTAAACAGGGAGAGATCGAGGCCAATCCGATGGTTAGGTGTAGTTTTGGACATGTACTTGGAAAATCCAGGCTGGATCAGGAAGTGACCACCACCCCACCCCCCAGTCCCTGTTTACAGGCTTCCCCTCTCTGTAACTTCTGCTCCAGATGTGGGTCATGTTGCAGACCCAGATACGCTGGGAATACAGCCACATATCCCACCCAGGGTTAAAACAACAAATCCTCTGCTCTCCCTGAATGCAACATTGTACAACACGATTTCCAGCAAAATAATCCGTTACTTTCCAAAAGCATAACATGTGAAATTAATAAATAGGAACAAGAGTAGGTCAATCAGTCCCTCAAGCTAACCCTGTCATTTAATAAGAACATGGCTAATCTACTCCAGGGCTCAACTCCACTCTCTTGCCGACTCCTTGTATTCCTCCACACCTCTCTGAGAAAGGGAATTCCAGACATTCACTACCTTCGGAGAGAAGACATTACTCTGAATCTCAGATTGAAATTGATGTTCCTTATTCAGTATCTATATCATCGAGTTCGACACTTTGCTCAAGAATGGAAAAAACTTCTCAACCTCTACCTTCTCCAACCCCTTCAGTGTCTTGTAGTTTTCAGCAGGATCACTCCTCATTCATTTAAAACCCAATGAATTAACGCCTCACCATCCTAGAGATTCTCAATAACACAACCCTTTCATCCCAGGAAACCACCTAATGTACCAACCGAGTTACTTGCTGCATCATCATGCTGACTTTATGTTTCATACCCAGGAAGACTCCAATGCCTTTCCTGTTCCTTTTCTGGAAGTCCTCTCCATTAAGTAACAGCCTGCCTTTTGATTCTCAGTGTCATTCTCAAACTCGGATGTGTATTGCACTCAGCTCCCTCCTTCAGGCTGTCAGCATAGATTGTAAATAACTGATGCCATCAGACTGATATTTGTGGTACTCCAGCAGATAAACCTTTACCATAAAGATCCATTAATCCTGACTCTCCGATTTCTGTGTTAAACAATCATCATCCCATGTTAATACAGTATCCGGCGTCCTGGAGCTCCTGTTTTGTGTAAGAACCTTTATTTTGTAATACCTTGTGGAAAATCTCTGGAAAGCCTGGTGTCCACCAGATCCACTTTATCAAGTCCACTTGTTACATTTACAGGCATCTCCAGAAATACTTTGCATGATTTTACAGGGCAAAGTATCATTTCCCTTTCAGAAAACCACCCTGACTCTGCGTGAAGATTTTCTAAATGCCCATGCTTCCCAGGTGTTCCAAACTATACCAGTCCCATCTGTTTTCATTAGGTCCATGTGCCTCTAAATGTTTTCAATTCATATGTTTGTCCAAATGAGTTTTAAATGTTGTTGATGTCCTTGCATCTCCCACTCTTCCTCTGGAAGCTCATTCCATACCCACACCGCCCTCTGTGTATAAAAGCTGCCCCTTAGTCCCTTTTAAATCTCCCCTCTTTCACCTTAAACCTATTCCCTCTATGTTTGGATTCCCCTACCCTTTGGAAAAGACTTTGGCTATTCACCCTATCCATACCTCTCATGATTTTATATGTTTCTATAATGTCACTCCTCAACATCCTACACTCCATCTGATGCTAACTTCAAGAACAAGCGTTTAAAGATAAGCACTGCAAAATTGAAACAATATTAAAAACGACAGGTAACCAACACTCAGCCCAAATGTCATGCTGTGATTTGTTTTTCTCCATGTTACAATACTAAGGCAGCATGAAACGCTTACTAGTTCCAATAAGAAGTCAAGCACCTGAATTCCTTTGTCTAAAGGGGGTGGTGACCACGACAGTGAAAACGGTTCTGTGGCCAGATTTATATAATACCACATGGTCAACATTCTCCCTCCTGGCCTCCGTATGACTTTGTGTTGTTGTGTCTTCTTTATCTGGCATTCAATAGAGAGAACCCCTTTCCTCCATTAACACCTTAAATTCGACCCGTTATACAGAATCTTTCCTTTCACCACTGCTAAAAGCCCGTTTTTCTTTTGCCACACACTCTTTTCCCTGCCACCCATCCTCCACTTCCGGCAAGGGATTAAAAGACCATTTTGCAATTTGAAGAATTGTCACACTGGACTGGAAACGCTAACACTGTTTCTCTTTCTCTACAGATAGTGACAGACCTGCAGAGTTTCTCCAGAAATGAATAGGCGCAGAACAATTTTTCAATTAAATAAATAAATATGGAATACTGGAAATAAAAATAAAAAACCTTTATAGAAGGTTCACTGGACCTGAAAGTTTAACTCTGCAGTCACTCCAGAAAATTCTGCAACATCTTTAGCAATTTCTTCTCCAATTTCTGTTTAAGAACAATTTCCAAAGACATATTGTCAAAGATGCCCAAACATCCTGTCCAACATGGAGTGTTGTACACTGGGAACTGAACAGGAACACATGGTGACAAGTTCCTTAACTCTGAAACTGCATAAGGCTGGCATCACTGACACTGCAGAGTTCTGAATCATGGTCACGGAGAAAAACAGAAGGAAACACATTCACTTCAAATACAGAAGATGGCATTACTGAAAGGAAAAGATTCAGATTAGTACCTTAAATGGATATTGTTTATGTAACAAATTGGAGGCGTGACACCAAGGAAAGACTTCCAGCAGAATGAGAAAATGAAAATGGAAGTATTTCCACATCAGAAACCAGAGTAGGTCACTGAATACAGGGCTGATGGGTGAATGGGTCTCGGTGTGAACTGGGGGCAGTCAGAAGCATTGAATTGTAGATATTGCAGCTAAAACTTGGTTATCATCTGATGCTGTAGATTTCAATGACAATCTGTAACTTTTCCCCCAGGATAGTCCATCCGTCTACCATTACCATGAAGCCGATCCATGGGTCAGTGACGAATGTAGGTGAACATGGTCGGGTCAGAATCACATGCACCTAAACCTGATGACAATCCATGAAAACTACTGCACTTGACTGGTTACACTACAAACATCAGGACTAACATCTGATACAGAGAGAGAGATGATCCCAAGACCTACAAATCAGATCTAAGCTCTGTCGTCCTGTCAAATCCATGCATAAAAGTCGATGGACCATTTAACAACTTACTGGAGGAGAGGACTCCACAAATATCCCCATCCCAAATAATGGAACAGCCCTGTGCATCCATGGAAAAGATACAGTATCTGCACCATCCTCATCCAGAAGTGTTGAGTCGATTACCCACCTCACCCTCACCATGATACCCTCAGAATCACAGATGCCCGTCTTCAACCAATTCAATTCACTGCACGTGACATGAAGCAACAGCTGGACACTGTAGGTACGACAAAGGCATTTGGCCCTGACACCATTCCTGCAATCGGACTGAGGGCTTTTGCTACACAACCAACCGTGTCCCTGAGGAAGCTGTTTCATTCCAGCTCCAACTCTGACAACTTCCTGGCAATGTGGGTAAATACTCAACTATGTCCCATCCCCTAAGAAGGGAATAATTACAATTAGACCAATTGCCACGTCCTCAGTCCCATCACGATGGCCAAATTGGTTGGGGTTATTTTTGATAGAGCTGTCAAAGAGAACAGAAATAATCGGTTCAGTGTGGTTTCCGATAGACCCCCATGTGGAGATGGTGTTGTTGTGGAATTGTCATTGGATTGCTAATCCAGACCAGGATAATTCTCTGGAAACTGGTGCAAGTTAAAAACAATTAATAAAATATCGTGATCTATTATCTGGTGTCAGTCATATTGATCTTGTGTTCAATGTCGATTATAGATGTCGATCTCATTCCCCAGTGTACTTTCAGGAAGTGAATCCCCCGTGCTTTCCTGTCTGGCCCTAAAGTGACTCCAGACACACAGACATGTGATACACTCTTCAATGGTCTCTGAAACGGCCAAGCAAGGCACTCAATTGTATCAAACAGCTCCGAGGTCTTAAAGGATAAACCCGGAGAGAACAGCCGGCACCAGACTCGTTATCAGAAAAGGGAATGGGAAACACAATCCTGTTGACCCTGCAGAGACCTCCTTCCTAACAGCTGAGAGCTTGTGACAACATTTACATAGCTTTCCCACACACTGCACAGAAGCATCGGGAAAGGAATATGTCATACAACTCATTGAGCTTTCCCTATTCTAGTTAATGGCCGAACATCTCCTCAACGCAGTTTTCCCCATACAATATTCATAACCCTTAATATGTTTAAACGTTGTGAACCATAAAATGAGAACTGCTGTAATCCATTCAGCCCATCAGTTTTGCGCCTCCATTCTATGTACAGGCAGTTCACCAATAACACGTGTTGATTAAATACATTTCGGCTGCAATGCAATTCATGAACCTTTTTCTATAAACTGAACTGGCATTCACTGTGACGCGATTCCTTGTCGGGCACCAGCTGACCAGCAAATCCTGCCTCAGAATCCCTCTGTCTACAAAAGGTACAATCAATGTGTTCAGCAAAAACAGGAATGCAATCCGCTCTGCAGGCCTTGAAACTGAGCCCGAAACTGGGAATTGTAGTCTATGTTTCGAAAGAAATCTATTTCAAACTGTGGGGA
Source organism: Chiloscyllium punctatum (assembly GCF_047496795.1). Classification (NCBI taxonomy): domain Eukaryota; kingdom Metazoa; phylum Chordata; class Chondrichthyes; order Orectolobiformes; family Hemiscylliidae; genus Chiloscyllium; species Chiloscyllium punctatum. The sequence continues at coordinate 52,730,819 of NC_092785.1, forward strand.
GAATGTTGGAGAGAACTGGAATTACCCATCGGCATCACATGGTCAGGCAGCCCCCGCGCGCTTTCTGGTGAAGATTGTCGTGAAAGATATCGTGCACCAGTGAGTGACTGTCGTGAGAAAGCGTTGCATTTACAGCACTGTTCCATTACAACATGTAATTTAAAGATTTATTTAGACTGTCCTATTGCTTGTTAGATCAAATTTAATGTTTGGTTTTTACTGATATTTTTGGGGGTTCGCCAATTACCCTCTTTTTTCCATAGACGCCATGATTAATATTGCACGATTTTGTACACCACAGTGTTGCACAGGTACACAGTTATTGCGTTATTTGAGAACAACCTGGAATGAGAGCTGATTTTCTATCTTCACACCATACTCCTGCTCTCTCCCAATCCCTTTAGTTTCCACAAATCCTTATTTATATTCAGCCCCTTGACTTCCACAGCCTGATCTGGGAGAGAGTACCCCTGGTTCGCCAGTCTCCGAGTGCAGACATTTATTCTCATCTCAATGCAAAGTGGCCTGTCTGTACCTAATATTGTCGCCCCTTGGTTTAGACGTCCCAGCCACGGGAATTACCATCCCTGTTTCTAATCTGTCTCGCCCTGTCAGAATGTTATATATTTCACTGAGATTTCCATTCATTTTCCTAAACCCCGTTGAATACAGGTCCAGTTACCCCAAACTCTGCTCCCACAACAAGTCTGTCATCCCAGTGATCAGTCTGGTCATCCTTTGCTACTCTCACTCAATGTCAGGTTTGTCATCTGTTAGGAAAAGAGACCAAAACTGCACACAATACTGCACAATGTTCGAGATGGGGTCTCACCAAGGCCCTGTACAGCCGCAGTGAGATACATTTACTCCTGTACTCAAATCCCCTGAAATGAACGTGAATACAGCATTTTTCTTCCTTCCTGCTTTCTGCTCCTGCAATATTGCTTTAAGTGATTGGTGTACAGAGAGATCCAGATTCATTTCAAAGTTACAGTTCCCCACGTGCTGGGCCTACATAAAATGGTCAGCGTGCCAATGCCATTCCCAGTATTGACTTCTGGCTTCAGAACTCACTGTCACACATGGACTCGGAGGGCTACGCAGAAATAAACAAAAATGCAGCTTAAGTTCATTTATAGTGCAACATTTTTCAACCACTCCTTTTTCAAATGAGAGGCTGCCAGTCCATTATTCCCATCAATGTACACAACATCTCAATCTCCCCCATTACTCTCCATCTGCCACGTATTTGCCCAGTCACTCCACTTGTCTCAGTCACCTTGGAGCTTTTTTATATCCTCCTCATCCACTCACAGTCTGACATTGTTTAGTGCTGTCAGCAGACTTGGGAATTTTGCATTTGCACCCATCATCCAAAGATATGATGTGTATTGGGAATAGCTGGAGCCCAAGACACGATCCGTACAATATCCGCTCAGCCTTCCATTTAAAAATAAAACATGGTTTTATTCCGACTCACTGTTTCCTGCCAGCTCTCCCATTCTAAATCTATGACCATATATTAGGCCGAGTCCCATAGGATTCGAATTTGTGCAATAGGCTTGTGGCTTTATCAAAAATCTTTCTGTTAATCCACTCGTATTGCATTGATACCTCCTACATAAATTTCCAAAAAGCCACTTTCTCAAATATGATTCCCATTTCATAAATCTCTGATGACATTGTCAATGCCCATTAATTTAAGTCCAATACTTTCTCTAAACTGTTTAGTTGCTATTTACATTCTATTCCCCTTTTCTCATAAGACTGAAATTCCCTAGTATTGCTCGGAATTTTTCTTTTTGGTTTTGTTTTCTTCTGTGAAGGCATAATTAAAGTATTTGCTCCATAGTTCTGCTATTTCCCGGTTCTCAATTATCTGGTATCAGACTGTCAGAAATCTGCAACTTTTTTTCCCTTAATTTTACCATTGACATATTTCCAGAAAATATTACAAGTTCTCTCTTATCAACTTTGTGAAGATAATCTTCAGAAACCCATCAATTCCTACTTTAAGCTACTCAATGATTGACCTTCCACAGCCATACAATCACCTAAGCACAGACTCTGTACTACCAGAAATACAGCACAGTCTACATTCGGCCCACTTTCCGACACAAGACCTTAGCCGTCAATCTTAAAGCATTTGAAGTGCACAACAGTGTCGTTTCTAATGGCTTGAGGTTAGCATGACAACTGCTCAAGAAGTGCATTCCAGACCCCAACACGCTCTGGTTGAAAAACAATTCTCAAATCTTCACTAAACCGTAAATCCTTCACATTTAAAGTGTGTCACTTTGAGTAACAGCAACGGCTACTATCTATCCACACTGTCCACGTACCTCGTAATCCTATCCTTCTGAATCACAGACCTCGCAGCCTTCTCTCCTCCAAACTAAACAATCTGAGGTTATCCACCCTCTCTCCATAGCTGATATGCTCCATCCAAGGGAACATCTCTGCACCCCCTCCATGACAATCACATCCTTCTTGTAATGTTGTTCCCAGACCTACACACAGTATTCCATCTTGCCCTCACCAAAGTTCCGCATAGTTCTTATAATCTAGGCCTCGATGAATAAAGGCTATGTTTACATTCCCCCAGCCTTTCCCAGATTGTTTATTAACCTGTGCAGACACATTTAGCGATGTCTGGAGAAGCACCCCTGAGCTTTCTAGTGTGCTGCCATTCATTGAGTACTCCCCTGTCTGGGTCTTTCTTCCAAAGTGCATCACCTCATAGTTATCAGGGTTACATTCCATCTGCCATTGATCAACCCATCTGACCATTCCATCAGTATCTACCTGTAACATAAGGCCTTCCTCCTCACTGCCAACCACCCGGCCAATCTTTGTATCAAATCCAAACTTATTTATTACACACCCCACCCCTCGTCCATATTCACAGCTGCATCATTTATGAATACCACAAATAATAAGGTTAAAAATCTCTCAACATCAGTTACATCACGTGGTTGTGCACTTGATGAAGAAGCAGCGTATCGAGAGCTCGTGCTGCCAAATAAACCTGTTAGACTATGGCCTGGTGTTATGCTATTTTTACATTTGTCCAATGCAGCCCAACAGTAGCACCTCCGAATCACAAATAATAAGGGACGCAGCACTGATGCCCATTGGTACAACATTGGACACTAGCCTCCAGTCACACAAACAGCCTTCTACCACTCCCCTCTTTCTCCTACTACTAAAGTTGATTTAGATGCAACTTGGCAAGTTACTAATGAGTCCCACGTGTTCACTGGTTTTCTGTTCCACTTGACACACTTGTAGATTATCTGGGGATTCACTGTAATCTTGTCCATAAGGCCATAAGACATAGGAGCGGAAGTAAGGCCATTCAGCCCATCGAGTCCACTCCGCCATTCAATCATGGCTGATGGGCATTTCAACTCCACTTACCCGCATTCTCCCCGTAGCCCTTAATTCCTTGTGACATCAAGAATTTAACAATCTCTGCCTTGAAGACATTTAGCGTCCCGGCCTCCACTGCACTCTGTGGCAATGAATTCCACAGGCCCACCACTCTCTGGCTGAAGAAATGTCTCCGCATTTCTGTTCTGAATTTACCCCCTCTAATTCTAAGGCTGTGTCCACGGGTCCTCGTCTCCTCGTCTAACAGAAACAATTTCATAGCGTCCACCCTTTCCAATCCATGTATTATCTAGTAACTTTCTATTAGATCTCCCATTAATCTTCTAGACTCCAATGAATACAATCCCAGGATCCTCAGTCGTTCCTCATATGTTAGACCTACCATTCCTGGGATCATCCGTGTGAATCTCTGCTGGACACGCTCCAGTGCCAGTATGTCCTTCCTGAGGTGTGGGGCCCAAAACTGGACACATTACTCCAAATGAGGCCTAACCAGAGCTTTATAAAGTCTCAGTAGTACAACGGTGCTTTTATATTCCAACCCTCTTGAGATAATTGAAAACATTGCATTCGCTTTCTTAATCACGGACTCAAACTGCATGTTTACCTTTGGAGAATCCGCAACTAGCACTCCCAGATCCCTTTGTACTTTGGCTTTATGAATTTTCTCACCGTTTAGAAAGTAGTCCATGCTTGTATTCTTTTTTCTTTATTTCTTTTGTCCTGCCTTGCCCCTGTGTTAGTCAGTCCTCTCCACACGCAGACTTTCCTCCTTATTGCAGTCTTCAATGGTTTGTCCCTTATCCTGTCATTATTTGCCTTGAATGTGGATTAGACAGCCTGATAAATTTTCTGTTAATTTCCAACTTGCCGTATGTTTTGTGAGTTTTCTAAGTTCACAGTGACCCACCGCTGATTCATTGAAACTCTAGAGAACATAGGCCGAGCTTCCTCATCACGCAATCTCGCCATCTGAGGGATTTATTTGGATAATGTCCATTACACTTCCTCTGTGGTCAGTATATTCTTTCTTTGATTTAGTCACCAAAACTGTTCTCAATACTCTAGGTACAATCTCACCAACACTCTGTGAAACTGCTTCAAAGTGTCTTTACATCTATATTCTGACTCCCTTAAAGGAAGGCAAACCAAACTTTAAGTCTCCACTTACATATATTCCTCCAAATACCCTTCACATCATTGTAGTTTCGAACTCACTGTGTGAGTTCTTATAGAAAGCCTTCTGATAACCTAAAATATGCCTATTCTACTGGATCCTCATTATCTATGCTGTAAGAATCAACTTCAAACAATTCCAAAGTTTGTCAAGTATGATTTCCTTTTCAGAAATGCATACTGAGTCTCTCAAAGTTTGCTGTTAATGTCTAAATATCCAATATCACATCCTATATAATATATTCCAACAGTTTCCCAACAAATGTCAAGTTAATTGGTCTGCAGTTCTCCACACTATCTCTTCTTCTCTTTGTAGATTCTTCGATCATTCATCTATACTGCTTGGATCACGTTTACGAATGTACATTTATCTCCATCAGCTTCTGGACTCTGCAGAATGTACAGGAAAATAGAACGCAGTCATCGACAATGCAATCAATACTTCTATTTGTGATTAATGTCTGAAGATTTTGGTATGAAGTACATCTGGTTGTCAAGGTTAGCAATGCTCAATCCGGCTGCATGTTCAATATTGCCTTGTTACTGATATGAATTGACTTTATGCCTTTACTTCCACAAGTCCTATACAATCACTTCGTATTTCTGGGTGATTTAGTGGATCTTACTCCATTAAGACAGATGTAAAGTAACTGGTCATTTGTTTTGCCATTTCCCTGTTATTCACCACAAACATGTCTCCCCCGATTGCAAATTTCCACATTTGACTATGTTTTTTTTTGAATTATAGATCATCGATGTTTGCAGTCCTTGTGTTCCTGTTTGTTTGCATGCATGTTCGCTTTTTGATTTCCTGATCAGTTTCATGACCCTCCTTTTCTGGATTGCAATTTTCTGAGAATTCTTTGGATTCCACAATGTCTGGAATTCTTCTGAAGTCGCTTCCTGTGATTAATATATTCTTTAATTTGTTATGTTAATCATCGAATCACTTACTTTCTCTTTGGTATTTTCACCTGAAATAAGTCGACATATCTTTCAGACTATGCAGTATTTCTATAAATCTCCTGGTCCTGACCAGATATATTCAGGAACACTGCAGGAGGACAGAGAAGTAATAGTGGTGGCCCTGGTCGGTACTTTTGTATCATCAGTCGCCAACGGGTGAGGTCCCGGAGGATTGGAGGGTAGCGAATGCTGTGCCCTTATTCAAGAAGAACTACAAAGAAAAACCTGAGAATGAGAGACCAGTAAACCTAACATCTCTACTAGGTACGTTTCTTGAGAAGACTCTGAGAGAGACGATATACGTGCATTTGGCAAGGCAGGGTGTGATTATGAGCAGTCAGCACGTCTTTGTGCGTGGGGGATCATGGCTCAAACATTTGTGAGAGTGCTTTGGTGAAATGACCAGTAACTTTGACAAGGGCCTGCTGGTATACGTAGTGTATATGGATTTCAGTAAGGCCTTCAGTAAGGTTCCACATGGTAGGCTGCTCTGGAAGTTTAGATCATATGGAATTGAGGGGGAGCTGGCAAATCAGATCCACAATTTGCTTGATGGTAGGAAACATACAGTTAAAGTGGAAGGATGCTTGTCGGACTGAATGCCTGTGATGAGTGGAATGCCTCAGGGGTCGGTTCTGGGGCAATTACTGTTAGTTTTATCCATGTATATTGTATGCCCATATATATTTTTTCATATTACACACATCTATGATTTAGATCAGAATGTACAGGCATGAATTATAAGTTTCAAGGTGACACAAAAATAGGTGGTATCGTGGACAGTGCGGAAGATTATCAGAAATTTCAGAAATGACAGCAGTGCCTTAATCAAGTGAGGAAGTGGGCCGAGAAATGGCAACTGGAGATTAATACGGATAAGTGTCAGTTCTTGCATTTTAGAAAGTCAAATCAAGGTAGGAGTTTCATGGTGAATGACAGGGTCTTAAGGAGTGTATTGAGACAAAGGGACCTTGGAATTCAGGTTCACGATTCTCTGAAAGTGGAGTCGCAGGTAGATAGGGCAGTGAAAAAAGGCATTTGGCAAAGTGACCTTCATAAGTCAGAGTAATGAGTATCGAAATTAGGGAGTTATGTTGCAGTTATACAGGATGGTGGTGAGGCAATACTGCTGGTGTTATGTTCAGTGTAATTCACTTTGCTATAGGAAGGATGTTATTAAACTGGAAATAGTGCAGAAGAAAATTACAAGGATGTTGCCCGGACTCTATGGTCTGAGATATAGTGAGAGGTTGGGCAAGCTAGGAGTTTTTACTTTAGAGTGTATGAGACTGAGGGGGATCTGATAGAAGTGTATAAGATCATGGGAAGCATGGATAGAGTGAATGCACTCAGTCTTTTTTTCCACATGATTGAACAACCCACGAACTAGAGGGCATCAATTTAAGATTCGAGGGGAAAGAGTAAAAGGGAACCTGAGGGGCAATTTCTTTGACACACAGGGTAGTCTGCACATGGAATGAGCTGCCAGTAGAAGTGTTTGAGGCGGGTACATTCCCAAGATTTAAAATGCATTTGGACAAATACACGGATAGGAAAGAAGAAGAAGGATATGGGGCAAGTGCAGGGAAATGGGGTTAATGTGAATGGACATTTTGTTCGGAATGGACCAGTTTGGGCTGAAGGGCCTTTCTCTGAGCTGTCGGACTCTATGACTCTCACAATCATTGCTTCTCCCATTGAATGTTATATCATACTTCCCCAATTCACTGGAGCGTAATTAACCCTCTAGCCTCCAGGCTTCCATGATGTTTATCCAGAATGTTCAAACATTCGATATTGTATTCAGACGCCGTGTAAAAATGCAACATATTGATGTCACTATTCCTCCAAAGCTGCTTCAGAGCAAGGTTATTAATTAGTCCTCCTGACAACACAACATCAAATCTGAAATAACCTCCTGTCTAGTTTGGTTCACAACATACTGTTCAACCGACCTGATACACACTTACGGAAGTTTATCTTCACAGTATTAGTAGTCACTGCAGTTTCGGTGCAACTTGAGACCATCCATTATTACTGCAGCACACACGATTATTTGTTACTCATTCACAGGATGAGGGTGTCGCTGGATAACCAGCATTTATTGCCCATGCCAGAGGGCAGATAAGAGTCAGCAGTGTTGCCTTGAGTCTGGAGTCACTTGCAGGCCACACCAGGTAAGGACAGCAGTATCCTTCCCTCAAGGACATCAGTGAACCAGATGAGTTTTTCCAACAATCGACAATGGATTCCTGGTCATCATAAACCCTTGATTCCAGATACATATTGAATTCAAATTCCACCATCTGCCTTGTCAGGATTTAAATTCATGTCCCCAGAATATTACCTGGGTCTCTGGGTTAAGAGCCCAGTGATAATATCACTGTGTCATTGCTCCCCCTTGAATATATTTGCATACATAATTTTCAGAGCATATGTTGTAAAGTATTTATGTGACAGATTTGGTTTTGATATATTTTACACTAATGTTTGCTTCCCCTTGCTATTTGTAAGATCCACCCAAACTGATTCTGTGGGAAGCGAGGGAAAGGGTCTGAGGCGTTATTCCTGATAGACTTGGACAAGACGTTCAGGGAGACTCAACTCAACACTGAGATGATCTGAAGAATTGGTCAGCAATACAGGACAGGCATCAATATCCTTTCCCCTCACTTTGCCAGGATAAGTGTCACCATATTCTTCTGCTCCATCACACTCACTGTATATCTTGTTATAACACCTACCCCCGAACAAGGCTCACACTCTATCTCCAAATAAGGCTCAAGCACGACCACACTCACTGTTGAATTCAGCACCTACCTTCCCTCGGTTTTTCTGTCACTGACACAATAGCCCCGCACACTAATACCACTGCATTTATACAACACTGTGGTCAGACTCCCTCCGGACATCTCACCCTTCCCCCTTCCCCATACCAGCATTAACAGCAGGGACACACACTCACACCCTCACACCTTCCCTCCTCTTCTCCCATTCCATGAGAAACATCCTGGAATAGGACATAAAGGGCAACGCAGGGTGTTAGAGGGCCCGATATCCGTTCCCTCACCCTCTACCTCGACATGTGGGCCGGATCCTGGAAAGAGCCAGAGAGGACCAGGGCACCTTGTGTGGAGATTCTGAAACAGAGACATCCCACCAGCCAAGTAAGCTGCAATGTTCAGTGAAGAGCAATTATCTATTTAAACTCACTGGCAGTTCCAATCACATCTCTCTCACTTTTCAGGCTTAGTTAAAAGATGGCAGATGGAGAAAGAGCGTCTGCAATGGGATACAGACAGAGGAGGGCAGGGCATCTGCAATGGGATACAGACAGGGGGGAGGGCAGAGGGTCTGCAATGGGATATAGACAGGGGGATGGCAGAGCGTCTGCAATGGGATACAGACAGGGGAGGGCAGAGCGTCTGCAATCGGATACAGACAGGGGAGGGCAGAGCGTCTGCAATGGGATACGGACAGGGGAGGGCAGAGCGTCTGCAATGGGATACAGACAGGAGAGGGCAGAGCGTCTGCAATGGAATACAGACAGGGGAAGGACAGATCAAATGCAATTGGATACAGCCGGGGGGAGGGCAAAGCGTCTGCAATGGTATACAGACTGTGGAGGCAAGACTGTGTGCAGTGGGATACAGACGGGGCAGGGCAGAGCGTCTGCAATGGGATACAGACAGGGGGAGGGCAGGGCATCTGCAATGGGATACAGACAGGGGAGCCAGAGCGTTTGCCATGGGATACAGACAGGGCAGGGGCAGTGTGTCTGCAATGGAAGACAGACTGGGGGAGGGATGCAGCTCTGCAATGGGATACAGACAGGGGAAGGGCAGAGCGTCTGCAATGTGATATAGACAGCTGAAGGCAGTGCGTCTGTAATGGGATACAGACGGGGAGGGCAGAGCGTCTGCAATGGGATACGGACAGGAGGAGGGTAGCGCGTCTGCAATGAGATACAGATAGGAGGAGGGCAGAGCATCTGCAATGTGATACAGACAGGGGGAGGGCAGAGCAAGGGCAGTGCGTCTGCAATGGGATACAGACAGGGGGAGGCAGAGTGTCTGCAATGGGATACAGACAGGGGAGGGTAGAGCGTCTGCAATGTGATACAGACAGGGGAGGGCAGAGCATCTGCAATGGTATACTGATGGGTGAGGGCAGAGGGTCTGCTATTGGATCCAGATGGGGAGGCAGAGCGTCAGCAATGGGATACAGACGGAGGAGGGCAGTGCTTCTGCAATGGGATACAGACAGGGGGAGTGCAGAACATCTGCAATGAGACACACACTGGGGGAGGGAATAGCAACAAGCAATGGCATACAGACAGAGGATGGCCGTGAGCAAAGCTTCATCAGAAAAAAAAACAGTACAATATATATGTGATGGAAATTTTCTGTTTTGTGCAAAAGACGAAACAGCAGAAATCTATTTATATGCAAGGAGAATGCAGAACTCAGTGTTACAGAGGGATTTGTGTGTCTTAGTACATGAATCACATCAAATTAACCTGAAGAAGTAGCAAGTGATTTGGAAGGTAAATGTCGTGATCCTGTTTCGTGCAAGGGGTGTTGGGTATGATCTTAGCGATGTTTTCTGCATCAGTACAGGGCATTGATGAGATTACATCTGTTGCATTATGTGTAGTTATAACAGCCTAAACTGAAAAAAAAAACAAAATTGCTTTCGAAACGTCTCAAAGATGTTTCTCTTTACGAATTCTTGGAATGAAGGCATTACGTTGTGAAGAATGAACAGTTCGGCCTGAGAATGATAAATGTTTTATTGGCCATATGAGATCTTGAGAAGAATGTAGTTGGTGAATACCAGATGGATATTTCTCATTGTGTGGGAGAATAAAACTGGGGAAATAATTTAAGAATAAGTCAGTTTCAAAGGAAAGGTCATTAGACAGTAAAATTGAACTGTTAATTCTCTTCCTACATGCTGATAGTCAAGCTGAGCTTTTTCAGCAATTACTGTATATGTTTAAGAATATTCATTTTAACACAGATATTGTGAAGACATGAAACACTTATTTTTACACTATGCAAGCACATATTAACAGATCTTCAAAACAAGTAGAACCATTTATTGTTAATTAATTGAGACTGCAATAATGCACTGACCTGGAGTCGAGAATGTGATGGAGTCATATAGTTCAGACAATGTTCAAGAAGAGCTCACAGAGTCCAGTGTGGGACTGATAACGTTACTGATTTAACTTACAGATGGAAAATGTAGCCAATCTTTGGAGAAGCATTCTGTTGCTCCCTTTCTGTTTCCCAATCGCTAATCACAGCAATGTGTGGGAGTTAAAAAGAGCCCAGTCGTCTTTCCCACTAATGGAGGATTCCTGATGAGGATTCATTGGAATCTCCCCATTACCTGAAGCAAAGCAATTCAGCCAAATTCAACAGTTTCAAGAAGAAATCCCATTGTCAGAAGGCTGTGCAAGCAGAATAACAACAGAAGTAATTATCCGACTCGATAGTGAGGGGAACAGACAGGAGATTCTGTGGCTGCAAATGGGAATCCGGAATGGTGTGTAGCCTCCCACATGCCCAGGGTCCAGGATGTCTCAGAGTGGCTGCAGAACGTTCTCACTGGGGGCTGGGGGGGGGGGGGGGCAGTGGGGGAAGCATCCAGAAGTCATTGGGCACTTTGGTACAAAGGACAGAATGACACCGGTAGAAATAGTGATGACATCCTGCAGAGTTATTGTCGAGAGCTAGGGAAGAAGGATAAAAGGCAGGGCTAATATCTAGTTTACTTCCAGTTCTCTGTGCTAGTGAGGGTAAGAATAGGATGATATGGCAGATGAAGGGGTGGCTAAAGAATTGGTGCAGGGGGCAGAGATTTTTGGATTACTGTGAACTTTTGTGGGGAAAGGTGACGTGTTCAGGAAGGACGGGTTGTACCTGAGCTGGAAGGGGACCAATATCCTGGCAGGCAGGTTTGCAACTGCTGCAAGGGAGTGTTTCAACTAGATTGGCTGGGGTTGGGGAGTGGTGGGATCCTCAACAGCAGGGAGGCAAGTGCGAGGCTGGAAGGAGATACAGTAATCAGAAACAGTAAAATGAAGAGACAGGTCAGGCTAGACAACGACAGGGAGCAAGGAATGTCTGTTGGATTCAATTGCAACTGTTTCAATGCAAGATGGCTGACAGGTAAGGCTGATGAACTCAGGGCATGGATCGGTGCGTGGGACTGGGATATTATAGCCATTACTGAAACATGGATAAGGGAGGGACAGCACTGGCAGCTTGAAGTACCAGGTTACAGGTGCTTTATACGGGACAGAGATGGTGAAAAGACGAGACTGGGAGTTTCATTTTTGATTAAGGCGAGTAACACAGCAGTAATCAGAGATAAAATAACTGATGGATCATCCTGTGAGGATTTGTCTGGGGAGCTAATAAATAAGAAGGGAATAGTGATAGTATTTGGATTGTACTATAGGCCCCCAAATAGTAAACGAGGAATTAGGGGAACAAAAATATGTAGACAGACTGGGGAGACTTGCAAGGCCAATAGGATTGCATTAGTAGGAGATTTTAATTTTCCGAACATAGTCTGGGAATGACAGAGAATTAAGGACTGAGATGGGGTGTATCTATTAAGTGGGTTCAGAATAGTATCCTCAAGCAATATGTAGAGGGTGCAAATCGGGAAGGGACAATACGTGACCTACTCTAAGATCTAGGGCAGGGCAGGTGACTGAGGTGACAGTGGGGGAGCCCTCTGGGACCCATGACCATAGTTCTATTAATTTTTAAATAGTAATGGAGAAGGACAAAACTGGCCCACATGTTCAAGTTCAAACTTGGGGCAAGGCGAATTTTGATGGAATGAGACAGGAGCTTGTAGGGGTTGGTTGGAGGAGTTTGTTTGCAGGCGAAGGGACCTCCTGCAAGTGGGAGGCCTTTAAAAGTGAAATGTCTACAGTTCAAGGTCTTTCTGTTACTGTGAGGGTAAAAGGCAACATTGGTAGGAAGAGGGAACCTCGGATGGCAGGAGATAATGAGACTTTGACCAGCAAAAAGGAGGCGTGGCTCAGGTCCAGGCAGCTGGGATCGAGGGAAAACCTGGAGATGTACAGGGGATACAGGAGTTTACTGAAGATGGAAATCAGGAGGGCGAAAAGGGGGCACAAGATAGCTTTGGCTGTGAAGATTAGGGTGAATGCAAAGAGGTTAATTTAGTATATTAAAGTATAAGGAATAACTAAATGAGAATATGACCACTCAAGATCCAAAGTAGACATGCATGTTTAGAACCATAGGAGATTGCGAGATTCTCAATGAATATTTCTCCTCTGTCTTTACTGTGGAGAAATACATGAAACTTGGTAGGTTAACAAAAGTCGAAGTGTTATCTTGGGGTGAGTCAGCATCACAGGAGAACATGTGTTGGATGCATTAGAATGTATGAAGGTGGATAAATCTCCGGGTCCTGAACAGATGCATCCAAGAATACTGCAGGAGGTTACAAAAGGAACTACGGGGACCCTGGTTGATATTTGTGAATCATCGTTAGCGACAGGTTAGGTTCCAGAATATTGGAGATTAGTAAATGTTGTGCCATTATTCAAAAAGGGAAGCAAATAAAAATCTGGGATCGATAGACCAGGAAGTCTCACATCTGTGGTACGTAGGTTGTTTGAGAAGAGTCTTAGGGATGAGATATGCATGCATTTGGAAAGATAAGGTTTGTTTAGAAATAGCTTTTTTGAAAGATTCCCTACAGTATGGAAACAGGCCATTTGTAACAACAAGACCACACCGACCCTCCAAACAGTAACCCACCCAGTCCCATTCCCTTAACCTATATTACCCCTGACAAATGCACATAACACTATGGGTAACTTAGCATGGCCAATTCACCTGACCTATAGATCTTTGGGTTGTGGAAGGAAAATGGAGCACCCAGACGAAACATACACAAACACAGTGAGAATGTGCAGTCTCCACACAGAGAGTCACCGGAAGCTGGAACCAAACCCGGATCCATGGCACTATGAGGCAGCAGTACTAGCCACTGAACACCATGTCACCCTTGCTTTTTTTCAACACAGTTCAATTACACAGGTACAAAATCTATTCTGCCCTTCACCCATGATGCACGTTCCAATATCACATACCATGAATAATTTATTGACCACTGAAAGTGTCATATTATTATTATTTATTAGTTTTATATAATTAATTTTAATAATTATTATTAATAGTTGTTTTTAGACTGGAAATATTGCATGGCTTTGTGAGTGGGAGATCATGCCTCTCAAATTTGTTTGAGTTCATTGATGAATTGACCAGGGTTGATGAGGGTAGGGCGGTAGACTGTGTGGTTTTCAGGAAGGCCTTTGACAAGTTTGCCATTGATAGGCTGGTCTGGAAGGTTAAAATCACATGGAATCCAGAGGGAGCTGGCAAATTGGACACACAATTGGCTTGATGGTACTAAGCAGACGTTAATAGTGGAAGGATGCTCTCGGACTGGAGGCATGTGACACATGAAGTGCCTCAGGGGTCTCTGCTGGGCCCGGTGCTGTTTGTTATTTGTATCAATGATATTCTTGCGAATGTACAAGGCATGTACAAGGCATGTACAAGGTTAGGAAATTTGAAGATGACACTAAGATAGGTTAAAAATCACACAACACCAGGTTATAGTCCAACAGGTTTAATTGGAAGCACACTAGATTTAGGAGCGACGCTCCTTCATCAGATAATTGACAATCACCTGATGAAGGAGCGTCGCTCCGAAAGCTGGTTTGCTTCCAATTAAACCTGTTGGACTATAACCCGGTGTTGTGTGATTTTTAACTTTGTACACCCCAGTCCAACACCGGCATCTCCGAATCATGACTAAAATAGGTGGTATCGTGGACAGTGAGAAAGTATATCAGAAATTGCAGCAGGACCTTGATCAAACTGGAGAAGTGGACTGAGAAATATTTTGGCAATGTTAGATCAAGGTAGGAGTTTCATGGTGATTGGTAGGACCTTAAGGAGTGTTGTTGAGCAGAGGGACCATGGAGTTTAGGTCCACCATTCTCTGAAAGTAGGGTCATAGTTAGACATGGTAGTGAAGAAGGGTTTTGTCACACGAGCAAGCATTGGTCAGGACATGGAGGAGAGCCGTTGGGAAGTTATGTTACAGTTATACAGGATGTTGGTGAGGCTGCACTTGTAGTGTTGTGTTCAGTTTAGTCACTTTGCGACCGGAAGGATGTTTTTAATTTGGAATGTATGCAGACGGAATTTACAAAAATGTTGCCAGGACCCAACAGTATGAATTATAGGGAGAGGTTGATCAAGCGAGAACTTTTTTCTTTAGAGTACAGGAGAGGGGTCTTATAGAAGTTTACATGGTTAGGGTGAATGGACCCAACCTCTTTTTCCTAGAGTTGGGGAATCAAGGAGGGGAGAGCATCAGTTTAAGGTGAGAGGGGAAAGAATAAAAGGGAAACTAATGGAAACTGTTTTACACAGAGAGTGGCACACAAGGAGTTGAATCATTTATATTAACGATATTTAAATGGCATTTGGGCAAGAACATGGACAGGAAAGTTCGAGAATGCTATGGGCCAAGTGCTGGGAAATGAGTTTTGTGTGTTTTGATATTTGGGTCAGCATGGACGAGTGTGGGCCAAAGGGCCTCTCTGCCTCTCTCCATGCTGTAGGACTTGATGACTGAACAAATAGAACAGCATTTGGGTCAAACTCTCATTTTTCCTTAGGTCATAAGTTCGAATCAGATTTGGACAATGTTCTTTCAAGTTAACTTTGCAGATATTTTGCTTTTCAGTTTGTTATCAATAATACGAATGTGTGTGCGCATGCGTGTGTGTGTGTGTCTGTCTGTCTGTCTGTGCGTGTGTGTGTCTGTGTGTCTGTGTGTGTGCGTGTGTGTGTGTGTGTTTCTCAGTATTTTTCAAAGGGAAATATCACTGTACATATTTGCAATATCCTCTCGTCATTCCTCTTTCCATCATAGTTTGTTTTGGTCATAGACATGTTGTTTTAGTAAATTAAAGAAATCTGCCTGACTTGTTCCTAACACTGACCCTGAAACGCTCTGAGAACGATATCATCGGCCATATCACCAACATAGTTATAATTATTTTTTGTGGGCAGTGGAGGAGTGGGGCTAGAAAAGGTAGAAGGGAGCCAAAACAACACAGGGAATTATCGACTCAATCAGCCAACGTCAGAGACGATGGAGAGGATTCTGAAGGATAGAATTTGCATTTATTTAGAAAGACAAGGAATGATTAGGGATAGTCAATATGGATTTGTGTGAAGGAAATCATGTCTAATTAATGTGATTGAGTATTATGAAGAGATGACAAAGAAGATTGAAGAATACACTATGGTGTACAATTTTTACACAAACTTCAGCAAGGCATTTAATAAGGTTCCCCATCGTAGGCAGATTACTAAAATTAGGTTATATGTAATCTAGGAAAAGCTAACCAATTGGATACAAATTTGGATTGAAGGTAATGGATTGTTTTCCAAACTGAAGTCCTGTGGCCAGCGGTGTGCTGAAAGAATCAGTGCTGAGCTCACTGCTTTTCATCACGGATATAAACAACTTTGATGTGATTATCGGAGGCATGGTTAGTAGGTTTACAGACAACATCACCAAGTTGGTTCAGTGGACAGTGAAGAAGATTATCTCAGAATATAACGGGATCCTTGAACATCAATGAGCCAAGGACTGGCAGATGGAGTTTAATTTAGATATTTGTGAGGTTTTACATTTTGGTAAGTTAAAGCGGGGTAGTGCCCTGGGAAATGTTGCTTAACAAAGAGACCTACGGGTCAAGATTCATAGTTCCTTGTAAGTGGAGTTTAGAACGGTACAGTGGTGAGGAATGTGGTTGACATGCTTGCCTTAATTGGTCAGAACATTGAGAATAGGAGTTTGAGTAACGTGTTGCGCTTGCACAGGACGTAGGTGAGGCCACTTTAAGAATACTGCGTACATATCAGTTGACTCTTTTTAAGCTTGAAAGGGTGCAGAAAAGATTTACAAAGATTTTCTGGAACCTGAGGGTTTGAGCTACAGGGAGATGATGAACAGGATGAGGCTTTTACCCCTGGACTGTCAGAGACTGAATGGTGACATGACAGAGGTTTAATAAAGTCCTGAGGGGCATGGATAGTCTGATTGGACAAGATCTGTGGGCGGCACGGTGGCACAGTGGTTAGCACTGCTGCCTCACAGGGCCTGAGACCCGGGTTCAATTCCCGCCTCAGGCGACCGACTGTGTGGAGTTTGCACGTTCTCCCCGTGTCTGCGTGGGTTTCCTCCGGGTGCTCCGGTTTCCTCCCACAGTCCAAAGATGTGCAGGCCAGGTGAATTGGCCATGCTAAATTGCCCATAGTGTTAGGTAAGGGGTAAATGTAGATGTAGGGGTATGGGTGGGTTACGCTTCGGCGGGGCGGTGTGGACTTGTTGGGCCGGAGGGCCTGTTTCCACACTGTAAGTAATCTAAGGGGCGTCCAGAACTAGACAGCATAGGGTGAAGGTGACAAGGCAAAGACTTAGAAGGGACCTGAGGGGAAACCTTTTCATACAGAGGCTGGTGGGTGTACTGTCAGAGAAAGTAGTGAAAGCGGGTACAATTACATGTTTACAATGTAACTGGATAGGTACATAAATAGGAATGGATCATGTGATGTCGGCCAAATGCTGCCAAGTGGGACGAGATCTGATTAAGATGCCTGATCGGCATGGACAAATTGGACAAAAGGATCTTTTTCCACGCTGTATGATTCTCTTATTCTCACAGCGGGATGAGGAAGAATTCTAAAAGGGCCATTCGAATGGGAATTCTCTTCCCCGGAAGTTTGTGGTGCCTCTCTGATTACAAGTATTCACAGCTGAGTTAGTTAAAGATTTGACAGAAAAGTGAGTCACGGATAATGGGACACAGACAGGACGATGAGGCTGAGACCACAATCTGATCAGCCACAATCTTAATGTCTGGTGGAGAAGGCTCAAATTCTCTGATGACCCACTCCTGCTCCTCAGTCCCATGTTTCTTTGTTCCATTCAACCCCTCTAACCTGCTAGACAGGAGCAGTTAGAGTCCACTTATTGTAATAGCATGGTGCACAGAAATAGAGGAAACAGTTCGTCCATCGAGACTGTCCCACTCGGTTTGGGAGATTTGGAAAATGTAATTGGAAGACCCAGGCTGGATATGGAAGATGTTGCTCATTTCTCTTTACAAAACCTCCCCTCTCTGTATCTTGTGCTTCATTTGTTGATCATGTTGTAGACCCAGATTCACTGTGAATACAGCCCCCAAATCTCACCCCGTGATGGCTCACAAAATCCACGGGTCTCCCTGATTGCAATATTCCATAAAAGACCTTCCATGAAAATAACACATATGAACTTTCCAATAACAGAATGGGAGAGCATCAGAAACAGGGGCAGGTCATTCACATCCCAAGCCTGCCTTGCCCTTCACTCAGATTAAGGCTGATCTGCTCCAAGTCTCAAATCTTCTTAATGTCCAAGTCTTCTTGAGCACTTCCATAGAACACAGAACAAAGAACAGTACTGATTTGGAGATGTTGGTGTGCGACTGGGGTGTACAAAGTTAGAAATCACATAGCACCAGGTTATAGTCCAACGGGTTTAATTGGAAGCACACTAGCTTTTGGATTATCGCTCCTTCATCAGGTGATAGTTGAGGGGTCGATCGTAACACAGAATTTATAGCAAACATTTACAGTGTGATGTAACTGAAATTATACATGGAAAAACTGATTGTCTGTTAAGCCTTTCATCTGTTAAAATGCCATGATAGTTTCACTTCTTTTATGTGTAAATCACAAAACCTTTATTTTAAAAAAATGTTGCATTCTCAGGTGAGCTGTGAACAATGGTGATAGCAAGGTAAAATGTTGAAGGTGTTGGCCACCTGTGTTCTCTGATGTTTAGATTAATTCTAAGCTAAAAAGTGAGATAACGGAGTTTTACATGAATTCATGCAGATTTTGAGCTCAAGGTTCTACATGAATGCATGCAGTTAGGACCTTCAGTCCTCGATGTTGTGTTGTTTGTCCTACTCTAACCTCCATGCTTCCATTCACTTTGTTCCATGTGCCTATCCAAGAGTCTCTTAAGTTTCCCTCACGTATTTGACTCTACTACACTGATGGTAGTGCATTCAACACACCCACCACTCTCTGTGTAAAGAATCTACCTCTGATATCTCCCCTAAAACTTCCTCCAATTACCTTAAAAAATGCCACCTAGTGATAGACATTTCTGCCATGGGAAAATGTCTCTGGCTATTCACTCTCTATCTGCCTCTCATCATCTTGTACACCTCTATCAAGTCCCCTCTCATCTATTTTTCCTCCAATGAGAAAAACCCTTACTCCCTCGTGGTTTTTTCGTAAGACTTCTAGTCCAGGCAGCATCCTGGTAAATCTCCTCTTTACACTCTCAAAAGCTTCATAATCCTTCCTATAATGAGGAGACCAGAACTGAACACAATATTCCCGGTGAGGTCTGAGCAGGGCTCTATCGAGCTGCAGCATAACCTCGCGGCTCTTAAACTCAATCCCCCTGCAACTGAAAGCCAACACACCATACGCCTTCTTAACAACCCGATCAACTTGGGTGGCACCTTTGAGGGATCTGTGGACACGGATGACAGGATCCCTCTGTTTCTCCACACTGCCAAGAATTCTGCCTTTAACCATGTATTCTGCGTTCACATTCCAGCTTGCAAAGTGTATTACTTCAGTTTGAAGTCCATGTGCCACTTCTCAGCCCAGCTCTGCATTCTGTCGATGTTCCATTGCAACCTACAATAGCCCTCCACATTCTGTACCACTCCAACCACCTTTGTTTCATCGGCAAACTTACTAGCCAACTCTTCAACACCCACATCCAAGTCATTTTGAAAATAACAGTGGGCAGAGGTCACTGAACTGATCCCAGCGGGACACCGCTGGTCCCTTTCAGTGATCTAGCTCCCCTAGATCTCTGTGTAAGAGAATTCCTGACATTGACTACCCTCTGTTTGAAGAAAACCTTCTCTGCTTCTGCACCATGACCTATTGATATGAACGAAAGAGGTAACGCAGGGGCTCAGGTAAGAGAGACTGACACTGACATCAAGGCAGTATTTGACTGAGGATGCCATCAAGGAACCTGAACAAAATCACACTTACTGAGAATTAATTATGACCTCTACACCGCTTGGAGACATTCATTGCACAAGGGAACGTGATTATCATTGGTGGGCATCAATCATCTTAGCCGTGGGACACATCTGCAGGAGATCCTCAGCGCAGCTTCCTCAGCTCAGGCATCTCCAGTTTGTCATCACATAATCCCTAGAGTGTGGAAGGAGGCTATTCAGCCCATTGAGTCCAAACTGAGCAGATTAGATTCCCTACAATGTGGAAACAGGCACTTCGGCCCAACCAGTCCACACTGACCCTCCGAAGAGTAACTCGCCCAAACACATTTCCATCTGACTAATACACCTAACATGATGGACAATTTAGTATGGTCAATTCACCCAGCGTGCACATCTTCGGACTGTGAGAGGAAACCGGAGCACTCGAAGGAAACTCATGCAGACAAGTGGGGAATGTGCAAACTCCACACAGACAGTTGCCCAAGGATCGAATCAAACCTGGGACCCTGGTGCTGTGAGGCAGCAGTGTAAGCTACTGAGCCACCGTGCCAGCAGAAGAGGGGCATTCACTGAAGTCTACTAAGTTTTCAGGACAGGTTGTCCCTATTCAGCTCTTGAAACAATCTGTGACCATGTATAGCAAGACTCGGATAACATTCAAGACCGTGTTGTTAAAGTCTGGTTGACATTTATGTAACAGCACAGTACATTTCCACAGTAAAAGGACAAGTTCATTCAGCAGCCCAATCTGGTTTCACGAGAATGTGGGGCAGCCATTCATCCCATCAAAACTACTGGGCAAAAGAAGGATAGCCCTTTCAGTGCCTCCTGCCTGTTGCACAGGAAGGTGGGAGTCTGCTCTCTCCAACATGTCACGTACATGGGATCAGAAAGAACCATTTCACACCCGGAGTCACTTACAAAGGAACAGGAAGAGGTTATTCAGCTTGTCAAGCCACTAACACAGGAACAGGAAAGTGTCAGAGATGCTCCAACATCACAAACAAATGGAGCAGGGGCTGCACAGACAGACTGCTCCAAATTGATCCAAATGGCTTAATTACTCATGGTTCATATGTGTTACTTTAACATGGGTTTTCTGGCAGTCGGAATGGAACCAACATTTTTTAGCCATTCTCCAAGTTATCTTCTATCTCCAAGAAGGCAGACCCATGGTCTCCGTGGAGGTGGGAAACCGGTGGGGAATAACTAACTGTTTCAGAATGATGGCATTTTGGCTGCTGACAGGATTGTGTACAAAGTGACATTCAATGCAGTGTCACATAGTAAGTGTGCATTAAAGTGTTCAGAGTTCATTCAGAGCCTGCACCTCTCTGTCAATCGACATGATGGTTCTGCAGAGGCATGTAAACTGTCGTGAATCAAATATCCAATGAAAAGTATGACATTGGCACCCCATTCAGCTGTTTGGGTCATAATGAGTTTCTGTCCATACCCATCAAGCTTCAACTTCGTATTCTCTCACAGCGCTAAAGATTAAGCACATCGTTACTGCACTCTCTCCTCATGGTAACATCATGCTAGTGTTTAGTCTGGTCAAACTTCATTGCACTGTCTCGGTGACAAGGAGATCATTGATTATAAAGCAGACCAAATCTTTACACAAAGCACCAAATACTACCTCAACAAAACACGATCACTGGGAAAGATATTCTAACTTTTGTACTTCAATCATTTTGCCTGAAGAGCCACATATCATTTACTTCCTGCCCCTGTATGAATTCTGTCAGTGACTTATGACCAAGGACATTCAGGTCTTTTTCAACAAAAGCACTCGCCAACCTCTGTACCATTTAATAAATATAAATGTACATGATGGTATTTGTTGTTCACACCTGAATCATTGTTATACCTTGTGAACAGCTATTGCCCAAACACTGATCCTGCTGCCACCCATCAACCCTTCAGTCCAGAGAAAAACAGTATTCTTCTTGTATCTCCGTTAATCAAATTTTAATCCATGTGGTATATATTCCACCCCTACCTACCCATGGACTCTAATATTCCCCACTCACCTGTATGCAAACATGTCAAGCGTCTTCTAAAAATACAAATACTCCAATCCCATTGCTTCTCAACTTTCGATGTCACAACGGACAACCTCCACAAACAGGTTTATCAAAGATCATTTCCCTTTCCTGATTGTCGGCCGAATGTACCAAATCATATCATTATTCCCCAAGTATCTAGTCGTCATGTTCCTTCTAAAAGGTTCCAATTTTTTTTCTCACAGCTGACATCAAATTATTTAATTTTCTGTTTTCCCTCTCCATCCTGTTTTAAATATTTAGGTTGACAATAGCTGCTGTCCAGTCTGCAGGATCCTTTCCAGAATCTAATTAGCTTTGAAGAATAATCAGTAATTATTACACTAGCTCTGTTCTCATCTCAATCACTCTGAGATGTAACTCATCAGATGCAGCAACTTATGAAACTTCAATTCAATTAGATTTTCAATAACATACACTTCATTAATTCTGATTTCCTTCAGTTTCCAATTTTTACCAGTCCCTCATTTCCCTAATATTTGTGGAAAGTAGTTTCTGTACCTTCCCCTGTGGAGATGGAACCAATGCATTCCTCTCAGCTGGCAGATGGTTTCAGTCAACTCGTGAATACACTGGAGGACTGCACTTCAGAGATGATGGATATATTACCCACTGCTGCCTGAAAAGATCCAAAATGAATCCAGTTCAATTCATCGTGAGTGTCAGCGCAGTCTTGCTACTGGCGTGAGAACACATTATACTGAAAGAGAGCATACAGCTCAATGATCACCTCAATTTGAGACAAGCTGGTTTTACACTTTACACCTGAATGGCTGCAGCTTCGACAAATCTTGGAAATCCCAGAGAGGAAAATATAGTGCCTCGCTCCTCCCTGTTTATACAGCTTCCCTTCTTTGTCGTCTCAGCTTCATTTGTTTATCACGGACCCAGACACACTGCAAATGCAGTATCCAGTGTGGCGTTCCCAGACCATCAGGGCTCCCTGAATGAACCCCGTAGCTGACATCACTATTCTGAGAACACCACCCACAGAGACTCCACTGAATTTCCAGATGGCAGCAGCAAGTGAATTCCCCAAATTCCCCTACAATGCATCCATTCACTACTGAAAATGCCTCGGTCTCCTCAGTTTCTCTAGGAGACAGTGAGGACTGCAGATACTGGAGATCAGAGCTGAAAAATGTGTTGCTGGAAAAGCACAGCAGGTCAGGCAGCATCCAAAGATCTGAAGAATCGACATTTTGGGCATAAGCCCTTCTTCAGGAATGCAGAAAGTGTGCCAAGCAGGCTAAGATAAAAAGTAAGGAGGAGGGACTTGGGGGAGGGGTGTTGGAAATGCGAGAGTTGGAAAGAGGTTAAAGTGAGGGTGATAGGCCGGAGAGGGAGTGGGGGCGGAGAGGTCAGGAAAAAAATTGCAGGTCAGGAAGGTGGTGCTGAGTTCAAGGATTGGGATTGAGACAAGGTGGGGGGAGGGGAAATGAGGAAGCTGGAGAAATCTGAATTCATCCCTTGTGGTTGGAGGGTTCCCAGACGGAAGATGAGGCATTCTTCCAGCTGGAGGAAGAACTCCTCATCTTCCACCTACGAACCCTCCAACCACAAGGGATGAATTCAGATGTCTCCAGCTTCCTCATTTCCCCTCCCCCACCTTGTCTCAATGCCAATCCTCGTACTCAGCACCACCTTCCTGACCTGCAATTTTTTTCCTGACCTCTCCGCCCCCACTCCCTCTCCGGCCTATCACCCTCACTTTAACCTCTTTTCACCTATCGCATTTCCAACACCCCTTCCCTAAGTCCCTCCTCCCTACCTTTTATCTTAACCTGCTTGGCACACTTTCCTCATTCCTGAAGAAGGGCATGCCCGAATCGTCGATTCTCCTGATCTTTGGATGCTGCCTGACCTGCTGTGCTTTTCCAGCAATACATTTTTTAGCTGCTCAGTTTCTCTTCCTGGCTGAGAAAGCTCTTACATCTCCACACAGACGCACAGTAACAGTTCCTGTCTCCAAATAAACAGTTGACAATGGCACATTACGTTTCTCTATATCTCAGCGACTATAAGTATTGCTGATGGAGTTGATCACCACACTCAGAGACAAGAGATAGAAGGAAAATAACTCACGGTAAGCAGGGAGATCCTATAATAAACATGATATTCAGGAATATGTGAAAAGGGGAAATGGTAGAATAACTTCCAATTCTGTTTTCCTTCCAGTCCATCATCAGCAATCCTTTTGCTTGCTTTTCCTTTCTCTCTCTCTCTCTCTCCATCTCTCTCTCTTTCTCTCTCTCTCTCTCTTGATGGACATCATCCCCTCAACACAAACCTCCCGCTCACCCTTCCTACCATCCCTGATATAATAATATTATTTCTCAGCTGCATTCAGTTTTGATAGGTTCACTGAACTCGAAACATTGTTTTTCCGACAGACTGCCATACCTGCTGAGATTCTCCAACATTCTTTCAGAAGGGGAGAATTTTATTTCAGATCACCAGCATCCACATTTCCTTGGTTATTTCACCTTTAATGTTGTTGCTTCGCAGGATGCCAGCATCACTGGCAAGGGCAGTATTTATTGTCCATCCTAGCTGCCCTTGACCACTTGGACATTTGTCAAGGCAATATGGAGGCAACTAAATTGTTGTGGATCTGAGGTGACACTTAGTTCAGACTGGGGAAATATGTTAGGCTTCTTTACCAAAGGTTATCAATAAAATAAGAAAATAAATCCTGATGGTTTATGCTTGCCATGAGTGAAATTAGGTTTTATTCCAATTTTTGATCTTGGAATTTAACTTTAGTCATCGGCTGTGTTAGGATTTCAGACAATGCTTTTTGAGTCATGACTTGCGCCTCTGAATTACACAGTAAGTGACATTATTACTCTGTTTACGAATCTCTGTTGTGAAGTAACTGTAGAGACAAGAACAAGCTTGTGGTCAAACTATTTGTAACTGGAAGAGAGGTCAGAAGAGAACTGGAGCCATAAAATCTGTCATTAACGAAGGGGTAGATGATGGCGAAGTCAGCAACAGAACACAGGCAGAGGTGGAGATTGGGGATATTATGAAGGTGGGTGGCGGCGGGTTTGATCACACAGAGAGAATATGGAGACATAAAACAGTTCACTGTATAAAGGAAACTCAAGGTTCCGTACAGTCTTATTCCTTCTCACATGCTTATGAGTAAGTACTTTGGAAATGCATGAGAAGGACGTGGCGTTTGTGACTCCAAGTTCATGTATTTGTTAAATATAATCAACCAGAATAGCAATAACATTCAGCATTATTTATAGAATCGACAGAGATAGACTTACCAGGAACACCAATAATAGCGAGGATGGGATAGTACCCAGCTTGTCTAATCAGCAGTACGGCTCGTATTCGCAACTGTAACCATGCCCAATCCTGAGAAAGCCAGGAAAGACCCAATAATAAACTCCTGTCCATTGTTATAACATTCAAGTCTAATGTTCTCAGATTAGGATCCATTGTTGGAACATTCTAGTCTAAAATTCTCAAATTAAATCAATTGTTGGACCATTTTAATGTTCTCAGAGTCTGATTTCTCTCTCTTCCTCTGAAGCTGCTGATCTCAATCTTGTTGAGGTTGACTCTGCGCCGAATACTATGACATAAAGTTTGAAAGAAGGCTCTAATTATGGAAGAGGGAAAGCTTCCAGTGACCCAGGTGGGTCCAGAAAGACTGATATTAATCACAGTCACTGAACAAACAGATCAAGTTAACCCATTTCACGGCAACTCTGATATATCACAATAATTGGTGTGGGTGGGATTTTGATATCGTTGATTATTGGGCTCATGGCACATCTCCAGTTGTAAACATCGAGGTGGGGGAGAGACATCATTCTTTCTCTTTACAAGCTCGATTATTCTGCTGTGTTTTGGTAGTATAGGAATTGCTGGGCTCCCGAGGCCGTCTGTGTCTGATCACCAGGCCCGCTGCATCTTTTTGTTTATTTATGTTTAACTTTGACTTTTGTCTGTCCAGCATTTAACGGCTTAGGTGGGTTTAGGCATTTTGGAGAGATGCCTACAGAGCCATAGACGGTGTAGATACAGTCCATTCCTTGTGTTCTTGCAGCCACGGCCTGGTCCTGTGGAGTGATGGTCAAACTCTCACAGAACCAGGACTCTTAATTTTACCTTTCACCAATTATTGCTGGGGTCTCAGCAGGGTTGGAAGGCAGGAAATCTCTCCCCGATTCTACACACTCTGTCTGTGATTTCTCTCGGAACTGTCTTTTGATGTTCTTTCCTCCTGGATTGGAGAACTGCATGTCAGACAATCTGTTTCCTGCATATGTTTTTTTGAGCTTTGTGTGCTTATTGGATGATACCATATTGGAGCAGTTACTGTATAGTAGTTAAATAAACTATTATTCTGCTAAGTTTTCGAACAGAATTAAGTTATTGCAAGTTCGTCTTCCTTTTGTTGTCTTTTATCGACAGTCTTCGAATAAATTGTGTTTTGCTTAATGTCGAATATTTTGACCAAGTAAATTCTATCTCAAACACAGCACCTTACATTTACCAGCGGAATGGGCCGAGCTGGAGGAGTGATAATCATGTCAAGAATTATATCGGTTACCCAATCCACCTCTCAGAACCAGCCCAGATACGTACAAGCCCAGATGAGGTACCTCCTCAACATGAAGCGCTGCGTAGACCAGGCTAGTGTACTGCTCAGCAATCCGTTCAGGATCGAACACTGTTTAGAGCTCACAAGTTCACTACTTATGTGTCCAACAGTGTACTGATCTATAAATTTGGACTAAATGATCTGTTCAACACAGGGCGCTGTGCAGAACACACAAAGGCATTGTTCTATACACACGGACTGGATATCTGTGCAGCATGGGGAGCTGTGCAGTAAATAGCAGTGAATTTATCTTTTAATCTGGAGCAGTTACCTTCCCAGCACACGCAGCTGTGTGCACCAATTGATGCATTGCTGTGTAACACTGTACTAGATCACTGCCCAGTGTGGGGAACCTTGCAGCTCATGGTGGAAGCGACAGGATGTGCAGCACCTCTCCATTTACAGCTCCATACGTCCAATGTGGCATGACACAGGAGTGCTATGGGTGTGAAACTCACTGCCAGAGAGAGATGGTGGGGGAATCAGTTTAAATACCAACAAATGGGTGGAACTTTGTTAAAAGCGAGGGGAAGATTGAGAGAGAATTGATGGTAGGTTTTAAAATTGTGAAATGAGAACATTTTGATAGCATCTTGCAATATAAGCCACAGTTTCTAGGAATGATGGGTGAGCAGGATATTTGTGTAAGTTAAGATGATTGAGAATTTTGGATAAGCATTTGTCCTGCAGCGTTGTAACTGGGAGTAGGATCAGCAGAGTTTTCGACTCACTGGGCTGAATCGTACAATAATTTGTCTCAGTGCCATTTTCATTGAATGTGACAGAAGGAATATCTACACGAGGCAGAGCTAGTTTCCTGGTGTTATCTTATCGAACTCACCTCATTAACTACCCACCCTACCTCATGGTGTCCCTCTCATTCAACGCCAGCACGATTTGCCCACCCATTATGGCTGGAGGTGCTCACCATCGCCCGGATGCCCCTGGATATTCAGTGATCCCTGGTACTGCTGCCATCATAAAAGGGCCAATGGGCACACGGTTGAGTTTTGTCAGTTTGGAGCTGCCCTGCACAGTTTACCCGAGCATGGCAGATAAAGGGAAATTACACCACAGCTTGACGACAGAGGCATGGAGGTCATGGTGAATGGTCTAGTATAGAGGGGGACCATTCTCTTCCCAGACCATGGTCTGAGCACACCATCCAACTCAGTGCAGTGGAAGTTAGGAACAGCAAGGGAACAGTCGCCGCATTTGGGGGTTTTCTATAGACCATCTAAAAGCAGTAGAGAGATTGAAGATCTCATAGGCGGGCAGATTCCAGAAAAATGCAAAAGTAGTAGGGTTAATGTTATGGGCGATTTCAACTTTTCCAATATCGACTGGAACCTCCTAAGTGCAGATGATGTGGATGAAGCCGTTTTTGTCAGGTGTGTTCAAGATGGTTTCCTTGCTCAGTATGGAGACAGACCAACAAGGGGAGAGGCCATTTTGGATTTGGTGTTCGGCAACGAGCCAGGACAGGTGTCAGAACTAATGGTGAGAGAGCACTTTGTTGAAAGTGATCACAACTGCCTCGCATGTAGCATAGTCTGGGAGAGTGAAAGGAGCAGTTTCTGATGGGAAGATATTTAATTAGGGAAAAGGAAATTATCATGCTATCAGACAGGAGTTGGGAAGTACAGACTGGGAGCAATTGTTCCACAGAAAGGGCACAGTGGGCATGTGGAGACTGCTGAAGGAGCAGTTGTTGCGAGTGATACACAAATTTGTTCCTCTGAGACAGGTAAGAAGGGTAAGATTAAGGAACCTTGGATGACGAGAACAGAGGAACGTCTCGTCAAAATGAAGCAGGCTGCTTATGGAAGATGGAGGAAGCAAGAATCTAACACAGCTTTAGAGGATTACAGGCTTGTTAGAAAGGAGCTCATAAATGGGCCGAGGCGAGCCATGATGGGGCACGAAAAAGGCTTGGCAAGAAGGATTAGGGAGAATCCAAAAGCATTTTTCTCATACGTGAGGAATAAGGGAATAATTAGGGAGAAGGTAGGGCCAATTAGTGATAGCATAGGGAACTTATGCGTGGAGTCTGAGCAGATCGGGGAAGTCCTAAATGAGTTTTTTGCTTCAATTTTCACCAGGGAAAGGGAACTTGCTGTAAATGAAAACTTAGAGGAGCTGGTCCTGATCATGATTGATGAAATTGATGTGCTAGAAATTTTGGAAAACATTAAGATAGATACGTCCCCAGGGCCAGATTTATCCTAGAGAGCTCCGGGAAGCGAGAAAGGCGTTAGCTAAGCTGCTGGTGAGGATAATTGCTTCCTCAGTCTTCACAGGAGTCATACCGGAGGATTGGAAGGAGGCGAATGCTGTTCCTTATTTCAAGAAGGGTAATAGGGAAATCCCTGGCAATTAGAGACCAGTCAGTCTTGCGTCAGCGGTCAGCAAAGTTTGGAAAAAATTCTGAGGGATAGGATGTATGACTATTTGACAAAGAATTGTGTGATTAAAGCAGTCAGCATGGCTTTGTGGGGGGCAGGTCATTCCTCACAAATCTGATTGATTTCTTTGAGGAGGTGTCAAGACAGGTCGACGACAGTCGAGCAGTGGACGTGGTGCATGTGAACTTCAGCAAGGTATTTGATAGGGTTCCCCATGGAAGGCTCATTAATAAAGTCAGGAAGTATGGGATACAGGGAGATTTGGTTATCTGGATTCAGAATTGTCTGGCTAGCAGAAGGCAGACAGTGGTTGTAGATGGAAAATATTCTGCTTGGAGGAGTGTTGAGAGGGATCCCACATCGCTATGTCCTTGGGCCTCTGCTCTTTGTAGTTTTTATAAATGACTTGGATAAGGAGGTTATGGGGTGCGTTAGTAAATTTGCTTATGACACAAAGATTGGAGGCGTCGTCGAAAGTATAGAGGGCTACTGTAGGCTGCAGCGTGACATAGATAGGATGCAGAGCTGGGCTGAGAAATGGCAGATGGAGTTCAACCTGGGTAAATGCGAAGTGATTCATTTTGTATGGTCAAATTCGAATCCTGAATATAGCATTCAATACAGGATTCTTGGCAGTGTGGAAGAACAGAGGGATCTGGGTGCGCAAGTGCATAGATCCTTCAAAGTTGCCACGCAAATGGATAGGGTGTCAAGAAAGCATATGATGTTTTGGCTTTCATGAACAGGGGGATTGAGCTTAAGAGCCGCAAAGTTTTTCTGCAGCTCCACAAGTCCCTGGTGAGACCACACTTGGAAATTGTGTCCAGTTGTGGACCCACTACTATAGGAACGATGCAGGGGCTATCGAGAGGGTGCAAAGAAAGTTTACCAGGATGCTGCCTGGCCTGGAGGGCTTGCTTTATGAGGAAATGTTGAACAAGCTTGGACCTTTCTCTTTGGAGACAAGGAGGAGAGAGGAGATCTGGTCGAGGTGTACAAAATAATGAGAGGAATAGATAGAGTCAATACCCAGAGACTTTTCCCCAGGGTAGGATTGACTAGTATGAGAAGTCATAGTCTGAAGACATTAAGAGGAAGGTAAAAGGGAGACGTCAGAGGTAGGTTCTTTTTGCAGAGAGTTATGATTGTATGGAATGCATTGCCAGCTCTGTTGGATGGAAGCGGAGTCATTGGGAACATTTAAGCGACTGATGAACATGCACGTGGATAGCAGTGAGTTGAGGGGTGCGTAGGTTAAATTACTACATTTTACATTAGGATTAAATCTCAGGACAACATCGTGGTCCAACTGGCCCGTTCTGTGCTGTACTGTTCTATGTTCTATGTTCTATTTAGTATATTTAAAACAGACACAGATAAGTTCTTGATTGACAAGGGGATCAAAGATAACTGACAGGAAGCAGGGAAATAGGGTTGAAAATCTATCATTCGTGATCAAATGGCGGAGCAGACTTGATGGTCCGAATGGCTTCATTTCTGCTCGTATAGAGTTGTGGCCTTATAATATTTCGGTCCTGGATGGCACGGTGTCTCAGTGGTTTGCACTGGTGCCTCACAACATCAGGTAACTGGGTTCGATTTCCTCTGGGTGTTCTAGTTTCCTGCCACAGTTCAAAGTTGTGCAGGTTAGGTGAACTGGTCATGCTGCATTGCCGATTGTATTCAGGGATGTTGATGTAAGGTGCAATAATCAAGGGTGTACGTATAGTATTAGGGTAGAGAATGGGATTGGTTTGCATACTCTTTGGAGGGTCAGTATAAACCTGTTGGGCTGAAGGGCCTGTTTTCACACAATAGGGATTCTAAG
The DNA here is from genome assembly GCF_047496795.1 of Chiloscyllium punctatum. Classification (NCBI taxonomy): domain Eukaryota; kingdom Metazoa; phylum Chordata; class Chondrichthyes; order Orectolobiformes; family Hemiscylliidae; genus Chiloscyllium; species Chiloscyllium punctatum. The sequence goes on from NC_092785.1 coordinate 52,761,477, forward strand.
AAAATGCAGACTGCTGCAATGATCCAATGAAGCACAACCCAAGCTCGAGTAACAGCTCACTTTACACTTTGATGCGTTACAGTCTGTAGGAGTTAATATTCAATTCCATAAATTCAAAGCCTGAACCCATTGTGGTTGTTCTCCACTTTCTGTACACTCTCCCTCCTAGGGTCCCTAAGCTCGTGTCTTGTTTATGTTCCATTCTACAGAGAAAATCAATTTCTAATATTTACACATTTATTTACACCCATTATATACCTGTGTCTCTTTCACCACAATTTCAAGCCCATTTGTCTTTCACACTGGGCCTCCAAACACTCTTTCCCACCTCCGCCAAGATACTAAAGCGCTCACTTTCCAATCCTTTACACGTTTGAAGAAGATTTAAACTGGACTTGAAACATTAACATTGTTTCTCTTTCTCTGCAGATGTTGCCAGACCCCTAAGTTCCTTCAAAAATGAAAAGTTACAAAACACATTTTCAACAGAGCAAAGATCATTGGATACAGGAAATCTGAAACAAAAACAAAAATTGTTGGACTTACTGGGTGCTTTGAGGAACAGTCATAGAACCCGAAATATTAACTCTGCTTTCACTCCACAGATGCTGTCAGACTGGTCAGTATCTTCAGAAATTTCTGTTTTTGAACAAGTTTCAAGCATGTGTGTCAAAGCTGCTCACACGCCCTGTCCAACATGGAGAGCCATACACCGGGAAGTGAATTCACTTGCTCTGAAACTACATAAGGCTGTCATCACCGACACTACAGAGCTCTTAATCATGGTCATGGAGAGAAACGGCGGGAAATACATTCGCTTTAAACAGAAGATGGCATTACTGGAGCGGAAAATATTCAGGTGAAAACGTTAAATGCTTTTGAGGATTGCGACAACTGGAGGCATGGCATCATGAAGATACCCAAACAGGATGAGAATTTTTAAAAAAGGAAGTGTTCCCACATGAGAAACTGGGATAGGGCACTGTGTACAGAGGAGGAGGACGACCGTGTCCCCGTGCGAATGAGGACAGGCAGCAGAATTGTATTGCAGTTATTCCATCTCAAACTGGGCATTCATGTGATGCTGTAAATCATAGCAGCCGTTGTAGCACCAGCAGAATCATATTCAACCACAATATAATCTCTCAGTCTACCATTACCATGAAGCTGATCTCCGCTTCAGTGATGAGTGTGGGTGAACATGCTACGGTCAGAACCGTGTGTACCTGAACCTGATGATAACCCAATCAAGCTACTGCACTTACTGCTTACATTAACAAACAGCAGAGGTAACATCTGATAGAGAGGGCGCCATGATCCCAAGACTGTGACCAGTTCTTTTAAAACCAGCTATGAATTACTGCTGGCCTGTCTACTCTTCCTCTTTTCTGTTAGAAAAATCCTTGATCCTTTTGTTAGAGACAGTTCAAGAACTTCCCTCCTATTATCATTTTGTTTACGTCTTTAAAATACTTACTGTGCCTTCCCCTGTGAGGAAAATGTAAAATATGGGTGTAAATTATCTGTCTGCCCTGCAGCCAATTCTTCAGTTACACCCTCCAATTATCCTCAGTATACTTTCCTAATTAATTTCACCTAAGATCGCACACTCATCTTGAACTTCTTTTATATGCTCGGAAAAGATCGTGCTGCTTGTTTTTGTATTTCTTGCCAATTTACTACATCATGTCTTTTCTCCCCTTTTCCTCGCTTTCTAGATTGATACAGCCATATAGTGCACAAACAGACCCTTTGGTCCAACTTGTCCATGCTGACAGGGTTTTCCAAACTAAACTAGTCCCATCTGATTGCATTTTGTCCATATGCCTCTAAACCTTTCCCATTCATATGCTTGTCCTGATGAGTTTTCAATGTTGTAGCTGTACTTGCACCTCCCACTCTTTTTCTGCCAGCTCATTCCATATACACACATCACCCTCTGTGTGAAAACATTGACCCTTCGTCCATTTCAAATCTCCCCTTTTTTACCTTAAACCTCTGCCTTCTATGGTTGAACTCCCCCATCCCGTGGGAAAGACCTTAGCTGGTCACTCTATTCATACCTCTCATGATTTTATAAACTTCTACCATGTCACCCCTCAACCTCCGACACGCTGTCTGACACTAACTTTACGAACAAACATTTACAGATAAAGCACTGCAAATTTGAAACAGTATTCAAATGACAGGTAAACAACCTTCAGCCCAAGCTTCATACTGTGATTTATTTTTCTCCATGTTATAATACTAAGGCAGCAGGAAACTGTGACGAGTACCAATAAGAGGTCAAACACCTGAATTGCTTTGTCCAAATGGGGTGATGATCTCTACAGCGAAAGCACATCACTGGCCTGAACCATATAAGAAGGGCAATTTTTGTACCACACTGTCAGCGTGCAGTTGCCTTCAGCAGAGTGAGATGAAGGCTGAGTATAACTTTTGAAATTTGGACTGCAGTGTGAATTCAGTGCAAAGGGGGAGAGGTCTTTTCAATAAGGTTTACTCAAAGAAGGAAACTTTCCTGAGTGAGATGTGAGTGGGAGGGTGTAAAACAGCATGAATGGAGAGGCCGAGCCACACTGTGACCAGAGGCAAAGTGGCAGCACAAAACGCAGCTTGATGCTACTGCAGAGTAGGTAGACTTGATCAAAGAGTTTCAGGTGAAGTGGGGAGGGACCATAAGGTAAGATACTGTACTCTGTAATTTGAGATGGAGAACCTGGAATCAGGAAGGGGACACGAGCAGGGAAGAGGATGGAGCAGCAAAGGCAGCAGTTTCTGGGGGGAATTCAGGAAGCACAGCTGAAATTCATACCCAGCATCTGCTTCTGGTCCCTGAAATAAACATCCTAAATCTGACCCTCCACTCATGCTCATCCATAGTATCCTTGAGAGCCTTTGTCAATCATGGGTGCTTCATCTTCTTATCGAGTTCTTCTTTTGAACAGAAACAATAATTTCTGGGCTGTTTGGGATATCTGCTTGAATGTCTGCTCACGTATACTCACTGACCTTCCTCTGGGTCTATTTTCACATTCCGTTTCAGACCAGATGTGAGGCATAAATCCTCAATTTAGATGTCTGGTTATTTTCAATCATTCAGGAGGAACTTCTGCCTGTGGCTGAACACATGATCAGCGGAGGCTGACTCAATTCTCCAAGTTTCTGCATCTCTGTTGTTTCTGTTTAACGACGTCACATTCCTGTGAGCTGGGTCTAACGTGACCTCCTTTTCCATCAAACCAGAAATCCCCGAACTCTGGTGGACAGGGCCTTCAGCTATGACTGTCCCATCTTCCACGGTGTTGCCCTCAATCCGTCCCCTCCATCCCAGAACAATGATAGATTCCTCCTTGTCCACACTTCCTCCTGCGCGAGAATCCACATTCACATATTCATCTTACGCCGTTTCCACCATCTCCAACAGGACAGCATCATCAAACACAACTCCCCCTCCCGCCCACTTTCAGTATTTCACAGCGACCGTTCCCTCTGTGTGACCGTCCATCACCCCGAACGTTTCCCCACTCCCCCATCGCACCATCCCATGCAATTGGAGAAGCTGCAACACTTGCCCATTCATCTCTTCCCTCCTCACTATCCAAGGCCCCAAACATAGCTTCCAGGTGAAGCAGCATTTCACTTGTAACCTTTCAATCTGATCTCCCGTCATTGCTGCTCATAATGCAGTCCTTTTTATTGGCGAGACCAAATAGAGATTGCTTTGAGGAACACACCCACTCTGTCTGTAGAAATAACTCTGACCTTCTTATTGCTTCCCATTTCAATAACTTACATTCCTCTCATGATAACATTTCGGCCCTGGGTTGCTGCAATGTCCCATGACAGCACAACCCAAGCTCGAGTAACAACGCACTTTAAAGTTTCGTACGTTACAGCCTGTAGGAGTTAATGTACAATTTCATAACTTCACAGTCTGACCCCATTATAACTGTTCTCTAGTTTCCGTACAATCTCCCTCCTGGCCTCCCTATGACCTTGTGTGGTTGTATCTTCTTTATCTTTCACTCAATAGAGAGAACCCCTTTTCCCCATTCACATCTTAATTTAAAGCTATTTCACATGATCTACTCGTTCACCACTACTAAAAGCATGTTTATCTTTTGCCACACCCTCTTTTACCCGTCAAACCACTCCCCACATCTATCAAGGGATTATAAAGCTTATTTTCCAAACCTTTTTCAGTTCTGAAGAAGTGTCATACTGGACTTGAAACGCTAACTCTATTTCTCTGTCTCTGCAGATGATACCAGACCTGTTGAGTTTCTCTAGAAATGAATAGGCTCAGAACAAATTTTCAATTAAACAAATAACTATGGAGACTGGAAATGAAAATGCAAAAATTGCTGGAGAAAATGGGAGCTTTGTAGAAGGTTCACTGGTCCTGAAAGATTAACTCTGCTTTCACTCCACAAGATGCTGCCAGACCCGCTGAATTTCATCAGCAATTTCTTTTTTTGAACAAGTTCCATAGACGTGTGTTAAAGCTGCTCAAACGCTCTGTCTCACACGGAATCCACTGGGATGTTACCGATAATGCAAGGTGCACAGATTACTTGATCTGAAACTGCATAAGGCTGGCATCACTGACACTGCAGAGCTCTTAATCATGCTCAGCTAGAAAAACAGAGAGGAACACATTCACATCAAACACAGAAGATAGCATTGGGGGAATGGAAAAGATTCAGATGCATAGGTTAAGGGTTTGAGTAAAGTAACAAATTGGAGGCGTAACACCAGGGAGAGACCTTCAGCAGAATGAGAATAGGAAAATGGAAGTGTTACCACATCAGAAACCAGGTTAAGACATTGAGTACAGAGCTGATGGGTGAATGGGTCTTGGTGTGAACTGAGGGATAGTTAGTAGAATTGAATTGAACATAGTGGAGCTCAAAGTGGGCATTCATGTAGTGTGGTAGAATCACAGCAGCAGCAGAATTGTATTCAACTGCAATCCGTTTCTTTCAAGTCCTGCCTGGAGATACCTTCAGGTATTATCGATGTAAAGGAGGTGACCCCTCCAGTCAGACATTGTATTTTAGGCATGCGGTCTTGTTTGAAGTCTGCATATGTCTTCACCTGGAATCAGACTAGGTTTATTTACAATGTAGGAGTTAATAAAATATCCTTTTGACTGACTGTCTATAAATCATACTTTTTTTGAGAAAATATAATGCATCTGGAAATACGAACCGGCAAATGAAAATTCATCTTACAGATTAGATGTGTGTGTGTGTGTGTGTGTGTGTGTGTGTGTGTGTGTGTGTTTTCACGCACGTGCGAGTGTGTGATTGAAAACAAGGTGGAGTGTCTGTGGGAGGGAGAGAGAGAGTGTGTGTTTGTCAGAGAGTGAGGGGGAGTGCGTGTGTCTTTGGGAGGGAGAGAGAGTGTATGCGTGCGTGTGAGAGAGGGGAGAGTGTGTTTGTGTGCGGGAAGTAGAGGGTGAATTTGCATGGGTGTATTTAAAGGGGAGAGGGAAAGGATGTGTGTCTCCTCGTTAAAACACAGGCAGGTTTGGCAGATCTCTTTCCACACAAACACTCTGTGGTTCCAGTTCTCCCCCTCTCTGCAGCCTCTGCTCCATTTGTTGTTTATGTTGCAGACCCAGATGTTGTAACTACAGTCCCCATTCTCCATCCAGAGTTGGGTCACCAAATCCTCAGGTCTCCCTGAATGTCTGAGGCAGCTCTCAGCACAACCTCCAGTAAACCATCTCCATCACCTCCACTAACCTTTCCATGACAGGAGGCAGTCAGATACTCCTCAGCTCCTGTTCCTTGACAATAATACTCGAGGGGTTTCCTCATGGTATGGACTGCACAATCAACTTAGAGGGACAAACACAGGCCATCAGAGGTCAGGCACAGACCAAGTTTCAAAGACGTGTCTCAAAGCTGCTGGAACCCCCTTTCCAACATGGAGCAACAGCCTGCCACATACCATTGCATTTTTTCTGAGCTTCACAATGCCAGCACTTGATACACTCGGGAGTGAATAAAACAACACCAGGGAAAGGTACAGAAAAACAAACAATTAATTAACTGATAACATGTTGTGAAAATATGGAAAAGGAGACAGGGGAGTAGGAGTAACTGGAGAAGTGAGACAACGGTGGGTCCAATCACAAGAATAGGAGCATTCAAAAAAATTATTGCCAGCTCAGTTGAAATGGTTAGTTACATCAAATTGTGAATCTGCCTCACAGAACCATCCAAGACACCATAAACTGGGACAAGGCACCAGCCAGAATGGAGAGCTGTGCAGACCATGCTACTGGACTGCTCTATAAACTGGACTACCTGCCCAGCATGGGGAACAGTGCCAACCTTTGCCAGTATATGGCTACTATACTTGGACTACAGAAATGTCTTGTACGGGAAGATGCGTAACCCATGCAGTAAGTGACAGTAAATGGACTCCCACAAATGTATGGCTCAGTATCTCCACTGCCGAAATATAAGATAAGAGATTGTGTCTGTGTGTGTGTATGTGTGTGTGTGTCTGTGTGTGTTGGTGGTAGTAGATATGAAAAGTATTATTTGAGACAGAATAGACATAGAGGAAATCAGTTCAAATGTGAACAACTGACAGGGCTTTGTGTCATTAACAGAGGGAGACTGAGGACCGTGTCATAGTCAGAGGTGACGATGTGCTTGTGAATATTAAAGTAAAGGCTTTCCCAGACCCAACAACAATATAAAGCAATCCGTACAGGAATGATGGGATTTTGGTCTGCGTTTAGACACAAGCCATGGAATACCGACTCAGATTTAGTTAAGCAACAGCAGATTATTGGCTTTAATAAGATTGTGTTTCATTGCTGAAGGTTCAAACAGCAGATGGGATGAACCAGTGAAGTATATCGTGCAGATGACAATAGTTAAAATTAGGAATGGTCAGGATATGGTAATCAGCTTGTGGCCAAAGGGATCACCGTAGTTGTGACTCGTCTGTTTCAGCCTCAGTTATTGGCCAGGGATGAGATGTAGTCAGAGGAAGGAAATGGAATTTGCATCCAGAACAGAAGACAGTGACCTCCAAGCTCTCAATATTTAAATAGCAAGGGCAGTGATGCAATGCATCCTGGTTCATACCTGAAAGTGAGTAGGTCAACCAACAAGGCCCAGTGCCACAACTAAAGGAGATAAAGAATGAACAATATTGCTTTGTTGTGGTTTGGAGCGTGAATACTTACAGAGTAGAGTAAATGAAAAGAACAGTAATACAGTCGCACATGGTTAATGCAAATAATATATCAACAGTGAAACTTACCATGGACACCAACAATAGCCAGGATAGGATAATAAAAACATTGAATAATGTAAAGTACAAATCTTATCCGCGATGATAACGGCCACCAATAAAATGTAGAAAATAACCAAACATAATAGGATAAACCCTTGTCCATTGTTGTAACTTTCCAGTCTATTGTTCTCAGATTCTCATCCATTGTTGTAACATTCCAGTATAACATTCTCAGATTCTGATCCACTGTGAGAACTGTCCAGTCTAATGTTCTCAGTTTCTGATCTCTCCCTGTCTCTGGAGCAACTGATCCCTGTTAGTGCTATCGGTTGTGCTCCCGCCCATACTATGGGATAACATATTGAATCGAGCCCTTTTATCATTAAAAGATGGAAACTGTCCACTGGGATAATTAGAATCCATGGAGACTAACATTATTCACAGTTAGCAAACAAACACGTTCAGTTAACCAGTTCCTTACATCATTTTACATAACACAATGAAAGGGAACATTTACTCGGTTTGGATTGAATGGATGAGAGTTGCTGAGGGATTGATCATAAATCTTGCAATCTTTTTAATCTGTCTTTCCTATATATGGGAGTATTGTCGGAACACTGCACTGTTGTATATGATTCACCCTGTTTATAAAAGGAGACAGGAATAAAATAACAGACGAGCTGCATAAAATGTTTGGTGGAGACGTTTCGAGATACCTTTGCGTAATGCTGCTCCAAGTTTGAAATTCCCTGTTCTCAAGTCCTTTCTTATCCTTGTGACATCATTCAGAGCATTCAAACTGCTGCTCAGGAACAGGGAGAAACAGGAGGTAGTCACTCAACTGCTCGATTCTGGGCAGAGGAACAGGAGGCAGTCTTTCAACTGTTCCAGACTGGAACACAGGCACAGGAGGAGTCACTCAACTGCTCGGGACTGCGACACAGGAACAGGAGGGAGTCATTCAACTGCTCGAGACTGGGATACAGGAACAGGAGGCAGTCACTCAACTGCTCGAGACTGCGATACAGGGAAATCTGGAAGCTAGTGAGGCCCAGATTTCTGTTCCCCAGGAACAGGAGGAGGTGACTCACTGTCCACCACTGTGAGACACTGGAAGAGAAGAGGAATTGGCTTGGTACTAACAGAAATATCTGAATAATTTGCATGCACGAGCCATTCAATCCTGCTCCAACATTCTTCAAAACCATGGCTGATCTGATTGTAATTCACCCATTCCAGTTTACAGAGATTTCCCTCTCTGCAGTCTCTGATCCATTTGTTGGTCATGTTGCAGATCCAGATTCTGTAACTACAGTCACCATGCTTCATCCAGAGTTGGGTCACCAAAGCCACTGGTCTTCCTGAATTTCCACAGCAGCTTAAAACACAGCCTCCAGAAAACAATCCCCGAACGTACAAAAACTAGAGTTAAGTTAAATGTCAGTCAAAGGCAAATGAGAAGCCTGGTCTGAATCACTAACTGTTGTGAGGAATCCTCATGTAACTGAGCACATGATCAGCCGATAGTGATTAACACAGGCGTTCAACGAATAGGAACAGAGCAAGTTACAAAGGTGTGCCTCGAAACTGTTAAAACCCCAATATCCAACATGGAGTACAGGGCAGGACACTGGGAAGTCAACGAAAACGCAAGCAATGCTTTTTTGAACACTGTTTCACAGCTTCTTAGTGTTGGAAGCTGATGCTCTTGAGTGAGCAACATTCAAGGGCAGGAAAAGATATAGGACAGTTATTCACATTGAAACTGGACAGTTAAAACTAGATGGTGGGGAAGCAGTTTAAACACCAACAAATGGGAGGGATTTGGGCAATAGACAGAGGGAGAGAGACTCTGAGTCAGTGTTATGGAAGGATGTGTTTGCAGGTTTCAGAATGCTGAAATGAAGACATCTCGTTCATATCTAGCAACATAGGTTAGCATGTCCGGGAATGATGAATTAATACGATATTGGTGCAAGGTCAGATAGAGTCAGAGTCTCGGAGATGTACAGCACAGAATAAAATGCTTCAGTCTAACTCGTCCTTGCTGATGGGATATCCTAAATTAAACTAATCGCATTTGGCCAATATTGATGTAAACCCTTCCTCTTCATGTACCCATCCAGATATCATTTACATGTTATAATTGTAAAAATCCTCCACCATCTCCTCTGGCAGCTCATTCCACGCATGCACCACCCTCTGTGGGAAAAAGTTGCTCCTTAGGTCTTTTTTAAAATCTTTTCCCTCTCATCGGAAATCCATGCCCTCTAGTTTTGGGGAAAAAGACCTTAGCTATGTACACTATAAATGCTCCTCACGCTACAGGAATAAAATAACCCAATCATCAAAGTTTGTGAGAACCCAATCTACTCGAACTCTCCCTATAGATCCAATCCTGGCAACATCCTTGTAAATCTTTACTGACTCCCTTCAACTTTCACAATATATTTCCAAAAGGAAGGAGACCAGAATTGAATGCAGTACACCAAATGTGGCCAAAGTAATGTGCTGTACAGCAACAACATGACCACCCAATTCATATAGTCAAAGCACTGGCCAATAAAGGCAAGCATACCAAATGCCTTCTTCACAATCCTACCTAACTGCGACTCTACTTTCAAGAAATTATGAACCTGCATTCTAAGGTCTCTTTGTTCAGCAACACTCCCCAGGACGTTAGCATGAAGTGTACATGCCCTGCCCTGATTTGCATTTCCAACATGCAGCACCTCCCATTTGTCTAGATTAAAAACCACCTGCCAATTGTCAGCCCATCTGCCCTTCTGATCAAGATTCCATTGTACTCTGAGGTAAACCTTCTTTGCTGTCCACTGCACCATCATTTTTGGTTTCATCTGTAAACTTAGCAACTATTGCTGCAATGATCACATCCAAATGATTTATGTGAATAGTGAAAAGCAGTGGAGCCAGCACTAACCCTTGTGGTACACCAACGGTAACAACCCTCCTTTTCGAAAAACAATCCTTTACCACCACCCTCTGTCTCCTGCCTTCGGGCTAATTCTGTATACATATGGCTAGTTCTCCCTGTATTCCATATGAACTAAACTTGTTAACCAATCTACCATGCAGGAAGTTGGCAAATACCTTACTGAAGTCCATACCAACAATATACACCTCTGCCTCTTAGTCACTTCTTCAAACATACTCAGTCAATTTAGTGCTTCGATCCATGTGGCCTATCACTTATGAGTCCTTGCTTTTCAAAATCCAGGCAAACCTTGTGCCTCATAATCCTCACCAACAACTTGCCCTACACTGAATCTGGCTCACTAGCTTTTCCTTACCATCCTTCTTAAACATTGTCAATAATCGCATCAAGTTCACAAGCCTCCTATCTTCTGGTACCTCATCTGTGACAATTGACGGTACAAATATCTCAGCAAGGGGCCCAGCATTCACTTCACTCGCTTCCCACAGAGTTCTCGGGTCCATCTGATCAGGTGCTGAAGATTTTCCCAACTTAACGGGTTTACGAACTCCAGCATCTCCTTCTCTGTAGTACAGGCACTTTTCAACATGTCAAGATTTATTTCCAAAGTTCTTTAGCTTGCATATCTTTCTGCCCAGCCAATACTGACGCACGATGCTTGTTTAGTATCGCCTCCATCTCCTGCAGTTTTGCACATCGGCAACCTTGCTGATCTTTAAGTGGCCCAAAACTCTCCTGAGTTATTCTTTTGTCCTTAATGTATGTGTAGAGTCCCTTTGGATTCTCCCTAACCCTATTTGCCAGAACTATCTCATGTCCCTTTTATGGCCTCCGGATTTCCCTCTAATGTATATTCCTACTGGGTTTAGACCTTTATCGACAGTCACTTTAAATTTGGAATTAAGTGCCAAATGACGATGATGAATCCATCTACATCCTAGACAGGAAGTGTGGACTTCTCTGAATGTTCCTATCACTGCTCTAATACAGAAACGTTGGACCTTCCGTACAACATATGCTTCAGTAATTAATTTATATAAAAATTGACAAACATCTTAATGCAGGTTTATTTGCTGTAAAGCAGTATTTTTTATGCTGGGAGATCGGGCGGAATGGGGCAGCGGCTGTGGAGACTACATGGGGAGTACAATGATATCTCCCAGTCATCATCACTCTTAACGTCAGATAGAATTAAATATAATTCATAACAAGGAACGAGCCAACGTTTGGAAGATGCAATGCTGAATGACAATGTGAACTTAACAGAATAATTTTAAATGTGATAAAGTGAACTATATTTAGTATACACACAATTTAATCATTGGGAGTAGGGTCACCACACCTGAAGGATTAAATGTGATTTCTCTTCACAGATACAGCCAGACTTGCTGAGCTTTCCTTCCAACGTCTGTTTTTGTTTGAGATTGATCATATTGTTCATATCTTGCAGGATGCTTACAATTAAAAGCTCATACTAATAACAAAATGCGCAGGGCTACGGAGACAATACAGGAGAATAATAGTAGAGATATCGCTCATTCCAAACTGGAAGAGACAATGGGCTGAGGTTTCACCACCTTTGTTTTAATAATTCTATGTTATGCATTGAAAGCTTTTGGAGATTGGGGAGACAAGCTAGTTCAATGAAGGACACGGAGTGTTCCATCATCAAAAACCTATCCCTATTATTTCATGAAGTTCAACTGCATCTAAAATGTATTTTCAAACAAAATATATTTCCTGAGATTTACAAGATGTTCAGATTTTCTTTTTACTTTCTATCTTAAAGAAGAAACAGATTTCGGCTGGAATTCAGGTGTCACAAACACACCAACTGTAATAGAAACATGAAAGGACCACATTGTCCAAATATTACCAAGGTCAACATGTAGACCTGTCAAGTAACATGAAATATAGAGATAATGGAAACATGAAAAATAAACAGAAAATGCTGGAGAAATGAAAAATATGAGGAAGTATCTGCAGAGAGCAACAGAATTAACATATGTAATATGATGTGACACTGTTCTGAAAAGTCCTATTAGAATCAAAGGGAATTTTTTTTGCATCTCTGCTCAGATGTTGCCAGATAGACTGAGTTTCGCACCAGCTCTTTTGATTTCTTTCTTCTTTCTGAACTGTAGCAAAGTGTCTGATCTGAATGACAACAGCAAAGTTGTTATCTCAGATGAATCTCGAATAATTTATTATGGACATTAAATGAGAAATTACAAAGTTCCTATGTTTGACAGGGCTCTAAATATCGGTGACGTATTGCATTGTGAGAACTTGCGATGAAAATGTTGAAACAAAACAGAAGTTGCTGCAAATGCTCAGCAGGTCTGGCAGCATCTGTGCCGAGAAATCAGAGTTAACGTTTCAGGTCCAGTGCCCCTTCCTCAGAACTGATGTTAACACGGAAAATGTTGGTTTATATGCAGGAGAGACTGGATAGCTCTTAATGGAGACTGTTTGTCGCAAACAATAGGGTATGAGTAATAGAAGGCGATGTGAGAACTAAGCCTGGTGTATGGATAGGGGGCTAGGACATTGGGGAGTTCAGGCACGAAAATTATTGAACTTGATTTTGAATCTAAAGGGCTGCAGGGTCCGCACATGGAAAATGAGGTGTTGTTCTTCCAGCTTGCGCTGAACTTGCCTGGAACACTGCAGCAAGCCTGACACAGAGAAATTGGTCAGGGAACAGGACGGACTGTTAAACTGGCAGGCAACTGAAAGCTCAGGGTGTTTTGCAGCGGTACAACTTGGATGTTCTGTGAAGAGGTCACCCAGTCTACCCTTCATTTCCCCAATGTAGACGAGACCACATTGTGAGCAGCGCATGCAGTTGACTGGATTGTGGGAAACGTTGGTAAGGGGCTGCTTCACATGGAATTTATGGCTGGGCCCTTTGATACTGATGAGGAGGGAGGTAAATGGGAAAGTGTGACACCTCCAGCAGGGGAAAGTGAAATGGACCTGTGGTGGGAGTGAATAAAGAGTAGACCAGTGTATCCTGGAGGGAATGATTCCTCCAGAGGGTGGACAATGGAGGAGAGGTGAATATGTGCAGGTGGGGGCATCTCGCTAGAGGTGGGGGAAATGCAGGCTGATGATCCTCTGCAAGTGAATGCGGCTGAGATAGTAGGGAAACTCTGTTGCGAGAGAGAAGGGGAGGGGCAGGCTAGAAGTGCAGGAGATGGGTCAGACTCGGTTGAGGACCCTGTTGACAACAATGATGGGGAATCCTTTGATTGAGGAACAAGGTGGACATTTCAAAGGCTACCTTGTTGAATTTAGTATCATCAGAAGCAATGCGGTGGAGATTGAGGAACTGGGGGAATGGAATTGAGTCTACAACAGGAAAACAGATGTGAGGACATATTCTCCAGGAAGCTGTGAGAGTCGGTGTGTTAATACTGGATATCAGTGGCTTGTCTATCCCCAGAAATGGAAGCAGAGATGTTGAGGAAAGGAAGGGAGTAGTCAAAGAGAGACCAGGTGAAAGTGATGGAGGGCTTCAAATTCCAAGCGAAAACAATGAAGCTTTCCAATTCCAGACAAGAGATAAAAGTCGCAGCGATGATATCATCTGTGTATCGGAGCAAGAGTTGTGGGTGGGTGCTAGAATAGAACAGGAACAGTGAATAGTCGATGTACTCCAAGAAAAGAACAGACATAACTGGGGCCCACGTGTGTATCCATGCAGTTCCTCTGTGCGGCAAGTGCAGGCTGAAGCAATGGGTATGTCCTGGTAGCTCTGTTTGTGAATTTTTGTAAGGAGATAGAAGCGAGATCTGCTATCAGAGGACCATCAGCTCGGGCTCAGTTAGGGGGAAGGGGGCGAATGGGGCAGGAATCTCCAGATGAAAGGTGGTCAAGTTATCATAGTTGATATAATGGTTTGATGTGCCATGGTAGGGTCATGGTCCAGGGGAGATTAGAGGAGGTATCTGAGAGTGGGCGTTCAAACTCTGCAATGTCGAGGTCAGTCCACCAGGCTACAGCAGCATCACCCTTATCGGCACAGGCTGAATAACACAGTTATGGTTGGATCTAAGCACATGGAGTGTCGGCTGTTCGGGCAGTGATAGGTTGGATTTGGTGAGGGGAGTGCAGAATAATTAAGACAACCAATGTCATGTTGAGATTTCTCAATGAACCGATTTAGTTCAGGTAAAGACTAGAAGGAGGGGTGATTCCAGGAGGAGGGAGAGTGTTGCAACTGGGTAACGGGGTCTATGGGGCAGGGAGAGGAATCTTGCTGAAAGAAATGTGCATTGAGGCGAAGACAGCGGAAGAGCTCAACTAAATGCCATGCCTAAAATTCATTAAAGTGGGGGCAGAGAGGTAAATTTCTGACATTTGATTAGAACAGAACATTCAGCATCAGAGAGTGAAAGTTCAGTCGGGATGATGAATAAACGACAGGAGGTGGAATTGGAGGAGGGGATGGAGTCAGAGGCAGGGTATGGGATGTCAGGAAGGTTCCAGAGGGTCAAGGGCATCTCCACGTTGTTGCAAATTGTGTGCCCGGTACATCTGGTCAGTACGGCGAATGAGCCGATGAATAAATTAGAATTGTGGAGTGGCGCAGCCTTGAGTTAATGTGATGCGATACTGCTGGACAGAGAAACTGTTGAACTCAGTAGCACTGAAATCGTTCGATCAGTCCTCAGAAATTAACTGATTGAAAATAATTGGGAAGGTAATCTTACTGTAACTTCCTGATTTCACTGAAGTGACACTCAAGCAGCAAGATCTTACTTTTCGGAGACTTTCGATCAACCTGTGAAAATATAATATGTCTTGATGTTTTTATAAAGACAAATTTATCCATGGTTTTGGAAGGCACTAGCAAGGGCAGAGTTTATTTGTCATTCCCAATAGCTGTGGGGAAAGTGTCATTCTTCAGTGAGGAAATTACCAGCGCTGAATTTCCTGCAATTCCCAGTGACCACAGTTTCCTCAGGATCCCTGATGTCACAAGAGTCTAGTAATGTCACACATTACTAATTTAATGCAACGCAAGTTACTCTGACCTCACCTCAACTGACATTGGAAAATTAGTTAAATGAATAAAGAACAAAAGGACAGTACACGGCCTGATTGAGCAATGTGCGCACTCTACTCACAATGTTTAAGGGAAAACTGATGCATTGACTTCTGATTCTGAGGAGAGGTTTATCCTATTTGTGATGAGGCCATTTGGCTAAGTGCTGTTAAGAGATAGCAAGACACTCCACTCTGTACCATGGGGAACAAAACTAGCCTGTGCACGGTGCATCAGACAATGACAGAAATGCACTATTGTCTGTTCCTATTGGTCATTGATCATCTCAATCTCATCATTGACTGATGACAAATTGCAGCATAGAAGCCAGTGGCTCCCATCATCCCAGTTGGAAAGCAAAAAGGGGAAGGGATGGCCAGAAAAAGTGGGAGTAACTGGGGAATTTGTGTAACTTACAGTGGGAGTGGCAGAAGAAGAGTGTGAAGGGAGATTATCAGTGGAAGAGTATGTAGCAGCAGAAGGGGCAGTGCAAACGAAATAGGAGTGTAAGAAAAGAGTAGGACCGCGGAGGACGAATGGCAGATGAAATTTTAGTGACAGTGAAAAGCTTGTTTTCGAGGAAGTGAGATTGGATGAGAAAAAAAATCACTGTTCAAGAAAATCGGGATCTGGATTCTATTCAAATTAAGTAAGGATTTCTTGTACTTTTCCTTCTATAACTTGATTCTTGTACACGTTGTACATGTACTGTATATTTCGATATCTTCATCAACAGCAGACAACATGTTTTTTTCTCCCCTACTGTGGTGTTTCAACATTTTTGATTTTTTTTTACAGTATGTATTTGCTTCCAATTCAAGGTAGACATGAGAATATGATTTGATCTTCTGCAGTTTGCCCCAACATAGAACTTAATTGAATATTTATCCTGATCACACTCGCTCATTTAAACAAACAATGAATGAGTCCATGTCCATCCTGCAGATGAAACATTTCTTCAGCTTTGGCTATTGTAGGGAATGTTAGAAAGAACAGTGCCACGCAAAATACTAATGTTCCCGCGCAAGGTGCCAAAACGCACTTTTTTCCGAAATTATTTAGAAGGTTTAGAAATAAAATATGCAGAGGGACAGAGTGTAAAAGGTGAATTCAACTCTGTGTCGAAACTACTATTTGTCGAAACTCCCTCATAAAATATGTTACCTACATCACTCATAAATTCACAAAATAGGAAAGGCAAGAGACTGGAATTGTCAAATCATCCTCTGAATAACATTTGGAGAACAGGAAGGAAATCACGATTTGTTTGCGATATTCAGAAATGACGATTGTGAGAATGTGGAAGGTGGGGAGCAGTGGAATTATGATCAATGTTGTGGATGACACAAAAATAAGCTGGGTGGATCACAGCCAGGAGTAAAATGTAAGGCTACAAGAGGATATAAACAGATTATTCAGATAGCTAGATCAATGGTCAATGAAATTTAACACCGATAAATTGGGAAGATGAAAGTCAGAAGTAACAAGACAAGTGAGTATGAAAGAGGAGGGCTAAATTTGCTCGTTTCTTTCTTTGCAGCAGGGAAGGTTGAGGAGGGAACCTAGTTCAGATGTACAAGAACATATGGGGTATGGAGAGGATGAACAGACAGCAGTTGTGTTCCTCAGTCAAATGATCAAAAACAAAGGGACATACTTTTAAAGTGAAAGGCAGGGGATTGAGAGAGGATTTGTGGAATGTGTTTCGAACTGAGAGGGTGGTATGAATCTGGAATGCATTATCTAGTAGAGTGGTTGAGGCAGGTAACCTCACAACGTTGAAAAAGCCTTTGGATATGCACTTGCTGGCACAGGCGTGATAGGCCTGGTTTTCATTGCATGATTGTGTGCAGTGGCAGCCATGGACACTCTGATATATTCTGAAGCAATAAACAATGATAGTTGCTGCTTTGTTCCTTTGACTGAACTCAGTAAGTGGCTACATCACAAAACAGCATCATCTCATGGAGCTTCAGCACTTACTCAGCCAAAGGCAGCCCAGCCATCTCAGGGAACATTCAGGGTAATTCATATGCTCAGTGCAAGCATTGTCCCATAATAGCACCAATATTATTCTAGCTGTTTGCCACCATTATTATAGTGACAGCCATGACATGAACACAGCTTTCCCTTCATTATAATACAGACCTCTAGCAATAAGATTGCTATTTCTCTGAAGCATAATAAATTCTTTCCCAGGTATTCACTTTGACAAACAAGTTTTCCTGAGTTTTTCTGCCAGTTGTTTATCACAGAATTCCTCAACTCACTCCACCTCAACCTCTTTCCCCTTGAATATTTTCTTGTTCACTGTCTCCATTATCCCATACTCCTCACTCTCTCACATCCCCCACACTCTCTATCCTTATTTGTTAATTCCTGAAAAACCTGTGCCTCATCTCGATCATTTATTCCAACTCCCAACTCACATTTTGGACTCATTTGATTCCTTCTCTCGGCATGGTCATTAGACTGGCCATGCCTGATGTCCTAATCATCTCTACCTTCTGCTCAGTTCCTGATCTGCTGTTTGGTTCTCACCCTCCTGGTTTATTCAAATCCATCTAACTTGCACTAGCAAACCTCCCCACAAGGATGTTGGTGCTTGTCCAGTTAAGATGCAACCTGTCTTTTTTATACAGGTCCCACCTGTCCTGGAAGAGATCTCCATGATCCAAAAATCTGAAACCATTAACCCTGAACGAGGTTTTTAACAACATGTTAAGCTATATTGTGTTCCTCATCCTTCCCTCTTTTCCACATGGCTCGGAAAGTAATCCAGAGATTACAGATGATTGTTTTCTCTCTCTGTCTCTCTCTCTCTCTCGCTGCTTCTCTCACGCACACACACATTCTCTCACACACACAGAGACAGACACCACATTACTTTGCAGAAGAATATAAATAACTGGAACGATAACTGGAATGAAGTATTTAGTTAAAGGGAGGATGAGAGAAATTGCGCTTCTTCTGGATGTCAGTTTGCTCGCTGAGCTGGAGAGTTCATTTTCAGATGGTTCCTCACTGTACTAGGGAACATTATCAGTGAGCCTCTGGTGAAGTGCTGGTATTATGTCCCACTTGCTATTTACGTGTTTAGGTTTCCTTGAGTCAGTGATGTAATTTCCAGTATTGGTGATTTTATGTCCGGTTCTTTTTCTCAGAGAGTGTTAGGTGGAATCAAAATCTATTTGTTTGTTGATTGATTTCCGTTTGGAATGCTATGCTTCTAGCAATTCTGGATTAGTGGCACTGGAAGAGCACAGCAGTTCAGGCAGCATCCGAGGAGCAGTTAAATAGACATTTCGGGCAAAAGCCCTTCATCAGGAATTTTTTCTAGGAATTCTCGCGCATGTCTATGTTTGGCTTGTCCTAGATTGAAGTTCAGACCCAGTCGAAATGGTGTACTTCCTCATCTGTATGTAACGATGCTGGTAATAGTGGGTCATGTCATTTTTCTGGCTAGTTGTTGCTCATGTATCCAGATGGCTAGTTTTCTGCCTGTTTTTCCGATGTAGTGCCTGTTACAGTGCTTGCAAGGCTTATTCTTCCTGGGGGAAAACAGATAAATATGTGAACATATTGCGGTGCTCAAAAGTATGAAAAAAAGTTGAAGAGTAAAACAGGAATACTCTGTTTCCGTAAGTTTGCATTACAGCATCAAGCAGTTCTAATTTTTTAACTTGTCAGCAAAAGAGCCAGGAGTGAGAAAAGGAAAAACTTCTTTATTGAGAGGCTTGTTAGGATTTGGAATGGAACTGCCTGGGAGAGTTGTGGATGAATATTAAAAAGAGAACTGGTAATGCATTTGAAATTATCAATTCAACAGGCTGCAGCGATAGAGTTGGCAAATGTCGGGGGTGGGGGGGGGCTTGGGAGACGTTCCTGGAGCTGATGTACACACAGTGGCCAATGGCCTCCTCCTGTACTTTAAAGTTTTGCACTCTATCATGTGTCTGATTAGAATAAAAGTCAGTATCAGATTATTTCCCATTGAAAATGCTCACAAATATCTGATTATTTTAGTGCAGCATAAGCATTTAAAATGCAAGTATCACAAGACCAGCCTCATTTTGTAGTCTAATTATTGCTCAGAACACGAATATATTAATTGTTGTATTCCTATTGCTAAAACAAATCTGTCATCGCTTTGGTACAAACCTCTTTGAAAAGGTCTGACTTTTCTCTCACACGATAATATGTTCATCGTTTTTTGTTTACTGTCTACATTTCATATTAAATAACATTCTTTCTAAAAACTAAAAGTTTTCAAATTATTGTTCACTAAAATTTGATAGCACAAATCATTTATTTAGGTTAATATTCACAGTCCATTTTTGATTATGGCCATTTTTAATTCGCTGGCAAATGGCTGAAGCTTGTACATTTCAGTGAAAAATTAAACAAATTGATTATATATAAATGTATAAGAACGCAAATTCTATTTGATTGTTCAACCATTTGCTCACCCTAAACATGTAATCATTCAGAATCCAACCACTTTCAAAATGTTGGAGTGACAATGCATTGTTTTGAATCCTGACATTGTGTATGTAATTCTGATCGCCAAAAGAGTTACATCCATGTTGTTTGTTCGATACAAAATAAAATGCACATTCTTTATTTCTGTGTTAGAAAATCATGACAGGAGTCTATATTTTTGTTCCATAAATATAGAATCAACCTAATGCTTTTCAGAGATTATAGTACAGTTGGAAAATCATAGTTGACATCTTACTTTTGCCCAATTCACGAAACATAGTAAACATCTGATGAATACATGGGTCACCCAACAAATTGTACCTGAATAAAACAGCAGTAAATGACAAGTCAAGAATCACGTTAATAACTGAAGTTAGCGGAGCCTGCCTGGTGTAGGACACCACACAGACTGGCATTCAGGTGAATGGAACAATGGACAACATCACTGGAAGTTTTGGGCTAACGCCCCTCCCCAGGTTCCTAATCTCATACACACCACTCTCTCACACATTTAGCAATTGATAAGAATCCACAGACTGGGTGAACATAAAACACAGAACAGTACAGGACAGAGGATACCCTTCGACCCTTGACGTCCTGCTGAACTATTATCCTACTCGAAGATCAGAATAACTGACATACCCTTCATGTGCCTATCCAATACTCACTTAAATATCCCCTAATGCAGGCGACTCTACTAACGCTGCTGGCAGTGCATTCCAAGAACACACCACTCTCTGTGTAAAGAACCTACCTCTGACATCTCCTCAAACCTTCTTCCGATCACCTTAAAATTATGCTCACTCGAGATAGCCATTTCCACCCTGCGTGAAAGTCTCTGGCAACCCATTCTACCAATGCCTCTCATCATTTTATACACCTCTATCATGTCACCTCACATTCTTCATTGCTCCAAGGAGAAAGCCCTACCTCCCTCATCTTTTCTTTGTAAGACATGCCCTCCAGTCCAGGCAGCATCCTGGTAAATCTCCCCGGCATCCTCTCCAACGCATCAATGTCTTTCCAGTCATGAGACAACTAGAACTGAACACAATATACGGGGTGCAGTTATCACCAGACCTTTTTGGCGTTGCAGCATAAACTTGCGGCTCTTAAACTCAATCCCTGGCTCATGAAAACACCATCCATCTTAATAACCTTATCAGCTTGGGTGACAACATTGAGCGTCCTATGATATGGAACACACCATCCCTATGGTCCTCCACACAGCCAATAATCCTGCCTTTAACCCTGTATTGTGCATTCAATTTCAACCTTCCAAAATGAGTCACTTCACACTTATCCAGGTTGAACTCCATCTGTCATTTACCAGCCCAGTTCTGCATCCTGTCAATGTCCAATTACAACCTACAACAGCCCTCCACACTCTCCATAACTCCAACATTTTTGTTACATCGTAAAACTTACTAACGCACCCTTTCACTTTATCATCCAAGTCATTTGTAAAAATCACAAAGAACAACAGTCCCAGAACTGATTCCTGAAGAACACCACTGGTCACCAAGCTCCAGGCTGAAAACTTTCCATGTTCTACCACCATCAGTCTTCTACAGTCCAGGTAATTTTGTATCCACACAGACAGATTTCCCTATTTCCCTGTATCCCATGCCTCCTTATTTTCTGAATGAGCCGATTTTATGGTAACCTTGCTGAAATCCATGTACATCACATCCACTGCTCTTCTTTCATCAATGTGTTTGATCCCATCCTGAAAGAATTCAATAAGTTGTGTGAGGCATTACGTGCCCGTCAAAAAGCCATGCTGACGACCTCTAATCAAACTATGATTTTCCAAGTAATCATAAATTCTGTCTCTCAGAATCCTTTCCAATATTTTGCCCAAAACAGAAGTAAGATTGACTGGCCTGTATTTCGCAGGATTATCCCTATTGCCTTTCCTGAGCAAGGGAATTACTTTTACCACCATCCGATCATCATGCAGTACTTCATTGGACACTGGGGACACAAAGATCATCGCCAAAGGTGCAGCAATCTCTTCCCTCAGTTCCTCTGGTAACCTCGAATGCTTCCTGTCTGGTCCAGGGGACTTATCTATCCTTATGTTTGGACTTCACTCATTCTGTACTTCACCTCACTTTATCTGCTCCCTGTCCAACCAACTGATTGACTGCTTTCCATTTCAGGGCTATATACAGTGCTGCCCTCCTGAGCAAGTACAATTCCAAATATTCCACGAATCATGGAATGGAAAATAAAATTGAACACACCAATGCCATCCTGATGAAGGGCTTATGCCCAAAGCTTTCACTCTCCTGCTCCTCGGATGCTGCTTGACTCGTTGTGCTTTACCAGCGCCACACTTTTCGACCCTGATCTCCAGCATCTGCAGTCCTTACTTTCTCCATTACTGAGGGCTGATCCTGCTCCACACTGAGCAGGGAATTAATCAGCAGGAATTCATTCTATTTGAAGCTGACTGTTCAGTTCTGGAACGTTGTATTTGATTAAGACGTTAATTAACAATAAATTGCAAATCAACGATTATTCATTCAGTCCCAGAGTCACAGTTTTAGTTCATGGAAAGGCAACTTGATAACAAAAAGTAAATGGCTGAAGAACTCCGAGGTACGAAATATTCCAGGTGCTATATTCCAGGCTGGATGTCCTTTACCATGATGCTGGTAATATTATCAGATCTTCAGATTTGCTAAGAGAACAAGGTGACATGGGGAAGTGGATATTTTTGCCATCACGTAGATGCGTTTGAGAGAGGTCAGAGCTGACAACTCGATATTCTGTGGTACAAGAACTATAGGCAGCAGAGGAGAGGGGTAAAAGACAAGGTGGTGTTGCCTTATTAATTATGGAGTCAAAGACTGCAGTAAGGAAGGATGATATCTTGGAAGGGCATTCAAATGACGGTTTGTGGGTTGGAATTAGGTTCAAATCAATGACAGACACACTACTGGGGACATATTATAGGCCCCCAGATAAAATAAAATACAGGGGCAGGTACATAACCAATTCGCTGAGGTGTGTCAATGCAATAATAGGATCATTATATTCAGGCATTTCAATTACAAACATTGATTAGGGCAGCGATAATTATTTTTAAGAGGGCAAAAATGTCTTGACATTTATTCCAGAGAGCTCCTCATATAAACATGTAGCAGATACAACAATGGGTGGGGCTATGCCGAGCCTCACTGTGGAATGAAGCCAGTCAGGTGTTGCAGGCAGGATTGGCTGAGCATTTCAGGATCAGTGATCATGACTCAAGCATTTTTAGCTTATTAAGGAAAAGACCAAAAGAAAAAAGGCTTGAAAAATAAAAATAATTTGGATGATAGAGGCAGATCTTATCAAAAGAAAGACAGGGTCTGGCCACCGTATAATTACTTCTGGGTGAAACTTTAGCAGAACAGCGTGGGTGTGGTGGGGATCACATGCTCAAAATGGAATTGATGAAGGTATCACCACAAGATGTTACAATAAAGATAAAAATGAGGAAAACAAGCCCAGAGAGTATGGAATGTCTACAAATATTCAGAACAGAATTAAAAATGAAAGAGAAGCTTAAAGCACGCATAAAGTGAGCAGGTCAATGGAGGTCCCAGAAGAGTAGAGAACGTGTTGGGCTAAATTCAAGAAAGTAAGTAGAAGAGCAAAAAGCGGGGTGATAAAAACATTAATGGGCAATATTATCAAGAATTCAAAGACATTCTATCGGTTTATTAAGGGTAAGAGGGTAACAAGAGAAAGAATAGGGAGTATTAGGGACCGAGGATGCAAACTGTGCATAGAACCTGAGAATGTCAAACACGTACTGCATATTGGTCTTCACTTTGGAGAAGCAGTTCCTGGACAGAAGCTGAGGAATAATTGGAAGTTGATGCAGGATAAAAAGTGGGCAAATCTCTAGATCTGGATGAACTGTCTCTTAGACTGATGTGGAAGATGAGGGAGGAGATTACAGGCTCTTACATTTTGCGCTTTATTTTGTTTTGCCTCTAGCCACAGAGGTGGTGTGATCAAACAGAACAACATCTAATGTAGGTTCAACTTCCACACAGAGTGTTAGAAAAAAAAAAGCCATGGGATGAAAGACCACTATGTCTCACATCAGTGGGAGGGAAACAATTGCAGAAAATTGTGAAGGCTGTTAAGAAATGATCACTAAATATCTTCAAGGCTGAGATCCACAGATTTTAAAAAAAGGGTTACAGGGGAAACGCAGGAAAATGGAATGGAATGTTATCAAAATAAATGTACCCTAATTGAAAGTAAACGCAGAGTTAGAGAGCGGATGGACATACTGTCGCTCGTATGTCCATTGGCAAACCTTTTTTAATAGGCTGTACTTACTGGAATATCAACATCTCTCACTCCGAAGTGAGACACAGTTTCGAATACAATCAGTAGTTACAAGGAATTCATAAATGCAGTACTAGGAGACCGAAAAAAACAGAGGTCTGCGCCAACGCGGATGGGCTGTCAGGGTGAATATTTGCATCAGCGCAGTCACCACTACTAGGAGGAAGACCTCAGCAAGACAACCCCACCCCCACCCCCCATGTCCAAGCATGGGCCTGGTGTTTAGGAGTGCTTAAGGCCCAAACAATACATCACTGTAGTGTCTCCATCCTACCCTAACCAAACCTAAATGTGGAGTGGTCTATTAACGTACTGTGAGTGGAAGAATAGGTAGTAATGCTTTGGTTCCAGAGAAATCGGTGAGCAGCAGTTCAGCAAAAGGTAAAGGTAAGCTCAGATAAACTCTTTTTTAACGCTAGTCTGACAGCAGTGGAGATGGCAGTTAGGGCAGTTGTATGTTCCTCCTGCGGTTTGTGGGAGCTCAGGGAGATTTCCATTATCCCCGATGACTACACGTGTGGGCAGTGCACCCTGCTGCAGCTCCTGGGAGACCGTGTTCAGGAGCATTCTGGATCATCCGAGATATGGAACACTTCATAGATAAAAGCTTTAGTGAGGTGATCACACCCAAGTCCCTCCCTTAGCCATGTTTCTGTAAGGACTATAATATTCCAGTCTCATGTAAAGATCCACGCCCTGAGTTCATCTGCGTTACCTGTCAGCCCAGTTCCATTTAATTAAAAGCAATTTAATCCAACAGGCTTTCCTTGCTTCCTGTCGTGTTCCAAGCAGAGAGTATCTGGGCGACCACCAGGAATGGCGAAGGGAGTAGGCAGAAAGTGCAGGAATCCCCTGTGGCTATTCCTCTCGAAACCAAGTATACCATTCTGGATACTGGTTTTGTGTATGTTGGGAGATGGGAGATAGGTGTCAGGGAATGACTGTTCAGGGGAAAGCAGCAGTAGCCAAGATGGATGCGCTGGATCTGGGGGGCAGCAGGAAAGGATAAAGGTAAACAGGGTCTTAGAGATAGGAGATTTGATTGTTAGGGGGCACAGATCGGAGATTCTGTGGCCTCAAACGGGAAACTAGGATGTTGTGTTGGCTCTCAGATTTCAGGATCCAGGATGTTTCTGAGTGGCTGCTGAATGTTCTCAAGAGGGCGGGTGAGCAGCCAGAAGTCATTGTGCACGATGGTACAAATGACACGGTTAGATATAGGAATGTGTTTCTATAGAATGATTAACTGAGAACTAGGAGAAAAGTTAAAAACCAGGACCTCGGTAGTGATAATTTCCAGATTACTTCCAGTGTCATGAGCTAGTGAAGGTAAGAATAGGAGCATATCAAGATAAATATATGACTAAAGAATTGGTGGGAGGGATTCATATTTTTAGACCATTAGGAGCTTTTCTGTGACAGAGTTGACCTGTTCAAGAGGGACTGGTGACAGATCCACTTGAGGGGGAATCAATATCTTCGCAGTCAGTTTTGCTAGTACAACAGGGGAGTGTTTAAACAAGATTGGCAGGAGGTGGAATCCTCAGCAGCAGGGAGGCAAGTGAGAGGCTGGATGGAGATACAGTAATCAAACATAGTACGTTGAGGAGCCATATCAGGCTGGACCACGATAGGGAACAAGAAATGCCCATGGATTAAATTGTGTTTATTTCAGAGCAAAAGAGCTGACAGTTAAGGCCGATGAATTCAGGGTGTGGATAGGTTATAGGTGCTCGATAGTTTAGCTATTACAGAAACATGGCTGAGGGATGGATAGGACTGACAGCTTAATGTACCAGGGTCAAATGCATTCGAAGGAACAGAGATTGTGGAACGGGAGGAGGTGAGTTGCATTTCTGAATAAAGGGTGTATCGCAGCAGTGATCAGAGATAAAATAACTGATGGATCATCCAATGAGGCTTTGTGGGTGGAACTAAGAAATAAGAAGGGGATGGTGACATTATTGGGGTTGTACGGTAGGCCCCCAAATTGTAAACAGAAATTGCAGGAACAAAAATATGTAGAGAGATTGCGGAGACTTTCAGGCATATTTTGGTTGTCATAATGGGGGCTTTAATATTTTTTATAACACAGACTTGCACTGCCAGAGCATTAAGGGATTTGATGGGATGGAATCAATTAAGTGCGTCAGGAAAATTTCCCCAAGCAGAATGTCGAGGGTCCTAATCGGGAAGGAGCAATATTTGTCCTACTCTTAAGAAATAGGTCAGGACAGGTGAGTGAGGTGACAGTAGATGTGCACTTTGGGACCAGTGACCATAGATCTATTAATTTTAAAATAGTTATGGAGAGGGAAGAAATTGGTCCACAGATTCTAGTTCTAAATCGGGGCAAGGTTAATTTTGATGGACTCCGGCAGGAGTTTGCAGGGGTTGATTGGAGTAGTATGTTTGCAAGCAAAGGGACCTCCAGCAAGTGGGAGCTTACGATCTATATGTTCCTGTGAGTGTGAATGGAAAGTTTACAGGAATGAGGTACCCTGAATTACAAGAGATGTTTAGGCTTTTACCAAAAGATATGTGGAGGCGTGGCTCAGGTAGAGGCAGCTGGGATCAAGCGAATCCCTGAAGGTGTACAGGGGATACAGGAGTTTACTGAAGAAGGAAATCAGAAGGGAGAAAAGGGCGTATGAGATAACTTTGCCTGAGAAGATCAGGGTGAATCCAAAGAGATGCTTTAAGTATATTAAAGGAAAAGCAGTAGCTAGAGAGAGAATAGGACCCCTCAATGGATATGTATGTTGGGAACCATAAGAGATGAGCGATGTCCTCAACAAATATTTCTCAGAGCAGGGGCTAGAGAAGAACTTACGGGGGCCCTGGCTGATAATTTTGATCATCAGTTACCACAAGTGAGATCCCAGAAGACTGGAGGAAAGCAAGAAGGACTGAAAAATAATGTCTGGGAAATATAGACCAGTAAGCTTAATACCTGTGTTAGGTAAATTAATTGAGAAGATTCTGAGGGATAAAATGTATATGCATTGGGAAAACAGGGTTTCATTAGTAATAGTAAGAATGGCTTTGTCAGTGGAAGTTCATGCCTGTTCTTTGATGATGTGACCAGGAAGGTTGAGTAGGGCGGGCCGGTTGACATCTAAACGTGTGGTGGTGGAAAAGCACAGCAGGTCAGGTAGCATTCGAGGGACCGGAGAATCGACGTTTTGGGCACAACTCTATCATCAGGAATGTTCAAGACATCGATATTCCTGGTTCTCGGATGCTGGCTGACCAGCCGAGCTTTTCCAGCGCCACACTTCTCAATTCTGATCACCGGCATCTGCAGTGATGACATTCTCCAAGGGTGGTCGATCTGGTGTATATGGATTTCAGTTCCACCAGAACAGGATGTGGCTTCTCAGCCCCTGGACCATGATATACATTTACAGGAAGAGACCAATCAGCCCTTCCAATCTATAGAACTAGACCCAGTTTAGATCATGCAGCAACAATGTCAACCTATTCAGCTACTTGAAGTACCACAGGATATGGAAGAGGCAATAAAGTGACTGGGCTATAGGGTTTATTCTAATAATACCAGGCTATATAGCCCGTCAAGCCTGTCCTTCCTTCAGTAAGGTCAGGGCTGATCTCTCTTGGCCGCAATTTCTCTTTCATGCCCAATTCTTTGTAGCCTTAACTCCCTGATGTGTCAACATTCATTAACACCACCCTGCTCCCTCAAACATTCAGAGCTGTAGTTGTCTGGGATAGAGAGGTCCCAACAGTCACTACCCTCTGAGAGAAGGAAACAGTCCCCACACATTTACCTTGGCCGTTGACATGAACAAAAGCTATGAAGTTAAAAATCTCACAACACCAGGTTATAGTCCAACAGGGTTAATTGGAAGCACAGTAGCTTTCGGAGCATCGCTCCTTCATTAGTTGATGGTGGAGGGCTCAATCGTAACACACAGAATTTAGAGAAAAACTTTAGTGTGATGTAAATGAAATTATAACATTGAAAAATTGATAGTCTGTTGAGTCTTTCATCTGTTTGAATACCATGATATTTAATTTTGTACACCCCAGTCCAACACCCATCTCCAAATCAAAAGATATGAACACAGCGTCAGAATGACTGGCCCTGAAAGGACATGACTGAACAAGATGTCAAGGAGGCTGAATAAAATTGCACCTAATTGGAATCAGTTGTAAATATCCCAAGCTGTTGGGCCATTTGGAGCACCATGTGGCTGATGGAGATCAATCCTCTCAGTCCCTGGATATCTCTGTTGGCGGTCCTCAGGGTAGCTTCCTCGGCACAAACATCTTCAGCCGCTTCAGCAACGTCTTACTCTCCGTCATTCGATCAAAAGTGAGGATGCTCAGAAAAGATCGCATAAAACAGCAAAACCTGGACAACATTCAAGCTCATGCTGTTAATGTGTAGGCAACATTCATGTAACAGCACTGCTGGACCCTGAACATTTCCACAGGACTAAAAATGAGGAGCTCATTCAGCATCTCAAGCTGGTTTCACAGAAACATGAGAATGCCATTCAGCCCATAGAAGCTATTGGATAAGTCGAGGCACAGCGCATTCACTCTCTCTTACCTATTACACAAGAAGAGATTTTTTAAAAAAAACTACAAATGTTGGAATTCAGGAAACTGGAAGACCACAACAAGCCAGGCAGCATCAGGAGAAAAAGTCCACATCTTGGGTATAACCTTCCTTCATGTCTGGGGGTGGGGGCAAGGGTGTGTACTGATAATGAGGCGAGGTGGGGAAATAGGAGGAGACGTTGTGACGTTGTGGTGGCGAACACAGGTAAAGGGTACCACCGGGTTGGCCAATGGGAAGAATGAATCCAGTTGACAGTTGGAAGATGGGTTGATCAGATGAATGGAAAGGGGAGGGGCTAAGCAGGAGATCTGGGGATTGGAAGGGAGGTTACTAGAAATTGGAGAACTCAGTGTTGAGACCCCCGGCTGTAGGCTACACAGGTGGAATATGAAGCGTTGTTCCTCCAATTTGTGCTTTGGTTCTTTGTGGCAATGGATGAGGTCAATGATGTCATGTCGGAATGAGATTGGTAGGTGTAATTGAAATAGGCAGTGACTGGGAGGTCAGGTCAGCCCTTACAGGACCAGCTGAGATGCTCAGCAAACCATTCCCCTTAGTTTGCATTTGGTCTCCCCGATATAGAGAAGACCACATCAGGAATGGCAGATACAGTAAACTAGGTTGGATCCCATCACCTGGCACATCTTCCACAAGGACTGATCCGTTCACTAATTTTGGTTCGTGCCATACTCCCCACCAAACCTGTCAATCCCCATGGGCAACTGACACTTGCAGATGAAAAATAAAATACATCACCTGCTGGCACACACCTCCCTCACCTCTATCCAGCACCCCAAACAGTCCTTCCAGGTGAAACAGAGGTTCACCTGCCTCTCCTTCAACGTAGTTTACTGCAGTCGGTTCTCCTGATGTGGTCTTGTCTACATCGGGGAGAGCAACGTAAACTCAGTGCACATTTCACCGAGCATCACAGCCCGGTCCAAAGGGGCTGGCCTGAGCTCCCAGTCACCACCCATTTCAATTCCCCTTCCCAATTCCTTTCCAACATGACCTCCTTGGCTTCCTCTGTTGCCACAGTGAGTCAGACCGCAAATTGGATGAACAACATCTTACCTTCTGCATGGTTAGCCTACAGCCTGAAGGACTCAACATTGAGTTCTCCAATTTTAAATAACCTTCCCTCCATGGCCCTACTCCATTTCCAGCCCCGCCTCCTCCCTTCCATTCCATCAAATGACCCCACCTTCTAGTTCCCAACTATATTCATCCCTCCCATCGACCAACCATGTTGCACCCACCACTTGTGTCCACCTATCCCCTACCTCACCATCCTTCTGCTCTCCCCACCCCAACCACTCCTTTCCCTCTTTATCTGCAGTTCCCCCTACCCCCACCTGCAATCCTGAAGAACGGGTATACTTGAAATGTTGACTTCTTCACCTCCTGATGCTACCTGACTTGCTGTTTCTTCCAACCTCCTGTTTGTCTAATGTTACACAGGAATATAAGGAATCTAGTCAGCACAGCACGCAGGTAAGCAGCTACCACGGGTCACCCAATAATAAGCCTCTTCCCTGGAACGAGGAAGAGGACATTCAGCCACCCGAGACACTGACACTCGAACAGAAGAGGCCATTCAGCCCCTCCAAACTGTTACACTGAAATAGGAGGATGTCATCGATGCTGCAACTTTACAAACCAATGAAGCAGAGAATGCACAAACAGACTGTTCCATGCTGTGCCTTCTGGCTCCATTGCTAATGTTTCATGCGTGTTGCATTAATGGTAAGGAGGCACAGCGGATGATTTGTGCCATGTCTCAAGGAGGCATCTTCCATCTCTGAGAAGACAGTCTAGTCTTCTGCATGGAGGTCAGAAGCTTTTGAGAATGACCAACCCTGTCAGAGTGTCGCTGCTGACAATTTTGTGAACAACATGATGCTCAGTACTTACTGCTCTGTATGAATTCTGTCAGTGGCTCATGGCCAAGGACATCCACCTCCTTTTCACCAAGAACACTTCCCATCATCTCGCCTTCTCATAAATACAAAATGAGAAGGATGATATGTTTTGCCAAATCATTTTGTTGCCTTGCAAAACGCTATGCTTTAAGCACAGCCACGCCAACAACAACACCACGTTTGCCATTGGAGATTATTGGAGATACTGAGGAGGTGATGGCCTAACAGTATTATCCCTGTAATGTTAACCCATAGACCCAGGTGATGTCTCAGACCCCGGATTCGAATCCCACCACGGCAAATGTTAGATTTTGCATTCAATAAAATATCAGGAATTGAGAATCAAATGAAGCAATGAAAGCATTGTGTTTGTCCTACCTGGCACACTTGTGCACTTCAGGGAAGGAAATCTACCATCTTCACCCAGTCGGATTTACATGTGACTCCAGGCCCATAGCACTGTGGTTAACACACAGTTGTAGTTTGAAATGTCCAAGCCAGCCGCTCAGTTATGTCACTCACTACAAATTCTCAAATAAATGAATGTGGAAGCTGAACACCAAGCTGAAGACCCCGGGAAATATTGAGGAGCTCAAGAGGGATTACGCAGGTTGGAGAACCGTGAAGCCCCTCTTTGAGTCTCCAGCGGACTGGTAGGAAACAGTAAAAGGGAACATCAAGAGTTTCTTCATCCTCAAAGGTGTCCAGGAGGCGAGAGAGAGGCAGGGAAAACTGTCCCAGCTCCAGGAAAGTATGCAGAACCTGCTCCTGCTGCAGACGATGGGATCAATGTCACGGAGGACCTCAAGGAGGTGAAGGGCCAGTAAGCCTCGCTCTTTGCCTCGGAGGTCTCCAGGATAATCTTCCGGTCCAGGGTCCGCTCGGTGGAGCAGGACGAGACGTTTCTTCTTCCAGAAGGTGCACAAAGAGAGCTCCGTGCTCAGCAGCCTGAAGAAAGAAGATGGCTCGGTAACGTCATCTCAGGCTGACATCATGAGGATCAGCAAATCCTTCTATGCCAGTCTGTATGACACGAAGCCGACCGACAGCGCGGCCTCCCAGTCGTTCCTGTCCTCTATCACGGAGGTCTTAGATGACGGAACACAGGAGAGTCTGAACCAGCCGCTATCTCTGGATGAACTGACCAAGGCCCTCGAGTCCTTCGAAAAGAATTAAACTCCTGGAAGCGACGGCTTACCGGTGGTGATCTATTCCGCTCTTTGGGACTTGATTGGCCAGGACCTGCTGGAGGTGTATGTCAGTATGCTTCGGGCAGGTACCATGAGTGAATCCATGAGGAAAGGAATCATCACCCTCGTCTACCGCAAGCTCGACCATCTCCTGGAGCTGCTGAGGTGCAGCATCCCACACTCCTGCAGAAACAGGATGTCAGCTTTAACATTGGCCAGAAAGGCCATTGTAAAAACACATCACATAGAAGATTTGATGCTACGCATATTGATGCTGGCAGTTTTTAACCCCATTTTAACTCCAATGGAACACTCCCGGTTCCATTGTAAAGGAAGTTTGGAGAACAATAATCAATAAATCACATATGTCCCATAGAACATCGCGAGTCATATCTTGGCCATCGATTACTTTACAGGTGACTTAGTCTCTGTCTTTTCTTGGAAACCATCTCTTTCATTGTGAGCTTCAGGAAAGGCCATGTATTTTGCCAGAAAACAAATGTCACTGACCTTTATTGGTTTATATCAAAGAACACTCAAATCAACAGCTCCCTTGATCAACTCTACCGCCCACGTTAGCAAAGAAATCTGGTAAATTGACAGTTTGATTTTCCGAGCAATAAATAATTGTGACTCCGTTTGCCTGCAGCCATCTCTTCCTAACTTTGTGCTTTCCTTCGTTTACAGTGGGGTTTAGTATCTTCCAAGTAACAGCAAAGATATTAGAGCAGTTGGAAGCATTTTTCGCCGATCAAGTCGGCGAGTTTTCAATGAGATCACGGGCTGATTTGTTTAATCCTCAACTCCCCTTCTCAGCCTTATCTCCCTGGCCCTTCATGGTGAATTGACTAAATGTCTGTCTATCTCAGCCGTGAAAATACCGAGCCTTGAGGGCCCTCTGTTGTAAAGAATTCCACTGATTTGCTCCCCTCTCATAGAGAGAATATCCTCCCCATCAGAGTCTTCAATGTTTGACCCCTTCCGCTGTGATGAGGCCCTCTAGTCCCACATTATCCTGGGTGTAAATCAGAGCAGAATGAACCCCTGAAGGTAGGTCTACACTCTCTACTGCCAGTTGTGAGTATTTGAAATCATTTCATATTTTCACATCTGATTAACCAATTAGAGCTGAATTTTCACATTAGATTTGCCAATGGAGAGTCTTCTTCAAGAGCACTTCAATGGCTGTAATTCAGCTGGCGGTGTAAGTGCTAGTCAAACACAAGGACACTCGGTGCACTGCTGTGTTTATGAAGCTCTCTGCACATGAAAATGGATCCTTCCCATCACTTTACCTCTCATCAATGTGGGTGTCATTCAACTTGATCTCCCAGCATCCTCCTCCGTTCTGAACCAAGAGAGGGTGACAGTGAATACTGGGGTCATGCTGCGGACAGGACAAGCCAAATACTGGTGTTTCAGGTTACAACTCTCCATTCTTGGAGAAATATTAAGCCACTTGTACGCAAGGGTATTCGGGGCCGAGTACTTAAGCCGATGGGTTATTAATCCCTTGATGTGTCCCCACGCAGGGTCAAATCCTGCCGACTCCATCTTGAACAACTTCCTGTAGGATACATTCTTGCTCAGACTTCAGAAATCCCATGTCAGCAAGGCCAGGCCAGTTATTTGATTAGACACAGGCTGATCGAGTTCCTAATCAGAAATATCCCACACTCCAACCGTTATTCCTGTTTCTCAATTCACAGATACAGCTAGACCCATCGAGCTCCTGCAGTATTCTGTGAATGTACTGCACAGAAGTGCTGCTTTTGATTAGATTCCTTTAATCCCAGTCCCTCTGTTCACTGCCTCTGGTCAGGGGTAACACTTGGTCCTGCTCGTCAAAGTGCCCATGCCCATGGTTCCCACTCCGATCATTATAAACAGCTGCAGGAAATTGCCGGTTAACCATCTTTACTCCAAAGAGAAACTCACCAGCCTCAGGAATCTCTCTACAAAACGGGACTTCTCATCCCTGGACACGGTGTAAGACAGAGGATTGTGAAGAGATTTTGGGAAAATATCGTCAGTTGGCAGGTGCACAAATGTTAAAGGCGCATCCCGTATAACACAGTTTCCAGCTTTGTGAATCTTCGGGAACTCTTTGGGAAATGGAATCAGAGGAGAATGAAGAAGTTTGAACTGTCGGGCTGAGCAGAAACAGCCAAGACACCTTCCCCTTCTTTAAGAGGACTCCACATAAACTGATCGGAGACATTGAAATAATTCTCGTTCCTTTACATGAGGAATACAAATCTCATCTGGACTCTAGATCAATGAAATAACTCGGGACCACACAAGACACTGGGAGGCTCGAAGAGAGATGGTCCCGGTTGGAGGGGAGCTGTTTCCCAGTGACATGGGTGTGTCTGTAGTGGGTGGGATCAGACTGTTCCCATGTCGCCATAATGAATGTCTGGCAAAGTAAAACTGATAGAGGACAGTTGTCATTCTGGGAAGGGCAGACTGAAGTGGGAAGTCAGTCACAGCCTGCTTTAGAGGATCGTGCAAGGTGTTCGGTTAGAAGTTTCAGCGCATTCGACTGATAAATGAAAAGTTCCTGGTTCAAGAGTCCCCAGGGCGACAACGATGGTTGTTCTTGCTGCATCTGTTTTGGATGCTGCACAGTTTCGTGTGTCGAGTGTGGTCAGGAGAATGTTCTCCAAACGGAACCCTTTCGTGTGAGGATCCACAAAGAAGTTTCTGCATTGCTTTAATGGTTCATGTAAAGAACTGTGGATTCTTGGAATCTGAAGCAAAAAGAAGCTGCTGTCCAATCTAACGGGTTTGGCAGGACCTGTGGGAGATTACCGAGTTCGGATGAAGTTTTGAAATGTTGTCTCTGATTTTCTCTGCATAGATGCTGTAAGATCTGCTGAGTTTCTCTGGCAATTCCTATTCTTGGTTTAAATTGAATGTCCGTTCCATCTGTCAGGATGATACAACCAGACCCACCATGCACCAAAATGTGACGCTTTTACAAACTGTAAAGTGATTGGATTCAAACCAACCCGATAATGATTCACTCTTCCTCAACTCCACAATGAGAGACACCTGGAAAATGAAGAGGACAGTGTGGTTCTGTAATCGTCGATGCGTGTTTAAGGCAATGGACTTGAAATCCATTTGGCTTTACCCCCACAGCCTGGAATCCTACCGGTTACGATTCAGTAATGACAACAAATAAAATGGGAGATTACACCCTGTCTTCATCTTTCACATACAAGACACAGGAGACGGGAAAACAGACATTTCAGACAGGGTGGGAATGGGGGCAATCTCCAACCCTCTGTCTTTCAGGGTACAACACACAGAAATCCCCAGAGAAAGTTAAGATACTATGAGTTGAACAATTCCATTCCAACTTTGTTGGAGCTACGAGCCAACCGTTGGAAAACGAGATGAAAACAGTCAGGGGTCAGTCTTCGAATGGTGCAGACTTGATGGCCCGAAGGGCATTTTCTGTGCTGCAGACCTCTTTGACCAGCGGCGGTGAGTTGATCGGAGAAACTGGCGGATGTGAAGCATAATGAACGAGACTAATCCTGAGCCCTCTGTTTGTTTCCATCTGTGGGTAAATATGAGGTTGAGTTCCTCGGCGGTGTTACAACATCATGTGACCATGTCCCCAACTTCAGTCCCATTGTTGGGTCATTTAAGATCACAGGGAGAATCCCATTTAGATTCGCCCTGGTAACATCAGAAACGCAGGTTTATGGGAACTGGGACGAGAATAGATGGAAGTCCAATGACCCGCACTGCAGATGGGCCGAAAGGTCTTTCTCACGCTGTAAAAATCAGAAGAAAGGGAGAAAGTAATCTGCAGCTAAAATGATCACAGATGGAAAGACAAAAGCGGTTTCCTGATGAAAACACACAGTGCCTTTTCTTTTTGCTTTCCCTGTTCGCCTCCTGGTGAGGATTCAGTTTTCTCACTGTTGCAGCAAGTGGAGTTTTCCTCGTCCCATTAATCGTGGGGTCAGCCTTCCCGAAGTAGGGAATGAAGTATGCAGCTGACAATTGATCAAGTGTTGTCCCATACTTAATACACAGTAACTTTAAACGAGTAGGGGTCGTACGGTGGCTCAGTGGTTCACACTGCTGCCTCACCGCACTAGGGTCTCAAGTTCAATTCCAGCCTCCGGCAACTCTCTGTATGGAGTTTACACATTCTCCCCGTGTCTGCGTGGGCTTCCTTCCGCAGTTCAAAGATTTAGGATGAATTGGTCATGCTGAATTGCCAAAAGTATTAAGTGCATTAGCCAGAGGGAAATGGGTCTGGGTGGGTTACTGTCTGGAGGGACAGTGTCGGCCCGAAGGGCCTGTTTCCACGCGATAGTAAATCGAAACACACTGTTTGAAACTCATTCGTGGCGGAGGTTGCCACTCAATGAGATAGGAATCGCTGTCCATCCCTATTTACTCCAGAGATTGAGATGTTGAGTTACTTTACAGAACCCTGGAAGAACTCAAGGTACAGCAATGATACTGTTCGGGAGGGAGTTCCAGGATCTAGACCCAAAAGCACTGTAGGAGTAGCAAGATATTTCCAACTCAGAAAGGCGAGGTCCGAGATGGGTGATTTGTGGTTACAGTTCTCTCGTGTATCTGTTGCTATTGTCCTTCTCGATAGATGCAAACAATCACTGGGTTGGTCTGGGTCTGTGTTCTGTGAGGAAGCAGGAGTTAGTTTTCAATAAGATAATTCACAAGAAGAGAAATAAATCTTCATTTCCTGTCTGGGAATTGTATCCCGGTCTGGGCATTACAAACTCAGACTCCGAACCAGTGACCCTACTGAAGCTGACAGTAACACTTGTGACCTGATCTGTCCAGACTCTGTGTATGATCTTCACGTTATCATCATCCTCAGCAGCAATGTTTCTCTCTCTAAGTTTCCAAACAATTCATATTGCTGCCCTGGTTTCAATGTGAAGAAAGCGGAGCTGTGCTAACCTGATTTACTGCAGGAAGGTACAAAACAGTTTGATACTAACAGCGGCTCGTTTTGAGGCGTTGATCTGCGGTGATAGGGCGG
The DNA here is from genome assembly GCF_047496795.1 of Chiloscyllium punctatum. Taxonomy (NCBI): domain Eukaryota; kingdom Metazoa; phylum Chordata; class Chondrichthyes; order Orectolobiformes; family Hemiscylliidae; genus Chiloscyllium; species Chiloscyllium punctatum. The sequence continues at coordinate 52,798,334 of NC_092785.1, forward strand.
CCCCAATAAATCCTTCGTTCAAAACGTCTGATTCCAAATTCCATGTTGGAAATGACCAGAGGTTTCTCGCTGAATTTGTTCAGGATCTTGACTGGAATTGACACTAAATCCAAGTATGAAAGTACATTTCAGTGGAGTGCATCATAAGATACCGCCGTGACTGTGAATAAAATGCTGGAGACGTCCAGCAGAAGAACAGGAGACACAGAAGCAGGTACCTGAGGACAAATGTATTTGCTTTGCCATTGAAAGGCCCTGTTACACAAAGTGGATTATCTTTGCTGGTTGATCACCTTATGAATGTTGTTTCCCAGATCTCCATGTTTACATCACATACGGAAAGGTGTCCAGCGTGTGTGTGTGCATCCGGCTAGTGAAGCAATAGATAAAACATCTGACTTTGTATCAGACGATTGTAGGTTTACATCCTACATGTCTCGAGTGTAACGTGTTAGTTCAGCCAATTACATGTTGTCAGTTGCTATTTCCTTCGGTTCTTCCGAGCTGCAGGGATTGGATCAGTGTGTATTCAAATGGAATGTTGTTTTTGGGTCCATTACAGCTCAATGTCAGACAGGTGTATGGCTGGTCCTGTTTTGTCAGGTTCTGAGGATCTGAATCGTTTGGATCAGTTTGGTTTCGAATTTAAAACTTGCATTTAGGTCTATTGTCCATTTTAAATTCCAGCTCTGCTCCACATCTCTCATTGCCTGTCAAACTGGCGAGTGTTCCACCTAAAGCTGCCTTTGTCCGATCTGTGAAACCCACTGTGAAACCAACTCCAATGCTTGTGACTCTCCCGATCAGTTTCTATAAGACTTACTATCAATGTAACCTTCTCCCATCGCTATCACCCGCCCTGTCAATGTAAACTCCTTCGGTCCCCCCATCAATCTAATCATCTCCATAACCTTCTCCAGCTCTTACACCCCTATCTGTGTAAACGTTACACTCCCCTACAACCATCCCGAAAGCAAAAACCTCCTCCAGTGTCTGTAATACTCCCTATCTGTGTTTGTGTCTCCAGGATCTATTGCTGTTCCTGTCTCTGTAAGCTCTGACAGATTGTACAGCTTGCCAGTCCATATTCTTTCCAGAATCTCAGCATCTGACATCAACAAAAGTCTTCATTAACTACAGCCTTCCATATCTCTGTTCTTTCCTCAATCCTATACAACTCTCTTATTCTCTGTAAGTAGCACAATTCCATAAAATACCCCATGCCTGCGTAAACTGACCCAATCCAACAGTGAGAAGCCTCCCTGTCCTTTCGATCACCTGTAGTCCCTTCAGATCTCCCTGTATCTTCTCTGACTCCATTGAATACAGCCTATCCCATGTTATAACTCCTCTAACTCATATATTACTCCCCATCTCTGTGATATTCTTCAGTTACTGCAATTCTCATTCTTTATCTCCAGAGCTTCCAATCCCCCTGATCAATGTAAGGTTTTGATCCTCTGCAGCATGTTTATCACCTGGAGCAGCCTCCAACTAATCAACGCATCCTGTTGCTGTAACCTCCTCAAATTCTACAGCTCACTGTCTTTGTAATATCTTCCAGTATCTGCAACCCTCTCGATTTTTGTAACCCACTCCAGAACAGCACTCTACATCTCTGTGTAACTGATGGGAATGCTGTAAACCTGCCTTCACAGTCCTCAGTAACTCTCTGAACTTCTGCAGCCCGACAACCCTCAGCATCTCTGGCTCCTCCAATCCCTATGCTTCTCCCTGGCTGTGTGAACTGATCCAGCCCCTTCAAACCTCCCTATCTCACTCACTCCTGCAGCTCCAACCTTTGTCCATGTCACTGTAATTCGAGCACCAACAATCCTCCCAGTCTCTATAAACTCCTGCAGCTCCAACTACAACCCCTACCTGTGTACTCTCCAGTCCTTCCAATCCTCCCTTTCTCTATCAACTCCTGTAGCTCCAATACTACCCCATCTGTCTACTCTCCAGTGCCTTTAACACTCCCTTTCTCGAAAAACTTCTGTAGCTCCAACTACTACTGTGTGCAATCTCAAATCCCTATATTCCTCCCAATCTCTGTAAATCCTTCAGAACTGATAATCCTTGACATCTTTCAGCCAGCCAACCATCTGATCTCTAACCACGAACACTGATCTCAAACCACCGAACTCTGTAACATCCTCCAGTCTCTACAGCTCAGCTTTTCTCTATTGGCTTCTCTGGCAACTGTATTCCCCTTCATCTCCGGTTACAGATCCTTGCTCAGTGAAACAATGTCTCAGTACCAAATCTGTAAGAACACAAGAATCTTTGGTGTATCAATATATTTGTCTCATTTTCTAAATTTTAACGACTGCAAGTTCAACCTTCTTCACCTCTTCTTCTCAATATTCCTCCATTTTGAAGATCAGCCTGGTGAACCTTCTCTGGGCTGCCTCCAATGCAAGGATATTTTCCCTCCATATAGGGGACCAAACCTGTTCACCGTATTCTCAGTGTGGACCGACTGGAGTCCTCTATATTTATTACAAGCCTTCCCTATTTTTATTCTCCATTCCCTTTGAAATCAATTCCATTTACATTCTCTATGTCCTTCTGTCCCTTAATGCTACCTTTCTGAGATTTATACACCAGGATTCCCAGGTTAGGCCATAGCATAGCTTTCTGCAGTTGATCTGAAACCAAGAGCTGACAGCAATAATCACGAAAGTACTGGAATGTATGTTAAACGATATGCCAGAAATACTAACTGCACACTTAGAAACCTATGGAATAAGCGCAGTCCGTAAGACCATCATGTAAAGGGGTACAATTAGACCATTCAATCCATCAGGTCTATTCCACTATTCGATTGTGTATGAATTGTTTCTTAACCCCACTCTCTCACTCCCTGTAACCCTTGATCTCCTTATTCATCTCGAACCTGCTTATCTCTGAGTAAGATACACTGAATCACTTCGCATCCACAGTCCCATGAGGCAGTGAGTTCCACAGATCCATCACCCTCTGGCTGAATAAATTCCTCCACATCTCTATTCTAAAGGCTCCTCCTTTACTCTGAAGCTGTGCCCTTGGCCCTTCGTCTCTCCTGCTAGTGGAAACATCTTGCCCACGTCCACTCCATCCAGGCCCCTCAGTATTCTGTAAGTTTGAATGAGATTCTGCCGCCGCCTCTGAAACTTCATCAAGTGCAGACCCAGAGACTTTACCTGCTCCTCCTATGACACGAATGTCATCCCTGAAATCTTTCTTGGAAACCCATTTCTCGTACCCCTTCACATCTTTTGTTTAGACTCTTAATGAATAACGTGTTGAGTGTAGTCCCAACACTGACCCCTGCGGAGCTCCCCCATCACCAGTTCCCATGGTGAAAAAGACTCCTTTCTTCACACTCTCTGCCTTGTGCCAATCAGACAAATCCTCTATCCATGTTCAACATGTTGTTGTGAAACGGAAATGTCATTTCACACCCACTGCTGGATTTATTTTTCTGTCTGGCTGTAAACAGCAGATTACCTTCCCATCTGTAATTCCCTGGAGAAGGTGGTGGGGAGCTGCCTTCCTGACCCATTGCAGTCCTTTGGGTGTAGGGACAGACACAGTGCTGGGAGGATGGAGCATGTCTTGGAGGGCACCTTGGAAATGCTGTTATTCCCGTGCACCTGGAGCTCCTGTCTTTCCAGGGTATAGTGGTTCCGGGTTTGTAAAGTGCCGTTGAAAGGGCCTTCCTGAGTGACCTCAGTGCTACTTGTAGATCTTTTATTCCTCCATTCATTCATGCACATGTGCTTTGTTGGCTGGGCCAGCATTTATTATTGATTTGGAGTTGTCCCTGAGAAGGTTGTGGTGAGCTGCCTTCCTGAACCACTGCACCAGCCGATAGAACTGTTGTTATCCGTGTAGCCTCCAGCAGGCGCTACAACACTCCTCATGTCTCTAATGCACACAGACAATGCAGCTCTCCCTTTTATATCTGGCATCCTCCCCGATTTATAACTCTTATAGTTCCTCACACTATCTCACCTCTTCCATTCCCATCTGTGCCTGAGATCTCTAAAATTTCTTTATTCTTGTTTAAATTTCTGATCACCTAAAATCTCTCCCTTTTTAAATTTGTAACCCCTTCAGCTTCTGTAACTCTCCATATAACTGTAATCAATGACAGCACAGGTTCCCTTCCTTAAATCTCGATAATTACAATGGTTGCGTGTGGTAAATCGGAACTTTTCATCCTCCTTATCTATCTCGGGACTTCCAGCCCCCACAATCCCACTGTTTGGAATGCTCCCATTTTCTGCAAATCCTCATGTCCTGAGGGTCCTTGAACACCACCAGTGCTCCAAAAGTTTATACTCCCCCCAGTTACTGCAAGTCTTCTAACTCTGTAATATCCAACAGTCTCCAGTACCATACAACACTTGCTGGCTCTCAATTTGTATTTGTTGAAGTCTACACATCTCTGTAAGCAGCACAGAAAAAGTACTTTTGACTCTGCATAGCTCCGTCATGAACAAACTACTATCTCTATTTCCTTCGCCTTCTTCAGTGTCTGCAACTCTCACTGTATCTTCCAATAACCTGCTTTCGACACTGCAGGTCTGCCATGCTCCACAGATAACCTGTTCCAGCCCATATAGCTCACTCAATCACTGTAACACCCTCTGCTCTGTCTAATCCTCCTCTTCCCCACTGTCTTCCAGGCACATCAGCGATTCTGTAAGGCAGCAGTGCGGAATGGGATGTTATAAATCTTAGCTGAGGCTTGAGGCCTACCATTACCTGGGAGTCACAAAGGGAGAGAACCTGAGAGAGTGCAGCACAGAGCGGGAGAACATTAATCATTAGCGAGGATCGAGGCCGACTAGGACTCGGAGTTGGAGAAGCAGCAGAGCAGGAGGCTCGAAATCAGCACCGAGTCACAGAGGGAGTGACCATGTGAGGGAGCAACTTGGAGCAGGAGCATGAGGCTCACTCACACCTGGGAGTTACAGAGGCAGCAAAGTGGGAGGATATAAATCAGTACTGAGGATCATGGCCTAATCGTGCCTGGGAGTCACAGAGACAGTGACCCTGTGAGGGAGCAGAGTGGAGTGGGAGCTGGAGGATTACACGTCCCTGGGAGTCACAGAGACGGTGACCCTGTGAGGGAGCAGAGTGGAGTGGGAGCTGGAGGATTACACGTACCTGGGAGTCAGAGAGATAACCTTCTGCTGCTGGGACGGGCCTGCACTGAGTTTGGAAGAAGTACAAGAGCCTTCACAGAAAAGGCTGTAAATTCATTGGCTGATAATACACCGTTATTAGCGCCTGTCAGTGAATTGATAGAAGTTAGCAAATTTGTTTTTTCAACTTCTGAAATAAGGATTGAACTCAGAAATAAGAGGGAGAAGTGAAATTCTGAGCCAATATATTATATATTACCCTCAGTAAGCCACAGTTGTATAAGGGAGTTAACCAGATTGTTATTTTTTCCCTGATGTTAATTTAATTCTAAGTAATTAATTAAGTTACTCTCGACATGTTTCATTTTAAGACATGACAAGACATGTTAGTTCGATGGAAAATCTGTTCTGTTACGTTGGGAAGTCATAGCCCCTGCTCGTGTCCTAGATGAACACTGGGTCATGGAACTCAGATAGTAACTAGAGACTCTATGGGGCATCTGTGATACTGAGAGTTAGGTGGATAGCTCACACAGAGAGCAGATCACCCTGCAGACATGACAGCCAAGAAGAAGAAAGGGAATAGGGGACTAGACTATCCATCTAACTAGTACAGCCTGGACCGTATGTGACTTCACTTTCTCAATCAGCGTACCGTGGGGAACCCTATCAAACGCCTTACTAAAGTCCATGTATATGACATCTAATGACAGTCACTCAACAAGAAACTTTGTCACTTCCTCAAAGAATTCTGTTAAGTTGGCAAGACATGACATTCCCTGCTCAAAACTATGTTGCCCATCACTGATGAGCACATTTTCTTCCAACTGGGAATACATCCTATCCCTCAGTATTTCTCCAGCAGCTTCCATACCACTAACGTCAGGGTCGCCATTCTTAAACAAGGGAACACCATTAGCAATTTCCCAGTACTACGGGATTTCACCCGTGTTCAAAGATGCTGCAAAGATATCTGCTATGGTCCCTCCTGTTTCCTCTCTCATCCAAGATCCCATCCGGACCTGGGAACCTGGTACCTTAATGTCTTTTAGAATAACCAACACTTCCTTATTTCAGCTTGACCTAGAGGAATCAAGCATCCATACCTAATCTCAACATTTCTTCTTGGTGAATAGTGATATCACGTGCTCATTAATAATCTCACCCATTTCTTCTGACTCCATGCATAACTTTCCTCCTTTGTCCTTGAGTGGTCCAACCCTTCCTCTAGTTACCCTCTTACTATTGATATATGAATTAAAGTCTTTGGGATTTTCCAAAATCATGTTTGCTAAATATATCTCATGACCCCTTTTAGCCCTCTTAATTCCTTGTTTCATATTGGTCCTACATTCCCGATTTTCTGCCCAAGCTTTGTCTGTCTTCAGTCGTCTAGACCTTATGTACACTTCCTTTTTCCACTAAGCTAGTCTCACAGTTTCACCTGTTATCCATGGTTCCCTAAACTTGCCATTCCTACCCCTCATTTCCACAGAAGCATATCTGACCTCAACTCTAATCAACCTCTCTTTAAAAGCTTCCCACGTATCAAATGTGGATTTACCTTCAAACAACTGCTCCCAATCTATATTCCTCAACTTCTGCTGAATTTTGGTATAGTTGGCCTTCCCCCAATTTAGCACTCTTCCTTTAGGACAACTGTTGTCTTTGTCCTTGCGTATTCTATAACGTATGGACTAGTGATCAATAGTCCCAAAGTTATCCCCAACTGAAACTTCAACCACCTGGCCAGGCTCATTCCCCAGCATCAGGACAAAAATGGCTCTTTCCTGAGTTGGACTGTTTACATACTGCTCAAAAATCCCTCCTGGCTGCTCCTTACAAATTCTGCTCCATCCAGTCCTCTAATATTAAGTGAACCCCAGTCAATGTTGCAAAAATAAAATCGCCTTTCACCACCACCATGTTGCTCCCACATCTTTCCATGATTTTTTCCATATTTGTACTTTCATCTCACGCTCACTGTTGGGAGGCCCCAATATTGTTTCTGCATCCTTCCTATTTCTGAGCTCTACCCTTATTGCCTCACTGTTTGAGTCCTCCATAGTGCCCTCCTTCAGCACAGCTGTGGTATCCTCTTTGACCAGTAATGCAACTCCTATACCCCTTTTACCCCCTTGTTTATCCCACCTGAAGCATTGATATCTTGGGATATTTACTTGACAATCATGCCCTTCCCTCAACCAAGTATCATTAATAGCAATAATATCTACTCCAAGGTACTAATCCAAGCCCTGTGTTTATCTGCACATACTACACTTCTTGCATTAAATCAAATGCACCTCAGATAACCTGTCCCTTTGTGTTCATCATCTACTCCCTGCCGACTCTTCCACTTACTCACGCTGTCTTCATTATCTATTTCCTTACAGGCTGCAGTTGTTATTTCCTTAATATCGACTCAGCTCCTCATTTGGTTCCCATCCCTCTACAACATTAGTTTGAACCCTCTGAAGCAGCATTAGTGAAAGTACCCCCAACGACATTATTTCCATTCCAGCTCAGTTGTAGGCTGTCCAATTTGTAATAGTCCCTCCTCCCAGATAACCAGTCCCAATGTCCCAAAAATTAGAACTCCTCCCTCCTGCACCATCTCTCATTCCTACTCTGACTAGCACGTGGCATTAGTAGCCATCCTGAGCTTACAACCTCTGAGGTCCTACTTCTTAACTTGACTCCTAACTGCCTAAATTCTGTTTGTAGGACCTCATCCTGATTTTTAAAATCTATATCATTGGTGCCTACATGCACCATGAAAACTGGATATTCACCCTTCCCCTTCAGAATGTTCTGCAGTCGATCCAAGGCATTACTGTCCCTTGCACCTGGAAGGCAACATACCATTCTGGAGTCTTGACTTCGAACAGAAAAATGCTTATCTACTCCTTTTACAATTGAATCCCCTTTGACTTAGCCCTTCCAGTATTTTTCCCGCCCTTCTGAACAGCAGGTCCAACCACGGTGCATTTAACGGGGCTACTGCTGTCTTCTCCTGGTGAGCCATCTCTCCAAACAGTATCCAAAGCAGTATACCTGCTAAGGAGAGAGGTGTCCGCAGGGGACACCTGCAGTGCCTTCCTGCTCTTTCTCTGCTTTTGGTCACCAATTCCCTTTCTCCTTCAGCAATCCTAATCTCTGATGTGATCAGTTCACTGAATGTGCTATCTACAACCTCCTCCGCATTGTATGCGCTCCAAGGTGAGTCCATCGCCGCTCCAGAGCCATCATCGCGTCTATGCGTTCTTCATAAGAAGTGTCTTTGGTGCGAGGATCAGGGATGTCTCCGAGCATGCTCGGGGCATACTGAAGGGGAGGCTGAACAGCCAGTGGCTGTGGTACACATTGGTACCAATGACATTGGCAGGAAACGTGACAAGATCCTGCAAGGAGAGTGCAGGGATATGGACACACATCCTGCACGTGAACAGGGACAGCAGCTGTGTCCCTGAGCTCCCACAATGAGCAAATGGAGCATAACATGGCTCTGAGATCTCCTATCATTTTCACTCTAAAGCATAACTTGGTCTTAAATTAGATAAACGGAAAAGGAAAGGGTTTTCTTTAACTAATCACAGGATTAAAAAAAAAAGAAGAGAAGCACCTTATCCACACAGTACAGAGTTCTTTTGCTTTGGTTAGATGAGGAGTTCGGGGTGGGAGACATTACACGTGTAGTGTCTCACGTTCAATCGCTGGCAAAATATGTCAGATCACTTACCCTCCCAGTGCACAATTCGTCCTCTCCCACTCCGCTCCTCGCTCTCACCGCTGCTGCAAATGGAGGCCTGATGCTCCAGGTAAGTCTGTTTTTAGTGGGAAATTAACCTTCCCAGAAACCCCCTGCTCCGAGCCCCTCACCCCCACCCCCCACCTCTCTCTAACTCCTCCCAAAAGATAATGCACAAAACATGCAAACATGTCTTTTATTCATGGATTGGCAAAGTGAACAAATGACAATTATGGACCAAACAAAAATAATTTAATGGATATTTGCTGTGGTTCTTGAATTACAAAATATTTGGATTTTTAATGAGAAAATAAATTCAGGTTTTTTTTCAGATCTGAGTTGGATACGTTTTGATCAGTATGTGATCATCATTGGTGTCAAAACCAGAAGTTACTGGGAATGCTCAGAAGTACTGGCAGTATCTGTGGTGCGAAAGCAGAATCCATATATGGTAGTAGACTGGCTCTTGCCAGGTTAATACGCTCATCGTGTTCAGGGATGTGTAGGTTAGGTGTATTAGTCAGGGATAAATATAGAGTATGAGAATAGGCTAACGGGTCTGGGTGGGTTAATCCTTGGAGGGTCAGTGTGGGCATATTGGCCCAAATGGCCGTTTTCCACAATATAGGGATTCGACGATTCTACGCATTCTTCATAAAAAGTGTCTTTGGTGCGAGGATCAGGGATGTCTCCGAGAATGCTCAGGGCATACTGAAGGGGAGGGTTTACAGCCAGTGGTACACATTGGTATCAATAACATTGGCAGGAAATGTGACAAGATCCTGCAAGGAGAGTGCAGGGAGATTGGCCTGAGTGGAAACGCAGGATATCCAGTGTTGTAATCTTGGGTTACTCCTCGTGCCAGGTGGAAGTGGGATAAGGAAGATGAAGACAGAAAACATTAATATGTGGTTGAAGAACTGGTTCAGGAAGAGGGTTTCAGATTTATGGATCATTGCGATTTTGTCCAGGGCAGGTGGGACCTGTAAAAAAAAGACAGGGTCCATTTTAACTGGAGGGACACCAACATCCTGGCAGGGAGGTTTGATGATGCATCTTGGGTGGAGTTAAATGAATAATGCAGGAGACTGAAAACCAGAGCAGCAGGACAGCAAGTGAGCTGAAATTAGAGTTTAATAGAATAGACAGGCAGGGCCAGTCTAATGACTATGCTGAGGAAAATAATCATAGCAATTTTAAAAATGTGAGTGGAAATGATAGGTTCAGTATTATCGGAGATCAAAAAATAAGAATGGAATGTGTGGAGTGCACCAAACGTATTCAAGGAGATAAACCAATCCAATAGAACTTACGTAAATACCTTGTACCTGAATGCATGGAATATTTGGAAAAAATGACAGCACAAACAGAGTTATAACGATACGGCCTGGTGGGGCTGACAGAAAGGTGGTAACAGGAAGGTCAGTGTTGGGAAGTGAAATGTCCAAGTGTACTCATTACTCAGACAAGAACGTACAGCAGGTTGAGTTGCTGCATTGATTAAGAATGATATCAAGGCTGCATTGAAATGACATTAGCGCGAGGGACCAAAATGACAAATCAATTTGGATCCAAATAAAGCACATGGAAGCAAACCTGCTTCTAGGAGTAATTTCATGCCACAATACTCCCATCCTCCAAACATACTTTCAAAAACCAGGGAATAACAATGGCTTGTGAGAAGGGCACAAGAGTGAGCAATCTGTGTATGCATATTGGCTTAATTACTCAATTTGGCAAGGGTAGCCTCAAATAACGATGCGCAGAATGTATGAGGGATTATTACTTAGAACAACAAACCAGAAAACTGGCTTTTAGATTTGGTGTGAATAATAAGGAAGGAGTGATAAATCATCTTATAGTAGAGGATCCTCTAGAAAGAGTGACCGTAACATGCTGGAGTTTCACATTCAGATTCAAAGATACAAGGGTTTTAGTATCAGGCAGTGATAATTATGTGGAAGGATTGGCCTGAGTGGACTCGAAAAAATAACATTGAAGGGCAGAACATTTGAAGAACAATGGCAAATACTTAGGAAGATAGTACAAACACATCATTTAAAGTTTATTCCTGAGTGGAAGAGGAATTGTGAAAAAAGATAAAACGTCATTCACACCTTAACAAAGAAGATTATGATAAGATGAAAGTGATGTCCTGGTGGTATTATCGCCAACTGCTGATTCAGCGATCAAGATCAAATTCTAGGAACTCAGATTCAAATGCCACCATTGCAAATGCTGGAATCTAAATTCAACATCAATCTGCAATTAAGCTTTACAGATTAATGGTGAGATCACTTTCACTTCAAAATTATGTCTCCTTTGTATTGAGCACTCGAGTTAGGGGAAGAGCTGCTCTCTGTTCAAACTGTCCATAAACCTCATGCTCTTAAATACCTCAATCAGGAACCCCTTCAACCTCCTCTGCTTCAAAAACATCTAACCCCTCATCATAGTTTGAGTATTCTCTCGTCTTGTTACTTCTGAAATGTATCAGCTCACATTTATCAGTCAAATCTCATCAGCCATTGAACTAGCCACCTGAACAAACCATTTATATCATCTTTAAACTAACATGTTCCTCCTCACTGTGAACCACCCACCTAACCTTTGTGTCATCCATAACATTATTTATCATTCCCCCCAAAATCCATCCCTCACATTCTCATCATCATCACTTATGAAGCTCACAGATAAGACTTGTCTTATGTCTTCTGTTCTTCAGATGTTGTTCAAACGAGAAGAATTAAGAATTTCAGTCTCTTGTTCTTCCTATTTTTGGTGAATTTACAGCAGTGGAGGTCCTTTTATGAGAGAGCCACAGATTTGTTTTGGACATGCAGCTGAATTCTCCTTTTATCCTATTCTTCTCTGTATGTTTCATTCATAATGCTTGCATGTGTTTAATATTGGACTAGGTCGGGCTTACTTCATTTGCAACATTTGTATTTTACGTGGACCTGGATAATTTTCTTTGTAATATTCCCTGCAATACTCAGAGCTGAAGGAATTTTTCATCTGCAGGATGGGCTCATATGATTGCTTGAAAGAGCTGGAGAGATGAGGCTAAAGATTAAATTAAATGCTGCACATATACACACGGTAGTAGATCAAATCATATCGCCAAGTCTACCCTGCATTTGAAACAAATTATTAGAACATATGCCCACTCTTCTTTAAATTGTAAAAAAAAGTTTTAATACGTGTTCTTAGAGCAGTATGGATTTTACAGCTGCTTGTGGGATTGCATGCATAGCTAAAGATTAATTATAGTTTTTTATTCAATTTAATATAGTTCATATAGTTTATTAATATAAGATTATTTTTCCAATTTGTTTTATTAAAATTCAAAAACAAACCAAAAAAACAAGCAAAATAATTTTTTTCTCGAACGAACATTGTTTTAACGAGCTTTTCAAGGGGAGGGGGGGATTTACAAAACAAACTAGAAAAGTCTATATATGTTTCAAAAGTCATCGTCTTTAGTTTTAAATGCGAAAGTTTTTTTTTGTTTCAAAAACTATTTTTAAATAGGAAGATGTGCCTTTATTCTGGAGAGTCCGACACGCGTTCAGCTCTGGAGAAGACCTTTTTCTTCGAGAAATTTATTGAAGAGGAATATTTTTTGTTGGGTTAGTTTTCCAAATGGTTGATATTATTTATTTTTTATATGTTTGATAAGTATACGGATGTATTTTCTATTTTAATGTCATGAAAAATTCTGTTTATAGGCATAATAATATTAAGGCCATTTATATAACTTAGAGAGGGAGATATCTGGAAGTTGTTATGCAACAAAATCAGTCAGATAGCTGGGTGACTGTCAGGACAAGTAAGAAGGTAGTTCAACAATCTCCGGTGGCTATTCCTCTATCAAACAGATGTCCAGCTTTTGGAATTGATGAAGGGGTTAGTCTCTCTGAGGAAAATGGAAGAGCCATCGGTTATTGGAATGTTGGAAAAATTCTTATGCCTAGGCAGCGATTGAGAAGATTTTGTATATTTATTGGGACAGGGATCTCTCCTTTCAAGGGCATAAACAGGAGATTCTGTGGCAGTGAGTGAAAATTTAGGATAGTTTATTGGTTTCGCGGTACTAGGATTAAGAACGTCTCCGAAGGTCTCAAGCATATTGTTAAAGGTGTGATTTAGAAGCCAGAAATTATTGTATATATTGGTATGAATGACATTTTTAGGGAAAAGATTAAAACAGTCCGGAGGGAATTACAGAGGTGATGTAGAGGATTAAAAAGAAAACCTTAAAATAGCAATTTCTGGTTTGCTCCCAATGATAAATTCAAGCGGGGAAGGGAAAATAAAGGTTAAAGGAGAAAAATCAATGCATGAAGAGCTGCTGTGTTGTTGACCGATTCAGATTTTTGGGAGATTGGAAAGTCTTTTGGAATAGAAAAGGCCTGTTCCAAAAGGATTGATCTCATCTAAACGGGAAAGCCACCGATATCTTCACAGGGAGATTTGCTCATCCTATAAAGGCAGACTTTATATTGACAGAGGATGCAAGTGGAGGTACTCTAAGTAGCAGTGTAAATTGTTGGATGGCTGGAGAAATCTCTGAATATGATGAGAACATGCCAGTTAGAAAAGAAAGATGAGAGAATCAGATTATATAGTAATTCTGAAGAACTAAAATGCATTTACTTTAGTGCAATGGGATTTACAGAGAAGGCTAATCTCCTCAGCGCATGTTTCAGAAAATGGGATTGGGATATCAAAGCTATTATAGGAACTTGGGTGAAAGATGTTCAAGATCTTTCAATAAGAACAGGCAAGACGGTAAAAGAGGAGGAGGTGTGGTCTTTTTAGCCAAGTATAGTATAATGCTGGCTCTGAGAACTTTTGTTGAGGACTCGTCTACTGATGTAGTGTGGGCTGAGGTTAGAAACAGGAGAGGAGAGGTCACACTGCTTGAAGATTTTTTTTTGTAGCCTCTGCAGAGTTCCAGGGAGGTGGAAGTGAGGATTATCAAAATTATTCTGAGTAGGAGTGAAAGAAACAGTGCGGTCGTTATGGGGGCTTTAACTTTCCTAACATTGACTGGAAATGCTATAACTCTCGTACATCGGATGGATCAGTTATTGACCAACGTGTACAGGAGAGTTTCCTGACATAGTATGTCGAAGAGCCGACAAGAGGGGAGGCCACAATGGATCTGGTGCTTGGCAGTGAGCCAGGCCAAGTGTTTGATTTAGTTGTAGTTGAACACTTTGGAGAGAGTGACCATAATTCAGTTGTGTTTAGTTTAGCGATGGAAAGGGATAGGTACATGCCACAGGTCAAGAGTTATCGATGGGTAAGGGCAATTATAATGTGATTAGACAAGAATTAGGATGCATAGAATGGGGTAGAAAAATACAGGGGATGCAGACAGTGGAAATGTGGAGCTGGTTTCAGGAACAGTTATTGTGTGTCCTTGATAGGTCTGTCCCTGTCATACAGGGAAGAAGTGATAAGGTAAGGGAACCATGGTTTACAACAGAAATTGCATCTTTTGTTAAGAAGAAGAAGGAGGCTTATGTGTTGATGAGGCAAGATGGTTCAGATGAGGCGATGGATAGTTACAGATCAGCTCGGAAGGATTTAAAGAGAGAGTTAAGAAGAGAATAGAGAGGACACTAGCAGTCTTTAGCAAATAGAATAGAGGAGAACCCTAAAGCTTTCTAGAGGTATGTGAGGAATAAAAGGATGATTAAGGTGGGAATATGGCCATTCAAAGACAGAAGCGGGAAGTTGAGTGTGGACCTTGTGGCGATCAGAGAGTTGCTAATTGGACATTTCTTATCGGTTTTCACTCAGGAAAAGGAGAAGATTGTCGAGGAGAAGAATGAAGTATGAGATATTAGACTAGAAAGAATCGAGGTTAGTTACGAACAGGTGTTATCAATTCTGGAAGGAGTGAAAATAGAGAAACCCCCTGGACTGAATGGGATTTATCCAAGGATTCTCTGGGAAGCTACGGAGGAGATAGCAGAGCCTTTGGCTTTGATATTTGAGTCATCATTGCCTACAGGTTTGATACCAGAGGACTGGAGGATTGCAAATGTTGTGCCCTTGTTCACGAAGGGTAGTAGAGATGACCCAAGCAATTATAGACCAATGAGCCTTGCTTCTGTTGTAGGAAATGTTTTGGAAAGGATTATAAGTGATAAGATTTAAATCATCTAGTAAGCAACAATTTGATTTCAGATAGTCAATATGGTTTCATCAAAAGCAGGTCATTTCTCACAAATCTTATTGATTTTTGTTTGAGAAGGTGACCAACCATGTAGGTGAGGGTAGGGCAGTTGACGTGGTATACATGGACTTCAGTAAAGCCTTTGATAACGTTCCACATGGTAGGCTGTTGGAGAAAATGCAGAGGCGTGGAATCGACGGTGATTTAGCAGTTTGGATTTGAAACTAGCTTTCTGAAAGAAGGCAGCGAGTGGTGGTTGATAGAAAATATTCAGCCTGGAGTCCGTTTACTAGTGGTGTGCCACAAGGGTCTGATTTGGGACCACTAATGTTTGTCATTTTTATAAATGACTTAGACGCAGGCACAGGTGAATGAATTAGTAAATTTGCAGACAACACTAAAGTCAGTGAAGTTGTGGGCAGTTTGGAAGAATGTTACAGGTTGCAGGGGACTTGGATAAACAGCAGAATTGGTCTGAGAGGTGGCAAATGGAGTTCAATCCAGCTAAATGTGAGGTGATGCACTTTGGGAAGAATAACAGAAAGGCAGAGTACTGGGTTAATGGAAAGATTCTTGGTAGTGTGGATGTGCAGAGTGATCTTGGAGTCCATGTAAATAGATCCCTGAAAGTTGCCACCCAGGTTGATAGTGCTGTGAAGGCGGCATACGGTTTGTTAGGTTTCATTCGTAGTGGGATTGAGTTCCGGAGCCGCAATATCATGCTGCAACTATACAGAACGCTGGTGCGGCGATATTGGAATATTGTGTATAGTTTTGGTAGCCCCATTACAAAAAGGATGTGGATGTCTTGGAAAAGGTGCAGAGGAGATGTACCAGGATGCTGCCAGATCTGGAGGGAAGGTCGCATGAGGAAAGACTGAGAGACTTGGGTCTGTTCTCATTGGAAAAAAGAATGCTAAGAGGGAATTTGTTAGAGACATACAAGATGATCAGAGGATGAGATGGGTAGACAGTTAAAGTCTTTTTGCTAGGATGTTGACGCCAGCATATATGAGGGGACATAGCTACAAATTGAGGGGTGATAGATTTCAGACAGATGTCAGAGACAGGTTTGTTTCACAGAGCGACGTAAGGGCTTGGAATGCCCGACCTGCTAATGTAATCAACTCAGCCACATTCGGGGGATTTAAGCCATCCTTAGATAAGCACAGTGATGATTTTGGGATAGTGTAGGGAACGAGCTGAGAATACTTCAAAGGTCGGCGCATCATAGAGGGCCTAATGGCCGATTCTGCGCTGTATTGTTCTGTGTTCTATGCTTTTTGTTCTAAGAGTGGTAATTCAATCTTCCAGGTGTTAGATGCTATAGAAAGGACAGAAAAGGAGACATGGGGTGGAGGAGCAGTGGGGGGCAAGGCTGTCAGTTTTGATTAAGGAATAAATTATTGCTCTAACTAGGGGAGATATTACTAAAAATGTGTTCAGTTAAAATATATGGGTAGAAATTTAAGATAAGAAAGTAAAGAACACTTTGAAGAGATTGTGCGAAGTGCTCGTTTGTGACAAATCGTCCAGTGCAGATATATTGGTAGAAATTAAAAGTCAGAAAGAAAAGAACATGTTGATGGAATTGTACTCTATGCTCCCCAATAGTAAGGAAGAAATTAAGAACAAATATGTAGGGAGATCTCAGATATATGTAAACTTAATAAGATTGTAATAATGAGGGGATTTTAAATTTCCAAAACTTGACTGTTACTACCTTCGTGTTAAAGGTTTGGACGATGAAGAATTTGTCAAATGTGTTCAAGAAAATTTTCTTTATCAATATGTGGTTGCTCCAAATAGAGAAGGAACAAAATTAGACCTTATTTTGTGCAATATCAGGGCAAGTGACTAAAGTAAAAGTGGAGGAATATGATGGCTGTTGCGAACATAACTCTATTCATTTCAGAATGGTTATGGAAAAGGATAAGCCTTCCATTAATATTATCTTTTTAATTGGAGTACCATAAACTTTAATGGCATGAGACAATGACCTTCCAAGTTTGATTGAAGGAGATTGTTAGCAGGTGAAGAGAACGTGTGACTCGTGGAAGACATTCAAAGGTACGATGATGAGAACTGAGAGGCATTATGTTCTTGTTAGTGTGAAGGGTAACTCTGATAAGAATAAGGAACAATGGATGACTAAAGGTATTGAAGCTCTTCTCAAGAATAAAAGGGAATCTTAATTTAGATATAGACAACTTTAATCAATCGAATCTCTTAAACTATATAAAGCGTGTTGGACATTACTTCGAGAGAAATGAGGAAAGCAAAAAGGGGACATGAGATAGCATGGATAGATAAAGTTCAGAATAAACTAAATATATTGTACAAATATGTTAAGAGCAAGAGGGTAACCAGGGAGAGGGCAAGGCCTCTTAAAGATTAAGGAGGACATCTTTGTGTTGTACCACAGCAGATGGGGAATACAATCATTCCATTCCCAGTGCATCAGACAGCGGCAAACACACACCATTGTCTGCACCTCACAATCATCCAGATTGAACTCTCTCTGCTATTTGTCAGCCTATTGACCCATTTGATCAAGATCCTTTTGTAATCTTAGAAAGGCTTCTTCACTGTCCACTGTGCCACCAGTTTTGGTGTCATCCGCAAACTTACTAACCATGCTCTTTATATTGTCATCCAAATCATTTACATAAATGACCGAACAATGAAATCCCAGAATGAACCTCTGTGGAACACTGCTGGTCACATGCCTCAGTCTGAAAAGCAACCACCCACCATTCCTCTCTGTGGCCTGTTGTGATGCCAATTGAAAGTGTTGGAGATAAACTCAGCAGTTCTGGCAGCATTGGAACAGAGAGAAACAAAATTAACTATCTTGAGACCAGTATGACTTGCTCAGAACAGGTTCGTATCGACCTCAATCCGTTAACATTGTTTCTCTCTCCATATCCTGCCTTATCTGTTGCACTTCTATACTATTTTGTGCTTGGATGTCTGATTTCCATTATCTCTAATCTGTTACTTTTCTGGATGGGTCTAGATGTTATATTTGAACAATTTGCTCCATTCCTGTTCCCGTGACTTGTGCCGGTGACACTTGTATTAAACTGGATTCTGTTTCTTCTTCAAGATCTAAAAATAACTTTTTTTGCCAAGGTCCACTTAAATGCGTGAATCTCAACACATTTATTTTGATTTGAAAGACATTTTAGAGATAGCTACACTTTATGAAACAAAAAATGTGTTGCTGGAAAAGCGCAGCAGGTCAGACAGAATCAATGGAGCAGGAGAATTGACGTTTCAGGCATAAGCCCTTTTCCAGCAACACACTTTTAAGCTCTGATCTCCAGCATCTGCAGTCCTCACTTCCACACTTTATGAAACAACAGGAATAGATTATTGATGATAACATCATTCATGTCCTTTATTAATAAGCTTGTCCTCACATGCTCTGAAAGCTTTTAAATACATTTCGCAGATTAATTACAGCAAAGGTGGTGGTCACTCAGACTATTATCTCAATACCAGTTCTGAATGAGCAATATACCCACTCTTATTCTGCAGTAACTCCCTGTAACCCCACTCATGTTGTTATGTGTCTGTTTTTTTAATTCTGAATATCCTGTTCAGATAAACAATCTTATCAACCTGTACAGCCTATGATTGAATACTCTTTATGTAAATTATAATTCCATCCATCACGTTTAAAATTGCCTTTTCTATTCACATTGTCGTTCAGCATTCCATCGCCCAAATGTCATCTGTTCTATCACTCTGCATTGCATTTCATTCCATTTGTGAGAAAGAATGAGGGTTGATTGGGAGATGTTACTGTACTCCCCTCATGTCTGCTCAGCCACTGGCTCCAGTCCTTTCTGCCTCCTAGCCAATATCAGATTCGTTCCATCCCTGATGCATTAATCCTTGGTTTTTAATGAACAAGGTTGTTGCACATTGTTAAGGACAAGGCCAGACCCCTCAAATATTTTGAAGCACATAGCCCAGACCGTAACTGTGGTATTTGAAGGTAAGTATACAGTGCATATTCAATGAGGGAATTAGCTGGTCACACTGCCGAGTTTTTAACAAACAGCATTTATTTACGAAATTACGGAATGAAACAAAATGAACCGAAAACAGAATACCGAACAACTCATCCTATCCGAACCCAACAGGCTATCCCCACTAAAGGATGCTGTTCCAAAGTACATGCAACAATCCCAAAAAATCCCCTTAGCATAAAGAGTAAAAGTAACTCAAAACGCTTACATGTTACAAAATCGGAAGGGCAGAAGGGGAGGGATAGCGTCCCGTTTCAACAGTGACCCTTACTCAACTAACCCCTGAACTGAACTGACCTGCACAACCAGAGAGCTGGCCACGCGCCCTTCATTGTGTCAGTTTTACTTGAAAGACTTGAAAGCCTTCTGCCCTAGGAATTATCTGTTCGGTATAAACAAAAGGGCCCCCGGTGAAACATTCAAAATTCAGGAATGTTGGAAACTTGGGTCGTTTATAACGTCTCTGGGAAAAGAAAATCAAGGACAAGAAAACCTTGTAAAGGGACCAGCTTTGTGACAACATGTCACATTTGGCTTTGGACAGAGTTTAAAAAATGTAAGACTTACTGAATGAAGCCAATCAAATGTATTAATGTGTTTGTGAATTTATATAAAACAGTGCAGAAACGCATTGTGTGTTGAAGATACAAAATTGCCTTATTGCAACGAGAGAAATACCCAGGCAAATCCACACTTCTTGTGTAATGGAGTGCAAATATGCCCACTGGAAATCTATTGGTTGATACCTGTTCTAGTGGAGGAGAGATCAGCATCGTAACGTCTTCATTATGTTTTTTTTTTGGTGGGGGCAGGGATGTGGGGTTCAGGTGGTTACAGTATTGCAAACAGACAACACATCAGTGTTTCATTGTGTAATATTCTGAATAAGATTCTTGTCTGTTTAAAAATCTGTAGTCAACCTCGTTAAAGTACTCCGGGTAATTTTCATTGTACACTTACCGACACAAGTTTCAAAGTTATGCTCTGGGATGCCTGCTTAAGAATGCTCTGTGTGGTCTAGCCATAATATCTCGAAGATGGAACATGCCTCCTTGGGACTTGGTACAAACTAATCACTTTCCCTCCTCATGGTCAGCAAACCACGTTAACATAACAAATGTGCACCAATAGCAATGGAGCCAGGAGGGAAAACATGGAGCAGTCTGTCTTTGCAGTCTATACCTCATTGGTTTCACGTGTTGCAGGATCAATGACATCCTCGTATTTCAATGTAACAGTTAGGAGGGACTGAATGGCCTCTTCTGATCATGAGTCAGTGTCTCGAGGGACAAAATGTCTTACTCCTGGCCTGAGGGCAGAGGTTCAAGGACTTCAATGGGCAACCCATGGTTCCTGCCTACCAGCATGTTGTGCTGACTCGACTCTATCTTCCTGAATTATAGGAGACAAACAGGAGGAGGGAAGAACACAGCAACATCATGAGATATGAAAGTCAAAATTTAAGGTAAAACAGTTCTTCAGGACTGGGAGTGGGAGGTAGTGGGAGCTGCAGATAAAGAGGGAAGGGAATGGATGGGATGGGGAGAGCAGCGGGATGGTGAGGTATGGATACGTGGACACAGGTGATGGATGCAACTTGGTTGGGCGATGAGAGGGATGAATCCAGTTGGGAGCAGGAAGGCGGAGTGGTTAGGTGGAATGGAAGGGAGGAGTATGGGCAGAAAATGGAGTAAGGAGATGGGTAGTAAGGTTATTTCAAACTGGAGAACTCAATGTTACATCTTCCAGGTGGTAGGCTTGCCAGGCAGATGAGCTGTTGTTCCTCAAATTTGCGGTCTGCCTCACCAAGGCAACAGAGGAGGCCAGGGGTGATAATGTCGGTAAGGGAGTGGGAAGGGGAATTCAAATGGGCAGTGACTGGGAGGTCAGGTTGGCCCCTGCAGGCCCGGCTGTGATGCTCGGTGAAATGTGCACTTAGTTTATGTTCGGTCTCCCCAGTGTAGAAAAGACCACATCGGGAGCATCTGATGCAGTAAGCTCAGTTGGAAGAAAGGCAGGTGAACCTCTGTCTAACCTGCAAGTACTGTTTGAAACCCTTTAAGGAGGTGGAGGAGGTGGTGTGCCAGCAGGTGATGCATCTTTTGCGGTTGCAGGAGAAGGTACCTGGGGGTTATGGGGGAGATTGGTGTGGAGTGTGGCAGGATAACGAAGGGGACAGTCTTGTGGGAGATGTGCCAGGTGGTGGGATCCAAACCTAGTTTCCTGCATCTGGTGCACCCGATGTGGTCTCACTGCATCAGGAAGACCAAATGTAAATGAAGTGAATGATTTGAGAGTATTGCAGTCAGGCTTCTAAGGGCTGACCTGTCCTCCCAATCACTTCGTATTTCAATTCTCTCCCCCCACCCCCCGCCAATCCCTTTCTGACATGGCCATCCTTGGCCTCCTCCATTGCCACAATGAACCAAACCAAAAACTGGAGGAACAAGACCTCATATGTCACTTGTGCAACCTACACCCCGGGGACTCAACATTGAATTCTCCAATTTCAAATAACCTTCCTTCTAATCCTATGATCGCCTTCCCAGGCCTTCCCCTCCTTGCCTTCATCTGATCAACACTTGATCCAGCTACCAACTGGATTCAGTCCCCCCATCACCAACCGGCTGATACCCTTTATCTGTGTTCACTTATGCCCATCTCGCCACTCTGCCTCCTCCTCCTTCACACGCCCCTTTATCTATAGATCCCTTTACTCCTAACCCCAGTCCTG
Organism: Chiloscyllium punctatum; assembly: GCF_047496795.1. Classification (NCBI taxonomy): domain Eukaryota; kingdom Metazoa; phylum Chordata; class Chondrichthyes; order Orectolobiformes; family Hemiscylliidae; genus Chiloscyllium; species Chiloscyllium punctatum. The sequence continues at coordinate 52,820,187 of NC_092785.1, forward strand.
ATGAAGAGTTATATCCTAGGCGTTGACTTCTCAACTTCTTGACGCTGCCTTGATTATTCTGTTCTTCCAGTCTCCTGCGTGTCTATTTTGGATTCAAAGCTGCTGTATTTTTTTAATTGTCTTCTTGTGGAATAGGCAGGAGAGAGGAAATGCGGTCCACATGTTTTTATCCAATAGTTTTGAAGGGCTGAATGGCTTTCTTATATTACTGTGAAACCAGCTAGAGTTGCAGTAAGGGTTCCTTTTTAACCATGGAGATGCTTAGTGCCCAGCAGTACTTTTGATTAATGTTACCTATACATTAACAACACAAGCTTGAATGTTGTCCATATTTGATACTTTAGTACCTTAGGAGGTTACTCATTGTTCTGAACATTATATAATCTTCACAGAACATCCCCACCTCTGATCGTATGACAGAGGGAAAGACATTGATCAAGCATCTGATGATGTTTGTGCCGAAGAAGCTATCCTGCGATTGCCCACAGAGATATCCAGGGACTGAGAGGATTGATGTCCACCAGCCCCATTGTGTTCTGACTGATCCAACCAGTGGGGAGTTGACAACTGATTCCCATCAAGTTCAATTTTGTTCAGTCTCCTTGACACCTTGCTCCGTCAATTACTGCCATGATATCAGGGCCAATCACACTGATGGTGTGTTCATATCTTTTGTTCATATCAATTGACCAAGATATATGTGTGGGGAGCGTTTCCTTCTCTCAGATGGTAGTGAGGGTTGGGACCAGACAGTTAGGGGAGGCTACATCACTGAAATGTTTGGGGGGTGCGAGTGGGTGTCAATGGATTTTGACACATCTGAGAGTCGGGGGCTGCAAAGAATTGGGCATTAAAGAGAAATTGCGTCCAAAATCTTCTCTACTTTGATATTGATTGTCCCTAAGATATCACGGCTAACTTCCTCAAATTCCCAGTATTCATGCATTTCTCCACGGTAACCGTAGAGTAGAAATATTCATTGAGGACTTCACCCATCTCTTATCGTTTCACACGGACTTGTCCACTTTGATCTTTGAGGGGTTTTATTTTCTCTGGAGCTATTGCTTTTTCTTTTAATTTATTTAAAGTACGTTTTTGGATTCATCCTAATCTTCTCGGCCAAGCTCCTTATTGCCCCCTTTTCACCCGACTGATATCCTTCTTTCATAGATTCCTGTATCTCTTATATACATCCAGGGGTTCCCTTGATCCAAGCCGCTTGTACCTGAATCTGTGGACTGGTTTTGTCCCTCTCCATAACTCTTTGAAGATTAATATAACTGTGGTTACTGTCCCAAAGTGCTCCCCCACTATTAACTCAGTCACCTGTCGTGCCCTATTTCCTAAGAAAATTTTGAATTTTGCCCCTTCCCGAGTAGGACACTCTTTATACTGCTTGAGGAAACTTTCCTGACGCATTTACAGATTTTATCTCATCAAATCCCTTAACGCTCAGGCAGTTCCAGTCCATGTTAGAAAAAGAAATCACCAATTAGGATAACCCTATTGCTCCTGCAGGTCTCCCTTCTCTCCCTGCATATTTGTTACTCTCATTCCGGTTGACTATTTGGGGGCTGATAGTACAACCCCAATGACGTCACTATCCCCTTCCTATTTCTTACCTCCACCCACAAAGCCTCACTCGGTGATCCATGAGTTATTTTATCTCTGATTACTGCTGTTGTACTCCCCTTAATCAGAAGTGCAACTCCCCTCCCCTCCTTCCACCATCTCTGTCTTGTTTAAAGCACATGTAACCTGACACATTAAGCTGGCAGTCCTATCCATCACTTAGCCATGTTTGTGTAATAGCTATAATATACCAGTCCCACCTATTTATCCATGCCCTGAGTTCATTGGCCTTACCTGGAGCCTTTTTGCATTGAAATAGATACAATTTAATCCAAAAGGCTGTACTTTCTCTTTGTCGTTTTCCAGTTTAATCTCACTGATTTCGGATTACTGTATCTCCTTTCAGCCTCGCACTTGCTTCCCTGCTCCTGAGCATACCACCTCCTGCCAATCTATTTTAAACAATCCCTTGTAACAACAGCAAAACTGGCCGCCAACATATTGGTGCCCCCTTCAGTGCAAGTCTCAGACGGTAATCTCCCTGTCAGGAGGTTACCACTGTCAAGGTTGTTTTTAAAAAAATGTTTCTCGTAGCGCTCTGCAATCACGCTGCCGGGCCTCGTCCCTATTTCTACGGGTATCATTTGTGCCAACGTGCATAATGATTTCTGGCTGATCAACCTCCCCCTTGAGAATGTTCTGCAGCCACTTGGAGACATCCTGGACCCTAGCACCTGGGAGGTAACCCACCTTCCTGGATTCCCGTTTGTGGCCACATAATCTCCGATCTGTCCCTCTTTAACAATCGACCCTCCTATCTCGAACCTCCTGTTTACCTTTACCCTTTCCCGCTGTGCCCCATAGCCAGTGGTAGTACCACCAACCTGGTTACTGCTGCTTTCCCCTGAGCGGTCATCGCCCCCAACAATCCGAAATGGTCTACTTGTTTTCGAGAAGAATAGCCACAGGGGATTCCTGCACTCCCTGCCTAGAGTCACCCATCTATTCTCGTCACAAATTCTGTTATCTGTATTTGTCAGTGAGAGAAACTATTGTCTTCAGTTCAATTGCAGTCTCCTTTCATTACCCATGAATTGCAGACCACTCCCTCACAAACATCTGCGAACAAGACTGTGCACAACCTCGAGATCCCTTTTTGCACTGAACTGATTTATGTATCGTGTTATCTCTGTTACCAAGCCTGTCCACTACCAGCTCCTAATGTCCCCCATCTTCATCTCTGTGTCAGTGCTGTTGCTGAACAAACCATTGGCTGCACGTTGGTAAAATTCAGACTTAATGTTTCAAGCTCTCTGCTGACCACTTTTCCAATTACAAATATTTCAGTCACAGAATTGTTCTTGTCTCGGACATTACTTCATGATTAGGACATTGTATGAATGTAGGAATGTCGCTGGATGCATTTCAGAAGCAAAGCCTATTAAACGAAAGATATTGTTTCAAGTGATTTGTTTCACGTCCGACCACAGCTGATGACAGAACTTCAAGACAAAATGATAAGAATTGGAATAAAAGTGATTTTCACGAAAACAACCACAAAACCAACACTTTGTCTGAAAACCTTCCTGTTTTACTGATCACCTTCGATAAAAAAAATCTAATGTTATTACCCGGTGTGGGTTAAGTGAGACTTCGGCCCTGTGACAATGTGCTTGACTTTATATTGGCTTGTGGAATGGCCTCACAATCAGGGCAATTATGATGGTCACCAAATGCTGCCCTTGGCAGAGATGCCAACATCCCACGAAATAACAAAAATGAAGGTGAAACCAAGTAAAGGAAGATACTGAAAATCTGAAATTATAGAAAGAAATGCAAAGAAATGAACAGAAAGTGATGGGAAACTTTCCTGAACAGAAAGCAGCTGGAAAAGAAGGTGATTGATACCATTGACAGGGAAGTCTGCTTTGAAGGGGCGAAGGAATCAATAGAGAAAGAGATATAGAAGAAAAAAGAGCAAACAAAGAGAATGATGATCAGCTGGGCTGGAAATAAAATGTGAGATTCACCTCATTTATTTCTCGCTTATCCCATCTTCCTGAATATCATACCCTTGTAAATACAGGTATACCCCCCGCTTTTCAAAAGTTCGCTTTTCGCCACTTCCCTTTCCGAATGACCTCCATCAGACCCTTGTTTTGCTAACCAAAAGAAATCCGAAGAGGATTTTCACTTTTACGAAGAAAGGCAAATTTTTTCCCATACAAATTAGTGCTACTGCTCTTTACACCATATCGTAGGAACACTTTACTTACAGTTAGCGAGGGAAACCTGTATTAATCTAAGATCATGTTTAAAGCGATTTGGCACCCCTGTCTTCCGTGAGTGTGGTCATCTTCTTATATTCATTAATGGGATATGGGTATCTCTGACTGCCAGCATGAGTCCACTTTCCCAGTTGCTCTTGAGAAGACCGTGAGCCACTGCAGTCCACGTGTTTGATCTGATTTGATTTGATTTAATTTAATCAAATGTACAATGGAAAGGTTCTTTTGCAAAGAGTGCAGGCAGATGATAGTAAATAAGAAAGCAGAGATCATAGGGTACTTAGAGTGAGGCATACAAGGTTACAGCTTCACAGGAAGTGGGCAAAGCAAGATCGATCTTAGCAAGATTAATATTATATGAAAAGTTAGAGATGTTAATTCGTCAGTCTAATACTGGGAGGGAAGGAAGTGTTCCTGAGCATATTGGTCCATGTTTTCAAGCCTCTGTGTCTCCTCCCTGTTGTAAGAGGTTGTAGGAGATCATTACTGTTTTGGAAGAGATCTTTGATGTTGCCAGCCTTTCTGCGACAATGACAAGTATAAATGGATGGAAGGCTATCTTCTGTGATGGTCATGGCTGTTCACACAACCGTCTGTAGTTTCGTATGGTCCTGGGCAGAGTAGTTACCATGTAAGTCCATTATGCACCCGAATATAATGCTTTGAGTTGCCAGTATCGAGAGCACTGGGAGACGGCTGTTCCAAAATAGTTAGATGTAACAATTGGCTGTTAAATGGATACCCACATTCTGGTTGCTGTTTTGACAACAATTTAAATTTAACCAATAAATTTAAATTCTGTCCACGATACCAAATCCTAGTTGAGTTAATTGTATCGCCAACACCGAACCAATGAGCCATCACCTGCTTCAAACGAATAGAGAAGCCATCACTGTCACAACGAAGGAGAAAGAGGCAGAAACAAAGGGAAGGAGAGAGAGAGAGAGAACGCAGCGAGGGATATAGATGGACAGTCAGTGAAAGAGAGAATGGAAACAAAACAAGGAGATAAGCAGTCACATGGGCAGGGAGCAGGGAAGTGAGATACAAAGCACATAGGGAGCTGGGGGTGGGGAATTGGAGGTGCTGGGGGTGAGGACCAGAGAGATCTGGGAGTGAACACTGGTGGGAGCTGGGAAGAGGGAGGTGAGGGTTTATTTTGACCTGTACCAAGATGTCCAGACAGATCATAGTAAGCAATGATGTACAGAACAATGGCTGTAAAACATGTCTGGGAGGCATACAGGTTACGCTGCACAGGGTGTTCGCTAGGCGAGATCAACATGTACAAGATCAGCATTATCTGAGATTAAAGAATCCATTCATCAGTCTAATAACAGCCGGGAAGAAGCTGTTACTGAACCTGCTAATCTGAGTTTTCAAGCTTATGTACCTTTTCGCCTGATGGAAGAGGTTGTGGGAGATCTTCACAGGCATGTGATGGGTCTTTGGTAATGTTAGATCTAAGAAAATTCGAGTACAGGAAAAGGCTATTCGGCGGTCCAAGCCTGCGCTGATCCAGATCCTCTATCTAATTCCATCGCCTATTTTCTAAGGGTCTGTGTCCCTTTGCTCCTGCCCATTCTTGTATCTATCCAGAAACAGCTTAAATGGAGCACCACTGGTCACAGTTCTCCATTTTCAGAAACTCCCTTCCCCTTCTATGCTCTGTCCCCTATTGCCCAGCCAGTTGTTTATCCTTGAAGCCAGCACACCCTGGACACCATGTGACTTCACTTTCTCCATAACACGACCATGGGAAAACTTATCAAACGCCTTCCTGAATTCCATGTCCATGACATCTACTGCCCCTCCCTCATCAATCAACTTTGTCACTTCCTCAAAGAGTTCGATTAAGTTGGTAAGACATGACCTTCCCAGCATTAACCATGTTGCCTCTCATTAATAAGACCATTTTCATTCAAATGAGAATAAATCCTATTCCTCAGTATCTTGTCTAGCAACTTCCCTATCTCTGATGACAAGCTCACTGGTCTATAATTAACTGGATTATTCATGCCACCCTTTTAAAACAAGGGGATTAAAAACTTTCCAGTCCTGAAGAAGGGCTTATGTCCGAAACATCGATTCTCCATCTCATTTGATGCTGCCTTACCTGCTACACTTTTCCAGCAAAGCATTTTTAAGCTACAGGACCTCAGTTGTGTTCAAGGATGCTACAAAGATATCTGTTAATGCCCCAGCTATTTCCTCTCTCCCTTTCCTCAGTAATCTTGGATAGATGTTAGCAGCCTTTCTATGGCAACGAGCCTTGTAAATAGAGTCAATGGTTGGGAGATTGGAGCCCGTCATAGTCTGGGCTGTGAACACAATCTTCTGTAGTTTCCTATGGTCCTGGGCAGAGTGTTACAGTACCAGGCCACTACGCACCCGGACAGTACGTTCACAATAGTGCATCTGTAGAAGTAGTACATGCTAAACATCCTGAGCCAAGTGAGGAAGGAGAGACGTTGTTGAGCCTTCTTGACTGTCACACCTATGTGTGAAATCCAGGGTAGGTTGTCAGTTATCATCACTCCGAGGAACCTGATGCTCTGCGCTTCCTCAACCATTGTTGTAGATGATGGCGTGTTCCTCTCCATTCTTTCTGAAGTCAATGATCAGTTCCTTCCTATTGCCGAATTTGAGAGTTATTATCATTACACCATGCCACCAAGTCCTCGATCTCCTTTCCGTATTCTGACTCATCGTTGTTTGATATCCCTCCTGATTTGGTGATGTCATTGGCGAACTTGTAGCTGGCGTTGTTTAGAATTTGGCAACACAGCTGCATGTGTACAGGGAGTACAGTAGGGGGCTGAGGGCACAGCCGTGGGTGTACAGGGAGTATAGTATGATGCTGAGGGCACAGCCATGGGAATACAGGGAGTACAGTTGGGGGCTGAGGACGCAGCCATGGGAGTACAGGGAGTACAGTAGGGGATGAGGGCACAGGCGTGGGAGACAGGGAGTACAGTAGGGGGCTGAGGGCACAGCCGTGGGTGTACAGGAATTACAGTAGGGGGCTGAGGGCACAGCCATGGGTGTACCGAGAGTACAGTAGAGATCTGTGGGCACAGCCGTGGATGCACAGGGAGTACAGTAGCGGGACTGAGCTCACAGCCGTGGGAATACAGGGAGTACAGTTGGGGGCTTAGGACGCAGCCGTGAGTGTACAGGGAGTATAGTATGAGGCTGAGGACACAGCCATGGGAGTACTGTAGAGGGCTGAGGGCACAGCGGTGGGTGTACAGGGAGTACAGTAGGGGGCTGAGGACACAGCCGTGTGTGTACAGGGAGTACAGTTGGGGGCTGAGGGCACAGCCGTGGGTGTACAGGGAGTACATAGGGGACTGAAGGCACAGCCGTAGGTGTACAGGGAGTACAGTAGAGGGCTGAGGGCACAGCCGTGGATGCACAGGGAGTACCGTAGGGGACTGAGGACACAGCCGTGGGTGTATAGGGAGTACAGTAGAGGGATGAGGGCACAGCCGTGGATGCACAGGGAGTACAGTAGGGGACTGAGGACCCAGCCGTGGGTGTATAGGGAGTACAGTAGGGGGCTGAGGACACAACCGTGGGTGTATAGGGAGTACAGTAGGGGTCTGAGGGACACAGCCGTGGGTGTATAGGGAGTACAGTAGGGGGCTGAGGACACAACCGTGGGTGTACAGGGAGTACAGTAGGGGTCTGAGGACACAGCCGTGGGTGTATAGGGAGTACAGTAGGGGGCTGAGGTCACAACCGTGGGTGTACAGGGAGTACAGTAGGGGTCTGAGGACACAGCCGTGGGTGTATAGGGAGTACAGTAGAGGATTGAGGGCACAGCTGTGGATGCACAGGGAGTACAGTAGGGGACTGAAGACACAGCCATGGATGCACAGGGTGTACAATAGGGGGCTGAGGACACAGACGTGGGTGTACAGGGAGTACAGTAGGGGGTTGAGGGCACAGCCATGAGAGTACAGGGAGTACAGTAGGGGGCTGAAGGCACAGCCGTGGGTGTATAGGGAGTACAGTAGGGGGCTGAAGTCACAGCCATGGGATTACAGGGAGTACAGTAGGGGGCTGAGGGCACAGCCGCATGTGTACAGGGGGTACAGTAGGGATTTGAGGACACAGCTGTGGGAGTACAAGGAGTACAGTAGCGGGCTGAGTGCATAGACATGGGTGCACAGGGCATACAGTTGAGGCTGAAGGCAAGGCTGTGGTATACAGGGAGTAGAATGAGGGCTGAGGGACACAGCCGTGGGTGTATAGGGAGTACAGTAGAGGGATGAGGGCACAGCCGTGGGTGTACAGGGACTACAGTACGGGGCTGAGGGCACAGCGTGCATGTACAGGGAGTACAGTTGGGGGCTGAGGACGCAGCCATGGGAGTACAGGGAGTACAGTAGGGGCTGAGGACATAGCCACGGGATTACAGGGAGTACAGTATGGGGCTGAGGGCACAGCCGTGGGTATACAGGGAACACAGTTGGGGGCTGAGGACGTAGCCATGGGAGTACAGGGAGTACAGTAGAGGGCTGAGGGCACAGCCGTGGGATTAGAGGGAGTACAGTAGGGGGCTGAGGACACAGACGTGGGTGTACAGGGAGTACAGTAGGGGATTGAGGGCACAGCCGTGGGTGTAGAAGGAGTATAGTAGGGAGCTGACTGCACAGATGTGGGTGTACAGGGCGTACAGTTGGGGATGAAGGCAAAGCTGTGGTATGCAGGGAGTAGAGTGGGGGCTGAGGACACGGCCGTGGGTGTACATGGAGTGCAGTAGGGGGCTGAGGACACTGCTGTGGGTGCACGGGGAGTACAATAGGGGGTAGAGAACACATCCTCCAGAAGTTCCAGTGTTGTGTTTTATTGTGGAGAATGTGCAGATACCTAGCTTCACAGATTGTCACCTGTGTGTCAGAAACCGGGGATCTTGTTACAGAGGGTGGAGCTGTGATCAAGGTCACGGAGTTTTAAGATCAGCCTGGAGGGGATAATGATGTTGAAGGTAGAGCTGTAGTCAATGACCAGGAGTCTGGTGTAGGCATCCTTGTTGTCCAGATGTTCCATGGATGAAGGCAGGGCAGGTATTTGGCATCCGTTGTGGACCCGTTACATCAGTCGGCAACAATGAATCAGAATCTGAGAACATTAGACTGGAATGTTACAGCAATGGATCACAATCTGTGAACATTAGACTGGAATGTTATAAGAACGGACAGGAGTTTAAACAGTGATGTTTGGTTTCTTTCTACATATTATGATCGAAGGTCATTATCGTGGCGGATCAAATAAGCACTTTACATTATTCAATATTTTTATTAACCAATCCTGGCTTTTGTTAGCGTACCTGTTAAGTCTCACTGTTCAGTCAATAATTCTATAAATCATGTTTGACAGTAATACTGTTCTTTCATTCATTCTACCGTCCTTGCCACTGTTATTGTTTCTGCTAAGACTCTGAATCCAGATATTCACTTGACAAACCACTACTAAATTGTTAAATCACTCTCTCCCTCCTTGCTTCTGGCAGTGTTACTCATGGGTTGCTATGTTGACTTGCTCAGTTACAGCTGTGAACCATGATTCCTTGTATCACTGCACTTGCTATCTAAATATTGAAAGCATTGAGGTCACTATCTTCTGTTCCGGTTACAAACTGCATTTCCTTCCTCTGACTCCATCTCGTCCCCGGCATATATCTGAAGCTGAAATAGACAAATGACAACAATTCCCAGTAATTGCAAAACACTGGGATAGTCTGCTCAGATCCCCATGCTGGGCAGAGAGTCCAGTTTACTGAGTAATACACTGGCATAGTCTGCACAGCTCTCCATGCTGGCCAGATGGTCCAGTGAACTGAGCAAAACACTGGGATAGTCTTCACAGCTCTCCATGCTGGGCAGATAGCCCTAAATACTGAGCAATATACTAGCATAAGCTGCGCTGCTCTCCATGCTGGGTAGTCTACTTGTCGCAGTGTATAGTTTCTGCGTTTGTTCTGTGAGGCAAATTCAGAATTTAGTGGAACAAATCTTTTCAGCTGATCTGGCAATGCCATTATTCAATGTTCTCATTCTTGTGACTTGAGCCGCCAAGGTCTCACTGCTCCAGATAGACCCACTCCCTTGTTTCTTTTTTCTCATATTTCAGCAACATACTCTGTTTCTGTATAAATTGCCCATTTCTAACTTTAATGTGAATATCTCTGTCCATTTCTATCTATCTCTGGCCTTGGGTTTTGGTTGTGTATCAAATACTGGAATTATCATGTTCAGAAATAATGTGATGGTGTGTGTCAGGCGATTGTTCACTTCCCGCTGTGTCCCATGTGTTACTCCATGGACAGGGGAGTGTGTGATGGGCTGTTGTTCACTTCTTGGTGTGCCCCTTGAGGTGCTTCATGAAGAGGTGTGCGTGTGTTTGTGCAGGGCAGTTGTTCACTTCCCAGTGTGTCCCACGTCGTCCTCCATGTTGGAGAGCGGTATGTGTATTGGACTGTTGCTGGTGCATCCCATGTGCTGGTCCATGGATAGGGGGTTGTGTTTCGGGTTGCTATTCACTTCCCGGTGTGTCCCAAGTGGTGCTCCATGTTGGACAGGGAGTTTCAGCATCTTTGACTCATGCCTTTTAAACTTGGTCTGTGCCTGTCCACCGAACACCTGTGTTTGTCCCTCACAGCTGATCGCTTGGTCAGAAACACGAGGAGGGCCCTGCAGTATAATTATAAAGGAGTAGATATCTCACTTTTAGTGGAGTGAAGTCTGATTGTCCCCTGTTATTGAAAAGTTAGTGGAGTGGAGCGGCTGGGGATGGTTTGCTGGAGGTTGTGCTGTGAGCAACCTCATCCATTCAGGGAGCCCAGAAGATTTGGTGACCCAACTCTGGATGGAGAATGGGGACTGCAGTCACAGCATCAGTGTCTGTAACATGAACAACAAATGGAGCAGAGGCTGCAGAGCGTGGACGCTCTGAATCCACGGACTGGGTGTGTGTGGGGAAAGGGATCTGCCAAATCTGTCTGTGTCTTAATGTGAGCACAGGCTCTCACTCTCATCCTTAAACATACACTCTCGCACGTGCACACTCTCACACACACACACACACACATACACACACACACACACATACACACACACACACACACACACACACACACACACTCCGCATCTCTCGCACAGACAGACCTATCAATCTGGGAGGCTAATTTGCATTTGCAGATTTATATTTGTGGATAGATTTTATTTTGTTCAAAACAACATTCAATTTGTACGCAGTCAATCATTGTGGCATTTTATTGTATCCCTTGACGTGCTTCATGAAGCGGTGTGTGTTTGTGGGTGCAGGGCAGTTGTTCCCTTCCCAGTGTGTCCCACGTCGTGCTCCATGTTGGACAGCGGTGTGTGTATTGGACTGTTGCTGGTGCATCCCATGTGGTGCTCCATGGACAGGGGGTTGTGTTTCGGGTTGTTGTTCCCCTCCCGGTGTGCCCCAAGTGATGCTCCACGTTGGACAGGGAGTTTCAGCATCTTTGACTTATACCTTTAAAACTTGGTCTGTGCCTGTCCACTGAACACTTGTGTTTGTCCCTCTCAGCTGATCGCGTGGTCAGAAACACGAGGAGGACCCTGAAGTATAATTTCCTGCTTTGGAAATAAAACCGTTATGACTCAGGGTAAAACACGTCGACTCTACACAAGACCTTCCATGATTTGTGCATGGAAGGTCACATCTTAGCAAACATCATAGAATTCTTTGAGGAATGACAAAGTTGATAGTGGAGAAAGGGCTGTAGATGTCATATACATGGACTTCAGTAAGGCGTTTAATGACATAGACTGATGGAGAAAACGACGTCGCAGGGTTCCATGGTGTACTAACTAGGTGGATTGGCTGGGCAACAGAAGACAGAGAGTAGTAATCGAAGGGAGTTTCTCAAAATGGACAACTGTTCTTTGTGGTGTTTCACAGGGATCCGTGCTGGGACCAATGTTTGTTGTGATGTACTTACATGATCTGAAGGAAGGTATAGGTGGTCTGATTAGCAAGTTTGCAGATGACACAAAGATTGGTAGAGTAGCAGAAAGTTGAGGGGACTGTCAGAGAACACAGCTGAATGTAGATAGATTGGAGAGTTGGGTGGAGAAAGGGCAGATGTGAGGTGATGGAATTTGGAAGATCCAATTCGAGAGGGAATTATACAGTAACTGGAAAAAGCCCTAAGGAAAATTGATATACAGAGAGATCTGGGTGTTCAGGTTCATTGTTTGCTGAAAGTGGCATGTCGATAGAATGATCAAGAAGGCATACAGCATACTTTCCTTCCTGCATTCCAACAATTTATGAAGTGGAGAACCACAGACCAGTTAACTCGTCACCCACAGGAGGGAATCGGTTGGAATCTATTGCGTACAAGAGTAGGCAGGCCATATTACAGTTGTATAGGTCTTTGGTTCGGCCACATTCAGAATACTGCAGACAGTTCTGGTTGCCACATTACTGAAAGGATCTGGATGCTTTGGAAAGAGGGAAGAGGATTTTCACCAGAGTGTTACCAAGGATGGAGAGAACAATCTATAAAGAGAGATTTGATAGATTAGGATTATTTTCATTCGAAAGACGGAGGTTGAGCGAGGACTTGATTGAGGCTTACAAAATCATGAGAGATGTAAACAGGGTGGGTAGCAAGAAGCTTATTCCGAGAGTGGGGGAGTCAGTTACTAGGGGTCAAGAATTCACGATGAAAGGGGAACAGCTTACTGGGGATATGCTGCAAAAGTTCTTTGCACAGAGGGTTATTGGTGCTGGGATGCGTTGCCAGCGGAGGTGGTAGAGGCGGGGACGAAAGCGTCATTTAATACGTATCAAGACAAATACGTGAATGGGCAGGGAGCAGAGAGATACAGAACCTTAGAAAATAGGCAACAGATAAAGATAGAGGCTCTAGATTGACAGTCTTAGCAGTCTGACGGGCCTGTTCCTGTGCTGTGATTTTCTTTGTTATTTCTAAATACTAGCGAAAAGCGTCTGTTCATCCTTGAAAGGAAAATGAAACCAAGATCAAATGTGGCACAGCGAATGTGTGGATATGAGAATTTATTGTAGAGAACATAAAAATGACAAGGAGACAAAACAGTGACATTGCGTCTGTCTTCAAAGAGGAAGATCCAGAAAATCTCCGAGAAATACCAAGTCGCCATGGGACCTTTGTAACTAAAGAGTAAAATCATCATATACAGTTATGAGGTAGTATTTGGAAACAGAACTGGGATGAGGATTGATCAGTCTGACAGACCGGATATAATTCAAACTGAAATTTCAGAGAAAACACCAATACACATGTTGATTCCAAAGGGGGCCACTGTATTTCTCTGTATTCACTTCGGAAGGTTCTAAATGCATTCTAATGATTTACGAAGGGAAGAAGTGGGAGAGTAGAGGACTACAGGCCAGTTGGTTGTCATGCACAGTAGGTAATCTGTTGCAACCTATTGTAAGGAAGATCTTATTGGACACTTATTGGACAAGTAATAGAAAATGTCAAGAGAGTTGTTCTGCATTTATGAAAGGGAAGTTATAATTTGCAATTTTTCTCTAGAAGATATCTCTTGTAGATGTAAAGAGTAGTGAATCAGTGAATGTGGTACAGTCAGATATTCAGGAGGAGGTTTAATCAGCACACACAGTAAGTTATCAGAAAACATTAAAGCAAAGTGCATTGGGAGGAACATATGCAAACAGGGGAAGGTAAGCATTAGAGAAACTATTGGAGAACATAAGTGGCTGTAGAAGGTTATTTGTATCGTCAATTGTCACAGATGAGGTACCAGAAGATCGGAGGCTTGCGAACTTGGTGCGATTATTGACAACACTTAAGAAGGATGGTAAGGAAAATCTAGTGAGCCAGACTTCAGTGGAGGGCAAGCTGTTGATAAGGATTATGAGGCACAAGGTTTGCATGAATTTTGAAAAGCAAGGACTGATAAGTGATAGGCCACATGGATCGAAGCATGGAAAGTCGTGTCTCACTAAATTAACTGAGTATATTTGAAGAAGTGACTAAGAGGATTCATTGAGGCAGATGTGTATATTGTTGGTATGGACTTCAGTAAGGCAGTTTCCAACTTCCTGCATGGTAGATTGGTTGACAAGTTTAGTTCATATGGAATACAGGGAGAACTAGCCATTTGTATACAGAATTAGCCCGAAGGCAGGAGACAGAGGGTGGTGGTGAAGGATTGTTTTAAGAAAAGGAGGGTTGTGACCATTGGTGTGCTGCAACAGTTGGTGCTGGCTCCACTGGTTTTTACTATTCACAGAAATCATTCGGATGTGATCATTGCAACAATAGTTGCTACGTTTACAGATGGAACCCAAAATGATGGTGGAGTGGACAGCAAAGAAGTTTTACCTCAGAGTACAATGGAATCTTGATCAGACGGGCAGATGGGCTGATAATTGGCAGGTGGGTTTTAATCTAGACAAATGGGAGGTGCTGCAGTTTGGAAATGCAAATCAGGGCAGGGCATGTACACTTCATGCTAACGTCCTGGGGAGTGTTGCTGAACAAAGAGACCTTGGAATGCAGGTTCATAGTTTCTTGAAAGTAGAGTCACAGTTGGGTAGTATAGTGAAGAAGGCATTTGGTATGCTTGCCTTTATTGGCCAGTGCTTTGAATATATGAATTGGGTGGTCATGTTGCTGCTGTAAAGCACATTACTTTGGCTATTTTTGGTGTACTGCATTCAATTCTCGTCTCCTTCCTTTTGGAAATATATTGTGAAACATGAAGGGAGTCAGTAAAGATTTACAAGGATTTTGCCAGGATTGGAGCGATAGGGAGAGTGCGAGTAGATTGCGTTCTCACAAACTTTGATGATTGGGTTATTTTATTCTTGTAGCGTGAGGGGCATATATAGCGTGCATAGCCAAGGGCTTTTTTCCCCAAAGCTAGAGGCCATGGATTTCCGATGAGAGGGAAAAGATTTAAAAATGACTTAAGGATCAACTTTTTCCCACAGAGGATGTTGCATGTGTGGAATGAGCTGCCAGAGGAGGTGGTGGAGGCTTTTGCAATTATAACGTCTAAATGATATTGGGATGGGTACATTAAGAGGAAGGGCTTACATCAAAATTGGCCAAATCCAATTAGTTTAATTTGGGATATCCCATCAGCATGGGCGAGTTAGACTGAAGCTTCTTATTCTGTGCTGTACATCTCCGAGACTCTGACTCTATCTGACCTTGCACCAATATTGTATTAATTCATCATTCCCGGACATGCTAACCTATGTTGCGAGATATGATCGAAATGTCTTCATTTCAGCATTCTGAAACCTGCAAACACATCCTTCCATAACACTGACTCAGAGTCTCTCTCCCTCTGTCTATTTCCCAAATCCCTCCTATTTGTTGGTGTTTAAACTGCTTCCCCACCATCTAGTTTTAATTGTCCAGTTTCAATGTAAATAACTGTCCTATATCTTTTCTTGTCCTTGAATGTTGCTCACTCAAGAGCATCAGCTTCCAACACTAAGAAGCTTAGAAAGTGTTCAAAAAAGCATTGCTTGCGTTTTCTTTGACTTCCCAGTGTCCTGCCCTGTGCTCCATGTTGGATAACGGGGTTTTAACAGTTTCGAGGTCCAACTTTGTAACTTGCTCTGTTCCTATTCATTGAATGCCTGTGTTAATCACTCTCTGCTGCTCATGTGCTCAGTAACATGAGGAATCCTCACAACTGTTAGTGATTCAGACCAGGCTTCTCATTTGCCTTTGACTAACATTTGACTTAACTCTAGTTTTTGTACGTTCGTGGAAATGCTGGGGATGGTTTCCTGGAGGCTGTGTTTTAAGCTGCTGTGGAAATTCAGGAAGACCAGAGGCTGTGGTGATCCAAAACTGGATGAAACATGGTGACTGTAGTTCCAGCATCTGGATCTGCAACATGACCAACAAATAGAGCAGAGGCTGCAGACAGGGGAATCTCTGTAAAATGTAATGAGGGAATTACAATCAGATCAGCCATGGTTTTGAAGAATGTTGGAGCAGGATTGAATGACTCGCTCATGCAACTTATTCAGATGTTTCTTTTAGTTCAATTCCTCTTCTCTCCCAGTGTCCCAGACTGGTGGGTAGTGAGTCACCTCCTCCTGTTTATGGGGAACATAAATCTGGGCCTCACTAGCCTCCAGATTTCTCTGTATCCCAGAATCGAGCAGTTGAGTGACTGCCTCCTGTTTCTCCCTGTTCCTGAGCAGCAGTTTGAATGCTCTGAATGATGTCACAAGGTTAAGAAAGGACTTGATAACAGGGTAATTTCAAACTTGGAGCAGCATTACACAAAGGTATCTAGAAACGTCTCCACCAAACATTTTGTGCAGCTAGTCTGTTATTTTATTCCTGTCTCCTTTTATAAACAGGGTGAAACAGATACAACAGTGCAGTTTTCTGACAATACTCCCTCATATAGGGAAGACAGATTTAAAAAAATGAAAGATTTATGATCTATACCTCAGCAACTCTCATTCATTCCATCCAAACCTAGGAAATGTTCCCTTTTATTGTGTTATGTAAAATGATGTAAGGAACTGGTTAACTGAACCTATTTGTTTGGTGACTGTGACTAATGTCAGTCTCCATGGATTCTAATTATCCCAGTGGAGAGTTTCCATCTTTTAATGATAAAAGGGTTTCGATTCAATATGTTATCCCATAGTATGGGCGGGAGCATCACCGATAGCACTAACAGGGATCGGCTGCTCCAGAGAGAGGGAGAGATCAGAAACTCAGAACATTAGACTGGACAGTTCCAACAGTGGATCAGAATCTGAGAATGTTATACTGGAATGTTACAACAATGGATCAGAATCTGAGAACAATAGATTGGAAAATTCCAACAATGGATCAGAATCTGAGAACAAAAGATTGGAAAATTCCAACAATGGACAGGGGTTTATCCTATTATGTTTGGATGTTTTCTACATACTCTTGGTTGACGTTATCATTCCACATCAAATATGTACTTCACATTATTCAATGTTTATATTATCCTATCCTGGCTATTGTTGGTGTCCCTGGTAAGTTTCACTGTCGATTTATCATTTGCATTAACCATGCACGACTGTATTAATGTTCTTTTCATTTACTCTGTAAGTATTCACGCTCCAAACCACATCAAACAACAGTGAACTTGTGCATTCTTTCTCTCCTTCTTTAGTTCTGGTACTGGGCCTTGTTGGTTGACCTATGCACTTTCTAGTATGAACTAGGATTCATTGCATCATTGGCCTTGCCATTTAAATATTGAAAGCTTGGAGGTCACTGTCTTCTGTTCTGGATGCAAACTCCATTTCCTTCCACTGACTCCATCTCATCCCTGGCCAATAACTGAGGCTGAAACAGACGAGTCACAACTACGGTGATCCCTTTGGCCACAAGCTGATTACTGACACCATATCCTGACCATTCCTAATTTTAACTATTGAGAACTGCAGAATATACTTCACTGGTTCATCCCATCTGCTGTTTGAACCTTCAGCTATGAAACACAGTCTTAATAAAGCCAATAATCTGCTGTTGCTTAACCAAATCTGAGTCGGTATTCCATGGCTTGTATCTAAATGTAACCAAAATCCCATCATTCCTGTACGGATTGCTTTATATTGTTGTTGGGTCTGGCAATGTCTTTACTTTAATATTCTCAAGCACGTCGTCACCTCTGTCTATGACACGGTCCTCAGTCTCCTTCGGTTAATGACACAAAACCCTGTCAGGTATTCACATTTAAACTGATTTCCTCTATGTCTATTCTCTCTCAAATAATAATTTTCATATCTACTGCCACCAACACACACAGACACACACACACACACTCCCTTATTTCATATTTCAGCAGTGGAGATACTGAGCCATACATTTGTGGGAGTCTATTTACAGTCACTTACTGCATGGGTTACACATCTTCCCGTGCAAGACATTTCTGTAGTCCAAGTATAGTAGCAATATACTGGCAAAGGTTTGCAATGGTCCCCATGTCCAGGTAGTCCAGTTTATAGAGTAGTCGACGAGCAAGGTGTGCATAGCTCCCCATTCTGGCTAGTCCATTGCCCCAGTTTATGGTGTCTTGGATGGAACTGTGAGGCAGATTCACAATTTGACGTAACTAACCATTTCAACTGATCTGGCAATAATTTTATTGAACGCTCTCATTCTTGTGATTGGACCCACCATTGTCTCACTTCTCCAGTTACTCCCACTCCCCTGTCTCCGTATCCATATTTTCACAATATGTTATCAGTTAATTAATTGTTTGTTTTTCTGTACCTTTCCCTGGTGTTGTTTTTTTCACTCCCGAGTGTATCGAGTGCTGGCATTGTGAATCTCAGAAACAATGTAATGGTATGTGGCGGGCTGTTTCTCCAAGTTGGAAAGGGGGTTCCAGCAGCTTTGAGACACGTCTTTGAAACTTGGTCTGTGCCTGACCTCTGATGGCCTGTGTTTGTCCCTCTAAGTTGATTGTGCAGTCCATACCATGAGGAAACCCCTCGAGTATTATTGTCAAGGAACAGGAGCTGAGGAGTATCTGACTGCCTCCTGTCATGGAAAGGTTAGTGGAGGTGATGGAGATGGTTTACTGGAGGTTGTGCTGTGAGCTGCCTTAGACATTCAGGGAGACCTGAGGATTTGGTGAACCAACTCTGGATGGAGCATGGGGACTGTAGTTACAGAATCTGGGTCTGCAACATGAACTACAAATGGAGCAGAGGCTGCAGAGACGGGGAGCTCTGAAACCACAGAGTGAGTGTATGTGGGGAAAGGGATCTGCCAAACCTGCCTGTGTTTTAACGAGGAGACACACATCCTTTCCCTCTCCCCTTTAAATACACCCATGCAAATTCACCCTCTACTCCCCGCACACAAACACATGCCCCCTCTCTCACATGCACACACACTCTCCCCCTCTCACACACATGCATACCCTCTCTCACCCTCCCAAAAACACACATACTCCCCCTCACTGTTTCACAAACACACACACTGTCTCTCCCTCCCACAGACACTCCACCTTGTTTTCAATCACACACACGCACATGCGCGCAAAGACACACACACAAACACATCTAATCTGTCAGATGAATTTTCTTTTGCCGGTTTGTATTTCCAGATGCATTATATTTTTTCAAAAAAAAATACAATTTGGAGACAGTCAGTCAATACGATATTTTATTGACTACTACTTTGGAAGTAAACCTAGTCTGATTCCAGGTGAAGACACATACAGACTCCAAACAAGACCAAATGCCTAAAATACGTTGTCTTACTGGAGGGGTCACCTCCTTTACATCGATAATACCTGAAGGTATCTCCAGTCAGGACTTGAAAGAACTCTGGATTTGCATATTCATCAATCAAAACCTGCTTCTCCATTCTAACCCATGAAAGATTTAGCAGCCTCTTCGATGTGATCAATTCATGTGCATGTGTTGTGCAGTCCCTTCATCTTTTCCTTCTAAATTTTGTGCCTAAGGTCTTTTCTCTCTAACACCTGACGAAGGAGCAGGACAATGAAATCTTGTGTTTTCAAATTAACCCGTCAGACTATAACCTGGTGCCATATGATTATTGACCTTACTCAACCCAGTCCAAAGCTAGCACCTCCATATCATGGTTTTTTGATTGTTTAGCCAATTTTCTCTCCAAGCAAATAAATTGTTCTAACTCATGTGCTCTTCTCTTGCATATTAATCTTTCGACAAGCATTGCCTTCTTGAAGTCCAGATATAATACATCTTTCAGATCCCCGTTATTCAACTTGTTTGTCACACGTTTTAATTTAAAAAAAGTTAGGAAAATCATTCAAGCATGATTTATCCTGAATACAATCATGTCGACTTTGATGGGTTGTGGTTTGACTTTCAAAGTCTCCTGTTGTTAATTCCTTAATAACAGATTCGAACAATTTGTCTTCACTCGTTTGCTCATACCTTTCCATTCCCGATTGAAGTTGGTTATTCTAAGTTCTTCCCTTTCCATAACCTCGACAGTCCGTTTCAATTCCTGTGAAATAGGTACGAGGCTGAGGAAGATCGGCTCCAATTGCTGTGTAAGGGGCATGGGTGGCTGATTGGATTCATTCTGTTCCTGCTTTACACACAAGATGGGCTGAATGTCCTCCTGGTGTTCCTACACTATAGCTTCGATGTCTTACATGTCCTGCGCCTGTTCCTGACCAAGCTGCTTAAGATATCATTGTCCTCATCCTGTTGCACAATGACAAGTTTGGAGACTTATGGAATCTCCCTGCTGTTATGCCACATTTCGAATGTTGAATTGAGCAGGCAGGTTGCGTGGTCCACAGTATGTAGCTCAGTGGTTAGCACTGTTGCCTCCCAGCACCAGAGATCTGGTTCAGTTTCAGTCTCGGGTCATTGTTTGTGTGGATTATGCACATTCTCCCTGTGCCTGCAAGGGGTGCCTGTCGGGTACTGCAGTTTCCTCCCAAAGTCCCAAGATGTGCCAGTTAGGTGCATTAGGCATGGAAAATGTTAGGTTGCAGAGATTGGGTTGGGAAATGGGTTGGGGAGTGGGGTTTGTATGGTATGGCCTTCAGAGGATCAGCGTTTAGTCGATGGGTCAAATGGTCTGCTTCCACGCTATAGGGATTCTATGATTAACATCTTCATTGCAGAATTCAGTTGAGGGAATAATATCTGAATTAATACCAATACCCTTTCTTAGTGAGGAGATTAAATCTGTGCACATTACTCCAGAAGTGATCTCACTAAGACCATGTACAGCAGCAGCCACACTTGACCAGCCTGCTGTAAGATTCCTACTCAGGTTAGAGCAGGCTCAGCTGTCATGGGAATACACCATTTTGTTGAAAATGAATGGTGTGCTGACCTTCATTTCAGGATGTTTTGAGTACAGGAATAAGGGTGTCTTACTGCAGCTATACAGGGCCTTGGTGAGACCCCATCTTGAACATTGTGCAGTATTGCGTGCAATTTTGGTCTCCTTACCTAATAAAGGACAAACCTGACATTGAGGGAGAGCAGCGAAGGATGACCAGACAGATCTCTGGGATGACAGGCTTGTTGTGGGAAGAGGGTTTGAGGCGACTGTGCCTGTATTCCATGAGGTTTAGGAAAATGGGTGAACTATATAAAACTCTGACATGGCGAGACAGATTGGAAGCAGGGATGATAATTCCCCTGGGTGGGATATCCAAAACACGGGCTCACAGTGTTGGGTACAGACAGGCCAAAGTGCGTTGAGATGAGACTAAATGCCTGCACTCAGAGACTCGTGAACTTGGGGAATTATTTCCCTGATCAGGTTATGAAAGCTAAGGTACTGAATATAAATAAAGATTTCAAGACACAGAAGGGATGAGGACAGTGCAGGAGTTTGGTTGTGGAGGTATAGAATCAGCAATAATTACAGGCAGTTATCCAATAATATGGCAACTGTATTCCCGTGGAACACCGTGTTATAGAAAACGGTGCAATATCAATAATGGGGCCAATGGGAAAAAGAGACTTCGGTGCGGACCCCCAAAATTACCAGTAAAAATCAAAACAAAAATAATAGTCAGCCTAACACAAACAATAGCACAGGCTGCATAAATATTTAAACTGTGTATTGTGAGGAGTTAGTGCAGTAAATGTCACCCTTTAACACTACAGACACTGACTACAGCACTGTACCTTTCACCAAGATCTTCACCAGAAAGCGCGCGAGCTGACTGACCACGTGATGCCGAAACAGCATTCCAGTTCTCTCCTAGGTATTCCCCTCCCGGTTTGAAATAAAATTCCTTCTAAATGTAGACTACAAATCCCACATTCAGGCTGAATTTCAAGGCTTGCAGAGCGGATTACATTCCTGCTTTATCTGAACACACTGAGGGTGCATTTGGCAGACAGAGGGATCCTGAGGCTGGGATTTACTGTTCAGCTGGTGCCAGAGACGGTCTCCCATAACAGTGAACGGGAGCTCGCTTTATAAAGAAAGGGGCACAATTCACTAATTGTGTTGCAGCGAAATTGCGTTTAATAAGCACACCTTATTGGATAGCTGCCTGTATATTGAATGGAGGATCAAAATTTATGCACCAAAGGGAATACAGTAGTTCCTATTTTATATGTTCTGATGTTTAAACATACTAAAGGATATGAACACTGTGTGGGGAAAACTGAATTGAGGAGATTTTCACCATGAACTAGAATGGAGGGTGCTCAGTGTGTTGAATGACCTACTCCATTCCCGATGTTTCTGTGCAGTCTGTGGGAAAGCTCTGTAAATGCTGTCACCAACTCCTAGATGTTAGGAAGGAGGTCTCTGCAGGGTCAATAAGATAGTGTTTCCCGTTCCAATACTGAGGCTGGTGCTGGGTGTTGTTTTATTCTTTAAGACCTCAGAGCAGTTGATACAGTAGAGTTTGTTGCTTGGCCGTTTCCGAGACCATTGAAGAGTTTTTCATATATCTGTGTGTCTGGAGTCACTTTTAGGCCAGACCAGGAAAGCACCCGAGATTCAATTCCTGAAAGTACATTGGGGAAGGAAATTGGCATTTACAATCGACATTGGCTTCAAGGTCACTGTTAATGACTCCAGGTTTTACATCTCGATATTTTATTATTTATAATGTCCACCAGCTTCCAGAACATTAGCGTGGTCTCGATTAGTAATCCAGTGATATTTCTACAACAGCACCATCTCCACATGGGGAGCTATCTGAAACCACACTGAGCAGGTTATTTCTGTGCTACTTTACAGATCTGTCAAAAAGAACTCCCACCAATGTGGCTATTGCAATGGGATTCAGGGCTTGGTAAATGGTCAGACAGTAGTTATTCCCTTGTTATGGGACTGGACATAGCTGAGTAAATTTCCACATTGCTAGGGAGATGTCAGAGTTGGAGATTGAATGAAACAGCTTCCCCAGGGACACGGCTTGTTGTGCAGCATAAGTCTTCAGTCCTATTGCAGGAATGGGGTCAGGACCCATTGCCTTTGTCGTATTTACTGCATTCAGCTGTTTCTTCATGTCACATGCAGTGAGTCAGATCGATTATAGACTGGCATCGGGTGATTCTGTGGGCAGCATGGCGAGGGTGAGGTGGATCATCAACTCAACACTTCTGGCTGAGGACAATGCAGATAATACAACCATGTCTTTTACACTGATGTACAGGGCTGTCCTGTTATTTAGGTTGGTGATATTTATGGAGTCCTCTCCTCCAGGGAGTTGTTTAATAGTCCATCGACATTTATGTCTGGATGTGGCAGCACTGCAGAACTTCGATCTGATCTGTTAGTCTTGGTATCATTTCGCCCTCTGTATCAGATGTTAGTCCTGCTGTTGCGAATATAACCAGTCAAGTGCGGTAGCTTTAATGGATTGTCATCAGGTTTAGGTACACATGGTTCCGACCCCATCATGTTCACCCGCACTCATCGCTGAACCGTAGATCAGCTTGATGGTAATGGTAGGCTGAGGGATTATCCTGGGGAAAATGTTACAGATTGTAGTTGAATACAATTCTGCTGCAGCTGTGATTCTACCACATCACATGAATGCCCACTTTGAGCTCCAATATGTTCAATTTAATTCTACTGACTATCCCCCTGTTAATACCAAGACCCATTCACCCATCAGCCCTGTACTCAGTGTCTTAACCTGGTGTCTGATGTGGTTAACACTTCAATTTTCCTATTCTCATTGTGCTGAGGGTCTCTTTCTGGTGTCACGCCTCCAATTTGTTACTTTACTCAAACCCCTTAACATATGCATCTGAATCTTTTCCATTCCCCCCAATGCCATCTTCTGTGTTTGATGTGAATGTGTTCCCCTCTGTTTCTCTCGCTGACCAAGATTAAGAGCTCTGCAGTATCAGTGATGCCAGATTTATGTAGTTTCAGATCAAGGAATTTGTGCACCTTGCATTATCGGTTACATCCAAGTGTATTCTGTGTGAGACAGAGCGTTTGAGCAGCTTTAACACACGTCTATGGAACTTGTTCAAAAACAGAAATTGCTGATGAAACTCAGCAGGTCTGGCAGCATCTCGTGGAATGAAAGCAGAGTTAATCTTTCAGGACCAGTGACCATTCTACAAAGCTCCCATTTTCTCCAGCAATTTTTGCATTTTTATTTCCAGTATTCATAGTTATTTATTTAATTGAAAACTTGTTCTGAGCCTATTCATTTCCAGAGAAACTCAACAGGTCTGGCATCATCTACAGAGACAGAGAAACAGAGTTACTGTTTCAAGTCCAGTATGACACTTCTTCAGAAATGAAAAAGTATTGGAAAATGAGCTTTATAATACCTTGACAGATGTGGGGAGTGGGTTGACAGGTAAAAGAGGGTGTGGCAAAAGATAAACATGCTTTTAGTAGTGGTGAACGAGAAGACCATGTGAAATAGCTTTAAATTAAGATGTGAATAGGGAAAAGGGTTTCTCTCTATTGAGTGAAAGATAAAGAAGATGCAACCACAGAAGGTCATAGAGAGGCCAGGAGGGAGATTGTACGGAAATTGGAGAACAGTTATAATGGGGTCAGACTGTGAAATTATGAAATTGTACATTAACTTCTAAAGGCTGTAACGTACGAAAGTGTAAAGTGCGTTGTTACTCGACCTTGGGATGTGCTGCCTTGGAACATTGCAGCAGCCCAGGGCTGAAATGTTAGCATGAGAGCAAGGTAAGTTACTGAAATGGGAAGCAATGAGAAGGCCAGGGTCATTTCTACAGACAGAGTGGGTGTGTTCCTCAAAGCAATCGCTATTTGGTCTCGCCAATATAAAGAGACTGCATTATGAGCAGCAATGACGGGAGATCAGATTGAAAGGTTACAAGTGAAATGCTGCTTCACCTGGAAGCTATGTTTGGGGCCTTGGATAGTGAGGAGGGAAGAGATGAATGGACAAGTGTTGCAACTTCTGTAATTGCATGGGATGGTGTCATGGGGGAGTGGGGAAACGTTCGGGGTGATGGACAGTGACACAGAGGGAACGGTCGCTGTGAAATACTGACCGAGGACGGGAGGGGAAGATGTGTTTGATGATGCTGTCCTGCTGGAGATGGTGGAAATGGCGTAGGATGAATATGTGAATGTGGATTCTTGTGCAGGAGGAAGTGTGGACAAGGAGGAACTATCATTGTTCTGGGGTGGAGGGGACGGATTGAGGGCAACACCGTGGGGGATGGGACAGGCATAGCTGAAGGCCCTGTCCACCAGAGTTCGGGGATTTCTGGTTTGACGGAAAAGGAGGTCACGTTAGACACAGTTCACAGGAATGTGGCATCGTCAAACAGAAAAAACAGAGATGGAGAAACTTGGAGAATGGAGTCAGCCTCCACTGATCTTGTGCTCAGCCACAGGCAGAAGTTCCTTCTGAATGATTGAAAAGAACCAGGCATCTAATTTGAGGATTTCTGCCTCACATCTGGTCTGAAGCATAATGTGAAAATAGACCCAGAGGAAGGTCAGTGAGTATACATGAGCAGACTTTCAAGCAGATATCCCAAACCGATCAGTAATTATTGTTTCTGTTGAAAAAGATGAACTTGATAAGCAGCGAAGCACCCATGGTTGACAAAGGCTCTCAAGGATACTATTGATAAGCATTAGTGGAGGGCAAGATGTAGGATATTTATTTCAGGGAACAGAAGCAGATGCTTGGCATGAATTTCAGCTGTGCTTCCTGAATTCCCCACAGAAACTGCTGCCATTGCTGCTCCATCGTCTTCCCTGCTCGTGTCCCCTTCCTGATTCTAGGTTCTTCCTCTCAAATTACAGAGTACATTATCTTACATTATGGTCCCTCCCCACTTCACCTGAAACTCTTTGTTCAAGTCTACCTACTCTGCAATAGCATCAAGCTGCGTTTAAAGCTGCCACTTTGCTCTGGTCCCAGTGTGGCTCGGCCTCTCCATTCATGCTGTTTTACACCTCCCACTCACATCTCACTCAGGAAAGTTTCCTTCTTTGAGTAAACCTTATTGAAAAGACCTCTCCCCTTTTACACTGAATTCACACTGTGATCCAAATTTCAAAAGTTATACTCAGCCTTCATCTCACTCTGCTAAAGGCAACTGCACGCTGACCGTGTGGTACAAAAATTCCTCTTCTTATATGGTACAGGCCAGTGATGCTCTTTCACTGTAGAGATAATCACCCCATTTGTACAAAGCAATTCAGATGTTTGACCTCTTATTGGTACTCGTAACAGTTTCCTGCTGCCTTAGTATTATAACATGGAGAAAAATAAATCACAGTATGAAGTTTGGGCTGAAGGTTATTTACCTGTCATATGAATACTGTTTCAAATTTGCAGTGCTTTATCTTGAAATGCTTGTTCGTAAAGTTATTGTCAGATAGAATGTAGGAGGTTGAGGGGTGACATTGTAGAGGTTTATAAAATCATGAAAGGTATGAATAGAGTGACCAGCCAAGGTCTTTCCCACGGGATGGGGGAGTTCAACCATAGAAGGCAGAGGTTTAAGGTGAAAGAGGGGAGATTTGAAATGGACGAAGGATCAATGTTTTCACACAGAGGGTGACGTGTGTATGTGGAATGAGCTGTTAGAGGAAGAGTGGGAGATGCAAGTACAGCTACAACATTTAAAACTCATTAGGACAAACATAGGAATGGGAAAAGTTTAGAGGCATATGGACAAAATGCAATCAGATGGGACTAGTTTAGTTTGGAAAACCTGGTCAGCATGGACAAGTTGGACCAAAGGGTCTGTTTGTGCGCTATATGGCTGTATCAATCTAGAAAGCGAGGAAAAGGGGAGAAAAGCCATGATGTAGCAAATTGGCAAGAAATACAAAAACAAGCAGCACGAACTTTTCCGAGCATATAAAAAAAGTTCAAGATGAGTGTGTGATCTTAGGTGAAATTAATTAGGAAAGTATACTGAGGATAATTGGAGGGTGTGACTGAAGAATTGGCTACAGGGAGCAGACAGATAATTTACACCCATGTTTTATATCTTTCCTCACAGGGGAAGGCACAGTAAGTATTTCAATGATGTAAACAAAATGGTAATAGGAGGGAAGTTCTTGAACCATCTCTAACGAAAGGAACAAGGATTTTCTAACAGATAAGAGTAAGAGTAGACAGGCCAGCAGTAATTCATAGCTGGTTTTAAAAGAAGTGGTCACAGTCTTGTGGTCATGGCGCCCTCTCTATCAGATGTTAGTTCTGCTGTTTGTTAATGTAAGCAGTAAGTGCAGTAGCTTGATTGGGTTATCATCAGGTTTACGTACACACGGTTCTGACCGTGGCATGTTCACCCACACATCATCACTGAAGCGGAGATCAGCTTCATGGTAATGGTAGACTGAGAGATTATATTGTGGTTGAATATAATTCTGCTGCTGCTGCTGCTACAACAGCTGCTATGATTTACAGCATCACATGAATGCCCAGTTTGAGATGGAATAACTGCAATACAATTCTGCTGCCTGTCCTCATTCGCACGGGGACACGGTCGTCCTCCTCCCCTGTACACAGTGCCCTATCCCAGTTTCTCATGTGGGAACACTTCCTTTTTCAAAAATTCTCATCCTGTTTGGGTATCTTCATGATGCCATGCCTCCAATTGTCGCATTCCTCAAAAGCATTTAACGTTTTCACCTGAATATTTTCCGCTCCAGTAATGCCATCTTCTCTTTAAAGCAAATGTGTTTCCCGCTGTTTCTCTCCATAACCATGATTAAGAGCTCTGTCGTGTCAGTGACGACAGCCTTATGTAGTTTCAGAACAAATGAATTTGTATACCTTGCGTGATCATTCACTTCCCGGTGTATGGCTCTCCATGTGGGCCAGGGCGTGTGAGCAGCTTTGACACACATGTTTGAAACTTATTCAAAAACAGAAAGTGCTGAAGACACTAACCAGTCTGACAGCATCTGTGGAGTGAAAGCAGAGTTCATCTTTCGGGTTCTGTGACTGTTCCTCAAAGCACCCAGTAAGTCCAACAATTTTCGTTTTTGTTTCAGATTTCCTGTATCCAATGATCTTTGCTATATTGAAAATGTATTCTGTAACTTTTCATTTTTGAAGGAACTTAGGGGTCTGGCAACATCTAAGAGACATAGAAACAATGTTAATGTTTCAAGTCCAGTGTAAATCTTCTTCAGACGTGTAAGGGATTGGAAAGTGAGCGCTTTAGTACCTTGGCAGAGGTGGGAAAGAGTGTTTGGAGGCCCAGTGTGAAAGACAAATGGGCTTGAAATTGTTGTGAAAGAGACACAGGTATATAATGGGTGTAAATTAATGTGTAAATATTAGAAATTGATTTTCTCTGTTGAATGGAACATAAACACGACACGAACTTAGGGAGCCCAGGAGGGAGAGTGTACAGAAAATGGAGAACAGCCATAGTGGGTTCAGGCTGTGAATTTATGGAATTCAATATTACAGACTGTAACGTACCAAAGTGTAAAGTGAGGTGTTACTCGAGCGTGGGTTGTGCTTCATTGGAACATTGCAGCAGTCTGCATTTTCTTAGAATCCCGACAGTGTGAAAACAGGCCCTTCTGCACAACAGATCTATTCTGACCCTCCAAAGAGTATGCGAACCAATCCCATTCTCTACCCTAATACTATACGGAGACCATTGACTATTGCGCCTAACATCAACATCCCTGAACACAATCGGCAATTCAGCATGGCCAGTTCACCTAACCTGCACAACTTTGAACTGTGGCAGGAAACTAGAACACCCAGAGGAAATCGAACCCAGTTCCCTGATGCTGTGAGGCACCAGTGCAAACCACTGAGACACCGTGCCATCCAGGACCGAAATATTATAAGACCACAACTCTATACCAGCAGAAATGAAGCCATTCGGACCATCAAGTCTGCTCCGGCATTCGATCACGAATGATAGATTTTCAACCCCATTTCCCTGCTTCCTGCCAGTTATCTTTGATCCCCTTGTCAATCAAGAACTTATCTGAGTCTGTTTTAATTATACTAAATAGAACGTAGAACAGGACAGCACAGAACAGGCCCTTTGGGCCACGAAGTTGTCCTGAGATTTAATCTTAATATAAAATATAGTAATTTAACCTATGCACCCCTCAACTCACTGCTATTCACGTGCAGGTTCATCAGTCGCTTAAATGTCCCCAATGACTTTACTTCCACCAACAGAGCTGATAATGCATTCCATGCTTTCACAACTCTCTGCATAAAGAACCTACCTCTGACGTCTCCCTTTTACCTTCCTCCTAAATCTTCAAAATATGAATTATCGTACTAGTCAATCCTACCCTGGGGAAAAGTCTCTGGGTATTGACTCTCTCTATTCCTCTCATTATTTTGTACACCTCGATCAGATCTCCTCTCTCCTCTTTGTCTCCAGAAAGGTCCAAGCTTGTTCAACCTTTCTTCATGAAGCAAGCCCTTCAGTCCAGGCAGCATCCTGGTAAACTTTCTTTGCACCCTCTCTAAAGCCCCTGTATCTTTCCTATAGTAGGGGGTCCACAACTGGACACAATACTCCGAGTGTGGTCTCACCAGGGACTTGTGGAGCTGCAGAAAAAAAAACTTTGTGGCTCTTAAGCTCAATCCCCCTGTTAATGAAAGCCAAAACAGCATATGCTTTCTTGATACCCTATCCACTTGCGTGGCATCTTTGAGGGATCTATGCACTTGCGCACGCAGATCCCTCTGTACCTCCACACTGCCAAGAATCCTGTATTTAATGCTATATTCAGGATTCGAATTTGACCGTCCAAAATGAATCACTTCGCATTTACCCAGGTTGAACTCCATCTGCCATTTCTCAGCCCAGCTCTGCATCCTGTCTATGTCACGCTGCAGCCTACAGTAGCCCTCTATACTATCGATGACGCCTCCAATCTTTGTGTCATAAGCAAATTTACTAACCCACCCCATAACCTCCTCATCCAAGTCATTTATAAAAATTAAAAAGAGCAGAGGCCAAAGGACATAGCCCTGTGGGATCCCTCTCAACACTGTCCTCCAAGCAGAATATTTTCCATCTACAACCACTGTCTGCCTTCTGATAGCCAGCCAATTCTGAATCCAGATAACCAAATCTCCCTGTATCCCATACTTCCTGACTTTATGACTGAGCCTTCCATGGGGAACCCTGTCAAATGCCTTGCTGAAGTTCACATGCACCACGTCCACTGCTCGACTGTCGTCGACCTGTCTTGACACCTCCTCAAAGAAATCAATCAGATTTGTGAGGCATGACCTGCCGCTCACAAAGCCATCTTTAATCACACAATGCTTTCCCAAATAGTCATAAATCCTATCCCTCAGAATTTTTTCCAAACTTTGCTGACCGCAAACATAAGATTGACTTGTCAGGGATTTCCCTATTACCCTTCTTGAAATAATTAACAAAATTCGCCTCCTTCCAATCCTCCGGTACAACTCCTGTGGAGACTGAGGAATCAAATATCCTCACCAGCAGCTTAGCAAACGCCTTTCTCGCTTGCCGGAGCTGTCTAGGATAAATCTGGCCCTGGGGACGTATCTATCTTAATGTTTTCCAAAATTTCTACCACATCAATTTCATCAATCTTGATCTGGACCAGCTCCTCTAAGTTTTCATTTGCAGCAAGTTCCCTTTCCCTGGTGAAAATCGAAGCAAAAAACTCATTTAGGACTTCCCCTATCTGCTCAGACTCCACGCATAAGTTCCCTACTCTATCCCTGATTGGCCCCACCTTCTCCCTAATTATTCCCTTATTCCTCACGTATGAGAAAAATGCTTTGGGATTCTCCCTAATCCTTCTTGCCAAGCCTTTTTCGTGCCCCATCATGGTTCGCCTCGGTCCATTTCTGAGCTCCTTTCTAGCGAGCCTGTAATCCTCTAAAGCTGTGTTAGATTCTTGCTTCCTCCATCTTCCATAAGCTGCCTGCTTCATTTTGACGAGACGTTCCTCGGTTCTCGTCATCCAAGGTTCCTTAATATTACCCCTTCTTACCTGTCTCAGAGGAACAAATTTGTGTATCACTCGCAACAACTGCTCCTTAAACAGTCTCCACATGCCCACTGTGCCCTTTCTGTGGAACAATTGCTCCCAGTCTGTACTTCCCAACTCCTGTCTGATAGCATCATAATTTCCTTTTCCCTAATTAAATATCTTCCTTCAGAAACTGCTCCTTTCACTCTCCCAGACTGTGCTACATGTGAGGCAGTTGTGATCACTTTCACCAAAGTGCTCTCCCAACATTAGTTCTGACACCTGTCCTGGCTCGTTGCCGAACACCAAATCCAAAATGGCCTCTCCCCTTGTTGGTCTGTCTCCATACTGAGCAAGGAAACCATCTTGAACACACCTGACAAAAACGGCTTCATCCACACCATCTGCACTTAGGAGGTTCCAGTCGATATTGGAAAAGTTGAAATCACTCATAACATTAACCCTGCTACGTTTGCACTTTTCTGGAGTCTGCCCGCCTATGAGATCTTCAATCTCTCTACTGCTATTAGATGGCCTGTAGAAAACTCCCAAATCCGGTGACTGTTCCCTTGCTGTTCCTAACTTCCACTCATACTGACTCAGTAGACAAACCTTCCTCAACAACCTTCATTTCTGTAGCTGTGACGCCCTCTCTGATTAGCAATGTGACATCCTCTCCTCATTTTCCACCCACCCCGTTCTTTTTTAGATAAGATAAGATTACTTACAGAGTGGAACCAGGCCCTTCGGCCCAACAAGTCCACAGAACCCTCCACAGAACAACCCACACAGAACCATTCCCCTACATTTACCCCTTCATTTAACATTACGGGCAATTAAGCATGTGCCAGTTCACCTAATCTGCACATTTTTGGATTATGGAGGGAAACCGGAGCACACCCACGGGGAACATGTGCAAACTCCACACAGACAGTTCCCTGAGTTGGGAATTGAACCCGGGTCTCTGGCGCTGTGAGGCAGCAGTACTAATCATTGAGACTCTGTGCTGCTCTGAAACATATTTAAACGTTTTAAACCCTGGAACATCAAGCAACCATTCCTGCCCCTGTGAAACCTACGTCTCCGCATGGCCACGATATCGTAGCCTCAAGTACTGATCCATAATCTAAGTTTGTCACTCTTAGTTCAGACATTCCTTGCATTAAAGCAGATGCACTTTAACTGATCCCTTTGTTTCATGGCGTGAGAAACCTTCCTGATAGATTCAATATATCCTCTCACTGTCCCGTCTGCAACTAAACCCCTCTCAGACATGTGGTCTTATTCCTAACCCCCTCCCAAACGCGTTTTAAACACGCCAGAATCATACGAGCAAATCTCCCAAACAGGCCACTTGTGCCCCTCCAGTTTAGGTGCAATGCGTCCTTCATGTACAGGTCCCACCTTACCCAGAAGGTATCCCGATGGTCTAGGTATCTGAAGCCCTCCCTCCTGCACCAGCCCCGCAGCCAATTGTAAATCTGCATTCGCTGACTGTTCCTCATCTCACTAGCTCGTGGCACCGGTAGCAAACCTGAGATCACTACTCTACTCGTCCTGCTCTTCATCCTCCAAACTAACTCTCTGTAGTCACTTTTCAGATCCTCAGTCCCTTTCCTGGCTATATCGTTGGTGCCAAATGATCTGGTTTCCACAGCCTTCTGTGGTAAGGAATTCCACAATGTCACTACTCTCTGGATAAAGACGTTTCACCTTATCCCCGTTCTAATGGGTTTTCCCTTTTCTCTACGCCTGTGTCCTCCTGCCAGTGCCAACATCCTCCCAATTTTGTCTGTATTCAGGTCATTCAGTATTCTGTAAATTTCAATATGATTTTCACCCCCCCCTCCCCCCCACCCATCCTTCTAATCTCCATCGAGTATAAACCCAGAGTTCTCCAATGTTCCTAATGTGTTAAGTTTTTCATTTCTGGTGAACCTTCTCTTGACACACACCAAGGCTACTACATCCTTCCTGAGGTATGAGGCACAAAATACTGGAAATGTGGTCTGACCAGAGCCTTAGAAAGCCTCAGAATCCCCGCCATTATATCCTACTCCTCTCGAGATGAATGACAACATCGTATATGCCTTCTTAACTACTGACTGAACCTGCAGGTTTATATCAGGCAAATCCTGCTCTTGAAATCCCAAGTCCCTTTGTTCCTCAGATTTCTGATTTTTCTTCCCATTTAGTAAATAGTCCATGCCTGTATTCTTCATACCAAAGTGCATGACCTCACATTGCCCCAAATTGCATTCCATCTGCTACTCCTTTTCCCACTCTCCGAAACTGTCGAAATCATTCTGCAGGCTCCCTGCCTCCTCAATATTACATGCATCTCCACCTATCTTGGCTTCATCTGCAAACGTAGCCAGAATGTCTTCTGTCCCGCCACTCCGATCATTAACCTATAAAGTGAAATGTTGTGACTCTTGTGGAACACTGCAAGTCACCGGCTGCCATCCTGAGAGGGACAATTTTATCCTCAATCTGCATCCTGTAAGAGAGGCAATCTTTTACCCATGCTAGTACCTATCCTCTGAGAACCATGGGTCCTTATCTTACTCTGCAGCCTCCTGTGGGGTACCATGTCAGAGGCCTTCTGGAAGTTCAGATAGGTAACTCTCTATTGTCCAAACCGTTGTTACCTCCTCAAAGAATTCTCATTATCTTGAGAGCAATGTAGGTTCTTGAAATGGGGAGCAATCAGAATGACAATGTCATTCCGACAGACAGAGTGGAGATGTTCATCAAATCAGTTTCTGTTTAGCTCAGTAATGTAAAGGAGACTGCATTGTCAGCAGCAATGATAGGAGATTGGATTGAAAGCGTATAAGTGAAATGCTGCTTCACCTGGATTGTGTTTAGAGCCTTGGACAGTGAAGAGGGAAGAGATGAATGGGCAAAAGTTGCAGCTTTACGTGGGAAGGTTCCATGGGGGTGTGGGGAACTGTTCGAGGTAATGGAGCTTGCCACAGAAGGACTGGTCCCTCTGAATTTCTGACGGTGGACTGGAGGGGAAGATGTGTTTACTGGTGCTGTCCTGCTGGAGGTGGTAGAAGTGGCGGAAGATGATTCTGTGAATGCAGATTCTAGTGCAGAAGGAAGTGTGGACAAGGGGAGATCTATCATTGTTCTGGGTAGGAAGGGACGGAGTGAGGGCAGAAGTGAGGGCCAGACACAGCTGAAAACTCAGTCCATCAGAT
Organism: Chiloscyllium punctatum; assembly: GCF_047496795.1. Classification (NCBI taxonomy): domain Eukaryota; kingdom Metazoa; phylum Chordata; class Chondrichthyes; order Orectolobiformes; family Hemiscylliidae; genus Chiloscyllium; species Chiloscyllium punctatum. The sequence continues at coordinate 52,854,215 of NC_092785.1, forward strand.
TTAGGGGATTTCTCGTTTGAGAGAAAAGAATGACATGTAGGAATCTTCCCATTGGAATGTGGCATCATCGAACAGAAATGACAGAGCCAGGGAAACTGGGAGAATGGAGTCACCTTTAGCTGATCATGTGTTCAGCCACATACGTAGGTTCCCCCCGAATGACTGAAAAGAGCCAGGCATTTCAAATGCAGATATATGTCATATATCTGGTCAAATACGGAGTGTGAAAATAGACACAGATGAAGGTCAGCAGATATGTGTGTGGCGGGGGTGGGGTGTTGGGGGGAGGAATGTGGGAACATTTAAGCAGGTACTAATTAATAACTCTCAGTAATGTTTGGCTCTAGTGAAAAAGAAGATGATATGAAAATGTGAAGATGAACCATCCATGATGAACAAATGCTGTGAAGTATGCTAATCAATCACAAACTAAAGAATTCAGATTGTTAATCGTTGGCCACATTTGGGTAGTTAACTTTTGGAACAAGAAGCAGATTGTATAAAACAAAATACAAAGAAACAACATTTCAAAACTGGCAAGAATATTAAAAGAAACTAACCGCAAGAGTTTTCCCATATCGAATAAAAAACTTTCATGATGTGTGTGTGACCCTTGGAAGGAAGGCAGGAAAGAATATGTGGGACACCTGTAAGATGTGACTGGGGAACTGATTTCAGGGAACATGCAGAGAAGTTAAAACATTATTTTACATTGTTCCTCGCAGGGGAAGGCACGAAGAGTTTCAATATTATAAACAAAATTGTAGTCAGATGAAAGTTTTGCATTGTCTCTCACAAAATGAACAATGCTTTCCTCAAACAGAAAAGACCAAAGGTAAACAGCTCATCAGCAATTCATAGCTTGTTTTGATAGAAATGGTTACAGAGTGACTGGTGGCACTGTGTGAAATATTCCATAACTCCTGGGATTACAGGAGTGTTCCAGTGAAACTGGCGAAACTCCAAAGTGGCGTCTGTCTTCAAGAAGAGAGTGAGTCTTCAAGTGTTTAGGTGCTCCCTTTGTTTGATTAGTGGAGCATATTTGAGAGGATTAATGGCCTCATGATGCACTTTCATCCTGAGTGATTTAAAAAAAAGTAAAACTCTGCTCCTTCCTCTGATGCGTTGCATATTGGGGGATGAACATTTTGCTGAAATTGAATTATTTTGAGAATTATTTGGAACATTGTACGAACGACATCAACCAGAGGATTCTAGAAACTGCACTAATAAGAACATTTTATAACCATGTGGGGGTATTGCGTAGGTGAGAGAGAGAGAGAGAGAGAGAGAGAGAGAGAGAGAGAAGGTGCTTTATTGCAGTAGTAAGAGTGATGGAGCCTTATTCTGGGGAAGGCACTAACAGATATACAATGTGTGTGAGAGAGTAGAGAGAATACGTTGACACTTATCCTGACAGAACGGGGAAGGTTATTGATGCTTTTCCTGTATTGCTGGACTTTTCTTCGGACGCAGATACTGCACTGAGCTGGGTGGTGTGCTCAGACCATGGTCTGGGAAGAGAATGATCCCCCTCTGTACTAGACCATTCACCATGACCTCCGTGCCTCTGTCGTCAAGCTGTGGTGTAATTTCCCTTTATCTGCCATGCTCGGATAAACTGTGCAGGGCAGTTCCAAACTGAGAAAACTCAACCATGTGCCCATTGGCCTTTTTATGATGGCAGCAGTACCAGTGATCAGGTGCATCCGGGCGATGGTGAGCACCTCCAGCCATAATGGGTGGGAAAATCGTGCTGGCGTTGAATGAGAGGGACACCATGGGGTAGGGTGGGTAGTTAATGAGGTGAGTTCGATAAGATAAGACCAGGAAACTAACTGCCTCGTGCAGATATTCCTTCTGTCACATCAATGAAAATGGCACTGAGACAAATTATTGTACGATTCAGCCCAGTGAGTCGAAAACTCTGCTGATCCTACTCCCAGTTACAACGCTGCAGGACAAATGCTTATCGAAAATTCTATATTGCAAGACGCTATCGAAATATTCTCATTTCACAATTTTTAAACCTACCATCAGATCATTCTCTGAAATACTCTCTCAATCTCCCCCTGTCTTTTAACCAAGTACCTCCGAGTTGTTGGTATTTAAACTGATTCCCCTGCCATCTCTCTCTGGCAGTGAGTTTCACATCCACAGCACTCCTGTGTCATGCCACACTGGAGATATGGAGCTGTAAATGGAGAGGTGCTGCACATCTATCACTTCCAGCATGAGCTGCAAGGTTCCCCACGCTGGGCAGTGATCTAACAGAGTGTTACACAGCAATGCAGCGATTGGTGCACACAGCTGCGTATGCTGGGAAGGTACCTGCTCCAGATTAAAAGATAAATTCACTGCTATTTACTGTACAGCTCCCCATGCTGCACAGATATCCAGTCCGTGTGGATAGAACAATGTCTTTCTGTGTTCTGCACAGCACCCTGTGTTGAACAGATCATTTTGTCCAAATTTATTGATCAGTGCACTGTTGGACATATAAGTAGTGAACCTGTGAGCTCTGAACAGTGTTCGATCCTGGACGGATTGCTGAGCAGTGCACTAGCCTGGTCTCCGCAGTGCTTCATGCTGAGCAGTGACCTCATCTGGGTTTATGCGTGTCTGGGATGGATCTGAGAGGTGGATTGAGTATCCGATATAATTCCTGACATGATTATCACTTCTCTGGCTCAGCCCATTCCGCTGGTAAATGTGAGGTGTTATGTTTGAGATAGAATTTACTTGGTCAAAATATTTGACATTAAGCAAAACACTATTTATTCGAAGACTGTCGATAAAAGACAAAAAAATGAAGACGAACTTGCAATAACTTAATTCTGTTCGAAAACTTAGAAGAATAATAGTTTATTGAACTACTAGACAGTAATGGTTCCAATATGGTATCAACCGATAAACACAACAATGTCAAAAAACAAATGCAAGAAACAGATTGTCTGACGTGTAGTTCTCCACTCCAGGAGGAAAGGACATCAAAAGGCAGTTCTGAGAGAAATCTCAGAGAGTGTGTGTAGCACCCGGGAGAGATTTACTGCCTTCCAACTCTGCTGAGACCCCATCAATAACTGGTGAAAGGTAAAACTAAGAATCCTGGTTCTGTAAGAGTTTGACCATCACTCCACAAGACAAGGTCGCGGCTGTAAGAACACAAGGAATGGACTGTACCTACATCGTCTATGGCTCTGAAGGTGTCTCTCAAAAATGCTGAAACCCACCTAAGCCATTTCATGCTGGACAGACAGAAGTCAAAGTTAAACTTAAATAAATGAAACAAAAAGACGCAGCGGGCCTGGTGATCAGACACAGACGGCCTCGGGAGCCCAGCAATTCCTATATTGCCAAAACACAGCAGAATCATCGAGCTTGTGAAGAGAAAGAATTGTGTCTCTCCCCCACCTCGATGTTTACAACTGGAGATGTGCCATGAGCCCAATAATCTGCGATATCAAAATCCCAGCCACCCCAAGTATTATTGTGATATATCAGAGTTGCCGTGAAATGGGGTTAACTGTAGCTGTTTGTTCAGTGACTGTGATTAATATCAGTCTTCCCGGACCTAACTGGGTCACTGAAGGATTTCCCTCTTCCATAATTCGGGACTTCTTTCAACTTATTTTGCCCTAGTATTCGGGGCAGAGTCAAACTCAACAAGATTGGGATCAGCAGCTACAGAGAAAGAGCGAGAGATCAGAACCTGAGAACATTAGAATGGTCCAACAATGGATTTTAATTTGAGAAAATGAGACTGGAATGTTCCAACAATGAATCAGAATCTGAGAACGTTAGACTGGAATGTTACAACAGTGGACAGGAGTTTATCCTGGGGTCTTCACTGGGTTTCTCAGGATTGGCCGCGGTTAGATTTGCGGATACTAGCCGTACTGATAATTATTCAAGTTGGGTACTATCCCATCCTCGCTATTACTGGTGTGCCTGGTAAGTCTATCTCTATCAATTCTATGTGTGATGCTGAATGTTATTGCTATTCTGGTTGATTATATTCAACAAAAACATAAACGTTCAGTCACTTCCTTCTCATGCATTTCCAAAATACTTACTCATAAACATCTGAGAAGGTAAAAGACTGTTCAGAACCTTGAGTCTCGATTTACCGTGAACTGTTTTGTATCTCCATATTCTCTCTGTCATCAAACCTGCCGACACCCACCTATATAATATCCCCAATCTCCAGCCCTGCCTGAGTTCTGTTGCTGACTTTTCCATCACCTACCCCTTTGTTAACGACAGATTTTATGGCTCCAGTTCTCTTCTGACCTCTCTTCCAGTTACAAAATTTTGACCACAAACATGTTCTTGTCTCTACAGTTACTTCACAACAGGGACTCTTAAACAGAGTAATAATGTCACTGACTGTGTAATTCAGAGGCACGGGTTATGACTCGAAAATCATTGTCTGAAATTCTATCAAAGCCGATGACTAAATTTAAATTCCAATATCAAAAATTTGAATGAAGTCTATTTTCACTCATGGCAAGCATAAACCACTGTCTGAACTAAGTGTCACCTCAGATCCACAACAATATGGTTGCCTCCATATTGCCTTGACAAATGGCCCCGTGGTCAAGGACAGTTAGAACGGACAAAAATGCTGCCCTTGCCAGTGATGCTGGCATCCCGCGAAACAACAACATTAAAGGTGAAATAACCAAGGAAATGAGGATGCTGGCGATCTGAAATAAAATTCTCCACCGTCTGAAAGAATGTTGGAGAATCTCAGCAGGTATGGCAGTCTGTCGGAAAAAAAACAAATAACGTTTCAAGGTTAGTGAACCTATCAAAACTGAATAAAACTGAGAAATAATATTATTATATCAGGGATGGATGGTAGGGTGAGCGGGAGGTTTGTGTTGAGTGGATGATGTCCAGCAAGAGAGAGAAAGTGAGAGTGAATGAGAGACAGATGGAGAGAGAGAGAGAGAGAGAGAAAGGAAACGCAAGCAAAAGGATTGCTGATGATGGACTGGAAGGAAAACAGAATGGGAAGTTATTCTACCATTTCCCCTTTTCACATATTCCTGAGTATCATATTTATTATGGGATGTCCTTGCTTACCGTGAGTTATGTTCCCTCTATCTCTCTTATAGTCGCTGAGTTGTAGAGAAACGTAAAGTTCAATGGTCAACTGTTTCTTTGGAGAGAGGAACTATTACTGTGCGACTGTGTAGAGATGTAAGAGCTTTCTCACCAGGAAGAGAAACTGAGGAGCTGAAAAATGTATTGCTGGAAAAGCACAGCAGGTCAGGCAGCATCCAGAGATCAGGAGAATCGACGTTTCGGGCATGTGCCCTTCTTCAGGAATGAGGAAAGAGTGCCAAGCAGGCTAAGATACAAGGTAGGGAGGAGGGACTTGGGGGAGCTGCGTTGGAAATGCAATAGGTGGAAAGAGGTTAAAGTGAGGCTGACAGGCCGGAGAGGTGGTGGGGGCGGAGAGGTCAGGAAGAAGATTGCAGGTTAGGAAGGCGGTGCTGATTTCGAGGGATGGGATTGAGACAAGGTGGGGGGGGGGGGAGTCGAAATGAGGAAGCTGGAGAAATCTGAATTCATTCCTTGTGGTTGGAGGGTTCCCAGGCAGAAGAGGAGGAACTCTTCTGCTCATGCCCGAAACGTCGATTCTCCTGATGTTTGGATGCTACCTGACCTGCTGTGCTTTTCCAGCAATACATTTCTCAGCTCTGATCTCCAGTATCTGCAGTCCCCACTGTCTCCTAGAGAAACTGAGGAGACCGAGGCATTTTCAATACTGAATGGATGCATTGTAGGTGTGGGGAATTCACTTGCTGCTGCCATCTGGAAAGTCAGTGGAGTCTCTGGGGATGGTGTTCTCAGGATAGTGATGTCAGCTACTGGGTTCATTCAGGGAGCCCCGGTGGTCTGGGGACCCCACTCTGAATACTGCATTTACAGTGTGTCTGGGTCCATGATAAACAATTGAGGCTGAGACTACAAATAAGCGAAGCTGTACCAACAGGGAGGAGTGAGGCACTATATTTTCCTCTCAGGGATTTCCAGGAACATTTGTCTAAGCTGCACCCATTCAGGTGTAAAGTGTAAAACTAGTTTGTCTCAAAACTAAGGTGGTCACTGAGCTGTATTCTCTCTTTCAGTATAACCTGTGTTCTCACACCAGTAGCAGGACTGCGCTGACACTCATGATGAATGAAACTGGATTGATTCTGGAACTTTTCAGGTAGCAGTGGGTAATATATCCACCATCTCTGAAGTGCAGTCCTCCAATGTATTCACGAGTTGGCTGAAATCATCTGCCTGCTGAGAGGAATGCATTGGTTCCATCTCCACAGGGGAAGGTACAGAAACTACTTTCCACAAATATTAGGGAACAGAGGGACTGGTAAAAATTGGAAACTGCAGGAAATCAGAATTAATGAAGTGTATGTTATTGAAAATCTAATTGAATTGAAGTTTCATAAGTTGCTGCATCTGATGAGCTCCATCCCAGAGTGATTGAGATGAGAACAAAGCTTGTGAAATAATTACTGATTATTCTTCAAAGCTAGTTAGATTCTGGAAAGGATCCTGCAGACTGGACAGCAGCTATTGTCAACCTAAATATTTAAAACAGGATGGAGAGGGAAAACAGAAAACTAAATAATTTGATGTCAGCTTTGAGAGAAAAAAATATTGGAACCTTTTATAAGGAACGTGACGATAAGACACTTGGAGAATAATGATACAATTTGGTACATTGGGCCTAGATTCAGGAAAGGGAAATGATCCTTGATAAACCTGTTTGTGGAGATTGTCCGTTGTGACATCGAAAGTTGAGAACCAATGGGATTGGTGTATTTAAGACCATAAGACCACAAGACATAGGAGTGGAAGTAAGGCCATTCGGCCCATCGAGTCCACTCCGCCATTCAATCATGGCTGATGCGCATTTCAGCTCCACTTGCCAGCGTTCTCCCCGTAGCCCTTAATTCCTCTAGACAACAAGAACCTATTAATCTCGGGTATTTGTATTTTTAGTAGACGCTTGACATGTCTGAATACAGGTGAGTGGGGAATGTTAGAGTCCATGGGTAGTTAGGGGTGGAATATATACCACATGGATTAAACATTGAGTAACGGAGATACGAGAAGAATACTGTTATTCTCTGGACTGAAGGATTGATGGGAGGCAGCAGGATCAGTGTTTGGGCAATAGCTGTTCACAAGGTATAAAAATGATTCAGATGTGAACAACAAATATCATCATGTACATTTATATTTATTAAATGGTAGAGAGATTGGCGAGTGCTTTTGTTGAAAAAGTCCTGGATGTCCTTGGTCACAAGTCACTGACAGAATTCATACAGGGGAAGGAAGTAAATGATACGTGGCTCTTCAGGCAAAATGATTGAAGTACAAAAGTTAGAAAATCTTTCCCACTGATCGTGTTTTGTTGAGATAGTATTTGGTGCTTTGTGTAAAGGTTTGGTCTGCTTTATAATCAATGATATCTTTGTCACCGAGACAGTGCAAAGGAGTTTGACCAGACTAAACACTGGCGTGTTGTTACCATGAGGAGAGAGTGCAGTAACGATGTGCTTAATCTGTAGCGCTGTGAGAGAATAAGAAGTTGAAGCTTGATGGGTATGGACAGAAACCCATTATGACCCAAACAGCTAAATGGGGTGTCAATGTCATACTTTTCATTGGATGTTTGATTCACGACAGTTTACATGCATCTGCAGAACCCTCATGCCGATTGACAGCGAGGTGCAGGCTCTGAATGAACCCTGAACACTTTAATGCACAGTTAATGTGTGACACTGCATTGTGTGTCACTTTGTACACAGTCCTGTCAGCAGCCAAAACACCTTCATTCTGAAACAGTTAGTTATTCCCCACCGGTTTCCGACCTCCATGGAGACCATGGGTCTGCCTTCTTGGAGATGGAAGATAACTTGGAGAATGGCTAAAAAATGTTGGCTTCATTCCAACTGCCAGAAAACCATATTAAAGTAACACATATGTACCATGAGTAATTAAGCCATGTGGATCAATTTGGAGCAGTTGCCTGCGCAGCCCCTGCTCCATTTGTTTGTGATGTTGGAGCATCTCTGACACTTTCCTGTTCCTGTGTTAGTGGCTTGACAAGCTGAAAAACCTCTTCCTGATCCTTTGTAAGTGACTCCGGGTGTGAAATGGTTCTTTCTGATCCCATGGACATGACATGTGGGAGAGAGCAGACTCCCACCTTCCTGTGCAACAGGCATTAGGGACTGAAAGGGCTATCCTTCTTTTGCCCAGTAGTTTTGAAGGGATGAATGGCTTCCCCACATTCTCGTGAAACCAGCTTGAGCTGCTGAATGAACTTGTCCTTTTACTTTGGAAATGTACTATGCTGTTACATAAATGTCACCCAGACTTTAACAACACGGTCTTGAATGTTGTCCGAGTCTTGCTATACATGGTCACAGATTATTTCAAGAGCTGAAGAGGGATAGTCTGTCCTGAAAACTTTGTAGACTTCAGTGAATGCCCCCTCTTCTGCTGGCACGGTGACTCAGTAGCTAACACTGCTGCCTCATAGCATCAGGGTCCCAGGTTTGATTCGAGCCTTGGGCAACTGTCTGTGTGGGGTTTGCACATTCCCCACTTGTCTGCATGAGTTTCCTTTGGGTGCTCCGGTTTCCTCTCACAGTCCGAATATGTGCACGCAGGGTGAATTGGCCATACTAAATTGTCCATCTTGTTAGGTGCATTAGTCAGAAGGAAATGTGTTTGGGTGGGTTACTCTTCGGAGGGTTGGTGTGGACTGGTTGGGCCGACGTGCCTGTTTAAACATTGTAGGGAATCTAATCTGCTCCGTTTGGACTCAATGGGCTGAATAGCCTTCTTCCACACTGTAGGGATTCTATGATGCCACACTGGAGATGCCTGAGCTGAGGAAGCTACGCTGAGGATCTCCTGCAGATGTGTCCCACGGCTGAGATGATTGATGCCCACCAATGATAATCATCTTCCCTTGTGCCGTGAATGACTCCAAGCAGTGTAGAGGTCATAATTAATTCTCAGTAAGTGTGATTTTGTTCAGGTTCCTTGATGTCATCCTCAGTCAAATACTGCCTTGAGTTCAGGGTCAGTCTCTCTTACCTGAGCCCCTGCGTTACCTCTTTTGTTCATATCAATAGGTCATGGTGCAGAAGCAGAGAAGCTTTTCTTCAAACAGAGGGTAGTGAATGTCAGGAATTCTCTTACACAGAGATCTAGGGGAGCTAGATCACTGAAAGGGACCAGTGGTGCCCAGCTGGGATCAGTTCAGTAACCTCTGCTCTCTGTAATTTTCAAAATGATTTGGATGTGGGTGTTGAAGAGTTGGCTAGTAAGTTTGCTGATGACACAAAGGTGGTTGGAGTGGTACAGAATGTGGAGGGTTATTGTAGGTTGCAATGGGACATCGACAGGATGCAAAGCTGGGCTGAGAAGTGTCACATGGAGTTCAAACTGAAGTAATTCACTTTGCAAGCTGGAATGTGAACGCAGAATACATGGTTAAAGGCAGGATACTTGGCAGTGTGGAGAAACAGAGGGATCCCTGCGTCTGTGTCCACAGATCCCTCAAAGCTGCCACCCAAGTTGATCGGGTTGTTAAGAAGGCGTATGGTATGTTGGCTTTCAGTTGCAGGGGGATTGAGTTTAAGAGCCGCGAGGTTATGCTGCAGCTCGATAGAGCCCTGCTCAGACCGCACAGGGAATATTGTGTTCAGTTCTGGTCTCCTCATTATAGGAAGGATAATGAAGCTTTTGAGAGTGTAAAGAGGAGATTTACCAGGATGCTGCCTGGACTAGAAGTCTTACGAAGAAACCGCGAGGGAGCGAGGGCTTTTCTCATTGGAGGAAAAATAGATGAGAGGTGACTTGATAGGGGTGTACAAGATGATGAGAGGCAGATAGAGAGTGAATAGCCAGAGACATTTTCCCATGGCAGAAATGTCTATCACTAGGTGGCATAATTTTAAGGTAATTGGAGGAAGTTTTAAGGGAGATATCAGAGGTAGATTATTTACACAGAGTGTGGTGGGTGTGTTGAATGCACTACAATCAGTGGTAGTAGAGTCAAATACGTGAGGGAAACTTAAGAGACTCTTGGATAGGCACATGGAACAAAGTGAATGGAAGCATGGAGGTTAGAGTAGGACAAACAACACAATGTCGAGGGCTGAAGGTCCAATCTGCATGCATTCATGTAGAACCTTGAGCTCAAAATCTGCATGAATTCATGTAAAACTCTGTAATCTCACTTTTTAGCTTAGAATCAATTTAAACATCATGGCATCGTCAGAGAACACAGGGGGCCAGCACCTTCAACATTTTGTCTTGCTATCACCATTGTTCACAGCTCACCTGAGAATGCAACTTTTTTTAAAAAATAGATTTTGGGATTTACACATGAAAGAAGTGAAACTATCATGGTATTCGAACCGATGAAAGGCTTAACAGACAATCAATTTTTCCATGTATAATTTCAGTTACATCACACTGTAAATTTTTGCTCTAAATTCTGTGTTACGGTCGAGCCCTCCACTATCACCTGATGAACGAACGATGCTCCAAAAGCTAGTGTGCTTCCAATTAAACCTGTTGGACTATAACCTGGTGCTCTGTGATTTCTAACTTTGTACACCCCAGTCGAACACCGACATCTCCAAATCAGTACTGTTCTTTGTTCTGTGTTCTATGGAAGTGCTCAAGAATACTTGGACATTAAGAAGATTTGAGAATTGGAGCAGGTCTGCCTTGATCTTAGTGAAGGGTAAGGCAGGCTTGGGAAGTGAATGACCTGCACCTGTTTCTGATGCTCTCCCATTCTGTTATTGGAAAGTTCATATGTGTTATTTTCCTGGAAGGTCTTTTTTGGAATGTTGCAATCAGGGAGACCCGTGGATTTTGTGAGCCATCACTGGGTGACATTTGGGGGCTGTATTCACAGTGAATCTGGGTCTACAACATGATCACCAAATGAAGCACAAGATACAGAGAGGGGAGGTTTTGTAAAGAGAAGTGAGCAACCTCTTCCATATCCAGCCTGGGTCTTCCAATCACATTTTCCAAATCTCCCAAACCGAGTGGGACAGTCTCGAGGGACCGAACTGTTTCCTGTATTTCTGTGCACCATGCTATAACAATAAGTGGACTCGAACTGCTCCTGTCTAGCAGGTTAGAGGGGTTGAATGGAACACAGAAACATGGGAGTGAGGAGCAGGAGTGGGTCATTAGAGAATTTGAGCCTTCTCCACCAGGCATTAAGATTGTGGCTGATCAGATTGTGGTCTCAGCCTCATCGTCCTGTCTGTGTCCCATTATCCGTGACTCACTTCTCTGTCAAATCTTTAACTAACTCAGCTGTAAATACTTATATTCAGAGAGGCACCACAAACTTCCGTGGAAGAGAATTCCCATTCCAATGGCCCTTTTAGAATTCTTCCTCATCCCGCTGTGAGAATAAGAGAATCATACAGCGTGGAAAAAGATCCTTTTGTTAAATTTGTCCATGCCGATCAGGCATCTTAATCAGATCTCGTCCCACTTGGCAGCATTTGGCCCACATCACATGATCCATTCCTATTTATGTACCTATCCAGTTACATTTTAAACGTGTAAGTGTACCCGCTTTCACTACTTTCTCTGGCAGTACAGCCACCAGCCTCTGTATGAAAAGTTTTCCCCTCAGGACCCTTCTAAGATTGTTCCCTGTCACCTTCACACTATGCCGTCTAGTTCTGGACGCCCCTACATTGGGAAAAAGGATCTTGCCCATTCCGACTATCCACGCCCCTCAGGACTTTATTAAACGTCTGTCATGTCACCATTCAGTCTCTGACAGTCCAGGGGAAAAAGCCTCATCCTGTTCATCATCTCCCTGTAGCTCAAACCCTCAGGGTCCAGATAATCTTTGTAAATCTTTTCTGCACCCTTTCAAGCTTAACAACATCCATCCTTTAAAAGAGTCAACTGATATGTACGCAGTTTTATTAAAGTGGCCTCACCTCCGTCCTGTCCAAGCCCCTCACGCTACCCCTACTCCTATTCTCAATGTTCTGACCGATTAAGATAAGCATGTCAACCACGTTCCTCACTACTCTACCGACCTAAACTCCACTTTCAAGGAACTATGAATCTTCACCCATAGTTCTCTTTGTTAAGCAACATTTCCAAGGGCACTACCCCGCTTTAACTTACCGAAATGTCAAACCTCACCAATATCTAAATTAAACTCCATCTGCTAGTCCTTGGCTCATTGATGGTCAAGGATCCCGTTATATTCTGAGATAATCTTCTTCACTGTCCACTGAACCAATTTGGTGATGTTATCTGTAAACTTACTAACCATACCTCCGATGATCACATCAAAGTTGTTTATATCCGTGATAAAAAGCAGTGAGCTCAGCACTGATTCTTTCAGAACACCGCTGGCCACAGGTCTTCAGTTTGGAAAACAATCCATTACCTTCAATTCAAATTTGTATCCAATTGGTTAGCTTTTACTAGATTACATATAATCTAATTTTAGTAATCTGTCTACGATGGGGAACCTTATTATATGCCTTGCTGAAATTTGTGTAAAAATTGTACACCACAGTGTATTCTTCAATCTTCTTTGTCATCTCTTCATAATACTCAATCACATTAATTAGACATGATTTCACAAATCCATATTGACTATCCCTAATCATTCCTTGTCTTTCTAAATAAATGCAAATTCCATCCCTCAGAATCCCCTCCAAGGAACTCCTCGTCTCTGACCTTGGCTGATTGAGTCGATAACTCCCTGTGTTGTTTTGGCTCACTTCTCCCTTTTCTGGCCCCACTCCTCCACTGCCCACAAAAAATAATTATAACTATGTTGGTGATATGGCCAATGATATAGTTCTCAGAGTGTGTCAGGGTCAGTGTTCGGAAGAAGTCAGGCAGATTTCTTTAATCTACTAAAACAACATGTCTATGACCAAAACAAACTATGGTGGAAAGTGGAATGACGAGAGGATATTGCAAATATGTACAGTGATATTTCCCTTTGAAAAATACTGAGAAACACACACACACACACAGACACACACGCACACACAGACAGACAGACAGACAGACACACACACACACATACACACACACACACACACACACACACGTATTGTCGATAACAAACTGAAAAGCAAAATATCTGCAAAGTTAACTTGAAAGAACATTGTCCAAATATGATTCGAACTTATGACCTAAGGTAAAATGAGAGTTTGACCCAAATACTGTTCTATGTGTAGAGTCATCAAGTCCTACAGCATGGAGAGAGGCAGAGAGGCCCTTTGGCTCAAACTCGTCCATGCTGACCCAAATATCCAACCACACTAACCTCATTTCCCAGCAGTTGGCCAATAGCATTCTCGTCCTTTTCTGTCCATGTACTTGCCCAAATGCCATTTACGTATCCTTAATATAAATGCATCAACCACTTCTGTTGACAGCTCATTCCCTTTGTGTGCCACTCTCTGTGTAAAACAGTTTCCATCAGTTTCCCTTTTATTCTTTCCCCTCTGACCTTAAACTGATGCTCTTCCCTCCTTGATTCCCCAACTCTAGGCAAAAAAGGTTGGTTCCATTCACCCTATCCATGTAAACTTCTATAGGCCCCTCTCCTGTGCTCTAAAGAAAAAAAAGTCCTCGCTTGTCCAACCTCTCCCATTAATTCATACTGTTGAGTCCTGGCAACATTTTTATAAATTCCGTCTGCACACATTCCAAATTAAAAACATCCTTCCGATCGCAATGTGACTAAAACTGAACACAACACTACAAGTGCAGCCTCACCAACATCCTGTATAACTATAACATAACTTCCCAACTGCTCTCCTCCATGTCCTGACCGATGCTTGCTAGTGTGGCAAAAGCCTACTTCACTACCATATCTAACTATGACCCCACTTTCAGAGAACGGTGGACCTAAACTCCATGGTCCCTCTGCTCAACTACACTCCTTAAGGTCCTACCAATCAACATGAAACTCCTTGATCTAACCTTGATCTCCTTGACCTTGATCTAACGTTGCCAAAATATTCCTCGGCCCACTTCTCCAGTTTGATCAAGGTCCTGCTGCAATTTCTGATATATTTCCTCATTGTCCACGATACCACCTATCTTAGTGTCATCTTCAAGTTTCCTAGCCATGCCTTGTACATTCGCAAGAATATCATTGATACAGATAACAAATAGCAACGGGCCCAGCAGCGACCCCTGAGGCACTTCATGTGTCACAGGCCTCCAGTCCGAGAGAACCCTTCCACTATTACCCTCTGCTTACTACCATGAAGCCAATTGTGTATCTAATTTGCCAGGTCCCTCTGGATTCCATGCGATTCTAACCTTCCAGACCAGCCTATCAATGGCAACCTTGTCAAAGGCCTTACTGAAAACCACACCCTCTACCGCCCTACCCTCATCAACATTCCTGGTCACTTCATCAATGAACTCATACAAATTTGAGAGGCATGATCTCCCACTCACAAAGCCATGTGATCTTTCCAGTATAAAAACAACTATTAATAATAATTATTAAAATTAATAATATCAAACTAATAAGATATAAAATTAATATCAAACTAATAATAAGATGACACTTTCAGTGGAGAATAAATTAACCATGGTATGTGATATTGGAACGTGCATCATGGGTGAAGGGCAGAATAGATTTTGTACCTGTGTCATTGAACTGTGTTGAAAAAAAGCAAGGGTGACATGGTAGTTCAGTGGCTAGTACTGCTGCCTCATAATGTCATGGATCCGGGTTTGGTTCCAGCTCGGGTGACGCTCTGTATGGAGTTTGCACATTCTCACTGTGTTTGTGTGTGTTTCCTCTGGGTGCTCCATTTTCCTTCCACAATCCAAAGATCTATAGGTCAGGTGAATTGGCCATGCTAAGTTACCTATAGTGTTATGTGCATTCGTCAGGGGTAAATATAGGGTAGAGGAATGGAACTGGGTGGGTGACTGTTTGGAGGGTCAGTGTGGTCTTGTTGTGCGAGACGGCCTGTTTCCATACTGTAGGGAATCTGTCAAAAAAATTATTTCTAAACAAACCTTATATTTCCAAATGCATGCATATCGCACCCCTCAGAGTCTTCTCAAACAACCTACGTACCACAGATATTAGACTTCCTGGTCTATCGATCCCAGATTTTTCTTTACTTCTCCTTTTGAATAATGGCACAACATTTGCTAATCTCCAATATTCTGGAACCTAACCTGTTGCTAACGATGATGCAAAAATATCAACCAGGGTCCCCGTAGTTTCTTCTGTAGCCTCTTGCAGTGTTCTTGGAAGCATCTGTTTACAACCAGGAGATTAATCCACCTTCATACAGTCTAATGCATCCAACACACCTTCTCCTGTGATATTGACTCACCCCAAGATAACACTACGACTTTTGTCAGCCTCCCAAGGTTCATGTATTACTCCACGGTAAAGACAGAGGAGAAATATTCATTGAGAATCTCGCAAATCTTCAGGACATGCACGTCCATTTTGGACTTTGAGGGGTCATATTCTCATTTAGCTATTCTTTTGACTTTAATATACTTAATGAACCTATTTGGATTCACCCTAATCTTCTCAGACAAAGCTATCTTGTGCCCCCTTTTCACCCTCCTGATTTCCTTCTTCAGTAAACTCCTGTATCCCCTGTATACCTCCAGGTATTTCCTCGATCCCAGCTGCCTGGACCTGAGCCACGCCTCCTTTTTGCTGGTCAAAGCCTCAATATCTCCTGACATCCGAGGTTCCCTCTTCCTACCAACCTTGCCTTTTACCCTCACAGTAACATATAGACCTTGAACTGTCGACATTTCACTTTTAAAGTCCTCCCACTTGCAGGAGGTCCCTTCGCCTGCAAACAAACTCCTCCAACCAACCCCTACAACCTCCTGTCTCAGTCCATCAAAATTCGCCTTCCCCAAGTTTGAACTTGAACATGTGGACCAATTTTATCCTTCTGCATAACTATTTAAAAATTAATAGAACTATTTTCGCGGGTCCCAGAGGGCTCCCCCACTTTCACCTCAGACACCTGTCCTGCCCTAGATCTTAGAGTAGGTCACGCTTCGTCCCTGCCTGATTTGCACCCTCTACTTACTGCTTGAGGAAACTATTCTGAACACACTTAATAAATTCACCCCATCTCAGTCCTTAATTCTATGTCATTCCCAGTCTATGTTAGGAAAATTAAAATCTCCTACTAATGCAATCCTATTGGCCCTGCTCGTCTCCCCAGTCTGTCTACATATTTTTGTTCCACTAATTCCTCGTTTATTATTTGGGGGCCTATAGTACAATCTAAATCCTATCACTATTCCCTTCTTATTTATTAGCTCCCCAGACAAATCCTCACAGGATGATCCATCAGTTATTTTATCTCTAATTACTGCTGTGTTACTCGCCTTAATCAAAAATGAAACTCTCTGTCCCCTCTTTCCACCATCTCTGTCCCGTATAAAGCACCTGTACCCTGGTACTTTAAGCTGCCGGTGCTGTCCCTCCCTTAGCCATGTATCAGTAATGGCTATAATATC
Organism: Chiloscyllium punctatum; assembly: GCF_047496795.1. Lineage (NCBI taxonomy): Eukaryota > Metazoa > Chordata > Chondrichthyes > Orectolobiformes > Hemiscylliidae > Chiloscyllium > Chiloscyllium punctatum. The sequence goes on from NC_092785.1 coordinate 52,870,811, forward strand.
CCAGTCCCACGCACCAATCCATGCCCTGAGTTCATCAGCCTTACCTGTCAGCCATCTTGCATTGAAACAGTTGCGATTTAATCCAACAGACATTCCTTGCTCCCTGTCGTTGTCTAGCCTGACCTGTCTCTTCATTTTACTGTTTCTGATTACTGTATCTCCTTCCAGCCTCGCACTTGCCTTCCTGCTGTTGAGGATCTCACCACTCCCCAACCCCAGCCAATCTAGTTGAAACCCTCCCTTGCAGCAGTTGCAAACCTGCCTGCATGGATACTGGTCCCCTTCCAGCTCAGGAACAACCCGTCCTTCCTGAACACGTCACCTTGCCCCACAAAAGATCCCAGTAATCCAAAAATCTTTGCCCCCTGCACCAATTCTTTAGCCACCCCTTCATCTGCCATATCCTCCTATTCTTACCCTCACTAGCACGGAGAACTGGAAGTAAACTGGATATTACCGTGCATTTTATCCTTTTCCGTAGCTCTCCACAATCACTCTGTAGGATGTCATCACTATTTCTACCTGTGTCATTCTGTCCTTTGTACCAATGTGCACAATGACTTCTGGCTGCTTCCCGCTCCCACCACCCTCCCCCTACTCCCAGTGAGAACGTTCTGCAGCCACTCTGAGACATCCTGGACCCTGGGCATGTGGGAGGCTACACACCATTCCGGATTCCCATTTGCTGCCACAGAATCTCCTGTCTGTTCACTATCGAGTCGAATAATTACTTCTGTTGTTATTCTACTTGCACAGCCTTCTGACAATGGTATTTCTTCATGAAACAGTTGAATTTGGCTGAATTGTTTTGCTTCAGGTAATGGGGAGATTCCAATGAATCCTCATCAGGAATCCTCCATTAGTGGGAAAGACGACTGGGCTTTTTTTCACTCCCACACATTGCTGTGATGAGCGATTGGGAAGCAGAAAGGGAGCAATAGAATGTTTCTCCACAGATAGGCTATATTTTCCATCTGTAAGTTAAATCAGTAACGTTTCCAGTCCCACACTGGACTCTGTGAGCTCTTCTTGAACATTGTCCGAACTATATGACTCCATAACATTCTCGACTCCCGGTCAGTGTGTTATTGCAGAATCAATTCATTCACAATAAATGGTCCTACTTGTTTTGAAGATGTATTACTATGTGCTTGTATAATGTAAAAATAAGCGTTTCATGTCTTCACAAAGTCTGTGTTAAAATGAATATTCTTAAACATGTACAGTAATTGCTGGAAAAGCTCAGCTTGTCTGTCAGAATATGTGGGAAGAGAATTCACAGTTCAATTTTACTGTCCAATGACCTTTCCTTTGAAACTGACTTATTCTTAAATTATTTCCCCAATTTTATTCTCCCACACCATAAGAAATATCCATCCAGTATTCACCAACTACACTCTTCTCCAGATCTTATATGGTCAATAAAACATCCCTCATTCTCAGGCCTAACTGTTAATTCTTCATAACGTAATGTCTTCATCCCAAGAATGCATAAAGAGAAACATCTTTGAGACATTTCGAAAGCAATTTTTTTTTCAGTTTAGGTAGTTATAACTACACATTATACAACAGATGTAATCTCAGCAATGCCCTGTACTGATGCAAAAAACATCACTAAGATCATACCCAACACCCCTTGCACGAAACAGGATCATGACATTTACCTTCCAAATCACTTGCTACATCTTCAGGTTAATTTGATATGATTCATGTACTACGACCCACAAATCTCTCTGTAACACTGAGTTCTGCATTCTCCTTGCAGTTAAATAAATTTCTGCTGTTTCGTCTTTTCCACAAAACAGAAAATTTCCATCACATATATATTGTACTGTTTTTATTTTCTGCTGAAGCTTTGCTCACAGCCATCCTCTGTCTTTATGCCATTGGTTGTTCTGCCTTCCCCTGTCCGTATCCCATTGCAGATGCTCGGCCCTCCCCCTGTCTGTCTCCCATCGCACACGCTCTTCCCTCCCCCAGTCCGTCTCCCATTGCAGACACACTGCCCTTCCTTGTCTGTATCCCATTGTAGACGCACTGCCCTCACTCTGCCCTCCGCTGTCTGTATCCCATTGCAGACAGTCTTCCCTCCACTGTCTGTATCCCATTGCAGACGCTCTGCCCTCTCCCCGTCTGTCTCCAATTGCAGGTGATCTGTCCTTCCACTGTCTGCATTCCCTTGCAGACGCTCTACCCTCCCCCTGTCTGTATCCCATTGCAGACGCTCTGTCTCCATTTGACATCTTATTGAATGACTAGCCTGGTGCATGAGCAAATTGAGCTCCATCTCCTTCATCCAGTTCATTAGAATAGATTGTAATTTGTTGATGACCTCATACAGATCCCTGAAGAATTCCACTCGTTACAGCTTTCCAAACACAAAATGAGTAATGATCTATACTCTGCATTTCCTGACAGCTACCTAGGGCTCACCCTCTTCTGCATAACAGCCTGGGATGGTTATAGGGCGTCCCCCTGTGCGGTAATTTACTGAATACTTCATTCTGTTTGGTGGGGTCTGTTTGGTGCAGCCCATTTTGCCGCAGACGCATTTCGGCACAGAACTATTTCAGCGCAGCTCATATTTATTCCTTTTCAGGCTTAGGTAAAAGCAATAATCAAAGCAATAAAAATAAAAATAATGTTTATTGCCTTGAGTAAAAATGTTAAAAAGACACCTGAGTAAGTATAACACTGACTCAGAGTTTTATTTCAGAGCAAAAATGATAATCGGTCTTGCATTTATTCACATTGAAAACATTCATGAAGCTATTGAACATTTGACTGATGAGCTTCCAGATGAACTGCAACCGCTGCTGGACTGGTTCGAGGATAACTATGGAGGTAGAAGATTACGCAGTGGAAATGGTCGGCGTTCACTGCTTTTTCCAGTTGGAATAGAACATAGAACATAGAACATAGAAGAATACAGCGCAGTACAGGCCCTTCAGCCCTCGATGTTGCGCCGATCAAAGCCCACCTAACCTACACTAACCCACTATCCTCCATATACCTATCCAATGCCCGCTTAAATACCCATAAAGAGGGAGAGTCCACGACTGCTACTGGCAGGGCATTCCATGAACTTACGACTCGCTGAGTGAAGAACCTACCCCTAACATCAGTCCTATATCTACCCCCCCTTAATTTAAAGCTATGCCCCCTTGTAATAGCTGACTCCATACGTGGAAAAAGGTTCTCACTGTCAACCCGATCTAACCCCCTAATCATCTTGTACACCTCTATCAAATCACCCCTAAACCTTCTTTTCTCCAATGAAAACAACCCCAAGTGCCTCAGCCTTTCCTCATAGGATTTTCCTACCATACCAGGCAACATCCTGGTAAACTTCCTCTGCACCCGTTCCAGTGCCTCCACATCCTTCCTATAGTATGGCGACCAAAACTGCACACAATATTCCAGATGCGGCCGCACCAGAGTCTTATACAACTGCAGCATGACCTCAAGACTCCGGAACTCAATTCCTCTACCAATAAAAGCCAGTACGCCATATGCCTTCTTCACTGCACTATTTACCTGGGTGGCAACTTTCAGAGATCTGTGTACATGGACACCAAGATCCCTCTGCTCTTCCACACTACCAAGTAGTCTACCATTAGCCCAGTAATCCATCTTTTTATTACTCTTACCAAAGTGAATCACTTCACACTTAGCGACATTGAACTCCATTTGCCACCATTCTGCCCAGCTCTGCAGCTTCTCTATATCCCGCTGTAACCTGCCATATCCTTCCTCACTGTCTACAACTCCTCCGACTTTCGTATCATCCGCAAACTTGCTCACCCAACCTTCTAACCCTTCCTCCAGGTCATTTATAAAAATGACAAACAGCAATGGTCCCAAAACAGATCCTTGCGGAACACCGCTAGTGATGGCACTCCAAGATGAACCTTTGCCATCAACTACTACCCTCTGTCTTCTTCCAGAGAGCCAATTCCTAATCCAAACCTCCAACTCACCCTCAATGCCATATCTCTGTATTTTCTGCAGTAGCCTACCATGGGGGACCTTATCAAACGCCTTACTAAAATCCATATATACCACATCTACCGCTTTCCCCTCATCTACCTCCTTAGTCACCTTCTCAAAGAATTCAATAAGGTTTGTGAGGCACGACCTGCCCTTCACAAAACCATGCTGACTATCCTTGATCACATCATTCTTATCCAGATGTGCATAAATCCTATCCCTTACAATTCTCTCTAAGACTTTGCCCACAACAGAAGTGAGACTCACTGGCCTATAGTTACTAGGATTATCCCTACTCCCCTTCTTGAACAAGGGAACCACGTTTGCTAGCCTCCAGTCCTCTGGCACTACTCCTGTCGACAAAGAGGACACAAAAATCAAGGCCAATGGCTCTGCAATCTCCTCCCTTGCTTCCCAGAGAATCCTAGGATAAATGTGGAATTTATATGAAAGAACTTTAAACAATGACGACAAAACAGACAATAATGCAAAAGCTGCCCACAGGAGATGACAATGCGAACATGATGTGGAACATCCAGTTATTTGGAAATATATTGACAGTTTACCAACGGTTCAGAGAGGAAGGGACCTTTACTATGAGCATTTGATAGCAGGGCACGATAGTCCGTTGAAATTAAAGAAGCAGATGCTAGAATACAAACACTCGTAAGAAGATTTAGTGAGAGAAATGATGTCGAGTATTTACGAGGATTGCCCATAATTTTGAATGAACGTCATGTTTTAGATTTTTCGGAATGAACTTATATCATTTACTTTTTTTCTTTTTAACATTTTTACTGAAGAGAAGAAACATTATTTTTATTTTTAGTCTTTCATTAATGCTGTTAACTAAGCCTGAAAAGTGAGAGAGATTAGATTGGAACTGCCAGCGAGTTTCAATTGAGAATTTCTCTTTACTGAACATTGATGCTTACTTGGTTGGTTGGACGTCGATGTTTCAGAATCTCCACACAAGGTGTCCTGGTCCTCTCTGGCTTTTTGAAGGATCCTCCATATGTCGAGGTAGACAGTGAGGGAACGGATATCGGGCACTCTACTTCGTTACAGCATCTGTAAGCCGCCCTCTCTCTCTCTCTCGCCTCCCTATCCCTCTCTTTCACCCCTCCCTCTCTCTCTCACCCACTCTCTCTCTCTCGCCCCCTTCACTCTCTCGTCCCCCTCCCTCTCTCTCTCGTCCTTTCCCTCTCTCACTCGTCCCCCTCCCTCTCTCTCTCGTCACCTCCCTCTCTCTCTTCCGCCCCCTCCCTCTCTCTCTCCCGCCCCCTCCCTCTCTCGTTCCCGCCCCCCTCTCTCTCCCGCCCCCTCCCTCTCTCTCTCTCGCCCCCTCCCTCTCTCTCTCGCTCCTCCCTCTCTCTCTCGCCACCTCCCACTCTCTCTCGCCCTCTCACACTCTCTCTCGCACCCTCCCTCTCTCCCCCCTCCCTATCTCTCTTTCCCCTTCCTCTCTCTCTTTCCCCTCACTCCCACCCTCTCTCTCTCACCCCCTCCCTCTCTCTCTCTTGCCCCCCCCTCTCTCGTCCCTCTCTCTCTCTTGCCACCCTCCAACTCTCTCTCGACCACCTTTCTAACTCGCCGCCCTCTCTTTCTCTCGCCCCCCCTCTTTCGCCCGCGCCCTCTCTCTCTCTCGCCCGCCGCCCCTCTCACACCCCCTTCCTCTCTCTCTCTCGCCCCCTTCCCTCTTTCTCTCGCCCCCTCTCTCACTCACCCCCTCCCTCCCTCTCTCGCTCCCCTCCCTCTTTCTCGCCCCCCCCTCTCGCCCCCTCCCTCTCTCTCTCGCCCCCCTCCCTCTCTCTCTCGCCACCCCTCTCTCTCGCCCCCTCCCTCTCTCTCTCGCCCCCTCCCTCTCTCTCACCCCATCCCTCTCTCTCACACCCTCTCCCTCTCTCTCACCCCCCTCTCCCCCTCCCTCTCTCTCCCGCCCACCTCTCTCTCTCGCCCCCTGCCTCTCTCTGTATCACCCCACCCTCTCTCGTCCCGCACCCCCCCTCTCTCTCGCCCCTCCCTCTCTCTCACCCACCCACCTGTCTCTCTTGCCCGCCGCCTCTCTCTCTCACCCTTCTCCCTTTCTCTCTCGCACGTCCCTCTCTACCTCGCTCCCCTCCCTCTCTCTTACCTCCTCCTTCTCTCTCTTGCTCCCCCCTCTCTGTCGCCCGCCCTCCCTCTCGCTCTCGCTGCTCCTTCTCTCTCTCTCAACCACCCACCTCTCTCTCTCTTGCCCATCCCCTCTCTCTCTCTCTCTCTCATGCCTCTTCCTTTCTCTCTCGCCCCTCTCTCTCACCTCCACTTAGTGGAGCTGCTGGGGATGGTTTGCAGAAGGTTGTGCTGTGAGCTGCCTCAGATATTCCGGAAAACCTGATGATTTGGTGACGCAACTCTGAATGGAACATGGGGACTGTAGTTACAGCATCTGGGTCTGCAACATGAACAACAAATGGAGCAGAGGCTACAGAGAGGGGAAGCTCTGAAACCACAGACTGAGTGTATGTGGGGAAAGGGACATGCCGTATTTGCCTGTGCCTTAGTCTGGACAAGTACACATTCTCACTCTCCCCGTTACATACACTGATGCACACTCTCCCTATCTGCCCCTCACACACATTCACACTGCCCCTCTCTCACGATCCACACATGCACTCCACTCTGTCACACACACGGATGAACACAGACCCGCTCTCTCTCTCCCTCCCACACAGACACGCACAATCCACCTCACTCTTCTCACAAACAGAATGGGTGTCTCTCACTCCCCTTCACGCAGACACGCCCTCTCTCTCACACATACACATGCACGCTACTCCTACTTTGTAAATAAAACTGGTCTGACTCCAGGGCAAGACACAGACAGAGTCCAAACAAGGCCTCAAGCTTAGAATACATTATCTGACCGCAACTGTTACTTCATTTACATCGATAGTACCTGAAGGTGTCTCCAGGCAGTGACTTGAAATAAATTCTGTGATTTGCATTTTAATCAATCAAACCCGCCTCTCCATTCTAACTGATTAAGTACTTAAGAGCCATCTGAGGTGTGTCCAATTCATGTGCATGACTTGTACAACCCTTTGATCTTGGATAAAGATGGCTGGAAGTGAAGACTTTACGGTGGAACCGTTGATGAAGAACAGTGGAAGGCTTTCAAAACAATTTTTCAACGTTCCCAGCAACCGCATATAATGGTGAAATGGAAGGACTGTAGGAAAAGTGTAATCTACCATGAACGTCTCAGGTAATAAGGGAGGCTATCAAATTAAAATAAATGGCATAAATAATGGCAACGACCAGTGGGAAAGTAGAAGATTGGGAAAACTTTAAATGTCAAAATAATGTCAAAATCGTTAACTTTTTTGTTGCTTTATTTTGACATTTATCAAGTCACATCCGGTAGGTTACAAGAATAAACTACCTCAGAATATAAAGACAGATAGCAAAATATTCTATAAATATACAAAACGAAATGAATGGCTAAGGTAAGCAATTGTCCTTTAGAATGTGAGAAGTGGGATCCAGTAATGAGATATGAGGAAATGGACAAGGAATTGAAGAGTTATTTAGTTGGTCTACACAATGAAGGACACTAATAACATGTCAGTAATTGTCAAAGACAGGAAGATAAGTGAGTACCTGGAAACAACCATTCCCAAGAGAGAGATATTGTTGGGCAAGCTCAAGGAGCCAAAGGTAGATAAGTCTCCTGGCCCTGATGGAATGTATCCCAAGGTACTAACAGAGGTGATGAGAGAAATAACAAATGCACTTTTGGAAATTTTTCTGATTTCACTGGACTCTGACACAATTCCAGCAAATTGGAAAACAGGAGTACAGACACCACTGTTTAAAAAGGGAGATAGACAACATGAGGGGAATTATAGACTGGTTAGCCGAACATCTGTAGGAGAAAATATTTCAATCTATAATCAAGGAATAAATGGCAATGCATCTTGATAGAAATTGTCCCGTTGGGGAGACACAGTGTTGGTTAATGAAAGGCAGGCCACGTGTAACTAACCTACTGGAATTCTATGAAGACATTACACGGTGGCACAATGGTTAGCACTGCTGCCTCACAGCGCCTGAGACCCGGGTTCAATTCCCGCCTCAGGCGACTGACTGTGTAGAGTTTGCACGTTCTCCCCGTGTCTGCGTGGGTTTCCTCCGGGTGCTCCGGTTTCCTCCCACAGTCCAAAGATGTGCAGGCCAGGTGAATTGGCTATGCTAAATTGCCCATAGTGTTAGGTAAGGGGTAGATGTAGATGTAGGGGTATGGGTGGGTTACGCTTCGGCGGGGCGGTGTGGACTTGTTGGGCCGAAGGGCCTGTTTCCACACTGTAAGTAATCTAATCTAATCTAATCTACAGGAGCCCAGTAGGTGTGGTGTACTGAGATTTCCAAAAGACATTCAATATAGTGACGCCAAAAAGGCTGCTGCGTAAGGTGTGGCATTACGGGCAATATATTAGCATGGATAGAGGCTTGGTTAACTAACATGAATCAACGAGTGGGAATACATGATTGTTTTTCTGGTTGCTGATCAGTGACTAGTGGAGTGCCTCAGGGATCGGTGCTGGGACTGCAATTATTCACAGCTTACATAGATAATTTGGAGTAGGGGAGCACGTGTAGTGTCTCAAAGGTTGCAGCTGATACTAACATGACTGGCAGAGTAAAGTGTGGAGAGGATGGTTAAACTTTACAAAGGGACATAAAGAGTTGAAGTGAGTGGGTCAAGGTCTGGCAGATGGAGTGCAATTATAATAAATGTAAAATCATCCATTTTGGTAGGACAAATACTAAAGAGGACTCTTATTTGAATTGTTTAAAAAATGCAGCATGCTCTTGTGCAGAGGGACCTGGGTGTCCTTGTGCATGAATCACAGAAGCTGGTCTGTAGGGGCAACAGGTAATTAACAAGGCAAATTGAATTTTGTCCTTCATTGCAAAAGGGATTGAGTGTAAAAGTAGGGAGGTTATGTTGCAGATTTAAAGGGTGCTGGGGAGACCACACCTGTAGTACGTGCAGTTTTGCTCTCCCCATCTGAGAAAGGAAATACTGGCACTACAATGTATGCAGAGGAGGCTTGTTCGGTTGGTTCCAGAGGTGAGGGGTTTGGTTATGAGGAGAGACTGAATACATTGGAATTTGAAAGATTGAGGGAGGAAGGAGTAGAAACATTTATAATTGTGAAGGGAGTAGGTACGATAGAAATATAAAGGATGATTCCAGAAGCATGTGAAATTAGATAACAGGGCAAAGCCTCAAAACTATATGGAGCAGATTTAGGACTGAATTGAGAAGGAACGTCTTGATCAAGAAGCTTGTGAACCTGAAGAATTCTTGAGGATTTGTCATTGAATGTGTTTGAACTCTTATCGATAATTGTTTGAAGATTAAGGGAATGATGGATTATGGTGAGTGGGCGGGTAAGTGGAGCTGAGGCTATGAAATGATCAGCCATTATCTTATTGAATGGTGGCGCAGGTTTGAAGGGCCCGATGGCCTACTCCTGCTCCTAGTTTGTACGTTCTTATGTAATGGGTCAACATGAAATGGGAATTATATTTGACAAACTGACTGGTCGATGCATACAGAAAAGAAATGGATGCAATGCATTTAGATTTTCAGAAAGATCTTGATAAAGACTATGGCTGAGTGTGCAAACTCAAATGTTACGGCATTGGGACTAAAATATGAACATGATTTTAGAATAGGACAACTGACACGAAACAGTGAACAGGAATAAAACAATATGTTTTGAAGTTGAAGGATCATGGCGTGTCGTAGGGATTAGTGATTGTGACACAGCTATTCTCAATGCTTACCATCATTTAGATGAGGGAATCAAATGCAATATTTCTCAGTCTGCTGACAGCACTAAATGATGTCGGATTGTTAGTGGGTGAGGAGGATTTAAAAAAAAAGCTCCAAAGTGATTGAGACAAGTTGGTTGAATGGGCAAATATGTGGCAGATGAAGATCAATGGGGGTGGATGTGATGGTGTGTACTTTGATAGGTACAATAGAACAGCAAACTATCATTTCAAAAGGGATTGTATGAAACATGTTGGTCTTTAAAGGGATTTATGTTCTTTCTTTTTTTTTCCTGTTGCGCAGCCCTCCGAAGTCAGTGCAGGGCAGTGAGTTCTGAACCCAGAAGTCAATACTGGGAATGGCATTGACACGCTGACCAGTGTACATAAACCCACCAAGTGGGGAGCTGTAACATTTTAAAGGATCTGTATTTCCTTGTACACCAGTCACTGAAAGCAATATTGCAAGAGCAGAAAGCAGGCAGGAAGATAAATGGTGTGTTGACCTTAATTTCTAGGGGATTGACTGACAGAAGTAAGGGTGTCTTACTGCAGCTGTACAGGGCCTCGGTGAGAGCCCATCTCGAACATTGTGCAGTATTGTGCACAGTACTGGTCTCCTTACCTAATAAGTGACAAACCTGACATTGAGGGAGTGCAGTGAAGGATGACCAGACTGATCTCTGGAATGACAGGCTTGTTGTGAGAGCAGAGTTTGGGGCGTTTAGGCCTGTGTTCAATGGGCTTCAGGAAAATGAGTGGAGATCTCAGTGAAACATATAAAACTATAACAGTGTGAGACATATTGGAAGATGATAATTCCCCGGCCTGGGACGTCTAGAACAAGAGGCCACCGTATTAGGTACAGACAGGCCACTCTGCATTGAGATGAGAATAAATGTCTGCACTCAGTGACTGGTGACTCTGGGAATTTCTCTGCCACATAAGCAGTGGAACACAAGGCACTGAATATGAGTAAGGATTTCTCGACACGAAAGGGAGCGGGAGGCATCTGGAGTATGGCGGTCACAAGCTTTCAGCCGATAGGAAGTAGACCTCTGCAGGGTCAACAAGAATGTGCTTCCCATTCCCTTTTCGGATACTGAGGCTGGTGCCGGGAATTCTGTCAGTTTTATCCTTCCAAATTCAGAGCAGTTTGATACAATTTTGTGTCCTACTTTGCCGTTTTCGAGACCATTGAAAAGTTTATCACATGCATGTGTGTACAGAGTATCGTTTAGGCCAGACCAGGAATGCATGGAATTCACCAGGCCAGAATTCACTTCCTGAATGTACATTGATGAAGCAAATTGGAGTTTACAATCGGCATTGATTTCAGCATCATCATTACTGATACCAGATTTTAGATCTCGATATGTTGTTAATTGCTTTTCAATTCCATCAGCTATCCAGGGCATTAGCCTGGACCGGATTAGTAACCCAGTGATATTTCCACAACAGCACCATCTCCACGTAGGGACCTATTGGAAACCACACTGAGCTGGTTATTTCTGTGCGGTTTGACAGATCTGTCCAAAAGAATTTCTACCAGTTTAACTATCGTGATGGGACTGAGCGGGTGGCAAATGGTCAGATTGTAATTATTCTCCTCTTCGCGGACTGGACATAGTTGAGTAATTTTCCACATTGCCAAGAAGATGTCAGAGTTGGAGCTGGAATGAAACAGCTTCTCCCAGGGACACGGTTGTTGTGCAGCACAAGACTTCAGTCCTGTTGCAGGAATCGTGTCAGGGCCCTTTGCCCTTGTCGTATCTACTCTGTTCAGCTGTTTCTTCATTTCACTTGAAGCAAATCGAATTGATTGAAGACTGGCATCTGTGATTCTGTGGGCATCATGGCGAGGGTGAGGTGGATCATCCACTCAACACGTCTGGCGGAGTATCTTGCCAAAAATACATCATTATCTTTTACACTGATGTACAGGACTGTTCCATTATTTAGGATGGGGATAATAGTGAGCCCTCTCCTCCATGAAATTGTTTAACCGTCCATCACCATTTATGGCTGGATGTGACAGTACTGTTGGTTTGTTGGTGTTGTGATCATTACACCCTCTCTATCACATGTTATTGCTGCAGTTTGGAATGCAGACAGTTAGTTATGGTAGCTTTAACGGGTTGTCATCAGGTTTAGGTACACACGATTGGGACACTGGCACGTTCACCTATACATCACTGAACCATAGATCAACTTGGTTGGCATGGTAGACTGAGGGATTATGCCAGGAAAAACGTTAATTTAAACAGAATTTAATTCTGTTTCTGCTGCTGCTGTGGTCTGCAGAACCACATCAATATCAGGAATTCTCTATTTCAGAAGGTTTGGAGAGTTAGATCATTTAAAATATCTACAGATGAGCTTTGACCTAGAAATGAATTGAATGCAATTAAAGACTAGTGATGAAGGAGGCGTGAAAAAGTCATAGACTCTTAGAATAATACAATATTCAAACAGACATTTTGGCTCAACTCGTCCATACTCACCTGGTTTCCTAAACTGAATGATTACTATTTTTCTTCTTTAGACGCACACCCCTCCAAACCTTTGGTATTCATGTACACATCCAATTGTCTTTCAAATGTTGTAACTGTACTCCCCAATGCTACTTCCTCTGAAAGCCCGCTACATATACACGCCACCCTCTGTGAGAAACAACTGTCCCTTAGATCTCTTTTAAATGTCTTCACTCTCACCTTAAACCTATCCTGTCTGGTTCTGGACACACCCACCTGGAGGAAATGATCTTGTCTATTTATCCTATCCATGCATCTCATGATGTAATAAAGGTCACCTCTAAGCCTCCAACGCAAAAGGAACAAAATCCCAGCCTATCCTTATATCTTAAAACTTCCCGTCTCTGTCACATAATTTTAAATACTTTTGTCCCCTTCTCAGTTTATAACATTCTTCCAATAGCAGGACAACAAGAATTGCTTCAAATGTGGCCTTACCATTCTCTTGTAGAGCCACAACATGATGTGCCAATTCCTATAATCAATCCTCTGACCATTGGAAGTCAGCTTGTCTTACGCCTTATTCACTGTTCTGTCAATCTGCGACTCCACTTTCACGGAACTATGTACCTGGACCCTAGGTTTCCCTGTTTGGCAACACTCCCCCCAGCGCGCTACCATTTTCTGAATAAATCCTACACACCTTTGTCTAACAAAATGCAAAATCTCGCATTTATCTGCATGAAGATCCATCAGCCAATCCTCAGCCCACTTGTCAAGTAGATCAAGATATCTTTGTTCTCTAAGACAGCCTTCTTCACTGTCCACCAGAACTCTAATTTTGGGGGTTTCACCTCCAAATTCCTATCCACGGTTCCAATATGCTCATCCAAACCATTTACAAAAACCATGAACAACAGCAGCCTGGTCCTTGTGGCACAACGCTGGACACAGGCCTCCAATTGGAACAGCAGGTCTCTCCCAGCACCCTCTGTTTACTACAGTCAAGTCTGTTTGTATCTAAGTGGATCGCTCTCCCTGATCTCCTGCGATCTCACCTTATTAAACAAACTACCATGTGGAACCTTGTTGGGCCTTAATAAGGTCCACATAGACAACGTATGTTGCTTTACCTTCATCTATCTTCCTGATCACTTCTTCAAAAACTCCAATCTAGTTTGTGAGACATGGATTCCCAGACAAAAAGACGTGCTGAATATCCCTAATCAGTCCTTGCCTTTCCAAATGCATGTAAATCCTGCCTCCCAGAATCTCCTACAAACACTTATTCACCCTTGACATCAAACTCACTGGTCTGTAGTTCCCTGGGTTTTCTTTGCAGCCAAATTACAAATAATGTAACAACATTAGCTGTCTTCCTGTCCTCCAGGACCTCAACCGTGGCTGTCAATGATACACATAAGAAAGTCAAGAGAACTTCAGATTTCGTAAACCAGAAACTAAGACAGAAATGTGCTGGAAAAGCTCTGCTGGTCTGGCAGCATCTGTGCAGAGAAATCCGATTTAATATGTTACAGCACGGGGGAAACCTCCACCCCCCCTCCCACCATCTCCACCACCCCACGCTAATTTAAACTTGCAACACAGAAAAGATTTAACCCATGCTGTAATTTGTAAAAATTCGGAAGGCCAATAACCATCCTAAAGGTCACTATTTAAAGCAAGAATTAACATTTTTTTAAAAAATATCTAACAGGGAATAATTACCTAACAACTTTTTGCAACTCCTTTCTCTGACCAATCTTTTACTTACTCTTCTATAATCCTGGTCCGATAATCCCCCCACCCCACCCCTCCCCCAATTAAGATATACCAAAACATTCAAATTTCAGAACCAGCCAGCTGTCGAATCTTCTCTTTGTATCGTCCTCTGTCTTCGCTTCTTCTCCTTAGAGCTTCTGTTTCACAGGTCATTGATAAATAAAGGTACATTTTGGTGAGCTATTCTCCGGTCAGTCTGCCGATGTTGGTGCCGTGGCAGTTCTCCCCGAACTGGTCAAATTTCTTTTCAGCTTTCTATCCCAAATCATCGGGTAATTTCCATTTTTTTATAATATTGCCAAATGTAAACTCGATTGTAGTTTAGCTTCTTGGGACATAATTTAAATGGATTGATCAAATTTGATTTTATTTTTTGTCTCATAGTAACCCAGGTACTGCAAGCTGCTGGACCACCTGTTACATTGTAAATTTTCCAGAACTCACTGTGCTTGGAAATCCTTCAACTCTCTTAAAGGTACAATACCCTTTACACATTCATAACCCCTTCTCTCTCAAAAAAGAACAATCATAATGAAAACACGGTCTCATTTGTTTTTCTATTCTTTCAACACATTACCATAACACACCGATAACCTAAATCTAAGTTCACCTTAACTTCTTCCCCTTATCCTATATGTAACATTGGATAATTTCAAATCTCGTCGAATCTTTATCAGTTAAATCTGTGAGAACGCATCTGAGATTACATACTTACGACACGCTACGTGTACGATTTTTAAATTAAAAGTCTGTAACATAAGACTCCAATGAAATAGCCTTTAAAGCGTTCAAAAAATGTCAGCAGATTGGGGTCCGTGTACACAACCATCTCCAACACTCTGTTTGTGAGTACACATTAAAATGTTATAACTGTAATACCAAACTCAACAGTCCTTTCTCAATCGTGGAATATTTTCTCTGGTGAATGTTGAGCTTCTTTGAAAAGGACGATCCCATCTCATCACAGTGCAGCTCCAACTCCTATGTCACTCACATTGACGGCAACTTTGAAATGTTTTCAAGCATTTGGTGTAGCTGAAACTGATTTGGTGCTCAATATTTCTTTTTAATGGTCGAATGTCTCCTGGCATTGTTCTGTCATCCAATACTTTGTGTTTTTCTTCAGCAAGTCGGTAAACGGTGCTACTACACTGCTGACATTTGGAACAAACTTCCGATAGAATCCGCTGACTCCGAAGGAGCGAAGCACCTTTTTTTCTTCGAGGTTGGCCGTGGAAATTCCTCGGTTGCTTTTGTCTTTGCGTTCCATGGTATCAACCTTCCATGACAGATATTTTGTCCCTTGAACATCATGTCTGCTTTCACAAATTGTGTTTTGTTTAATTTTATCAGCAGTTTTGTTTCTCGTATTCGTTCAAAAAGCTCTGCCAACTGTACCAAGTGATCTTTCCAGGACTTAGTGAAGATCACGACATCGCCTAAACGGACTGCACAGTTTATTAATCAGGCTACAACTCTGTTCATGAGTCTTTGGAATGTGTTGGGTGTGTTTGTCATTCCAAAGGGCATCACTTTGAATTGGTACAGACCATTTGGTGTTACAATTCAGAAATTTATTTCACTGTCTCTGATAAAGGTACCTGCCAGAAACCACGCATTAAATCCAACTTCGTGATGTAACTGACTTGTCCAACTTTCTCGATACAGTCCTCCAATGTTGGTATTGGATGTAAGTCTGATTTTGTAACAGTCTCGATCTTCCAATAATCCAAGCAAAATCATTGAGTCCCATCCGGTTTGGGAACTAAGATGATCAGCGAGCTCCACTCGCTCGGGCTTGGTTCGATGATGTCCTCATTGAGCATAACCTCCACCTCCTTCTGGACCTGTCTGGCTTTGAGGGATAAAGCCGATATGGATTGTTTTATCGGAACAGTACTCTCTACAACAACTTCATATGCAATAGTGCCCACCATATGATTCTAACATATGTCCTCATATTGCAATAACAAACCTTTCAACTGTGTTCTCTGCTCCTGAGACAGATAGTTTACTAATCTACCCCACTGCTCAAGGACTTCTATGTTTTTGACATATTTTGAGGCACATCAAAATCCACGACATTTGGAATTGATTCTTCACTCTGTGGGGGAGTAAATAACACCTGTTTCTCCAATTCTTTCTCTCCTCTACTTTTCAGGAGGGGACCTGCACACTCATTTATAAGTCACATGAAGTGGTCTTCAAATGTGGGAATTGGCAACAGAGGTGCTAGCTTCATTACTGTCCGTGTCCTACCTACCATCTGGCATGAATGACATGTATACCAAACGTTAACCACATCTTTGTGCATTCCAGGTCAATAAAAATATTTTTGTCCCTTAGCCCGAGTCTTTCGTACCCCTCGGTGACCTCCTTCAGGTAGTTCATATCCTACCTGTAAAACTTCATGTCTCTATGCTACCAGCAACACAATCTGGTGCACCTCAGCACATTTCTCCTCTGAACTAACCTGATGTGGTTTCTATTTCTGTCTTAAGGTCTATCTTTCAGATAATAACCCTCATGAACATCCTCTGCCTCCTTTTCAGAGTACACATCCACATATATATCTTTTATCGTCTTGTCTGTCTGTTTCAAGTCCTTTAGCCTTTCAGGACAAAACACCTCTGTCTGACCCACTGCCTGTTCAGGTTTTCCCTGCACCATTACGGCAAACAGGGTGTCCATTAACTGAATCTCAACTCCTTCATCTTTGTCTATAGTTTGTCCTTCGTGCTGTGACTTATAATAGTGGGATATGGTTACTGCACAGCCTGGGAAAATACCAGGAGATTTCCGATTTAACACTTCCGTTTCTTTGTCTTCCTTGGGCTTCTCCACAACAAGC
Source organism: Chiloscyllium punctatum (assembly GCF_047496795.1). Lineage (NCBI taxonomy): Eukaryota > Metazoa > Chordata > Chondrichthyes > Orectolobiformes > Hemiscylliidae > Chiloscyllium > Chiloscyllium punctatum. The sequence goes on from NC_092785.1 coordinate 52,887,734, forward strand.
GATGTCACTCCCAACTTGGACCCTGCTAAACCGTTCCCAAGAACAAACTGCATTCCTGGATGTGACAGTCTGTCAAACTTTCCCGCTATAACTTCCCCAGTCTTGATTAGGCACTCCAACCTGATCTTACATTGGGAAATGCTAAATTTCTGTCCATCCTTCCCATAAATTAATGCATTCCCGGGTAACAGATCAGAAAGACTGCAAATTAATTCATCTCTTCCTATTATCGTCTGGTTAGATCATGTATCTCTCAAAATGGTAACTTCTTGCTCTTCTACCCCCGTTAGTTCTGAGTAAACTTTACTCACAGACGCAAATTCTTTATAGAGATCAGGTACTAACTCCATACCCAGCCCCTGCCTTGGCTGTGCACTTTCCTGCAGCTCTTCGGTCTTGTTGGGGTTTCCTTTAAATCTTTCACTAATGCCACTGGCTTAGCTTCTTTTACCACATCTTTTCCCACAGTCCTTTTCTTAACAATCAGCACTGTGACCATACATTAACCTCCTTATGTTGGTGAAAACACCTTTTCCCAATGCCCTTCGGAAACCACCGGCACTGTAATTTTCTGTGTTCCACTCCATTACAGTGAAAACACCTGAGGCCTTTCACCTCCTTTTCACTCTCTTGGGCAGCTTCTTTAACCTGGGGTAAACTCATATGTTCTCCTCTTTCTTTTATAGTGTAGCATCTCCCCTTCTCCCAAACTCTATCCCTCACAGGACAAAATTCTGGCTGGAAGCTTGTCTTATGCAGCAGCATGTATTCATCTATTAATTCTCCTGCCCTTCTCAATTTCTGAACTTTCTTTTCCTCCACATGAATTATTATCATCTCTGGAAGTGAGGTTTTAAACTCCTCCAGCAGAATAATCTCCCTTAGAGCTTCATAGGTCTTATTTTTAGATTAGATTAGATTAGATTACTTACAGTGTGGAAACAGGCCATTCGGCCCAACAAGTCCACACCGCCCCGCCGAAGCGCAACCCACCCATACCCCTACATTTACCCCTTATCTAACACTACGGTCAATTTAGCATGGCCAATTCACCTGACCTGCACATTTTTGGACTGTGGGAGGAAACCGGAGCACCCGGAGAAAACCCACACAGACACGGGGAGAACGTGCAAACTCCACACAGTTAGTCGCCTGAGGCGGGAATTGAACCCGGATCTCTGGCGCTGTGAGGCAACAGTGCTAACCACTGTGCCACCGTGCCGCCTTTAAAGCCTGCACCCATCTATCAAAATGCCTATGTTTAATTCTTTCGAACTCAACATAAGGCTGATCTTGTTCCTTCTTTATGTTTCTGAACTGCTATCTATATGCTTCCAGTACCAATTCGTAAGCACATAAAATACCTTGTTTCACGTCTTCATAATCTCTTGACCCCTCAACTGGCAGGGCAGCAAATACCTCACTAACTGTGCCGACCAGCCTAGCCTGAACTACCATTACCCATACATCCTTTCACCACTCTACCTGCCTAGACATTTTTAAAAAAGAAATAAAGAAGGCTTCAACATCTTTCTCATCAAAATGTGGCAGAATTTTGACATAGTTGTATACATCACTAATGTCCCTTTTACTCTCCAGCCTGTTCACTTGACTTTGCATACTAAATCACAACTTATCAAGTTCAAATTCACTCTCCCTTTGCTCAGCTGAGAACCTTCTCCTCTCTTTTTAATCCCCTATCTCAAAAGCATCTGACCTCCATGCAGAAGACTAGACTGTCTTCTCAGAGATGGAAGATGCCTCCTTGAGACATGGCACAAATCATCTGCTGTGCCTCCTTACCATCAGCAAACCACGTTAATGCAACACGCATGAAACATTAGCAATGGAGCCAGAAGGCACAGCATGGAACAGTCTGTTTGTGCATTCTCTGCTTCATTGGTTTGTAAAGTTACAGCATCGATGACATCCTCCTATTTCCGTGTAACAGTTTGGAGGGGGTGAATGGCCTCTTCTGTTCGTGTGTCAGTTTCTCGGGTGGCTGAATGTCCTCTTCCTCGTTCCAGGGAAGAGTCTTATTATTGGGTGACCCGTGGTAGCTGCTTACCTGCGTGCTGTGCTGACGAGATTCCTTATATTCCTGTGTAACATTAGACAAACAGGAGGTTGGAAGAAACAGCAAGTCAGGTAGCATCAGGAGGTGAAGAAGTCAACAGTTCAAGTATACCCATTCTTCAGGATTTCAGGTGGGGGTAGGGGGAACTGCAGATAAAGAGGGAAAGGAGTGGTTGGGGTGTGGAGAGCAGAAGGATGGTGAGGTAGGGGATAGGTGGACACAAGTGGTGGGTGCAACGTGGTTGGTCGATGGGAGGGATGAATATAGTTGGGAACTAGAAGGTGGGGTCATTTGGTGGAATGGAAGGGAGGAGGCGGGGTTGGAATGGTTATTTAAAATTGGAGAACTCAACGTTGAGTCCTCCAGGCTGTAGGCTAACCATGCAGAAGGTAAGATGTTGTTCGTCCAATTTGCGGTCTGACTCACTGTGGCAACAGAGGAAGCCAAGGAGGTCACGTTGGAAAGGAATTGGGAAGGGGAATTGAAATGGGTGGTGACTGGGAGCTCAGGTCAGCCCCTTTGGACCGGGCTGTGATGCTCGGTGAAATGTGCACTTAGTTTACGTTGCTCTCCCCGATGTAGACAAGACCACATCAGGAGAACCTACTGCAGTAAACTAGGTTGAAGGAGAGGCAGGTGAACCTCTGTTTCCCCTGGAAGGACTGTTTGGGGCGCTGGATAGAGGTGAGGGAGGTGTGTGCCAGCAGGTGATGTATTTTATTTTTCATCTGCAAGTGTCAGTTGCCCATGGGGATTGACAGGTTTGGTGGGGAGTATGGCACGAAACAAAATTTGTGAAGGGATCAGTCCTTGTGGAAGATGTGCCAGGTAATGGGATCCAACCTAGTTTACTGTGTCTGCCATTCCTGATGTGGTCTTCTCTATATCGGGGAGACCAAATGCAAACTAAGGGGAATGGTTTGCTGAGCATCTCAGCTGGTCCTGTAAGGGCTGACCTGACCTCCCAGTCACTGCCTATTTCAATTACACCTACCAATCCCATTCCGACATGACATCATTGACCTCATCCATTGCCACAAAGAACCAAAGCACAAATTGGAGGAACAACGCTTCATATTCCACCTGTGTAGCCTACAGCCGGGGGTCTCAACACTGAGTTCTCCAATTTCTAGTAGCCTCCCTTCCAATCCCCAGATCTCCTGCTTAGCCCCTCCCCTTTCCATTCCTCTGATCAACCCATCTTCCAACTGTCAACTGGATTCATTCTTCCCATTGGCCAACCCGGTGGTACCCTTTACCTGTGTTCGCCACCACAACACGCCGTCTCCTCCTATTTCCCCACCTCGCCTCATTATCAGTACACACCCTTGCCCCCACCCCCAGACATGAAGGAAGGTTATACCCAAGATGTGGACTTTTTCTCCTGATGCTGCCTGGCTTGTTGTGGTCTTCCAGTTTCCTGAATTCCAACATTTGTAGTTTTTTAAAAAAAATCTCTTCTTGTGTAATAGGTAAGAGAGAGTGAATGCGCTGTGCCTCTACTTATCCAATAGCTTCTATGGGCTGAATGGCATTCTCATGTTTCTGTGAAACCAGCTTGAGATGCTGAATGAGCTCCTCATTTTTAGTCCTGTGGAAATGTTCAGGGTCCAGCAGTGCTGTTACATGAATGTTGCCTACACAGTAACAGCATGAGCTTGAATGTTGTCCAGGTTTTGCTGTTTTATGCGATCTTTTCTGAGCATCCTCACTTTTGATCGAATGACGGAGAGTAAGACGTTGCTGAAGCAGCTGAAGATGTTTGTGCCGAGGAAGCTACCCTGAGGACCGCCAACAGAGATATCCAGGGACTGAGAGGATTGATCTCCATCAGCCACATGGTGCTCCAAATGGCCCAACAGCTTGGGATATTTACAACTGATTCCAATTAGGTGCAATTTTATTCAGCCTCCTTGACATCTTGTTCAGTCATGTCCTTTCAGGGCCAGTCATTCTGACGCTGTGTTCATATCTTTTGATTTGGAGATGGGTGTTGGACTGGGGTGTACAAAATTAAATATCATGGTATTCAAACAGATGAAAGACTTAACAGACTATCAATTTTTCAATGTTATAATTTCATTTACATCACACTAAAGTTTTGCTCGAAATTCTGTGTGTTACGATTGAGCCCTCCACCATCAACTAATGAAGGAGCGATGCTCCGAAAGCTAGTGTGCTTCCAATTAACCCTGTTGGACTATAACCTGGTGTTGTGAGATTTTTAACTTCATAGCTTTTGTTCATGTCAACGGCCAAGGTAAATGTGTGGGGACTGTTTCCTTCTCTCAGAGGGTAGTGACTGTTGGGACCTCTCTATCCCAGACAACTACAGCTCTGAATGTTTGAGGGAGCAGGGTGGTGTTAATGAATGTTGACACATCAGGGAGTTAAGGCTACAAAGAATTGGGCATGAAAGAGAAATTGCGGCCAAGAGAGATCAGCCCTGACCTTACTGAAGGAAGGACAGGCTTGACGGGCTATATAGCCTGGTATTATTACAATAAACCCTATAGCCCAGTCACTTTATTGCCTCTTCCATATCCTGTGGTACTTCAAGTAGCTGAATAGGTTGACATTGTTGCTGCATGATCTAAACTGGGTCTAGTTCTATAGATTGGAGGGGCTGATTGGTCTCTTCCTGTAAATGTATATCATGGTCCAGGGGCTGAGAAGCCACATCCTGTTCTGGTGCAACTGAAATCCATATGCACCAGATCGACCACCCTTGGAGAAAGTCCTCACTGCAGATGTCGGTGATCAGAATTGAGAAGTGTGGCGCTGGAAAAGCTCAGCTGGTCAGCCAGCATCCGAGAAGCAGGAATATCGATGTCTTGAACATTCCTGATGATCGAGTTGTGCCCAAAACGTCGATTCTCTGGCCCCTCGAATGCGACCTGACCTGCTGTGCTTTTCCACCACCACACGTTTAGATGTCAACCGGCCCGCCCTACTCAACCTTCCTGGTCACATCATCAAAGAACAGGCATGAACTTCCACTGACAAAGCCATTCTTACTATTACTAATGAAACCCTGTTTTCCCAATGCATATACATTTTATCCCTCAGAATCTTCTCAATTAATTTACCTAACACAGGTATTAAGCTTACTGGTCTATATTTCCCAGACTTTATTTTTCAGTCCTTCTTCCTTTCCTCCAGTCTTCTGGGATCTCACTTGTGGTAACTGATGATCAAAATTATCAGCCAGGGCCCCCGTAAGTTCTTCTCTAGCCCCTGCTCTGAGAAATATTTGTTGAGGACATCGCTCATCTCTTATGGTTCCCAACATACATATCCATTGAGGGGTCCTATTCTCTCTCGAGCTACTGCTTTTCCTTTAATATACTTAAAGCATCTCTTTGGATTCACCCTGATCTTCTCAGGCAAAGTTATCTCATACGCCCTTTTCTCCCTTCTGATTTCCTTCTTCAGTAAACTCCTGTATCCCCTGTACACCTTCAGGGATTCGCTTGATCCCAGCTGCATCTACCTGAGCCACGCCTCCACATATCTTTTGGTAAAAGCCTAAACATCTCTTGTAATTCAGGGTACCTCATTCCTGTAAACTTTCCATTCACACTCACAGGAACATATAGATCGTAAGCTCCCACTTGCTGGAGGTCCCTTTGCTTGCAAACATACTACTCCAATCAACCCCTGCAAACTCCTGCCTGAGTCCATCAAAATTAACCTTGCCCCGATTTAGAACTAGAATCTGTGGACCAATTTATTCCCTCTCCATAACTATTTTAAAATTAATAGATCTATGGTCACTGGTCCCAAAGTGCACATCTACTCTCACCTCACTCACCTGTCCTGACCTATTTCTTAAGAGTAGGACAAATATTGCTCCTTCCCGATTAGGACCCTCGACATTCTGCTTGGGGAAATTTTCCTGACGCACTTAATTGATTCCATCCCATCAAATCCCTTAATGCTCTGGCAGTGCAAGTCTGAGTTATAAAAAATATTAAAGCCCCCATTATGACAACCAAAATATTCCTGAAAGTCTCCGCAATATCTCTACATATTTTTGTTCCTGCAATTTCTGTTTACAATTTGGGGGCCTACCGTACAACCCCAATAATGTCACCATCCCCGTCTTATTTCTTAGTTCCACCCACAAAGCCTCATTGGATGATCCATCAGTTATTTTATCTCTGATCACTGCTGCGATACACCCTTTATTCAGAAATGCAACTCACCACCTCCCGTTCCACAATCTCTGTTCCTTCGAATGCATTTGACCCTGGTACATTAAGCGGTCAGTCCTATCCATCCCTCAGCCATGTTTCTGTAATAGCTAAACTATCGAGCACCTATAACCTATCCACACCCTGAATTCATCGGCCTTAACTGTCAGCTCTTTTGCTCTGAAATAAACACAATTTAATCCATGGGCATTTCTTGTTCCCTATCGTGGTCCAGCCTGATATGGCTCCTCAACGTACTATGTTTGATTACTGTATCTCCATCCAGCCTCTCACTTGCCTCCCTGCTGCTGAGGATTCCACCTCCTGCCAATCTTGTTTAAACACTCCCCTGTTGTACTAGCAAAACTGACTACGAAGATATTGATTCCCCCTCAAGTGGATCTGTCACCAGTCCCTCTTGAACAGGTCAACTCTGTCACAGAAAAGCTCCTAATGGTCTAAAAATATGAATCCCTCCCACCAATTCTTTAGTCATATATTTATCTTGATATCCTCCTATTCTTACCTTCACTAGCTCATGACACTGGAAGTAATCTGGAAATTACCACTACCGAGGTCCTGGTTTTTAACTTTTCTCCTAGTTCTCAGTTAATCATTCTATAGAAACACATTCCTCTATCTAACCGTGTCATTTGTACCATCGTGCACAATGACTTCTGGCTGCTCACCCGCCCTCTTGAGAACATTCAGCAGCCACTCAGAAACATCCTGGATCCTGAAATCTGAGAGCCAACACAACATCCTAGTTTCCCGTTTGAGGCCACAGAATCTCCGATCTGTGCCCCCTAACAATCAAATCTCCTATCTCTAAGACCCTGTTTACCTTTATCCTTTCCTGCTGCCCCCCAGATCCAGCGCATCCATCTTGGCTACTGCTGCTTTCCCCTGAACAGTCATTCCCTGACACCTATCGCCCATCTCCCAACATACACAAAATCAGTATCCAGAATGGTATACTTGGTTTCGAGAGGAATAGCCACAGGGGATTCCTGCACTTTCTGCCTACTCCCTTCGCCATTCCTGGTGGTCGCCCAGATACTCTCTGCTTGGAACACGACAGGAAGCAAGGAAAGCCTGTTGGATTAAATTGCTTTAAATTAAATGGAACTGGGCTGACAGGTAACGCAGATGAACTCAGGGCGTGGATCTTTACATGAGACTGGAATATTATAGTCCTTACAGAAACATGGCTAAGGGAGGGACTTGGGTGTGATCACCTCACTAAAGCTTTTATCTATGAAGTGTTCCATATCTCGGATGATCCAGAATGCTCCTGAACACGGTCTCCCAGGAGCTGCAGCAGGGTGCACTGCCCACACGTGTAGTCATCGGGGATAATGGAAATCTCCCTGAGCTCCCACAAACCGCAGGAGGAACATACAACTGCCCTAACTGCCATCTCCACTGCTGTCAGACTAGCGTTAAAAAAGAGTTTATCTGAGCTTACCTTTACCTTTTGCTGAACTGCTGCTCACCGATTTCTCTGGAACCAAAGCATTACTACCTATTCTTCCACTCACAGTACGTTAATAGACCACTCCACATTTAGGTTTGGTTAGGGTAGGATGGAGACACTACAGTGATGTATTGTTTGGGCCTTAAGCACTCCTAAACACCAGGCCCATGCTTGGACATGGGGGGTGGGGGTGGGGTTGTCTTGCTGAGGTCTTCCTCCTAGTAGTGGTGACTGCGCTGATGCAAATATTCACCCTGACAGCCCATCCGCGTTGGCGCAGTCCTCTGGTTTTTTCGGTCTCCTCGTACTGCATTTATGAATTCCTTGTAACTACTGATTGTATTCGAAACTGTGTCTCACTCCGGAGCGAGAGATGTTGATATTCCACTAAGTACAGTCTATTAAAAAAGGTTTGCCAATGGACATACGAGCGACAGTATGTCCACCCGCTCTCTGACTCTGCGTTTACTTTCAATTAGGGTACATTTATTCTGATAACATTCCATTTCATTTTCCTGCGTTTTCCCTGTAATGCTTTTTTAAAAATCTGTGGATCTCAGCCTTGAAGATATTTAGTGATCATTTCTTAACAGCCTTCACAATTTTCTGCAATTGTTTCCCTCCCACTGATGTGAGACATAGTGGTCTTTCATCCCATGGCTTTTTTTTTCTAGCACTCTGTGTGGAAGTTGAACCTACATTAGATGTTGTTCTGTTTGATCACACCACCTCGCTGGCCAAAGGCAAAACAAAATAAAGCACAAAATGTAAGAGCCTGTAATCTCCTCCCTCATCTTCCACATCAGTCTAAGAGACAGTTCATCCAGATCTAGAGATTTTCCCACTTTTTATCCTGCATCAACTTCCAATTATTCCTCAGCTTCTATCAGGAACTGCTTCTCCAAAGTGAACACCAATATGCAGTACGTGTTTGACATTCACAGGTTCTCTGCACAGTTTGCCTCCTCGGTCCCTAATACTCCCTATTCTTTCTCTTGTTACCCTCTTACCCTTAATAAACCGATAGAATGTCTTTGAATTCTTGATAATATTGCCCATTAATGTTTTTATCACCCCGCTTTTTGCTCTTCTACTTACTTTCTTGAATTTAGCCCAACACGTTCTCTCCTCTTCTGGGACCTCCATTGACCTGCTCACTTTATGCGTGCTTTAAGCTTCTCTTTCATTTTTAATTCTGTTCTGAATATTTGTAGACATTCCATACTCTCTGGGCTTGTTTTCCTCATTTTTATCTTTATTGTAACATCTTGTGGTGACACCTTCATCAATTCCATTTTGAGCATGTGATCCCCACCACACCCACGCTGTTCTGCTAAAGTTTCACCCAGAAGTAATTATACGGTGGCCAGATCCTGTCTTTCTTTTGATAAGATCTGCCTCTATCATCCAAATTATTTTTATTTTTCAAGCCTTTTTTTCTTTTGGTCTTTTCCTTAATAAGCTAAAAATGCTTGAGTCATGGTCACTGATCCTGAAATGCTCAGCCAATCCTGCCTGCAACACCTGACTGGCTTCATTCCACAGTGAGGCTCGGCATAGCCCCACCCATTGTTGTATCTGCTACATGTTTATATGAGGAGCTCGCTGGAATAAATGTCAAGACATTTTTGCCCTCTTAAAAATAATTATCGCTGCCCTAATCAATGTTTGTAATTGAAATGCCTGAATATAATGATCCTATTATTGCACTGACACACCTCAGTGAATTGGTTATGTACCTGCCCCTGTATTTTATTTTATCTGGGGGCCTATAATATGTCCCCAGTAGTGTGTCTGTCATTGATTTGAACCTAATTCCAACCCACAAACCGTCATTTGAATGCCCTTCCAAGATATCATCCGTCCTTACTGCAGTCTTTGACTCCATAATTAATAAGGCAACACGACCTTGTCTTTTACCCCTCTCCTCTGCTGCCTATAGTTCTTGTACCACAGAATATCGAGTTGTCAGCTCTGACCTCTCTCAAACGCATCTACGTGATGGCAAAAATATTCACTTCCCCATGTCACCTTGTTCTCTTATCAAATCTGAAGATCTGATAATATTACCAGCATCATGGTAAAGGACATCCAGCCTGGAATATAGCACCTGGAATATTCCGTACCTCGGAGTTCTTCAGCCATTTACTTTTTGTTATCAAGTTGCCTTTTCATGAACTAAAAATGTAACTCTGGGACTGAATGAATAATCGTTGATTTGCAATTTATTGTTAATTAACGTCTTAATCAAATACAACGTTCCAGAACTGAACAGTCAGCTTCAAATACAATGAATTCCTGCTGATTAATTCCCTGCTCAGTGTGCAGCGGGATCAGCCCTCAGTAATGGAGAAAGTAAGGACTGCAGATGCTGGAGATCAGGGTCGAAAAGTGTGGTGCTGGTAAAGCACAACGAGTCAAGCAGCATCCGAGGAGCAGGAGAGTGAAAGCTTTGGGCATAAGCCCTTCATCAGGATGGCATTGGTGTGTTCAATTTTTTTTTCCATTCCATGATTCGTGGAATATTTGGAATTGTACTTGCTCAGGAGGACAGCACTGTATATAGCCCTGAAATGGAAAGCAGTCAATCAGTGGTTGGACAGGGAGTAGATAAAGTGAGGTGAAGTACAGAATGAGTGAAGTCCAAACAGAAGGATAGATAAGTTCCCTGGACCATACAGGAAGCATTCGAGGTTACCAGAGGAACTGAGGGAAGAGATTGCTGCACCTTTGGCGATGATCTTTGTGTCCCCAGTGTCCAATGAAGTACTGCATGATGATCGGATGGTGGCAAAAGTTATTCCCTTGCTCAGGAAAGGCAATAGGGATAATCCTGCGACATACAGGCCAGTCAATCTTACTTCTGTTTTGGGCAAATTATTGGAAAGGATTCTGAGAGACAGACTTTATGATTACTTGGAAAATCATAGTTTGATTAGAGGTCGTCAGCATGGCTTTTTGACGGGCACGTAATGCCTCACACAACTTATTGAATTCTTTCAGGATGGGATCAAACACATTGATGAAAGTAGAGCAGTGGATGTGATGTACATGGATTTCAGCAAGGTTACCATAAAATCGGCTCATTCAGAAAATAAGGAGGCATGGGATACAGGGAAATAGGGAAATCTGTCTGTGTGGATACAAAATTGTCTGGCCTGTAGAAGACTGATGGTGGTAGAACATGGAAAGTTTTCAGCCTGGAGCTTGGTGACCAGTGGCGTTCTTCAGGAATCAGTTCTGGGACTGTTGTTCTTTGTGATTTTTACAAATGACTTGGATGATAAAGTGAAAGGGTGCGTTAATAAGTTTTACGATGTAACAAAAATGTTGGAGTTATGGAGAGTGTGGAGGGCTGTTGTAGGTTGTAATTGGACATTGACAGGATGCAGAACTGGGCTGGTAAATGACAGATGGAATTCAACCTGGATAAGTGTGAAGTGACTCATTTTGGAAGGTTGAAATTGAATGCACAATACAGGGTTAAAGGCAGGATTATTGGCTGTGTGGAGGACCATAGGGATGGTGTGTTCCATATCATAGGAAACTCAATGTTGTCACCCAAGCTGATAAGGTTATTAAGATGGATGGTGTTTTCATGAGCCAGGGATTGAGTTTAAGAGCCGCAAGTTTATGCTGCAACGCCAAAAAGGTCTGGTGAGACTGCACCTCGTATATTGTGTTCAGTTCTAGTTGTCTCATGACTGGAAAGACATTGATGCGTTGGAGAGGATGCCGGGGAGATTTACCAGGATGCTGCCTGGACTGGAGGGCATGTCTTACAAAGAAAAGATGAGGGAGCTAGGGCTTTCTCCTTGGAGCAATGAAGAATGTGAGGTGACATGATAGAGGTGTATAAAATGATGAGAGGCATTGGTAGAATGGGTTGCCAGAGACTTTCTCGTAGGGTGGAAATGGCTATCTCGAGTGAGCATAATTTTAAGGTGATCGGAAGAAGGTTTGAGGAGATGTCAGAGGTAGGTTCTTTACACAGAGAGTGGTGTGTTCTTGGAATGCACTGCCAGCAGCGTTAGTAGAGTCGCCTGCATTAGGGGATATTTAAGTGAGTATTGGATAGGCACATGAAGGGTATGTCAGTTATTCTGATCTTCAAGTAGGATAAAAGTTCAGCAGGACGTCAAGGGTCGAAGGGTCTCCACTGTCCTGTACTGTTCTGTGTTTTATGTTCACCCAGTCTGTGGATTCTTATCAATTGCTAAATGTGTGAGAGAGTGGTGTGTATGAGATGAGGAACCTGGGGAGGGGCGTTAGCCCAAAACTTCCAGTGATGTTGTCCATTGTTCCATTCACCTGAATGCCAGTCTGTGTGGTGTCCTACACCAGGCAGGCTCCGCTAACTTCAGTTATTAACGTGATTCTTGACTTGTCATTTACTGCTGTTTTATTCAGGTACAATTTGTTGGGTGACCCATGTATTCATCAGATGTTTACTATGTTTCGTGAATTGGGCAAAAGTAAGATGTCAACTATGATTTTTCAACTGTACTATAATCTCTGAAAAGCATTAGGTTGATTCTTTATTTATGGAACAAAAATATAGCCTCCTGTCATGATTTTCTAACACAGAAATAAAGAATGTGCATTTTATTTTGTATCGAACAAACAACATGGATGTAACTCTTTTGGCGATCAGAATTACATACACAATGTCAGGATTCAAAATAATGCATTGTCACTCCAACATTTTGAAAGTGGTTGGATTCTGAATGATTACGTGTTTAGGGTGAGCAAATGGTTGAACAATCAAATAGAATTTGCGTTCTTATACATTTATATATAATCAATTTGTTTAATTTCTCACTGAAATGTACAAGCTTCAGCCATTTGCCAGCGAATTAAAAATGGCCATAATCAAAAATGGACTGTGAATATTAACCTAAATAAATGATTTGTGCTATCAAATTTTAGTGACCAATAATTTGAAAACTTTTAGTTTTTAGAAAGAATGTTATTTAATATGAAATGTAGACAGTAAACAAAAAAACGATGAACATATTATCGTGTGAGAGAAAAGTCAGACCTTTTCAAAGAGGTTTGTGCCAAAGCGATGACAGATTTGTTTTAGCAATAGGAATACAACAATTAATATATTCGTGTTCTGAGCAATAATTAGACTGCAAAATGAGGCTGGTCTTGTAATACTTGCATTTTAAATGCTTATGCTGCACTAAAATAATCAGATATTTGTGACCATTTTCAATGGGAAATAATCTGATACTGACTTTTATTCTAATCAGACACATGATAGAGTGCAAAACTTTAAAGTACAGGAGGAGGCCATTGGCCACTGTGTGTACATCAGCTCCAGGAACGTCTCCCAAGCCCCTCCCCCCCCCCATTTGCCAACTCTATCGCTGCAGCCTGTTGAATTGATAATTTCAAATGCATTACCAGTTCTCTTTTTAATCTTCATCCACAACTCTCCCAGGCAGTTCCATTCCAAATCCTAACAAGCCTCTCAATAAAGAAGTTTTTCCTTTTCTCACTCCTGGCTCTTTTGCTGACAAGTTAAAAAATTAGAACTGCTTGATGCTGTAATGCAAACTTACGGAAACAGAGTATTCCTGTTTTACTCTTCAACTTTTTTTCATACTTTTGAGCACCGCAATATGTTCACATATTTATCTGTTTTCCCCCAGGAAGAATAAGCCTTGCAAGCACTGTAACAGGCACTACATCGGAAAAACAGGCAGAAAACTAGCCATCTGGATACATGAGCAACAACTAGCCAGAAAAATGACATGACCCACTATTACCAGCATCGTTACATACAGATGAGGAAGTACACCATTTCGACTGGGTCTGAACTTCAATCTAGGACAAGCCAAACATAGACATGCACGAGAATTCCTAGAAAAAATTCCTGATGAAGGGCTTTTGCCCGAAATGTCTATTTTACTGCTCCTCGGATGCTGCCTGAACTGCTGTGCTCTTCCAGTACCACTAATCCAGAATTGCTAGAAGCATAGCATTCCAAACGGAAATCAATCAACAAACAAATAGATTTTGATTCCACCTAACACTCTCTGAGAAAAAGAACCGGACATAAAATCACCAATACTGGAAATTACATCACTGACTCAAGGAAACCTAAACACGTAAATAGCAAGTGGGACATTATACCAGCACTTCACCAGAGGCTCACTGATAATGTTCCCTAGTACAGTGAGGAACCATCTGAAAATGAACTCTCCAGCTCAGCGAGCAAACTGACATCCAGAAGAAGCGCAATTTCTCTCATTCTCCCTTTAACTAAATCCTTCATTCCAGTTATCGTTCCAGTTATTTATATTCTTCTGCAAAGTAATGTGGTGTTTGTCTCTGTGTGTGTGAGAGAATGTGTGTGTGCGTGAGAGAGACAGCGAGAGAGAGAGAGAGACAGAGAGAGAAAACAATCATCTGTAATCTCTGGATTACTTTCCGAGCCATGTGGAAAAGAGGGAAGGATGAGGAACACAGTATAGCTTAACATGTTGTTAAAAACCTCGTTCAGGGTTAATGGTTTCAGATTTTTGGATCATGGAGATCTCTTCCAGGACAGGTGGGACCTGTATAAAAAAGACAGGTTGCATCTTAACTGGACAAGCACCAACATCCTTGTGGGGAGGTTTGCGAGTGCAAGTTAGATGGATTTGAATAAACCAGGAGGGTGAGAACCAAACAGCAGATCAGGAACTGAGCAGAAGGTAGAGATTAGGACATCAGGCATGGCCAGTCTAATGACCATGCTGAGAGAAGGAATCAAATCAGTCCAAAATGTGAGTTGGGAGTTGGAATAAATGATCGAGATGAGGCACAGGTTTTTCAGGAATTAACAAATAAGGATAGAGAGTGTGGGGGATGTGAGAGAGTGAGGAGTATGGGATAATGGAGACAGTGAACAAGAAAATATTCAAGGGGAAAGAGGTTGAGGTGGAGTGAGTTGAGGAATTCTGTGATAAACAACTGGCAGAAAAACTCAGGAAAACTTGTTTGTCAAAGTGAATACCTGGGAAAGAATTTATTATGCTTCAGAGAAATAGCAATCTTATTGCTAGAGGTCTGTATTATAATGAAGGGAAAGCTGTGTTCATGTCATGGCTGTCGCTATAATAATGGTGGCAAACAGCTAGAATAATATTGGTGCTATTATGGGACAATGCTTGCACTGAGCATATGAATTACCCTGAATGTTCCCTGAGATGGCTGGGCTGCCTTTGGCTGAGTAAGTGCTGAAGCTCCATGAGATGATGCTGTTTTGTGATGTAGCCACTTACTGAGTTCAGTCAAAGGAACAAAGCAGCAACTATCATTGTTTATTGCTTCAGAATATATCAGAGTGTGCATGGCTGCCACTGCACACAATCATGCAATGAAAACCAGGCCTATCACGCCTGTGCCAGCAAGTGCATATCCAAAGGCTTTTTCAACGTTGTGAGGTTACCTGCCTCAACCACTCTACTAGATAATGCATTCCAGATTCATACCACCCTCTCAGTTCGAAACACATTCCACAAATCCTCTCTCAATCCCCTGCCTTTCACTTTAAAAGTATGTCCCTTTGTTTTTGATCATTTGACTGAGGAACACAACTGCTGTCTGTTCATCCTCTCCATACCCCATATGTTCTTGTACATCTGAACTAGGTTCCCTCCTCAACCTTCCCTGCTGCAAAGAAAGAAACGAGCAAATTTAGCCCTCCTCTTTCATACTCACTTGTCTTGTTACTTCTGACTTTCATCTTCCCAATTTATCGGTGTTAAATTTCATTGACCATTGATCTAGGTATCTGAATAATCTGTTTATATCCTCTTGTAGCCTTACATTTTCCTCCTGGCTGTGATCCACCCAGCTTATTTTTGTGTCATCCACAACATTGATCATAATTCCACTGCTCCCCACCTTCCACATTCTCACAATCATCATTTCTGAATATCGCGAACAAATTGTGATTTCCTTCCTGTTCTCCAAATGTTATTCAGAGGATTATTTGACAATTCCAGTCTCTTGCCTTTCCTATTTTGGTGAATTTATGAGTGATGTAGGTAACATATTTTATGAGGGAGTTTCGGCAAATAGTAGTTTCGACACAGAGTTGAATTCACCTTTTACACTCTGTCCCTCTGCACATTTTATTTCTAAACCTTCTAAATAATTTCGGAAAAAAGTGCGTTTTGGCACCTTGCGCTGGAACATTAGTATTTTGCGTGGCACTGTTCTTTCTCACATTCCCTACAATAGCCAAAGCTGAAGAAATGTTTCATCTGCAGGATGGACATGGACTCATTCATTGTTTGTTTTAATCAGCGAGTGTGATGAGGATAAATGTTCAATTAAGTTCTATGTTGGGGCAAACTGCAGAAGATCAAATCATATTCTCATGTCTACCTTGAATTGGACGCAAATACATACTGTAAAAAAAAATCAAAAATGTTGAAACACCACAGTAGGGGAGAAAAAAACATGTTGTCTGCTGTTGATGAAGATATCGAAATATACAGTACATGTACAACGTGTACAAGAATCAAGTTATAGAAGGAAAAGTACAAGAAATCCTTACTTAATTTGAATGGAATCCAGATCCCGATTTTCTTGAACAGTGATTTCTTTTCTCATCCAATCTCACTTCCTCGAAAACAAGCTTTTCACTGTCACTAAAATTTCATCTGCCATTCGTCCTCCGCGGTCCTACTCTTTACTTACACTCCTATTTCGTTTGCACTGCCCCTTCTGATGCTGCATACTCTTCCACTGATAATCTCCCTTCACACTCTTCTTCTGCCACTCCCACTGTAAGTTACACAAATTCCCCAGTTACTCCCACTTTTTCTGGCCATCCCTTCCCCTTTTTGCTTTCCAACTGGGATGATGGGAGCCACTGGCTTCTATGCTGCTATTTGTCATCAGTCAATGATGAGATTGAGATGATCAATGACCAATAGGAACAGACAATAGTGCATTTCTGTCATTGTCTGATGCACCGTGCACAGGCTAGTTTTGTTCCCCATGGTACAGAGTGGAGTGTCTTGCTATCTCTTAACAGCACTTAGCCAAATGGCCTCATCACAAATAGGATAAACCTCTCCTCAGAATCAGAAGTCAATGCATCAGTTTTCCCTTAAACATTGTGAGTAGAGTGCGCACATTGCTCAATCAGGCCGTGTACTGTCCTTTTGTTCTTTATTCATTTAACTAATTTTCCAATGTCAGTTGAGGTGAGGTCAGAGTAACTTGCGTTGCATTAAATTAGTATTTGACTCTTGTGACATCAGGGATCCTGAGGAAACTGTGGTGACTGGGAATCGCAGGAAATTCAGCGCTGGTAATTTCCTCACTGAAGAATGACACTTTCCCCAGAGCTATTGGGAATGACAAATAAACTCTGCCCTTGCTAGTGCCTTCCAAAACCATGGATAAATTTGTCTTTATAAAAACATCAAGACATATTATATTTTCACAGGTTGATCGAAAGTCTCCGAAAAGTAAAATCTTGCTGCTTGAGTGTCACTTCAGTGAAATCAGGAAGTTACAGTAAGATTACCTTCCCAATTATTTTCAATCAGTTAATTTCTGAGGACTGATCGAACGATTTCAGTGCTACTGAGTTCAACAGTTTCTCTGTCCAGCAGTATCGCATCACATTAACTCAAGGCTGCGCCACTCCACAATTCTAATTTATTCATCGGCTCATTCGCCGTACTGACCAGATGTACCGGGCACACAATTTGCAACAACGTGGAGATGCCCTTGACCCTCTGGAACCTTCCTGACATCCCATACCCTGCCTCTGACTCCATCCCCTCCTCCAATTCCACCTCCTGTCGTTTATTCACCATCCCTACTGAACTTTCACTCTCTGATGCTGAATGTTCTGTTCTAATCAAATGTCTGAAATTTACCTCTCTGCCCCCACTTTAATGAATTTTAGGCATGACATTTAGTTGAGCTCTTCCGCTGTCTTCGCCTCAATGCACATTTCTTTCAGCAAGATTCCTCTCCCTGCCCCATAGACCCCGTTACCCAGTTGCAACACTCTCCCTCCTCCTGGAATCACCCCTCCTTCTAGTATTTACCTGAACTAAATCGGTTCATTGAGAAATCTCAACATGACATTGGTTGTCTTAATTATTCTGCACTCCCCTCACCAAATCCAACCTATCACTGCCCGAACAGCCGACACTCCATGTGCTTAGATCCAACCATAACTGTGTTATTCAACCTGTGCCGATAAGGGTGATGCTGCTGTAGCCTGGTGGACTGACCTCGACATTGCAGAGTTTGAACGCCCACTCTCAGATACCTCCTCTAATCTCCCCTGGACCATGACCCTACCATGGCACATCAAACCATTATATCAAATATGATAACTTGACCACCTTTCATCTGGAGATTCCTGCCCCATTCGCCCCCTTCCCCCTAACTGCCCCCGAGCTGATGGTCCTCTGATAGCAGATCTCGCTTCTATCTCCTTACAAAAATTCACAAACAGAGCTACCAGGACATACCCATTGCTTCAGCCTGCACTTGCCGCACAGAGGAACTGCATGGATACACACGTGGGCCCCAGTTACGTCTGTTCTTTTCTTGGAGTACATCGACTATTCACTGTTCCTGTTCTATTCTAGCACCCACCCACAACTCTTTCTCCGATACACAGATGATATCATCGCTGCGACTTTTATCTCTTGTCTGGAATTGGAAAGGTTCATTGATTTCGCTTGGAATTTGAAGCCCTCCATCACTTTCACCTGGTCTCTCTTTGACTACTCCCTTCCTTTCCTCAACATCTCTGCTTCCATTTCTGGGGATAGACAAGCCACTGATATCCAGTATTAACACACCGACTCCCACAGCTTCCTGGAGAATATGTCCTCACATCTGGTTTCCTGTTGTAGACTCAATTCCATTCCCCCAGTTCCTCAATCTCCACCGCATTGCTTCTGATGATACTAAATTCAACAAGGTAGCCTTTGAAATGTCCACCTTGTTCCTCAATCAAAGGATTCCCCATCATTGTTGTCAACAGGGTCCTCAACCGAGTCTGACCCATCTCTTGCACTTCTAGCCTGCCCCTCCCCTTCTCTCTCGCAACAGAGTTTCCCTACTATCTCAGCCGCATTCACTTGCAGAGGATCATCAGCCTGCATGTCCCCCACCTCTAGCGAGATGCCCCACCTGCACATATTCACCTCTCCTCCATTGTCCACCCTCTGGAGGAATCATTCCCTCCAGGATACACTGGTCTACTCTTTATTCACTCCCACCACAGGTCCACTTCACTTTCCCCTGCTGGAGGTGTCACACTTTCCCATTTCCCTCCCTCCTCATCAGTATCAAAGGGCCCAGCCATAAATTCCATGTGAAGCAGCCCCTTACCAACGTTTCCCACAATCCAGTCAACTGCATGCGCTGCTCACAATGTGGTCTCGTCTACATTGGGGAAATGAAGGGTAGACTGGGTGACCTCTTCACAGAACATCCAAGTTGTACCGCTGCAAAACACCCTGAGCTTTCAGTTGCCTGCCAGTTTAACAGTCCGTCCTGTTCCCTGACCAATTTCACTGTGTCAGGCTTGCTGCAATGTTCCAGGCAAGTTCAGCGCAAGCTGGAAGAACAACACCTCATTTTCCATGTGCGGACCTTGCAGCCCTTTAGATTCAAAATCAAGTTCAATAACTTTCGGGCCTGAACTCCCCAATGTCCTAGCCCCCTATCCATACACCAGGCTTAGTTCTCACATCGCCTTCCATTACTCACACCCTATTGTTAGCTACAAACAGTCTCCATTAAGAGCTATCCAGTCTCTTCTGCATATAAACCAACATTTTCCGTGTTAACATCAGTTCTGAGGAAGGGGCACTGGACCTGAAACATTAACTCTGATTTCTCTGCACAGATGCTGCCAGACCTGCTGAGCATTTGCAGCAACTTCTGTTTTGTTTCAACATTTTCATCGCAAGTTCTCACAATGCAATACGTCACCGATATTTAGAGCCCTGTCAAACATAGGAACTTTGTAATTTCTCATTTAATGTCCATAACAAATTATTCGAGATTCATCTGAGATAACAACTTTGCTGTTGTCATTCAGATCAGACACTTTGCTACAGTTCAGAAAGAAGAAAGAAATCAAAAGAGCTGGTGCGAAACTCAGCCTATCTGGCAACATCTGAGCAGAGATGCAAAAAAAATTCCCTTTGATTCTAATAGGACTTTTCAGAACAGTGTCACATCATATGACATATGTTAATTCTGTTGCTCTCTGCAGATACTTCCTCATATTTTTCATTTCTCCAGCATTTTCTGTTTATTTTTCATGTTTCCATTATCTCTATATTTCATGTTTCTTGACAGGTCTACATGTTGACCTTGGTAATATTTGGACAATGTGGTCCTTTCATGTTTCTATTACAGTTGGTGTGTCTGTGACACCTGAAGTACAGCCGAAATCTGTTTCTTCTTTATGATAGAAAGTAAAAAGAAAATCTGAACATCTTGTAAATCTCAGGAAATATATTTTGTTTGAAAATACATTTTAGATGCAGTTGAACTTCATGAAAAAATAGGGATAGATTTTTGATGATGGAACAATCTGTGTCCTTCATTGAATAAGCTTGTATCCCCAATCTCCAAAAGCTTTCAATGCATAACATAGAATTATTAAAGCAAAGGTGGTGAAACCTCAGCCCATTGTCTCTTCCAGTTTGGAATGAGCGATATCTCTACTATTATTCTCCTGTATTGTCCCCGTAGCCCTGCGCATTTTGTTATTAGTATGAGCTTTTAATTGTAAGCATCCTGCCAGATATGAACAATATGATCAATCTCACACAAAAACAGACGTTGGAAGGAAAGCTCAGCAAGTCTGGCTGTATCTGTGAAGAGAAATCAAATTTAATCCTTCAGGTGTGGTGACCCTACTCCCAATGATTAAATTGTGTGTATACTAAATATAGTTCACTTTATCACATTTAAAATTATTCTGTTAAGTTCACATTGTCATTCAGCATTGCATCTTCCAAACGTTGGCTCGTTCCTTGTTATGAATTATATTTAATTCTATCTGACGTTAAGAGTGATGATGACTGGGAGATATCATTGTTCTCCCCATGCAGTCTCCACAGCCGCTGCCCCATTCCGCCCTATCTCCCAGCCAAACCTGACTCATTAATTCATAAGTCTTAATGAATAAGTTCACTTTTGGTTTTGGACTGAGGGGAAAAAGCATAAAAAATACTGCTTTACAGCAAATAAACCTGCATTAAGATGTTTGTCAATTTTTATATAAATTAATTACTGAAGCATATGTTGTACGGAAGGTCCAACGTTTCTGTATTAGAGCAGTGACAGGAACATTCAGAGAAGTCCACACTTCCTGTCTAGGATGTCGATGGATTCATCATTGTCATTTGGCACTTAATTCCAGATTTAAAGTGACTGTCGATAAAGGTCTAAACCCAGTAGGAATATACATTAGAGGGAAATCCGGAGGCCATAAAAGGGACATGAGATAGTTCTGGCAAATAGGGTTAGGGAGAATCCAAAGGGACTCTACACATACATTAAGGACAAAAGAATAACTCAGGAGAGTTTTGGGCCACTTAAAGATCAGCAAGGTTGCCGATGTGCAAAACTGCAGGAGATGGAGGCGATACTAAACAAGCATCGTGCGTCAGTATTGGCTGGGCAGAAAGATATGCAAGCTAAAGAACTTTGGAAATAAATCTTGACATGTTGAAAAGTGCCTGTATTACAGAGAAGGAGATGCTGGAGTTCGTAAACCCGTTAAGTTGGGAAAATCTTCAGCCCCTGATCAGATGGACCCGAGAACTCTGTGGGAAGCGAGTGAAGTGAATGCTGGGCCCCTTGCTGAGATATTTGTATCGTCAATTGTCACAGATGAGGTACCAGAAGATAGGAGGCTTGTGAACTTGGTGCGATTATTGACAATGTTTAAGAAGGATGGTAAGGAAAAGCTAGTGAGCCAGACTTCAGTGGAGGGCAAGTTGTTGGTAAGGATTATGAGGCACAAGGTTTGCCTGGATTTTGAAAAACAAGGACTCATAAGTGATAGGCCACATGGATCGAAGCACTAAATTGACTGAGTATGTTTGAAGAAGTGACTAAGAGGATTCATTGAGGCAGAGGTGTATATTGTTGGTATGGACTTCAGTAAGGTATTTGCCAACTTCCTGCATGGTAGATTGGTTAACAAATTTAGTTCATATGGAATACAGGGAGAACTAGCCATATGTATACAGAATTAGCCCGAAGGCAGGAGACAGAGGGTGGTGGTAAAGGATTGTTTTTCGAAAAGGAGGGTTGTTACCATTGGTGTACCACAAGGGTTAGTGCTGGCTCCACTGCTTTTCACTATTCACATAAATCATTTGAATGTGATCATTGCAGCAATAGTTGCTAAGTTTGCAGATGAAACCAAAAATGATGGTGCAGTGGACAGCAAAGAAGGTTTACCTCAGAGTACAATGGAATCTTGATCAGAAGGGCAGATGGGCTGACAATTGGCAGGTGGTTTTTAATCTAGACAAATGGGAGGTGCTGCATTTTGGAAATGCAAATCAGGGCAGGGCATGTACACTTCATGCTAACGTCCCGGGGAGTGTTGCTGAACAAAGAGACCTTAGAATGCAGGTTCATAATTTCTTGAAAGTAGAGTCGCAGTTAGGTAGGATTGTGAAGAAGGCATTTGGTATGCTTGCCTTTATTGGCCAGTGCTTTGACTATATGAATTGGGTGGTCATGTTGCTGCTGTACAGCACATTACTTTGGCCACTTTTGGTGTACTGCATTCAATTCTGGTCTCCTTCCTTTTGGAAATATATTGTGAAAGTTGAAGGGAGTCAGTAAAGATTTACAAGGATGTTGCCAGGATTGGATCTATAGGGAGAGTTCGAGTAGATTGGGTTCTCACAAACTTTGATGATTGGGTTATTTTATTCCTGTAGCGTGAAGAGCATTTATAGAGTGCATAGCTAAGGTCTTTTTCCCCAAAACTAGAGGGCATGGATTTCCAATGAGAGGGAAAAGATTTTTAAAAAGACCTAAGGAGCAACTTTTTCCCACAGAGGGTGGTGCATTCGTGGAATGAGCTGCCAGAGGAGATGGTGGAAGATTTTTACAATTATAACATCTAAATGATATCTGGATGGGTACATGAAGAGGAAGGGTTTACATCAATATTGGCCAAATGCGATTAGTTTAATTTAGGATATCCCATCAGCATGGACGAGTTAGACTGAAGCATTTTATTCTGTGCTGTACATCTCCGAGACTCTGACTCTATCTGACCTTGCACCAATATCGTATTAATTCATCATTGCCGGACATGCTAACCTATGTTGCTAGATATGATCGAAATGTCTTCATTTCAGCATTCTGAAACCTGCAAACACATCCTTCCATAACACCGACTCAGAGTCTCTCTCCCTCTGTCTATTGCCCAAATCCCTCCCATTTGTTGGTGTTTAAACTGCTTCCCCACCATCTAGTTTTAACTGTCCAGTTTCAATGTGAATAACTGTCCTATATCTTTTCCTGCCCTTGAATGTTGCTCACTCAAGAGCATCAGCTTCCAACACTAAGAAGCTGTGAAACAGTGTTCAAAAAAGTATTGCTTGCGTTTTCGTTGACTTCCCAGTGTCCTGCCCTGTACTCCATGTTGGATATTGGGGTTTTAACAGTTTCGAGGCACACCTTTGTAACTTGCTCTGTTCCTATTCGTTGAACGCCTGTGTTAATCACTATCGGCTGATCATGTGCTCAGTTACATGAGGAATCCTCACAACTGTTAGTGATTCAGACCAGGCTTCTCATTTGCCTTTGACTGACATTTAACTTAACTCTAGTTTTTGTACGTTCGGGGATTGTTTTCTGGAGGCTGTGTTTTAAGCTGCTGTGGAAATTCAGGAAGACCAGAGGCTTTGGTGACCCAACTCTGGATGAAGCATGGTGACTGTAGTTACAGTATCTGGATCTGCAACATGACCAACAAATGGATCAGAGACTGCAGAGAGGGAAATCTCTGTAAACTGGAATGGGTGAATTACAATCAGATCAGCCATGGTTTTGAAGAATGTTGGAGCAGGATTGAATGGCTCGTTCATGCAAATTAATCAGATATTTCTGTTAGTACCAAGCCAATTCCTCTTCTCTTCCAGTGTCTCACAGTGGTGGACAGTGAGTCACCTCCTCCTGTTCCTGGGGAACAGAAATCTGGGCCTCACTAGCTTCCAGATTTCCCTGTATCGCAGTCTCGAGCAGTTGAGTGACTGCCTCCTGTTCCTGTGTCCCAGTCACGAGCAGTTGAGTGACTGCCTCCTGTTCCTGTATCCCAGTCTCGAGCAGTTGAATGACTCCCTCCTGTTCCTGTGTCCCAGTCCCGAGCAGTTGAGTGACTCCTCCTGTGCCTGTGTTCCAGTCTGGAACAGTTGAAAGACTGCCTCCTGTTCCTCTGCTCAGATCGAGCAATTGAGTGACTACCTCCTGTTTCTCCCTGTTCCTGAGCAGCAGTTTGAATGCTCTGAATGATGTCACAAGGTTAAGAAAGGACTTGAGAACAGGGAATTTCAAACTTGGAGCAGCATTACGCAAAGGTATCTAGAAACGTCTCCACCAAACATTTTATGCAGCTCGTCTGTTATTTTATTCCTGTCTCCTTTTATAAACAGGGTGAATCATATACAACAGTGCAGTGTTCTTGACAATACTCCCATATATAGGAAAGACAGATTAAAAAGATTGCAAGATTTATGATCTATCCCTCAGCAACTCTCATCCATTCAATCCAAACCGAGTAAATGTTCCCTTTCATTGTGTTATGTAAAATTATGTAAGGAACTGGTTAACTGAACGTGTTTGTTTGCTAACTGTGAATAATGTTAGTCTCCATGGATTCTAATTATCCCAGTGGACAGTTTCCATCTTTTAATGACAAAAGGGCTCGATTCAATACGTTATCCCATAGTATTGGTCGGGAGCACCACCGATAGCACTAACAGGGATCGGTTGCTCCAGAGACAGGGAGAGATCAGAAACTGAGAACATTAGACTGGACAGTTCTCACAGTGGATCAGAATCTGAGAATGTTATACTGGAATGTTACAACAATGGATGAGAATCTGAGAACAATAGACTGGAAAGTTACAACAATGGACAAGGGTTTATCCTATTATGTTTGTTTTTTTTCTACATATTATTGGTGGCGGTTATCATCGCGGATCAGATTTGTACTTTACATTATTCAGGGGTGGGTTCTTCACCCAGAGAGTGGTGGGGGCATGGAATGCGCTGCCCGTGGGAGTGGTAGAGTCAGATTCATTGGCGACCTTTAAGCGGCATTTGGATAGGTACATGGATGGGTGCTTAATCTAGGATAGAAGTTCGGCACAACATCGTGGGCCGAAGGGCCTGTTCTGTGCTGTATTGTTCTATGTTCTATGTTCTATGTTCTATCCTATCCTGTCTATTGTTGGTGTCCCTGGTAAGTTTCACTGTTGATATATTATTTGCATTAACCATGTGCGACTGTATTACTGTTCTTTTCATTTACTCTATTCTGTAAGTATTCACGCTCCAAACCACAATAAAGCAATATTGTTCATTCTTTATCTCCTTTAGTTCTGGTACTGGGCCTTGTTGGTTGACCTACTCACTTTCAGGTATGAACCAGGATGCATTGCATCACTGCCCTTGCTATTTAAATATTGAGAGCTTGGAGGTCACTGTCTTCTGTTCTGGATGCAAATTCCATTTCCTTCCTCTGACTCCATCTCATCCCTGGCCAATAACTGAGGCTGAAACAGACGAGTCACAACTACGGTGATCCCTTTGGCCACAAGCTGATTACCATATCCTGACCATTCCTAATTTTAACTATTGTCATCTGCACGATATACTTCACTGGTTCATCCCATCTGCTGTTTGAACCTTCAGCTATGAAACACAATCTTATTAAAGCCAATAATCTGCTGTTGCTTAACTAAATCTGAGTCGGTATTCCATGGCTTGTATCTAAACGCAGACCAAAATCCCATCATTCCTGTACGGATTGCTTTATATTGTTGTTGGGTCTGGGAAAGCCTTTACTTTAATATTCACAAGCACATCGTCACCTCTGTCTATAACACGGTCCTCAGTCTCCCTCTGTTAATGACACAAAGCCCTGTCAGTTGTTCACATTTGAACTGATTTCCTCTATGTCTATTCTCTCTCAAATAATACTTTTCATATCTACTACCACCAACACACACAGACACACACACATACACACACACAGACACAATCTCTTATCTTATATTTCGGCAGTGGAGATACTGAGCCATACAATTGTGGGAGTCCATTTACTGTCACTTACTGCATGGGTTACGCATCTTCCCGTACAAGACATTTCTGTAGTCCAAGTATAGTAGCCATATACTGGCAAAGGTTTGCACTGTTCCCCATGCTGGGCAGGTAGTCCAGTTTATAGAGCAGTCCAGTAGCATGGTCTGCACAGCTCTCCATTCTGGCTGGTGCCTTGTCCCAGTTTATGGTGTCTTGGATGGTTCTGGGAGGCAGATTCACAATTTGATGTAACTAACCATTTCAACTGAGCTGGCAATAATTTTTTTGAATGCTCCTATTCTTGTGATTGGACCAACCGTTGTCTCACTTCTCCAGTTACTCCTACTCCCCTGTCTCCTTTTCCATATTTTCAATACATGTTATCAGTTAATTAATTGTTTGTTTTTCTGTACCTTTCCCTGGTGTTGTTTTTTTCACTCCCGAGTGTATCGAGTGCTGGCATTGTGAATCTCAGAAAAAATGCAATGGTATGTGGCGGGCTGTTGCTCCAAGTTGGAAAGGGGGTTCCAGCAGCTTTGAGACACGTCTTTGAAACTTGGCCTGTGCCTGAGCTCTGATGGCCTGTGTTTGTCCCTCTAAGTTGATTGTGCAGTCCATACCATGAGGAAATCCCTCGAGTATTATTGTCAAGGAACAGGAGCTGAGAAGTATCTGACTGCCTCCTGTCATGGAAAGGTTAGTGGAGGTGATGGAGATGGTTTACTGGAGGTTGTGCTGAGAGCTGCCTTAGACATTCAGGGAGACCTGAGGATTTGGTGACCCAACTCTGGATGGAGAATGGGGACTGTAGTTACAACATCTGGGTCTGCAACATAAACAACAAATGGAGCAGAGGCTGCAGAGAGGGGGAGAACTGGAACCACAGAGTGTTTGTGTGGAAAGAGATCTGCCAAACCTGCCTGTGTTTTAACGAGGAGACACACATCCTTTCCCTCTCCCCTTTAAATACACCCATGCAAATTCACCCTCTACTTCCCGCACACAAACACACTCTCCCCTCTCTCACACGCACGCATACACTCTCTCTCCCTCCCAAAGACACACACACTCCCCCTCACTCTCTGACAAACACACACTCTCTCTCTCCCTCCCACAGACACTCCACCTTGTTTTCAATCACACACTCGCACGTGCGTGAAAACACACACACACACACACACACACACACATCTAATCTGTAAGATGAATTTTCATTTGCCGGTTCGTATTTCCAGATGCATTATATTTTCTCAAAAAAAGTATGATTTATAGACAGTCAGTCAAAATGATATTTTATTAACTCCTACATTGTAAATAAACCTAGTCTGATTCCAGGTGAAGACATATGCAGACTTCAAACAAGACCGCATGCCTAAAATACAATGTCTGACTGGAGGGGTCACCTCCTTTACATCGATAATACCTGAAGGTATCTCCAGGCAGGACTTGAAAGAAACGGATTGTAGTTGAATACAATTCTGCTGCTGCTGTGATTCTACCACACTACATGAATGCCCACTTTGATCTCCAATATGTTCAATTCAATTCTACTAACTATCCCTCAGTTCACACCAAGACCCATTCACCCATCAGCTCTGTACTCAATGTCTTAAACTGGTTTCTGATGTGGTAACACTTCCATTTTCCTATTCTCATTCTGCTGAAGGTCTCTCCCTGGTGTTACGCCTCCAATTTGTTACTTTACTCAAACCCTTAACCTATGCATCTGAATCTTTTCCATTCCCCCAATGCTATCTTCTGTGTTTGATGTGAATGTGTTCCTCTCTGTTTTTCTAGCTGAGCATGATTAAGAGCTCTGCAGTGTCAGTGATGCCAGCCTTATGCAGTTTCAGATCAAGTATTCTGTGCACCTTGCATTATCGGTAACATCCCAGTGGATTCCGTGTGAGACAGAGCGTTTGAGCAGCTTTAACACACGTCTATGGAACTTGTTCAAAAAAAGAAATTGCTGATGAAATTCAGCAGGTCTGGCAGCATCTTGTGGAGTGAAAGCAGAGTTAATCTTTCAAGACCAGTGAACCTTCTACAAAGCTCCCATTTTCGCCAGCAATTTTTGCATTTTCATTTCCAGTCTCCATAGTTATTTGTTTAATTGAAAATTTGTTCTGAGCCTATTCATTTCTAGAGAAACTCAACCGGTCTGGTATCATCTGCAGAGACAGGGAAATAGAGTTAGCGTTTCAAGTCCAGTATGACACTTCTTCAGAACTGAAAAAGGATTGGAAAATAAGCTTTATAATCCCTTGATAGATGTGGGGAGTGGTTTGACGGGTAAAAGAGGGTGTGGCAAAAGATAAACATGCTTTTAGTAGTGGTGAACGAGTAGATCATGTGAAATAGCTTTAAATTAAGATGTGAATGGGGAAAAGGGGTTCTCTCTATTGAGTGAAAGATAAAGAAGATACAACCACACAAGGTCATAGGGAGGCCAGGAGGGAGATTGTACGGAAACTAGAGAACAGTTATAATGGGGTCAGACTGTGAAGTTATGAAATTGTACATTAACTCCTACAGGCTGTAACGTACGAAACTTTAAAGTGCGTTGTTACTCGAGCTTGGGTTGTGCTGTCTTGGGACATTGCAGCAACCCAGGGCCGAAATGTTATCATGAGAGCAATGTAAGTTATTGAAATGGGAAGCAATGAGAAGGTCAGAGTTATTTCTACAGACAGAGTGGGTGTGTTCCTCAAAGCAATCTCTATTTGGTCTCGCCAATAAAAAGGACTGCATTATGAGCAGCAATGACGGGAGATCAGATTGAAAGGTTACAAGTGAAATGCTGCTTCACCTGGAAGCTATGTTTGGGGCCTTGGATAGTGAGGAGGGAAGAGATGAATGGACAAGTGTTGCAGCTTCTCCAATTGCATGGGATGGTGCGATGGGGGAGTGGGGAAACGTTCGGGGTGATGGACGGTCACACAGAGGGAACGGTCGCTGTGAAATACTGAAAGTGGGCGGGAGGGGGAGTTGTGTTTGATGGTGCTGTCCTGTTGGAGATGGTGGAAACGGCTTAAGATGAATATGTGAATGTGGATTCTCGCGCAGGAGGAAGTGTGGACAAGGAGGAATCTATCATTGTTCTGGGATGGAGGGGACGGATTGAGGGCAACACCGTGGAAGATGGGACAGTCATAGCTGAAGGCCCTGTCCACCAGAGTTCGGGGATTTCTGGTTTGATGGAAAAGGAGGTCACGTTAGACCCAGCTCACAGGAATGTGGCGTCGTTAAACAGAAACAACAGAGATGCAGAAACTTGGAGAATTGAGTCAGCCTCCGCTGATCATGTGTTCAGCCACAGGCAGAAGTGCCTCCTGAATGATTGAAAATAACCAGACATCTAAATTGAGGATTTCTGCCTCACATCTGGTCTGAAGCGGAATGTGAAAATAGACCCAGAGGAAGGTCAGTGAGTATACGTGAGCAGACATTCAAGTAGATATCCCAAACAGCCCAGAAATTATTGTTTCTGTTCAAAAGAAGAACTCAATAAGAAGATGAAGCACCCATGGTTGACAAAGGCTCTCAAGTATACGATGGATGAGCATGAGTGTAGGGTCAGATTTAGGATGTTTATTTCAGGGACCAGAAGCAGATGCTGGGAATGAATTTCAGCTGTGCTTCCTGAATTCCCCCCGGAAACTGCTGCCTTTGCTGCTCCATCCTCTTCCCTGCTCGTGTCCCCTTCCTGATTCCAGGTTCTCCCTCTCAAATTACAGAGTACAGTATCTTACCTTATGGTCCCTCCCCACTTCACCTGAAACTCTTTGATCAAGTCTACCTACTCTGCAGTAGCATCAAGCTGCGTTTTGTGCTGCCACTTTGCCTCTGGTCACAGTGTGGCTCGGCCTCTCCATTCATGCTGTTTTACACCTCCCACTCACATCTCACTCAGGAAAGTTTCCTTCTTTGAGTAAACCTTATTGAAAAGACCTCTCCCCCTTTGCACTGAATTCACACTGTGATCCAAATTTCAAAAGTTATACTCAGCCTTCATCTCACTCTGCTAAAGGCAACTGCACGCTGACAGTTTGGTACAAAAATTGCCCTTCTTATATGGTTCATGCCAGTGATGTGCTTTCACTGTAGAGATTATCACCCCATTTGGACAAAGCAATTCAGGTGTTTGACCTCTTACTGGTACTCGTCACAGTTTCCTGCTGCCTTAGTATTATAACATGGAGAAAAATAAATCACAGTATGAAGCTTGGGCTGAAGGTTGTTTACCTGTCATTTGAATACTGTTTCAAATTTGCAGTGCTTTATCTGTAAATGTTTGTTCGTAAAGTTAGTGTCAGACAGCGTGTCGGAGGTTGAGGGGTGACATGGTAGAAGTTTATAAAATCATGAGAGGTATGAATAGAGTGACCAGCTAAGGTCTTTTCCCGGGGACGGGGGAGTTCAACCATAGAAGGCAGAGGTTTAAGGTAAAAAAGGGGAGATTTGAAATGGACGAAAGGTCAATGTTTTCACACAGAGGGTGATGTGTGTATATGGAATGAGCTGGCAGAGAAAGAGTGGGAGGTGCAAGTACAGCTACAACATTGAAAACTCAATAGGACAAACATAGGAATGGGAAAGGTTTAGAGGCATATGGACAAAATGCAATCAGATGGGACTAGTTTAGTTTGGAAAATCCTGTCAGCATGGACAAGTTGGACCAAAGGGTCTCTTTGTGCACTATATGGCTGAATCAATCTAGAAAGCGAGGAAAAGGGGAGAAAAGACATGATGTAGTAAATTGGCAAGAAATACAAAAACAAGCAGCACGATCTTTTCCGAGCATATAAAAAAAGTTCAAGATGAGTGTGCGATCTTAGGTGAAATTAATTAGGAAAGTATACTGAGGATAATTGGAGGGTGTGACTGAAGAATTGGCTGCAGGGCAGACAGATAATTTACACCCATGTTTTACATCTTTCCTCACAGGGGAAGGCACAGTAAGTATTTTAAAGACGTAAACAAAATGGTAATAGGAGGGAAGTTCTTGAACTGTCTCTAACAAAAGGATCAAGGATTTTTCTAACAGAAAAGAGGAAGAGTAGACAGGCCAGCAGTAATTCATAGCTGGTTTTAAAAGAACTGGTCACAGTCTTGGGATCATGGCGCCCTCTCTATCAGATGTTACCTCTGCTGTTTGTTAATGTAAGCAGTAAGTGCAGTAGCTTGATTGGGTTATCATCAGGTTTAGGTACACACGGTTCTGACTGTAGCATGTTCACCCACACTCATCACTGAAGCGGAGATCAGCTTCATGGTAATGGTAGACTGAGAGATTATATTGTGGTTGAATATGATTCTGCTGGTGCTACAACGGCTGCTATGATTTACCGCATCACATGAATGCCCAGTTTGAGATGCAATATCTGCAATACAATTCTGCTGCCTGTCCTCATTCACATGGGGACACGGTCGTCCTCCTCCCCTGTACACAGTGCCCTATCCCAGTTTCTCATGTGGGAACACTTCCTTTTTAAAAAATTCTCATCCTGTTTGGGTATCTTCATGATGCCATGCCTCCAATTGTCGCATTCCTCAAAAGCATTTAACGTTTTCACCTGAATATTTTCCGCTCCAGTAATGCCATCTTCTGTTTAAAGCGAATGTGTTTCCCGCTGTTTCTCTCCATGACCATGGTTAAGAGCTCTGTAGTGTCGGTGATGACAGCCTCATGTAGTTTCAGAGCAAGTGAATTCACTTCCCGGTGTATGGCTCTCCATGTTGGACAGGGCGTGTGAGCAGCTTTGACACACATGCTTGAAACTTGTTCAAAAACAGAAATTTCTGAAGATACTGACCAGTCTGACAGCATCTGTGGAGTGAAAGCAGAGTTAATATTTCGGGTTCTATGACTGTTCCTCAAAGCACCCAGTAAGTCCAACAATTTTTGTTTTTGTTTCAGATTTCCTGTATCCAATGATCTTTGCTCTGTTGAAAATGTGTTCTGTAACTTTTCATTTTTGAAGGAACTTAGGGGTCTGGCAACATCTGCAGAGAAAGAGAAACAATGTTAATGTTTCAAGTCCAGTTTAAATCTTCTTCAAACGTGTAAAGGATTGGAAAGTGAGCGCTTTAGTATCTTGGCAGAGGTGGGAAAGAGTGTTTGGAGGCCCAGTGTGAAAGACAAATGGGCTTGAAATTGTGGTGAAAGAGACACAGGTATATAATGGGTGTAAATAAATGTGTAAATATTAGAAATTGATTTTCTCTGTAGAATGGAACATAAACAAGACACGAGCTTAGGGACCCCAGGAGGGAGAGTGTACAGAAAGTGGAGAACAACCACAATGGGTTCAGGCTTTGAATTTATGGAATTGAATATTAACTCCTCCAGACTGTAACGCATCAAAGTGTAAAGTGAGCTGTTACTCGAGCTTGGGTTGTGCTTCATTGGATCATTGCAGCAGTCTGCATTTTCTTAGAATCCCTACTGTGTGAAAACAGGCCCTTCAGCCCAACAGGTTTATACTGACCCTCCAAAGAGTATGCAAACCAATCCCATTCTCTACCCTAATACTATACGTAGACCATTGACTATTGCACCTTACATCAACATCCCTGAATACAATCGGCAATGCAGCATGACCAGTTCACCTAACCTGCACAACTTTGAACTGTGGCAGGAAACTAGAACACCCAGAGGAAATCGAACCCAGTTACCTGATGTTGTGAGGCACCAGTGCAAACCACTGAGACACCGTGCCATCCAGGACCGAAATATTATAAGGCCACAACTCTATACGAGCAGAAATGAAGCCATTCCCACCATCAAGTCTGCTCCGCCATTTGATCACGAATGATAGATTTTCAACCCCATTTCCCTGCTTCCTGTCAGTTATCTTTGATCCCCTTGTCAATCAAGAACTTATCTGTGTCTGTTTTAAATATACTGAATAGAACATAGAACATAGAACAGTACAGCACAGAACGGGCCAGTTGGACCACGATGTTGTCCTGAGATTTAATCCTAATGTAAAATGTAGTAATTTAACCTACGCACCCCTCAACTCACTGCTATCCACGTGCATGTTCATCAGTCGCTTAAATGTTCCCAATGACTCCGCTTCCACCAACAGAGCTGGCAATGCATTCCATACAATCATAACTCTCTGCAAAAAGAACCTACCTCTGACGTCTCCCTTTTACCTTCCTCCTAATGTCTTCAGACTATGACTTATCATACTAGTCAATCCTACCCTGGGGAAAAGTCTCTGCGTATTGACTCTATCTATTCCTCTCATTATTTTGTACACCTCGACCAGATCTCCTCTCTCCTCCTTGTCTCCAGAGAGAAAGGTCCAAGCTTGTTCAACCTTTCTTCATAAAGCAAGCCCTCCAGGCCAGGCAGCATCGTGGTAAACTTTCTTTGCACCCTCTCTAAAGCCCCTGTATCGTTCCTATAGTAGTGGGTCCACAACTGGACACAATATTCCAAGTGTGGTCTCACCAGGGACTTGTGGAGCTGCAGAAAAACTTTGCGGCTCTTAAGCTCAATCCCCCTGTTAATGAAAGCCAAAACATCATATGCTTTCTTGACACCCTATCCACTTGCGTGGCAACTTTGAGGGATCTATGCACTTGCGCACCCAGATCCCTCTGTTCTTCCACACTGCCAAGAATCCTGTATTTAATGCTATATTCAGGATTCGAATTTGACCATACAAAATGAATCACTTCGCATTTACCCAGGTTGAACTCCATCTGCCATTTCTCAGCCCAGCTCTGCATCCTATCTATGTCACGCTGCAGCCTACAGTAGCCCTCTATACTTTCGACGACGCCTCCAATCTTTGTGTCATAAGCAAATTTACTAACCCACCCCATAACCTCCTTATCCAAGTCATTTATAAAAACTACAAAGAGCAGAGGCCCAAGGACATAGCGCTGTGGGATCCCTCTCAACATTCCTCCAAGCAGAATATTTTCCATCTATAACCACTGTCTGCCTTCTGCTAGCCAGACAATTCTGAATCCAGATAACCAAATCTCCCTGTATCCCATACTTCCTGACTTTATGACTGAGCCTTCCATGGGGAACCCTGTCAAATACCTTGCTGAAGTTCACATGCACCACGTCCACTGCTCGACTGTCGTCGACCTGTCTTGACACCTCCTCAAAGAAATCAATCAGATTTGTGAGGAATGACCTGCCCCGCACAAAGCCATGCTGACTGCTTTAATCACACAATTCTTTGTCAAATAGTCATACATCCTATCCCTCAGAATTTTTTCCAAACTTTGCTGACCGCTGACGTAAGACTGACTGGTCTCTAATTGCCAGGGATTTCCCTATTACCCTTCTTGAAATAAGGAACAGCATTCGCCTCCTTCCAATCCTCCGGTATGACTCCTGTGAAGACTGAGGAAGCAATTATCCTCACCAGCAGCTTAGCTAACGCCTTTCTCGCTTCCCGGAGCTCTCAAGGATAAATCTGGCCCTGGGAACGTATCTATCTTAATGTGTTCCAAAATTTCTAGCACATCAATTTCATCAATCTTGATCAGGACCAGCTCCTCTAAGTTTTCATTTACAACAAGTTCCCTTTCCCTGGTGAAAATTGAAGCAAAAAACTCATTTAGGGCTTCCCCTGTCTGCTCAGATTCCACGCATAAGTTCCCTATGCTATCCCTGATTGGCCCTCCCTTCTCCCTGATTATTCTCTTATTCCTCACGTATGAGAAAAATGCTTTTGGATTCTCCCTAATCCTTCTTGCCAAGCCTTTTTCGTGCCCCATCATGGCGCGCCTCGGTCCATTTATGAGCTCCTTTCTAGCAAGCCTGTAATCCTCTAAAGCTGTGTTAGATTCTTGCTTCCTCCATCTTCCGTAAGCTGCCTGCTTCATTTTGACGAGACGTTCCTCTGTTCTCGTCATCCAAGGTTCCTTAATCTTATCCCTTCTTACCTGTCTCAGAGGAACAAATTTGTGTATTATTCGCAACAACTGCTCCTTAAACAGTCTCCACATGCCCACTGTGCCCTTTCTGTGGAACAATTGCTCCCAGTCTGTACTTCCCAACTCCTGTCTGATAGCATCATAATTTCATTTTCCACAATTAAATATCCTCCCATCAGAAACTGCTCCTTTCACTCTCGCAGACTGTGCTACATGTGAGGCAGTTGTGATCAATTTCAACAAAGTGCTCTCCCACCATTAGTTCTGACACCTGTCCTGGCTCTTTGCCGAACACCAAATCCAAAATGGCCTCTCCCCTTGTTGGTCTGTCTCCATACTGAGCAAGGAAACCATCTTGAATACACCTGACAAAAACGGCTTCATCCACATCATCTGCACTTAGGAGGTTCCAGTCGATATTGGAAAAGTTGAAATCGCCCATAACATTAACCCTACTACTTTTGCATTTTTCTGGAATCTGCCCGCCTATGAGATCTTCAATCTCCCTACTGCTTTTAGATGGTCTATAGAAAACCCCCAAATGCGGCGACTGTTCCCTTGCTGTTCCTAACTTCCACTGCACTGAGTTGGGTGGTGTGCTCAGACCATGGTCTGGGAAGAGAATGGTCCCCCTCTGTACTAGACCATTCACCATGACCTCCGTGCCTCTGTCGTCAAGCTGTGGTGTAATTTTCCTTTATCTGCCATGCTCGGGTAAACTGTGCAGGGCAGCTCCAAACTGACAAAACTCAACCGTGTGCCCATTGGCCTTTTTATGATGGCAGCAGTACCAGGGGTCACTGAATATCCAGGGGCATCCGGGCGATGGTGAGCACCTCCAGCCATAATGGGTGGGAAAATCTTGCTGGCGTTGAATGAGAGGGACACCATGGGGTGGGGTGGGTAGTTAATGAGGTGAGTTCAATAAGATAACACCAGGAAACTAACTGCCTCGTGCAGACATTCCTTCTGTCACATTCAATGAAAATGGCACTGAGACAAATTATTGTTCGATTCAGCCCAGTGAGTCGAAAACTCTGCTGATCCTACTCCCAGTTACAACGCTGCAGGACAAATGCTTATCCAAAATTCTCAATCATCTTAACTTACACAAATATCCTGCTCACCCATCATTCCTAGAAACTGTGGTTTATATTGCAAGATGCTATCAAAATGTTCTCATTTCACAATTTTAAAACCTACCATCAGATCATTCTCTGAAATTCTCTCTCAATCTTCCCCTCGCTTTTAACAAAGTTCCACCCATTTGTTGGTATTTAAACTGATTCCCCCACCATCCCGCTCTGGCAGTGAGTTTCACACCCATAGCACTCCTGTGTCATGCCACATTGGACGTATGGAGCTGTAAATGGAGAGGTGCTGCACATCCTGTCGCTTCCACCATGAGCTGCAAGGTTCCCCACGCTGGGCAGTGATCTAGTACAGTGTTACACAGCAATGCATCAATTGGTGCACACAGCTGCGTGTGCTGGGAAGGTAACTGCTCCAGATTAAAAGATAAATTCACTGCTATTTACTGCACAGCTCCCCATGCTGCACAGATATCCAGTCCGTGTGTATAGAACACTGCCTTTGTGTGTTCTGCACAGCGCCCTGTGTTGAACAGATCATTTAGTCCAAATTTATAGATCAGTACACTGTTGGACACATAAGTAGTGAACTGGTGAGCTCTAAACAGTGTTCGATCCTGAACGGATTGCTGAGCAGTACACTAGCCTGGTCTACGCAGCGCTTCATGTTGAGGAGGTACCTCATCTGGGCTTATACGTGTCTTGGCTGGTTCTGAGAGTGGATTGGGTAACCGCTATAATTCTTGACATGATTATCACTCCTCCAGCTCGGCCCATTCCGCTGGTAAATGTAAGGTGCTGTGTTTGAGATAGAATTTACTTGGTCAAAATATTCGACATTAAGCAAAACACAATTTATTCGAAGACTGTCGATAAAAGACAACAAAAGGAAGACGAACTTGCAATAACTTAATTCTGTTCGAAAACTTAGCAGAATAATAGTTTATTTAACTACTATACAGTAACTGCTCCAATATGGTATCATCCAATAAGCACACAAAGGTCAAAAAACATATGCAGGAAACAGATTGTCTGACATGCAGTTCTCCAATCCAGGAGGAAAGAACATCAAAAGACAGTTCCGAGAGAAATCACAGACAGAGTGTGTAGAATCGGGGAGAGATTTCCTGCCTTCCAACCCTGCTGAGACCCCAGCAATAATTGGTGAAAGGTAAAATTAAGAGTCCTGGTTCTGTGAGAGTTTGACCATCACTCCACAGGACCAGGACGTGGCTGCAAGAACACAAGGAATGGACTGTATCTACACCGTCTATGGCTCTGTAGGCATCTCTCCAAAATGCCTAAACCCACCTAAGCCGTTAAATGCTGGACAGACAAAAGTCAAAGTTAAACATAAATAAAAAAAAGATTCAGCGGGCCTGGTGATCAGACACAGACGGCCTCGGGAGCCCAGCAATTCCTATACTACCAAAACACAGCAGAATAATCGAGCTTGTAAAGAGAAAGAATGATGTCTCTCCCCCACCTTGATGTTTACAACTGGAGATGTGCCATGAGCCCAATAATCATCGATATCAAAATCCCACCCACACCAATTATTGTGATATATCAGAGGTGCCGTGAAATGGGTTAACTTGATCTGTTTGTTCAGTGACTGTGATTAATATCAGTCTTTCTGGACCGACCTGGGTCACTGGAAGCTTTCCCTCTTCCATGATTAGAGCCTTCTTTCAAACTTTATGTCATAGTATTCGGCGCAGAGTCAACCTCAACAAGATTGAGATCAGCAGCTACAGAGGAAGAGAGAGAAATCAGACTCTGAGAACATTAAAATGGTCCAACAATTGATTTAATTTGAGAATTTTAGACTAGAATGTTCCAACAATGGATCCTAATCTGAGAACATTAGACTTGAATGTTATAACAATGGACAGGAGTTTATTATTGGATCTTTCCTGGCTTTCTCAGGATTGGGCATGGTTACAGTTGCGAATACGAGCCGTACTGCTGATTAGTCAAACTGGGTACTATCCCATCCTCGCTATTATTGGTGTTCCTGGTAAGTCTATCTCTGTCGATTCTATAAATAATGCTGAATGTTATTGCTATTGTGGTTGATTATATTTAACAAATACATAAACTTGGAGTTACAAACGCCACGTCCTTCTCATGCATTTCCAAAGTACTTACTCATAAACATGTGAGAAGGAATAAGACTGTACGGAACCTTGAGTTTCCTTTATACAGTGAACTGTTTTATGTCTCCATATTCTCTCTATGTGATCAAACCCGCCGCCACCCACCTTCATAATATCCCCAATCTCCACCTCTGCCTGTGTTGTGTTGCTGACTTCGCCATCATCTACCCCTTCGTTAATGACAGATTTTATGGCTCCAGTTCTCTTCTGACCTCTCTTCCAGTTACAAATAGTTTTACCACAAGCTTGTTCTTGTCTCTACAGTTACTTCACAACAGAGATTCGTAAACAGAGTAATAATGTCACTTAATGTGTAATTCAGAGGCGCAAGTCATGACTCAAAAAGCATTGTCTGAAAATCCTACCACAGCCGATGACTAAAGTTAAATTCCAAGATCAAAAATTGGAATAAAACCTAATTTCACTCATGGCAAGCATAAACCATCAGGATTTATTTTCTTATTTTATTGATAACCTTTGGTAAAGAAGCCTAACATATTTCCCCAGTCTGAACTAAGTGTCACCTCAGATCCACGACAATTTAGTTGCCTCCATATTGCCTTGACAAATGTCCAAGTGGTCAAGGGCAGCTAGGATGGACAATAAATACTGCCCTTGCCAGTGATGCTGGCATCCTGCGAAGCAACAACATTAAAGGTGAAATAACCAAGGAAATGTGGATGCTGGTGATCTGAAATAAAATTCTCCCCTTCTGAAAGAATGTTGGAGAATCTCAGCAGGTATGGCAGTTTGTCGGAAAAAAAATGTTTCGAGTTCAGTGAACCTATCAAAACTGAATGCAGCTGAGAAATAATATTATTGTACCAGGGATGGTAGGAAGGGTGAGCGGGAGGTTTGTGTTGAGGGGATGATGTCCATCAAGAGAGAGAGAGAGATGGAGAGAGAGAGAGAGAGAGAGAGAAAGGAAAAGCAAGCAAAAGGATGGCTGATGATGGACTGGAAGGAAAACAGAATTGGAAGTTATTCTACCATTTCCCCTTTTCACATATTCCTGAATATCATGTTTATTATAGGATCTCCCTGCTTACGGTGAGTTATTTTCCCTCTATCTCTTGTCTCTGAGTGTGGTGATCAACTCCATCAGCAATACTTATAGTCGCTGAGATATAGAGAAACGTAATGTGCCATTGTCAACTGTTTATTTGGAGACAGGAACTGTTACTGTGCGTCTGTGTGGAGATGTAAGAGCTTTCTCAGCCAGGAAGAGAAACTGAGCAGCTGAAAAATGTATTGCTGGAAAAGCACAGCAGGTCAGGCAGCATCCAAAGATCAGGAGAATCGACGTTTCGGGCATGCCCTTCTTCAGGAATGAGGAAAGTGTGCCAAACAGGTTAAGATAAAAGGTAGGGAGGAGGGACTTGGGGAAGGGGTGTTGGAAATGCGAGAGTTGGAAAGAGGTTAAAGTGAGGGTGATAGGCCGGAGAGGGAGTGGGGGCGGAGAGGTCAGGAAAAAAATTGCAGGTCAGGAAGGTGGTGCTGAGTACGAGGATTGGCATTGAGACAAGGTGGGGGAGGGGAAATGAGGAAGCTGGAGACATCTGAATTCATCCCTTGTGGTTGGAGGGTTCGTAGGTGGAAGATGAGGAGTTCTTCCTCCAGCTGGAAGAATGCCTCATCTTCCGTCTTGGAACCCTCCAACCACAAGGGATGAATTCAGATTTCTCCAGCTTCCTCATTTCCCCTCCCCCCACCTTGTCTCAATCCCAATCCTTGAACTCAGCACCACCTTCCTGACCTGCAATTTTTTTCCTGACCTCTCCGCCCCCACCCCCTCTCCGGCCTATCACCCTCACTTTAACCTCTTTCCAACTCTCGCATTTCCAACACCCCTCCCCCAAGACCCTCCTCCTTACTTTTTATCTTAGCCTGCTTGGCACACTTTCCTCATTCCTGAAGAAGGGCTTATGCCCGAAATGTCGATTCCTCAGATCTTTGGATGCTGCCTGACCTGCTGTGCTTTTCCAGCAACACATTTTTCAGCTCTGATCTCCAGTATCTGCAGTCCTCACTGTCTCCGAGAGAAACTGAGGAGACCGAGGCATTTTCAGTAGTGAATGGATGCATTGTCGCTGTGGGGAATTCACTTGCTGCTGCCATCTGGAAAGTCAGTGGAGTCTCTGTGGGTGGTGTTCTCAGAATAGTGATGTCAGCTACGGGGTTCATTCAGGGAGCCCTGATGGTTGGGGAACCCCACACTGGATACTGCATTTGCAGTGTGTCTGGGTCCGTGATAAACAAATGAAGCTGAGACTACAAAGAAGGGAAGCTGTATAAACAGGGAGGAGCGAGGCACTATATTTTCCTCTCTGGGATTTCCAGGAAGATTTGTCTAAGCTGCATCCATTCAGGTGTAAAGTGTAAAACCAGCTTGTCTCAAATTGAGGTGATCATTGAGCTGTATGCTCTCTTTCAGTATAATGTGTTCTCACGCCAGTAGCAAGACTGCGCTGACACTCACGATGAATTAAACTGGATTGATTTTGGATCTTTTCAGGCAGCAGTGGGTAATATATCCATCATCTCTGAAGTGCAGTCCGCCAGTGTATTCACGAGTTGACTGAAACCATCTGCCTGCTGAGAGGAATGCATTGGTTCCATCTCCACAGGGGAAGGTACAGAAACTACTTTCCACAAATATTAGGGAAAAGAGGGACTGGTAAAAATTGGAAACTGAAGGAAATCAGAATTAATGAAGTGTATGTTATTGAAAATCTAATTGAATTGAAGTTTCATAAGTTGCTGCATCTGATGAGTTACATCTCAGAGTGATTGAGATGAGAACAGAGCTAGTGTAATAATTACTGATTATTCTTCAAAGCTAATTAGATTCTGGAAAGGAACCTGCAGACTGGACAGCAGCTATTGTCAACCTAAATATTTAAAACAGGATGGAGAGGGAAAACAGAAAATTAAATAATTTGATGTCAGCTGTGAGAAAAAAAATTGGAACCTTTTAGAAGGAACATGACGACTAGATACTTGGGGAATAATGATATGATTTGGTACATTCGGCCGAGAATCAGGAAAGGGAAATAATCTTTGATAAACCTGTTTGTGGAGGTTGTCCGTTGTGACATCGAAAGTTGGGAAGCAATGGGATTGGAGTATTTGTATTTTTAGAAGACGCTTGACATGTTTGCATACAGGTGAGTGGGGAATATTAGAGTCCATGGGTAGGTAGGGGTGGAATATATACCACATGGATTAAAATTTGATTAACGGAGATACAAGAAGAATACTGTTTTTCTCTGGACTGAAGGGTTGATGGGTGGCAGCAGGATCAGTGTTTGGGCAATAGCTGTTCACAAGGTATAACAATGATTCAGGTGTGAACAACAAATACCATCATGTACATTTATATTTATTAAATGGTACAGAGGTTGGCGAGTGCTTTTGTTGAAAAAGACCTGAATGTCCTTGGTCATAAGTCACTGACAGAATTCATACAGGGGCAGGAAGTAAATGATATGTGGCTCTTCAGGCAAAATGATTGAAGTACAAAAGTTAGAATATCTTTCCCAGTGATCGTGTTTTGTTGAGGTAGTATTTGGTGCTTTGTGTAAAGATTTGGTCTGCTTTATAATCAATGATCTCCTTGTCACCGAGACAGTGCAATGAAGTTTGACCAGACTAAACACTAGCATGATGTTACCATGAGGAGAGAGTGCAGTAACGATGTGCTTAATCTGTAGCGCTGTGAGAGAATACGAAGTTGAAGCTTGATGGGTATGGACAGAAACTCATTATGACCCAAACAGCTGAATGGGGTGTCAATGTCATACTTTTCATTGGATATTTGATTCACGACAGTTTACATGCCTCTGCAGAACCATCATGTCGATTGACAGAGAGGTGCAGGCTCTGAATGAACTCTGAACACTTTAATGCACAGTTACTGTGTGACACTGCATTGAATGTCACTTTGTACACAATCCTGTCAGCAGCCAAAATGCCATCATTCTGAAACAGTTAGTTATTCCCCACCGGTTTCCCACCTCCACGGAGACCATGGGTCTGCCTTCTTGGAGATGGAAGATAACTTGGAGAATGGCTAAAAAATGTTGGCTCCATTCCGACTGCCAGAAAACCCATGTTAAAGTAACACATATGAACCATGAGTAATTAAGCCATTTGGATCAATTTGGAGCAGTCTGTCTGTGCAGCCCCTGCTCCATTTGTTTGTGATGTTGGAGCATCTCTGACACTTTCCTGTTCCTGTGTTAGTGGCTTGACAAGCTGAATAACCTCTTCCTGTTCCTTTGTAAGTGACTCCGGGTGTGAAATGGTTCTTTCTGATCCCATGTACGTGACATGTGGGAGGGATCAGACTCCCACCTTCCTGTGCAACAGGCAGTAGGGACTGAATGGGCTATCCTTCTTTTGCCCAGTAGTTTTGATGGGATGAATGGCTGCCCCACATTCTCGTGAAACCAGATTGGGCTGCTGAATGAAATTGGCCTTTTACTATGGAAATGTACTATGCTGTTACATAAATGTCAACCAGACTTTAACAACACGGTCTTGAATGTTATCCGAGTCTTGCTATACATGGTCACAGATTGTTTCAAGAGCTGAATACGGACAACCTGTCCTGAAAACTTAGTAGACTTCAGTGAATGCCCCTCTTCTGCTGGCACGGTGGCTCAGTAGCTTACACTGCTGCCTCACAGCACCAGGGTCCCAGGTTTGATTCGATCCTTGGTCAACTGTCTGTGTGGAGTTTGCACATTCCCCACTTGTCTGCATGAGTTTCCTTCGAGTGCTCCGGTTTCCTCTCACAGTCCGAAGATGTGCACGCTGGGTGAATTGGCCATACTAAATTGTCCATCATGTTAGGTGTATTAGTCAGATGGAAATGTGTTTGGGCGAGTTACTCTTCGGAGGGTCAGTGTGGACTGGTTGGGCCGAAGTGCCTGTTTCCACATTATAGGGAATCTAATCTGCTCAGTTTGGACTCAATGGGCTAAATAGCCTCCTTCCACACTCTAGGGATTATGTGATGACAAACTGGAGATGCCTGAGCTGAGGAAGCTGCGCTGAGGATCTCCTGCAGATGTGTCCCACGGCTAAGATGATTGATGCCCACCAATGATAACCACGTTCCCTTGTGCAATGAATGTCTCCAAGCGGTGTAGAGGTCATAATTAATTCTCAGTAAGTGTGATTTTGTTCAGGTTCCTTGATGGCATCCTCAGTCGAATACTGCCTTGATATCAGTGTCAGTCTCTCTTACCTGAGCCACTGCGTTACCTCTTTCGTTCATATCAATAGGTCATGGTGCAGAAGCAGAGAAGGTTTTCTTCAAACAGAGGGTAGTCAATGTCAGGAATTCTCTTACACAGAGATCTAGGGGAGCTAGATCACTGAAAGGGACCAGCGGTGTCCCGCTGGGATCAGTTCAGTGACCTCTGCCCACTGTTATTTTCAAAATG
Organism: Chiloscyllium punctatum; assembly: GCF_047496795.1. Taxonomy (NCBI): domain Eukaryota; kingdom Metazoa; phylum Chordata; class Chondrichthyes; order Orectolobiformes; family Hemiscylliidae; genus Chiloscyllium; species Chiloscyllium punctatum. The sequence goes on from NC_092785.1 coordinate 52,931,442, forward strand.
ACTTGGATGTGGGTGTTGAAGAGTTGGCTAGTAAGTTTGCCGATGACACAAAGGTGGTTGGAGTGGTACAGAATGTGGAGGGCTATTGTAGGTTGCAATGGAACATCGACAGAATGCAGAGCTGGGCTGAGAAGTGGCACATGGACTTCAAACTGAAGTAATACACTTTGCAAGCTGGAATGTGAACGCAGAATACATGGTTAAAGGCAGAATTCTTGGCAGTGTGGAGAAACAGAGGGATCCTGTCATCCGTGTCCACAGATCCCTCAAAGCTGCCACCCAAGTTGATCGGGTTGTTAAGAAGGCGTATGGTGTGTTGGCTTTCAGTTGCAGGGGGATTGAGTTTAAGAGCCGCGAGGTTATGCTGCAGCTCGATAGAGCCCTGCTCAGACCGCACACGGAATATTGTGTTCAGTTCTGGTCTCCTCATTATAGGAAGGATAATGAAGCTTTTGAGAGTGTAAAGAGGAGATTTACCAGGATGCTGCCTGGACTAGAAGTCTTACGAAAAAACCACGAGGGAGTAAGGGTTTTTCTCATTGGAGGAAAAATAGATGAGAGGGGACTTGATAGAGGTGTACAAGATGATGAGAGGCAGATAGAGAGTGAATAGCCAGAGACATTTTCCCATGGCAGAAATGTCTATCACTAGGTGGCATTTTTTAAGGTAATTGGAGGAAGTTTTAGGGGAGATATCAGAGGTAGATTCTTTACACAGAGAGTGGTGGGTGTGTTGAATGCACTACCATCAGTGTAGTAGAGTCAAATACGTGAGGGAAACTTAAGAGACTCTTGGATAGGCACATGGAACAAAGTGAATGGAAGCATGGAGGTTAGAGTAGGACAAACAACACAACATCAAGGACTGAAGGTCCTAACTGCATGCATTCATGTAGAACCTTGAGCTCAAAATCTGCATGAATTCATGTAAAACTCCGTTATCTCACTTTTTTAGCTTAGAATTAATCTAAACATCAGAGAACACAGGTGGCCAACACCTTCAACATTTTACCTTGCTATCACCATTGTTCACAGCTCACCTGAGAATGCAACATTTTTTTAAAATAAAGGTTTTGTGATTTACACATAAAAGAAGTGAAACTATCATGGCATTTTAACAGATGAAAGGCTTAACAGACAATCAGTTTTTCCATGTATAATTTCAGTTACATCACACTGTAAATGTTTGCTATAAATTCTGTGTTACGATCGACCCCTCAACTATCACCTGATGAAGGAGCGATAATCCAAAAGCTCGTGTGCTTCCAATTAAACCCGTTGGACTATAACCTGGTGCTATGTGATTTCTAACTTTGTACACCCCAGTCGCACACCGACATCTCCAAATCAGTACTGTTCTTTGTTCTGTGTTCTATGGAAGTGCTCAAGAAGACTTGGACATTAAGAAGATTTGAGACTTGGAGCAGATCAGCCTTAATCTGAGTGAAGGGCAAGGCAGGCTTGGGATGTGAATGACCTGCCCCTGTTTCTGATGCTCTCCCATTCTGTTATTGGAAAGTTCATATGTGTTATTTTCCTGGAAGGTCTTTTATGGAATATTGCAATCAGGGAGACCCGTGGATTTTGTGAGCCATCACGGGGTGAGATTTGGGGGCTGTATTCACAGTGAATCTGGGTCTACAACATGATCAACAAATGAAGCACAAGATACAGAGAGGGGAGGTTTTGTAAAGAGAAATGAGCAACATCTTCCATATCCAGCCTGGGTCTTCCAATTACATTTTCCAAATCTCCCAAACCGAGTGGGACAGTCTCGAGGGACCGAACTGTTTCCTGTATTTCTGTGCACCATGCTATAACAATAAGTGGACTCTAACTGCTCCTGTCTAGCAGGTTAGACGGGTTGAATGGAACAAAGAAACATGGGACTGAGGAGCAGGAGTGGGTCATCAGAGAATTTGAGCCTTCTCCACCAGACATTAAGATTGTGGCTGATCAGATTGTGGTCTCAGCCTCATCGTCCTGTCTGTGTCCCATTATCCGTGACTCACTTTTCTGTCAAATCTTTAACTAACTCAGCTGTGAATACTTGTAATCAGAGAGGCACCACAAACTTCCGGGGAAGAGAATTCCCATTCGAATGGCCCTTTTAGAAGTCTTCCTCATCCCGCTGTGAGAATAAGAGAATCATACAGCGTGGAAAAAGATCCTTTTGTCCAATTTGTCCATGCCGATCAGGCATCTTAATCAGATCTCGTCCCACTTGGCAGCATTTGGCCGACATCACATGATCCATTCCTATTTATGTACCTATCCAGTTACTATGTAAACATGTAATTGTACCCGCTTTCACTACTTTCTCTGACAGTACACCCACCAGCCTCTGTATGAAAAGGTTTCCCCTCAGGTCCCTTCTAAGTCTTTGCCCTGTCACCTTCACCCTATGCTGTCTAGTTCTGGACGCCCCTTAGATTACTTACAGTGTGGAAACAGGCCCTCCGGCCCAACAAGTCCACACCGCCCCGCCGAAGCGTAACCCACCCATACCCCTACATCTACATTTACCCCTTACCTAACACTATGGGCAATTTAGCATGGCCAATTCGCCTGGCCTGCACATCTTTGGACTGTGGGAGGAAACCGGAGCACCCGGAGGAAACCCACGCAGACACGGGGAGAACGTGCAAACTCCACACAGTCGGTCGCCTGAGGCGGGAATTGAACCCGGGTCTCAGGCGCTGTGAGGCAGCAGTGCTAACCACTGTGCCACCGTGCCGCCCACAGATCTTGTCCAATCAGACTATCCATGCCCCTCAGGACTTTATTAAACCTCTGTCATGTCACCATTCAGTCTCTGACAGTCCAAGGGAAAAAGCCTCATCCTGTTCATCATCTCCCTGCAGCTCAAACCCTCAGGTTCAAGAAAATCTTTGTAAATCTTTTCTGCACCCTTTCAAGCTTAAAAAGAGTCAACTGATATGTACGCAGTATTCTTAAAGTGGCCTCACCTACGTCCTGTGCAAGCGCAACACGTTACTCCAACTCCTATTCTCAATGTTCTGACCAATTAAGGCAAGCATGTCAACCACATTCCTCACCACTGTACCGTTCTAAACTCCACTTACAAGGAACTATGAATCTTGACCCGTAGGTCTCTTTGTTAAGCAACATTTCCCAGGGCACTACTCCGCTTTAACTTACCAAAATGTAAAACCTCACAAATATCTAAATTAAAATCCATCTGCCAGTCCTTGGCTCATTGATGTTCAAGGATCCCGTTATATTCTGAGATAATCTTCTTCACTGTCCACTGAACCAATTTGGTGATGTTGTCTGTAAACTTACTAACCATGCCTCCCATAATCATATCAAAGTTGTTTATATCCGTGATGAAAAGCAGTGAGCTCAGCACTGATTCTTTCAGCACACCGCTGGCCACAGGACTTCAGTTTGGAAAACAATCCATTACCTTCAATCCAAATTTGTATCCAATTGGTTAGCTTTTCCTAGATTACATATAACCTAATTTTAGTAATCTGCCTACGATGGGGAACTTTATTAAATGCCTTGCTGAAGTTTGTGTAAAAATTGTACACCATAGTGTATTCTTCAATCTTCTTTGTCATCTCTTCATAATACTCAATCACATTAATTAGACATGATTTCCATCACACAAATCCATATTGACTGTCCCTAATCATTCCTTGTCTTTCTAAATAAATGCAAATTCTATCCCTCAGAATCCTCTCCATCATCTCTGACGTTGGCTGATTGAGTCGATAATTCCCTGTGTTGTTTTGGCTCCCTTCTACCTTTTCTAGCCCCACTCCTCCACTGCCCACAAAAAATAATTATAACTATGTTGGTGATATGGCCGATGATATCGTTCTCAGAGCGTTTCAGGGTCAGTGTTAGGAACAAGTCAGGCAGATTTCTTTAATTTACTAAAACAACATGTCTATGACCAAAACAAACTATGATGGAAAGAGGAATGACGAGAGGATATTGCAAATATGTACAGTGATATTTCCCTTTGAAAAATACTGAGAAACACACACACACACACGCACACACACAGACACACAGACACACACACGCACAGACAGACAGACAGACACACACACACACGCATGCGCACACACATTCGTATTATTGATAACAAACTGAAAAGCAAAATATCTGCAAAGTTAACTTGAAAGAACATTGTCCAAATCTGATTCGAACTTATGACCTAAGGAAAAATGAGAGTTTGACCCAAATGCTGTTCTATTTGTTCAGTCATCAAGTCCTACAGCATGGAGAGAGGCAGAGAGGCCCTTTGGCCCACACTCGTCCATGCTGACCCAAATATCAAAACACACAAAACTCATTTCCCAGCACTTGGCTCATAGCATTCTCGACCTTTCCTGTCCATGTTCTTGCCCAAATGCCATTTAAATATCGTTAATATAAATGATTCAACCCCTTGTGTGCCACTCTCTGTGTAAAACAGTTTCCATTAGTTTCCCTTTTATTCTTTCCCCTCTCACCTTAAACTGATGCTCTCCCCTCCTTGATTCCCCAACTCTAGGAAAAAGAGGTTGGGTCCATTCACCCTAACCTTGTAAACTTCTATAAGACCCCTCTCCTGTACTCTAAAGAAAAAAGTTCTCGCTTGATCAACCTCTCCCTATAATTCATACTGTTGGGTCCTGGCAACATTTTTGTAAATTCCGTCTGCATACATTCCAAATTAAAAACATCCTTCCGGTCGCAAAGTGACTAAACTGAACACAACACTACAAGTGCAGCCTCACCAACATCCTGTATAACTGTAACATAACTTCCCAACGGCTCTCCTCCATGTCCTGACCAATGCTTGCTCGTGTGACAAAACCCTTCTTCACTACCATGTCTAACTATGACCCTACTTTCAGAGAATGGTGGACCTAAACTCCATGGTCCCTCTGCTCAACTACACTCCTTAAGGTCCTACCAATAACCATGAAACTCCTACCTTGATCTAACGTTGCCAAAATATTTCTCAGTCCACTTCTCCAGTTTGATCAAGGTCCTGCTGCAATTTCTGATATACTTTCTCACTGTCCACGATACCACCTATTTTAGTCATGATTCGGAGATGCCGGTGTTGGACTGGGGTGTACAAAGTTAAAAATCACACAACACCGGGTTATAGTCCAACAGGTTTAATTGGAAGCACACCAGCTTTCGGAGCGACGCTCCTTCATCAGGTGATTGTCAATTATCTGATGAAGGAGCGTCGCTCCTAAATCTAGTGTGCTTCCAATTAAACCTGTTGGACTATAACCTGGTGTTGTGTGATTTTTAACCTATCTTAGTGTCATCTTCAAATTTCCTAACCTTGTACATGCCTTGTACATGCCTTGTACATTCGCAAGAATATCATTGATACAAATAACAAACAGCACCGGGCCCAGCAGAGACCCCTGAGGCACTTCATGTGTCACATGCCTCCAGTCCGAGAGCATCCTTCCACTATTAACCTCTGCTTAGTACCATCAAGCCAATTGTGTGTCCAATTTGCCAGCTCCCTCTGGATTCCATGTGATTTTAACCTTCCAGACCAGCCTATCAATGGCAAACTTGTCAAAGGCCTTCCTGAAAACCACACAGTCTACCACCCTACCCTCATCAACCCTGGTCAATTCATCAATGAACTCAAACAAATTTGAGAGGCATGATCTCCCACTCACAAAGCCATGCAATATTTCCAGTCTAAAAACAACTATTAATAATAATTATTAAAATTAATTATGTAAAACTAATAAATAATAATAATATGACACTTTCAGTGGTCAATAAATTATTCATGGTATGTGATATTGGAACGTGCATCATGGGTGAAGGGCAGAATAGATTTTGTCCCTGTGTAATTGAACTGTGTTGAAAAAAAGCAAGGGTGACATGGTGTTCAGTGGCTAGTACTGCTGCCTCATAGTGCCATGGATCCGGGTTTGGTTCCAGCTTCCGGTGACTCTCTGTGTGGAGACTGCACATTCTCACTGTGTTTGTGTATGTTTCCTCTGGGTGCTCCATTTTCCTTCCACAACCCAAAGATCTTTCGGTCAGGTGAATTGGCCATGCTAAGTTACCCATAGTGTTATGTGCATTTGTCAGGGGTAATATAGGTTAAGGGAATGGGACTGGGTGGGTTACTGTTTGGAGGGTCGGTGTGGTCTTGTTGTTACAGATGGCCTGTTTCCATACTGTAGGGAATCTTTCAAAAAAGCTATTTCTAAACAAACCTTATCTTTCCAAATGCATGCATATCTCATCCCTAAGACTCTTCTCAAACAACCTACGTACCACAGATGTGAGACTTCCTGGTCGATCGATCCCAGATTTTTATTTGCTTCCCTTTTTGAATAATGGCACAACATTTACTAATCTCCAATATTCTGGAACCTAACCTGTCGCTAATGATGATTCACAAATATCAACCAGGGTCCCCGTAGTTCCTTTTGTAACCTCTTGCAGTATTCTTGGATGCATCTGTTCAGGACCCGGAGATTTATCCACCTTCATACATTCTAATGCATCCAACACATGTTCTCCTGTGATGCTGACTCACCCCAAGATAACACTTCGACTTTTGTTAACCTCCCAAGTTTCATGTATTTCTCCACGGTAAAGACAGAGGAGAAATATTCATTGAGAATCTCGCAATCTCCTATGGTTCTAAACATGCATGTCTACTTTGGATCTTGAGTGGTCATATTCTCATTTAGTTATTCCTTATACTTTAATATACTAAATTAACCTCTTTGCATTCACCCTAATCTTCACAGCCAAAGCTATCTTGTGCCCCCTTTTCGCCCTCCTGATTTCCATCTTCAGTAAACTCCTGTATCCCCTGTACATCTCCAGGTTTTCCCTCGATCCCAGCTGCCTGGACCTGAGCCACGCCTCCTTTTTGCTGGTCAAAGTCTCATTATCTCCTGCCATCCGAGGTTCCCTCTTCCTACCAATGTTGCCTTTTACCCTCACAGTAACAGAAAGACCTTGAACTGTAGACATTTCACTTTTAAAGGCCTCCCACTTGCAGGAGGTCCCTTCGCCTGCAAACAAACTCCTCCAACCAACCCCTACAAGCTCCTGTCTCATTCCATTAAAATTCGCCTTGCCCCAAGTTTGAACTTGAACATGTGGGCCAGTTTTGTCCTTCTCCATTACTATTTAAAAATTAATAGAACTATGGTCATGGGTCCCAGAGGGCTCCCCCACTGTTACCTCAGTCACCTGCCCTGCCCTAGATCTTAGAGTAGGTCACGTATTGTCCCTTCCCGATTTGCACCCTCTACATATTGCTTGAGGAAACTATTCTGAACCCACTTAATAGATACACCCCATCTCAGTCCTTAATTCTCTGTCATTCCCAGACTATGTTCGGAAAATTAAAATCTCCTACTAATGCAATCCTATTGGCCCTGCTCGTCTCCCCAGTCTGTCTGCATATTTTTGTTCCCCTAATTCCTCGTTTACTATTTGGGGGCCTATAGTACAATCCAAATACTATCACTATTCCCTTCTTATTTATTAGCTCCCCAGACAAATCCTCACAGGATGATCCATCAGTTATTTTATCTCTGATTACTGCTGTGTTACTCGCCTTAATCAAAAATGAAACTCCCTGTCTCGTCTTTTCACCATCTCTGTCCCGTATAAAGCACCTGTAACCTGGTACTTCAAGCTGCCAGTGCTGTCCCTCCCTTATCCATGTTTCAGTAATGGCTATAATATCCCAGTCCCATGCACTGATCCATGCCCTGAGTTCATCAGCCTTACCTGTCAGCCATCTTGCATTGAAACAGTTGCAATTGAATCCAACAGACATTCCTTGCTCCCTGTCGTTGTCTAGCCTGACCTGACTCTTCATTTTACTGTTTCTGATTACTGTATCTCCTTCCAGCCTCGCACTTGCCTCCCTGCTGTTGAGGATCCCACCACTCCCCAACCCCAGCCAATCTAGTTGAAACCCTCCCTTGCAGCAGTTGCAAACCTGCCTGCCAGGATATTGGTCCCCTTCCAGCTCAGGTACAACCCGTCCTTCCTGAACACGTCACCTTTCCCCACAAAAGTTCACAGTAATCCAAAAATCTCTGCCCCCTGCACCAATTCTTTAGCCACCCCTTCATCTGCCATATCATCCTATTCTTACCCTCACTAGCACAGAGAACTGGAAGTAAACTAGATATTAGCCCTGCCTTTTATCCTTCTTCCCTAGCTCTCGACAATAACTCTGCAGGATGTCATCACTATTTCTACCTGTGTCATTCTGTCCTTTGTACCAAAGTGCCCAATGACTTGTGGCTGCTTCCCCCACTGCCCCCCCCCCCCCCCCAGCCCCCAGTGAGAACGTTCTGCAGCCACTCTGAGACATCCTGGACCCTGGGCATGTGGGAGGCTACACACCATTCCGGATTCCCATTTGCAGCCACAGAATCTCCTGTCTGTTCCCCTCACTATCGAGTCGGATAATTACTTCTGTTGTTATTCTGCTTGCACAGCCTTCTGACAATGGGATTTCTTCTTGAAACTGTTGAATTTGGCTGAATTGCTTTGCTTCAGGTAATGGGGCGATTCCAATGAATCCTCATCAGGAATCCTCCATTAGTGGGAAAGACGACTCGGCTCTTTTTAACTCCCACACATTGCTGTGATTAGCGATTGGGAAACAGAAAGGGAGCAACAGAATGCTTCTCCAAAGATTGGCTACATTTTCCATCTGTAAGTTAAATCAGTAACGTTATCAGTCCCACACTGGACTCTGTGAGCTCTTCTTGAACATTGTCTGAACTATATGACTCCATCACATTCTCGACTCCAGGTCAGTGCATTATTGCAGTCTCAATTAATTAACAATAAATGGTTCTACTTGTTTTGAAGATCTGTTAATATGTGCTTGCATAGTGTAAAAATAAGTGTTTCATGTCTTCACAATATCTGTGTTAAAATGAATATTCTTAAACATATACAGTAATTGCTGAAAAAGCTCAGCTTGACTATCAGCATGTAGGAAGAGAATTAACAGTTCAATTTTACTGTCTAATGACCTTTCCTTTGAAACTGACTTATTCTTAAATTATTTCCCCAGTTTTATTCTCCTACACAATGAGAAATATCCATCTGGTATTCACCAACTACATTCTTCTCAAGATCTCATATGGCCAATAAAACATTTATCATTCTCAGGCCGAACTGTTCATTCTTCACAACGTAATGCCTTCATTCCAAGAATGCGTAAAGAGAAACATCTTTGAGACGTTTCGAAAGCAATTTTGTTTTTTTTTCAGTTTAGGCTGTTATAACTACACATAATGCAACAGATGTAATCTCATCAATGCCCTGTACTGATGCAGAAAACATCGCTACGATCATACCCAACACCCCTTGCACGAAACAGGATCACGACATTTACCTTCCAAATCACTTGCTACTTCTTCAGGTTAATTTGATGTGATTGATGTACTAAGACACACAAATCCCTCTGTAACACTGAGTTCTGCATTCTCCTTGCATTTAAATAGATTTCTGCTGTTTCGTCTTTTCCACAAAACAGAAAATTTCCATCACATGTATATTGTACTGTTTTTTTTTTCTGTTGAAGCTTTGCTCACGGCCATCCTCTGTCTGTATGCCATTGCTTGTTGCTATTCCCTCCCCCAGTGTGTGTCTCATTGCAGATGTTCTGCACTCCCCCTGTCTGTATCCCATTGCAGAAGCACTGCCCTCCTCCGTCTGTATCCCATTGCTGATGCTCTGCCTCCCCATCTGGATCCAATAGAAGACCCTCTGCCCTCACCCATCAGTATACCATTGCAGATGCTCTGCCCTCCCCTGTCTGTATCACATTGCAGACGCTCTGCCCTCCCCTGTCTGTATCACATTGCAGACACTCTGCCTCCCCCTGTCTGTATCCCATTGCAGACGCACTGCCCTTGCTCTGCCCTCCCCCGTCTGTATCACATTGCAGATGCTCTGCCCTCCTCCTATCTGTATCTCATTGCAGACGCGCTACCCTCCTCCTGTCCGTATCCCATTGCAGACCCTCTGCCCTCCCCGTCTGTATCCCATTACAGACGCACTGCCTTCAGCTGTCTATATCACATTGCAGACGCTCTGCCCTTCACCTGTCTGTATCCCATTGCAGAGCTGCATCCCTCCCCCAGTCTGTCTTCCATTGCAGACACACTGCCCCTGCCCTGTCTGTATCCCATGGCAAACGCTCTGGCTCCCCTGTCTGTATCCCATTGCAGATGCCCTGCCCTCCCCCTGTCTGTATCCCATTGCAGACGCTCTGCCCTGCCCCGTCTGTATCCCACTGCACACAGTCTTGCCTCCACTGTCTGTATACCATTGCAGACGCTTTGCCCTCCCCCCGGCTGTATCCAATTGCATTTGATCTGTCCTTCCCCTGTCTGTATTCCATTGCAGACGCTCTGCCCTCCCCTGTCTGTATCCCATTGCAGACGCTCTGCCCTCCCCTGTCTGTATCCGATTGCAGACGCTCTGCCCTCCCCTGTCTGTATCCCATTGCAGATGCCCTGCCCTCCTCTGTCTGTATCCCATTGCAGACGCTCTTTCTCCATCTGCCATCTTTTAACTAAGCCTGAAAAGTGAGAGAGATGTGATTGGAACTGCCAGTGAGTTTAAATAGATAATTGCTCTTCACTGAACATTGCAGCTTACTTGGCTGGTGGGATGTCTATGTTTCAGAATCTCCACACAAGGTGCCCTGGTCCTCTCTGGCTCTTTCCAGGATCCGGCCCACATGTCGAGGTAGAGGGTGAGGGAACGGATATCGGGCCCTCTAACACCCTGCGTGGCCCTTTATGTCCTATTCCAGGATGTTTCTCATGGAATGGGAGAAGAGGAGGGAAGGTGTGAGGGTGTGAGTGTGTGTCCCTGCTGTTAATGCTGGTATGGGGAAGGGGGAAGGGTGAGATGTCCGGAGGGAGTCTGACCACAGTGTTGTATAAATGCAGTGGTATTAGTGTGCGGGGCTATTGTGTCAGTGACAGAAAAACCGAGGGAAGGTAGGTGCTGAATTCAACAGTGAGTGTGTTCGTGCTTGAGCCTTATTTGGAGAGAGAGTGTGAGCCTTGTTCGGGGGTAGGTGTTATAACAAGATATACAGTGAGTGTGATGGAGCAGAAGAATATGGTGACACTTATCCTGGCAAAGTGAGGGGAAAGAATATTGATGCCTGTCCTGTATTGCTGACCAATTCTTCAGATCATCTCAGTGTTGAGTTGAGTCTCCCTGAACGTCTTGTCCAAGTCTATCAGGAATAACGCCTCAGACCCTTTCCCTCCCTTCCCACAGAATCAGTTTGGGTGGATCTTACAAATAGCAAGGGGAAGCAAACATTAATGTAAAATATATCAAAACCAAATCTGTCACATAAATACTTTACAACATATGCTCTGGAAATTATGTATGCAAATATATTCAAGGGGGAGCAATGACACAGTGATATTATCACTGGGCTCTTAACCCAGAGACCCAGGTAATATTCTGGGGACATGAATTCAAATCCTGACAAGGCAGATGGTGGAATTTGAATTCAATATGTATCTGGAATCAAGGGTTTATGATGACCAGGAATCCATTGTCGATTGTTGGAAAAACTCATCTGGTTCACTGATGTCCTTGAGGGAAGGATACTGCTGTCCTTACCTGGTGTGGCCTGCAAGTGACTCCAGACTCAAGGCAACACTGCTGACTCTTACCTGCCCTCTGGCATGGGCAATAAATGCTGGTTATCCAGCGACACCCTCATCCTGTGAATGAGTAACAAATAATCGTGTGTGCTGCAGTAATAATGGATGGTCTCAAGTTGCACCGAAACTGCAGTGACTACTAATACTGTGAAGATAAACTTCCGTAAGTGTGTATCAGGTCGGTTGAACAGTATGTTGTGAACCAAACTAGACAGGAGGTTATTTCAGATTTGATGTTGTGTTGTCAGGAGGACTAATTAATAACCTTGCTCTGAAGCAGCTTTGGAGGAATAGTGACATCAATATGTTGCATTTTTACACGGCGTCCGAATACAATATCGAATGTTTGAACATTCTGGATAAACATCATGGAAGCCTGGAGGCTAGAGGGTTAATTACGCTCCAGTGAATTGGGGAAGTATGATATAACATTCAATGGGAGAAGCAATGATTGTGAGAGTCATAGAGTCCGACAGCTCAGAGAAAGGCCCTTCAGCCCAAACTGGTCCATTCCGAACAAAATGTCCATTCACATTAACCCCATTTCCCTGCACTTGCCCCATATCCTTCTTCTTCTTTCCTATCCGTGTATTTGTCCAAATGCATTTTAAATCTTGGGAATGTACCCGCCTCAAACACTTCTACTGGCAGCCCATTCCATGTGCAGACTACCCTGTGTGTCAAAGAAATTGCCCCTCAGGTTCCCTTTTACTCTTTCCCCTCGAATCTTAAATTGATGCCCTCTAGTTCGTGGGTTGTTCAATCATGTGGAAAAAAAGACTGAGTGCATTCACTCTATCCATGCTTCCCATGATCTTATACACTTCTATCAGATCCCCCTCAGTCTCATACACTCTAAAGTAAAAACTCCTAGCTTGCCCAACCTCTCACTATATCTCAGACCATAGAGTCCGGGCAACATCCTTGTAATTTTCTTCTGCACTATTTCCAGTTTAATAACATCCTTCCTATAGCAAAGTGAATTACACTGAACACAACACTACCAGTATTGCCTCACCACCATCCTGTATAACTGCAACATAACTCCCTAATTTCGATACTCATTACTCTGACTTATGAAGGTCAGTTTGCCAAATGCCTTTTTTCACTGCCCTATCTACCTGCGACTCCACTTTCAGAGAACCGTGAACCTGAATTCCAAGGTCCCTTTGTCTCAATACACTCCTTAAGACCCTGTCATTCACCATGAAACTCCAACCTTGATTTGACTTTCTAAAATGCAAGAACTGACACTTATCTGTATTAATCTCCATTTGCCATTTCTCGGCCCACTTCCTCACTTGATTAAGGCACTGCTGTCATTTCTGAAATTTCTGATAATCTTCCGCACTGTCCATGATACCACCTATTTTTGTGTCACCTTGAAACTTATAATTCATGCCTGTACATTCTGATCTAAATCATAGATGTGTGTAATATGAAAAAATATATATGTACATACAATATACATGGATAAAACTAACAGTAATTGCCCCAGAACCGACCCCTGAGGCATTGCACTCATCACAGGCATTCAGTCCGACAAGCATCCTTCCACTTTAACTGTATGTTTCCTACCATCAAGCAAATTGTGGATCTGATTTGCCAGCTCCCCCTCAATTCCATATGATCTAAACTTCCTGAGCAGCCTACCATGTGGAACCTTACTGAAGGCCTTACTGAAATCCATATACACTACGTATACCACCAGGCCCTTGTCAAAGTTACTGGTCATTTCACCAAAGCACTCTCACAAATGTTTGAGCCATGATCCCCCACGCACAAAGACGTGCTGACTGCTCATAATCACACCCTGCCTTGCCAAATGCACGTATATCGTCTCTCTCAGAGTCTTCTCAAGAAACGTACCTAGTAGAGATGTTAGGTTGACTGGTCTCTCATTCCCAGGTTTTTCTTTGTAGCTCTTCTTGAATAAGGGCACAGCATTCGCTACCCTCCAATCCTCCGGGACCTCACCCGTTGGCTACTGATGATACAAAAGTACCAACCAGTGCCCCCACTATTACTTCTCTGTCCTCCTGCAGTGTTCCAGAATATATCTGGTCAGGACCAGGAGATTTATAGAAATACTGCATAGTCTGAAAGATATGTCGACTTATTTCAGGTGAAAATACCAAAGAGAAAGTAAGTGACTCGATGATTAACATAACAAATTAAAGAATATATTAATCACAGGAAGCGACTTCAGAAGAATTCCAGACATTGTGGAATCCAAAGAATTCTCAGAAAATTGCAATCCAGAAAAGGAGGGTCATGAAACTGATAAGGAAATCAAAAAGCGAACATGCATGCAAACAAACCGGAACACAAGGACTGCAAACATCGATGATCTATAATTCAAAAAAAAACATAGTCAAATGTGGAAATTTGCAATCGGGGGAGACATGTTTGTGGTGAATAACAGGGAAATGGCAAAACAAATGACCAGTTACTTTACATCTGTCTTAATGGAGTAAGATCCACTAAATCACCCAGAAATACGAAGTGATTGTATAGGACTTGTGGAAGTAAAGGCATAAAGTCAATTCATATCAGTAGCAAGGCAATATTGAACATGCAGCCGGATTGAGCATTGCTAACCTTGACAACCAGATGTACTTCATACCAAAATCTTCAGACATAAATCACAAATAGAAGTATTGATTGCATTGTCGATGACTGCGTTCTATTTTCCTGTACATTCTGCAGAGTCCAGAAGCTGATGTAGATAAATGTACATTCGTAAACATGATCCAAGCACTATAGATGAATGATATAAGAATCGACAAAGAGAAGAAGAGATAGTGTGGAGAACTGCAGACCAATTAACTTGACATTTGTTGGGAAACTGTTGGAATATATTGTATAGAATGTGATATTGGATATTTAGACATTAACAGCAAACTTTGAGAGACTCAGTATGCATTTCTGAAAAGGAAATCATACTTGACAAACTTTGGAATTGTTTGAAGTTGATTCTTACAGCATAGATAATGAGGATCCAGTAGAATTGGCATATTTTAGGTTATCAGAAGCCTTTCTATGAGAACTCACACAGTGAGTTCGAAACTACAATGATGTGAAGGGTATTTGGAGGAATATATGTAAGTGGAGACTTAAAGTTTGGTTTGCCTTCCTTTAAGGGAGTCAGAATATAGATGTAAAGACACTTTGAAGCAGTTTCACAGAGTGTTGGTGAGATTGTACCTAGAGTATTGAGAACAGTTTTGGTGACTAAATCAAAGAAAGAATATACTGACCACAGAGGAAGTGTAATGGACATTATCCAAATAAATCCCTCAGATGGCGAGATTGCGTGATGAGGAAGCTCGGCCTATGTTCTCTAGAGTTTCAATGAATCAGCGGTGGGTCACTGTGAACTTAGAAAACTCACAAAACATACGGCAAGTTGGAAATTAACAGAAAATTTATCAGGCTGTCTAATCCACATTCAAGGCAAATAATGACAGGATAAGGGACAAACCATTGAAGACTGCAATAAGGAGGAAAGTCTGCGTGTGGAGAGGACTGACTAACACAGGGGCAAGGCAGGACAAAAGAAATAAAGAAAAAAGAATACAAGCATGGACTACTTTCTAAACGGTGAGAAAATTCATAAAGCCAAAGTACAAAGGGATCTGGGAGTGCTAGTTGCGGATTCTCCAAAGGTAAACATGCAGTTTGAGTCCGTGATTAAGAAAGCGAATGCAATGTTTTCAATTATCTCAAGAGGGTTGGAATATAAAAGCACCGTTGTACTACTGAGACTTTATAAAGCTCTGGTTAGGCCTTATTTGGAGTAATGTGTCCAGTTTTGGGCCCCACACCTCAGGAAGGACATACTGGCACTGGAGCGTGTCCAGCGGAGATTCACACGGATGATCCCAGGAATGGTAGGTCTAACATATGAGGAACGACTGAGGATGCTGGGATTGTATTCATTGGAGTCTAGAAGATTAATGGGAGATCTAATAGAAAGTTACTAGATAATACATGGATTGGAAAGGGTGGACGCTATGAAATTGTTTCTGTTAGACGAGGAGACGAGGACCCGTGGACACAGCCTTAGAATTAGAGGGGGTAAATTCAGAACAGAAATGCGGAGACATTTCTTCAGCCAGAGAGTGGTGGGCCTGTGGAATTCATTGCCACAGAGTGCAGTGGAGGCCGGGATGCTAAATGTCTTCAAGGCAGAGATTGATAAATTCTTGATGTCACAAGGAATTAAGGGCTACGGGGAGAATGCGGGTAAGTGGAGTTGAAATGCCCATCAGCCATGATTGAATGGCGGAGTGGACTCGATGGGCCGAATGGCCTTACTTCCGCTCCTATGTCTTATGGCCTTATGGACAAGATTACAGTGAATCCCCAGATAATCTACAAGTGTGTCAAGTGGAACAGAAAACCAGTGAACACGTGGGACTCATTAGTAACTTGCCAAGTTGCATCTAAATCAACTTTAGTAGTAGGAGAATGAGGGGAGTGGTAGAAGGCTGTTTGTGTGACTGGAGGCTAGTGTCCAATGTTGTACCAATGGGCATCAGTGCTGCGTCCCTTATTATTTGTGATTCGGAGGTGCTACTGTTGGGCTGCGTTGAACAAATGTAAAAATAGCATAACACCAGGCCATAGTCTAACAGGTTTATTTGGCAGCACGAGCTCTCGATACGCTGCTTCTTCATCAAGTGCACAACCACGTGATGTAACTGATGTTGAGAGATTTTTAACCTTATTATTTGTGGTATTCATAAATGATGCAGCTGTGAATATGGACGAGGGGTGGGGTGTGTAATAAATAAGTTTGGATTTGATACAAAGATTGGCCGGGTGGTTGGCAGTGAGGAGGAAGGCCTTATGTTACAGGTAGATACTGATGGAATGGTCAGATGGGTTGATCAATGGCAGATGGAATGTAACCCTGATTACTATGAGGTGATGCAATTTGGAAGAAAGACCTAGACAGGGGAGTACTCAATGAATGGCAGCACACTAGAAAGCTCAGGGGTGCTTCTCCAGACATCGCTGAATGTGCCTGCACAGGTTAATACACAATCTGGGAAAGGCTGGGGGAATGTAAACATAGCCTTTATTCATCGAGGCCTAGATTATAAGAACTATGCGGAACTTTGGTGAGGGCAAGATGGAATACTGTGTGTAGGTCTGGGAACAACATTAGAGGAAGGATGTGATTGTCATGGAGGGGGTGCAGAGATGTTCCCTTGGATGGAGCATATCAGCTATGGAGAGAGGCTGGATAACCTCAGGTTGTTTAGTTTGGAGGAGAGAAGGCTGCGAGGTCTGTGATTCAGAAGGATAGGATTACGAGGTACATGGACAGGGTGGATAGACATTTGCCGTTGCTGTTACTCAAAATGACACACTTTAAATGTGAAGGATTTACGGTTTAGTGAAGATTTGAGAATTGTTTTTCAACCAGAGCGTGTTGGGGTCTGGAATGCACTTCTTGAGCAGTTGTCATGCTAACCTCAAGCCATTAGAAACGACACTGTTGTGCACTTCAAATGCTTTAAGATTGACGGCTAAGGTCTTGTGTCGGAAAGTGGGCCGAATGTAGACTGTGCTGTATTTCTGGTAGTACAGATACTGTGCTTAGGTGATTGTATGGCTGTGGAAGGTCAATCATTGAGTAGCTTAAGGTAGGAATTGATGGGTTTCTGAAGATTATCTTCACAAAGTTGATAAGAGAGAACTTGTAATATTTTCTGGAAATATGTCAATGGTAAAATTAAGAGAAAAAAGTTGCAGATTTCTGACAGTCTGATACCAGATAATTGAGAACCGGGAAATAGCAGAACTATGGAGCAAATACTTTAATTATGCCTTCACAGAAGAAAACAAAACCAAAAAGAAAACTTCCGAGCAATACTAGGGAATTTCAGTCTTATGAGAAAAGGGGAATAGAATGTAAATAGCAACTAAACAGTTTAGAGAAAGTATTGGACTGAAATTAATGGGCATTGACAATGTCATCAGAGATTTATGAAACGGGAATCATATTTGAGAAAGTGGCTTTTTTGGAAATTTATGTAGGAGGTATCAATGCAATACGAGTGGATTAACAGAAAGATTTTTGATAAAGCCACAAGCCTATTGCACAAATTCGAATCCTATGGGACTCGGTCATAGATTTAGAATGGGAGAGCTGGCAGGAAACAGTGAGTCGGAATAAAACCATATTTTATTTTTAAATGGAAGGCTTAGCGGATATTGTACGGATCGTGTCTTGGGCTCCAGCTATTCCCAATACACATCATATCTTTGGATGATGGGTGCAAATGCAAAATTCCCAAGTCTGCTGACAGCACTAAACAATGTCAGACTGTGAGTGGATGAGGAGGATATAAAAAAGCTCCAAGGTGACTGAGACAAGTGGAGTGACTGGGCAAATACGTGGCAGATGGAGAGTAATGGGGGAGATTGAGATGTTGTGTACATTGATGGGAACAATGGACTGGCAGCCTCTCATTTGAAAAAGGAGTGGTTGAAAAATGTTGCACTATAAATGAACTTAAGCTGCATTTTTGTTTATTTCTGCGTAGCCCTCCGAGTCCATGTGTGACAGTGAGTTCTGAAGCCAGAAGTCAATACTGGGAATGGCATTGGCACGCTGACCATTGTATGTAGGCCCAGCACGTGGGGAACTGTAACTTTGAAATGAATCTGGATCTCTCTGTACACCAATCACTTAAAGCAATATTGCAGGAGCAGAAAGCAGGAAGGAAGAAAAATGCTGTATTCACCTTCATTTCAGGGGGATTTGAGTACAGGAGTAAATGTATCTCACTGCAGCTGTTCAGGGCCTTGGTGAGACCCCATCCCGAACATTGTGCAGTATTGTGTGCAGTTTTGGTCTCTTTTCCTAACAGACGACAAACCTGACATTGAGGGAGAGCAGTAAAGGATGACCACACTGATCGCTGGGATGGCAGACTTCTTGTGGGAGCAGAGTTTGGAACGACTGGACCTGTATTCCATGGGGTTTAGGAAAATGAATGGAAATCTCAGTGAAACATATAACACTCTGACAGGGCGAGACAGATTAGAAACAGGGAAGGTAATTCCCGTGGCTGGGACGTCTAAACCAAGGGGCGACAATATTAGGTACAGACAGGCCACTTTGCATTGAGATGAGGATAAATGTCTGCACTCGGAGACTGGCGAACCAGGGGTAGTCTCTCCCAGATCAGGCTGTGGAAGTCAAGGGGCTGAATATAATTAAGGATTTGTGGAAACTAAAGGGACTGGCAGAGAGCAGGAGTATTGTGTGAAGATAGAAAATCAGCTATCATTCCAGGTTGTTCTCAAATAACGCAATAACTGTGTTCCTGTGCAACACTGTGGTGTACAAAATCGTGCAATATTAATAATGGCGTCTATGGAAAAAAAGAGGGTAATTGGCGAACCCCCAAAAATATCAGTAAAAACCAAACATTAAATTTGATCTAACAAGCAATAGGACAGTCTAAATAAATCTTTAAATTACATGTTGTAATGGAACAGCGCTGTAAATGCAACGCTTTCACACGACAGTCACTCACTGGTGCACGATATCTTACACGACAATCTTCACCAGAAAGCGCGCGGGGCCTGACTGACCATGTGATGCCGACGGGGAATTCCAGTTCTCTCCAACATTCTCCCCACAGTTTCAAATAGATTTCTTTCGAAACATAGACTACAATTCCCAGTTTCAGGCTCAGTTTCAAGGCCTGCAGAGCGGATTGCATTCCTGTTTTTGCTGAACACATTGATTGTACCTTTTGTAGACAGAGGGTTTCTAAGGCAGCTGGTGCCCGACAAGGAATCGCGTCACAGTGAATGCCAGTTCACTTGAAAGAAAAAGGTTCATGAATTGCATTGCAGTCGAAATGTATTTAATCAACACGTGTTATTGGTGAACTGCCTGTACATAGAATGGAGGCGCAAAATTGATGGGCTGAATGGACTACAGCAGTTCTCATTTTATGTTTCACAATGTTTAAACATATTAAGAGATATGTATATTGTATGGGGAAAACTGCGTTGAGGAGATGTTCGGCCATTAACTAGAATAGGGAAAGCTCAATGAGTTGTATGACATATTCCTTTCCCGATGCTTCTGTGCAGTGTGTGGGAAAGCTCTGTAAATGTTGTCACAAGCTCTCAGCTGTTAGGAAGGAGGTCTCTGCAGGGTCAACAGGATTGTGTTTCCCATTCCCTTTTCTGATAACGAGTCTGGTGCCGGCTGTTCTCTCCGGGTTTATCCTTTAAGACCTCGGAGCTGTTTGATACAATTGAGTGCCTTGCTTGGCCGTTTCAGAGACCATTGAAGAGTGTATCACATGTCTGTGTGTCTGGAGGCACTTTAGGGCCAGACAGGAAAGCACGGGGGATTCACTTCCTGAAAGTACACTGGGGAATGAGATCGACATCTATAATCGACATTGAACACAAGATCAATATGACTGACACCAGATAATAGATCACGATATTTTATTAATTGTTTTTAACTTGCACCAGTTTCCAGAGAATTACCCTGATCTGGATTAGCAATCCAATGACAATTCCACAACAACACCATCTCCACATGGGGGTCTATCGGAAACCACACTGAACCGATTATTTCTGTACTGTTTGACAGCTCTGTCAAAAATAACCCCAACCAATTTGGCCATCGTGATGGGACTGAGGACGTGGCAATTGGTCTAATTGTAATTATTCCCTTCTTAGGGGATGGGACATATTTGAGTAATTACCCACATTGCCAGGGAGTTGTCAGAGTTGGAGCTGGAATGAAACAGCTTCCTCAGGGACACGGTTGGTTGTGTAGCAAAAGCCCTCAGTCCTATTGCAGGAATGGTGTCAGGGCCAAATGCCTTTGTCGTACCTACAGTGTCCAGCTGTTGCTTCATGTCACGTGCAGTGAATTGAATTGGTTGAAGACGGGCATCAGTGATTCTGAGGGTATCATATTGAGGGTGAGGTGGGTAATCGACTCAACACTTCTGGCTGAGGATGGTGCAGATACTGTATCGTCTACATGGATGCACAGGGCTGTTCCATTATTTGGGATGGGGATATTTGTGGAGTCCTCTCCTCCAGTAAGTTGTTAAATGGTCCATCGACTTTTATGCATGGATTTGACAGGATGACAGAGCTTAGATCTGATTTGTAGGTCTTGGGATCATCTCTCTCTCTGTATCAGATGTTAGTCCTGATGTTTGTAGTGTAACCAGTCAAGTGCAGTAGTTTTAATGGATTGTCATCAGGATTAGGTGCACGTGATTCCGACCCGACCATGTTCACCTACATTCGTCACTGACCCATGGATCGGCTTGATGGTAATGGTAGACGGATGGACTATGCTGGGGGAAAAGTTACAGATTGTCATTGAAATCTACAGCATCAGATGATAACCAAGTTTTAGCTGCAATATCTACAATTGAATGCTTCTGACTGCCCCCAGTTCACACCGAGACCGAGTCACCCATCAGCCCTGTATTCAGTGACCGACTCTGGTTTCTGATGCGGAAATACTTCCATTTTCATTTTCTCATTCTGCTGGAAGTCTTTCCTTGGTGTCACGCCTCCAATTTGTTACATAAACAATATCCATTTAAGGTACTAATCTGAATCTTTTCCTTTCAGTAATGCCATCTTCTGTATTTGAAGTGAATGTGTTTCCTTCTGTTTTTCTCCGTGACCATGATTCAGAGCTCTGCAGTGTCAGTGATGCCAGCCTTATGCAGTTTCAGAGTTAAGGAACTTGTCACCATGTGTTCCTGTTCAGTTCCCAGTGTACAACACTCCATGTTGGACAGGATGTTTGGGCATCTTTGACAATATGTCTTTGGAAATTGTTCATAAACAGAAATTGGAGAAGAAATTGCTAAAGATGTTGCAGAATTTTCTGGAGTGAATGCAGAGTTAAACTTTCAGGTCCAGTGAACCTTCTATAAAGGTTTTTTATTTTTATTTCCAGTATTCCATATTTATTTATTTAATTGAAAAATTGTTCTGCGCCTATTCATTTCTGGAGAAACTCTGCAGGTCTGTCACTATCTCTAGAGAAAGAGAAACAGTGTTAGCGTTTCCAGTCCAGTGTGACAATTCTTCAAATTGCAAAATGGTCTTTTAATCCCTTGCCGGAAGTGGAGGATGGGTGGCAGGGAAAAGAGTGTGTGGCAAAAGAAAAACGGGCTTTTAGCAGTGGTGAAAGGAAAGATTCTGTATAACGGGTCGAATTTAAGGTGTTAATGGAGGAAAGGGGTTCTCTCTATTGAATGCCAGAAAAAAGAAGACACAACAACACAAAGTCATACGGAGGCCAGGAGGGAGAATGTTGACCATGTCGTATTATATAAATCTGGCCACAGAACCGTTTTCACTGTCGTGATCATCACCCCCTTTAGACAAAGGAATTCAGGTGCTTGCCTTCTTATTGGCACTAGTAAGCGTTTCATGCTGCCTTAGTATTGTAACATGGAGAAAAACAAATCACAGCATGACATTTGGGCTGAGTGTTGGTTACCTGTCGTTTTTAATATTGTTTCAATTTTGCAGTGCTTATCTTTAAACGCTTGTTCTTGAAGTTAGCATCAGATGGAGTGTAGGATGTGTGGAGTGACATTATAGAAACATATAAAATCATGAGAGGTATGGATAGGGTGAATGGCCAAAGTCTTTTCCAAAGGGTAGGGGAATCCAAACATAGAGGGAATAGGTTAAAGGTGAAAGAGGGTAGATTTAAAAGGGACTAAGGGGCAGATTTTATACACAGAGGGCGGTGTGGGTATGGAATGAGCTTCCAGAGGAAGAGTGGGAGATGCAAGGACATCGACAACATTTAAAACTCATTTGGACAAACATATGAGTGGGAAACATTTAGAGGCACATGGACCTAATGAAAACAGATGGGACTCGTATAGTTTGGAAAACCTGGCAAGCATGGACATTTAGAAAAGCTTCACGCAGAGTCAGGGTGGTTTTGTGAAAGGGAAATGATACTTTGCCTGTAAAATCATACAAAGTATTTCTGGAGATGCCTGTAAATGTAACAAGTGGACTTGATAAAGGCGATCTGGTGGACACCAGGCTTTCCAGAGATTTTCCACAAGGTATTACAAAACAAAAGTTCATACACAAAACAGGAGCTCCAGGACATCGGATACTGTATTAACATGGGATGATGATTGTTTAACACAGAAATCGGAGAGTCAGGATTAATGGATCTTTATGGTAAGGGTTTATCTGCTGGAGTACCACAAATATCAGTCTGATGGCATCAGTTATTTACAATCTATGCTGACAGCCTGAAGGAGGGAGCTGAGTGCAATACACATCCGAGTTTGAGAATGACACTGAGAATCAAAAGGCAGGCTGTTACTTAATGGAGAGGACTTCCAGAAAAGGAACAGGAAAGGCATTGGAGTCTTCCTGTGTATGAAACATAAAGTCAGCATGATGATGCAGCAAGTAACTCGGTTGGTACATTAGGTGGTTTCCTGGGATGAAAGGGTTGTGTTATTGAGAATCTCTAGGATGGTGAGGCGATAATTCATTGGGTTTTAAATGAATGAGGAGTGATCCTGCTGAAAACTACAAGACACTGAAGGGGTTGGAGATGGAAGATGTTGAGAAGTTTTTTCCATTCTTGAGCAAAGTGTCGAACTCGATGATATAGATACTGAATAAGGAACATCAATTTCAATCTGAGATTCAGAGTAATGTCTTCTCTCCGAAGGTAGTGAATGTCTGGAATTCCCTTTCTCAGAGAGGTGTGGAGGGATACAAGGAGTCGGCAAGAGAGTGGAGTTGAGCCCTGGAGTAGATTAGCCATGTTCTTATTAAATGACAGGGTTAGCTTGAGGGACTGATTGACCTACTCTTGTTCCTATTTATTAATTTCACATGTTATGCTTTTGGAAAGTAACGGATTATTTTGCTGGAAATCGTGTTGTACAATGTTGCATTCAGGGAGAGCAGAGGATTTGTTATTTTAACCCTGGGTGGGGTATGTGGCTGTATTCCCAGTGTATCTGGGTCTGCAACATGACCCACATCTGGAGCAGAAGTTACAGAGAGGGGAAACCTGTAAACAGGGACTGGGGGGTGGGGTGGTGGTCACTTCCTGATCCAGCCTGGATTTTCCAAGTACATTTCCAAAACTGCACCTAACCATCGGAGTGGCCTCGATCTGCCCCGTTTAGCATGTCCGAGGGCTGAATGGAACATCAGAACATAGGGCTGAGGGACACAAGTGGGCCATTCGGCCCTTTCACACTACTCCATCAGTAAATAAGGTCATGGCTCATCACATTGTGATCCCAGCTGCACGTTTCTTTCCATGCACCATTATCCCTGATTCACCTGTCCATGGAAAATCAGACAAAGCCAGCTTCGATGTAATATAAAGGTACAGCCACCCCAAACTTCTGAGAAAGAGAATTCCCTCTTGACTGAAATCCCACTTTGTGGATTTATCCTAATTCCTGCTCTGAAGGATGTTGGAGGTTGTCACTGTTTCCTTTTCTCATCCCATTCCTCCACTGCTGACACCAAATTTTAAATGTAACCAGGTTGGTGATATGGCAGATGATAAAGTTCTCAGACTGAGTCAGGTTCAGTGACAGGAACAAGTCAGGCAGATTTCTTTAGTTAGCCACAAGTAACGAACAGCACTAACAGATGCGCATGGTGGATCTGTGGTTCGCACTGATCCTCCTGTTACCGAGTAGCTGCGTTCAGTTCCAACCTCGGGCAACCCTCTATGTGGATTTTGAACATTCTCTCCGTGTCTGTGTGGATTTTCTCCCAGTGTTCTCGTTTCCTCCTATCGTCCATAGATATGCGGATTGGCCATGCTTAATTGCCTATAGTACCCGGGGATGTGTCGGTTAGATCTCCCCGGTTAAAAGCAATCAATTAAGTTTTTTTTTTCATCGTATGTTAGTGCCTGGGCCGCTGAGGTCTTGGCATTGATATGGGTAGAAATTGAGCCCTCTCAGACGAAGTGAACCCTTATTAATCTGTTGTTCTTACATAAAATGACAACATTTTGGAATATTGTCATAAAATAATGATTACCAATACTGTTAAATCTTCAAGGACAATGCATCAGATCGAGGCAATACAGCCAAATCCATGTTTCTTAGTCCTATATTTGGTATACTGGGGGATAATGGATTCCAGGTATAAACTGTGGGCAACAAGGGGGGTACCTTGCTTGGGTGATTTTGAATTAGTAGTATCCCTACAGTATGGAAACAGGTCCTTGGGCCCAGCAAGTTCACTTCGATCCTCTGAAGAGTAACCCACCCACACCCATTCCCCTACCATCCTATATTTACCCTGATTAATGCCCCAACTTACAGATCTTGGAACACAATGAGCGATTGACCAATGGCCAAGTCATCTGACATGCACATGTTTGTGACTGTGGGAGGAAACCTACGCAGACACAGTTGAGACTATACTAACTCCACACTGCGAGTCACCCAAGGCTGGAACTAAACCCGTGACCCTGGTGCGGTGAGTCAGCAGTGCAAACCACCGAGCCACGACATGTTACTTGAAGGAGAAACAATGATACCGTTTGATCAAATAACTCGTAAGTATGGACTACCTCGTAGAGACCTCTTCTGTTTTTTTCCAGATTAGAGATTTGATTAAAAAACACAATTTTAAAAACCATTTATAGATCCGATACAGAGAAGCAGGTGATTATTGTAAAGAATACACTCTCTGTCAGTACCTTTTATCATTTGTTGGATAGTGTCCCCGCAGACAAGACTGTGCAGCTTCGTGACGTCTCTGCGGGAGAGTTGGGATTTTAGATCTCTTAGGAGACATGGGAGGATAGTTGTGAAAATGCTCGAAGGATTTTGATCTGCAATAGAACCCATTCCATGCAGTTGAAAAATCTTCATAGGTTCTTTCTGACCCCAGATTTTCTCTCAAATTTCAAAGTGGGATTATCTTCAGCATGTCCTAAATGCAGAATGACTGCAGGCACTCTTACTCATTGTATGTGGTCCTGCTTCAGGCTTCGTATATATTGGAGCACTGCGTCAGGTGTGGTAGATTGGGTCTTGGGGACCGAATTGGAGATGGACCTAGCTTGTCTTTTCCTGGACCTGCCCAGAGTATCTTACGCAGATGCACATGGGAAAAAAAATCCTTACTTTCTATGCTAGGAAAGATATTATGTTGTGTTGTATGTCGAAAACTCCCCGGGTCTGTTGAGACTTTGTAACCTTATCATGGAGAATATCCCTTTGAACTTTCTCACCAGCATGGTGCACCAAAAGCAGAGATTAATTTAATCATAGAATCATAGAGTCATGGAGATGTACAGCATGGAAACAGTCGCTTCAGTCCAACCCATCCATGCCGACCACATATCCCAAACCAATCTATTCCCACCTGCCAGCACCTAGCCCATAACCCTCCAAACCCTTCTTATTCATTTCCCCATCCAAATGCCTCTTAAATGTTACACTTGTATCAGCCTCCCTGACATCATCTGGTAGTTCATTCCATACACGTACCACTATCTGCGTGAAATAGTTGCCTCGTAGTTCTCTATTATATCTTTCCCCTCTCACCCTAAACTTATACCCTCTCATTCTGACTCCCTGACCCGAGGGAAAAGACTTTACCTATTTACCCTATGCATGCCCATCATAATTTTGTAAACCTCGATAATGTCACCCCTCAGCCTCCGATGCTCCAAGGAAAACAGCCCCAGCCTGTTCAGCTTCTCTCTATAGCCCAAATCCTCCAATGCTGGCAACATCCTTGAAATCTTTTCTGAACCCTTTCAAGTTTCACAACATATTTCCGATAGGAAGGAGACCAGAATTGCACGCAAAATTTCAACACTGGCCTAACCAGTGTCCTGGACAGCCGCAACATGATCTTACAATTCCTGTACTCAATTCTCCGACCAATAAAGGAAACACCTTCTTCACTATTCTATCTACCTGTGATTCCACTTTCAAGGAGCTATGAACCTGCACTCCAAGGTCTCTTTGTTCAGCAACACTCCCTGCGACCTTACCATTAAGTGTATAAGTCCTGCTAAGATCTTCTTTCCCAAAATGCAGCACCTCGCATTTATCTGAATTAAACTCCATCTGCCACTTCTCATCCCATTGGCCATTTGGTCAATCTGAGATGACCCTCTTCGCTCTCCACTACACCTCCAATTTTGGAGTCATCTGCAAACTTACTAATTGTACCTCTTCTGCTCACATCCAAATCATTTATGTCAATGACAAAAAGTAGTGAATCCAACACCGATCCTTGTGGCGCTGAACTTGTCACAGGCCACCAGTCTGAAAAACAACCCTCCAACACCACCCTCTGTCTTCTATCTTTGAGCCAGTTCTGTATCCAAATGGCTAGTTCTCCCTGTATTCCATGAGATCAAACCATGCCATTCAGTCTCCCATGGGGAACCTCATCAAAACCCTTACTCAAATCCGTATAGATCACATCTACCCCTATACCCTCTTCAATCCTCTTTGTTACTTTCTCAAAAAACTCAATCAAGTTTGTGAGGCATGATTTCCCACGTATAAAGCCATGTTGACTATCCTTAATCAGTCCTCGCCTTTCCAAATACAGGCACATCCTGTCCCTCACGATTCCCTCCAACAACTTGCCCACCACCAACGTCGGGGTCCCTGGCTTGTCATTAACACCCTTCTCATACAACGTTAGTCAACCTCCAGTCTTCCGGCACCTCACCTGTGACTATCCATACTACAAATATCTCAGCAGGAGGCCCAGAAATCACTTATCTAGCTTCCCACAGAGTTCTAGTGTACACCTGATCAGGTCCTGGCGATTTATCCACCTTTACCCGTTTCAAGACATCCAGCACTCCCTCCTCTGTAATATCAACATTTTACAAGGTGTCACCATCTATTTCCCTCCATTTTATATCTTCCATATCCTTTTCCACAGTAAGTACTGATGCACAATACTCCTTTAGTATCTGCCACATACAACCTGTGCTAGTAAAAATATTCTGTTGTGTTGGATGTCTGAAAAACCTCCGGGTCTGTTGTGTCATTGTAAGCTCGTCATGGAGAATATCCCTTTGGACATTCTCACAAGTATAGTGCACCGAAAAGCAGAGATTTATATAAGATCTGGCAACCCGATACAGGCTGATCTGACACTCTAAAAAGGGCTTTTGTACAGCCATGATGATATTGTCTAATGAATCACATATTAAGAATTATGAACGTATGAATGTGTATCAGTTCATGCTCTCGAAGAACGAGAGCTATCACTTTGTTATGCTGAGCCGCATTATTTATTATTATTTATTGTTTATTTTTGTTTTTCTTCTGTCCGTTTAGAGACTTTAACTTATTTTGTATATACATGCACATGGGTGTAATTTTGTTCAGTTATTTGAGTTGTTTTGTTGTTCGTTTAATATAATTAATAAAATATCTTTGTCAATAAAATAGATGTTAAAAATTATAATGCTAACATTGATAGATTAGAGTCCCAAATAACTCTGATTAGAGAGACTACTCATGGTGGTTTACATTGAAGGTCACCACACGGGTGATGGGGTGAGGTTGAGAGAGCATCCCCTTCATGGTAACCTCTGTCAGTGTGGGGGATTCATCCTGCGCTGGTGGCCTCCCTCTGCATCACAAACCAACCATCCAGCCAACTGAGCGGGAGACTGTGTAACTGTTACACACAGAATCAGTCACAGACAAAGGGCAAGAGAAATTTTAATGACAAGGGAAAAGGTGTATTTGAGACAAAAATGTTCTCAGCTAGAGATTATATTTTATAATGAAACAAGTGTTTGAAAGTTGTCTTTGGCTGAATACAATAAGGTGAGACCAGTGAAATTACCAGAATGACTAATTGTGATTGGATATCGATAACCATAAAATAAGTGCATGTTTTTGATTGGTCTGTGGAAAGCATGCTGACTGTTGTATGAATTTATAAATCAGATGAAATATATTGTAAGCAGAGTCCGTCCCCATGGGAAATGCCTTCTGAACACATGCTAGAAGAAACCCGGGGTATGAAGTGTCTGAGAATCGTCTGCTCGGTAACAGGAACCTGGGGGTTGAATGACTGAAAGTTCCTGTAAAATGGAGCTGAGGAAACCATCAGATCACCCCCAAACGTATTGAACTTTGGAGCATATTTGAAGTACTGAATGGCCTCATGATGGATTTTAATTGTGTGTGATTTGAAAGACGGACATCTCTACTCCATCCTCTTTCGTGTTACACACTGGGGCACAGCCGTTTTCCTGAAACTGGGAATAAGTTGGAACAATACCTGGAACATTCCATAATTCACATTCTCTAGAATATTCTATAACAATGTGGGGGGCATTAGAAAGGCAAAACAGAAAGAGATGGAAGGTGCTGCATGCAGTAGTGTGAGTGGTGGAGCATGAGCCTTGTTCGGGGGTCGGTGCTATAACAGATATACAGTGAGTGTGAGGGAGCAGAGAAAATATGGTGACCCTTATCCTGACAGAATGGGGAAGGTTATTGATGCTTGCCCTGTTTTACTGGTCATTTCGTCAGACCCCAGAAACTGCACTGAGCTGGGTGGTGAGCTCAGACCATGCTGGATGGGTCTGGTTGTGTGGCCCCCTCTTAGAAGAGCATGGTCCCCTTTGTACTAGCCCATCCACCAGGACCTCCGTGCTACTGTTGAAAAACCGTGGTGTAATTTCCCCTTCGCTGCCATGCTCGGGGAAAATGTGCAGGGCAGCTCCAAACTGAGAAAGCGCAACCGTGTGCCCATTGGCCTTTGAAAGATGGCACCAGTGTCAGGGATCACGGAATATCCAGGGGCATCCGGGCGACTGTGAGTACCTCCAGTTACGATGGTTGGGAGAATGAAAGGGACACCATGGGGTGGGGTGGGTAGTTAATGAGGTGAGATTGGTTAGATAGCACCAGGAAACTAGCTCGGCCTCGTGCAGACAACCCCTCTGTCACACTCAATGAAAATGTCACTGAGACAGGTTTTTGTTAGATTCAGCCCAGTGAGGCGAAGACTCTGCTGTCCTCACTCCCAGTTACAAAGCTGCAGAACAAATGCTCATCCAAAACTCTCCATCGCCTGAACTCACAGCAATATCCCTTTCACTCATCATTCTTCGAAATACTGACCCGTGTTGCATGATACTATCGGAATGAATTTCATTTCAGCATTCTGAAACTGTGAACATATCCTTACATGACATTTTATCTCGGTGTACACCCCCCACCCTGTCCCCTCCCCAAAACACACAGCTTTACAGTCATATTGCACGAGACTGCCAGTATGAATGCCCATTTGGCCCAGCTGTTCGATGGCAAACAAAATGTCCATCCAGACTCACCCCATTCCCCTGTCCTTGTTCTGTATCCCTCTAATCGTTTCCTATCTGTGTATTTGTCCAAATGCCTTTTCAATGTTGTTATTGTACCCACCTCAATCACTTCCACTGACAGCTCAGTCCATATGCGTACTACACTCTCTGTTAAAAAGTTGCCCCTCAGTTTCCTTTTTACATTTTGTATCCTTTCCAAACATTAATGGATGTCCTCTAGTACTCGATTCACCAAACCTGGGAAAAAATATTGAATTATTCGCCACATGCACACCTCTCATGTTTTTATAAGAGCTAGACTTCTATAAGAACCCAACGCTGTAAAGAATAAGTTCTAACCTGTTCATCTCTGCCTTAAACTGCGAGCCTTTAGCCCAGGAAACATCTTTGTAAGTTTCGTCGACACTTTTTCTCGTTCAATAATATCCTTTCCAGAGCAAGGTGAACAAAACTGAACACAATACTCCAACTGCAGCCTTACCGACATCCTGTACAACTGCAACATAACGTCCCACCTCCTTTACTCAATGCGTTGATGAAGGCCAATGTGTCAACATCCGACTTCACTGTCCTGTGTATCTGTGACTCAAATTTCAGACAACCGTGCACCTGATCTCCAACGTCCTTTTGTTCCACTACATGTCTTAAGGCACAATCATTCGTCATTAAACTCCTACCTGGATTTGACTTTCCGAAATGCAAGACATCACACTGATCTATATTAAACTCCATTTGCTATTTCTCAGCCCACTTCCGCAGCTGATCAAGGTACTGTTGCAATTTCTGATAACGTTCCTCACTGAAAATGATGTCTCCTAATTTAGTGTCACTAACGTTGCATTGTGCACTCTGGTCCAAATCATTGATATAGATAACAAACAGCAATGGGCCCAGGACCGACCACTAAGGCACTCCACTATTCACAGGCCTCCAGTCCGACAAGCATACCTCCACCATAGCCATTTGCTTCATAACGTCAAGCCAACTGTGTCGCCAATTTGCCAGTTCACATTGGAGTCCATGTGATCTAACCTTTCAGATTGGCCTACCATGTGGAACCTTATCAAAGGCCTTCCTGAAATCCATAATGAATATGTCTACCACCCTGCCTTCGTCAACCTTCCTGGTCACTTCCTCAAAAAACTCTAACAGAATTTGTCAGGCATGACCTGCCACGCACAAAGCTATGCTGTCTGCTCTAAGGCAAACTCTGTCTTTGCAAATGCATACATATCTTATATCTCCAAACCTTCTCTCGTGGTTTCCGAAACAGATGTAAAGCTTACTGGTCTATATTTCCCAGGCTTTTCTTATCAGCACTTCTGAATAAGGGCACAACATTTGCTACTGCCCAGTCTTCTGGGACCTTGCCCCTGAACTATCTTCTCTCGCCTTGTGCAGTGCTCTTAGATATATCTGGTCAGGACCAAGAGATTTATCTGACTTTGTGCATTCTAATATGTCCAACAGCACCTCTACTGTGATATGGACGGTGCCAAGATATCGCAAATAACCTCTCAAAGGTCGCAAGTCTTCATGTCTTTCTTCATGATAAACACAGAGGGGAAATTGAGGACCACACCCATCTCTTGAGGTTTTATACATGCATGCCCGTTTTTGATTTTAAGGCGTCCGATCTCTCTCTAGTTGTTCTTTTTCTTTACTATACTGAATTTGGATTCACCCTAATCTGCTCACACAAGGCTATCTAATACCCCACTTTAGCCCTGCTGATTTCCTTCTTCAGTAAACCCCTGTATCCCCTGTGTGCCTCCAGAGATTCCCTTGGTCCCAGCCACCTGTACCTGAGCGACGCCTCCTTTTTTTCTGGTCAGAGCCTCAATATCTCTTGTCATCCAGGGTTCTCTCTTCCAGCCTCACCTTCCCTTCACCTTCACAGGAACATGCAGACCTTGAACTCGAGCTATCTCACTTTTGAAGCCCTCCCACTTGCCCGGGATCCTTTTACCTGGAAATACACGACTCCAATCAACCCCTGCAACCCCCTGTCTAATTCCAACAATATTCACCTTGCCCCAATTTAGAACTTTAATCCGTGGACCAATTTTGTCCCTAACATACCTATTTTAACATTAATACAGCTCGGGTCACTTTTCTCAAAATGCTCCCCCACCTTACGTCCGTCACCTATCCTACCCAATTTCCCAACAGTAGGTCGAGTTGTCCCTTCCCCTGTAGTACCCTCTACATGCTGCTTGTGGAAGCTTTC
The DNA here is from genome assembly GCF_047496795.1 of Chiloscyllium punctatum. Taxonomy (NCBI): domain Eukaryota; kingdom Metazoa; phylum Chordata; class Chondrichthyes; order Orectolobiformes; family Hemiscylliidae; genus Chiloscyllium; species Chiloscyllium punctatum. Next base: position 52,963,759 of record NC_092785.1, read on the forward strand.
CTGAACACACTTAACAAATTACGTTCCATCTAAGTTTTTAACCCTCTGGAAGTCCCAGTCTATGTTAGGATAATTAAAATCACCTATTATGACAACCCTATGGCTCCTGCAAGTCTTGCCAGTCTCCCTGCATATTTGTTCTGCTAATTCCCATTGATTATTTGAAGGCGTATAGCGCAACCACTATAACATTACCACCCCCTCTTACTTGTTTGCATCATTTACAAAATCTCATTGGTTATTATCTCAGCTATTTCATCTTTAAATACGAGCGTGATATGCGCCTTTATCAGAACTATTGGTATTTAAATTGTTTCCGTTTACATCTCTTCCTCGCAGTGATTTTCACATTCGCAGCACCCCTTGACAAGGCACAGTGGAGATATAGAGCTGTAAATGGATGGGAACTGCACATCCTGTCATTTTCAGCATTGGTTACATGTTTCCCCACAATGGGTAGTGATCTCACACAGTGTTACCGAACAATGCAACAACCTGGGTTTATATATGAATGAACCAGTGCGGTCTGCACAGCCCCCCACGCTGGACATTTAGCCCAGGATTATAGATCCAGCATTGGTGTGGGCTGCACAGAGTTTCACTCTGCACATAGCTGGGTTGCATTCAGCAGACACTAGCCGGATCTACACAGTGCTCCATCCTGAATGTGTAATGGTTTGGCTGGTTATGTGATTTGGATTGCGAATATGAGAGAACTAAACATCTGGTAATGCCTTTATTTTGTGTTTTAATTCTTGTGATTGGACTCTTCAAGTCCTGACTCATCCGGTTAGACCCATCCCTCTGGATGAGTCATGGTGACTGTTGTTACAGCATCTCAGTCTGCAACATGACCAACAAATGGAGCAGAGGCTGCAGAGAGGGGAAGCTCTGTAAAATGGAATGAGGGAATCACCATCAGATCAGCCGTGGTCATAGTGAATGGTGGGGCAGGATTGAATGGACCACTAATGCAATTTATTCATATATTTCTGTTTGTTCCAAGCAAACTCCCCTTCTCTCCCAGTGTCCCATACTGGTGGGGACTGAGTCACCTCCTCCTATTCCTGCGTAACAGGATCCTCGGGCCTCACTAGCCTCCAGATTTCCCTGTGCCCCAGTTTTGAGCAGTTTAATGACTGGCTTCTGTTCCTGTGTCCCAGTCTTGATCCGTTGAGTGACTGTCTCCTGTCCCTGTGCCCCAGTTCCAAGCAGTTGAATGACTGCCTCCTGATCCCAAGTTTGTTAAAATATATGTCCTCCTCCTGCTCCTGAGTAACAGGCTCCAACAGCTCTGTGCTCACCTGCTGCTCCTGTGGAATGGAGGTGAGGGACTGAATGGCCTCTTCACATTCTTTACAGCTTTTCTTGATGAAAGACCATTCTACTGTTTCTATAAAACTTCATCAAAATCTGAATGATGTATTTTTGTATTTGACTCTCTGTGATTGAGCAAACAAGCCGATTGGCAGAATTCAGATGCTGAATAGCCTCCTCCTGTTCCCGTGTTATACCTGAAGAGTCAATAGACACTCAGAGATGTACAGCATCGAAAAAGATCGTTCCGTCTGGTCATCCATACCGCTAAATATCCTAAATTAACCTCGTCCCCCTTGCCAGCAATTGGCCCATCTCCCTCTAAACACTTCCCATGCATGTATCCATCCAAATGCCTTTTAAATGGTGTAACTGTAATTGCCCCCACCACCTCTTTTGGCTGTTCAATCCATACGCACAGCAGTCTCTATGTGAAAGTATTGTCCCTCATGTCCCTTTTTAAAATATTTCTCCTCTCACCTTAAACCTTTGTCTTCTAATTTTGGACTCGTCTATCCTGGGAAAAGACATTGACTGTTTACCTTATCTATGCCGCTCATGATTTTATAAACCTCTTTAAGGTCCCCCCACAGCCTCAACACTTGAAAATAGCCCCAGCCGAATCAAACTCTCCCTGTCACTCTGATCCTCAAAAACCTGCAAACATTCTTTTAAAACTCTTCTGTACCCTTTCAAGTTTGACAAGGCCTTCGCGACAGCAGGGAGACCAGAATTAAAGGCAACATTACAAAAGTGGCCAAACCAATGTCCTGTACAGATTTAACATATCATGCAAATGCGTCGACTCAAAGCACGCACCAATAAAGGGAAGATCACCAAATGCCTTCTTCACTGCGCTATCTACCTGTGACAGCACTTTCAAGGAACGGAGAACCTGCCCCACTAGTCTAGCTTTGCTGCCTCACAGGACAGCGACCTGGGTTTAATTCCATCCTTGAATGACTCGCTGTGTGGAGTTTGTACATTCTCCCCGTGTCTGTGTGAGTTTCCTCCGGGTGCTATGTTTTACTCCAACAGTGTAAGGATATACAGGTAAGGGTAGATAGGCAATGCTAAATTGCGCACCGTACCCAGGGATATGTAGGGAACGTGGATTACCCATGGGAATTGCAGGCTTAGAGGGATAGGGCAGGTGTTTGTCCAGTGTGATACTGTTTAGAGGGTCGGTGTGGCCTCGATGGGCCGAAAAATCTGTTTCCTAACTGTAGGGATTCGATCATTTCTATGGAGTTCTCCTTGATTGCAGCTTTCCACAGAAACCTACCTATATGTCTTGCCTTGATTTGTCTTGCCAAAATGCAACACCTCACACTTAAATAAAATAAACTCTATTTGGCACTCGGTTCACCTAAACAAGGTCCCATTATAGTCTGAGAGATCATTCTTCACTGTCGACTACACCAACAAATTTGTAATTATCTACAACCTTACTTACCATACTTCATATACTCAAATGCAAATGATTTGTATCAGTGACAAAATGCAGTGGACTCACTACTGATCTTTGTGGCATGCCACTCGTCGCATGTCTCCAAGTCTAATCATCCAATGTCCACTGTCACGCCCTGTCTCCAATATTCAAGAAAATTTTGGATCTAAATGGCGAGTTCTACCTGGATCCCAGCCAGTCTAACCTTGATAACCAGTCTACCATGTAGACCATTTTGGTTTTCTTACTGAATTTCATAAAGACAACATCCACTCTCCTGCCTTCATGAATCATCTTCATCACTTCCTCAAAAGATTACACCGAGTCAGTGAGACGTGATCTCCAATGTACAAAGCTCTCTTCAGTCCTTGTCTTTTCAAATTTATACACATCCTTTCCCACAAAATTCCCTCCAACACTTTAGTCACTTTTGACATCAGGCTCACCGATCTATGGTTACCAGTTTTTTTTCCCTTACTTTCTTAAATAATGACACTATGTTAGCAGCCCTCCAGTCTTTTGACACCTCACCTGTGAAAATCAATGATATAAATACATCAGCAAAATGCTGACCAATTTCTTTCCTAGCTTCCCACAAACATTTGGGATACAACTGAGCAGGTCCCACCTTTATCTGTTTTAAAATGTCAAACACCTCCTTGTAATATAGACACTTTTCAATGCATCACGATATATTTATTCATTCTCTCGCCCTTGTAATCTCCTCCACATTAAATACTGAGGAGAAGGTTTTGTTTCGTATTTCTCAAATCTCCTGTGGTTCCACACATAGGTAGCCTTACTGATCTTTAAGGAACCCTGTTCTCTCCCTAGTTAATCTTTTGCCATTAAAGGATTTGTAGAATTTCTTCAATGCCTCGTTAACCCTATTTCTAAAGCCATCTCATGTCCACATTTTTCTGGCCCAATTTCTCCATTGACTATGCACTTGCTGCCCTTATACACCTCTCGGGATTCACTTGATCTCAGCTCTGTTTACCTGACATATGCCTCTTTCCTTACCTTGACCAGAGCATCAATATAACTAACCATCCAGCACTCCCTGCACCCACTAGCCTTGCCCCTCTCACTAAATGGAACACGTTGGCTCTGGACTCTCTGAAACCAGGTTTTGATGGCCTTGCGTTTTCCAACCATCCCTATACCTGTGAATAGAGTATTCCAATCAGCCTTTCACAGGGCTTGCCTAACACATTCAAAATTGGCCTTGTTCAAAGTTAGATCTTTAACGTTTAGATCAGGTCTTTCCTATTCCACAACTAATTTAAAACTAATATTTATGTCTAACAGAAAGTTAAAGAAATACATCCTGCCCCTCTGTAACAGGCTCGAGAGGCTGAATGGGCTCCTCGTGGCCCTCTGTAATAGACTGGAAAGGCTGAATGGCCTCCTCTCCTGTCCTTCTGTAACAGACCCGAGACATTAAATGACACATCAACCCGTGGATTACGAGCAGTTGTTAAACTGTATCTGATGGATGTCCATCCCTTCTCAGTTGCAGAAATACAACCAACACAATGTACTCCAGGTGCCCTCTCTCTGACACCTCATACAGCTGCAGCAACACATCTCTATGTTTTGAATGATTCTGTTGGCAAAATGTGCTGAAAAATGTGTTGCTGGAAAAGCATAAAACGTCGATTTTCATACTCCTTGGATGTTGCCTGACCTGTTGCGCTTTTCCAGCAACACATTTTTCAGCTCTGATCTCCAGCATCTGCAGTCCTTACTTTCTCCTTTTTGGCAAAATGCGCCAATATTCTAGATTACCACCTTTTCAAGTAGCAACAGGCTAATATGGGCTGAATGGCCTTCTATTCTCCCTCTATAAGAGGCCCAGAGGGATGAGAGGATGACTGTGTGAGTGTGGGAGTGTGTGTGTCTGTAAGGGTGTGTGTGAGTATCTGTATGCATGTCTGAGTACATGTGTGTCCGTATGTATGCGTGCGTATAGGAGTGCCTGCGTGTGTGTGTGTGTGTGTGTGTGTGTGTGTGTGTGTGTGTGTGTGTGTGTGTGTGTGTGTGTGTGTGTGTGTGCGCGTGCGTGAAAAGTGCAATGGTGGTCACCTCTAATGTGACATGAACCCAAGGTCCCGGTTGAGGCCCTCCCTATGTGCATCAAAATTAGTTATCTGCCTCTGCTCGACCACCTTTCGCTGCTGCCTGTGCTTAAGTTCGCTTTGGAGGATGGTAACCAGAAAGTGCGAGGTTGAAGGTCCTGGACCACTGAAGTGTTCCCCAACTGGGAAGGGACACTTCTGTCTGTTGATTGTTGTGCGGTGCCCATTCATCCGTTGTCGTAGCCTTTGCTCGGTTTCCCAGAGTTTGTTCAGTGACTGTGATGAATGCAAATCTCCATGGATTCTAATTATTCCAGTGGAAGGTTTCCATATTGAAATGATAAATGTGCGCCGTTCAATGTGTTATCCCATAACATGATCGGAGCATCACAGCACTGATAGGGATCAGCAGATTTGGACAGAGGGGAAGGGGAGATCAGAATTTGAGAACATTAGACTGGAATGTTCCAAAAATGTATCAGAATCTGATAGACAGGTATTTATCACATTATGTTTGGTATCTTTCTGCATTTTATTGCTTGTCATTATCATTGCGGATCTATTCGCTCTTCTGATTATTCGATATTTTTATTATCCTTTCCTGGATATCGTTGGTATTCCTGGTAAGTATCACTGACCAGATTTTTTTTTCTATACACCTCTTCTTTCATATAGTCTACACTTTTTGTCACTATTATTTTCCTGTTGAAACTTTCAATCCATAAATTCACTCTACAGACCACTAAAAACTGCATCAATGAATGTGTTCACTTACTGTCTCCCTCTCTGCTCTGGCAGTGTTACTCATGGGTCCCTATGTTGACCTACTCAGTTCCAGCTGCGAACTACAATTGACTGTATCATTGCCTTTGTTATTTACATATTAAGAGCATGGAGGTCACTCTCTACTGTTCTGGTTACAAACTTCACTTCCTTCCACTGTTTCCATCCCATCCCTGGCCAATATCTGCTGCTGAAGCAGATAAGTCACAACTGTAGGAGATCCCTTTGACCATGAGCTGATTCTTGACACCATACTCTGACCATTTTGAACTTGAAATACTCACCAGCCCAGAATATATCTCACTGGTTTATTCCATCTGCTGTTTGAACCTTGAGCTATGAAATACCGTCTTAATAAAGTTAATTATCTGCTGTTGACACTCCCGGCTTCAAACCTGCTGAAGCAAATCTGATTCGACCTCAAATCAAACTCACCATCCATCTGTCATTCATGTGCACGCCGATGTATATTGCTATTGTGTCTGGCAATGCCTTTATTTTAACATTCTCAAACACTTTACCTCATCTGTCCATGAAACTTCTCTCGTTCTCTGTTTGTCGATTAACAGAACGTCTGCCAGTTGCTCTTATTTAAAATAATTTCCTCCATGTGCGTTCCTTCTCAAACAATGAGTTTCGCATTCAACCACGCCAATCGCGCATACACACGCACTCTCCCTCAGTTTCTGATGAACACACACACACAGCAAATCTTCCCATTGTCGGCATTAATCTGATGCGAGTATGGTTCGCATATGATAGTAAAGTTTGCAATACTCTCTTCGCTGGGCATTTAGTGCAGTTTACTGAGCAAGACACTCGCATGCTCTGCACAGCTCTCCATGCTGGGCTGTCATCTTGTCCCAGTTTATGTTGTTTGTGGTGTTCTGTGTTGTAGATTCAGAATTTGATGTAACAAACCATTTCAGCTGATTTGACAATGCCTTTATTCAATGTTGTCATTCTTGTAAGTTTTCTCTCGAAGATTCTCACTTCTCTAGTTAGTCCCAATGCCCTGCCTTTTTCTCCATATTTCCACAACATTTTTCAGTTAATTAACTGTTTCTGTCTTAAATGTGAATCTTTCTGTCCCTCTGTATCTTTCCCTGGCCTTTGCTTTTGGCTCCCTAATGTATGGAGTGCTGGCATTGTGAAGCTGAGAAACAGTGAAATGGTGTGTGTCAGGCTGTTGTTCACTTCCCTGTATGTCCCACGTGATGGTCCACGGACAGGGGTGTTTCAGAAGTTATGAGATACAACCTTGTAACTTGGTCTGTACCTGAATTTGTCCCTCTCAGGTGACCTTGTGATCAGTAACACGAGGAAGCCCCAAGAGTAAAAGACCAGCCATCTAAATTGTGCGACAATGCTGTTACTTTTTAAAAAGAGTTATTTTCTGCTTTTTTAAATAAGAGATCTTAAAGACCAACCTGCCTGCTGAAAACGACTCAAGTAAATAAATTACGACGCTTTTAGGGTTTTTAATAAATAGTAGTAACAACGGCCTAGTAACTTATCCCCAGCTGCTACTCTGTCTGACACATGACTTGATGCTGATTCCTCCTGGGTTGGAGAACTGTATGCAAGAATGTATGTCTGAATGTTCCTTTTTGCAAAGGGGTGTGTTTAAGGGATGCTGGTATATTGGAACAGTTCATTTGTAGAAGATACGGTAACCATTATTGGGTTAAGGTTTCCAATAGTTAAATTATTCTAAATTCCTCTTCATTTTGAATGGATTTTCATTAGAGTGTTTAAATATGTTGTGTTTTGCTTAATGGTGAGTGGTTTGACTAGTAGCATCACATTTGGAACACCCATTTCACATCTACCTTTAAAATAAGAAAGGTTTGGCATCCAAGCAACCCTCTTAAAATAGTTTGAGGCAGTCTGGTTGGTCTATAGCAAACTGGGAACTCTTTTCTGGTTCTAAATCGATAATACCATATTGGGTTTAGAATTACAATCCCTTCAGTGGCAATGAGGCCATTCGACCCAACAAGTCCACACCGACCCTCCGAGGAGTAACCGAGCTAGACCCATTCCTTTACCCTATTATTACACATTTACCCCGACAAAGGCTCCTAACCCACACATCCCTGAAAACTATGAGCAATTTAGCATGACCAACTTACCTGACATGCACATCTTTGTATTGTGGGAGGAAACCAGAGAATCCAGAATAAGCTCATGCAGACACTGGAGAGTATGCACCGGGAGACTATTGTGTTCAAAGGTCGTGTATGGTAGTTGTCAGTGTCTTTTGTTGTGGATGTTGAATTCGGTTGGGTTAAACAGTGTTTTGTGTCGAAAGATTCTTTCAGTCATTACGAGTTCTCTGGGTGTGGAAGAAGTAAAGTTGGGGGTTTTACAAAAGGTAATGAAGGCAAAGCTGTAGGAATTGACAGACAAACTGGAGTTGGGTTTGCTTTTGTCTGTGAGAAATTGAGAGATAATTACAGCTATAGCTCGGCAATTGCATTTGGTAGAACCGCCATCAGACTCTTTGGAAACGGCTGGAATTCAAATTCAAATGAGGCACTTTGAACATGAGAAGGAATTGAAACAGTTTGAATTCTGATGAAAAGTTGAAATAAAAGAAAAGGAAATGAAGAAGACAGAGAGGAAAGGACAGAAGAAAAGCAGAGAGTTTTAAATTAAAATGTTAGCAATTAGAGTGGAAAGTTGACATTGAGGGCGGTGATGAAGGTAGAAGGTCGGCAGGATGAGGAGGATAGTGAGGTTGAGCAACCCTATTGTAACCATTGGCCTAATGGGGTTCTGTTTAAATACATCCAGGTATTATCTACATTTGATGAGAAGGATGGGGAAGCCTTTTGAATTTCATTTGAGAAAGTGGCTAAACAAATGCAGTGCCCAGTGACCATGTGGATTTAGTTGATCCAAACAAAGTTGCTAGGTATTTGCATCCCTATCATAGGATGTATCTGGCCAGTATGGGGTAGTGAAGAAAGCCATCTGAAATCCATATGAGCTTGGGCCAGAAGCCAATAGACAGCATCGAAAAAAGGGTCCCTTGTTAAACGGATATTGAGTTTTTGAAAGTCATTTTGAAAGGTGGGTAAGGGTATGAAAAACAGAACAAATCTTAGAGAGATTCTTAATTTGGAGAAGTTCAACAATTGACTTCCTGCAGTCGTGAGAGTTCGTGAGGAAGAGCAGAGAGTAACAATGGCAAGATTAGAAGCTGAAGTGGCTGATGATGATAATTGAGTTCTGAAATCAAAGTTTGGTTTCTGTGAGAGATTGAGAAGAATGTGCGAGATCTTTTTAAAACATATACCTGTGAGAGTAAGGTTTACTGGCATAGGCCAGGAGTAGCAGGTAAAGAGGTTAGAGCATTAAGATGTACAGAAGTATGTAATCCTTTTATGCTGAGACACGAGGAGCTATGTCATTCAGAGGGACTATTGGAGAGATGAGAAGTGCTCCGTTATGTAACGTGTGGTTGGAGTGTCCAGTGGAAACATCAACAGATTTATTCCCCAATGGGGAAGGAGGCCTTGAGCTTGGTGTTGGCGTTACAACATTTCAGCATTTAAATTCCGAATAACATACCTGAGACAAATCTTTATCACTGATTGTGACCCCTTAAACTTTTTGGAGAAGTTTAGGGAGAAAAATACCAGTCTGTTTCGATTGAGCTTATTATTGCTGCCATTCAGTTTGAAATTATACAGGTGACTGGGCGAGAAAACCTAAGTTTTGACACGTTGTGGAGACTTGGATGAAGAAAGACAAAGGCATTGTGTGGCAGGAATAAAATGACTGAAATCGAAACTAGATGTCAACATTTGTTAGCTCAGAGTCAGTGTAAAGCATACACATCCTGTCTGCTAATAGAGTGAGATTAGGTGGTCTAAAATGAATCCACCTTTGTATATTGATGGATGATTCTATTAAAGATGGAGTTGTGAGAATACCATCACTGTAAAAAGGTTATTTTCTCTTGGATCTTTTGGTTGTTGAGAGAGGTTTTATAGGCAGAGGTGCAGAACTGCTGTCTGAAATCAGTTTAAGTAAATAATTTAGATTTTAGGTTTCATTAAAACGGTGGTAACAATGGAAGGGCAGTGGCCAGCTCTCCCAGATCAGGGTTTCTCATTTTGTTTATAGCTGAAGCATTCAGAATCTGTTGGGGATCCAAAAAGGGTTGGAAGTTTCAATACATGATACCCAGCTGCTTTTCTCTCTGAGATCTCTGTTGATGTTGTTTCCTCCTGGATTGGAAAACTGTTGGAAGGATCTGTATTTGAATATATCTTTGTGCCAAGCAGTCTAAACCAACAAGGTACAGTATCTATTGTTTGTGTAAGAGTTCCAACATTTAAGCTATCCCAAAACGTTCTTTTCTTTGATTGTATTTTTACTGAAGCGTTTGAATAGATTATATTTTGCTTAATGTTGAGTGGTTTGACCAGTCGCAACGTATCTGAAACGCACACTTCACATCTATATTCAAAATAAGGAAAGGTTTGGGTCTAAACGGCCTTAAAATATTTTGCGGGGATCTATCTGGTCCACAACATTTGTACCAAGGGGTTTCTGACTGGCTCCTGTAATTGAAACTTTTGTGGAGGTGCTGGGGATGGTTTGCTGGAGGTTGTGCTGTGAGCTGCCTCAGACATTCAGGGAGACCTGAGGAATTGGTGCCCCAACTCTGGATGGAGCATGGAGACTGTATATACAGCATCTGGGTCTGCAACATGAATACCAAATGCATCAGAGGCTGCAGAGAGGGGAAGCTCTGAAACCACAGAGTGAATGTACGTGGGGAAGGGGATCTGCTGTATCCAAACGGGGTTTTCCAGGAACAGCTTCCCGAGCTCCACTTAACCAAGGAGCAGAGAGTAAGGGGACACTGATTGTACATAGAGCGGTGTCACCTCCTTCAACACGACCTGCAGCTTCACACCAGGGGGAGAATGGTGCTGCCAGTGGCTGTGAGGGTCACACTTTCATTCAGCTTCGATGATCCATAACATTCCAGGCAGTACTAGGTGACATATCAATCATTTCCCAGGATCTCAACATCAATGTCACCATTGGGTGATGGAGGATATATATAGTGGATGAGGTAAATGCATTGTTTCTCCCACAGCAGGGAACTGCCGGGTGTTTCCAGTATAGTGGGATTCCCGATGGTGTACATGGCATCTGCAGAGTACCCATGTCAATAGAGAGAGGTAGAAGAACCGAAGGAGCTCTCTCTCTCTATTAATGTTACAGTGTGCCCATCACAGTATATAGTATCGGTGAATGCATCCCCTGGCCCTGGCAGCAGTCATGGCCTCTTCATTCAGAAGCAGTCAGCCATTCCCATCGTCATCATGTCTCCATGTAGAAAGAAATGAATATATTTTGCGTAAAGGCTGTCCCCTTGATACACGTTTCAAAACATTATCCCCACCACCAATCAACCACATCAAAGTATTCCATGTTTACAGAGAGCAATGGCGTCACTTGGAGTGTCTGGGAGCAGACGATCAAGGATGTAGCAAAACCTCCCGTGTCTGAACGGGTCTGCGGGAAACCCCCAGTACACAGTATCATTAATCCCTGTAATCCCTCTCCATTTCAGTATCATATTTCCTTCCATTATTCTTGTACATGGAATGACAGGATATATCATGTTAAATTCCACCTGCCAAACTATTATCTATTGCCTTTACCTCTCTGAATCTATTTGCAGACTCTTCACCCTGTCTTGATAATTTAATATTTTGCTTGCCACAGCGATATCAACAAACTCAGCATCTGTATATCTGTTCCATCCTCCTGATCATTGATATAGATTGTAAATAGTTGAGAACCCTGCGCTGGTCACTTTGTGACTACACCGGTTACATTCCCTCTAACTGATTGAGACTGATTTATCCTGAGTGCCTGCTCCTGTATGATGCCCAGTCCTCCCCCATTCCTGTGCAACACAGAAAGGGTTGAATAAGAACAAGGAGCATCTGTGAGGAATCCAACCCCTTGATGAGGCTGATGTCAACGCGGCCTCTGTTCCACTTTCCTGCCATCTCTCCATCCTAAAGCTCTAGTCTCTTGTTGTTGATTGCGCCACATGAAAAACATCCACTCCATAGCTACACGTTCAATTACTTTTAGCATTTGACAGACCTCAATGAGATCGTCTTTCATTCTTATAAACTCGAGAGTATAGGGCTAAACTGCTCAATTTCTCTTCATAAAGCAAACATTTCAAATATGGAATCAATCTAATGAAGCTCTTCTGAATTGCCTCCAATGCAAATACCTCATTCTGCAGGACACCCAAACTGTACTCCAGTTGCAGCCTGACTAATGCCTTGCATAGCTGCAACAACGGTCCATACCTTTCTACTCTACCCTTTTATAAGTAAACACTGAAATTATGCTTGCAATTCTCATTACTTGCAGTACCCGCAGGCAGGTTTTCTGTGATATAAAGGCAGGCACCCAGACCCCTCTGCACCTAAGCACTTTGAACTTTCTCTCCATTTAGATAATAATTTGTCTTTCTATTATACTGGCCAACTTGAATAGCCCCATATTTATTCACTTAAAGTGTCCTTGCCAAATGTTGGCCCATTCACCCAACCTACCCATGTAGTTTCAAAATCTCTTGCATCATCATTCCGAAGTAATTTCCCACCGATGTTAGTATCAACTGAAAATGTGGCATCGTATTTTCTATCCCATCAACCGAGTACAGTAATCGATCGCAAATGGTTGAGACATGAGTACTGAAATCAATGGCACCCCACAAATTACATTTGGCAAAATAAAGTAACACATTTATTCTATGTGACTGCATTTTGTTGGTTAACCAATCCTCCATCCGAGCTAATAAATTACCCCTAAACCCCTGTTGTCTGATCTTACCATTTACTCTTTGGAGAAGAGACATATCTGATGCCTTCAGGAGGACCAGATATGTTCCATCTCCCACGATCCACCTTGTTTGTGACATCTTCAAATAACTCCAAGCAAACAATTCAAACTTGATTTGTCCTTTGTAAAACCATGTTGACTCTGATGGATTGTAGTTTAACTTTGCAAATGTCCCTAACAATTAGCCTTAAATTATAATAGTTTATTGTTACACTTTAGTCCCTAACGTATACCATTATTATAAGTTCTTCCCTTTCGATAGCCTTTACGTTTTCTTTGAATTCCTGTTTAACAGGCACAAGGCTTTAAAAGGTCTGCTCCAATTGCTGTGAAAGATCCATGTGTGGCTGAATGGACTCATCATCCTGCTGCTGTACAAACGCGATGGACTGACATCTTTCTGGAGTTCCCATTTTGTCATCTCCAAGGCCAGAATGACCTCCTCAAGCTGATGCTTTAGAAGATTGGGAGACTATGAAATGTTCCTGTTGCTGTGTAACATTTTGAGAGGCTGATCGGTCATCTCATACTTCTCCATAACAGGTGGATAGACTGAACGGTCTCCTCATGTATCCCAGAGATGGGACCGAGGGATTGATTGGTCTTCTCTTGTTCCCATACAACAGACACTTGTCTAACTTGCCTCTTCCTTTCTCATGAAAGAACTCTCAGATAGTTTTTTATCCTTATCCAATTCCCTTGCAATAGTCTCTGTATGTCTGAATGGCCTCCTGTTATCCCTGTGTAACAATCTCCAGTCCTCTTCCAGTTCCTATGTTACAGACTTGAGGAGGCTGAATGGACTGATCCTGTTGCTGTTTAACAGGATACAGGTGCAGCATGGCCGACTGTTACAGGCTTGAGTGGCTGATTGACCTCCTTCTGTAAATGTATATCAGGCTCCAGGGGCTGAATAGCCTCGTCCTGTTTTGATGTAACAGGCTCGAAGGCCTGAGTATCCTCATGTTGTTCCTGTGTAACAGGCTGGAGAACGGAATGGATTCCTCCACTATCTGCATAATTCGCTTCATTTGTTGACTCCTTCTGTCATCTATGTTCAAATAAGATCATCTTTAATTTTTGTAAACTCCAATGGCTACTGGGTCAACCTGATCATCTTTTCGGTTTAAGCTAGCACCTTCATTGCAGGAATCAGTTGAGGGAACCATCTCTGAGTTGCTTCCAATATAACAACATCCTTTCTTCATTGAAGAAATTAAATCTGAACACACTACTCCAGATGTCATCTCACTAAGAACCTGTACAGCAGCAGCAACACTTTACCACTCAGCTTAGAGCTGTCTCAGCTCTCTCGGGGAAACAGAGCATCGTTAGACTATCATTGTCCTTCTCTACTCCATCAGCATAATGGGAGCTCTGGAGAAATTAAAGTTTGAGAAGATCATAAATGATGTGGCGATATGATCTCTACCATTAATCTCCCCAGAGCCCACGTCGCTCAGATTCCACAGAATCTAGTAAGGTGTCGCGCAAAAACAGCAAGGAGGAGCAAACATTGATGGGAGTTATATATCAAAGTGAAAGCTGCAATACAAATGTTGGATATGTTATAAAACAAGAAATGATATACACATTTGTGGGTATTTCAGTAATAATGCATTGTTTAAATTATATCTGAACTGTGTTAACCCAATTGAATGCTAATGCTGGGAAAACTGGATTTCATAACCACGTGTGAGATGGTGTACATTAACATTATGTCGAGCACTGAGCTCGAGATCAGGTTATTTAGGAATTGGTGTTGAGTGATCAGAAATGCTAATTGAAGATTTTGCTGTCAAGGACCTTTTGGGAACAATGACCACAATGTATTGGTTTTCTTTTATGCTGTTTGAGTACACGACAGTTTTTGTTTTATTTGAAGTAACCGTTATAAATCCGAGTCATGCAAGCCATGAAGGTGTGAGGAGAAAGTGGGGACTACAGATGCCTGGAGATCAGAGTCGAAGAGTGTGGTGCTGGAAAAGCACAGTCAGGCAGCATACTAAGAGTAGATAAATCGATGTTTCTGGCATAAGCCCTTCATCAGGAATGAAGCTTCTTGGCCAAGGGGGCTGAGAGATAAATGGGAAGGGGGTGAGGCAGGGGGGAGACAGCTGGGATTGTGATAGGTAGATGAAGGTGGGGTTGAAATTGATAGGTGACGAAGGGAGACAGAATGCCTCATCTACTGCATCCATTAAACCCAATGTGGTCTTCTCTACATTGGTGAGGCAGGAGGTCAACTTGTGGATCATTTCAGAGAATATCTCTAGGACAGCCACATTGAATAAATCCATCATCTTGTGGCTGAGCACTTTAACTCCCCTTCCCACTCTGCCAAGTACATGAGGATCCTGGGCCTGCTCCATCACCAAATCCAAGCCACCAGAAGCCTGGAGGAAGAAAGCCTCCTCTTCTGCCATGGGACCCTCTAACCACCGGGGATCATAATGGATTTCCCCATTTCCCCTAACCCCACCTTATCCTACTCCAAATTTCCAAATCAGCACAGCCCTTTTGAAAATTCCTATGTGTCCACCTTCCTCCCTGTCAGTCTGTTCCACGCTCCTTCCTCTCTGACTAGCACTTTCAACCCCACCTTCATCTACCTATTGGATGAAAGGAGGCAGCTTAGAAAAATGCCCAGTGTTTCAGTAAGCCAGTGGATTCAGAGACATTTAGGACCCAACAAAGGATGACCAAGAAACTGAGAAGAAAATCAGAAAGAGAAAAAGCGTGCAAATGAAAGAAAAACATAAAGACAGCTAAAAAGCGTCTATCGATGTATGAAAAAAAGTAAAAACAAGGTCAAATGTGGAACAGTTGGTGTGCGTTCAGGATAATTTATTGCAGAGAACAGAGAAATCGCAGGGAAAAGAAACAGTGTCTTTGTGACTATCTTCATGGAAGAATGTCCAGAAATTCTTCCAGAAATACCAAGTGACCATGGGACTTGTGTAAGTAACGTCTCAGATCATTCTTATCAGTGTTGGGGTCATCTTTGCAAAGAAAGCTGGATTGAGTATTTATAAATCTGACAGACTAGATGCACATCATACAAGAATTTCAGAGGAAGCAGCAATAGACCTGTTGATTGCATCGCGGATTTTCACTTTATTTACCGACACATTCCCGAAAGGCATTTAGCCAATCTGGATAAGGCAAAGGTTATAAATAATATCCAACAGTTTAAGAAAGGATGGATTTGGAGAATGGTGAACTACAGACCAGTTATCTTGTCACCCGCAGTCGGGTATCTGTTGGACTCGATTACAAAAAACATGCTACTAGATATTTAGAAGGTAATAACATAACTGGGGAGTGTGAGAATGCACCGATGGAAGGAAAACCAGAAGTGTCAAACATTATTTGGAGTGGTTTGAAGATGATTCTTGTGGACATAGGCAATGATGAACCATTGGATAACGTACAGTTGGATATTCATGAGCTTTTTTAAAAGAACTCACACAGCAAGTTCATAAGAAAAATTTAAGGGAGAGGTATTGGGAAGAACATATGCAAATGGGAAAGTAAAAATTAGGTTTACATTCATGTGAATGTAATTGGAAGATAGACACTGTTTCTTTTCCCTGCGATTTCTCTGTTCTCTGCAATAAATTATCCTGAACGCACACCAACTGTTCCACATTTGACCTTGTTTTTACTTTTTTTCATACATCGATAGACGCTTTTTAGTTGTCTTTATGTTTTTCTTTCATTTGCACGCTTTTTCTCTTTCTGATTTTCTGAAGATATAGGATGACGTGCACCAGTTGCAGCGAGCGTTGGTGAGAGTAAACGTAGAATATTGTTTATCGTTCGGAGCCCCAATCTAAGAAAGAATATACTGACTACAGAGGAACTGCAAAAGATATTATCCAGATTAATCCGTAAAACGGCAAGATTGTCTGATGGAGAACCTCAGCCTGTAATCTCGAGTTTCAAAACATGATAGTTGATTGTGGTGAATCTTCGAAACATCGAAAGGACTGAATAACAGAGGGACATGAAGAAGAACAAGTTGGTGAGATAAGGGAGAATCCCACGATATTCCACACGGACAAGGAGCAAAGAATAATCAGCAAACAGTTAGTGTCCATTAGAAACCAAGTGGCAATCTGTGTGTCAAGCTGGAGAACATTGATGGATTGTTACATGAGACCTTCACATCTATTTTACTTGGAAGAAGGAGGAGGCAGGTACAAAATTCAAGAAGATGGACTGGGAAGCTCTTGAACAGATTTATGTAAAACATGAGAAAGTAATTGAGGCTTTGTTCTGTACAAATTTGGACCATTCTCCATGTCTGAATGAGTTGTATCACAGGCGGCTGTTGGGGTCGAAGGAGGAAAGACCCTGACTGAATATTTTAATTAGAATCTGACCATAGGGGAGGTGCCAGAGAACTGGAGAACTGCTAATATGATTCCACTTCACAGTAAGGGTGGGAGAGATAGGCCAGGGAACTATAGACGAGTGCATTAGATCACTGTTAAGGAAACTACTAGATAAAATAGGGAAGGGTAAAATCGAACTCCAATCAGAGTCACAAGGTTTGATCAGGGATAATTATCATGACTTTATCAGAAGGAAGTCACATCCAATGCATTTGATTGAATTCGTTTAAGGAGGTCGATTATTTAGTTTTGTAGGAATGCCTTTGACAAATTTCCACCTGGGAAACTGAAAAATAAAGTAAAATCTCACAATATGATGGATAACTTGACAAGTTACAACGAAAATTGACTTAGTGGCAGGAGACAGAGGGTGGTGGGAGAAGGCTGTTTGTGTGGCTGGATACCAGTATCACCTGGTGTACCACAGAGATCAGTGCTGTGTCCCTTATTGTTTGTGTTATTCATAACAAAATATAGATGTGAATGTGGAGGGGGCTAGGTGGAGAGGGGGGAAGGTGTGATAAGTAAGTGTATGTTTGACATAATGATTGACCGGTTGGTTCGCAGTGAGGAGGAAGGCTTTAAGTTACAGGAAGATGCAGATGGAATGGTCAGATGGGCACATCAATGGCAGATGGAATGTAACCCTGATAAATATGAGGTGATGCACTTTGGGAGAAGGAACCAGGCAGGGGAGGACTCAATGTATGACTGCACACTGGGAAGCTCAGATTGTGCTTCTCCACAGATCCCTGAATGTGACTGGACAGGTTAATTCTTAAAAATGTGTTGTGAAAAGTGCAGCAGGTCAGGCAACATCAAAGGAGCGGGAGAATCGATGTTTCGGGCAGATACCTGAGCAAGGCTTATGCCCGAAACGTTGATTCTGCTGCTCCTTTGATGCTGCCTGACCTGCTGCGCATTTCCAGCAACACATTTTTTAAGCTCTGATCTCCAGCATCTGCAGTCCTCACTTTCTCCTTGTAGATTATAAGAGCAATGCAGGGCTTTGGTTCGGACAAAATGGAATACTGTATGTAGCTCCGGGAACCACATTCCAGGAAGGATGTGATTGTACTGGAGAGGGTGCAGAGGTGATTCACCAGGATGTTCCCTGGGATGGAGCATATCAGCTATGGAGAGAGGCTGGATAAGCTCGGGTTGTTTACTTTGGAGCAGAGAAAGCTGAGGGGTCAGGGATTCAGAAGGATAAGATTATGAGGGACATGGACAGGGTGGATAGACAGCAGCTGTTCCTTTTAGTGAGAGGGTCAAGAACAAAGGAGCACACTTTTAAAGTGAAGAGTTTGAGGTTCAGAGATGATTTAAACATTTTTTCACCTCGTGGTTCTGGGATTACTTCCTGAGAGGGGAATGATCACCTCACAATCGTTAAAAAGCACTTGGACGAGCAATTGGAAGTGTCATAACATTCCAGGCTATGGTCTGGTGTAGGAAAGTGGGACTAGTATAGATCGTACTGTATTTCTGTCGGCACAGAGTCTATGCCCCTGTGAGTGTATGGTGGGGAAGGTCAATTACTGAGAAGTTTAAGGCATGAATTGATGAGTTTCTTAAGAGCTATATTCATAAGGGTTATAAGAGTGAACTGTATTTGCTTGTTAAGTTATGTCAATGTGAGAAATATGAGAAAACAAGTGCAGTTTCCTTACTGTTTGAAACCAGAGAATGGAAAATGGGGAACAGGGAAATGGCAGAACTATGAAGCCACTACTTCCGTTCCGTCTTCACAAAACTTTCTAACAATACAAGGAAAACCGAATCTGGTGTGGGAAAATGATAGAGTACATGGAACATAGAACATAGTTAGTAAATGGTTTAGCAGAAATTATTGTGGCTGAAAGTAATAGTCATAGACAAAACTAACATAGATTTATGAAATGGGAATTATGTTTGAGAAACAAACTGGGAGAGAAATGAAAGAGAAGCAATGATGTAAAACATTATGATTTTTAGAAAAATGTTGGTAAATCTCCAAGCTCAATATGCAAAATCAAATCTGAGTGGAATGGGGCGAATATATGGATATGTTTCTAGAATGGGACAGCTGGCATGAAACAGTGAATAGAAATAAACAGACTCGTCAAGCAACAGCCTGACATTTTCTGAAAGGTATGATTCTGAGAGTATGACTATATCCCAGACTCCCTATTACCTTCACCAGATATCTCCTTTCTCATCAGCAGGACGGACACAGCAGAAGTGGCGGTACAGTGGGATACAGTTGGAAGGGAATTGCTCTTGGAGTCCTCAACAGTGACTCTGGATCCCACGAAGTCTCATGGCATTAGTTTGCACATGGGAAAGGAAACTTCCTGCTGATTACCATGTACCAGCCTCTCTCAACTGATGAATCAGTACTCCTCCATGCTGACCAACGCTTGGAGGAAGCACTGAGGGTAGCACCTGCGCAAGATGTACTCTGGGTGGGGGATTTCAATGTTCACCACCAACAGTATCTCAGCTACAGCACTACTGATCGAGCTGGCCAGGTCCTAAAGGATATATCTAGCGGCAGGTGATGAAGGAACCAACAAGAGGAAAATACATACTTGACTACAGCCTTACTAATCTGCCAGTTGCAGAAGTATCTGTCCATGACAATATCGGTAAGAGTGACCACCGCATAGTCATTGTGGAGACAAAGTCACACCTGCATATTGAGAATAACCTCCACCATTTTGGGTGGCACTATCACGGTGCTTAATAGAGCAGACTTCGAACGGATCGAGCAGCTCAAATCTGGATGTTCATAAGGTGTTGTGGGTCATCAATAGCAGTGGAATTGTACTCCTGCATAACCTCATGGCCTGGCATATCCCCCTTGCAACAATTGCCATCAATCCAGAGAATCAACATTGTTTCAGTGGAGTGTGCAGGATGGCAGGAGCAGCACCAGGCAAACCTGACAATGAGGTGTCAGCCTGGTGAAGCCACCAATCAGGACTACTTGTGCGCCAAACAGCATAAGCAGTAAGTGATAGACAGAGCTAAGTGATCCCACAAGCAACGGTTCAGATCTAAGTTCTGCAGTCCTTCCACATCTTGTCGAGAAACGTTCGGGACAATTAAACAATTCACCGGAGGAAGAGATTCCACAAATAACCCCTTCCTCCATGATGGAAGAGCCCAGCACTTCAATGTATAAGATAAGGCTGATACATTTGCAACAATCTTCAGTCAGAAATGCTGAGTGGATGATCCATTTCAGCCTCCTACAGTGGTCCTCAGCAATTCAGTTACCAGTCATCAACCAATTCGATTCAGTCCACGCGATATCCAGAAATGATTGGAGATACTGAATCTGACAACATTCTGGCAATAGTACTGAAAATTTGTTCTCCATATCTTGCCACTCCCCTAGCCAAACTGTTTCAATACAGTTACAACAATGGCTTTTCCTCATTATGTGGAAAATTACCCCAAACATCTCCTGTATATAAAAAGGAGAACAAATCCAATCCGGCCAAATACCACTTCATCAGTCTACTCTCGATCATCAGTAAAGTGGTGGAAGGTCTCAGTGCTTTTAAGCACAACTTGCTCAGCAATACCCTGATCAATGACGCCCAATTTGGGATCCACCAAGGCCACTCAGCTACTGACCTCATTACCGTGGTTCAAATATGGACAAAAAAGCTGAATTCCAGATGTGGGGTGAGAGTTACAGACCTTTAAGTCAAGGCTGCATTCGACCCTGTGTGGTATCAAGGGGCCTGAGCAACACTGGAATCAATGGGAATCAGGGGAAACCCCCTGCTGGTTAGATTCATACCTGACACGGAGGAAGGTGGTCATGGTTGATGAAGGTCAGTCAACTCAGCTCCAAGTCTGTAGGAGCCCCGCGAGCAGTGACCGAAACTTCTTCAGGGCTGCTTCATCAATGACCTTCCTTCCATTTTCAGGTCCGAAGTGGGGATATTCGCCAATGATTGTACAATGTTCTGCAACATTTGTGGTTCCTCAGATACTGAAGCAGTCCATGTTCAAACGCGACAAGATCTGGAGATTATCCAGGCTGACAAGTGGCAAGTAATATTCAGCCCACACGAATGCCAGACCATGACCATCACCAATAAAATACAATCTAACCTTCCCCTTGACATTCACTGGTGTTACTATCACTGAATCTCCCAGTATCAGATTCCTGGTGGGTAATCATTGCTCAGAAACTCACTGGTCTCGCCACATGAACACAGTTACAATAAGAGCAGGTCCAAAGCTAGGAATACTGCGGCGAGTAACTCACATCCTGACTTCCAAAAGTCTGTCCATCGTCTACAATGCATAAGTCAGAAGTGTAATAGGAGACTCCCAATTTGCCTGGATGAGTGCAGCCCCAACAACAGTCAAGAACCTTTATGCCATCCAGGACAAAGCAGCCAGATTGACTGTCCATTCATCCACAATGCTCCACAATCAACGCTCAGCAGCAGCAGCAGTGTTTTGCTATCTACATGCTGCCATGAAATGATTCACGAAAAATCCTCAGAGGCCAACTTCCCAACTCACGACCATGTCTATCCAGAAGGACAAGGGCTACAGATGTATGGGAATACCATTATCTTCAGGTTCCCACCAAGCCATTCACCATCCTGACTTGGAAATATATCAGCGCTCCTTCACAGTCACTGGGTCAGAATCCTGGGATTCCATCCCTAATGGCACTGGAG
The DNA here is from genome assembly GCF_047496795.1 of Chiloscyllium punctatum. Taxonomy (NCBI): domain Eukaryota; kingdom Metazoa; phylum Chordata; class Chondrichthyes; order Orectolobiformes; family Hemiscylliidae; genus Chiloscyllium; species Chiloscyllium punctatum. Next base: position 52,985,384 of record NC_092785.1, read on the forward strand.
GTCAACAACAGCAGGTTGACTGCAGCGTTCAACAAGGCAGCTCACCACCACCTTCTCAAGGGCAACTAGGGACGGGCAAGAAATACTGGCCGAGCCAGTCACACCCAGATTCATGAAATAAATAAATAGAAATTAACAGAGGAAGTTTGCTGAGGTGTCGCAGGGATCGGTGCTTGGGACCCAGCTGTTCACAATGCCCTTTAAACATTTGGTTGCTGGAATCAGATACAATATATCCCAGCCTGCTGACAGCACTAACGGATGTGGGATTGTGAGTGGGTGAGGAGGTTATAAAAAAGCACCGAGAAGACTAAGACAATTGAAGTGAATGGATAAATACGTGACAGATGGAGAACAATGTGGATAGAGGTGACGGTGTGCTCTTTGGTGGAAACGATAAATTGGCAGCCTACCATTTGGAAAGGATTGGTTGAAACATGTTGGTCTACAAAGGGACGTATGCTCCTGTTTGTTGTTTCCTTCTGCATAAACCTCTGAGGTCCCTGCAGCGCAGTGAGTTCTGCAACCAGAAGTCAATACTGGGCATGGCATTGCCACGCTGACCAGTGTATACAGACCCTTTAAGTGGGGAGCTGTAACACTGAAAAGGATTTGCATCTCCTTGTACACCAGTCGCTGAAAGGAATATTGCAGAAACAGAAAGCAGTGAGAATGATAAATGGTGTATGGACCTTCATTTCAGCGGGATGTGAGTCCAGGAGAAAAGGTGTCTTACTGCAGCTGTAAAGGGCCTTGGTGACATATCATCTTGAACATTGTGCAGTATTGTGTGCAGTTTTGATCTCCTTACCGAATAAAGGACAAACCTGACATTGATGCAGAGCAGTGAAGGATGACCAGACTGATCTCTGGGGTGACAGGCTTGTGGTGGGAGCAGAGTTTGGGGTCACTGGGCCAGTATTTCATGGGGTTTAGGAAAATGAGTGGAGATCTCAGTGAAATATACAAAACTCTGACAGGGTGAGACAGATTGGAAGCAGGGATGAGAATTCCCCAGGCTGGGACTTGTAAAACAAGGGGCCACAGTGTTAGGTACAGGCAGTCACTCTGCATTGAAATTATAATAAATGTCTGCTCTCGCTGACTGGGGAACTTGAGTAATTCGCTCGCACCTGGAAACCGAGACACTGCTTATAAATTAGGATTTAGAGACAGTAAAGGGATGGTGGGAGAGCAGGAGTACGGTGTGGAAATGAAGGGCCAACCATCATATTATTAAATTGGGTAGCAAACTCGATGGACCAAACGTAATACTGCACCGCCTATTTTATAGCTTCCCAAGGGTACTCACATTAATGTATATGTATATCGTGTGGGGTAAGTGCATTGACGAGATTTTTTTCCATGAACTAAATGTGTTTCCCATTCCCGATGTTTCTGTGCGGTCTGTGGGAAAGCTCTGTAAATGTTGTCACAAGCTCTCAGATGTTAGGAAGGAGGTTTCTGCAGGGTAGACAGGACTGTGTTCCCATTCCCTTTTCTGACATTGATGCTGAGGCCGGCTGTTCTGCCCTGTTTCATCCTTTCAGACCTCGGAGTAGTTTGATACAAATGAGTGCCCTTGCTTGGGGTTCAGAGACCATTGAAATGTTTATCACATGTCAGGGTCTTTGGAGTCAGTTTTAGTCCAGCCCAGGAAATCATTGGAGATTCACTTCCTAAAAGTACATTGGAGAAGGAAAATCTGTTCACAATCCATATTGGCTTCAATGTCACTGTTACTGACCCCATTTGAGATCTCGATATTTTATTAATTGTTTTTAACTTCCACCAACTGCCAGAGCATTAGCCTGGTCTGGATTAGTGATCCAGTGACATTATCACAACAGCACCATCTCCACATGGGGACCTATCGGAAACCACACTGAGCATGTTATTTCTGTGCTGCTTGAAAGCTCTGTCAAAAAGAACTCCCACCAATTTGATCGTCATGATGGGAATGAGGAGGTGGTAATTGGTCAGATTGTAATTATTCCCGTTTTGGGGGACGGGACTTAGCTGAGTAATTTTCCACATTGCCAGGGAGACGTCAGAGTTGGAGCTGGAATGCAACAGCTTCCCCAGGGACACGGCTTGTTGTGCAGCACAAGTCTTCAGTCCTATTGCAGGAATGGAGTCAGGACCCACTGCCTTTGTTGTATCTACTGTGTTCACCTGTTTCTTCATGTCTCGTGCAGCGAATCAAATTGGTTGAAGACTGGCATCTGTGATTTTGTGGGCATCATGGTATGGGTGAGGTGTATCATCGACTCAACAGAAGATGGTGCAGATAAATCATCATTCTCTTTTACACTGATGTGCAGGTCTATTCCATTATTTAGGATGGGAATGTTTGTGGAGCCCTCTCCTCCAGTCATTTGTTTAATCGTCCATCATCATTTATGACTGAATGTGGCAGGACTGCAGGGCTTCGATCAGATCTGTTGGTCAAGTCCGGTAGCTTTAATGAGTTAGCATCAGATTAAAGATCATGTGATTCTGACTCTGACATGTTCACACGCACTCGTCACTGAGCCATAGATGGTGTTGATAGTAATGACAGATTGAGGTGTTTCCCTGGCAAAAAGTTGCAGGGTGTGGTTTAATGCATGTCTGCCTCTCCTGCTGCCGTGGTCTTCAGCACTACATGAATACGCTGTTTCGAGCTGCAATATCGGCAATGCAATTCTCCTGTCTGTTCCCCAATTTTCACTGAGACCCATTCAGCCATCAGCCCTGCACTCAGTCACCTAAACTGGTTTCTGATGTGGCAATACTTCCATTTTCATACTCTCATCCTGCTGAGGGTCTCTCTCTCCGGGTCTTGCTTCCAACCTGACACATTCCGCAAAAGCATTTAACTGATCTTAATGCAAATGTTTAATTCACCTGAATCTTTTTCCTTGAGAAATACCATCTTCAGTGTTTAAAGTCAATGTGTTTCCTCTGTTTCTTTCCCTGATCATGATTAAGAGTTCTGTAGTGTCAGTGATGCCAGCGTTATGTAGTTTCAGAGCCAATGAATTTTCTGGATTCCCAATCATCTTCACCACATTGTATATTTTCTCTTTTGGTTTGATGCATTATCACTCATGGTTGCCTTGTTCTCCCATGAGTATGTTTTAATTCTTGGGGCTACATTTCTGGTATAATCTTTCAACTTATCCCCAGAGCCTCCTCCCATTGCTGCTCCATGGTCTTTCCTGCTCAGCTCCCCTTCCAATTAACTCTGGATAGCAACGCCCGCATGTCTTTGTAGTTCCATTGCTCAATTATAACCACATTACATCTTGAAGAGAGCACTATATATAATCTGAAAGAAGGAGTTTTGGGAGATGGGACACGAAGAATAATTGGTGGATTTCTTAACTAGATGCAAAGGTAGAACGAGAGAGAGGATATAGATATGGAGATGTGGAAAATGAGGCAACCACATTATCAAAAGAAGTAGATGAACATCCCCCAATTTTTTGGCAATGCCTGTGTTCTGTGGTCCTTTGTACAGTGCATGTACAACAGAGTAATATATTCAAATGATGAGCCTGATGCCAGAATATTTATCTCCAATAATATGACAGACACTAGTTTTGGAAAGAACCCAGTAGGCCAACATATTGAAGTCCCGCTAGAAAGGGGATTAACTGAAATAAGTTGGGACACCAGAATCAAGAATTTGGAGCACACATCCTGGTGAGAATGAGAGATTAGAGTTGGGAATCCCAGAAAAGGAGGGAACGTTGAGAGGATCAAAACATGTTTTAATGTTTTATTAACTTTATACATCATATGCATCATTTTTCGTTAACTGTATCTCTGTTGTTCATTTACAAAGTGTTGCGCACAAATGAAAAATGCGACTTCTCTCCACACACACATTGATTAAACAGTGTATATAAAATCATTTTTCCACCATTTAAACTGTCCTGTTGTTGTGTTATGCGGATACATGAACACCAACTAGCCACCAAAAGACATGGCGCACTATCACTATGTTCCATACATACAGACAAAGAAAGGCAACACTTTGACTGGGACAAAGCACACACACATACAAAGACATGCAAGGACCTTCTTAGAGGAATGGTATTCTAACCAGAAGTCCATCAATAAACCCATCAATTTAGATTCTGTCTACATTCTCTTGTTAAAATAACCGGATTTGACATCACCCACTTTAAGAAACCAAGACCTATAAATAGAGAGGCGGGACATACCACCAGCGCTTCAGCAGATGCTCCCACTGATGATGTCACCTAGTCATGGTGACGAAATTACTGAAAACATACCTTGAAACTCAGCGAGCTAACTTGCACACATATAAATTGTTATTTTTTTGTTTACTGGTGGAATTTAGGAGTTCTCTGTCGCTCATGTTTTGACAGATTATGATGTGAGGTGAGCTTTTCTAGGTGTGTGATTTTAATTAACAGAGGGGTTCGACATTGATGTCATGACAGTTTGGGGCCTTGCCGTGTGGCACTTGGACCGACTTGAACAGATTTGACATACAACAGGTCCCAGCAAATTCCAACTCATTGCAATTAGTGACTTTGATCTTCAAATAAAACCAGTGGGAAAATTCGTTTAATTTTGTTACTTGTGTTTAGTTAAATGTAAAGTGAGGGAAATGGCTTTTAACATTACTAAAGAGGTTTCCAAATTTTCCAAGGAAGTTTAGAAAGACAGACGGAGGACATTTTTTTAGAATTAGCAAATAGGTTGGAATTGGGTTTCACCAGGGAGAATAGGGAAGCTGAAATTGTAATGGAGTTGGTTAAGCACTTTGATGTATCAGAGAAATAGGCAACTGCAGTAGAGTTAGAAAAAACTTAAATTGTAAATGTGGCAACTGGAGTTAGAAGATAAATAAAGGGACGTAAACAGAGAGAGACGAAAGAGAAAGAGAGGAAAAAGAAAGAGAAAGGGGATTTGAAATTCAGAAGTTGGGAATTAGACAAGAAAGTTAAATTAACAGGATGGAGATGAAGGGAGAACAATGGGATGTATACAACTAGGTTAGTAGCTTGCCATATTTCGATGAGAAAAATGTCAAAACTTTTTTTATTTCATTTGAAAAAATGGCTAGGCAGATGACGTGTCCAGTGAACTTGTGTGTAATGCTAGTTCAGACTAAGCTGGTGGGCACAGATGGTGAGGTATGTGCAGCGCTGTCAGATGAGGGATCAAGAGATTATCAAGATGTCAGATTGGCTATTTTGATGGGTTATGAATTGGTACTAGAAGCATATAGACAGAAGTTCAGAAAAATAGAGACGGAACCAGGTCAGACTTATATTGAGTTTGAAAGAATTAACCACAGTCATTTTGACAGGTGGGTGCTGGCCTTAAAAATGGATAAGACCTGTGAGGCTTGAAGGGAGACTAATCTGCTGGAGAAGTTAAAAGACTCACTTCCAGAGATAATAAGAATTAATGCGAAGGAATAGAAAGTTCAAGAAGTGAGAAGGGCGGCAGAAATGGCAGGCAAATATGCATTGTGGCATGTGATGAAATATAGCGTCTGGCAGGAATTTCATCCGGTGAGGGATAGAATTTGGGAGAAGGGACGATCGCACATTACAAAGCGAACAGTAGCTCACAATAGTTCACTACAGGTGAAGAAAGAAGCCCAAGGGGTTTGAAATGTGGTGAAAGGCCTCAGGTGCTTCACGGTAAGAGAGTGTAACACATAATATTACAGCGCTGATGGTTTAAGAAGGGCACAAGGAAAAAGTTGTTTTCACTGCAGTAAGCTAGGACACACCAATGTGGGCGTTAAAGGAAGACACTTTGGGGAAAGCTTTGTTAGAAGAGGCTAAGCCCAGTGGCATTCGTGAAACTCGTAAAGGAGAGCCCAAGTGGAGCCGAGGAGCTGAAGGAAATTGCACAGCCTAGGCAAGGGCTGGGTATGGAGGCAGTGCCCGATCTCTCTAAAGAATTCACCTCTGTCGATAAAGTTTACTCAGAAATAACAGGGGGAGAAGAACAAGAAGTTATATTTTTTTGAGATATGGGATCTGCTCAGTCTCCAATAGTTGAGAAGTGAGGCTCCGGAAAAGCACAACAGATCAGGCAGCATCCAGACAGCAGGACAGTCGAATATCAGGCAGAAACCCATCGTCAGGAACATGGTGGGGGGACAAGGGGGCTGAAAGATAAATACGAGGGTAATAGCTGAGCTGGTGGGAGGGTCACTGGGAAGGCAATAAGAAGATATAGGTGGGAGTGATCGTGATGTCGGAGGGTAGAATGGAGTCGATAGGTGGAAAGGAAGATGGCAAGTTCGGGCAGTCCGAGAGGGCAGTGCGAGGTTCAACGGTTAGATCTGGGAGAGTTTGGTGGAGGGGAGATTTGGAATTTGGTGAAGTCAACGTTGATGTTATACAGTTTGAGGTTTCCAGCTGTCCTACCACCGATAGGGGTCCGATCACCGTCCTGTCCGACCTATCACCATCACACCCTCCCTGCATCTACCTGTCGCCTTCCAAGCTCCCTTCCACTCAGCTCCACCCTGACCCTTCTATTTATTTTTCAACCTCGTTGCCCCTCCCTTATCTCCCACTTTCCCGATGAAGCATTTATGCCTGAAACGTTAACTCTCCTGCCCCTCCGATGCTGCCGACGTGCTGTGCTTTTCAAGCCCCACACTTTACAACTCTCATCTCCAGCATCTGCAGCCCTCACTTTCTCTCACCCTCTAATAGAAAGAGATGAAAGATTTTTTCACTCTTTCTGGCATGTTGATCAAGAGTGTGTTAATTTGTGGAATGGGGACAGAAATTAAGCATTCCCTTGTGTAATATCAGGATGGAATGCCAAATCAAGATTAGGGAAGTAACAGTGACAGTGAGTAACAGAGTGTTTTCCAGGAATACAGTTTGTTCTTGGGAACAATTTCACAGGAGGAGAGGTGGGATAGGCACCCCTTGTGGTGGAGAAGCCAAAGGAAGACGAGGGAATTGGTGAGTTAAAAGGAAATTACTCAGGAATTTTTCCAGACTGTGTAGTAACAAGATCCCACTGTCATAAGTTACAGCAGGAAGGAAAAACGAACGAAAAAGACAAATGGGTTGATGCTCAGTGAACTGAACCCCTGTTTGATGTAACGGTGCAGGAAAAACCTGAACAGGCAGAGGATCAGGCAGAGGGGTTTAGTCCAGAAAGGCTAATGGACTTACAACAGATATATACACACACATTCACACACACATACACATGCACACACACAGAAAAGGAATCAGAATATATTGTTGAACGTTATTAACTTAAAGATAGAATCATAAAATTAAAATGGAGACTCCGATAGGTTACTGCAGAATGGAAATGGGCCGAAGTGCACTACATTGTGTTAGCAGTAACATACAGTGTTACGGGTAGCTCATAAACTAATTGCAGGCGGTCACTTAGGTGTACAGAAGACTCAAGCTAAGGTACAGAAGCATTTCGTCGTGGCCTGGAATGCACAAGAACGCTGTTAATTTTTGTTGTACGTGACATACATACCAAATGGTAGATAAGTAATAGGCAGTAATAAAACCAGCACATTTCTTGCCAATTCCAGCATTCTAAGAACCTTGCACGTGGATTATGATTAATTGTGTAGCTCCCCTTTCTAAAGTAAAAGTGGAAACCAATACTTGCTGACCATAATGGATGTGTCTACCAGATTTCCAGAGGCAATTCAACTATTAGAGTGTTAAGGCAAAGGGGAGGCGGAGGAGTTGTTAGCTTTCTTGACTCGCTGTGGGCTGGCCAGAGAGACTCAGTCAGACCAAGGGTCTCATTTTACCGCTCAGCTGTTTAAGGAAGTCATGGATCTACTTAGGCAGACAGCACTTCAAAGTGCGTCCCATCCTGAATCCCAGAGAGCCTTGGAAAGTTAGCATCAGATGCTGAAGACTACGTTAACAGTGTACGTTGGCCAAATGATTGGGATAAAGGTGCCCCATTAAATTGTTTGCCATTAGAGATGTCCCAAATAAATCTACTCACTTTACTTCCTTTGAGTTAATATTCGTGCATGAAGTGAGAGGTCCTTTGAAATTAATTAAATATAAATTGACAGGACCGAAGTCGGAAATCTCACACCTGGATTATGTGTAAGAGGTGAGGGAGAGAGTAGATGGAGTAGGTGAGTTAGCTAAACAATATCTGAAGAGCACAGCATAGAGTGAAGCAGGTGGCAGATAAAAACACTGAAACTTTGAAGACTTCCCGTGGGGATGACGTATTAGTATTGCCAGCAGTGGTAAGAAATCTCTTCAAAGCCAGGTTTAGTGGCCCCTTTCAAATAAAAAAAACTGTGGAGTCAGTTAAACTACCCAGTAAAAATACCAGAGATGACAAAAAACTTTATCGAGTATTTCATACGGATGAATAATGCACCAGGTACATTTAAGACTCAGAAACAGAGTTGTGGCCATATGAACAAATTTTGCTGCATATTTTTATGATGTAGTGATCTTTAGCAAGTGATTGAAAACTCACATGTTACAGTTGGCAGAGCATGTTGAACGATTACAAGAAGCAAACTTGATAATAAACTTAAAGAAAACAGAATTCGCGAAGGCAGTGGTGACGTTCTTGGGATATTACATTGGACATGGAAGGTTGACCCCATGGAACATAAAAACGAAGGGCTTTGAGGAATTTCCACGACCATCCTTGAAGAAAGAGGTGGCTCGAATTTTGGAACTGAGTGGATTCTATCGGAATTTTATTGCAAACTTCAGCAGCGTATTGGCACCACTGATGGATTTCTTAAAGAAGGAAACAGTATTGTGGTGGACAGAACAATGCCAGGAGGCATTTGAGAATTGTAAAGCAGGATTAATCACCACATCAGTTTTAGCTACACCAAATATTTTGAGACCCTTTGAAAATTGTGTTTGATGCTCGGGATATCGGGGTCGAAGAGGTATTGATACAGAAAGAGGATGATGGAATTGAATGGCTAAATGGCTACTTGTTCAAAAAACTCAATATCCACCAGAAAAATAAACAAAATCTCCATTATTGAACAAGAATGATTAAGTTTCACACTAGCCTGACAATACTTTAATGTTTATATGATAAAAAATTGTCAGGGATGGATGTGGACAACTACAAATCTCTCACATTTTTTGGAATATTTAAAGACCAGAAAATGAGACTATTTAATTGGAGTCTTACCTTACTGACTTTAAACTTACAAAATGTACATGCTGTGGCTCCTACAATGTGATAGCATATGGGTTTTCGCGGATTTAAAGGAAAGCAGTGTAGATAAGATTAGACTTATTCCAGTGTTGTATTGGTGTGCAGTATTAATATGAATGATATAACTGAGATTAATACTTTTGTATTTCATATAATTGGGATAAAGAATTAGAGGAAAAGAAATGTAGCCAACTTTTCATTCTGCTGGTTCATTTTATTTTCTGAAGCAGGAAGATGTTATGAAGCCAAAAACATGTATGGGCACTTTCGGACAAATCGGGTATTGTTGAATAGAAATTAAAGCCACAGATGCCAGCTAAATGTCACACTGTTCCACATGTCACCATTACCTGAGAAATGGATACCTGAGTTTTGGTTGCTGTTTTGACAGCCATCCAAATGCAACCAAAGAGTTTAAATAACTCTCAGGATACCAGAAACCAACAGAATTTGAATATTATTGTTTGGACACCTGAAAAGCAATCGAATTATGAGAATTATTATATCATGGGAAGTATATAAGCCCAGCATTTTGAACACTGGAGGGAGAGCTGCTGCCATCCAACATAGAGCAACTGCTGTCGAGCAGGAGTGCTAACTGACCATCTCAAACACTCTCTATCAAAGACACATGTTCATGTAAACCTCCTTGCAATGAAAACAAACATGACCCAGGGAGATCAGCAGCTTAAAGAGTGAACACAGCGGGGAAGATAGAGAATGTATGGCCTTGAGATTTTAATGTTTCATATGTGAGTTGTTGGAACAGCATATTTTTACAGAGTTGGAGTCAGATAGTAAATAGCCAAGAAAAGAGGGGCTTGTATTTCTGAATAGTTGTTGTTTAGTGTTCACTATTAAAGTTAAGAAACTAACTTGATAATTTTTGTTTAAATATGGAATGTAGGATATCTGTGTCGCTCATATTTGAACAGATTACAAGGTGAGGCGAGCTTTTCTGGGTGATTGGTTTTAATTAACAGAGGGGTTCGAGTCCACCTTGTAAATATCCATCCACGCTAACCCCATTTCCCTGCAGTTGGCCCAAACGCTTCCAGTCCTTTCCTATCCACATATTTATCCAAATGTTTTTGAAATGTTGTTAATGTACCCCGCTCAACCATATCTGCTGGCAGATCATCCACGTACCAGCCCTCTGTATAAAGAAGTGGCCCCTCACGTTCCCTTTTATTCCTTCCCCTTTAAATTTAAACTGATCCCCTCTGATCCTCGATTCTAGACGCCTTGGAAAAAGACTGAATCATTCACCCTATCCATATCCCTCATGATCTTATACAGCTCTATAAGGACTCCCTCAGTCTCTTACACGCTTGTCCAACCTCTCCCTGTAACTCAGACCATTGGGTCCTGGCAATGTCCTTGTAAATTTCTTCTGCACTCTTTCTAATTTAATAACATCCTCCCCAATAACAAGGTGACAAAGCTGAACACAATACTCCAAGTGCGGCCTTAGCAAAGTCCTGTGTAACTGCCAAATAAGTTCCCAACGTCTATACTCAATATCCTGCCTGATGAAGGCCAATGAGCCAAAAGCTTTCTTCACTGCCCTGTCTACCTGTGACTCCACTCTTAGAGAACCGTGCTTGTGAAAACCAAGGTCTCTCTGCCCACTGCATCCCTGAAGACCCTCCCATTCACCATGAAATTCCTACCTTGATTTGATTTTCCAAAATGCAAGATCTTACGCTTGTATATTAAATTCCATTTACCATTTCTCGGCCCATTTGCCATCTGATTAAGGTCCTGCTGCAATTTCTGATAAACTTCCTCACTGATCATGCTCCCAATTATTTTAGTGTCATCTGCAAACTTACTAATCATACCTTGTACATTCTCAACCAAATCATAGATAACAAACAGCAATGGACCCAGCCTCTTGTCTGACAAACATCCTTCCACTAAACCTTCTGCTTCCTACCATCAAGCCAACTGTGTATCCAATTGGCCAGTTCCCCCCGCATTCTACGAGATGTAACCTTCCTGAGCAGCCTGCCATGTGGAACCTTATCAAAGGCCTTACTGAAATACATACAGACTACATCTATCACTCTGCCCTCATCAAACGTCCTGGTAACTTCATCAAATGACTCTAAGAAATTTGCGAAGCATGATCTCCCACTCACAAGTCTATGCTGACTGCTCTGAGTCAAACCCTGTGTAAGTAATGGCTGCAGTCAATGGTATGCTGTCCTTCATTGTAAGATGATTCGAGTACATAAGTAAAGCCATCTTCCTGCTGTTGTAGAGCCTTGCTGAGAGAGCATTCGGGGCACTCTGTACAGATTTGATGTCCTTCATAAGGAATGATTCCCTTACCATAGACAACGGTGATAGTAACATGAGGATAGAGTGAATTAGCTGAGTGTTTAATCTGTAGAGCTGTGAGAGACGAAGAAATGGTGATGCTGAAACATGAGGAGTGGCAGCGATCACTTATTTCCAAAACAGACATTGATAGGGTGAGAAATTCCATACTTTACCCAGGATTGATTGGTTTGATTTATTGTCACGTGTACCTCAGTACAGGGAAACACTTTGTTTATGAGCAGTGGAGGAAGATCATAGTAACCATGGCCAGACAGATCATAGGGTGGAAATAAACTTGGACAGAGTAAGGCACACAGGTTACACTGCACAGGACGTGCACTAGACAAGATCAACATGAACAAGATCACCATTATTTGAACTTGGAGAGTCCATTCATCAGTCTAACGTGACTTTTCAAATAGTTTATTTGCCTAAATAAACTCTCCCCATGTTATTGTGCAGTCGGCGAGTGAACCCGTACTGAACATCAGGTTGCTCATAATCCCCAACAGCAGCCACAGTACCTTCCATCTGAAACAGGTAGCCATTCCCATCAGCTTCCACCCTACATAGAGAACACCAGGCTGTCCTCGTGGAGATGGATGGTGCCTTCATGAGACTTCACACAAGACACATGGCTTCCCTGCCCACCTCTAGAAAACGACGTTAAACTCCCACATGTGTATCATAAACAACGGAGCCAAGAGAAACAACGTGGAACAGTCTGTCTGTGCAGCCTCTGCCCCACTTGGTCATCATGTTAGAGCATCAATTAGGAGACAGTGAGGACTGCCAATGCTGGAGATGAGAGTAGAGCATCAATTGCTGGAAATGCACAGTGGATCAGGCAGCATCCGAGGACCAGGAGAATCGACGTTTTGGACATAAGACATTCATCAGGAATCAGCACACATTACCTCATTCTGCCCCCGTGTAAGTGCATTGAGGTGGGAATGGCCTCCTGCTGTTCCTGTGTAAGTGACTCAAGGGAGTGATTGGCTTCAAACTCGTCCGATTGGACAGGGCCAAGGGCCTGACTGGTTAACCCTTGTTCCTGTTTGACATCTCATTGTACTGACTAGTGTGACAATGTTGCAGCTTTAAGAGGTTATTTTGTCCTGGTTTATTTTATGAGAGAGATTGAACGATTGTTACCAAGCTTGCCAGTTAAGACCACTTGAGTAACAGCTAGGGAGGCCTTAGGTTAATTTTAATGCAGCCTGAATGGGTGTGGCCAACTCTCACAGATTAGGATCTCTGGGTTTTGGTTTCTCAGTAACATCAGAAACTATTGTGGTCTCCACAGATTTGGAAGCTTCAGTGAATGTCTCCTGGTTGCTACTCTCTCTGAAATTTCTCTTGATGCTGTTTTTAATTCTTGGATTGGGGAAATATTTGTGACAATCTGTGTCTGAATATTCTTTTTGCCAAGGGCTGTGTTTATGGGATTTCCCTATATTGGAACAGTTCATCAGTAATAGTTCCTAGATCTCTTATTCTGTTAAGCTGTCCAATAGAATTACGTTATTCTAAATTCCTCTTTCTTTGGTTTCATTTTTTTCTTTCGTGTTTAAGCAGATGGTGTTTTGCTTCACACCAAGTAGTTTGACCATTCACATTGCATCTGGAACAGACACTTTACATTTCCTTTAAAATAAGAAATCATTAGAATGTAGGCTACAACTTTAAAATATTTTCGACGGGCTCTGGTGAGGTCCATCACACTCGACTCCTTCTCTTCCTGAGTAATAGGCTGGAGGCACTGAATGGGCTGTCCCTGTTCTTCTCCAACAGTGTCAATGGGCTGAACGTCTTCCTCATATTCCTGTAAAAACAGCGTGAGGTGCTGAATGAACCCTTGTTTTACTGTGGCAATGTGCAGTGTCAGGCAGTGCTGTTACATGAATGTTACGGACACTTTAACAGCACAAGTCTCAATGGAGTCTGTATCCTGCTAGTTACGGACAAAGACCAGTTCAGGAGCTGACAGGGGACAAAATGTTCTGAACATTGTGGAATCTTCAGCGACCATCCCCACTTCTGATCTTATGGTGGGGAGAGTGGGGCGGGGGAGACATTGATGAAGCATTTGAAGATGTTTGTGAAGAGGAAGCTACCCTGAGGATCTCGAACAGATATGACCCATAACTGAGATGATGAACATCTTCCTTTGTGCCAGGTTTGACCCCAAACACTGGAGAGGTTACTCTGATTCCCATTAAGTTCAGTTTTGTTAAGCTCCTTGATGCCAACAGAAGTCAACCACTGCCTTGATATCGGGGCCAGTCATTTTTACCTGAATCCTTGTCTCAACTTCTTTTGTTCACATCAATAGGCCAGGACATAGGAGCAGCAAGTGTTTTCTTCAAACAGGTAGTATTGAATGTCAGGATTTCTCTCCTCAAGGGTGTTCGGGAAGCTAGATGACAGAACGTATTTGAAGAGGGGGTAGATGGAAATTGACCTGCCAGAGAATAGAGGACTATGAAGAATTTGATATGAAAGAGGATTTGAGACGAAGAGCAGATCAGTCATGATCTTAAAGAAGGGCAAGGCAGGCTTGCGGGGTGAACAACATGCACCTGTTTCTGATGTTCTCCCATTCTGTTATCAGAAAGTTAGTGGGTGTTATTTTCATGAATGTTCTGTTATTGAATGTTGCAGACAGGAAGACCAGAGGATTTTGTGAGCCATCCCTGAGTGAGATTAGGCGGGGGGGGGGGGGGGGGGGGGGGGGCTGCTGTATTCACACTGAATCTGTGTGTACAACATGACCATCAAATGAAGCACAAGTTGCAGAGAAGGGAAGCTCTGTGAAGAGAGATGAGGGGTCTCTTGCGTACCCAGCCTCGGTTTTCTAATTACATTCCCAATTCACTTCAAACCGTGTCGGACAGTACTGAGGGGCTGAAATGTCTCCTGTGTTTCAGTGCGACAGGAACATGGGACTGAGGAGCAGGAGTGGGTCATTAGATACTTTGAGCCTTCTCCACCAGGCACTAAAATTTTAGCTGATCAGGTCGTCGTCTCAGCCCCACTTTCCTGTCTGCATCTCATTATGCATGACTCACTTCTCTGTCAAATATTTAACTAACGCAGCTTTCAATCAATGTGAACATAGAGAAACGATAACCTTCCAATGAAAAGAATTCCGACTTGAAAAGTCCTTTCAGAATTATTCGTCATCCCTCTTATCGAATCAGAGAGTCATGCAGAATGGAAACAGACCCGTTACTCCAATCTGTTCACTCCGATCAGATATCAAATCTGATTTAGTCCCATTTGCCAGCATTTGGCCAATATTCCTCCTGTGATTGTACCCGCCTTGACCACTTCCTCTGACTGCACTTTCTGTACATACACCACTCTGTGTGAAATATTGACCTTCAGGTCCCTTCTAACTCATTCGCCCTCTCCCCTCCAACCAATGCCCTCTTGTTCTGGACTCCCCTATCCTTGGGAGCAGAACATGGCTGTTCAGAATATCCATGCCCCTGATTATTTTATAAACCTCTATAATGTTGCCTCTCAACCTCTGACACTCCGGGGTAAACACCTCAACGTAATCAGCCTCTCCCTATAGCTCAATCCTCCAGTCCTGGATCATGCATGTAAGTCATTTCTGCAGAAAGCCGTATTGTTCGCGATATTCTTAAAGTGGCCTCACCAACATCCTGTACAGATGCAACATGCTACCACAACTCCTATACTCAATGTTCTGACTGATTTAGGCAAATGTGCCAAACGTGTTAAACACCACTCTCTACCTGCGACTCACTGCTACAGGTAATCATGTACGTAAACATCAGAAAGTTAACAGAAAGTAGTGCCAGCAGTTCGGAGGACCAGTGATACATTGATCATCATTGAGATTAGATTGTGTTGGGAACATGAGCTTAACATGTCAGGAAGTGAATTCAAATCAATGGGTTCAGGGTAGTTAATATACAAAATAACAGATAGCCCGGAGTGATTTACAGACTGGAATCTAATCGAGGGGTTCGGGTGACTAATATACAGAATACCAGATACCCCGGAGTGAGTTACAGCCTAGAATCTAATCTCGGGTTTCAGAGTGGTTTATATACGGAATAACAGGTAGCCCGAAGTGAGTTACAGCCTGGAATCTAATTGCAGGGTTCAGGGTGGTTTATATACAGAATAACAGATAGCCCAGAGTGAGTTACAGCCTGGAATCTAATCGAGGGATTCAGGGTGGTTTATATGCAGAATAACAGCCTGGAGTGTGTTACAGATTGGAAACTAATGGAGGGATTTCGGATGGTTTATGTACAGAATAACTGATACCCTGTAGTTAGTTACAGCCTGGAATCTAATCGAGGGGTTCAGGGAGTTTTAGATACAGAATATAAGATAGCCCGGAGTGAGTTACAGCCTGGAATCTAATCGAGGGATTCAGGGTGGTTTATATACAGAATAACAGCCTGGAGTGTGTTACAGATTGGAAACTAATGGAGGGATTTCGGATGGTTTATGTACAGAATAACTGATACCCTGTAGTTAGTTACAGCCTGGAATCTAATCGAGGGGTTCAGGGAGTTTTAGATACATAATATAAGATAGCCCGGAGTGAGTTACAGCCTGGAATCTAATCGAGGGGTTCAGGGAGTTTTAGATACAGAATAACAGATAGCCCGGAGTGAGTTACAGACTGGAATCAAATCGAGGAGTTCAGGGTCGTTTATATACAGAATAACAGAGAGCCCGGAGTGAGTTACAGCCTGGAATCTAATCGAGGGATATGTAAACCTTTTTATGTGAAATAACTTGTAACTGGGAATGAGTCACAAAGTGCACTATTGGCCAACTGGTTGCAAATCTTGACTCAAATAAATATAATGCAGTCTCAAACTACACATCTTTAGTGACTCCCAACTTTCCTAGTTTAAGGACTATCCTCCTCTGTTTTCCCCTTTCACTGAAAGTATTAATATACCTTTTATACTGCACTGCCATTCTGGTTACAGTGCTACCTATCTCTCACTGTCTCATTTATCTTCAATCCTGTTGAAAGATACTTAAACCAACAGATGCACAATTTTCCAGAAAGAGTTTTGTTCAATTGCAGGTGCATTAATTTCTTTTATTTGTAAACAACACACCATTTGGACCCACAGAAGGTCAGTGTGGCATTTGAAAAACTCTTCAATTTGGGATGAGGCCTCGCCAGGCAGGAATCTGATCCAACGCTGCAAATCTACAATTCAGTGACTGAGCTCTATCAGGTTTTGTATATTATGTTTCTTCATATATTAGTAGCTTGGAAAGTAAGGCAGACCTTACTGGAATGTCACATTGTCTCTGGGCATTCACTGTAAACAGATTCTGGGATTTGCATTTTAAGCACCTTCAGAGAGCTGTCTCCATTTCCTATCTCTGCTAGCTTCAATGAATGGAAATGGCTTTTGACACATTGCCCCCTCTCCCTTGCTGAAAGTTTTCCTGACACAAATCAGTCAGGCAGTCATTTTAGATTTGTCCACAGTCACCATTTTATATCAACAAAACGATGACATTGAGTTTATAAATAAGGAAAAGCAAGAGAGACTGGCAACATCAATACAGTTCGAAAATATATAAAACATTGGACACGCACATTGAATCACACATAAACCTGCATACACAGACACACAGAATCACACACACACAGATACAGAAACCTTTCAGGAGCTGTCTCTATTTCCTACCTTACAAGGGATTTCATGTTATAATGATGCATTCATGCAGGACAAGAAACAGCTTTTGAGACTTTCCCCATTGTGACAGGAATTCTGCCCCAATCTGAAACTTGGAGATATGTAACAGGACAGAAATGTACCAGGCAGCTTTCTGTGTTCCTGCTCCCAATGTAACACTTGACCATTCAGTTTATCTTGTCTTCGGTCTGACATCCAACAAGGATCACTTCACAGATCCAATAACAGATCCCCAGGAGTGAGTTCCAGACTGGAATCTAATTGAGGGGTTTAGGGTTTACATACATCATATGAGATACCCATAGGTGAGGGACAGAGTGGAATCTAATCGAAGGGGTTCAGCGTGGTTTACATACAGAATAACAGATAACAGGTCGTGAGTCACAAAATCGCAGAGTTATACAATCATAGAGATGTACAGCATGGAAACAGACCCTTTGGTCCAACCCGTCTATGCAGACCAGATATCCTAACCTACTCTAGTCTCTTTTTCAAGCACTTGGCCCATCTCCCTCCAAACCTTCCCATTCATATACCCATTGAGCTGCATTTTAAATGTTGCAATTGTACCAGGCTCCACTACTTCCTCTGACAGTTCATTCCATTCATGTACCACCCTCTGAGTGAACAAGTTGCCCCTTAGGTCTCTTTCATATTACCTCTCACACTAAACCTATGCCCTCTAGTTCTGGACTCCCCACCCCAAGGAAAATACTTTGTCTATTTATCCTATCCATGCCCGTCATGATTTTATAAACCTTGATAAGGTCACCCCTCAGCCTCTGATGCTCCAGGGAAAACAACCCCAGTCTATTCACCCTCTCCCTCTAGCTCAAATCATCTAACCCTGGCACCCTCCTTGTAAAACGTTTCTGAACCCTTCCAAATTTCACAACATCCTTCCGATAGGAAGGAGACCTGAATTGAATGCCATATTCCAACAGTGGCCTAACCCATGTCCAGTCCAGACACAACATGACCTCTCAATGTCTATACTCAAAACACTGACCAATAAAGGAAAGCATACCAAACGCTGCCTTCATTATCTTATCCACCTGCCACTCTACTCTCACGGAGCTACGAACCTGCACTTCAAAGTCTCTTTGTTCAGCATCTCTCCCTCAGACCTTACCATTAAGTGTATAAGTCCTGCTCAAATTTGCTTTCCCAAAGTGCAGCACCCCGAGTTTATCTAAATTGAACTCCATCAAGTGGAATATAATTGAAGTTTTTGGTGTGTTTTTGAAACATGCGAATCACACATACATGGAAGTGAGTCACATGTTGGAATCTAATCGAGAGGGTTCCGGGTGATTCATATAATCCCGTCAGTGGGGAAACAAGCCCTTCTGCCCAACAAGACCACACTGACCCTCAGAAGAATAACCCATCCAGACCCATTTCCCCACATTTACCCCTGACTAATGCACCTCACATACACATCACTGAACATGGTGGACAATTTTAACAGGGTTTGGATTGGATGGTTAATATACAGACTAACAGATACCCAGGAGTGTGATATAGACTGGAATCTAATCAAAGGATTGAGGTGGCTAATGTGCAGAGCCCCTTAAAATTGGAAGTCAGTTACAGATTGGAATTTTATCAAGGGGATTCGGGATGATTATGTGCAAAATAACAGATACCCCAGAGTGTGTTATAGACTGGAATCTAATCGAGGGTTTCAGGGTGGTTTATATGCAGAATAACAGGTAGCGCGGAGTGATTATAGAATCATAGACTCATAGAGATGTACAGCATGGAAACAGACCCTTCAGTCCAACCTGTCAATGCCGACCAGATATCCCAACCCAATCTAGTCGCACCTTCCAGCACTCGGCCCATATCCCTCCAAACCCTTCCTATTCATATACTCATCCAAATTCCTCTTAAATGTTGCAATTGTACCATCCTCCACCACTTCTCTGGCAGCTTACTCCGTACACGTACCACCTTCTGCGTAAAAATGTTGTCCCTTAGGTCTCTTTCATATATTTCCCCTCTCAAACTAAACCTATGCCCTCTCGTTCTGGACTCCCTTACCTGAGGGTAAACCTCTATACGGTCACCTCTCAGCGTCCGACACTCCAGGGAAAACAGCCCCAGACTCTTCAGCCTCTCCCTGTAGCTCAAATCCTCCAACCCTGGCAACCTCCTTGTAAATCTTTTCTGAACCCTTTCAAGTTTCACAACATCTTTCCGATAGGAAGGAGACCAGAATTGCACGCAATATTCCAAGAGTGACCTAGCCAATGTCCTGTACAGCCGCAACATGATTTCCCAACTCCTGTACTCAATACTCTGACCAATAAAGGAAAGCATACCAAATGCCTTCTTCATTATCCTATCTACCAGCGACCCCACTTCCAAGGAGCTATGAACCAGCATTCCAAGGTCTCTTTGCTCAGCAAAACACCCTAGGACATTACCATTAAATGTAGAAGTCCTGCTAAGATTTGCTTTCCCAAAATGCAGCACCTCGCATTTATCTGAATTAAACTTCATCTGCCACTTCTCAGCCCATTGGCCCATCTGGTCCAGATCCTGTTGTAATCTGAGGAAACCCTCTTCGCTGTCTACTACACCTGCAATTTTGGTGTCATCTGCAAACTTACTAACTGTACCTCTTATGCTCGCATCCAAATCATTTATATAAATGACAAAAAGTAGAGGGCCCAACACTGATCCTTGTGGCACTCCACTGGTCACAGGCCTCCAGACTGAAAAACAACCCTCCACCACCACCCTCTATCTTCTACCTTTGAGCCAGTTCTGTATCTAAATGGCTACTTCTCCCTGTATTCCATGAGATCTAACCTGCTAATCAGTCTCCCATGAGGAACTTTGTCGAACGCCTTACTGAAGTTCATATACATCACATCTACTGCTCTGCTCTCATCAATCTTCTTTGTTACTTCTTCAAAAAACTCAATCAAGTTTGTGAGACATGATTTCCCACGCACAAAGCCATGTTGACTATCCTGAATCAGTCCTTGCATTTCCAAATTCATGTAAATCCTGTCCCTCAGGATTCCCTCTAACAACTTGCCCACCGCCGAGGTCAGGCTGACCGGTCTATAGTTCCCTGGCTTGTCTTAACCACCCTTCATAAACAGTGGTACCACGTTTGCCAAACTCCAGTCTTCCAGCATCTCACCTGTGACTATCGATGATACAAATATCTCAGCAAGAAGCCCAGCAATCACTTTTCGAACTTCCCACAGAGTTCTCAGGTACACCTGATCAGGTCCTGGCGATTTATCTACCTTTAACCATTTCAAGACATCCAGCACTTCCTCCTCTGTTTCTCTCGACATTTTGCAAGATGTCACCATCGATTTCTCTGCAGTCTATATCTTCCATATTCTTTTCCACAGTAAATACTGATGCAAAATATTCATTTAATATCTCCCCCATTTTCTGTTGCTCCACACAAAGGCCGCCTTGCTGATCTTTGAGGGGCCGGTATTCTCTCCCTAGTTACCCTTTGTCCTTAATATATTTGTAAAAGCACTTTGGATTCTCCTTAATTCTATGTGTCAAAGCTATCTCATGTCCGCATTTTGTCTTCCTGATTTCCCTCTCAAGTTTACTCCAACTTCCTTTGTACTCTTCTAAGGATTCACTCGATCTATCCTTTCTATACCTGACATACGCTTCCTTCTTTTTCTGAACGAAATCCTCAATTTCTTTAGTAAGCCAACATTCCCGAAAACTACCAGTCTTCCCTTTCAACCCTGACAGGAAGTTACTGTCTGGAATCTAATCGTGGGGTTCAGGGTGGTTTATATACAGAATAACAGATAGCCCGGAGTGAGATACAGCCTGGAATCGAATCGAGCTGTTCAGGGTGGTTTACATACAGAATAACAGATAGCTCGGAGTGAGTTACAGCCTGGAATCGAATCGTGTGGTTCAGGGTGGTTTATATACAGAATAACAGATAGCCCGGAGTAGGTTACAGCCTGGAATCGAATCGTGGGATTCAGGGTGTTTTATATACAAAACAGCAGACACACCAGAGTGAGTTACAGCCTGCTATCTAATCGAGGGGTTCAGGCTGGTTTATATACAGAACAACAGATATTTTGGGGTATGTTACAGCCTGGAATCTAATTGAGGTGTTCAGGGTGGTTTATGTGCAGAATAACATACCCCGGACTGAGTTATAGCCTGGAATGTAATCCAGGGGTTCAGGGTTGTTTATATACAGAATAACGGATACCCCAGAGTGAGTTACAGCCTGGAATCGAATCGAGGGGTTCAAGGGAGGTTAGTATACAGAATAACAGATAGCCTCGGGTGTGTTACTGCCTGGAATCTAATCAATGTCTGTTCACTTTAAGATAGGATGGGTTTTGCTGAATCGAATGTACAGCCACAGATGCCAGCTAAAGGTCAGACTGTTCCAAATGTAACAATTAGCTGGGAAATGGAAGCCTGAGTTTTGGTTGCTGTTTTGACAGCAATTCAAATGCAATCAAAGACTTTAAATAATGCTCAGAATATCAGAATCCAATGAAATTTGAATATTATTGTTCGTACACCTGGAAAGCAAAACAATTATGAGAATTATTGTATCATGGGAAGTATATAATCTCAGCATTTTGAACACTAGAGGGAGAGCCGCTGCCATCCAACAGCAGAGTAACTGCTGTAGAGCAGGAGTTTTAACTGACCATCTCAAACACTCTCTATCAAGACACATGTTCATGTAAACCTACTTGCAGTTTAAAAAAATGACCCAGGGAGATCAGCAGCTGAAATAGTGAACACAGCGGGGAAGATTGAGACTGTGTGGTCTTGAGATTGTAACGTTTAATATGTGGGTTGTTGAAACAGCATATTTTTACAGAGTTGGAGTCAGATAGTAAGTAGCAAAGAAAAGAGGGGCTTGTATTTGTGAATAGTTTTTGTTTAGTGTTCACTATTAAAGTTAAGAAATTAACTTGCTAATTTTTGTTTAAATAGTGGAATGTAGGAGATCTGTGTCACTCATATGTGAACAGATTATGATGTGAGGCGAGCTTTTCTGGGTGTTTGGTTTTAATTAACAAAGTGGTTCGGCTCCACCTTGTAAATGTTCATTCACACTAACCCATTTCCCTGCAGTTGGCCCATATCCTTCCAGTCCTTTCCTATCCACATATTTATCCAAATGCTTTTGAAGTGTTGTTAATGTACCCCCCTTAGCCACATCTTCTGGCAGCTCATCCACGTACCAGCCATTTATGTAAATAAGTGGTCCCTCAGGTTCCCTTTTATTGCTTCCCCTTTTACCTTAAACTGATCCCCTCTCGTCCTCTATTCTCTAAACTTTGGAAAAGACTCAGAGCATTCACCCTATCCATATCCCTCATGATCTTATACAGCTCTATAAAGTCCCCGCTCAGTCTCCTATGCTCTAAAGAAAAGGTCCTAGCTTGTCCAACTTCTCCCTATAACTCAGACAATTGGGTCCTGGCAAAGTCCTTTTAAATTTCTTCTGCAATCTTTCTAATTTCATTATACGCTCCCTATAACAAGTTGACAAAAATGAACACAATACTCCAAGTGCGGCCTTACCAAGGTGTAGTGTAACTGCAACATAAATTCCCAAATTCTATACTCAATGTCCTGCCTGACAAAGGCCACCGTGCCAAAAGCCTTCTTCACTGCCCTGCCTACCTGTGCTTCCACTCTCAGGGAACCTTGCACCTGAACACCAAGGTCTCTCTGCCCACTACACCCCCTTAAGGCCCGCCCATTCACTGTGAAACTACTACCTTGATTTGAGATTCCAACTGCAAGACATCACTCATTTATATTAAATTCCATTTGCCATTTCTCAGCCCACTTCCCCACCTAATTAATGTCCTGCTGCAATTTCTGATAAACTTCCTCACTGATCATGCTCCCACTTATTTTAGTGTCATCTGCAAACTTACAAATCATGCCTTGTACATTCTCAACCAAATCATGGATAACAAACAGCAATGGACCCAGCCTCCGGTCTGACAAACATCCTTCCACTAAACCCTCTGCTTCCGACCATCAACCCAACTGTGTATCCAATTGGCCAGTTCCCCCAGTATTCTACGTGATGGAACCTAACAGAGCAGCCTGCCATGTGGAACCTCATCAAAGGCCTTACTGAAATCCATAGAGACTACGTCTATCACTCTGCCCTCATCAAACGTCCTGGTAACTTCATCAAAGGACTCTAACAAATTTGGGAAGCATGATCTCCCACTCACAATTCTATGTTGACTGCTCCGAATCAAACCCTGTGGAAGTAATGGGTGCAGTCAATGGTATGCTGTCCTTCATTGTAAGATGATTCGAGTACATGAGTAAAGCCATCTTCCTGCTGTTATAGAGCCTTGCTGAGAGAGCATTTGGGGCACTCTCTACAGATTTGATCTCCTTTGTAAGGAATGATCTCCTTACCACAGACACGGGTGATGGTAACATGAGGATAGAGTGAATAAGCTGAGTGTTTAATCTGTAGAGCTGTGAGCGACGAAGATATGGTGACGCTGAAATACGAGGAGTGGCAGCGATCACTTATTTCCAAAAGAGACATTGATAGGGTGAGACATTCCATATTTTACACAGGGTTGATTGGTTTGATTTATTGCCACGTGTACCTCAGTACAGGGAAATACTTTGTTTATGAGCGGTGGAGGAAGATCATAGTTAGCATGGCCAGACAGATCATAGGGTGGAAATAGACTTGGACAGAGTAAGGCATACAATTTACACTGCACAGGACATGCACGAGACAAGGTCAACATGAACAAGATCACCATTATTTGAACCTAGAGAGTCCATTCATCAGTCTAACATGGCTTTCCTAATAGTTTATATACCTAAATTAACTCTCCCCATGGTATTGTGTAGTCAGCGTGTGAACCCTCTCCTGAACATCAGGTTATTCACAATCTCCAACAGCAGCCACAATACCTTCCCTCTGAAACAGGTAGCCATTCCCACCAGCTTCCGCCCTACGTAGAGAACACCAGGCTGTCTTCTCAGAGATGGAAAGTGCCTGCTTGAGACTTCAGACAAGACATATGGCTTCCCTCCTCACCGCAAGAAAACTATGTTAAAGTCCCATGTGTGCATCATGAGCAACAGACCCAGGAGGAACAACGTGGATCAGTCTGTCTGTGCAGCTTCTGCTCCTCTTGTTCATCATGTTAGAGCATCATTTAGGAGACACTTAAGACTGCCGATGCTGGAGATCAGAGTAGAGAGTCGATGGCTGGAAAAGTACAGCAGGTCAGGCAGCATCCTTGAAGCAGGGGAATCGACGTTTTGGGCATAAAGCATTCATCAGTAATCAGAATAAATTACATTATTCTGCCCCCGTGTAAGTGCATTGAGGTGGGAATGGCCTCCTACTGTTTCTGTGTAAGTGGCTCAATGAGCTGACTGGCTTCTTCCTCTTTCAATTGGACAGGGCCAAGGGCCTGACTGGGTTTCCCCTGGTTCCTGTTTGACAGCTCAATGTACTGACCAGTGTGACAATGCTGCAGCTTTTAGAGGTTATTTTGTCCGGGTTTCTTTTATGAGAGATATTGAACGATTGTTACCAAGCTGGTTAGTTAAGAACACTTGAGTAAACAGATAACGAGAGCTTAGGTTAATATTAATGCAGCCTGAATGGGTGTGGTCAGCTCTCACAGATAGCATGACTGGGTTTTGGATTCTCAGTAACATCAAAAATTATAGATTTGGAAGCGTCAGTGAATGTCTCCTGGTTGCTACTCTCTCTGAATTTTCTCTTAATGCTGTTTTTAATTCTGTATTGGAGAGATATTTATGACAAACTGTGTCTGAATTTTCCTTTTTGCCAAGGGGTGTGTTTATGGGAGTTTCCTATGTTGGAATACTTCATTAGTAATGTCTCCAAGATCTATTATTCTGTTAACTTGGCCAATACAATTACATTATTCTAAATTCCTCTTTCTGTGGTTTTATTTCTTCATTCGTGTTGAAATAGATGGTATTTTGCTTCACACCGAGTAGTTTGACCAGTCACATTGCACCTGGGACAGAAAGTTTACATTTCCTTGAAAATAAGAAAACATTAGAGTCTAGGCTACCGCCTTCAAATATTTTCGAGGGGCTCTGGTGTGGTCCATCACACGAGACTCCTTCTCTTCCTGAGTAATAGGCTGGAGTCACTGAATGGGCTGTCCCTGTTCTACTCTAATACTGTCAATGGGCTGAACGACTTCCTCATATTCCTGTGAAACCAGCGTGAGGTGCTGAATGAACTCTTGTTTTTCTGTGGCAATGTGCAGTGTCAGGCAGTGCTGTTACATGAATGTTACAGACACTTTAACAGGACAAGTCTCAATGGAGCCTGGGTCTTGCTGCACATGGACGCAGAGCAGTTTAGGAGCTGACGGGGATAAAATGTTCTCAACATTGTGGAATATTCAGAGACCATCCCCACTTCTGATTTTATGGTTGTGATGGTGAGGGTGGGGAGACATTGATGAAGCAGCTGAAGCTGTTTGTGAAGAGGAAGCTACCCTGAGGATTTCCCACAGAGGTGACCCAGGACTGAGATGATGAACATCTTCCTTTGTTCAATATTTGACTCCAAACACTGGAGAGGTTACTCTGATTCCCATTAAGTCCAGTTTTGTTAAGCTTCTTGATGTCAACAGAAGGCAACCACTGCCTTGATATCGGGGCCAGTCATTTTTACCTGAACCCTTGTCTCAACCTCTTTTGGTCACATCAATAAACCATGATATAGGAGCAGCAAGTGTTTTCTTCAAACAGGTGGTGTTGAATGTCAGGATTTCTCTTCTCAAGAGTGTTCGGGGAGCTAGATGACTGAACGTATTTGAAGAAGAAATAGATGGATATTGACCTGTCAGAGAGTTGAGGGCCATGAGGAATTGGGTATGGAAGAGGATTTGTGGCCAGGAGCAGATCAGCCATGATCTAAGTGAAGGGCAAGGCAGGTTTGCGGAGTGAATGACATGCCGCTGTTTCTGATGTTCTCACATTCTGTTATTGGAAAGTTAGTGGGTGTGATGTTTATGAATGTTCTGGTATTGCATATTGCAATCATGGAGACCAGATGATTTTGTGAGCCATCTCTGGGTGAGGTATGTGGGCTGTATTCACAGTGAATCTGACCAACAAATGAAACACAAGCTGCAGATAGGTGACGCTTTCTAAAGAGAGATGAGGGGCCTCTTTCATACCCAGCCTGGATTTTCCAATTACATTTCCCAAATCACCTCAAAGCGGGTGCGACAGTCTTGAAAGTCTGAATGGTCTCCTCTGTTTCTGTGCACCAAGTTATAGGAGTAAGTGGACTCCAACTGTTCCTGTCTAGCAGGTTTAAGTTTCTAAATGGAACACAGAAACATGGGACTGAGGAACAGGAGTGGGTCATTAGATACTTTGAGCCTTCTCCACTAGGCACTAAGATTGTGGCTGATCAGGTTGTGGACTCGGCCACACTTTCCTGTCTCCATCCTAATATGCTTGACTCACTTCCCTGTCAAATATTTACCTAATGCAGTTTTCAATCAATGTGAACTTAGAGGCACGATGAACTTCCACTGAAGAGAATTCCGACTTGAAGGATCCTTTCAGAATTTTTCGTCATCCCTCTTATAGAATCTGACAGTCATGCAGAACGGAAACAGACCCGTTAGTCCAATCTGTTCACTCCGATCGGATATCAAATCTGATCCAGTCCCATTTGTCAGCATTTGGCCAATATCCCTCCCCTTTCAGATACTTTTTAAATGTGCGATTGTACCCGCCTTGACCACTTCCTCTGACAGCACTTGCTGTCCACACACCACTCTATGTGGGAAACATTTACCTTCAGGTCCCTTCTAAATCATTTGCCAGCTCGCCTTCAACCAATGCCCTCTTGTTCTGGACTCCCCTATCCTTGGGAGCAGAACATGGCTGTTCAGAATATCCATGCCCCTGATGGTTTTATAAACCTCTATAATGTCACCCTTCAGCCTCTGACACTCCAGGGGGAAACACCTCAACCTAATCAACCTCTCCCTACAGCTCAAACCTCCAGTCCTGGAACATCCGTGCAAGTTATTTCTGCAGAAAACCAAGTTGTATGCATTATTCTTAAAGTGGCCTCACCAACATCCTGTATAGATGCAACATACCACCACAACTCCTAGACTCAATGCTCTGACTGATTAAGGCAAATGTGCCAAATGTGTTCTGCACCACTCTGTCGACCTGCTATGCCCCAGAACCTGACCTGACCATGAAGTATATAATGTCTGACCTGAGTTGCCTTCCCAAAATGCAAAGCTTCATATTTATCTAAGTTACACTTCATGTGTTACTCTTTGCCCCTTTGTCCCATCTAATTGCAGTCTTGTTGTACTCTGAGATAATCTACTACACCACCTTTCTGATGTCACCTGTAAACCTACTAACTATGGCCCCAATATTCACATCTAAATCCTTTACATAAATGATGAAATGCAGTGAACTCAGTACGGATGCTTGCAGAACACTGCTGCTCACAAGCCTCCAGGCTGAAAAAATCCCTCTTCCTTCACGCCATTTGTGACTAGCTTCTTCTGTATCCCATGTGACTGAAACTTACTAATATGTCTACCAATCAGAATGAAATACTAGCTATGAAGAGAGGCTGAGTAGATTAGATTTATTTTCACCTGAAAAAAAGGAGATTGAGGGGGGACGTGATTGAGGTTTACAAAATCATGAAGAGATAGACAGGGTGGATAGAGACATGCTTTTTCCCAGGTTGAAGCATTCAATAACGAGAGGTCATGCTTTCAAGGTGAGAGATGGAAGGTTTAAGGAAATACATGTGGCAAGTACTTCACACAGAGGGATGGTGGGCTTTTGGAACGTGTTGCCAGCAGAGGTGTTAGAGGCAGGCACGGTAGATTCATTTAAGATGCGTCTGGACAGATGCATGAGTAGGTGGGGAGCAGAGGGATACAGATGCTTAGGAATTGACCGACAGACTTAGACAGTACGTTTTGGTCGGCTCAGGCTTGGAGGGCAAAGGACCTGTTCCTGGGCTGTAAATTTTCTTTGCTCTTTGTTCTTTAAATGAACACCTTGCTGAAGTCAACATAGACAACGTCTACCAAACTGCCTTCATCAATCTTCTTTGTCACCTCTTCAAAAAACTCAACCAAATAAATGAGACATGATGCAGAAAGCCAAGTTGTCGACTCCGATCAGCGCTTGCTTTGCCAAATGTATGTAAATGCTATCCCTCAGAATCTCCTCCAACAACTTACCCACCACTGGCATCAGGCTCACCGGTCTATAGTTCCCCGGCTTTTGGAGTCAGTGTTTTCTTTCTAGTCCCACTCCTCCACTGCTCATAACAAATGTTATTTGTAACCAGGTTTGTGATATGGCAGATGATATCGGTCTCAGACTGGGTCAGGGTCAGTTTTAGGAACAAGTCAGGCTAGTTTCTTTAATCTGCTCAAAAAACACGTTTATGATCCAGAACAATATTACTCAAACTATGTTGGAAAGATGAATGGTAAACCGTTTGTGTATTGCAATAATACAATCAATATTTCCCTTTCTAAAAACACTGACACACACACACACAAACTCTCCAATTTTAACTTGAAAGAACGTTGTCCAGATATTATTGGAACTCATGACAAAGGAAAAATTGCAAGATTGTTCAAAACGTTATTCTGCTTCTGAAGATATTGCACTCACTCAGCTGCTAGCAATGGGATTTCATCCTGGGAGAGTTGGATTTGGCTGAATTCCCTTTGCTTTAGGCAGTGAGTAGATTCCAATGAATTCTGGTCAGGAACCATCCAAAGGGTAGCATGGTGGTTAGCACTGCTGCCTCACAACACCAGGGACTTTGGTTCGACTCTAGCCTGGGTGTGTGAAGTTTGTACGTTCTCCCCGTGTCTGTGTGAGCTTCTATTAGGTGCTCCAGTTTCCTACCACAGCTCAAAGTGTGTAGGTTAGGTTGATTGGTCATGCTAAATTGTCCATAGTGATCAAGGATTTCTCGGTTCAGTGCATTAGTCAGGGGTAAATATAGGGGAATTTTTTGGGAAGGTTTGTATGGACTTGTTGGGCCGAAGGACCTGTTTCAACACTGCAGGGATTCCATAAAAATAAGAATGGTAACGATGAGTTTAGAGTTTTTTTTTAGCTCGCAGACATTGCTGTGATGAGGAACAATGAAGGAGAGAGAGTGCAATAGGCCATTCCTTCTCAGGCAGATTACATTATCTCCCTCTCTGTGCTGAATCACACAGTAATGTCATCCTCTCCCAAATTGGACCGTGCGAGGTCTCCTTGTACATTGTCCAAACTATGTCTCCATCACATTCCCTGTTCCATGTAGGTGCATCATTGCTGCTGTCGTGAACTGAGACATACCCTTAGCAGAAAATGGTCTTGGTCGATTTGAAGATATGTTTATATGTCCCTGCGTCATTAGAAAATGAAAATTGTTTAATTTATTCAGAGTACCTGTGTTAAACTGAATGCATTTTTAAAAAGAAATACAGAAATTGCTGGAAAAGCTCGGCAGATCTGTCAGCATCCAGATGCCTTTCACATGCTGTAGTTGTACCAGCCTCCACCACTTAATCT
This sequence comes from Chiloscyllium punctatum, assembly GCF_047496795.1. Taxonomy (NCBI): domain Eukaryota; kingdom Metazoa; phylum Chordata; class Chondrichthyes; order Orectolobiformes; family Hemiscylliidae; genus Chiloscyllium; species Chiloscyllium punctatum. The sequence goes on from NC_092785.1 coordinate 53,015,248, forward strand.
GGCAGCTCATTCCATATGCACACCACCCTATGTGTGAAAAAGTGCCCTTTCAGCCTCATCAAAACCTTTCCCCTCTCACTTTCCACCAATGCCCTCTAGTTTTGGACACCCCTAACCTGGGGAAAAACCTTGACTACTCAACTTCTCCATTCACCATTCTGATTTTATAAACCTTCACTGCTGCGAATTGTGACTTCAATCAACACGAATGGCTGTACTTTCACTCCTCCTGGGCCTAAATTCTGAAATGCAATACTGACACCTCTTCCTTCTCCAACAAGTCACAATTCTAAATCCGTTTTAAACAGTTTGTTCAGATGTATCATGAGACACTTCTGTGGGATTTACACCGAGACCTTTGTCCCCAGAGAAAGGGACGCGAGCATCGATCAGCAATACCCATAAAGCTGTAACAGTATTCTCCTGTGTGTTTGTTCATCAGCCTGTCCTGACATGATGAGACATTGGTCAGACCTTTGAGTAGCGGAATTGGGACGTCATCTTGTGGTTGTACAGGACATTAGTGAGACCTCTTCTGGAGTACTGTGTCCAGTCTGGTCATCCTGCTCGCTCATTCCATAGGCATACTATCCTCTGGGGGCAAAAGCTGCCCCATAGGTCACTTTTAAATGTTTCCCCTCTCACCTTAAGTCTATGTCCTCTAGTTTTGGTCTCCCCGTGCCCTAAGAAAATACCTTGACTCTTCACTTTAATATTATTGACATGATTATATTAAACTGGAGAGGGTTCAGAAGAGATTAACCTGGATGTTGCTGGGAAAGGAGGGAGTGAGCTACAAGGAGAGAAGAATATGAGATTCTGCGGTAACTTTACACAAGGGCTGATGTCTTTTCCCTAGAGTTGGGGATTCAAAACTGAGGGATATTTTAAGGTGCGAGGAAAAAGATTTACAAAAGTCATGAGAGGGAATTATGTTAGACAGAATCTGGCTTGGGTGTGGAATGATTTTCCAGAGGAAGTGGTGAAAGCAGGGACAGTTACAACGTTTAAAGGACATTTAGATCAGTCCATGGATAAGACATCATTTTGGATGGTGCTGTGAGCAGGTGCCTTCCCCCTCCCCTTCTCTGAATGAATCCCTGTTGGTTTTCACCCTCTGCCGATGCCTGTGCAGTGGCGTGGGGAGGCCAGCAGAGGGTGGCATTGCATCACTTTAAACATCATAGAGACTGCCAGACCTGACCCACACGGAGACACACAGATACACACACAGCAATTGTTAGGACACAACAGTGAGCTCAGCTGGTAATTTATACTAACATAAAGAAATGCACAATTTGTCTTGTAAACTGTTAAAATATGAATGACAGAGAATTCTCAAATTCCTCTGTTTAAACAAAAATATCAATTTATTTTTTAACTCTGAAAGTGAACATTTTTCATCAACTATTCACAACTCTGAGACCCCATTTCTCTTAACTGCTTATTACCCCACTCCAACTCTACAGCAATTACATAAACGTAATTTCAAAACCATGCAGCAGCTGTTGTTTCATCTGAACTCACACCAAAATCCCTTTTTCCCATCTTTACTGGGAAGACTGGCTCATGTGACAGGATGCTATCGAAATGTCTACATTTCAGCATTCTGCATCCTAGGACCACATCCTTCCATGACGCTGTCTCTCAGTCTCCCCATCTTTGTCTATACCCCAAACTCTTCCCGTGTGGTGATATTTAAACTGATTCCCCCGCCATTTCTCTCTCTGGCAGTGATGCTCACACCCACAGCACCCCCTTGTCAGAGCACAATGGAGAGATGGAGCTGTAAATGGGTGGGAGCTGCACATCCCATCACTTCCAGCCCGGGCTGCAAGTTTCCCCACACTGGGCAGGGATCTCACACAGTGTTACTGAGGAATGCACTGGGGTGGTGTACACAGTCCTACATGCTGGGATGGTAACTGCTCCTGGGTTACAGATCAATGTATTGGGGTGGTCTACACAGCTCTACATGCTGGGAGGGTAACTGCTCCTGGGTTACAGATTAATGCAATGCGGAGGTGTACATAATCCTACATTCTTGGAGGGTAGCTGCTTCTGGTTTACAGATGAATTCATGGGTGATCACTGCACAGGTCGCTGTGCTAGTCAGACTATCTAGTTGAGGTTTATAGATAATACAATGATGTAGTCTGTGTAGCTCCCCATGCTGGATGGATATTTGTTTAAGGTTGACACATTAGTGTCCTGTTGTGTTCTGCACAGCTCTCAGTGCTGGACAGATATCTAATCCGGGTTTATAGATCAATGCACTGCTGTGGTCTGCACAGCTCCCCGTGCTGGACAGATAGCCGGTTGCTGAAGAAGGGCTGATGCCTGAAACGTCGATTCTCCTGTTCCTTCGATGCTGCCTGACCTGCTGCGCTTTTCCAGCAACACATTTTCAGCTCTGGACAGATATCTGGTCCGGGTTTATAGATCAATGCACTGCTGTGGTCTGCGTTGCTTCCCATGCTGAATACTTGCTGGAGGAACACCGCAATCCAGGCAGCATCAGGAGGTGTAGAATTTGATGTTTCAGCTTTAGCCCTCCTTCAGGATCCTTACAGAACGGTTACACCCGAAATGTCGACTTCTCCACCTCCTGATCCTGTCAGAATTGCTGTGTTCTCCCACCTTCCTGCCTGTCTACTTGGGACTCCAGCATCTGCAGCTTTTCTGTCTCTATCACAGCTTCCCAAACTGGACAGATGTCTAGACTGCCTTTGAAGATAAGTGCCCTGACATGATCTGCACAGTGCTCCACTCTGGATAGATTGCTGGATTGTATTGACCAGTGCAATGGGTGAATCTGGACAGATTGCTGGGTTGTACTGCGCAGTCCACTGGCCTGGTCTGTACAGTGAACCACGGTGAACAGATATCTCCTCTGGGCTTATGGTGTCTGGGCTGGTTCTGTGAGGTGGATTGAGAATGTGGTATATCTAACCATTTCATCTAATCTGGCAATGCCTTTAGTTCCCATTCCTGTGATTGGACCCTCCGTCTCTCTCCCCATTAATGTTACAGTGTGCCCGGGCACAGTGCATCATGTTGGTGGAGTGGGTGTAGGGGGGAAAGGTGATGGGCAGGTCAAGGAGTTCCCCGGAACGTTCTGTCCCCAACATTCTATAACTGCCATTCCCTGGAACTTTCTGTCCCCAACATTCTATAACTGATATACCCCGGAACGTCCTGGCCCCGAAATTCTATAACTGACATTCCCCGGAACGTTCTGTCCCTGACATTGTTTGTGAACGGCCGGACGTCAGTGAAATGAACAAACGATAAGATCCCGAGGGAAGAGATCCCGTTCCAGGGAGAAGGAGACACTGTTCCGAAGGCCCCTCAGGCAGTTAAAGGAGTGAATACGTTTTCCCTGCGTTTACATTTCTTCACGACACAGGATCGACCACAATTTAGACCAAAATACAGAAATTCCCAAACTCCATTTGTCTTCAGGAAACTAGGAGAGAAACCTTCAGGACAGCAACGTTCCCACCCTCCGTATTAGGAACTGGGAAGGAGTGACCTGTGTCTGCTCTCGAGTGATCGAGTGTGTGGGAATGTTCTAGAAACCATCTGTCCTTATGGATGTGTCTCTGTATGTTTGGGGAGGGAGGGTTTCTTGTGGTTTATGTCACATTTTTGTCAGTAATTCCGACCTTCCCATTTGTTATTCCAGCTCCAATTATTTTAATAAATCCCTGAATACAGGGACACATTTGAAAATCTCATTGGGTCCCCGATCAAACGGGTCCCTTTGCCTCCAGGCTGATGGATAATGGGTTTGTTTTCCTTCCTCACAGTTAACGTAGTGACCATCTACGTCCTGCTTTATAAAGATTGTGGATTGTCTCCATGTGTCAGACGTTACCTGGGGGCCATGGCAGCGGCGGATCTCCTGGTCATTATCCTCGACCTGATCCTGAGACACATTCCCATTGTTTATGGGGATCAGCTTTATTTCCTGGTGTACTCCGTCCCCGTGTGTAATATCCACGCCGTCCTGCTTTATGCAGCCACTGACTGCTCTGTCTGGTTCACCGTCACTTTCACCTTTGATCGGTTTGTGGCCATTTGTTGCCGGAAGCTGAAAAGTAAATATTGCAGTGAGAAAACGGCGGCTGTGGTTCTGGGAGCAGTGACTGTGCTGAGCTGTTTAAAGAACATTTTCTGGTATTTTATGCTCGAGGCTCGGTATCGGCTGGTGAACCTCCCCTGGTTTTGTGATGTAACACTCGCTGTTCTATCCTCCATTGTCTGGGTCACAATCGAGTTCCTCCACCACATTCTAACCCCGTGTGTCCCATTTCTCCTGATTCTGCTGCTCAATGTTCTCACCGTCAGACACATTTTAGTGACCAGCAGAGCCCGCAGGAGACTCCGCGCTCACACCAATGGGGACGCTCAGTCTGACACTGAAATGAGAAACCGAAAAAAATCCATCATTTTACTGTTTGTGATCTCGGCCAATTTCATCCTGTTATGGTCAATGTTAATGCTGTATTCTATATGGTTCCGGTTGTTGTTTATTGGGTATCGGTCTGTGTATCTCGATGACTTTGTGCAGGAATTGGGCTTCATGCTGCAGCTCCTCAGTTGCTGCACAAACACCGTGATTTATGCCGTGACCCAGACTAAGTTCAGGCAGCAGCTGAAGAATGTGCTGAAATATCCCTTCACCCAAATCCATCCATCCATCAAATTCCCTCATTAATCAATCCATCCGGGATTTTCTCATTTCAGTTCAGTGTTTCAGTGATGGATCAGCCTGTCGCTATGGTAACAGACTGAGGGTAGCGCTGGTTTGTCCATCCTTATCCCCCAGGGGGGTTACAGGGAAACATTTCAATGTTTCTCACAACTCAGGGGCCAGTGAGAAAAGGCACCATCCCACTGACTGTATCCATCACTTCCATTTGTAACCAATAAAAATGTTGATTAAATCGTGCCGAGCAGCAGAGTGACCGATGTTGTTGTGTGTCTTTGTGTTGGAGAAGCTGAGCTGGAGAGAGACAGACTCAGCCCCAAGTCCTGGTCCTCAGGGAAGGGGAGGGCACCGCGCCCTGAGCTCAGGAGCTGGGTTTAACTCCCTGTGTCCCCCCCCCCCAATCCAACCTGGACTCCCCATTTCCTCTCCCCTACCCTTTCTCCTCATTGCTCTCCCTCTCTATCTCTGCATACTCTTTCCTTCTCATCACCTCTCCTTTTCACTCTCACTCATTCCCCCGTCTCTATCACACCACACCCCCAACCCCGGTTTCTCCACCTGCCTCCCCTCTTCCCTCTCTCCTCCCTGAGAGAGAGAGAGAGAGAGAGAGGAGATAGGGATGGAGTTAAGAGAGGGAACGAGAGAGGGGCAAACAGAGGGGGCAAGACAGGGAGGGAGATGGCAGCAAGAGAAAGAGAGAGAGACAGAGGCGAGAATGAGAGAGAGAGGGAGGAGAGAAAGGGAGATGAGGCGACAGTGATTCGAGAGAATGTGAAAGAGCAGGGAGACACAGGGTGGGGGGGACGAGAGACAGGGGGGTGAGAGAGAGGGGCAAGAGAGAGAGAGGAGGTGGGCGAGAGAGAGAGGGGGACGGACTAAAGGGGTGGGAGAAACGGGGGGTGCGAGAGAGAGGAGAGCCGATAGAGGGGAGGCCGAGAGAGGGGGGGGTGAGAGAGAGGAGGCAAGAGAGACAGGGGTTCGAGGAGGGGGGGCGAGAGAGAGGGGGCGAGACAGAGGGGGGCGAGAGAGACAGAGGGGTGAGAGAGAGAGGGGGGCGATGAGAGACTGGAGGTGATGAAAGAGACTGGGGACAAGAGAGAGACCGGGGCGACAAGAGAAACCAGGGCCGTGAGAGACCGGGGGTGGGGGTGGGGGCGAGAGAGACCGAGGGTGAGAGAGAGGGGGTGACGAGAGAGAGAGGCAGTGAGAGAGAGAGAGGCGGTGAGAGAGAGAGGGGTGCAAGGGGGGGTGCGAAAGAAAAGGGGCCGCGAGAGGGGGGGCAAGAGAGGGAGGGGGTGCGAGAGAGAGAGGGGGCCGACTGAGTGAGGGGGGGCGAGACAGAGGGGGACGAGAGAGAGATTGGGGGCGACGAGAGAAACCGGGGACATGTGAGACCGGGGGCGAGACAGACCGGGGGTGATGAGAGAAACCAGGAACATGAGAGACTAGGGGGGTGAGAGCAACCAGGGGTGAGACGGAGGGGGTGATGAGAGACTGGAGGTGACGAGAGAGACCAGGGGTGATGAGAGAGAGAAGGGGGTGAGAGAGACCGGGGCTGGCGAGAGACGCAGTGGGGGGGGGGGGCGAGAGCGCGAGGGGGGTGGGGTGAGACAGACGCGGGGGGGGGGAGGTGAGAGAGACGGGGGCGAGAGAGAGACCGGGGGCGAGAGAGAGACAGGGTGTGATAGAGACCGGGGGCAAGTGAGACAGGAGCCGACGAGACAGACCAGGGGCAAGACAGACCGGGGTGAGAGAGATCGGGGACGAGAGAAACCTGGGGCAACGAGAAACTGGGCGCGACGAGAGAGAACGGGGCAGAGAGAGAGAGACCGGAGGAAACAAGAGAGACCAGGGGGCAAGAGAGACCAGGGGGCAAGAGAGACCAGGGGGCAAGAGAGACCAGGGGCGAGAGAGAGACCGGGGGCGAGAGAGAGACCGGGGGTGAGAGAGAGACCGGGGGTGAGAGAGAGACCGGGGGAGGGCGAGAGAGAGGGGTTGACGTGAGAGACCGGGGGCAAGAGAGACTGGAGGCAAGTGAGACTGGGCGTGAATGAGACCAGGAATGACGAGAGACTGGTGGAGAGAGAGACCGGGGGTGATGAGGGATACCGGGGTTGACGAGAGAGATCGGGGGGTGAGAGAGACTGAGGGGGGCGAGAGAGACCGGGGGGTGAGAGAGACCGGGGCGATAGACCGAGGGGAGAGAGAGACGAGGGGGGATGAGTGACCGAGGGCGAGAGAGACCGGGCGTCGAGAGAGACCGGGGGGAGGCGAGCGAGAACAGAGGCAAGAGAGAGATGGGGGGGGGGGGGGTGCAACGAGAGGCCAGGGAGGGTGAGAGAGATCAGGGGTGAGTGACGCAGGGGGGCGAGAGAGACCACGGGGCAATGAGAGAGACTGGGGCGAGAGGAACCGAAGGGTGAGAGAGAGACCGGGTGCAAGAGAGAACAGAGGCAAGAGAGACTGGGGGTGGGGGGGGGGGGGTGCGGTGAGAGAGATGGTGGTGGGGGGAGGGTGAGAGAGTCCGGGGGCGAGAGAGAACAGGGGCGAGAGAGACCGGGGTGGAGGGGGGTGATAGAGACGGTAGGGGGGAGGGTGAGAGAGTCCGGGGTCAAGAGAGACCAGGGTCGAGAGAGAACAGGGACAAGAGAGACCCAGGGGGTGAGAGAGATCGAGGGGAGAGAGAGATCCGGAGAGATGAGAAACCAGATGTGAGAGAGACCGGGGCGATGAGAGACTGGGGAGAGTTAGAGACCAGGGGGTGAGAGAGATCGGGGAGAGTTAGAGACCAGTGGGTGAGAGAGACTGGGGAGAGTTAGAGACCGGGGGGTGAGAGAGACCGGGGAGAGTTAGAGACCGGGGGCGAGAGAGACCGGGGAGAGTTAGAGACCGGGGGCGAGAGAGACCGGGGAGAGTTAGAGACCGGGGGCGAGAGAGAGACTGGGGAGAGTTAGAGACCGGGGTGATGAGAGACCGGGGAGAGTTAGAGACCAGGGGGCGAGAGAGAGACTGGGGAGAGATAGAGACCAGGGCGCGAGAGAGAATGGGGAGAGTTAGAGACGAGGGGTGAGAGAGACTGGGGAGAGTTAGAGACGAGGGGCGAGAGAGACCGGGGAGAGTTAGAGACCGGGGGGGTGAGAGAGACTGGGGAGAGTTAGAGACGAGGGGCGAGAGAGACTGGGGAGAGTTAGAGACGGGGGGCGAGAGAGACCGGGGAGAGTTAGAGACCGGGGGCGACAGAGACCGGGGAGAGTTAGAGACCAGGGGGCGAGAGAGATTGGGGAGAGTTAGAGACCAGGGGGTGAGAGAGATTGGGGAGAGTTAGAGACCGGGGGGTGAGAGAGACTGGGGAGAGTTAGAGACCAGGGGGTGAGAGAGATTGGGGAGAGTTAGAGACCGGGGGGTGAGAGAGATTGGGGAGAGTTAGAGACCAGGGGGTGAGAGAGACTGGGGAGAGTTAGAGACCAGGGGGTGAGAGAGATTGGGGAGAGTTAGTGACCAGGGGGTGAGAGAGACCGGGGAGAGTTAGAGACCGGGGAGAGTTAGAGACAGGGGGTGTGAGAGAGCGGGGAGAGTTAGAGACCAGGGGGTGAGAGAGATTGGGGAGAGTTAGAGACCGGGGGCAAGAGAGACCGGGGCGAGTTAGAGACCAGGGGGTGAGAGAGACTGGGGAGAGTTAGAGACCGGGGGGTGAGAGAGACCGGGGAGAGTTAGAGACCGGGGGGTGAGAGAGACCGGGGAGAGTTAGAGACCAGGGGGTGAGAGAGACTGGGTAGAGGTAGAGACCGAGGGGTGAGAGAGATTGGGGAGAGTTAGAGACCGGGGGGTGAGAGAGATTGGGGAGAGTTCGAGACCGGGGGGTGAGAGAGACCGGGGAGAGTTAGAGACCAGGGGTGAGAGAGACTGGGGAGAGTTAGAGACAGGGGGTGAGAGAGATTGGGGAGAGTTAGAGACCGGGGGCGAGAGAGACCGGGGAGAGTTAGAGACTGAGGGCGAGAGAGACCGGGGAGAATTAGAGACGGGGGGTGAGAGAGACTGGGGAGAGTTAGAGACCGAGGGGTGAGAGAGACTGGGGAGAGTTAGAGACCGGGGGGTGAGAGAGATTGGGGAGAGTTAGAGACCGGGGGGTGAGAGAGACCGGGGAGAGTTAGAGACCGAGGGCGAGAGAGACCGGGGAGAGTTAGAGACCAGGGGGTGAGAGAGACTGGGGAGAGTTAGAGACCGGGGGGTGAGAGAGACCGGGGAGAGTTAGAGACCGGGGGGTGAGAGAGACCGGGGAGAGTTAGAGACCAGGGGGTGAGAGAGACTGGGGAGAGGTAGAGACCGAGGGGTGAGAGAGATTGGGGAGAGTTAGAGACCGGGGGGTGAGAGAGATTGGGGAGAGTTCGAGACCGGGGGGTGAGAGAGACCGGGGAGAGTTAGAGACCAGGGGTGAGAGAGACTGGGGAGAGTTAGAGACAGGGGGTGAGAGAGATTGGGGAGAGTTAGAGACCGGGGGCGAGAGAGACCGGGGAGAGTTAGAGACTGAGGGCGAGAGAGACCGGGGAGAATTAGAGACGGGGGGTGAGAGAGACTGGGGAGAGTTAGAGACCGAGGGGTGAGAGAGACTGGGGAGAGTTAGAGACCGGGGGGTGAGAGAGATTGGGGAGAGTTAGAGACCGGGGGGTGAGAGAGACCGGGGAGAGTTAGAGACCGAGGGCGAGAGAGACCGGGGAGAGTTAGAGACCAGGGGGCGAGAGAGAGCGGGGAGAGTTAGAGACCGGGGGCGAGAGAGACCGGGGAGAGTTAGAGACCGGGGGGTGAGAGAGACTGGGGAGAGTTAGAGACTGAGGGCGAGAGAGACCGGGGAGAGTTAGAGACCGGAGGGTGAGAGAGAGACCGGGGAGAGTTAGAGACCAGGGGGTGAGAGAGACCGGGGAGAGTTAGAGACCGGAGGGTGAGAGAGAGACCGGGGAGAGTTAGAGACCAGGGGGTGAGAGAGACTGCGGAGAGTTAGAGACCGAGGGGTGAGAGAGATTGGGGAGAGTTAGAGACCGGGGGGTGAGAGAGACTGCGGAGAGTTAGAGACGGGGTGGTGTGAGAGACTGGGGAGAGTTAGAGACCAGAGGGGAGAGAGAGACCGGGGAGAGTTAGAGACTGAGGGCGAGACAGACTACGGAGAGTTAGAGACCAGGGGGTGAGAGAGACTGGGGAGAGTCAGAGACTGAGGGCGAGAGAGACTGCGGAGAGTTAGAGACCAAGGGGTGAGAGAGACTGGGGAGAGTCAGAGACTGAGGGCGAGAGAGACCGGGGAGAGTTAGAGACCAGGGGGTGAGAGAGACTGCGGAGAGTTAGAGACCAGGGGGTGAGAGAGACTGGGGAGAGTCAGAGACCAGGGGGTGAGAGAGACTGCGGAGAGTTAGAGACTGGGGGCGAGAGAGACCGGGGAGAGTTAGAGACGGGGTGGTGAGAGAGACTGGGGAGAGTCAGAGACCGGGGGTGAGAGAGACCGGGGAGAGTCAGAGACCGGGGGTGAGAGAGACCGGGGAGAGTTAGAGACCAGGGGGTGAGAGAGACCGGGGAGAGTCAGAGACCGGGGGGTGAGAGAGACCGGGGAGAGTTAGAGACAGGGGGTGTGAGAGACCGGGGGCGTGAGAGACCGGGGGTGTGAGAGACAGGGGGTGTGAGAGACCGGGGGGTGTGAGAGACCGGGAGTGAGAGAGAGACCGGGGGTGTGAGAGACCTAGGGTGTGAGAGACCGGGGGTGTGAGAGACAGGGGGTGTGAGAGACCTAGGGTGTGAGAGACCGGGGGTGTGAGAGACAGGGGGCGTGAGAGACCGGGGGCGTGAGAGACCGGGGGTGTGAGAGACCGGGGGTGTGAGAGAGACCGGGGGCGTGAGAGACCGGTGGTGTGAGAGACCGGGGGTGTGAGAGACCGGGGGCGTGAGAGACCGGTGGTGTGAGAGACCGGGGGTGTGAGAGACCGGGGGTGTGAGAGAGACCGGGGGCGTGAGAGACCGTTGGTGTGAGAGACCGGGGGCGAGAGAGAGACCGGGGGTGTGAGAGACCGGGGGTGTGAGAGACCGGGTGTGTGAGAGACCGGGGGCGAGAGAGAGACCGGGGGTGTGAGAGACCGTTGGTGTGAGAGACCGGGAGTGTGAGAGACTGGGGGCGAGAGAGAGACCGGGGGTGTGAGAGACCGGGGGTGTGAGAGACCGGGTGTGTGAGAGACCGGGGGTGTGAGAGAGGGGGGGTGAGAGAGACCGGGGGTGTGAGAGACCGGGGGCGAGAGAGAGACCGGTGGTGTGAGAGACCGGGGGTGTGAGAGACCGGGGGTGTGAGAGACCGGGGGTGAGAGAGACCGGGGGTGAGAGAGACCGGGGGCGAGAGAGAGACCGGGGGTGTGAGAGACCGGGGGTGTGAGAGACCGGGGGTGAGAGAGACCGGGGGCGAGAGAGAGACCGGGGGTGTGAGAGACCGGGGGTGTGAGAGACCGGGGGTGTGAGAGAGGGGGGGTGAGAGAGACCGGGGGTGTGAGAGACCGGGGGCGAGAGAGAGACCGGTGGTGTGAGAGACCGGGGGTGTGAGAGACCGGGGGCGTGAGAGACCGGGGGCGTGAGAGACCGGGGGCGTGAGAGACCGGGGGTGTGAGAGACCGGGGGTGTGAGAGAGACCGGGGGTGTGAGAGATCGGGGGTGTGAGAGACCGGGGGCGAGAGCGACCGGGGGCGTGAGAGACCGGGGGTGTGAGAGACCGGGGGTGTGAGAGAGACCGGGGGTGTGAGAGATCGGGGGTGAGAGAGACCGGGGGCGAGAGAGACCAAGGGCGTGAGAGACAGGGGGCGAGAGAGACCGGTGGTGTGAGAGACCGGGGGTGTGAGAGACCGGGGGCGTGAGAGACCGGGGGCGTGAGAGACCGGGGGCGAGAGAGACCGGGGGTGTGAGAGACCGGGGGTGTGAGAGACAGGGGGTGAGAGATACCGGGGGTGAGAGAGACCGGGGGTGAGAGAGACAGGGGGTGTGAGAGACCGGGTGTGTGAGAGACAGGGGGTGTGAGAGACCGGGGGCGTGAGAGACCGGGGGTGTGAGAGACCGGGGGTGTGAGAGACTGGGGGTGTGAGAGACAGGGGGTGAGAGAGACCGGGGGTGAGAGAGACAGGGGGTGTGAGAGACCGGGGGCGAGAGAGACCGGGGGTGTGAGAGACAGGGGGTGTGAGAGACAGGGGGTGTGAGAGACAGGGGGTGTGAGAGACAGGGGGTGTGAGAGACCGGGGGCGAGAGAGACCGGGGGTGTGAGAGACCGGGGGTGAGAGAGACCGGGGGTGAGAGAGACCGGGGTGTGAGAGACCGGGGGTGTGAGAGACCGGGGGTGTGAGAGACCGGGGGCGAGAGAGACCGGGGGCGAGAGAGACCGGGGGTGTGAGAGACCGGGGGTGTGAGAGACCGGGGGCGAGAGAGACCGGGGGTGTGAGAGACCGGGGGTGTGAGAGACCGGGGGTGTGAGAGACCGGGGTGGTGGGGATGAGAGAGAGTGGGGGTGGGAGAGACTGGGGGTGACAAGACAGACTGGGGGTGATGAGAGAGGCTGGGGGTGGAGAGAAAGACCGGGTCGAGAGATACCGGGGGAGAGAGACCGGGGTTGACGAGATCTGGGTGCCTGAGAGACCGGGGACAAGAGAGAGACCAGGGGTGATGAGAGAAGGGTTGACAAGAGAGACTGTTGGTGACAAGATAGACCGGGAGCGAGAGTGAGAGTGAGACCGTGGTGAGAAGGAGACTGGGGGCGAAAGAGATTGGGGAGAGTTAGTGACCAGGGGGTGAGAGAGACCGGGGAGAGTTAGAGACCGGGGAGTGAGAAAGACCGGGGAGAGTTAGAGACAGGGGGTGTGAGAGACCGGGGAGAGTTAGAGACCAGGGGGTGAGAGAGATTGGGGAGAGTTAGAGACCGGGGGCAAGAGAGACCGGGGAGAGTTAGAGACCAGGGGGTGAGAGAGACTGGGGAGAGTTAGAGACCGGGTGGTGAGAGAGACCGGGGAGAGTTAGAGACCGGGGGGTGAGAGAGACCGGGGAGAGTTAGAGACCAGGGGGTGAGAGAGACTGGGGAGAGGTAGAGACCGAGGGGTGAGAGAGATTGGGGAGAGTTAGAGACCGGGGGGTGAGAGAGATTGGGGAGAGTTAGAGACCGGGGGGTGAGAGAGACCGGGGAGAGTTAGAGACCGGGGGCGAGAGAGACTGGGGAGAGTTAGAGACCGGGGGTGAGAGAGACTGGGGAGAGTTAGAGACAGGGGGGTGAGAGAGATTGGGGAGAGTTAGAGACCGGGGGCGAGAGAGACCGGGGAGAGTTAGAGACTGAGGGCGAGAGAGACCGGGGAGAATTAGAGACGGGGGGCGAGAGAGACCGGGGAGAGTTAGAGACCGGGGGGTGAGAGAGACCGGGAAGAGTTAGAGACCAGGGGGTGAGAGAGACTGGGGAGAGTTAGAGACCGGGGGGTGAGAGAGACCAGGGAGAGTTAGAGACCGGGGGGTGAGAGAGAGACCGGGGAGAGTTAGAGACCAGGGGGTGAGAGAGACCGGGGAGAGTTAGAGACCGGAGGGTGAGAGAGAGACCGGGGAGAGTTAGAGACCAGGGGGTGAGAGAGACTGGGGAGAGTCAGAGACTGAGGGCGAGAGAGACTGCGGAGAGTTAGAGACCAAGGGGTGAGAGAGACTGGGGAGAGTCAGAGACTGAGGGCGAGAGAGACCGGGGAGAGTTAGAGACCAGGGGGTGAGAGAGACTGCGGAGAGTTAGAGACCAGGGGGTGAGAGAGACTGGGGAGAGTCAGAGACCAGGGGGTGAGAGAGACTGCGGAGAGTTAGAGACTGGGGGCGAGAGAGACCGGGGAGAGTTAGAGACGGGGTGGTGAGAGAGACTGGGGAGAGTCAGAGACCGGGGGTGAGAGAGACCGGGGAGAGTCAGAGACCGGGGGTGAGAGAGACCGGGGAGAGTTAGAGACCAGGGGGTGAGAGAGACCGGGGAGAGTCAGAGACCGGGGGGTGAGAGAGACCGGGGAGAGTTAGAGACCGGGGGGTGTGAGAGACCGGGGGCGTGAGAGACCGGGGGTGTGAGAGACAGGGGGTGTGAGAGACCGGGGGGTGTGAGAGACCGGGAGTGAGAGAGAGACCGGGGGTGTGAGAGACCTAGGGTGTGAGAGACCGGGGGTGTGAGAGACAGGGGGTGTGAGAGACCTAGGGTGTGAGAGACCGGGGGTGTGAGAGACAGGGGGCGTGAGAGACCGGGGGTGTGAGAGACCGGGGGTGTGAGAGACCGGGGGTGTGAGAGACCGGTGGTGTGAGAGACCGGGGGTGTGAGAGACCGGGGGTGTGAGAGAGACCGGGGGCGTGAGAGACCGTTGGTGTGAGAGACCGGGGGCGAGAGAGAGACCGGGGGTGTGAGAGACCGTTGGTGTGAGAGACCGGGAGTGTGAGAGACTGGGGGCGAGAGAGAGACCGGGGGTGTGAGAGACCGGGGGTGTGAGAGACCGGGGGTGTGAGAGACCGGGTGTGTGAGAGACCGGGGGCGAGAGAGAGACCGGGGGTGTGAGAGACCGTTGGTGTGAGAGACCGGGAGTGTGAGAGACTGGGGGCGAGAGAGAGACCGGGGGTGTGAGAGACCGGGGGTGTGAGAGACCGGGTGTGTGAGAGACCGGGGGTGTGAGAGAGGGGGGGTGAGAGAGACCGGGGGTGTGAGAGACCGGGGGCGAGAGAGAGACCGGGGGTGTGAGAGACCGGGGGTGTGAGAGACCGGGGGTGAGAGAGACCGGGGGCGAGAGAGAGACCGGGGGTGTGAGAGACCGGGGGTGTGAGAGACCGGGTGTGTGAGAGACCGGTGGTGTGAGAGACCAGGGGTGTGAGAGACCGGGGGTGTGAGAGAGGGGGGGTGAGAGAGACCGGGGGTGTGAGAGACCGGGGCGAGAGAGAGACCGGTGGTGTGAGAGACCGGGGGTGTGAGAGACCGGGGGCGTGAGAGACCGGGGGCGTGAGAGACCGGGGACGTGAGAGACCAAGGGCGTGAGAGACCGGGGGTGTGAGAGACCGGGGGTGTGAGAGACCGGGGGTGTGAGAGACCGGGGGCGAGAGAGACCGGGGGCGAGAGAGACCGGGGGCGAGAGAGACCGGGGGTGTGAGAGACCGGGGGTGTGAGAGACAGGGGGTGAGAGATACCGGGGGTGTGAGAGACCGGGGCTGAGAGAGACCGGGGGCGAGAGCGACCGGGGGCGTGAGAGACCGGGGGCGTGAGAGACCGGGGGTGTGAGAGACCGGGGGTGTGAGAGAGACCGGGGGTGTGAGAGATCGGGGGTGAGAGAGACCGGGGGCGAGAGAGACCAAGGGCGTGAGAGACAGGGGGCGAGAGAGACCGGTGGTGTGAGAGACCGGGGGTGTGAGAGACCGGGGGCGTGAGAGACCGGGGGCGTGAGAGACCGGGGGCGAGAGAGACCGGGGGTGTGAGAGACCGGGGGTGTGAGAGACAGGGGGTGAGAGATACCGGGGGTGAGAGAGACCGGGGGTGAGAGAGACAGGGGGTGTGAGAGACCGGGTGTGTTAGAGACAGGGGGTGTGAGAGACCGGGGGCGTGAGAGACCGGGGGTGTGAGAGACCGGGGGTGTGAGAGACCGGGGGTGTGAGAGACTGGGGGTGTGAGAGACAGGGGGTGAGAGAGACCGGGGGTGAGAGAGACAGGGGGTGTGAGAGACCGGTGGCGAGAGAGACCGGGGGTGTGAGAGACAGGGGGTGTGAGAGACCGGGGGTGTGAGAGACAGGGGGTGTGAGAGACAGGGGGTGTGAGAGACCGGGGGTGAGAGAGACCGTGGGTGAGAGAGACCGGGGGTGTGAGAGACCGGGGGCGAGAGAGACCGGGGGTGTGAGAGACCGGGGGTGAGAGAGACCGGGGGTGAGAGAGACCGGGGTGTGAGAGACCGGGGGTGTGAGAGACCGGGGGTGTGAGAGACCGGGGGCGAGAGAGACCGGGGGCGAGAGAGACCGGGGGTGTGAGAGACCGGGGGTGTGAGAGACCGGGGGCGAGAGAGACCGGGGGTGTGAGAGACCGGGGGTGTGAGAGACCGGGGGTGTGAGAGACCGGGGTGGTGGGGATGAGAGAGAGTGGGGGTGGGAGAGACTGGGGGTGACAAGACAGACTGGGGGTGATGAGAGAGGCTGGGGGTGGAGAGAAAGACCGGGTCGAGAGATACCGGGGGAGAGAGACCAGGGTTGACGAGATCTGGGTGCCTGAGAGACCGGGGACAAGAGAGAGACCAGGGGTGATGAGAGAAGGGTTGACAAGAGAGACTGTTGGTGACAAGATAGACCGGGAGCGAGAGTGAGAGTGAGACCGTGGTGAGAAGGAGACTGGGGGCGAGAGAGAGGGGGTGACAAGACAGACCGGGTACAAGAGAGACTGGGGTTGAAGAGAGACTGGGGGCAACGAGAGACCGGGGGCAACGAGAGAGATCAGGGGCAAGAGAGACTGGGGCGATGAGAGACCGGGGGCAACAAAAAAGACCGGGGGGCAAGAGAGACCGGGGGAAATGAGAGAGCGGGGGCGATGAGAGACAGGGAGCGAGAGAGAGACTGGGGGACGAGAGAGAGACCAGGGGCGAGAAAGAGAGAGTCCCAGGGCAGCAAGAGAGACCGGGTGCGAGAGAGACCAGGGGCAAGAGTGAGACCGGTGGGGTGGGATGAGAGAGAGACCGGGGGCACGAGAGAGAGAGAGTCAAGGGGTGAGAGTGACTGGGGCGAGAGAGGGGTTCACAAGAGAGACCGGGGCGATGAGATAAACCGGGTGCGAGAGAGAGACTGTGGCAAGAGAGAGAGAGACCGGGGCGATAAAGACCAGGAATGATAGAGACCGGGGGTGAGAGAGCGACCGGGGGGGGTGGGTGGGGTGGGGGAAGAGACCAAGGGCGAGAGAGAGGGGTTCACGAGAGAGACTGGGGCAACAAGACAGAACGGGGGCAAGAGAGAGACTGTAGCGAGAGAGAGAGAGAGAGACTCGGGGCGATAGAGACCCGTGGCAAGAGAGAGACCGGGGGCAAGAGGAACCGGGGCGAGAGAGATCAGGTGTGACCAGAGCCCGGGTGCAATGACAGACCGAGAGCGATGAGAGACGGGGTTGAGAGACCAGTGGCAATGAGAGACAGGGAGTGAGAGAGACCAGGGGTGAGACAGAGACCGGGGGAGATAAGAGAGACCAGGGATGAAGAGAGAGACTGGGTCGAGAGAGAGGGGTTAATGAGAGAGACTGGGGGCGAAGAGAGACCGGGGGCCAGAGAGAAACCGGGGGCGAGAGAGAGACCAGGAGGGTGAGAGAGAGACCAAGGGCGTGAGAGAGAGAACAGGGAGTGCGAGGTAGACTGGGGGCGATAGAGACCGGGGGCGAGAAAGAGACTGAGGGTGAGAGAGAAACCGGGGGCAAAGGGGACCGCGGGTGAGAGAGAGGGGTTCACAAGAGAGACCGCGGTGACAAGTCAGACCGGGTGCGGGAGTGAGAGACTGGGGAGGCAAGAGAGAGACCAGGGACGATCAAGATCAGGGACGAGAGAGACCCGGGGAGATAAGAGAAACTGGGGATGATGAGAGAGACTGGGGGCGAGAGAGAGGGGGGTTGACGAGAGAGACCAGGGGCGAGAGACAGAGACAGGGCAAAGAAAGACCGGGGGCAGCGAGAGAGACCGGGGGCAAGACAGACCGGAGATGAGACAGACCGGGGGGCGAGAGAGAGACCGCGGGTGAGAGAGAGCGGGGGCGAGAGAGAGGGGTCCACAAGAGAGACTGGGGCAACAAGACAGACAGGGGACAAGGGAGAGACCGTGGCGAGAGAGAGAGAGACCGGGGGGCGATAGAGACCAGTGGCAAGAGAGAGACCGGCGGTGGGGGGGGGGTGGGGTGCGAGAGAGAGACTGGGGCAGATAAGAGAGACGGGGGTGATGCGAGAGACCGGGAGCGAGAGAGAGAGAGACAGAGGGGGGGGGGTGAGAGAGAGAGAGACAGGGGGGCGAGAGAGAGAGAGAGAGAAGGGGAGGGGAAGCAAGAGAGGGACCGGGGGAGATTAGAGAGACCGGGGGTGACGAGAGACCAGGGGGCGACAAGAGAGACTGGGGGGGTGAGAGAGACTGGGGGGGGCCGAGCGAGACCGGGGAAGCGAGAGAGACCGGGGGCGAGAGAGACTGGGGGGGTGAGAGAGACCCGGGGGTGACAAGAGACCGGGGGTGAGAGAGACCGGGGGCGAGAGAGAGAAACCGGGGGCGAGAGAGAGAGACCAGGGGCGAGAGACTGGGGCAGGCAAGAGAGACCAGGGGAGGCGAGAGAGACCGGGGGTGGGGGGGGGCAAAAGATACTGGGGGCAAGAGAGATTGGGGTGGAGAGAGACCCGGGGGTGACGAGAGACCAGGGACAACGAGAGAGACCGGGGGCGAGAGAGACAGGGGACGAGAGTGAGACCGGGGGCGAGAAAGACACCGGGGGCGAGAAAGAGAGATCGGGGGTGAAGTGAGACCGGGGGCGAGAGAGAGGGGTTGTCAAGAGAGACCGGGACGACAAGACAGACTGGGGGTGAGAGAGAGAGACGGGGGTGGCGGCGAGAGAGAGAGAGATGGGGAGAGGTGCGAGAGAGAGACAGAGGGGCAAGAGAGAGACCGGGGGTAAGAGAAAGACCAG
This sequence comes from Chiloscyllium punctatum, assembly GCF_047496795.1. Classification (NCBI taxonomy): domain Eukaryota; kingdom Metazoa; phylum Chordata; class Chondrichthyes; order Orectolobiformes; family Hemiscylliidae; genus Chiloscyllium; species Chiloscyllium punctatum. Next base: position 53,033,633 of record NC_092785.1, read on the forward strand.
GGGCGGCGAGAGAGACCGGGGGCAAGAAAGACCGGGCTGAGAGACTGTGTGTGACGAGAGAGCGGGTCGATGAGAGACTGAGGGCGATGAGACACCAGGGGGTGAGAGGTGACAGAGACCAAGGATGAGAGAGACCGGCGGTGAGAGAGACTGAGGGGGACAGAGAGCGGGGGCGAGAGAGAGGGTGACAGAGAGCGGGGGACGAGAGAGATCAAGGGAGAAGGGAGACAGGAGGCAAGACATCGGGGGTGACAAGAGACCGGGGGCAAAAAGAGAGACTTGGGGCAAGAGAGACCGGGAGTGAGAGAGACCGGGGGCAAGAGGGACCGGGGTAGGGGGATGGGGGTGTGAGAGAGACCGGAGCGACAAGAGACCATAGGCAAAGAGAGAGAACTGGGGCGAGAGAGACCGGGGGCAACGAGGGAGACCAGTGAGGAGAGAAACAGGGGGTGACAAGAGATCGGGGGCAATGAGAGAGAACGGGGTCGAGAGAGACCCAGAGCAAGAGACCGGGGATGATGAGAGACCGGGGCCGTTTAGAGACCAGGTGGTGGGGGGGGGTGGTGGTGGTAAATGACACCGGGGGACGAGGGAGACGGGGGGTGAGAGAGACCGGGGGTGAGAGAGACCGGGGGTGAGAGAGACCGGGGGTGAGAGAGACCGGGGGTGAGAGAGACCGGGGGCGAGAGAGACCGGGGGTGAGAGAGACCGGGGGTGAGAGAGACCGGGGGTGAGAGAGACCGGGGGACGAGGGAGACGGGGGCCGCCTGAGAGACCAGGAGTGAGTGAGACCAGAGGCGAGAGAGCCCAGGGGTGACAAGAGACCCGGGGGTGCCAAGAGAGACCGGGGCTGACGAGAGACTGGAGGTGACGAAAGACCCGGGGGTGACGAGAGAGACTTGGGGCGAGAGAGACCGGGGGTGCGAGAGAGAGAGAGACAGAGACCAGGGGTGATGTGAGAGTCCGGGGAGCGAGAGAAATCAGGGACGAGAGAGACCGGGAGCAATGAGAGCGACCGGGGGCGAGAGAGAGAGAGAAAGGGAGCGAGAGAGACATGGGGTGAAGAGAGAGACAGGGGGTGAAGAGAGAGACGGGGGGCGACGAGACAGATCGGGGGCGACGAGAGAGACCGGGGGCGACGAGAGAGACCGTGGCGAAAGAGAGACGGGGGCGAGAGAGACACCGGGGGCGGTGAGAGAGAACAGGCACGAGAAAGATCAGGAGTGAGAGACCGGGGTTGACGAGAGATCAGGGGCGATGAGAGTCCGGGGGGTAGAGAGAATGGGGGCGAGAGAGTCCGAGGGCGATGAGAGAGGCTGGGAGTGATAAGGGAGACCGGGGGTGTGAGAGAAACTGGGGACGAGAGAGACAGGGGGGTGCCTGAGAGAGCGGGGGTGTGAGAGACCGGAGGGTGTGAGAGAATGGGGGCGAGAGAGTCCGAGGGCGATGAGAGAGGCTGGGAGTGATAAGGGAGACCGGGGGTGTGAGAGAAACTGGGGACGAGAGAGACAGGGGGGTGCCTGAGAGAGCGGGGGTGTGAGAGACCGGAGGGTGTGAGAGAATGGGGGCGAGAGAGTCCGAGGGCGATGAGAGAGGCTGGGAGTGATAAGGGAGACCGGGGGTGTGAGAGAAACTGGGGACGAGAGAGACAGGGGGGTGCCTGAGAGAGCGGGGGTGTGAGAGACCGGAGGGTGTGAGAGAATGGGGGCGAGAGAGTCCGAGGGCGATGAGAGAGGCTGGGAGTGATAACGGAGACCGGGGGTGTGAGAGAAACTGGGGACGAGAGAGACAGGGGGGTGCCTGAGAGAGCGGGGGTGTGAGAGACCGGAGGGTGTGAGAGAATGGGGGCGAGAGAGTCCGAGGGCGATGAGAGAGGCTGGGAGTGATAACGGAGACCGGGGGTGTGAGAGAAACTGGGGACGAGAGAGACAGGGGGGTGCCTGAGAGAGCGGGGGTGTGAGAGACCGGAGGCGAGATAGACCAGGAGTGACGAGAGACAAGGGGGTGCTGAGAGCAACCGGGGCGCAAGAGAACGGGGGTGATGAGAGACCGGGGGCGAGAGAGACCGCGGGCGTGAGACCGGCAATGACGAGAAACCGAGGGGGCGAAAGAGAGGGGTTGACAAGAGAGACTGGGGCGACGAGACAGACTGGGAGCGTGAGTGAGACCGTGGCGAGATGGTGACCGGGGTGAGAGACCGGGGATGACGAGCGATCGGGGGCAACGAGAGACTGGGGGCGACAGTAGAGACCGGGGGCGAGAGAAAGTGGGGTCAAGAGAGACCAAGGGCGAGAGAGAGACCGGGAGCGAGAGAGGCCGGGGAGAGAGAGAGGCCAGGTGTGAGAGAGACAGTGAGAGACAAGACAGACCGGGGGCGAGAGAGACTGTGGGCTAGAGAGACCGGGGGCAAGACACTGTGGGTGACGAGAGACCGGGGGGCGACAAGAGAGACCAGGGGGGGTGAGAGAGACTGGGGGGGGCCGAGCGAGACCGGGGAAGCGAGAGAGACCGGGGGCGAGAGAGACTGGGGGGTGAGAGAGACCCGGGGGTGACAAGAGACCGGGGGTGAGAGAGACCGGGGGCGAGAGAGAGAAACCGGGGGCGGGAGAGAGAGACCAGGGGCGAGAGACTGGGGCAGGCAAGAGAGACCAGGGGAGGCGAGAGAGACCGGGGGTGGGGGGGGTAAAAGATACTGGGGGCAAGAGAGATTGGGGTGGAGAGAGACCCGGGGGTGACGAGAGACCAGGGACAACGAGAGAGACCGGGGGCGAGAGAGACAGGGGACGAGAGTGAGACCGGGGGCGAGAAAGAGAGATCAGGGGTGAAGTGAGACCGGGGGCGAGAGAGAGTCCGGGGCCAAGAGAGACCAGGGGCGAGAGAGACCGGGGGTGAGAGAGACCGGGAGTGAGAGACACCGGGGGAGAGAGAGAACATGGGCGAGAGAGACCGGGGGCGAGAGAGAGTCCAGGGCCAAGAGAGACCGGGGGCGAGAGAGACCGTGGGTGAGAGAGACCGGGAGCGAGAGACACCGGGGGTGAGAGAGAACAGGGGCGAGAGAGACCGGGGGCGAGAGAGAGTCCGGGGCCAAGAGAGACCGGGGGTGAGAGAGACCGGGGGTGAGAGAGAGTCCGGGGCCAAGAGAGACGGGGTGACGAGAGAGACCGTGGGCGAGAGACAGCGGGGGTGAGAGGTAACAGGGGCGAGAGAGAGACCGGGAGCGAGAGACACCGGGGGTGAGTGAGAACAGGGGCGAGAGAGACCGGGGGTGAGAGAGAGTCCGGGGCCAAGAGAGACGGGGTGACGACAGAGACCGGGAGCGACAGAGACCGGGGGTTAGAGGTAACAGGGGCGAGAGAGAGACCAGGAGTGAGAGAGAACGGGGACGAGAGACACCGGGGGTGAGAGAGAACAGGGGCGAGAGAGAGACCGGGGGTGAGAGAGAACAGGGGCGAGAGACACCGGGGGTGAGAGAGAACAGGGGTGACAGAGAGACCAGGAGCGAGAGAGAGAGACCGGGGGCGAGAGAGACCGGGGAGCGAGAGAGGCAGGGAGCAATGAGACAGACGGGGGGTGAGAGAGACTGTGGGCGAGAGAGACTGGGGGGCAACAAGGGAGACCAGGGGCGAGAGAGACAGGGGACGAGAGTGAGACCGGGGGCGAGAAAGACACCGGGGGCGAGAAAGAGAGATCGGGGGTGAAGTGAGACCGGGGGCGAGAGAGAGGGGTTGACAAGAGAGACCGGGGGTGAGAGAGACAGGGGACGAGAGTGAGACCGGGGGCGAGAGAGACACCGGGGGCGAGAAAGAGAGATCGGGGGTGAGAGAGACAGGGGACGAGAGTGAGACCGGGGGCGAGAAAGACACCGGGGGCGAGAAAGAGAGATCAGGGGTGAAGTGAGACCGGGGACGAGAGAGAGTCCGGGGCCAAGAGAGACCGGGGGCGAGAGAGACCGGGGGTGAGAGAGACCGGGGGCGAGAGACACCGGGGGTGAGAGAGAACAGGGGCGAGAGAGAGACCGGGAGTGAGAGACACCAGGGGCGAGAGAGAGTCCAGGGCCAAGAGAGACCGGGGGCGAGAGAGGCCGGGGGCGAGAGAGGCCGGGGGCGAGAGAGACCGGGGGCGAGAGAGGCTGGGTGCGAGAGAGGCCGGGTGTGAGAGAGGCCGGGTGCGAGAGAGGCCGGGGATCGAGAGAGGCCGGGTGCGAGAGAGGCCGGCGATCGAGAGAGGCCGGGTGCGAGAGAGGCCGGGGGCGAGAGAGGCCGGGTGCGAGAGAGGCCGGGGGCGAGAGAGGCCGGGTGCGAGAGAGGCCCGGGATCGAGAGAGGCCGGGTGCGAGAGAGGCCGGGGGCGAGAGAGGCCGGGGGCGAGAGAGGCCGGGGGCGAGAGAGGCCGGGGGCGAGAGAGACTGTGGGCGAGAGAGACCGAGTGTGAGAGGGACCAGGGGTGAGAGAGAGTCCTGGGGTGAGAGAGGGGGTAACGAGAGAGACCGGGGGTGAGAGAGGGGGTAACGAGAGAGACCGGGGATGAGAGAGGGGGTAACGAGAGAGACCGGGGGTGAGAGAGGGGGTAACGAGAGAGACCAGGGATGAGAGAGGGGGTAACGAGAGAGACCGGGGGGTGAGAGAGACTCGGGGTGAGAGAAACCGTGGACAAGAGAGAGAGACTGGGGGCAAAGAGAGACGAGGGCGAGAGAGACCGGGAGCTAGAGACTGACTGGGGGGCGAGAGAGACTGGGGGTGAGAGAGACCAGGGGCGAGACTCCGGGGGTGATGAGAGACCGGGAGTGAGAAAGAGCGGGGGGTGAGAGTAACCAGGGGGTGAGAGAGAAACTGGGGAGCAAGAGACGGGTTTAGAGAGAGACTGGGGGGCTAGAGAGAATGGGGGCAAGAGAGAGAGAGAGAGAGAGGGGACAAAGAGAGACAGGGGGCGAGAGAGGCCGGATGCGAGAGAGACAGTGAGCGATGAGACAGACCGGGGGCAAGAGAGACCAGGGGTCAGAGAGACCGTGGGCAAGAGAGAGAGAGAGAGACAGGAGGCGAGAGAGACTGGGGGCGAGAGACAGTCCTGGGGCGAGAGAGAGGGGGTGACAAGAAAGACCGGGGGGGTGAGAGAGACCGGGGGCAAAGAGAGACAGGGGGCGAGAGAGACCGGGGGCAGCGAAAGAGACCAGGGGCTAGAGAGAGACCAGGGGGTGAGAGAGACCGGGGACGAGAGAGACTGTGGGCGAGAAAGACCGGGGGTGAGAGTGACCGGGGGTGAGAGTGACCGGGGACGAGAGAGGCCGATAAGCGAGAGAAGTCGGGTGCGAGAGAGACAGGAAGCGACGAGACAGACCGGGGGCAAGAGAGGCTGTGGGTGAGAGAGACCAGGGGCTGAGAGAGACCGGGGGCGAGAGAGATCGTGGGTGGGGGGGGGGGGGGGGAGAGCAAAAGAGACCGGGGAGGGCTGAAAGACACCGGAGGCAAGAGAGATTGGGAGTGAGAGAGACCAGGGAGGGGGCGAGAGAGATCGGGGGCGAGAGAGGCTGGGGGCGATGACAGAGTCCGGGGGCGAGAGAGACCGGAGGGTGAGAGAGACTGGGCGCAAATGAGAGATCGGGGGGCAAGAGAGACCGCGGGTGAGAGAGACTGGGGTGATGAGAGACCGAGGGTGAGAGAGACTGGGGGTGACAAGAGACAGGGTGGTCGAGAGAGACCAGGATCGACGAGAGAGTCTGGGGGCGAGAGAGAGACCGGGGGCGACAAAAGACCGGCAGCGAGAGACACCAGGGGCAGCGAGAGAGAATGGGGGTGAGACAGACCAGGGTGGGGGGGACGAGAGAGAGAGACCGGGGGGGGCGAGAGAGACAGGGGGTTGAGAGAGACCGGAGGTGAGAGAGACCGGGGGTGATGAGGGAGACCGGGGGTGAGACAGACTGGGGACGACGAGAGAAACCAGGGGCGAGAGAGACCGGAGGTGAGAGAGACTGGGGGCAAGAGAGAAGGGGTGACGAGGGTGACCGGGGGAGAGACAGACCAGGGATGAGACAGACCGGGGGCAACGAGAGAGACTGGGGATGAGAGAGTCGGGGCAACAAGGGAGACCGGGGTGACGAGGGAGACCGGGGGCGAGAGTGACCGGGGGAGACGAGGGAGACCGGGGGGGGGGTGGGGGTGGGGGGGCTGGGGAGGCAAGAGTGACCGGCGACGAGAGTGACCGGGGGCAAGAGAGACTGGGAGAGATAAGAGAGATCGGGGGCGACATCAGAGGCCGGGGGTGGGAGAGAGTCCGGGTGTGAGAGAGAGACTGGGGTGAAAAGAGATACTGGGGCAAGAGAAACCAGGGGCGAGAGAGAGAGTGGGTGACCAGCAACCGGGGGAGGCGAGAGAGACCAGGTGAGAGGGAGACCGGAGGACCAGAGAGAGCGAGGGGCGAGAGAGATAGAGGGCACGAGAGACTGGGAGCTAGGAGAGAGAGACCGGGGGTGAGCATAACCGGGGGCGAGAGAGAGACCGGGGGTGATGAGAGAGACCGGGGGCGAGAGAGAGACCAGGGGCGATGAGAGAGACCGGGGGTGAGAGAGAGACCAGGGGCGATGAGAGAGACCGGGGGTGAGAGAGAGACCAGGGGCGATGAGAGAGACCGGGGGTGATGAGAGAGACCGGGGGCGAGATAGAGACCAGGGGCGATGAGAGAGACCGGGGGTGAGAGAGAGACCAGGGGCGATGAGAGAGACCGGGGGTGAGAGAGAGACCAGGGGCGATGAGAGAGACCGGGGGTGAGCGTAACCGGGGGTGAGAGAGAGACCAGGGGCGATGAGAGAGACCGGGGGCGAGAGAGAGACCAGGGGCGAGAGAGAGACCAGGGGCGATGAGAGAGACCGGGGGCGAGAGAGAGACCAGGGGCGATGAGAGAGACCGGGGGCGAGAGAGAGACCAGGGGCGAGAGAGAGACCAGGGGCGATGAGAGAGACCGGGGGCGAGAGAGAGACCAGGGGCGATGAGAGAGACCGGGGGTGAGAGAGAGACCAGGGGCGATGAGAGATACCGGGGGCGAGAGAGAGACCAGGGGCGATGAGAGAGACCGGGGGCGAGAGAGAGACCAGGGGCGAGAGAGAGACCAGGGGCGATGAGAGAGACCGGGGGCGAGAGAGAGACCGGGGACGAGAGAGAGACCGGGGACGACGAGAGGCCAGGGGCAATGAGAGACCGGGGACAATGAGAGAGAGGGAGGGGCGAGAGAGCCCGGGGGCGATGAGAGACCAGGGGTGACAAGAGAGACTGCGGGCAAGAGCGACCGGGGCGAGAGAGAGACCAGGGTCGAGAGAGAGACCGGGGACGACGAGAGGCCAGGGGTGACAAGAGAGACTACGGGCAAGAGCGACTGGGGGTGATGAGACAGACCGGGGGCGATAGAGAGACCAGGAGCAAGAGAGAGATGGGGTGGGCGAGAGAGACCGGGGGGACACGAGACCAGGGGCAACGAGAGAGACCGGGACAAGAGAGTCTGGGGTCGAGAAAGACCTGGTGGGGCGAGAGAGACCAGGGGCGAGAGACACTGGGGGCGACAAGAGAGACCGGGGGTGGGCGAGAGGGAAAGGGGGTGAGAGAGAGACTGGGGTCAAGAGGGAGGGGATGATGAGAGAGACCAGGGGCGAGAGAGCCCGGGGGGGGGTGCGAGAGTGACAGGGGGTGAGAGAGACCGGGGGTGAGAGAGAGAGACCGGGGGTGAGAGAGAGACCGGGGGTGAGAGAGACTGGGAGCGAGAGAGACCGGAGGTGAGAGAGAGGGGGGGTGAGAGACCGGGGGAGAGAGGGAGAGACCGGGGGTGAGAGAGAGGGGGGATGAGAGAGAGAGACCGGGGGTGAGAGAGAGGGGGGGTGAGAGAGACCAGGGGAGAGAGAGAGAGACCGGGGGTGAGAGAGACCGGGGGAGAGAGAGAGAGAGACCGGGGGTGAGAGAGAGAGACCGGGGGTGAGAGAGACCAGGGGAGAGAGAGAGAGACCGGGGGTGAGAGAGAGACCGGGGGTGAGAGAGACCGGGGGAGAGACAGACCGGGGGAGAGAGAGAGAGAGACCGGGGGTGTGAGAGACCGGGGGTGAGAGAGACCGGGGGCGTGAGAGAGACCGGGGGAGAGAGAGAGAGACCGGGGATGAGAGAGAGAGACCGGGGGTGAGAGAGACCGGGGGTGAGAGAGAGAGACCGGGGGTGAGAGAGACCGGGGGTGAGAGAGAGAGACCGGGGGTGAGAGAGAGGGGGGGTGAGAAAGACCGGGGGAGAGAGAGAGAGACCGGGGGTGAGAGAGAACGGGGGAGAGATAGAGAGACCGGGAGCGAGAGAGACTGGGGATGAGAGAGAGGGCTTGACGAGAGAGACTGGGTGCACGAGAGACTGGGGGCAAAAGAGACCAGGGGGGTGAGAGACCGGGGGGGAGAGAAAACAGGGGCAAGAGAGACCGGGGGCGAAGAGAAAACAGTGGCAAGAGAGACCAGGGGCAAAGAGAGAGAGCGGGGTGAGAGAGACGGGGGTGGGGGAGAGAGACCGGGGGCGAGACCAGGGAGGTTGCGAGAGATCGGGTACAAGAGAGACCGGGGGCAAGAGATCGGGGGCAACGAGAGACTGGGCCTGATGAGAGAGAGGGGGTTGACGAGAGAGACCGGGGCAACAAGAGAGACCGGGGGAGAGAGAGACCGGGGTGGAGAGTGACGGCGACGAGAGAGACTGGGGGGTGAGAGAGGCCAGGGGCAAGAGAGACTGGGGGAAAGAGAGACCGGGAGAGATAAGAGAGACCGGGGGCGAGAGAGAGAGACCGGGAGCTAGGAGAGAGACCAGGGGCAACGGGAGAAGCCGGGGGCAAGTGATACCGGGAGCGAGAGAGAGACCGGGGGCAATGAGAGAACAGGGGCAAGAGAGACCGGGGGAGAGAGAGAGAGCGGGGGTGAGAGAGACCGGAGGGGGGGCGAGAGAGGGGGGGTGAGAGACCGGGGACTAGAGAGCATGGGGGAGAGAGAGAGAGACCGGGTTTGAGGAGAGACCAGGGGCGAGAGACACCGGGGATGACAAGAGAGACCTCAGAAAGTGCTCCCTCAATACCTCAGATAGTCCTTCCCTCAATACCTCAAAACGTGCTCCCTCAATACCCAAAAAGTGCTCCCTCAATACCTCAGAAAGTGCTCCCTCAATATCTTAGAAAGTGCACACTCTATATGTCAGAAATTAGTCCCTCAGTACCTCAGGTAGTGCTTCCTCAGTACGTCAGATAGTGCACCCTCTATACCTCATAAAGTGCTCCCTCAATACCTCAGATAGTCCTTCCCTCAATACCTCAAAAAGTGTTCCCTCAATACTTCAGAATGTGCTGCCTCAGTAACTCAGAAAGTGCTTCCTCAGTACATCAGATAGTGCTTCCTCAATACCTCAGAAAGTGCTCCCTCAATACCTCAGAAAGTGCTTCCTCAGTACATCAGATAGTGCTTCCTCAATACCTCAGAAAGTGCTCCCTCAATTCCTCAGAAATTGCTCTCAGTACCTCATAAAGTGCTCCCACAATAACACAAATAGTGCTTCCTCAAATACCTCAGATATGCCACCACAATACCTCAGAAAGTGTCCCTCAGTACACCAGATAGTGCTTCCTCAGGACCTCAGATAGTGCTTCTTCCATACCGCAGATAGATGTCCCCCCATACATCACATAGTGCTGCCTAAGTACATCAGATAGTGTTTCCTCGGTACCTCAATTAGTGCTTCCTCAAAACCTCAGACGTAATCCTTCAATACCCCAGATAGCGCTTCCTCAATACCTCAGGAAGTGCTCCTTCAATGCCTCAGAAAGTGCTCCCTCAGTACCTCAGAAACTACTTGCCCAATACCTCAGAAGGAGCTCCCTCAATACCTCAGAAAGTGCTCTCTCAATTCCTCAGAAAGTGCTCGCTCAATACCTCAGATAGTGCTTCCTCAACACTCAGAAATTGCTTCCTCAATACCTCAGATAATGCTCCCTCAGTACCTCAGATAGTACTTCATCAGTACATCAGATAGTGTTTCTTTAATACCTCAGATAGTGCTTCCACAGTACCTCAGATTTGCTACCTCAATGCCTCAGAAAGTGCTCCCTCAGTATCTCAGAAAGTGCTCTCTCAGTCCCTCAGAAACTGCTCCCTCAATACCTCAGATAGTACTCCCTCAATACCTCAGATAGTGCACTCTCAATACCTCAGAAAGTGCTCCCTCAATACCTCAGATTGTACTTCGTCAGTATATTAGATAGTGTATCCTCAATACCTCAGAAAGTGCGCCCTGAATACCTCAGATAGTGCACCCTCAATATGTCAGAACGTGCTCCCTCAATACCTCAGAAAGTGGTCACTCAATGCCACAGATAGCGGTCCCTCACTACCTTAGAAAATGCTCCCTCAATACCTCAGTTAGTGCTTCCTCAATACCTCAGATAGTGCTTCCTCAGCACTACAGATAGTGCACCCTCAATACCTCAGAAAGCACTCTCTCAATACCTGATAAGTAGCTCCCTCTATACCTCAGAAAGTACTCCCTCAGTACCTCAGATTGTGCTTCCTCCATCTGTCAGATAGTGCACACCCAATACCTCAGAAAGTGCTCCTTCAATACCTCAGATAATGCCTCCTCTGTCCCTCAGATAGTGCACACCCAATACCTCAGAAGGTGCTCCCTCAATACCTCAGAAAGTACTCCCTCAATACTTTAGATAATGCTCGCACAATAACACATAAAGTGCTCCCTCAATACCTCAGATAGTGCTGATTTAATACCTTAGAAAATGCACACTCTATAAGTCAGAAATTGCTCCCTCAGTACCTCAGATGGTGCTTGCTCAATACCTAGGAAAATGCTCCCTCAATACCTCAGAAAGTGCTCCCTCAATCCTGAGTTAGTCCATCCCTTAATACCTCATAAAATGCTCCCTCAATACGTCAGAAAGTGCTCCCTCAATACTTCAGACAGTGCTGCCTCAGTACCTCAGATAGTGCTTCCTCAATAGCTCAGATAGTGCACCCTCAGTACCTCAGAAAGGGCTCCCGCAATACCTCACATAGTGCTCCCTCAGTACTCAGATAGTGCTTCCTCAATACCTTAGATAGTGCTCCCTCAGTACTCAGATAGTGCTTCCTCAGTTCCTCAGAAAGTGCTCCCTAAATACTTCAGAATGCGCTGCCTCAGTACCACAGAAACTGGTCCCGCAGTACCTCAGATAGTGCTCCCTCATTACCTCAGAAATTGCTCTCCAAATTTCTCAGATTGTGCTTCCTCAACACATCAGAAAGGGCATCCTAAATACCTCAGAAGGTGCTCCCACAGTACTGATGAAAGTGCTCCCGCAATACCTCTGATAGTGCTCCCCCAATACCACAGAAAGTGCTTCCTCAGTACCTCAAATAGTGCTCCATCAATACCTCACATAGTACTACCTCAATACCTCAGAAAGTGCTTCCTCAATACCTCAGAATGTGCTGCCTCAGTGCCTCAGAAAGTACTACCTCAATATCTCAAGAAGTGCTCACTCAATACCTCAGAATGTGCTGCCTCAATATCTCAGAAAGTGCTCCCTCATTACCTCAGAAAGTGCTCCCCAAATTCCTCAGATAATGCTCCCTCAATACCTCAGATAATGCTCCCTCAATACCACAGAAAGTGCTTCCTCAGTACCTCAGGTAGTGCTCCATCAATACCTCAGATAGTACTACCTCAATACCTCAGAAAGCGCTCCCTCAATACCTCAGAATGTGCTGCCTCAGTACTTCAGAAAGTGCTCCCTCATTACCTCAGAAAGTACTCCCCAAATTCCTCAAATCGTGCTTATTCAGTACCTACGATAGTGCTTCCTCAGTGCCTCAGAAAGTGCTCCCTCAGTACCTCAGAAAGTGCTCCCTCAATACCTCAGAAAGTGCTCCCTCGATACCTCAGATAATGCCTCCTCTGTCCCTCAGATGGTGCACACCCAATACCTCAGAAGGCGCTCCCTCAATACCTCAGAAAGTGCTCCCTCAATACATCAGAAATGATCCCTCAATACCTCAAAAAGTGATCTGTCAGTATCTCAGAAAGTGCTGCCATAATAACTCAGATAGTGCTTCCTCAATACCTCAGATGTGCAAACACAATTTCTCAGAAAGTGCTCCCTCAGAAATCAGAAAGTGCTCTCTCTGTACTTCAGAAACTGCTCCGTCAATACCTCACATAGTGTTTCTCCAATACCTTAGGAAGCTCTGCCCCACTACCTCAGACAGTGCTCCCTCAATACCTCAGATAATTCTGCCTCAATACTACAGAAAGTGCTCCCGCAATACCTCAAAATGTGCTACCTCAATACCACACTGTGTTCCCTCAATTCCTCAGATCGTGCTCCATCAATACCTCAGAAAGTGCTCACTTAGTGCCTCAGATAGTGTTCCCTCAATACCTTAGAAAGTGCTCCCTCAATACCTCAGATAGTGCATCCTCAATACCTCAGGAAGTGCTCCCTCAATACCTCAGATAGTGCATCCTCAATACCTCAGGAAGTGCTCCCTCAATACCTCAGAATGTGCTCCATCAATGCCTCAGAAAGTGCTGCCTCAACACCTCAGATAGTGCTCCCTCAATACCTCAGAAAGTGTTCCCACAATACCTCAGAGATTGCTCCCTCACCACCTCTGGAACTGCTCCCTGAATACATTAGAAAGTGATCCTTCAATACCTCACAAAGTGCTCTGACAGTACCTCAGAAAGTGTTGCCACAATACTTCTGTATTTCAGTACTTCAGGTGGTGTTTCCTCAGTACCTCAGATAGTGCTTCCACAGTACCTCAGATAGTGCTCCCTCAGTACCTCAGATAGTGCTCCCTCCATACCTCAGATAGTGCTTCCTCAATACCTCAGCCATGATCCCTCAATACCTCAGATAATGCTTCCTCAGTACCTCAGACAGTGCTTCCTCAATACCTCAGAATGTGCTGCCTCAGTGCCTCAGAAAGTACTACCTCAATATCTCAAGAAGTGCTCACTCAATACCTCAGAATGTGCTGCCTCAATACCTCAGAAAGTGCTCCCTCATTACCTCAGAAAGTGCTCCCCAAATTCCTCAGATAATGCTCCCTCAATACCTCAGATAATGCTCCCTCAATACCACAGAAAGTGCTTCCTCAGTACCTCAGGTAGTGCTCCATCAATACCTCAGATAGTACTACCTCAATACCTCAGAAAGCGCTCCCTCAATACCTCAGAATGTGCTGCCTCAGTACTTCAGAAAGTGCTCCCTCATTACCTCAGAAAGTACTCCCCAAATTCCTCAAATAGTGCTTATTCTGTACCTCCGATAGTGCTTCCTCAGTACCTCAGAAAGTGCTCCCTCAATACCTCAGAAAGTGCTCCCTTGATACCTCAGATAATGCCTCCTCTGTCCCTCAGATGGTGCACACCCAATACCTCAGAAGGCGCTCCCTCAATACCTCAGAAAGTGCTCCCTCAATACATCAGAAATGATCCCTCAATACCTCAAAAAGTGATCTGTCAGTATCTCAGAAAGTGCTGCCATAATAACTCAGATAGTGCTTCCTCAGTACCTCAGATAGTGCTCCCTCCATACCTCAGATAGTGCTTCCTCAATACCTCAGCCATGATCCCGCAATACCTCAGATAATGCTTCCTCAGTACCCAGATAGTGCTTCCTCAATACCTCAGAAAGTGCTCCCTCAGTACCTCAGATAGTACTTCCTCAGTACCACAGATAGTGCTCCCTCCATACCTCAGAAAGTGCTCCCTCAGTACCTCAGATAGTGCTCCCTCAATACCTCAAAAACTACTTGCTCAATACCTCAGACGGAGATCCTTCAATACCTCAGAATGGGCTCTCTCAATACCTCAGATAGTGCACCCTCAGTACATCAGAAATTGCTCCCTCGATAACTCAGAAAATGCCTCCTCTGTCCCTCAGATAGTGCACACCCAATACCTCAGAAGGTGCTCCCTCAATAGCTCAGAAAGTGCTCCCTCAATACTTTCGATACTGCTCCCACAATACCACAGAAAGTGCTCCCTCAATACCTCAAATAGTGCTCACTCAATACCTTAGAAAATGCACACTTTATATGTCAGACATTGTTCCCTCAATACCACAGATAGTGTTTCCTCAGTACGTCAGATAGGGCACCCTCTATAGACAGATCTGCCTCAATACCTCAGAAAGTGCTCCCTCTGTACCTCAAATAGTGCTTCCTCAGTACATCAGATAATGCTTCCTCAATACCTCAGAAAGTGCTCCCTTGATACCTCAGATAATGCCTCCTCTGTCCCTCAGATGGTGCACACCCAATACCTCAGAAGGCGCTCCCTCAATACCTCAGAAAGTGCTCCCTCAATACATCAGAAATGATCCCTCAATACCTCAAAAAGTGATCTGTCAGTATCTCAGAAAGTGCTGCCATAATAACTCAGATAGTGCTTCCTCAGTACCTCAGATAGTGCTCCCTCCATACCTCAGATAGTGCTTCCTCAATACCTCAGCCATGATCCCGCAATACCTCAGATAATGCTTCCTCAGTACCCAGATAGTGCTTCCTCAATACCTCAGAAAGTGCTCCCTCAGTACCTCAGATAGTACTTCCTCAGTACCACAGATAGTGCTCCCTCCATACCTCAGAAAGTGCTCCCTCAGTACCTCAGATAGTGCTCCCTCAATACCTCAAAAACTACTTGCTCAATACCTCAGACGGAGATCCTTCAATACCTCAGAATGGGCTCTCTCAATACCTCAGATAGTGCACCCTCAGTACATCAGAAATTGCTCCCTCGATAACTCAGAAAATGCCTCCTCTGTCCCTCAGATAGTGCACACCCAATACCTCAGAAGGTGCTCCCTCAATAGCTCAGAAAGTGCTCCCTCAATACTTTCGATACTGCTCCCACAATACCACAGAAAGTGCTCCCTCAATACCTCAAATAGTGCTCACTCAATACCTTAGAAAATGCACACTTTATATGTCAGACATTGTTCCCTCAATACCACAGATAGTGTTTCCTCAGTACGTCAGATAGGGCACCCTCTATAACTCAGACAGATCTGCCTCCATACCTCAGAGAGTGCTTCCTCAGTACCTCAAATCGTGCTTCCTCAAAACCTCAGAAAGTGCTCCCTCTGTACCTCAAATAGTGCTTCCTCAGGACATCAGATAATGCTTCCTTAATACCTCAGAAAGTGCTCCCTCAATACCTCAGATAATGCTCCCTCAATACCTTAGACTGTGCTCCCTCTATACCTCAGAAAGTGCTCCCTAATAACTCAGATAGTGCTTCCTCAATACCTCAGAAAGTGCTCCCTCAATACCTCAGAAAGTCCTCCCTCAGTACATCAGATAGTGCTTCCTCAATACCTCAGATAGTGCTCCCTCAGTACCTCAGATAGTACTTCCTCAGTACCACAGATAGTGCTCCCTCCATACCTCAGAAAGTGCTCCCTCAGTACCTCAGATAGTGCTCCCTCAATACCTCAAAAACTACTTGCTCAATACCTCAGACGGAGATCCTTCAATACCTCAGAATGGGCTCTCTCAATACCTCAGATAGTGCACCCTCAGTACATCAGAAATTGCTCCCTCGATAACTCAGAAAATGCCTCCTCTGTCCCTCAGATAGTGCACACCCAATACCTCAGAAGGTGCTCCCTCAATAGCTCAGAAAGTGCTCCCTCAATACTTTCGATACTGCTCCCACAATACCACAGAAAGTGCTCCCTCAATACCTCAAATAGTGCTCACTCAATACCTTAGAAAATGCACACTTTATATGTCAGACATTGTTCCCTCAATACCACAGATAGTGTTTCCTCAGTACGTCAGATAGGGCACCCTCTATAGACAGATCTGCCTCAATACCTCAGAAAGTGCTCCCTCTGTACCTCAAATAGTGCTTCCTCAGTACATCAGATAATGCTTCCTTAATACCTCAGAAAGTGCTCCCTCAATACCTCAGATAATGCTCCCTCAATACCTTAGACTGTGCTCCCTCTATACCTCAGAAAGTGCCCCCTCAATACCTCAGAAAGTCCTCCCTCAGTACATCAGATAGTGCTTCCTCAATACCTCAGAAAGTGCTCCCTCTATACCTCAGAAACTGCTCTCTCAATACATGAGAAAGTGATCCCTTAATATCTCAGAAAGTGCACTGTCAGTGCCCAGAAATTGTTCCCACAATAACTCAGATAGTGCTTCCTCAATACCGCAGATAGATCTCACTCCATACCTCAGATAGTGCATCCTCAGTTCCTCAGAAAGTGCTCCCTCAGTACCTCAAAAAGTGCTCCCTCAATACCTCAGATAGTGGTCCCTCAGTACCTCAGATAGTGCTTTGTCAGTACATCAGATAGTGGTCCCTCAGTACATCAGATAGTGCTTTGTCAGTACATCAGATAGTGATTCCACAATACCTCAGAAAGTGCTCCCTGAATATGTCAGATGGTGCTTCCACAGTATCTCAGGTTAATGCATCATCAATACGTCAGAAAGTGCTCCCTCAATACCTCAGAAACTGCTTCCTCAGTACCTCAGAAAGTGATCCATCAATACCCCAGATAGTACTCCCTGAATACCTCAGAAAGTGCTCCCTCAATACTTCATATAGTGCACCCTCATTAACTAGGATAGTGCTTCCTAAGCAGCTCAGAACATGCGCCCTCAATACCTCAGAAAGTGCTTCCACAATACCTCATATAGTGCTTCCTCAGTACCTCAGATAGTGCTTCCTCAGTACCTCAGAACATTATGCCTCAATACCTCAGATAGTGCTTCATTAGTAACTCAGACAGTGCTTCCTAAATACCTCAGGAAGTGCTCCCGCAGTAACTCAGATAGTGTACCCTCAATACCGCAGATAGTGCTCCCTCAATACCTCAGAAACTACTTCTTCAATACCTCAGAAGGAGCTCCCTCAAAGTCTCAGAAATGGCTGCACAATAACTCAGATAGTGCTCCCTCAATACCTCAGAAATTGCTCCCTTAATGCCTCAGAAATTGCTCCCTCTATACCTCAGAAAGTGCTCCCTCAATATCTCAGAAATTGCTCTCTCAATACTTCAGAAAGTGCTCCCTCAATAACTCAGATAGAGCACCCTCAGTACCTCAGAAATAGCTCCCTCAAGACCTCAGAAAGTGCTCCCTCAATACCTCAGATAGTGCACCCTCAATTCCTCAGAAAGTGCTCGCTCAATACCTCAGATAGTGCTTCCTCAACACTCAGAAATTGCTTCCTCAATACCTCAGATAGTGCTCCCTCAGTACCTCAGATAGTACTTCATCAGTACATCAGATAGTGTTTCTTTAATACCTCAGATAGTGCTTCCACAGTACCTCAGATTTGCTACCTCAATGCCTCAGAAAGTGCTCCCTCAGTATCTCAGAAAGTGCTCTCTCAGTCCCTCAGAAACTGCTCCCTCAATACCTCAAATAGTACTCCCTCAATACCTCAGATAGTGCACTCTCAATACCTCAGAAAGTGCTCCCTCAATACCTCAGATTGTACTTCGTCAGTATATTAGATAGTGTATCCTCAATACCTCAGAAAGTGCGCCCTGAATACCTCAGATAGTGCACCCTCAATATGTCAGAACGTGCTCCCTCAATACCTCAGAAAGTGGTCACTCAATGCCACAGATAGCGGTCCCTCACTACCTTAGAAAATGCTCCCTCAATACCTCAGTTAGTGCTTCCTCAATACCTCAGATAGTGCTTCCTCAGCACTACAGATAGTGCACCCTCAATACCTCAGAAAGTACTCTCTCAATACCTGATAAGTAGCTCCCTCTATACCTCAGAAAGTACTCCCTCAGTACCTCAGATTGTGCTTCCTCCATCTGTCAGATAGTGCACACCCAATACCTCAGAAAGTGCTCCTTCAATACCTCAGATAATGCCTCCTCTGTCCCTCAGATAGTGCACACCCAATACCTCAGAAGGTGCTCCCTCAATACCTCAGAATGTACTCCCTCAATACTTTAGATAATGCTCGCACAATAACACATAAAGTGCTCCCTCAATACCTCAGATAGTGCTGATTTAATACCTTAGAAAATGCACACTCTATAAGTCAGAAATTGCTCCCTCAGTACCTCAGATGGTGCTTGCTCAATACCTAGGAAAATGCTCCCTCAATACCTCAGAAAGTGCTCCCTCAATCCTGAGTTAGTCCATCCCTTAATACCTCATAAAATGCTCCCTCAATACGTCAGAAAGTGCTCCCTCAATACTTCAGATAGTGCTGCCTCAGTACCTCAGATAGTGCTTCCTCAATAGCTCAGATAGTGCACCCTCATTACCTCAGAAAGGGCTCCCGCAATACCTCAGATAATGCTCCCTCAATACCTCAGATAATGCTCCCTCAATACCACAGAAAGTGCTTCCTCAGTACCTCAGGTAGTGCTCCATCAATACCTCAGATAGTACTACCTCAATACCTCAGAAAGCGCTCCCTCAATACCTCAGAATGTGCTGCCTCAGTACTTCAGAAAGTGCTCCCTCATTCCCTCAGAAAGTACTCCCCAAATTCCTCAAGTGGTGCTTACTCAGTACCTCCGATAGTGCTTCCTCAGTGCCTCAGAAAGTGCTCCCTCAGTACCTCAGAAAGTGCTCCCTCAATACCTCAGAAAGTGCTCCCTCGATACCTCAGATAATGCCTCCTCTGTCCCTCAGATGGTGCACACCCAATACCTCAGAAGGCGCTCCCTCAATACCTCAGAAAGTGCTCCCTCAATACATCAGAAATGATCCCTCAATACCTCAAAAAGTGATCTGTCAGTATCTCAGAAAGTGCTGCCATAATAACTCAGATAGTGCTTCCTCAATACCTCAGATGTGCAAACACAATTTCTCAGAAAGTGCTCCCTCAGAAATCAGAAAGTGCTCTCTCTGTACTTCAGAAACTGCTCCGTCAATACCTCACATAGTGTTTCTCCAATACCTTAGGAAGCTCTGCCCCACTACCTCAGACAGTGCTCCCTCAATACCTCAGATAATTCTGCCTCAATACTACAGAAAGTGCTCCCGCAATACCTCAAAATGTGCTACCTCAATACCACACTGTGTTCCCTCAATTCCTCAGATCGTGCTCCATCAATACCTCAGAAAGTGCTCACTTAGTGCCTCAGATAGTGTTCCCTCAATACCTTAGAAAGTGCTCCCTCAATACCTCAGATAGTGTATCCTCAATACCTCAGGAAGTGCTCCCTCAATACCTCAGAATGTGCTCCATCAATGCCTCAGAAAGTGCTGCCTCAACACCTCAGATAGTGCTCCCTCAATACCTCAGAAATTGTTCCCACAATACCTCAGAGATTGCTCCCTCAGTACCTCTGGAACTGCTCCCTGAATACATTAGAAAGTGATCCCTCAATACCTCACAAAGTGCTCTGACAGTACCTCAGAAAGTGTTCGCACAATACTTCTGTATTTCAGTACTTCAGGTGGTGTTTCCTCAGTACCTCAGATAGTACTTCCTCAGTACCACAGATAGTGCTCCCTCCATACCTCAGAAAGTGCTCCCTCAGTACCTCAGATAGTGCTCCCTCAATACCTCAAAAACTACTTGCTCAATACCTCAGACGGAGATCCTTCAATACCTCAGAATGGGCTCTCTCAATACCTCAGATAGTGCACCCTCAGTACATCAGAAATTGCTCCCTCGATAACTCAGAAAATGCCTCCTCTGTCCCTCAGATAGTGCACACCCAATACCTCAGAAGGTGCTCCCTCAATAGCTCAGAAAGTGCTCCCTCAATACTTTCGATAATGCTCCCACAATACCACAGAAAATGCTCCCTCAATACCTCAAATAGTGCTCACTCAATACCTTAGAAAATGCACACTTTATATGTCAGACATTGCTCCCTCAATACCACAGATAGTGTTTCCTCAGTACGTCAGATAGTGCACCCTCTATAACTCAGACAGATCTGCCTCCATACCTCAGAGAGTGCTTCCTCAGTACCTCAAATCGTGCTTCCTCAATACCTCAGAAAGTGCTCCCTCTGTACCTCAAATAGTGCTTCCTCTGGACATCAGATAATGCTTCCTTAATACCTCAGAAAGTGCTCCCTCAATACCTCAGATAATGCTCCCTCAATACCTTAGACTGTGCTCCCTCTATACCTCAGAAAGTGCTCCCTAATAACTCAGATAGTGCTTCCTCAATACCTCAGAAAGTACTCCCTCTATACCTCAGAAACTGCTCTCTCAATACATGAGAAAGTGATCCCTTAATATCTCAGAAAGTGCACTGTCAGTGCCCAGAAATTGTTCCCACAATAACTCAGATAGTGCTTCCTCAATACCGCAGATAGATCTCCCTCCATACCTCAGATAGTGCATCCTCAGTTCCTCAGAAAGTGCTCCCTCAATACCTCAGATAGTGGTCCCTCAGTACCTCAGATAGTGCTTTGTCAGTACATCAGATAGTGGTCCCTCAGTTCATCAGATAGTGCTTTGTCAGTACATCAGATAGTGATTCCACAATACCTCAGAAAATGCTCCCTGAATATGTCAGATGGTGCTTCCACAGTATCTCAGGTTAATGCATCATCAATACGTCAGAAAGTGCTCCCTCAATACCTCAGAAACTGCTTCCTCAGTACCTCAGAAAATGATCCATCAATACCCCAGATAGTACTCCCTGAATACCTCAGAAAGTGCTCCCTCAATACTTCATATAGTGCACCCTCATTAACTAGGATAGTGCTTCCTAAGCAGCTCAGAACATGCGCCTTCAATACCTCAGAAAGTGCTTCCTCAATACTTCATATAGTGCTTCCTCAGTACCTCAGATAGTGCTTCCTCAGTACCTCAGAACATGATCCCTCAATACCTCAGAAAGTACTCCCTCAGGACCTCAGATAGTGCTTCCTCAGTACCTCAGAACATGATGCCTCAATACCTCAGATAGTGCTTCATTAGTAACTCAGACAATGCTTCCTAAATACCTCAGGAAGTGCTCCCGCAGTAACTCAGATAGTGTACCCTCAATACCGCAGATAGTGCTCCCTCAATACCTCAGAAACTACTTCTTCAATACCTCAGAAGGAGCTCCCTCAAAGTCTCAGAAATGGCTGCACAATAACTCAGATAGTGCTCCCTCAATACCTCAGAAATTGCTCCCTTAATGCCTCAGAAATTGCTCCCTCTATACCTCAGAAAGTGCTCCCTCAATATCGCAGAAATTGCTCTCTCAATACCTCAGAAAGTGCTCCCTCAATAACTCAGATAGAGCACCCTCAGTACCTCAGAAATGGCTCCCTCAAGACCTCAGAAAGTGCTCCCTCAATACCTCAGATAGTGCACCCTCAATTCCTCAGATAGTGCACCCTTAATACTGCAGAAAGTGCTTCCTCAGTACCTCAGAAAGTCCTCCATCAGTACCTCAGATAATGCTCCCGCAGGACCGAAGGTAGTGCTTCCTCAGGACCTCAGAAAGTGCTCCGTCAGCAGCTCAGATCGTGCTGCCTCAGTACCTCAGATAATGCTCCCTCAGCACTCTGAAGGTGCTTCCTCAATAGTTCAGAAAGTGCATCCTCAGAACCACAGATAGTGCTCCCTCAATACCTCAGAAAGGTCTCCCTCAGTACCTCAAGATAGTGCACCCTCAGTACCTCAGAAATTGCTCAATCAATACCACAGATACTGCTCCCTCAGTACCTCAGGTAGTGCTTCGTCAGTGTTTCCTCAATACCTCAGAAAGTGTGCCCTGAATAACTCAGATAGTGCTTCCACAGTACGTCAGATATTATACCCTCAATATGTCAGATAGTGCTCCCTCAATACCTCAGATAGTGCTCCCTCAATACCTCAAAACGTGAACCCTCCATAGCTCAGATAGTGCTTCCTCGGTACCACAGATAATACACCCTCAAAATGTCAGATAGTGCTCCCTCAATACATCAGAAAATAGTCGCTCATTAACTGAGAAAGAACTCCCTCAATACCACAGAAAGTGCACTCTCAGTACAACAGAAAATGCTGTCTCAAACCTGAGGAAGTGCTCCTTTAAAAACTGAGCTAGTGCTTCCTCAGTATCACAGATAGTGCACCCTCAATACCTCAGAATGTGCTCCCTCAATGCCACAGATAGTGCACCCTCAGTACCACAGGAAGTGCTTCCTCAGTACCTCAGAATCGCTCCCTCAGTACCTCAGAAAGTGCTCCCTCAGTACCTCAGATAATGCTCACTCAGTACCACAGGTAGTACTTCCTCACGACCGCAGACAGTGCTCCATCAATACCTCAGATAGTGCTGCTTCAGTACCTCAGATAGGGCAACCTCAGTACCTCAGAGAGTGTTCCCTCTATACCTCAGATAGTGCACCTTGAGTATCTCAGAAAGTGCTCCCAAACTACCTCAGATAGTGCAAACTCAATATCTCAGATAGTACACCCTCAATACCTCAGAAAGTGCTCCCTCAGTACCTCAGAAACTGCTTCCTCAGTACCTCAGATAGTACTTCATCAATACATCAGATAGCACTCCCTCAATACCTCCGAAACAGCTCCCTCAATACCTCAGATAGTGAAATTTCAATAACTCAGATAGTGCTTCCTAAGTACCTCAGAAGGTCGTCCCTCAATACCTCAGAAAGTTCCCCCTCAATACTTTAGAAAATGCTCCACAATATCTCAGAAAGTGCTCACTCAATACCTCAGATATTGCTCACTCAATACCTTAGAAGGTTCACTCTCTACCTGTCAGAAATTGCTCCCTCAGTACCTCAGAAAGTGCTTCCTCAATACCTCAGAACGTGATCATTCAATACCTCAGATAGTACTTCCTCTGTACCTCAGATAGTGCTTCCTCAATACCTCAGAATGTGATCCCTCAATACCTCAGATAGTGCTTCCTCTGTACCTCAGACAGTCCTTCCTCAGTACCTCAGAGAGTGCTTCCTCAATTCGTCAGAACGTGATCCCGCAATACCTCAGATAGTGAACCCGCAGTACCTCAGATAGTGCTCCCTCAATACCTCAGAAAGTGCTCCCACAATACCTCCAAAAGTGCACCCTCAACACCACGGAAAGTGCTTCCTCAGTACCTGAGAAAGTGCTCCCTCAGTACCTCAGAAAATGCTCACTCAGTACCATTGATAATGCTCCCTCAGTACCACAGGTAGTGCTTCCTCAGTACCGACCATGTGCTCCATCAATACCTCAGATAGTGCTCCCTCAGTACCCAGATGGTGCTTCCTCAATACCTCAGAAAGTGCTCCCTCAATACCTCAGATAGTGCTTCCACAATACCTCAGAGAATGCTTCCTCATTGCCTCAAAACGTGATCCCGCAATACCTCAGATAGTGAACCCTCAATAACTCAGATAGTGCTCCCTCAATACCTCAGAAAGTGCTCCCTCATCAACTCACAATGTGCTCGCTCAGTCCCTCAGAAACTGCTCCCTCAATACATCAGAAAGTGCTCCCTCAATACCTCAGAAAGTGCTCTTTCAGTACCTCAGAACGTGCTCCCACAATAACTCAGATTGTCCTTCCTCAATACCTCGGATATGCTACATCAATACCTCAAAAAGTGCTCACTCAGTAACTCAGAAAGTGCTCTCTCTGTACTTCAGAAATTGCACCCTCAATACCTCAGATATTTCACCCTCAATACCTCAGATAGTGCTCCCTCAGTACTTAAGGTAGTGCTTCGTCAGTACATCAGTGTTTCCTCAATTCCTCAGAAAGTGCTCCCTGAATACCTCAGATAGTGCTTCCTCAGTACCTCAAATAGTGCTTCCACAGTACCAGAGATTGTGCTCCCTCAATACCTCAGAAAGTGCTCTCTCAAGCCTCAGGAAGTGCTCCCTCAAACCTAAGGAAGTGCTCCCTCAATACCGCAGAATGTGCTCCCTCAATACCTCAGAAAGTGTTCCCACAATACCTCAGAAATTGCTCCCTCAGTACCTCAGGAACTGCTCCCTCAATACATCAGAAAGTGATCCCTCAATACCTCAAAAAGTGCTCTGTCAGTACCTCAGAAAGTGTTGCCACAATACTTCTA
Source organism: Chiloscyllium punctatum (assembly GCF_047496795.1). Lineage (NCBI taxonomy): Eukaryota > Metazoa > Chordata > Chondrichthyes > Orectolobiformes > Hemiscylliidae > Chiloscyllium > Chiloscyllium punctatum. The sequence goes on from NC_092785.1 coordinate 53,057,649, forward strand.
TATTTCAGTACTTCAGGTGGTGTTTCCTCAATACCTCAGATAGTGCTTCCACAGTACCTCAGATAGTGCTTCCTCAGTACTTCAGAAAGTGCTCCCTCAGTACTTCAGATAGTGCTTCCTCAATACCTCAGCCATGATCCCTCAATACCTGAGATAATGCTTCCTCAGTACCTCAGACAGTGCTCCCTCCATACCTCAGAAAGTAATCCCTCAGTACATCAGATAGTGCGCCCTCAATACCTCAAAAACTACTTGCTCAATACCTCAGATGGAGATCCTTCAATACCTCAGAATGGGGTCTCTCAAACCTCAGGAAGTGCTCCCTCAAACCTAAGGAAATGCTCCCTCTATACCTCAGAAAGTGCTTCCTCAGTACCACAGATAGTGCAACCTTTATACGTCAGAACGTGCTCCCTCAGTACCTCAGAAAGTGCTTCCTCAATACCTCAGTACCTCAGATAATGCTCCCTCAGTACCGCAGAAAGTGCGCTGTCAATACCTCAGATAGTGCTGCTTCAGAACCTCAGATAGCGCTCTCTCAGTACCGCACAAAGTGCACCATCAATACCTCAGAAAGTGCTCCCTCAGTACCTCAGACAGTGCTTCCTCAGTACCGCAGAAAGTGCGCCGTCAATACCTCAGATAATGCCGCCTCACTACCTCAGATAATGCTCTCTCAGTACACAGATGGTGCTTCCTCAATACCTCAGAAAGTGCTCCCTCTCTACCTCAGATAGACCTTCCTCAGTACATCAGATAATGCTTCCACAATACCTGAGAAAGTGCTCCCTCAATACCTCAGAAACTACTTGCTCAATACCTCAGAAGGAGCTCCCTCAATACCTCAGATAGTGCACCCCCATTCCCTCAGATATTGATCCCTCAATACCTCAGAAAGTGCTCCCTCAATACGTCAAATAGTACACCCTCAATAACTCAGAAAGTGCACCCTCAATACCACATAGTGATTCCTCAGGACCTCAGAAAGTGCTCCCTCAATACCTCAGATAATGCTCCCTCAATGCCTCAGAAAGTGCTCCCTCGTTACCTCAGAAACTGCGTCCTCAGTCCCTCAGATAGTGCTCCATCAATACCCCAGGTAGTATTCCCTGAACACCTCAGAAAGTTCTCCCTCAATACCTCAGATAATGCTCCCTCAATGCCTCAGAAAGTGCTCCCTCATTACCTCAGAAACTGCTTCCTCAGTACCTCAGATAGTGCTCCATCAATACCCCAGGTAGTATTCCCTGAACACCTCAGAAAGTGCTCCTCCAATACCTCAGATTGTGCACCCTCAATAACTCAGATTGTGCTTCCTCAATACCTCAGAACGTGATCCCTCAATACCTCAGAACGTGATCCCTCAATACCTCAGAAAGTGCTCCCTCAATACTTTAGATATTGCTCCCACAATACCTCAGAAAGTACTCCCTCAATACCTCAGATAGTGCTTCCTTAGTAGCCCAGCTGGTGCTTCCTCAATACCTCAGAAAGTGCTAATCAATGCCACACAAAGTTGTCCCTCAATACCACACTAAGTGTTCCCTCAATTCCTCAGATAGTGTTCCCTCAATACCTTAGAATTTTTTCCCTCAATACTTCAGTTAGTGCTCCCTCAATACCTCAGATAGTGCTCCCTCAATACCTCAGAAAGTGCTCCCTCAGAACCTCAGAAACTGCTCCCTCAATCCATCAGAAAGTGATCCCTCAATACCTCAGAAATTGCTCTGTCAGTATCTCAGAAAGTGTTCCCTCAATATCTCAGAAAGTTTTCTCTCACTACCTCAGATAGTGTTTCCTCAGTACATCAGATAGTGCTTCCTCAATACCTCAGACTTGCTCTCTCGATACCTGAGATAGTGCTTCCTCAATACCTCAGAAAGTTCACCCTCAGTACCTCAGAAACTGCTCTCTCAATACATCAGAAATGATCCCTCAATACCTCAAAAAGTGCTCTGTCACTATCTCAGAAAGTGCTGCCACAATAACTTAGATAGTGCTTCCACAATACCTCAGATGTGCAAACACAATTTCTCAGAAAGTGCTCCCTCAGTACCTCAGAAACTGCTCCCTCAATACCTCACATATTGTTTCTCCAATACCTCAGGAAGCGCTGCCCCACTACCTCAGACAGTGCTCCCTGAATACCTCCGATAATTCTCCCTCAATATTACAGAAAGTGCTACCTCAATGCCAGGCAAAGTTGTCACTCAATACCACACTAAGTGTTCCCTCAATTCCTCAGATCGTGCTCCCACATACCTCAGAAAGTGCTCACTCAATGCCTTAGATAGTGTTCCCTCAATACCTTAGAAAGTGATCCCTCAATACCTCAGTTAGTGCTCCCTCAATACCTCAGATAGTGCATCCTCAATACCTCAGGAAGTGCTCCCTCAATGCCTCAGAACGTGCTCCCTCAATGCCTCAGAAAGTGCTGCCTCAAGACCTCAGATAGCGCTCCCTCAATACCTCAGAAAGTGTTATCACAATACCTCAGAAATTGCTCCCTCAGTACCTGAGGAACTGCTCCCTCAATACATTAGAAAGTGATCCCTCAATACCTCACAAAGTGCTCTGTCAGTACCTCAGAAAGTGTTCCCACAATACCTCAGAAAGTTTACTCTCAGTGCTTCAGATAGTGTTTCCTCAATACTTCAGATAGTGCTCCCTCAATACCTCAGCCGTAATTCCTCAAAACCTCAGATAGTGCTTCCTCAGTAACTCAGACAGTGCTTCCTCAAAACCTCAGAAAGTGCTCCCTCAGTACCTCAGATAGTACTTCCTCAGTGCCACAGATAGTGCTCCCTCCATACCTCAGAACGTGCTCCCTCAGTACCTCAGATAGTGCTCCCTCCATACCTCAGAACGTGCTCCCTCCATACCTCAGAACGTGCTCCCTCACTACATCAAAAACTACTTGCTCAGTACCTCAGACAGAGATCCTTCAATACCTCAGAATGGGCTCTCTCAATACCTCAGATAGTGCTCCCTCAATACCTCAGAAAGTGTTCCCACAATACCTCAGAAATTGCTCCCTCAGTACCTCAGGAACTGCTCTCTCAATACATCAGAAAGTGATCCCTCAATACCTCAAAAAGTGCTCTGTCAGTACCTCAGAAAGTGTTGCCACAATACTTCAGTATTTCAGTACTTCAGGTGGTGTTTCCTCAATACCTCAGATAGTGCTTCCACAGTACCTCAGATAGTGCTCCCTCAATACCTCAAAAACTACTTGCTCAATACCTCAGATGGAGATCCTTCAATACCTCAGAATGGGGTCTCTCAAACCTCAGGAAGTGCTCTCTCAAACCTCAGGAAGTGCTCCCTCAAACCTAAGGATGTGCTTCCTCTATACCTCAGAAAGTGCCCCCTCAGTACCTCAGAGAGTGCTTCCTCAGTACCACAGATAGTGCAACCTCAATACCTCTGTACCTCAGATAATGCTCCCTCAGTACCGCAGGTAGTGCATCCTCAGTACCACAGAAAGTGTGCCGTCAATACCTCAGATAATGCCGCCTCACTACCTCAGATAGTGCTCTCTCAGTACCGCAGAAAGTGCGCCGTCAATACCTCAGATAATGCCGCCTCACTACCTCAGATAGTGCTCTCTCAGTACACAGATGGTGCTTCCTCATTACCTGAGAAAGTGCTCCCTCTCTACCTCAGATAGAGCTTCCTCAGTACATCAGATAATACTTCCACAATACCTGAGAAAGTGCTCCGTCAATACCTCAGAAAGTGCTCCCTCAATACCTCAGATAGTCCACCCTCAATACCTCAGAAATGGCTCCCTCTATACCTCAGAAAGTGCTCCCTCAATACCTCAGATAGTCCACCCTCAATACCTCAGAAAGTGCTCCCTCAATACCTCAGATAGTGCACCCTCAATACTGCAGAAAGTGCTTCCTCAGTACCTCAGAAAGTCCTCCATCAGTACCTCAGATAATGCTCCCGCAGTACCGAAGGTAGTCCTACTTCAGGACCTCAGAAAGTGCTCCGTCAACAGCTCAGATTGTGCTGCCTCAGTACCTAAGATAATGCTCCCTCAGCACTCTGAAGGTGCTTCCTCAATAGCTCAGAAAGTGCATCCTCAGAACCACAGATAGTGCTCCATCAATACATCAGAAACTGCTGCCTCAGTACCTCAGATAGTGCACCCTCAGTACCTCAGATAGTGCACCCACAGTACCTCAGAAATTGCTCAATCAATACCACAGATACTGCTCCCTCAGTAGACAATAGACAATAGACAATAGATGCAGGAGTAGGCCATTCTGCCCTTCGAGCCTGCGCCGCCATTCAATATGATCATGGCTGATCATTCCTAATCAGTATCCTGTTCCTGCCTTATCTCCATACCCCTTGACTCCACTATCTTTAAGAGCTCTATCCAATTCTTTCTTAAATGAATCCAGAGACTGGGCCTCCACTGCCCTCTGGGGCAGAGCATTCCACACAGCCACCACTCTCTGGGTGAAGTAGTTTCTCCTCATCTCTGTCCTAAATTGTCTACCCCGTATTTTTAAGTTGTGTCCTCTGGTTCGGCACTCCCCCATCAACGGAAATATGTTTCCTCCTGCCAGAGTGTCCAATCCTTTCATAATCCTATACGTTTCAATCAGATCCCCTCTCAGTCTTCTAAACTCAAGGGTATACAAGCCCAGTCGCTTCAGTCTTTCCGTGTAAGGCAATCCTGCCATTCCAGGAATTGACCTCGTGAACCTACGCTGCACTCCCTCAATAGCCAGAATGTCTTTCCTCAAATTTGGAGACCAGAACTGTACACAGTACTCCAGGTGTGGTCTCACCAGGGCCCTGTACAGCTGCAGAAGCACCTCTTTGCTTCTATACTCAATCCCTCTTGTTATGAAGGCCAGCATGCTATTAGCCCTCTTCACGACCTGCTGTACCTGCATGCTTGCCTTCATTGACTGGTGGACAAGAACACCCAGATCTCTCTGAACAGCCCCTTTACCTAATTTGATACCATTGAGGTAGTAATCTGCCTTCCTGTTCTTGCCACCAAAGTGGATAACCAGACATTTATCCACATTAAACTGCATCTGCCATGCATCTGCCCACTCACCTAACTTGTCCAGGTCACCCTGTAATCGCCTAACATCCTCATCACATTTCACCCTACCACCTAGCTTTGTTTCATCAGCAAATTTGCTAATGTTATTGCTGATACCATCTTCTATATCATTTACATATATTGTAAAAAGCTGCGGTCCCAGCACGGATCCCTGCCGTACCCCACTGGTCACTGCAGTACCTCAGGTAGTGCTTCGTCAGTGTTTCCTCAATACCTCAGAAAGTGTGCCCTGAATAACTCAGATAGTGCTTCCACAGTACGTCAGATATTATACCCTCAATACGTCAGATAGTACTCCCTCAATACGTCAGATAGTGCTCCCTCAATACCTCAGATAGTGCTCCCTCAATACCTCAAAACGTGAACCCTCCATAGCTCAGATAGTGCTTCCTCGGTACCACAGATAATGCACCCTCAAAACGTCAGATAGTGCTCCCTCAATACATCAGAAAATAGTCGCTCATTAACTGAGAAAGAACTCCCTCAATACCACAGAAAGTGCACTCTCAGTACAACAGAAAATGTTGTCTCAAACCTGAGGAAGTGCTCCTTTAAAAACTGAGCTCGTGCTTCCTCAGTATCACAGATAGTGCACCCTCAATACCTCAGAATGTGCTCCCTCAATGCCACAGATAGTGCACCCTCAGTACCACAGAAAGTGCTTCCTCAGTACCTCAGAAATCGCTACCTCAGTAGCTCAGAAAGTGCTCCCTCAGTACCTCAGATAATGCTCACTCAGTACCGCAGGTAGTACTTCCTCACGACCGCAGACAGTGCTCCATCAATACCTCAGATAGTGCTGCTTCAGTACCTCAGAAGGTGCTCCCACTGTACCGCAGAAAGTGCTCCCTCAATACCTCAGATAATACTCCCTCAATACCTCAGAAAGTGCTCCCTCAGTAACTCAGAAACTGCTTCCTCAGTACCTCAGATAGTACTTCATCAATACATCAGATAGCACTCCCTCAATACCTCCGAAACAGCTCCCTCAATACCTCATATAGTGAAATCTCAATAACTCAGATAGTGCTCCCTCAATACCTCAGAAGGTCGTCCCTCAATACCTCAGAAAGTTCCCCCTCAGTACTTTAGATAATGCTCCACAATATCTCAGAAAGTGCTCACTCAATACCTCAGATATTGCTCACTCAATACCTTAGAAAGTTCACTCTCTACGTGTCAGAAATTGCTCCCTCAGTACCTCAGATGGTGCTTGCTCTCTACCTCAGAAAGTGCTTCCTCAATACCTCCGAACGTGATCATTCAATACCTCAGATAGTACTTCCTCTGTACCTCAGATAGTGCTTCCTCAATACCTCAGAATGTGATCCCTCAATACCTCAGATAGTACTTCCTCTGTACCTCAGACAGTGCTTCCTCAGTACCTCAGAGAGTGCTTCCTCAATTCGTCAGAACGTGATCCCGCAATACCTCAGATAGTGAACCCACAGTACCTCAGATAGTGCTCCCTCAATACCTCAGAAAGTGCTCCCACAATACCTCCAAAAGTGCAACCTCAACACCACGGAAAGTGCTTCCGCAGTACCTGAGAAAGTGCTCCCTCAGTACCTCAGAAAATGCTCACTCAGTACCATTGATAATGCTCCCTCAGTACCACAGGTAGTGCTTCCTCAGTACCGACCATGTGCTCCATCAATACCTCAGATAGTGCTCCCTCAGTACCCAGATGGTGCTTCCTCAATACCTCAGAAAGTGCTCCCTCAATACCTCAGATAGTGCTTCCACAATACCTCAGAGAATGCTTCCTCATTGCCTCAGAACGTGATCCCGCAATACCTCAGATAGTGAACCCTCAATAACTCAGATAATGCTCCCTCAATACCTCAGAAAGTGCTCCCTCATCAACTCACAATGTGCTCGCTCAGTCCCTCAGAAACTGCTCCCTCAATATATCAGAATGTGCTCCTTCAATACCTCAGAAAGTGCTCTTTCAGTACCTCAGAACATGCTCCCACAATAACTCAGATTGTCCTTCCTCAATACCTCGGATATGCTATGTCAATACCTCAGAAAGTGCTCACTCAGTAACTCAGAAAGTGCTCTCTCTGTACTTCAGAAATTGCACCCTCAATACCTCAGATATTGCACCCTCAATGCCTCAGATAGTGCTCACTCAGTACTTAAGGTAGTGCTTCGTCAGTACATCAGTGTTTCCTCAATTCCTCAGAAAGTGCTCCCTGAATACCTCAGATAGTGCTTCCTCAGTAGCAGAGATTGTGCTCCCTCAATACCTCAGAAAGTGCTGTCTCAAACCTCAGGAAGTGCTCCCTCAAACCTAAGGAAGTGCTCCCTCAAAACCGCAGAATGTGCTCCATCAATGCCTCAGAAAGTGCTCCCTCAATACCTCAGAAAGTGTTCCCACAATACCTCAGAAATTGCTCCCTCAGTACCTCAGAACGTGCTCCCACAATACTTCAGTATTTCAGTACTTCAGGTGGTGTTTCCTCAGTACCTCAGATAGTGCTTCCACAGTACCTCAGATAGTGCTTACTCAGTACCTCAGATAGTGCTTCCTCAATACCTCAGAAAGTGCTCCCTCAGTACCTCAGACAGTGCTTCCTCAATACCTCAGCCATGATCCCTCAATACCTCAGATAATGCTTCCTCAGTACCTCAGACAGTGCTCCCTCCATACCTCAGAAAGTAATCACTCAGTACCTCAGATAGTGCGTCCTCAATACCTCAAAAACTACTTGCTCAATATCTCAGATGGAGATCCTTCAATACCTCAGAATGGGGTCTCTCAAACCTCAGGAAGTGCTCTCTCAAATCTCAGGAAGTGCTCCCTCAAACCTAAGGAAGTGCTCCCTCTATACCTCAGAAAGTGCTCCCTCAGTACCTCAGAGAGTGCTTCCTCAGTACCACAGATAGTGCAACCTCAATACCTCAGAAAGTGCTCCCTCAGTACCTCAGAGAGTGCTTCCTCAGTACCACAGATAGTGCAACCTCAATACGTCAGAAAGTGCTCCCTCAGTACCTGAGAAAGTGGTCCCTCAGTACCTCAGAAAGTGCTTCCTCAATACCTCAGTACCTCAGATAATGCTCCCTCAGTACCACAGGTAGTGCATCCTCAGTACCGCAGAAAGTGCGCCGTCCATACCTCAGATAGTGCTGCTTCAGTCCCTCAGATAGTGCTGTCTCAGTACCGCAGAAAGTGCGCCGTCAATACCTCAGAAAGTGCTCCCTCAGTACCTCAGACAGAGCTTCCTCAGTACCGCAGAAAGTGCGCCGTCAATACCTCAGATAATGCCGCCTCACTACCTCAGACAGTGCTCTCTCAGTACACAGATGGTGCTTCCTCAATACCTGAGAAAGTGCTCCCTCTCTACCGCAGATAGAGCTTCCTCAGTACATCAGATAATACTTCCACAATACCTGAGAAAGTGCTCCCTCAATACCTCAGAAAGTGCTCCCTCAATACCTCAGATAGTGCACCCTCAATACCTCTGAAACTACTTGCTCAATAACTCAGAAGGAGCTCCCTCAATACCTCAGATAGTGCACCCCCATTCCCTCAGATATTGCTCCCTCAAAACCTCAGAAAGTGCTCTCTCAATACGTCAGATAGTACACACTCAATAACTCAGAAAGTGCACCCTCAATACCACATAGTGATTTCACAGGACCTCAGAAAATGCTCCCTCAATACCTCAGATAATGCTCCCTCAATGCCTCAGAAAGTGCTCCCTCGTTACCTCAGAAACTGCTTCCTCAGTACCTCAGATAGTTCTCCATCAATACCCCAGATAGTACTCCCTGAATACCTCAGAAAGTGCTCCCTCAATACCTCAGATTGTGCACCCTCAATAACTCAGATTGTGCTTCCTCAATACCTCAGAACGTGATCCCTCAATACCTCAGAAAGTGCTCCCTCAATACCTCAGAGAGTGCTCACTCAATAGCTTAGAAAATGCACACTCTATGTGTCAGAAATTGCTCCCTCAGTACCTCAGATGGTGCTTGCTCAATACCTCAGAAATTGCTCCCTCAATACCTCATATAGTGCACCCTCAATAACTCAAATAGTGTTTCCTAAGTAGCTCAGAAAGTGCTCCCTCAGTACATCAGATAATGCTCCCTCAGTATGTCAGATAATACTCCCTCAGTACTCAGATGATGTTTCCTCAATACCTCAGATAGTGCTCCCCAATACCTCAGAAAGTGCTCCCTCAATATCTCAGATAGTGCACCCTCAGTACCTCAGAAAGTGCTCCCTCAATACCTCAGATAGTGCACCCTCAATACCTCAGAAAGTGTTCCCTCAATACCTCAGATAGTGCACCCTCAATACTGCAGAAAGTGCTTCCTCAGTGCCTCAGAAAGTGCTCCCTCAGTATCTCAGAAAGTCCTCCATCAGTACCTCAGATAATGCTCCCTCAGTACTCTGAAGGTGCTTCCTCAATAGCTCAGAAAGCGCATCCTCAGAACCACAGATAGTGCTCCCTCAATACATCAGAAACTTCTCCCTCAGTACCTCAAGATAGTGCACCCTCAGTACCTCAGAAATTGCTCAATCAATACCACAGATATTGCTCCCTCAGTACCTCAGGTAATGCTTCGTCAGTTTTTCCTCAATACCTCAGAAAGTGTGCCCTGAATACCTCAGATAGTGCTTCCACAGTATGTCAGATATTACACTCTCAATACCAGGAAGTGCTCTCTCAGGGCCTCAGATAGTGCTCCCTCAATACCTCAGAACGTGCACCCTCAATGCCACAGAAAGTGCTTCCTCAGTACCTCAGAAATTGCTACCTTAGTACCTCAGAAAGTGCTCCCTCAGTACCTCAGATAATGCTCACTCAGTACTGCAGGTAGTACTTCCTCAGGACTGCAGAAAGTGCTCCAACAATACCTCAGATAGTGCTGCTTCAGTACCTCAGTTAGGGCAACCTCAGCATCTCAGAAAGTGCTCCCTCAATACCTCAGATAGTTCCCCTTCAGTATCTCAGAAAGTGCTCCCTCAATACCTCAGATAGTGCACCCTCAATGTCTCAGATAGTGCACCCTCAATACCTCAGATAGTGCTCCCTCAGTACCTCAGAAAGTGCTCCCTCAGTACCTCAGATAGTGCACCCTTACTATCTCAGATAGTACACCCTCAATACCTCAGATAGTGCTTGCTAAGTACCTCAGAAGGTGCTCCCACAGTACCGCAGAAAGTGCTCCCTCAATACCTCAGATAATACTCCCTCAATACCTCAGAAAGTGCTCCCTCAGTACCTCAGAAACTGCTTCCTCAGTACCTCAGATAGTACTTCATCAATACATCAGATAGTACTCCCTCAATACCTCTGAAACAGCTCCCTCAATACCTCAGATAGTGCAATCTCAATAACTCAGATAGTGCTTCCTAAGTACCTCAGAAGGTGGTCCCTCAATACCTCAGAAAGTTCTCCCTCAATACTTTAGATAATGCTCCCACAATATCTCAGAAAGTGCTCTCTCAATATCTCAGATATTGCTCACTCAATACCTTAGAAAGTTCACTCTCTACGTGTCAGAAATTGCTCCCTCAGTACCTCAGATGGTGCTTGCTCTCTACCTCAGAGAGTGCTTCCTCAATATCTCAGAACGTGATCCCGCAATACCTCAGATGGTGAATCCTCTGTACCTCAGAAAGTGCTTTCTCAATACCTCAGAAAGTGCTCTCTCAGTACCTCAGAAAGTGCTCCCACAAAAACTGAAATTGTGCTTCCTCAATACCTTGGATGTGCTACGTCAATACCTCAGAAAGTGCTCTCTCTGTACCTCAGAAAGTGCACCCTCAACACCACAGAAAGTGCTTCCTCAGTACCTGAGAAAGTGCTCCCTCAGTACCTCAGAAAATACTCTCTCAGTACCATTGCTAATGCTCCCTCAGTACCGCAGGTAGTGCTTCCTCAGTACCGCACCATGTGCTCCATCAATACCTCAGATAGTGCTCCCTCAGTACCCAGATGGTGCTTCCTCAATACCTCAGAAAGTACTCCCTCTCTACCTCAGATAATGCTTCCTCAGTACATCAGATAGTGCTTCCACAATACCTGAGAAAGTGCTTCCTCAATACCTCAGAAACTACTTGCTCAATACCTCAGAAGGAGCTCCCTCAATACCTCAGAAACTGCTCCCTCAATACATCAGAAAGTGCTCCCTTAATACCTCAGATAGTGCTCTCTCCGTACCTTAGAAATTGTTCCCACAATAACTCAGATAGTGCTTCTTCAGTACCTCAGATAGTGCATCATCAATACCTCACATAGTGCTTCCTCAACACCTCAGAGAATGCTTCCTCAATGCCTCAGAACGTGATCCCGCAATACCTCAGATAGTGAACACTCAATACCTCAGATAGTGAACCCTCAATACCTCAGAAAGCACTCCCTCATCAACTCACAATGTGCTCTCTCAGTCCCTCAGAAACTGCTCCCTCAATACTTCAGAAAGTGCTCTCTCAGTACCTCAGGTAGTGCTCCCTCAATACCTAAGGAAGTGCTCCCTCAATACTTCAGAAACTACTTGCTCAATACCTCAGAAGGAGCTTCTTCAATATCTCGGGAAGTGCTACCTCAATATCTCAGATAGTGCACCCTCATAACTCAGAAATTGCTCCCTCAATACCTCAGAAAGTGCTCCCTTAATACCTCAGAATGTGCACCCTCAATACCTCAGAAACTGTTTCCTCAGTACCTGAGAAAGTGCTCCATCAGTACCTCAGATAATGCTCCCTCTGTACCTCAGACAGTGCTTCCTCAGTACCGCAGAAAGTGTGCCGTCAATAGCTCAGATAGTGCCGCCTAAATACCTCAGATAGAGCTCTCTCAGTACACAGATGGTGCTCCCTCAATACCTCAGAAAGTGTTCCCGCAATACCTCAGATAGTGCACGCTCACTAACTCAGAAAGTGCACTCTCAATACTATAGATAGTGCTTCCTCAATACCTCAGAAAGTGCTCCCTTAGTACCTCAAAGTGCTTCCTCAATACCTCAGAAGGTGCTTCCTCAATACCTCAGAAAGTGCTTCCTCAATGCCTCAGATAGTGCTCCCTCAGTACCTCAGAAAGTGCTTCCTCAATACCTCAGAAAGTGCTTCCTCAATACCTCAGAAAGTGCTCTCTCAGTACCTCAGAATGTGCTTCCTCAGTACCACAGATAGTGCTCCCTCAATACTTCATAAAGTGCTCCCTCAATACCTCAGAACGTGCTCCCTCAGTACCACAGATAGTGCTCCCTCAATACCTCAGAAACTACTTGCTCAATACCTCAGAAGGAGCTCCTTCAATACCTCGGGAAGTGCTCCCTCAATACCTCAGATAGTGCACCCTCATAACTCAGAAATTGCTCCCTCAATACCTCAGAAAATGCTTCCTTAATACCTCAGAATGTGCATTTTCAATACCACAGAAACTGTTTCCTCAGTACCTCAGAAAGTGTTCCCTCAGTACCTCAGAAAGTGCACCCTCAATACCACAGAAACTGTTTCCTCAGTACCTCAGAAAGTGCTCCCTCAGTACCTCAGTTAATGCTCCCTCAGTACCGCAGGTAGTTCTTCCTCAGTACCACAGAAAGTGCGCCGTCATTACCTCAGATAGTGCACCCTCAATAACTCAGAAAGTGCACCCTCAATACCATAGATAGTGCTTCCTCAGGACCTCAGAAAGTGCTCCCTCAGTACCTCAGAAAATGCTCCCTCAATACCTCAGATAGTACACCCTCAGTACCTTCGATAGTGCTTCGTCAGTACATCAGAAAGTGTTTCCTCAATACCTCAGAAAGTGCGCCCTGAATACCTCAGATAGTGCTTTCACAGTACCTCAGATAGTACTTCCACAGTACCTCAGATATTACACCCTCAATACGTCAGAAAGTGCCCCCTCAGTACCTCATATAGTTCTCCTCAATACCTCAGATACTGCTTGATCAATACCTCTGAAAGTGCTTCCTCAATACCTCAGAGTGCTTTCTCAATACCTCAGAACGTGATCCCTCAATAGCTCAGATAGTGCTTCCTCAGTACGTCAGATAGTGCTTCCTCAGTACCACAGATAGTGCACCCTCAATACGTCAGAAAGTGCTTCCTCAGTACCTCAGATAGTGCTCCCTCAGTACCACAGATAGTGCACCCTCAGTACCACAGATAGTGCTCCCTCAATACATCAGAAAGTAGTCGCTCAATACCTGAGAAGGAGCTCCCTCAATACCTCAGAAAGTGCTCTCTCAAACCTCAGGAAGTCCTCCCTCAATACCTCAGACAATGCAATCTCAATAACTCGGATAGTGCTTCCTAAATTCCTCAGAAGGTGGTACCTCAATGCCTCAGAAAGGTCCCCCCCAAAACTTTAGATAATGCTCCCACAATACCTCAGAAGGTGCTCCCTCAATACCTCAGGGAGTGCTCACTCAATACCTTAGAAAGTGCACCCTATATATGTCAGAAAGTGCTCCCTCAGTACCTCAGATAGTGTTCCCTCAATATCTCAGATAGTGCTCCCTCAATACCTCAGAAAGTGCACCCTTAATACCTCAGAAAGTGCTCCCTCAGTACCTTGGAAAGTACTCCCTCAGTACCACAGATGATGCTCCCTCAGTACCTCAGATAGTGCTTCCTCAGATCCTCAGAAATTGCTCCCTCAATACCTCAGAATGTGCTCCCTCAATACCTCAGATAGTGCTCCCCAATACCTTAGATAGTGCTCCCCAATACATCAGATAGTGCTCCCTCAATACCTCAGAAAGCGCTCCCGCAGTACCTCAGATAGTGCTCCCTCAGTTCCTCAGATAGTGCTCCCTCAACACCTCAGAAAGAGCTTCATCCATACCTCAGAAAGTGCTCCCTCAATGCCTCAGAAAGTGCTTCCTCAATGCCTCAGAAATTGCTTCCTCAATGCCTCAGAAAGTGCTCCCTCACTACCTCAGAAAGTCCTCCCTCAATACCTCAGATAGTGCTTCCTAAGTACCTCAGAAGGTGCTCCCACAATACCTCAGAAAGTGCTCCCTCAATTCCTCAGAGAGTGCTCACTGAATACCTTAGAAAGTGCACCCTCTATATGTCAGATAGTGCTCCCTCAGTACCTCAGATCTCCGTCCCGCAATACCTTGGAAATTGAATTAGATTAGATTAGATTAGATTACTTACAGTGTGGAAACAGGCCCTTCGGCCCAACAAGTCCACACCGCCCCGCCGAAGCGCAACCCACCCATACCCCTACATCTACCCCTTACCTAACACTACGGGCAATTTAGCATGGCCAATTCACCTGACTGGCACATCTTTGGACTGTTGCTCCCACAATACCTCCAAAAGTGCTTCCTCAATACCACAGGTAGTGCACCTTCAGTACCTCAGATAGTGCACACCCAATACCTCAGAAAGTGCTACCTCAATACCTCAGAAAGTGCACCCTTAATACCTCAGAAAGTACTCCCTCAATACCTCAAACTTGTGCTGCCTCAGTTCCTCAGATTGTGCTCCCTCAATACGTCATAAAGTGCTTCCTCAGTACCTCAGATAGTGCTTCAATACCTCAGATAGATCTTCCTCAATACCTCTGATTGTGCTCCCTCAGTACCTCAGATAGTGCTTGCTAAATACCTCAGAAAGTGTTCCCTCTGTACCTCAGATAGTGCTTCCTCAGTACATCAGATAGTGGTTCCTCAATACCTCAGACAGTGCTCCCTCAATACCTCAGAAGGTGCTCCTACAGTACATCGGAAAGTGCTCCCCAATACCTCAGAAAGTGCTCCCTCAATACCTCAGATAGTGCACCTTTAGTACCTCAGAAAATGCTCCCTCAATACCTCAGAAAAGGCTCCCTCAATGCCTCAGATAGTGCTTCCTAAGTAGCTCAGAAGGTGTTCCCTCAATATCTCAGATAGTTCACACTCAGTACCACAGATAGTGCTCCCTCAATACCTCAGAATGTGCTCCCCCAATACCTCAGATAGAGCACTCTCATTACCTCAGAATGTGTTTCCACAATACCTCATATAGTGCTCCCTCAATACATCTGATAGTGCTCCCTCAATACCTCAGAAGGTGCTCCCTCAATACCTCAAATTAGTGCTGCCTCAGTACCTCAGAAAGTGCTCCCTCAATATGTCATATAGTGCTTCCTCAACACCTCAGATAGATCTTCCTCAATACCTCTGATTGTGCTCCCTCATTACCTCAGATAGTGCTCCCTCAATACCTCAGAAGGAGCTCCCTCAATACCTCAGCAAGTGTTCCCTCAATATCACAGATAGTGCACACTCAGTACCTCAGAAAGTGCTCCCTCAATACCTCAGAAATTTCTCCCTCAATACCTCAAATAGTTCACCCTCAATACGCCAGAAAGTGCTCCCTCAATACCTCAGATAGTGCAACCACAATAACTCAGAAAGTGTTCCCTCAGTACCTCAGAAAATGCTCCCCCAGTACCTCAGATATCCGTCCCTCAATACCTCCAAAACTACTCCCTCAATACCTCAGGTAGTGCTCCCTCAGTACCTCTGATATCTCAGACAGTGCTCTCTCAATATCTCAGTAGTGCTTCCTCAGTGCCTCAGATAGTGCACCCTCAGTACTCACATGGTGTTTCCTCAATATCTCAGAAAGTTCTCGCTCAATACCTCAGAGGGAGCACCCTCAATACCTCAGAAAGTGCTTACTCTGTACCACAGATAGTGCACCCTCAATACGTCAGAAAGTGCTCCCTCAGTACCTCAGATAGTGCTTCCTCAATATCTCAGAAAGTTCTCGCTCAATACCTCAGAGGGAGCACCCTCAATAACTCAGAAAGTGTTCCCTCAATACCTCAGATAGTGTACACTCTGTACTTCAGACAGTGCTTCCTCAGTACTCAGACAGTGCTCCCTCAGTAGCTCAGAAAGTGCTTACTCAATACCTCAGAAAGTGCTCCCGCAGTACCTCAGAAAATTGCTTCCTCAATACCTCAGAGAGTGCTTGCTCAATACCTCAGAAAGTACTCCCTCAATACTTCAGATAGTGCTTCCTCAGTACTTCAGATACCTCAGAAAGTACTCCCTCAATACCTCAGATAGTCCATCCCTCATTACCTCAAAAAGTGCTCCCTCAGTTCCGCATATAGTGCTCCCTGAGCACCTTAGCTCGCGCACCTTCAGTACTTCAGAAAATGCTCCATCAATACCTCAGATAGTACACCCTCAGTATATCAGAAATTGTTCCCTCACTACCTCAGAAAGTGCTCCCTCAATACCTCAGAAAAGGCTTCCACAATATCTAAGAAAGTGCTCCCTCAGTATCTCAGATAGTGCTTCCTACGTACCTCAGAAGGTGGTCCCTCAATACCTCAGAAAGTTCTCCCTCAATACTTTAGATAATGCTCCCACAATATCTCAGAAAGTGCTCTCTCAATATCTCAGATATTGCTCACTCAATACCTTAGAAAGTTCACTCTCTACGTGTCAGAAATTGCTCCCTCAGTACCTCAGATGGTGCTTGCTCTCTACCTCAGAGAGTGCTTCCTCAATATCTCAGAACGTGATCCCGCAATACCTCAGATGGTGAATCCTCTGTACCTCAGAAAGTGCTTTCTCAATACCTCAGAAAGTGCTCTCTCAGTACCTCAGAAAGTGCTCCCACAAAAACTGAAATTGTGCTTCCTCAATACCTTGGATGTGCTACGTCAATACCTCAGAAAGTGCTCTCTCTGTACCTCAGAAAGTGCACCCTCAACACCACAGAAAGTGCTTCCTCAGTACCTGAGAAAGTGCTCCCTCAGTACCTCAGAAAATACTCTCTCAGTACCATTGCTAATGCTCCCTCAGTACCGCAGGTAGTGCTTCCTCAGTACCGCACCATGTGCTCCATCAATACCTCAGATAGTGCTCCCTCAGTACCCAGATGGTGCTTCCTCAATACCTCAGAAAGTACTCCCTCTCTACCTCAGATAATGCTTCCTCAGTACATCAGATAGTGCTTCCACAATACCTGAGAAAGTGCTTCCTCAATACCTCAGAAACTACTTGCTCAATACCTCAGAAGGAGCTCCCTCAATACCTCAGAAACTGCTCCCTCAATACATCAGAAAGTGCTCCCTTAATACCTCAGATAGTGCTCTCTCCGTACCTTAGAAATTGTTCCCACAATAACTCAGATAGTGCTTCTTCAGTACCTCAGATAGTGCATCATCAATACCTCACATAGTGCTTCCTCAACACCTCAGAGAATGCTTCCTCAATGCCTCAGAACGTGATCCCGCAATACCTCAGATAGTGAACACTCAATACCTCAGATAGTGAACCCTCAATACCTCAGAAAGCACTCCCTCATCAACTCACAATGTGCTCTCTCAGTCCCTCAGAAACTGCTCCCTCAATACTTCAGAAAGTGCTCTCTCAGTACCTCAGGTAGTGCTCCCTCAATACCTAAGGAAGTGCTCCCTCAATACTTCAGAAACTACTTGCTCAATACCTCAGAAGGAGCTCCTTCAATATCTCGGGAAGTGCTACCTCAATATCTCAGATAGTGCACCCTCATAACTCAGAAATTGCTCCCTCAATACCTCAGAAAGTGCTCCCTTAATACCTCAGAATGTGCACCCTCAATACCTCAGAAACTGTTTCCTCAGTACCTGAGAAAGTGCTCCATCAGTACCTCAGATAATGCTCCCTCTGTACCTCAGACAGTGCTTCCTCAGTACCGCAGAAAGTGTGCCGTCAATAGCTCAGATAGTGCCGCCTAAATACCTCAGATAGAGCTCTCTCAGTACACAGATGGTGCTCCCTCAATACCTCAGAAAGTGTTCCCGCAATACCTCAGATAGTGCACGCTCACTAACTCAGAAAGTGCACTCTCAATACTATAGATAGTGCTTCCTCAATACCTCAGAAAGTGCTCCCTTAGTACCTCAAAGTGCTTCCTCAATACCTCAGAAGGTGCTTCCTCAATACCTCAGAAAGTGCTTCCTCAATGCCTCAGATAGTGCTCCCTCAGTACCTCAGAAAGTGCTTCCTCAGTACCTCAGAAAGTGCTTCCTCAATACCTCAGAAAGTGCTCTCTCAGTACCTCAGAATGTGCTTCCTCAGTACCACAGATAGTGCTCCCTCAATACTTCATAAAGTGCTCCCTCAATACCTCAGAACGTGCTCCCTCAGTACCACAGATAGTGCTCCCTCAATACCTCAGAAACTACTTGCTCAATACCTCAGAAGGAGCTCCTTCAATACCTCGGGAAGTGCTCCCTCAATACCTCAGATAGTGCACCCTCATAACTCAGAAATTGCTCCCTCAATACCTCAGAAAATGCTTCCTTAATACCTCAGAATGTGCATTTTCAATACCACAGAAACTGTTTCCTCAGTACCTCAGAAAGTGTTCCCTCAGTACCTCAGAAAGTGCACCCTCAATACCACAGAAACTGTTTCCTCAGTACCTCAGAAAGTGCTCCCTCAGTACCTCAGTTAATGCTCCCTCAGTACCGCAGGTAGTTCTTCCTCAGTACCACAGAAAGTGCACCGTCATTACCTCAGATAGTGCACCCTCAATAACTCAGAAAGTGCACCCTCAATACCATAGATAGTGCTTCCTCAGGACCTCAGAAAGTGCTCCCTCAGTACCTCAGAAAATGCTCCCTCAATACCTCAGATAGTACACCCTCAGTACCTTCGATAGTGCTTCGTCAGTACATCAGAAAGTGTTTCCTCAATACCTCAGAAAGTGCGCCCTGAATACCTCAGATAGTGCTTTCACAGTACCTCAGATAGTACTTCCACAGTACCTCAGATATTACACCCTCAATACGTCAGAAAGTGCCCCCTCAGTACCTCAGATAGTTCTCCTCAATACCTCAGATACTGCTTGATCAATACCTCTGAAAGTGCTTCCTCAATACCTCAGAGTGCTTTCTCAATACCTCAGAACGTGATCCCTCAATAGCTCAGATAGTGCTTCCTCAGTACCACAGATAGTGCACCCTCAATACGTCAGAAAGTGCTTCCTCAGTACCTCAGATAGTGCTCCCTCAGTACCACAGATAGTGCACCCTCAGTACCTCAGATAGTGCTCCCTCAGTACCACAGATAGTGCTCCCTCAATACATCAGAAAGTAGTCGCTCAATACCTGAGAAGGAGCTCCCTCAATACCTCAGAAAGTGCTCTCTCAAACCTCAGGAAGTCCTCCCTCAATACCTCAGACAATGCAATCTCAATAACTCGGATAGTGCTTCCTAAATTCCTCAGAAGGTGGTACCTCAATGCCTCAGAAAGGTCCCCCCCAAAACTTTAGATAATGCTCCCACAATACCTCAGAAGGTGCTCCCTCAATACCTCAGGGAGTGCTCACTCAATACCTTAGAAAGTGCACCCTCTATATGTCAGAAAGTGCTCCCTCAGTACCTCAGATAGTGTTCCCTCAATATCTCAGATAGTGCTCCCTCAATGCCTCAGAAAGTGCACCCTTAATACCTCAGAAAGTGCTCCCTCAGTACCTTGGAAAGTACTCCCTCAGTACCACAGATGATGCTCCCTCAGTACCTCAGATAGTGCTTCCTCAGATCCTCAGAAATTGCTCCCTCAATACCTCAGAATGTGCTCCCTCAATACCTCAGATAGTGCTCCCCAATACCTTAGATAGTGCTCCCCAATACATCAGATAGTGCTCCCTCAATACCTCAGAAAGTGCTCCCGCAGTACCTCAGATAGTGCTCCCTCAGTTCCTCAGATAGTGCTCCCTCAACACCTCAGAAAGAGCTTCATCCATACCTCAGAAAGTGCTCCCTCAATGCCTCAGAAAGTGCTTCCTCAATGCCTCAGAAATTGCTTCCTCAATGCCTCAGAAAGTGCTCCCTCACTACCTCAGAAAGTCCTCCCTCAATACCTCAGATAGTGCTTCCTAAGTACCTCAGAAGGTGCTCCCACAATACCTCAGAAAGTGCTCCCTCAATTCCTCAGAGAGTGCTCACTGAATACCTTAGAAAGTGCACCCTCTATATGTCAGATAGTGCTCCCTCAGTACCTCAGATCTCCGTCCCGCAATACCTTGGAAATTGAATTAGATTAGATTAGATTAGATTACTTACAGTGTGGAAACAGGCCCTTCGGCCCAACAAGTCCACACCGCCCCGCCGAAGCGCAACCCACCCATACCCCTACATCTACCCCTTACCTAACACTACAGGCAATTTAGCATGGCCAATTCACCTGACTGGCACATCTTTGGACTGTTGCTCCCACAATACCTCCAAAAGTGCTTCCTCAATACCACAGGTAGTGCACCTTCAGTACCTCAGATAGTGCACACCCAATACCTCAGAAAGTGCTACCTCAATACCTCAGAAAGTGCACCCTTAATACCTCAGAAAGTACTCCCTCAATACCTCAAACTTGTGCTGCCTCAGTTCCTCAGATTGTGCTCCCTCAATACGTCATAAAGTGCTTCCTCAGTACCTCAGATAGTGCTTCAATACCTCAGATAGATCTTCCTCAATACCTCTGATTGTGCTCCCTCAGTACCTCAGATAGTGCTTGCTAAATACCTCAGAAAGTGTTCCCTCTGTACCTCAGATAGTGCTTCCTCAGTACATCAGATAGTGGTTCCTCAATACCTCAGACAGTGCTCCCTCAATACCTCAGAAGGTGCTCCTACAGTACATCGGAAAGTGCTCCCCAATACCTCAGAAAGTGCTCCCTCAATACCTCAGATAGTGCACCTTTAGTACCTCAGAAAATGCTCCCTCAATACCTCAGAAAAGGCTCCCTCAATGCCTCAGATAGTGCTTCCTAAGTAGCTCAGAAGGTGTTCCCTCAATATCTCAGATAGTTCACACTCAGTACCACAGATAGTGCTCCCTCAATACCTCAGAATGTGCTCCCCCAATACCTCAGATAGAGCACTCTCATTACCTCAGAATGTGTTTCCACAATACCTCATATAGTGCTCCCTCAATACATCTGATAGTGCTCCCTCAATACCTCAGAAGGTGCTCCCTCAATACCTCAAATTAGTGCTGCCTCAGTACCTCAGAAAGTGCTCCCTCAATATGTCATATAGTGCTTCCTCAACACCTCAGATAGATCTTCCTCAATACCTCTGATTGTGCTCCCTCATTACCTCAGATAGTGCTCCCTCAATACCTCAGAAGGAGCTCCCTCAATACCTCAGCAAGTGTTCCCTCAATATCACAGATAGTGCACACTCGGTACCTCAGAAAGTGCTCCCTCAATACCTCAGAAATTTCTCCCTCAATACCTCAAATAGTTCACCCTCAATACGCCAGAAAGTGCTCCCTCAATACCTCAGATAGTGCAACCACAATAACTCAGAAAGTGTTCCCTCAGTACCTCAGAAAATGCTCCCCCAGTACCTCAGATATCCGTCCCTCAATACCTCCAAAACTACTCCCTCAATACCTCAGGTAGTGCTCCCTCAGTACCTCTGATATCTCAGACAGTGCTCTCTCAATATCTCAGTAGTGCTTCCTCAGTGCCTCAGATAGTGCACCCTCAGTACTCACATGGTGCTTCCTCAATATCTCAGAAAGTTCTCGCTCAATACCTCAGAGGGAGCACCCTCAATACCTCAGAAAGTGCTTACTCTGTACCACAGATAGTGCACCCTCAATACGTCAGAAAGTGCTCCCTCAGTACCTCAGATAGTGCTTCCTCAATATCTCAGAAAGTTCTCGCTCAATACCTCAGAGGGAGCACCCTCAATAACTCAGAAAGTGTTCCCTCAATACCTCAGATAGTGTACACTCTGTACTTCAGACAGTGCTTCCTCAGTACTCAGACAGTGCTCCCTCAGTAGCTCAGAAAGTGCTTACTCAATACCTCAGAAAGTGCTCCCGCAGTACCTCAGAAAATTGCTTCCTCAATACCTCAGAAAGTGCTTGCTCAATACCTCAGAAAGTACTCCCTCAATACTTCAGATAGTGCTTCCTCAGTACTTCAGATACCTCAGAAAGTACTCCCTCAATACCTCAGATAGTCCGTCCCTCATTACCTCAAAAAGTGCTCCCTCAGTTCCGCATATAGTGCTCCCTGAGCACCTTAGCTCGCGCACCTTCAGTACTTCAGAAAATGCTCCATCAATACCTCAGATAGTACACCCTCAGTATATCAGAAATTGTTCCCTCACTACCTCAGAAAGTGCTCCCTCAATACCTCAGAAAAGGCTTCCACAATATCTAAGAAAGTGCTCCCTCAGTATCTCAGATAGTGCTTCCTACGTACCTCAGAAGGTGCTCCCTCAATACCTTAGAAAGTGCTCCCTCCATGCTTTAGATAATGGTCTCACAATACCTCAGAAAGTGCTCCCTCAATACCTCAGATAGTGCACACTCTGTACTTCAGACAGTGCTTCCTCAGTGCTCAGACAGTGCTCTCTCAATACCTCAGATAGTGCACACGCAGAACCTCAGACAGGGCACCCTCAATACGGCAGAAACTGGTCGCACAGTACCTCAGATAGTGCTTCCACAATACCTCAGAAAATACTCACTCAATACCTCAGGAGTTCCCTTAATACCTCAGATAGTGCTCCCTCAATACCTCAGATAGTACACCCTTAGTGCCTCAGTAATTGCTCCCTCAATACCTCAGATAGTGCACCCTC
This sequence comes from Chiloscyllium punctatum, assembly GCF_047496795.1. Lineage (NCBI taxonomy): Eukaryota > Metazoa > Chordata > Chondrichthyes > Orectolobiformes > Hemiscylliidae > Chiloscyllium > Chiloscyllium punctatum. The sequence continues at coordinate 53,080,317 of NC_092785.1, forward strand.
AATACCTCAGAAAGTGCTTCCTCAGTACCGCAGAAAGTGCGTCCTCAATACCTCAGATAGTGCTTCGTCAGAACCTCAGAAAGTGCTGCCTCAATTCCTCAGATAGTGCTACCTCAATACCTCAGATAGTGATTCCTCAGATCCTCAAAAAGTGCTCCCTGAATACCACAGATTGTGCTTCCTTAATACCTCAGAAAGTACTTCTTCAGCACCACAGATAATGCTCCCTCAATACCTCAGAGTGTGATCGCTCAATACCTCAGATAGTGCTCCCCCATACCTTAGATGGTGCTCCCTCAATACCTCAGATAGTGTTCCTCAATACCTCACATAGATCTCCCTCAATACCTCAGAGAGTGCTCCCTCAGTACCTCAGGCAGTGCTTGCTCAATACCTCAGAAAGTGCTCCCTCAGTACCTCAGGCAGTGCTTCCTCAGTACCTCAGAAAGCGCTCCCTCAATACTTGAGTTATTGCACACTCAGTACCTCACATAGTGCTTCCGCATTACCTGAGAAAGTGCTCCCTCAATACCTCAGATAGTGTTCCTTAATGCCTCAGATGGATCTCCCTCAATACCTCAGAAAATGTCCGCTCAGTACCTCAGAGAGTGCTTCCTCAGTACATCAGATAGTGCCTCCTCAATACTTCAGAAAGTGCTCCCTCAATACCTCAGGGAATGCTTCCTCAGTAAATCAAATAGTGCTTCCTCAATACCTCAGATAGTACTTCCTCAGTACCTCAGATAGTGCTTGCTCACCACCACAGAGAGTACTCCCTCAGTACCTCAGAAAGTACTCCCTCAATACCTCAGACAGTGCTCCCTCAGTACCTCAGATAGTGCTACCTCATTACCTCAGAGAGTGCTCCCTCAGCACTCACATTGTACTTCCTCAATACCTCAGAAAGTGCTCCCTCGGTACCACAGATAGTGCACACTCAGTACGTCAGCAAGTGCTCCCTCATGACCTCAGAAGGAGTACCCACAATACCTCAGAAAGTGCTCCCTCAATATCTCAGATAGTGCTCCCCATGCCTTGGATTTTGCTCCCTCAATACCTCAAATAGTGCTCCCTCAATACCTCAGAAAGTGCTACCTTAGTACCTCATATAATGCTCACTCAATAGCTCAGAAAGTGCTCACTCAATACCTCAGAAAGTGGTACCTCAGTACATCAGATAGTGCTCCCTCAGTTCTTCAGAAACTGCTCCCTCAATACCTCAGATAGATCTCCCTCAATACCTCAGAGAGTGCTCCCTCAGTACCTCAGGCAATGCTTGCTCAATACCTCAGAAAGTGCTCCCTCACTACCTGAGATATTGCTCCCTCAGTACCTCACTTAGTGCTTGCTCATTACCTCAGAAAGGACACCCTCAGTACCTCAGATAGTGCTTCCTCAATACCTCATAAGTGCTCACTCAATACCCGAGATATTGCACCCTCAGTACCTCAGATAGTGCTTGCTCAATACCTCAGACAGTACTCCCTCAGTATCTCAGATTGTGCTTCCTCAATACCTCAGAAAGTGCTCCCTCAGTATCTCAGAGAGTGCTTCCTCAGTACCTCAGATAGTGCTCGCTCAGTACCTCAGAAAGTACTCCCTCAGTACCTCAGATAGTACCCCCTCAATACCTCAGATAGTGCTTCGTCAGTTCCTCAGATAGTGCACACCCAATACCTCAGAAAGGGCTCCCTCTGTACCTCAGATTGTCCGTCCCTCATTACCTCAGTTCGTGATCCTTCAATACCTCAGATAGTGCTCGCTGAATACCTTAGACAGCGCACCTTCAGTATATCAGAAAATGCTCGATCAATACCTCCAATAGTATACCCTCAGTACCTCAGAAAGTGCTCCCTCAACACCTCAGATAGTGTTCCTCAATACCTTCAGATAGTGTTCCTCAATACCTCAGAGAGATCTCCCTCAATACCTCAGAGAGTGCTCCCTCAGTACCTCAGGCAATGCTTGCTCAATACCTTAGAAAGTGCTCCCTCAGTACCTGAGACATTGCTCCCTCAGTAACTCACATAGTGCTTGCTCAATACATCGGAAAGTACTCCCTCAGTATCGCAGATGGTACTTACTCAATACCTCAGATAGTGCTCCCCATGCCTTAGATTTTGCTCCCTCAATACCTCAGAAAGTGCTCCCTCAATACTGCAGATAGAACACCCAATACCTCAAATAGTGCTCCCTCAATACCTCAGATAGTGCTCCCCCAATACCTCATATAGTGCTCCCTCAATACCTTAGAATGTGCTACCTCAGTACTCATATACTGCTCACTCAATAGCTCAGAAAGTGCTCACTCAATACCTCAGAAAGTGCTCCCTCTGTACATCAGAAAATTGCTTCCTCAATAAATCAGAAAGTGCTCCCTCAGTACCTCAAATAGTGCTCCCTCAATACTTCAGATAGTGTTCCTCAATACCTCAGATAGATCTCCCTCAATACCTCAGAAAGTGCTCCCTCAGTGCCTCAGGCAATGCTTGCTCAATACCTTAGAAAGTGCTCCCTCAGTACCTCAGAGAGTGCTTCATCAGTACATCAGAAAGTGCTTCCTCAATACCTCAGTAAGTGCTCCCTCAATACCCGAGATATTGCACCCTCAATGCCTCAGATAGTGCTTGCTCAATACCTCAGACAGTACTCCCTCAGAATCTCAGATAGTGCTTCCTTAATACCTCAGAAAGTGCTCCCTCAGTACCTCAGAGACTGCTTCTTCAGCAAATCAAATAGTGCTTCCTCAATACCTCAGAAAGTGCTCCCTCAATACCTCAGAAAGTACTCCCTCAGTACCTCAGAATGTACTCCCTCAATACCTCAGATAGTGCTTCCTCAGTTCCTCTCAAATATTGCACACCCAATACCTCAGAAAGGGCTCCCTCTGTACCTCAGATTGTCAGTCCCTCATTACCTCAGTAAGTGCTCCCTCAATACCTCAGATAGTGCTCCCTGAATACCTTAGACAGCGCACCTTCAGTATCTCAGAAAATGCTCCATCAATACCTCAGATAGTACACTCTCAATACCTCAGAAAGTGCTGCCACAATCCCTCAGATAGTGCTCCCTCAATACCTTCAGATAGTGTTCCTCAATACCTCAGAGAGATCTCCCTCAATACCTCAGAGAGTGCTCCCTCAGTACCTGAGATATTGCTCCCTCAGTACCTCACTTAGTGCTTGCTCAATACCTCAGAAAGTAGACCCTCAGTATCTCAGATACTGCTTCCTCAATACCACAGAAAGTGCTCCCTCAGTACCTCAGGGAGTGCTTCTTCAGCAAAACAAATAGTGCTTCCGCAATACCTCGGAAATGGCTCCCTCAATACCTCAGATATTGCTCCCTCAGTACCTCATATAGTGCTTCCTCAATTCCTCAGATAGTGCTCCCTCAATACCTCAAATAGTGCTCCCTGAATACCTTAGACAGCGCACCTTCAGTAACTCAGAAAATGCTCCATCAATACCTCAGATACTACACCCTCAGTACCTCAGAAAGTGCTCCCTCAATACATCAGGTAGTGCACCCTCAATACCTCAGAAAAGGCTCCCTCAATACCTCAGGTAGTGAACCCTCAATAACTCAGATAGTGCTTCCTAAGTCCCTCAGAAGGTTCTCCCTCAATACCTCAGAAAGTGCTCCCTCAATACATTAGAAAATGCTCCCACAATACCTCAGTAAGTACTCCGTCAATACCTCAGATAGTGCTCCCTCAATACCTCAGAAAGTGCTTCCTCAGTACTTCAGATAGTGCACACTCTGTACTTCAGGCAGTGCTTCCTCAGTACTCAGACAGTGCTTTCTCAATAACTAAGATAGTGCACCCTCAATACCTCAGATAGTGCTCCCTCAGTATCACAGAAAGTGCTCCCTCAATACATCAGATAATGCTCCCTCAGTATGTCCGATAATACTCTCTCAGTCCCTCAGATGTTGCTTCCTCAATACCACAGAAAGTACTCCCTCAATACCTCATTTCGAGCCTCCTCAGTTTCTCAGATAGTGCTCACACAATACCTCAGAAATGGCTCCCACAGTACCTCAGATAGTGCACCATCAGTACCTCAGAAAATGCTCGCTCAATACCTCAGACAGTGCACGCTCAATAACTCAGATAGTGCTTCCTCAGTAACTCAGATAGTGCTCCCTCAGTTTTCTTTTTGTGCTTCCTCAATACATCAGAAAGTGCTTCCTCGGTACCACAGGTCGTGCACTCTCAATAGCTCAGATTGTGCTCCCTCAATACCTCAGAAAGCCCTCGCTCAATACCTCAGAAGGAGCACCCTCAATATCTCAGAAGGAACACCCTCAATACCTCAGATAGCACTCCCTCAAAGCCTCAGAAAGTGCTTCCTCAGTACCACGGAAAGTGCTCCCTCAGTACATCAGATTATGCTCCCTCAGTATGCAAGATAATGCTCCCTCAGTACCTCAGATAATGCTTCCTCAATACCTCAGAAAGTGCTCCCTCAATACCTCAGTAATTGCTCCCTCAATACCTCAGAAAGTGCTCCCTCAATACTTCAGATAGTCCTCACTCAATACCTTAGAAAGTGCTCCCGCAATACGTCAGATAGTGCACACTCTGTACTTCAGGCAGTGCTTCCTCACAACTCAGAAATTGCTCCCTCAATACGTCGGACAGTGGTTCCTTAATATGTCAGAAAGTGCTCCCTCAGTACCTCAGATCGTGCTTTCTCAATAGCTCAGAAAATACTCACTCAATACCTCAGAAGGAGCTCCCCCAATACCTCAGATAGTGCTCCCTCAATACCTCAGATAGTGCTCCCTCAATACCCTCAGATAGTGTTCCTCAATACCTCAGAGAGATCTCCCTCAATACCTCAGAGAGTGCTCCCTCAGTACCTCAGGCAATGCTTGCTCAATACCTCAGAAAGTGCTCCCTCAGTACCTGAGATATTGCTCCCTCAGTACCTCACTTAGTGCTTGCTCATTACCTCAGAAAGGACACCCTCAGTACCTCAGATAGTGCTTCCTCAATACCTCTGTAAGTGCTCCCTCAATACCCTAGAAATTGCGCCCACAGTACCTCACATAATGCTTGCTCAATACCTCAGACAGTACTCCCTCAGTATCTCAGATAGTCCTTCCTCAAAACCTCAGAAAGTGCTCCCTCACTACCTCAGAGAGTGCTTCTTCAGCAAATCAAATAGTGCTTCCTCAATACCTCAGATATTGCTCCCTCAGTACCTCATATAGTGCATCCTCAATACCTCAGAAAGTGCTCCATCAGTACCTCAGATAGTGCACCCTCAATACCTCAGAAAGTGCTCCCTCACTATTTCAGAAAGTGCTCCCTCAGTACCTCAGATAGTGCTCCCGCAATACCTCAGTAATTGCTCCCTCACCACCTCAGAAAGTGCTCCCTCAATACCTCAGATAGTGCACCCTCAATACCTCAGTTAATGCTCCCCTGCTACCTCAGAAAGTGCTCCCTCAATACCTCAGATTGTGCACCCTCAATACCTCAGTTATTGCTCCCTCACTACCTCAGAACATGCTCCCTCAGTACCTCAGAAAATGCTCCATCAGTATGTCAGATAATCCTCCCTCAGTACATCAGATAGTGCTTCCTCAGTACCTCAGATAATGCTCCCTCAGTACCTTAGAAAGTGCTTCATCACTACCTCAGATAGCGCTTCCTCAATATCTCAAAAGGTGCACCCTCAATACCTCAGAAAGTGCTCCCTCAATACATTAGAAAAAGCTCCCACAATGCCTCAGTAAGTACTCCGTCAATACCTCAGATAGTGCTCACTCAATACTTCAGAAAGTGCTCCCTCAATACCACCGATAGTGCATCCTCAATACCTCAGAAAGTGCTTCCTCAGTACTTCGGATAGTGCACACTCTGTACTTCAGGCAGTGCTTCCTCAGTACTCAGACAGTGCTCCCTCAATACCTAAGATAGTGCAACCTCAATACCTCAGATAGTGCTCCCGCAGTATCACAGAAAGTGCTCCCTCAGTACATCAGATAATGCTCCCTCAGTATGTCAGATAATGCTCTCTCAGTCCCTCAGATATTGCTTCCTCAATACCTCAGAAAGTGCTCCCTCAATACCTCAGATAGTACTTCCTCAGTCCCTCAGATAGTTCTTGCTCAATACCACAGAAAGTACTCCCTCAGTGACTCAGAAAGTACTCCTTCATACAGCATTTCGAGCTTCCTCAGTTTCTCAGATAGTGCACACACAATACCTCAGAAATGGCTCGCACAGTACCTCAGATAGTGCACCATCAGGACATCAGAAAATGCTCCCTCAATACCTCCGACAGTGCACGCTCAATAACTCAGATAGTGCTTCCTCAGTAACTCAGGTAGTGCTCCCTCAGTTTTCTTTTTGTGCTTCCTCAATACATCAGAAAGTCCTTCCTCAGTACCACAGGACGTGCACTCTCAATAGCTCAGATTGTGCTCCCTCAATACCTCAGAAAGCCCTCGCTCAATACCTCAGAAGGAGCACCCTCAATATCTCAGAAGGAACACCCTCAATACCTCAGAAAGCACTCCCTCAAAACCTCAGAAAATGCTTCCTCAGTACCACAGAAAGTGCTCCCTCAGTACATCAGATAATGCTCCCTCAGTATGCCAGATAATGCTCCCTCAGTACCTCAGATAATGCTTCCTCAATACCACAGAAAGTGCTCCCTCAATACCTCAGTAATTGCTCCCTCAATACCTCAGAAAGTGCTCCCTCAATACCTCAGATAGTTCTCCCTCAATACCTCAGAAAGTACTCCCTCAATACCTCAGAAAGTGCTCCCTCAGTACCACAGATAATGCTCCCTCAATCGCTCAGATAGTGCTTCTTCAATACCTCAGAAAGTGCTACCTCAGTACTCATATAATGCTCACTCAATGGCTCAGAAAGTGCTCACTCAATACCTCAGAAAGTGCTCCCACAGTACATCAGATAGTGCTCCCTCAATACTTCAGATAGTGCTCCTCAATACCTCAGATAGATCTCCCTCAATACCTCAGAGAGGGCTCGCTCAGTGCCTCAGGCAATGCTTGCTCAATACCTCAGAAAGTGCTCCCTCAGTACCTCAGAAAGTGTTTCATCAGTACATCAGAAAGTGCTTCCTCAATACCTCAGTAAGTGCTCCCTCAATACCCGAGATATTGCACCCTCAATGCCTCAGATAGTGCTTACCGAATACCTCAGACAGTACTCCCTCTGTATCTCAGATAGTGCTTCCTCAATACCTCAGAAAGTTCTTCCTCAATACCACAGAAACTACTCCCTCAGTGCCTCAGAACGTACTCCCTCAATACCTCAGATAGTGCTTCCTCAGTTCCTCAGATAGTGCACACCCAATACGTCAGAAAGGGCTCCCTCTGTACCTTAGATTGTCAGTCCCTCAATACCTCAGATAGTGCTCCCTGAATACCTTAGACAGCGCACCTTCAGTATCTCAGAAAGTGCTCCATCAATACCTCAGATAGTACACTCTCAATACCTCAGAAAGTGCTCCCTCAATCCCTCAGATAGTGCCCCCTCAATACCTTCAGATAGTGTTCCTCAATACCTCAGATAGATCTCCCTCAATACCTTAGAGAGTGCTCCCTCAGTACCTCAGGCAATGCTTGCTCAATACCTCAGAAAGTGCTCCCTCAGTACCTGAGATATTGCTACCTCCGTACCTCACTTAGTGCTTGCTCAATACCTCAGGAAATGCACCCTCAGTACCTCAGATAGTGCTTCCTCAATACCTCAGTAAGTGATTATATTAGATTAGATTAGATTACTTACAGTGTAGAAACAGGCCCTTCGGCCCAACAAGTCCACACCGACCTGCCGAAGCGCACCCACCCATACCCATTCCCCTACGTTTACCCCTGCTTCTAACACTACGGGCAATTTAGCGTGGCCAATTCACCTAACCTGCACATTTTTGGACTGTGGGAGGAAACCGGAGCACCCGGAGGAAACCCACGCAGACACGGGGAGAATGTGCAAACTCCACACAGACAGTCGCCTGAGGCGGGAATTGAACCCGGGTCTCTAGCGCTGTGAGGCAGCAGTGCTAACCACTGTGCCACCATGCCGCCCATAAATACCCGAGATATTGCTCCCTCAGTACCTCAGATAGTGCTTGCTCAATACCTCAGACAGTACTCCCTCAGTACATCAGATAGTGCTCCCTCAATAACTCAGAAAGTGCTCCATCAGTACCTCAGATAGTGAACCCTCAATACCTCAGAAAGTGCTGCCTCACTACCACAGAAAGTGATCCCTCAATACCTCAGTAATTGCTCCCTCACCACCTCAGAAAGTGCGCCCTCAATACCTCAGATAGTGCACCCGCAATACCTCAGAAAGTGCTTCCTCAGTACCACAGAACGTGCTCCCTCAGTACCTCAGATAATGCTCCCTCAGTACCTTAGAGAGTGCTTCATCACTACCTCAGATAGCGCTTCCTCAATACCTCAAAAAGTGCACCCTTAATACCTCAGAAAGTGCTCCCTCAGTACCACAGATAATGCTCCCTCAATAGCTCAGATAGTGCTTCCTCAATACCTCAGAAGGTGCTCCCTCAATACCTCAGTAGTTCTCACTCAATACCTTAGAAAGTGCTCCCTCAATACGTCAGATAATGCACACTCTCTACTTCAGGCAGTGCTTCCTCACAACTCAGACATTGCTCCCTCAATACGTCGGACAATGCTTCCTTAATACGTCAGAAAGTGCTCCCTCTGTACCTCAGATAATGCTCCCTCAGTACCTCAGAGAGTGCTTCGTCAGAACCTCAGAAAGTGCTGCCTCAATACCTCAGATAATGTTCCATCAGTATGTCAGATAATGTTTTCTCAGTACCTCAGATAGTGCTTCCTCCATACCTCAGAAAGTGCTCCCTCAATACCTCAGAAAGTGCTCCATCATTATCACAGATAATGCTCCCTCAATAGCTCAGATAGTGCTTCCTCAATACCTCAGAAAGTGCTACCTCAGGACTCATATAATGCTCACTCAATGGCTCAGAAAGTGCTCACTCAATACCTCAGAAAGTGCTCCCACAATACATCAGAAAATTGCTTCCTCAATACCTCAGAAAGTGCTCCCTCAGTACCTCAGATAGTGCTCCCTCAATACTTCAGATAGTGTTCCTCAATACCTCAGATAGATCTCCCTCAATACCTCAGAGAGGGCTCGCTCAGTGCCTCAGGCAATGCTTGCTCAATACCTCAGAAAGTGCTCCCTCAGTACCTCGGAGAGTGCTTCATCAGTACATCAGAAAGTGCTTCCTCAATACCTCAGTAAGTGCTCCCTCAATACCCGAGATATTGCACCCTCAATGCCTCAGATAGTGCTTGCTGAATACCTCAGACAGTACTCCCTTAGTATCTCAGATAGTGCTTCCTTAATACCTCAGAAAGTGCTCCCTCAGTACCTCAGAGAGTGCTTCCTCAGCAAATCAAACAGTGCTTCCTCAAGACCTCAGAAAGTGCTCCCTCAATATCTCAGAAAGTACCCCCTCAGTACCTCAGAACGTACTCCCTCAATACCTCAGATAGTGCTTCCTCAGTTCCTCAGATAGTGCACACCCAATACGTCAGAAAGGGCTCCCTCTGTACCTCAGATTGTCAGTCCCTCATTACCTCAGTAAGTGCTCCCTCAATACCTCAGAGAGTGCTCCTGAATACCTTAGACAGCGCACCTTCAGTATCTCAGAAAATGCTCCATCAATACCTCAGATAGTACACTCTCAATACCTCAGAAAGTGCTCCCTCAATCCCTCAGATAGTGCTCCCACAATACCCTCAGATAGTGTTCCTCAATACCTCAGAGAGATCTCCCTCAATACCTCAGAGAGTGCTCCCTCCGTACCTCAGGCAATGCTTGCTCAATACCTCAGAAAGTGCTCCCTCAGTACCTGAGATATTGCTCCCTCAGTACCTCACATAATGCTTGCTCAATACCTCAGACAGTACTCCCTCAGTATCTCAGATAGTCCTTCCTCAATATCTCAGATATTGCTCCCTCAGTACCTCATATAGTGCATCCTCAATACCTCAGAAAGTGCTCCATCAGTACCTCAGATAGTGCACCCTCAATACCTCAGAAAGTGCTCCCTCACTATTTCAGAAAGTGCTCCCTCAGTACCTCAGATAGTGCTCCCGCAATACCTCAGTAATTGCTCCCTCACCACCTCAGAAAGTGCTCCCTCAATACCTCAGATAGTGCACCCTCAATACCTCAGTTAATGCTCCCCTGCTACCTCAGAAAGTGCTCCCTCAATACCTCAGATTGTGCACCCACAATACCTCAGTTATTGCTCCCTCACTACCTCAGAACATGCTCCCTCAGTACCTCAGAAAATGCTCCATCAGTATGTCAGATAATCCTCCCTCAGTACCTCAGATAGTGCTTCCTCAGTACCTCAGATAATGCTCCCTCAGTACCTTAGAAAGTGCTTCATCACTACCTCAGATAGCGCTTCCTCAATATCTCAAAAGGTGCACCCTCAATACCTCAGAAAGTGCTCCCTCAATACATTAGAAAAAGCTCCCACAATGCCTCAGTAAGTACTCCGTCAATACCTCAGATAGTGCTCACTCAATACTTCAGAAAGTGCTCCCTCAATACCACCGATAGTGCATCCTCAATACCTCAGAAAGTGATTCCTCAGTACTTCGGATAGTGCACACTCTGTACTTCAGGCAGTGCTTCCTCAGTACTCAGACAGTGCTCCCTCAATACCTAAGATAGTGCAACCTCAATACCTCAGATAGTGCTCCCGCAGTATCACAGAAAGTGCTCCCTCAGTACATCAGATAATGCTCCCTCAGTATGTCAGATAATGCTCTCTCAGTCCCTCAGATATTGCTTCCTCAATACCTCAGAAAGTGCTCCCTCAATACCTCAGATAGTACTTCCTCAGTCCCTCAGATAGTTCTTGCTCAATACCACAGAAAGTACTCCCTCAGTGCCTCAGAAAGTACTCCTCAATACCGCATTTCGAGCTTCCTCAGTTTCTCAGATAGTGCACACACAATACCTCAGAAATGGCTCCCACAGTACCTCAGATAGTGCACCATCAGGACATCAGAAAATGCTCCCTCAATACCTCCGACAGTGCACGCTCAATAACTCAGATAGTGCTTCCTCAGTAACTCAGGTAGTGCTCCCTCAGTTTTCTTTTTGTGCTTCCTCAATACATCAGAAAGTGCTTCCTCGGTACCACAGGTCGTGCACTCTCAATAGCTCAGATTGTGCTCCCTCAATACCTCAGAAAGCCCTCACCCAATACCTCAGAAGGAGCACCCTCAATATCTCAGAAGGAACACCCTCAATACCTCAGAAAGCACTCCCTCAAAACCTCAGAAAGTGCTTCCTCAGTATAACAGAAAGTGCTCCCTCAGTACATCAGATAATGCTTCCTCAGTATGCCAGATAATGCTCCCTCAGTACGTCAGATAATGCTTCCTCAATAACTCAGAAAGTGCTCCCTCAATACCTCAGTAATTGCTCCCTCAATACCTCAGAAAGTGCTCCCTCAATACCTCAGATAGTCCTCACTCAATACCTTAGAAAGTGCTCCCTCAATACGTCAGATAGTGAACACTCTGTACTTCAGACAGTGCTTCCTCACAACTCAGAAATTGCTCCCTCAATACGTCGGACAGTGGTTCCTTAATATGTCAGAAAGTGCTCCCTCAGTACCTCAGATCGTGCTTTCTCATAGCTCAGAAAATACTCGCTCAATACCTCAGCAGGAGCTCCCCCAATACCTCAGATAGTGCTCCCTCAATACCTCAGAAAGTGCTCCCTCAATACCTCATAAAGTGCTTCATCAGTACATCAGAAAGTGCTTCCTCAATACCTCAGTAAGTGCTCTCGAAATACCTGAGATATTGCACCCTCAATGCCTCAGATAGTGCTTGCTGAATACCTCAGACAGTACTCCCTCTGTATCTCAGATAGTGCTTCCTTAATACCTCAGAAAGTGCTCCCTCAGTACCTCAGAGAGTGCTTCCTCAGCAAATCAAACAGTGCTTCCTCAATACCTCAGAAAGTTCTCCCTCAATACCTCAGAAAGTACTCCCTCAATACCTCAGAAAGTGCTCCCTCAGTACCACAGATAATGCTCCCTCAATAGCTCAGATAGTGCTTCTTCAATACCTCAGAAAGTGCTACCTCAGTACTCATATAATGCTCACTCAATGGCTCAGAAAGTGCTCACTCAATACCTCAGAAAGTGCTCCCACAGTACATCAGATAGTGCTCCCTCAATACTTCAGATAGTGCTCCTCAATACCTCAGATAGATCTCCCTCAATACCTCAGAGAGGGCTCGCTCAGTGCCTCAGGCAATGCTTGCTCAATACCTCAGAAAGTGCTCCCTCAGTACCTCAGAGAGTGTTTCATCAGTACATCAGAAAGTGCTTCCTCAATACCTCAGTAAGTGCTCCCTCAATACCCGAGATATTGCACCCTCAATGCCTCAGATAGTGCTTGCTGAATACCTCAGACAGTACTCCCTCAGTATCTCAGATAGTGCTTCCTCAATACCTCAGAAAGTTCTTCCTCAATACCTCAGAAACTACTCCCTCAGTACCTCAGAATGCACTCCCTCAATACCTCAGATAGTGCTTTCTCAGTTCCTCAGATAGTGCACACCCAATACGTCAGAAAGGGCTCCCTCTGTACCTTAGATTGTCAGTCCCTCAATACCTCAGATAGTGCTCCCTGAATACCTTAGACAGCGCACCTTCAGTATCTCAGAAAGTGCTCCATCAATACCTCAGATAGTACACTCTCAATACCTCAGAAAGTGCTCCCTTAATCCCTCAGATAGTGATCCCTCAATACCTTCAGATAGTGTTCCTCAATACCTCAGATAGATCTCCCTCAATACCTCAGAGAGTGCTCCCTCAGTACCTCAGGCAATGCTTGCTCAATACCTCAGAAAGTGCTCCCTCAGTACCTGAGATATTGCTACCTCAGTACCTCACTTAGTGCTTGCTCAATACCTCAGGAAATGAACCCTCAGTACCTCAGATAGTGCTTCCTCAATACCTCAGTAAGTGCTCCCTCAATACCCGAGATATTGCACCCTCAGTACCTCAGATAGTGCTTGCTCAATACCTCAGACAGTACTCCCTCAGTACCTCAGATAGTGCTCCCTCAATACCTCAGAAAGTGCTCCATCAGTACCTCAGATAGTGAACCCTCAATACCTCAGAAAGTGCTCCCTCACTACCACAGAAAGTGATCCCTCAATACCTAAGTAATTGCTCCCTCACCACCTCAGAAAGTGCTCCCTCAATACCTCAGATAGTGCACCCTCAATACCTCAGTTATTGCTCCCTCACTACCTCAGAAAGTGCTCCCTCACTACCTCAGATTGTGCACCCTCAATACCTCAGAAAGTGCTTCCTCAGTACCACAAAAAGTGTTCCCTCAGCACCTCAGAAAATACTCCATCAGTATGTCAGATAATCCTCCCTCAGTACCTCAGATAGTGCTTCCTCAATACCTCAGATAATGCTCCCTCTCTACCTTAGAAAGTGCTTCATCACTTCTTCAGATAGCGCTTCCTCAATATCTCAAAAGGTGCACCCTCAATACCTCAGAAAGTGCTCCCTCAAAACATTAGAAAATGCTCCCACAATACCTCAGTAAGTACTCCGTCAATACCTCAGATAGTGCTCACTCAATACTTCAGAAAGTGCTCCCTCAATACCTCAGATAGTGCACCCTCAATACCTCAGAAAGTGCTTCCTCAGTACTTCAGATAGTGCACACTCTGTACTTCAGGCAGTGCTTCCTCAGTACTCAGACAGTGCTCGCTCAATAACTAAGATAGTGCACCCTCAATACCTCAGATAGTGCTCCCTCAGTATCACAGAAAGTGCTCCCTCAGTACATCAGATAATGCTCCCTCAGTATGTCAGATAATGCTCTCTCAGTCCCTCAGATATTGCTTCCTCAGTACCTCAGAAAGTGCTCCCTCCATACCTCAGAGAGTTCTCACTCAATATCTTAGAAAGTGCTCCCTCAATACGTCAGATAGTGCACACTCTGTAATTCAGGCAGTGCTTCCTCACAACTCAGACATTGCTCCCTCAATAGGTCGGACAGTGCTTCCTTAATACGTCAGAAAGTGCTCCCTCTGTACCTCAGATAATGCTCCCTCAGTACCTCAGAGAGTGCTTCGTCAGAACCTCAGAAAGTGCTGCCTCAATACCTCAGATAATGTTCCATCAGTATGTCAGATAATGCTTTCTCAGTACCTCAGATAGTGCTTCCTCCGTACCTCAGAAAGTGCTCCCTCAATACCTCAGAAAGTGCTTCCTCAGTACCTCTGATAATTGTCCCTCAGTACCTTAGAGAGTGCTTCATCACTACCTCAGATAGCGCTTCCTCAATACCTCAAAAAGTGCACCCTTAATACCTCAGAAAGTGCTCCCTCAGTACCTCAGAATGTGCTCCCTCAATACCTAAGATAGTGCGCCCTCAATAACTCAGAAAGGGCTCCCTCAATACCTCCGATAGTGCACCCTCAATACCTCAGAAAGTGCTTCCTCAGTACCACAGAATGTGCTCCCTCAGTATGTCAGATAATGCTCCCTCAATACCTCACATAGTGCTTCCTCAATACCTCAGAAAGAGCTCCCTCAATACCTCAGATAGTGCTCCCTTTATACCTCAAAAAGTGTTCACGCAATACCTCAGAATGTGTTCCCTCAATACCTCCGATAGTGCACCCTCAATACCTCAGAAAATGCTTCCTCAGTACCACAGAATGTGCTCCCTCAGTACATCAGATAATGCTCCCTCAGTATGTCAGATAATGCTCCCTCAGTACCTCACAAATTGCTTCCTCAATACCTCAGAAAGAGCTCCCTCAATACCTCACATAGTACTTCCTCAGAACCGCAGATAGTTCTTGCTCAATACCACAGAAAGTACTCCCTCAGTACCTCAGAACGTACTCCCTCAATACCGCATTTCGAGCTTCCTCACTTTCTCAGATAGTGCACACTCAATACCTCAGAAATGGCTCCCACAGTACCTCAGATAGTGCACCATCAGTACATCAAAAAATGCTCCCTCAATACCTCAGACAGTGCACGCTCAATAACTCAGATAGTGCTTCCTCAGTAACTCAGGTAGTGCTCCCTCAGTTTTCTTTTTGTGCTTCCTCAATACATCAGAAAGTGCTTCCTCAGTACCACAGGTCGTGCACTCTCAATAGCTCAGATTGTGCTCCCTCAATACCTCAGAAAGCCCTCGCTCAATACCTCAGAAGGAGCACCCTCAATACCTCGGAATGTTCTCCCCCAATACCTCAGATAGTGCTCCCCCATGCCTTAGATACTGCTCCCTCAATACCTCAGATAGTGCTTCCTCAGTACCTCAGAATGTGCTCCCTCAGTACCTAGAAAATTGCTTCTTCAATACCTCAGAAAGTGCTCCCTCAACACCTCAGATAGTGTTCCCACAGTTCCTCACATAGTGCTTGCTTAATACCTCAGAAAGTACTCCCTCAGTACCTCAGATAGTGCTTCCTCAGTATCTCAGAAAGTGCTCCCTCAGTACCTCAGATAGTGCTTCCCCAGCAAATCAAATAGTGCTTCCTCAATACTTCAGAAAGTGCTCCCTCAATACCACAGATAGTGCTTCCTCAGTACCTCAGATAGTTCTCGCTCAATACCTCAGAAAGTACTCCCTCAGTACCTCAGAAAGTACTCCCTCAATACCTCAGATAGTGCTTCCTCAGTTCCTCAGATAGTGCACACCCAAGACCTCAGAAAGGGCTCCCTCAGTACCTCAGATAGAACGTCCCTCATTACCTCAGATAGTGCTCACTCAATACCTCAGATAGTGCTCCCTGAGTACCTTAGCCAGCGAACCTTCAATACAACAGAAAATGCTCCATCAATACCTCAGATAGTACACCCTCAGTACCTCAGAAGGTCCTCCCTCACTACCACAGAAAGTGTTCTCTCAATACCTCGGATAATGCTTCCTAAGTACCTCAGAAAATGCTCACTCAATACTTTAGATAATGCTCACTCAATACCTCAGATAGTGCACACTCTGTACCTCAGAAATTGCTCCCTCAGTACCTCAGACAGTGCTTCCTTAATACGTCAGAAAGTGCTCCCTCAGTACCTCAGATAGTGCTTCCTCAATGCCTCAGAAAATACTCGCTCAATACCTCAGAAGGAGTTCCCTCAATATCTCAGATAATGCTCCCTCAATACCTCAGTAATTGCTCCTTCAATACCACAGAAAGTACTCTCTCAATACCTCAGATAGTACACCTGCAATACCTCAGAAAGGGCTTCCTCAGTACCACAGAAAGTTCTCCTTCACTACCTCAGATAGTGCTCTCACAGTACCTCAGATAATGCTCCCTCAGTATGTCGGATAATGCTTCCTCAGTACCTAAGATAGCGCTCCCTCAATACCTCATATAATGCTCCCTCAATACCTCAGAAAATGTTCACTCAATACCTCATAAAGTGCTCCCTCAGTACTTCAGAAGATTGCTCCCTCAATACCTCAGAAAGTTTTCCTCAATACCTCAGATAGATTTCCCTCAATACCTCAGAGAGTGCTTCCTCAGTACATCAGATACTATCTCCTCAATACCTCAGATAGTGTTCCTCAATACCTCAGATAGATCTCCCTCAAAACCTGAGATATTGCTCCCTCAGTAGCTCAAATAGTGCTTGCTCAATACCTCAGAAAGTCCTCCCTCCATACCTCAAATAGTGCTCCCTCAATACCTCAAAAAGAGCTCCTTTCATCCTTCAGAAAGTGCTCCCTCAGTACCTCAGGTCGTGCTTCCTCAATACCTCAGAAAGTGCTCCCTCAATACCTCAGATAGTCTGTCCTCAGTACCTCAGATAGTGCTTCCCCAGTACCTTAGAAAGCCTTCCCTCAGTATCTCAGATAATTTTCCCTCACTACCTCAGAAAGCGATCCCTGAATACCTCAGATAGTGTTCCCACAGTTCCTCAGATGGTGTTTCCTCAGTTCCTCAGATAGTGCACCCTCAATACCTCAGACAGTGCTTCCTCAGTATCTCAGATAGTTCAACCACAGAAAGTGCTCCCTCAGTACCTCAGATAATGCTCCCACAGTATGTCAGATAATTCTTCCTCAGTACCTCAGGTAGTGCTTCCTCAGTACCTCAGAAAGTGCTTCCTCAGTACCTTAGAAAGCGCTCCCTCAGTATGTCAGATAATGTTCCCTCAACACCTCAGATAGTGCTTCCTCACTATCTCAAAAAGCGCTTCCTCAATACCTCAGATAGCGCTCCCTCAATATCTCAGATCGTCCTTCTTCAGATCCTCAAAAACTGCTCCTCCAATACCTCAGATAGCGCTTCCTCAATACCTCAGAAAGTGCACCATTAATACCTCAGAAGGTGTTCCCTCAGTACCTCAGAAAGTGCTCCCTCAGTACCAAAGAAAGTGCTCCCTCAGTACCTCAGATAATGCTCCCTCAGTATGTAAGATAATGCTTCCTCAGTACCTCAGATAGTGCTTTCTCAATACCTCAGAAAGTGCTCCCTCAATACCTCAGATAGTTCTCACTCAATACCTTACAAAGTGCTCGCTCAATACGTCAAATAGTGCACACTCTGCACTTCAGGCAGTGCTTCCTCACAACTCAGAAATTACTCCCTCAATATGTCGGACAGTGCTTCCTTAATACGTCAGAAAGTGCTCACTCAGTACCTCAGATAGTGCTTCCTCAATAACTCAGAAAATACTCGCTCAATACCTCAGAAGGCGCTCCCCCAATACCTCAGATAGTGCTCCCTCAATACCTCAGTAATTGCTCCCTCACTACCTCAGAAAGTGCGCCCTCAATACCTCAGATAGTGCACCCGCAATACCTCAGAAAGTGCTTCCTCAGTACCACAGAACGTGCTCCCTCAATACCTCAGTTAATTCTCCCTCAGTACCTTAGAGAGTGCTTCATCACTACCTCAGATAGCGCTTCCTCAATACCTCAAAAAGTGCACCCTTAATACCTCAGAAAGTGCTCCCTCAGTACCACAGGTAATGCTCCCTCAAAATCTCAGATAGTGCTTCCTCAATACCTCAGAAGGTGCTCCCTCAATACCTCAGAATGTGCTCCCTCAATACCTCACATAGTGCTCACCCATACCTAAGATAGTGCTCCCTCAATACCTCAGCTAGAACTCCCTTTATACCACAAAAAGTGTTCACGCAATACCTCCGATAGTGCACCCTCAATACCTCAGAAAGTGCTTCCTCAGTACCAAAGAAAGTGCTCCCTCAGTATTCAGATAATGCTCCCTCAGTATGTCAGATAATGCTCCCTCAGTACCTCAGATAGTGCGTCCTCAATACCTCAGAAAGTGCTCCCTCAATACCTCAATACCTTACAAAGTGTTGCTCAATACGTCAGATAGTGCACACTCTGTACTTCAGGCAGTGCTTCCTCACAACTCAGAAATTGCTGCCTCAATATGTCGGACAGTGCTTCCTTAATATGTCAGAAAGTGCTCCCTCACTACCTCAGATAATGCTTCCTTAATACCTCAGAAAATACTCGCTCAATACCACAGAAGGAGCCCTCCAAATACCTCAGGTAGTGCTCCCTCAATACCTCAGTTATTGCTCCCTCACTACCTCAGAAAGTGCTTCCTCAATACCTCAGTAAGTGCTCCCTAAATACCTGAGATATTGCACCCTCAATGCCTCAGATAGTGCTTGCTGAATACCTCAGACAGTACTCCCTCTGTATCTCAGAATGTTCTCCCTCAATACCTCAGAAAGTGCTCCCTCAGTACCATAGATAATGCTCCCTCAATAGCTCAGATAGTGCTTCTTCAATACCTCAGAAAGTGCTACCTCAGTACTCATATAATGCTCACTCAATGGCTCAGAAAGTGCTCACTCAATACCTCAGAAAGTGCTCCCACAGTACATCAGATAGTGCTCCCTCAATACTTCAGATAGTGTTCCTCAATACCTCAGATAGATCTCCTTCAATACCTCAGAGAGGGCTCGCTCAGTGCCTCAGGCAATGCTTGCTCAATACCTCAGAAAGTGCTCCCTCAGTAACTCAGAGAGTGCTTCATCAGTACATCAGAAAGTGCTTCCTCAATACCTCAGTAAGTGCTCCCTCAATACCCGAGATATTGCACCCTCAATGCCTCAGATAGTGCTTGCTGAATACCTCAGACAGTACTCCCTCAGTATCTCAGATAGTGCTTCCTCAATACCTCAGAAAGTTCTTCCTCAATACCTCAGAAACTACTCCCTCAGTACCTCAGAACGTACTCCCTCAATACCTCAGATAGTGCTTCCTCAGTTCCTCAGATAGTGCACACCCAATACGTCAGAAAGGGCTCCCTCTGTACCTTAGATTGTCAGTCCCTCAATACCTCAGATAGTGCTCCCTGAATACCTTAGACAGCGCACCTTCAGTATCTCAGAAAGTGCTCCATCAATACCTCAGATAGTACACTCTCAATACCTCAGAAAGTGCTCCCTTAATCCCTCAGATAGTGATCCCTCAATACCTTCAGATAGTGTTCCTCAATACCTCAGATAGATCTCCCTCAATACCTCAGAGAGTGCTGCCTCAGTACCTCAGGCAATGCTTGCTCAATACCTCAGAAAGTGCTCCCTCAGTACCTGAGATATTGCGACCTCAGTACCTCACTTAGTGCTTGCTCAATACCTCAGGAAATGCACCCTCAGTACCTCAGATAGAGCTTCCTCAATACCTCAGTAAGTGCTCCCTCAATACCCGAGATATTGCACCCTCAGTACCTCAGATAGTGCTTGCTCAATACCTCAGACAGTACTCCCTCAGTACCTCAGATAGTGCTCCCTCAATACCTCAGAAAGTGCTCCATCAGTACCTCAGATAGTGAACCCTCAATACCTCAGAAAGTGCTCCCTCACTACCACAGAAAGTGATCCCTCAATACCTCAGTAATTGCTCCCTCACCACCTCAGAAAGTGCTCCCTCAATACCTCAGATAGTGCACCCTCAATACCTCAGTTATTGCTCCCTCACTACCTCAGAAAGTGCTCCCTCACTACTTCAGATTGTGCACTCTCAATACCTCAAAAAGTGCTTCCTCAGTACCACAAAAAGTGTTCCCTCAGTACCTCAGAAAATACTCCATCAGTATGTCAGATAATCCTCCCTCAGTACCTCAGATAGTGCTTCCTCACTACCTCAGATAATGCTCCCTCTGTACCTTAGAAAGTGCTTCATCACTACTTCAGATAGCGCTTCCTCAATATCTCAAAAGGTGCACCCTCAATACCTCAGAAAGTGCTCCCTCAAAACATTAGAAAATGCTCCCACAATACCTCAGTAAGTACTCCGTCAATACCTCAGATAGTGCTCACTCAATACTTCAGAACGTGCTCCCTCAATACCTCAGATAGTGCACCCTCAATACCTCAGAAAGTGCTTCCTCAGTACTTCAGATAGTGCACACTCTGTACTTCAGGGAGTGCTTCCTCAGTACTCAGACAGTGCTCGCTCAATAACTAAGATAGTGCACACTCAATACCTCAGATAGTGCTCCTTCAGTATCACAGAAAGTGCTCCCTCAGTACATCAGATAATGCTCCCTCAGTATGTCAGATAATGCTCTCTTAGTCCCTCAGATATTGCTTACTCAGTACCTCAGAAAGTGCTCCCTCCATACCTCAGAGAGTTCTCACTCAATATCTTAGAAAGTGCTCCCTCAATACGTCAGATAGTGCACACTCTGTACTTCAGGCAGTGCTTCCTCACAACTCAGACATTGCTCCCTCAATAGGTCGGACAGTGCTTCTGTAATACGTCAGAAAGTGCTCCCTCTGTACCTCAGATAATGCTCCCTCAGTACCTCAGAGAGTGCTTCGTCAGAACCTCAGAAAGTGCTGCCTCAATACCTCAGATAATGTTCCATCAGTATGTCAGATAATGCTTTCTCAGTACCTCAGATAGTGCTTCCTCCGTACCTCAGAAAGTGCTCCCTCAATACCTCAGAAAGTGCTTCCTCAGTACCTCTGATAATTGTCCCTCAGTACCTTAGAGAGTGCTTCATCACTACCTCAGATAGCGCTTCCTCAATACCTCAAAAGGTGCACCCTTAATACCTCAGAAAGTGCTCCCTCAGTACCTCAGAATGTGCTCCCTCAATACCTCAGTTAGTGCTCCCCCATACCTAAGATAGTGCGCCCTCAATAACTCAGAAAGGGCTCCCTCAATACCTCAGATAGTGCTCCCTTTATTCCTCAAAAAGTGTTCACGCAATACCTCAGAATGTGTTCCCTCAATACCTCCGATAGTGCACCCTCAATACCTCAGAAAATGCTTCCTCAGTACCACAGAATGTGCTCCCTCAGTACATCAGATATTGCTCCCTCAGTATGTCAGATAATGCTCCCTCAGTACCTCACAAATTGCTTCCTCAATACCTCAGAAAGAGCTCCCTCAATACCTCACATAGTACTTCCTCAGAACCGCAGACAGTGCTTGCTGAATACCACAGAAAGTACTCCCTCAGTACCTCAGAAAGTACTCCCTCAATACCGCATTTCGAGCTTCCTCACTTTCTCAGATAGTGCACACACAATACCTCAGAAATGGCTCCCACAGTACCTCAGATAGTGCACCATCAGTACATCAGAAAATGCTCCCTCAATACCTCAGACAGTGCACGCTCAATAACTCAGATAGTGCTTCCTCAGTAACTCAGGTAGTGCTCCCTTAGTTTTCTTTTTGTGCTTCCTCACTACATCAGAAAGTGCTTCCTCAGTACCACAGGTCGTGCACTCTCAATAGCTCAGATTGTGCTCCCTCAATACCTCAGAAAGCCCTCGCTCAATACCTCAGAAGGAGCACCCTCAATACTTCGGAATGTTCTCCCCCAATACCTCAGATAGTGCTCCCCCATGCCTTAGATACTGCTCCCTCAATACCTCAGATAGTGCTTCCTCAGTACCTCAGAATGTGCTCCCTCAGTACCTAGAAAATTGCTTCTTCAATACCTCAGAAAGTGCTCCCTCAACACCTCAGATAGTGTTCCCACAGTTCCTCACATAGTGCTTGCTTAATACCTCAGAAAGTACTCCCTCAGTACCTCAGATAGTGCTTCCTCAATATCTCAGAAAGTGCTCCCTCAGTACCTCAGATAGTGCTTCCTCAGCAAATCAAATAGTGTTTCCTCAATACTTCAGAAAGTGCTCCCTCAATACCACAGATAGTGCTTCCTCAGTACCTCAGATAGTTCTCGCTCAATACCTCAGAAAGTACTCCCTCAGTACCTCAGAAAGTACTCCCTCAATACCTCAGATAGTGCTTCCTCAGTTCCTCAGATAGTGCACACCCAAGACCTCAGAAAGGGCTCCCTCAGTACCTCAGATAGAACGTCCCTCATTACCTCAGATAGTGCTCACTCAATACCTCAGATAGTGCTCCCTGAGTACCTTAGCCAGCGAACCTTCAATACAACAGAAAATGCTCCATCAATACCTCAGATAGTACACCCTCAGTACCTCAGAAGGTCCTCCCTCACTACCACAGAAAGTGTTCTCTCAATACCTCGGATAATGCTTCCTAAGTACCTCAGAAAATGCTCACTCAATACTTTAGATAATGCTCACTCAATACCTCAGATAGTGCACACTCTGTACCTCAGAAATTGCTCCCTCAGTACCTCAGACAGTGCTTCCTTAATACGTCAGAAAGTGCTCCCTCAGTACCTCAGATAGTGCTTCCTCAATGCCTCAGAAAATACTCGCTCAATACCTCAGAAGGAGTTCCCTCAATATCTCAGATAATGCTCCCTCAATACCTCAGTAATTGCTCCTTCAATACCACAGAAAGTACTCTCTCAATACCTCAGATAGTACACCTGCAATACCTCAGAAAGGGCTTCCTCAGTACCACAGAAAGTTCTCCTTCACTACCTCAGATAGTGCTCTCACAGTACCTCAGATAATGCTCCCTCAGTATGTCGGATAATGCTTCCTCAGTACCTAAGATAGCGCTCCCTCAATACCTCATATAATGCTCCCTCAATACCTCAGAAAATGTTCACTCAATACCTCATAAAGTGCTCCCTCAGTACTTCAGAAGATTGCTCCCTCAATACCTCAGAAAGTTTTCCTCAATACCTCAGATAGATCTCCCTCAATACCTCAGAGAGTGCTTCCTCAGTACATCAGATACTGCCTCCTCAATACCTCAGATAGTGTTCCTCAATACCTCAGATAGATCTCCCTCAAAACCTGAGATATTGCTCCCTCAGTAGCTCAAATAGTGCTTGCTCAATACCTCAGAAAGTCCTCCCTCCATACATCAAATAGTGCTCCCTCAATACCTCAAAAAGAGCTCCTTTCATACTTCAGAAAGTGCTCCCTCAGTACCTCAGGTCATGCTTCCTCAATACCTCAGAAAATGCTCCCTCAATACCTCAGATATTTCTCACTCAATACCTTACAAAGTGCTCGCTCAATACGTCAAATAGTGCACACTCTACACTTCAGGCAGTGCTTCCTCACAACTCAGAAATTACTCCCTCAATATGTTGGACAGTGCTTCCTTAATACGTCAGAAAGTGCTCCCTCAGTACCTCAGATAGTGCTTCCTCAATAACTCAGAAAATACTCGCTCAATACCTCAGAAGGCGCTCCCCCAATACCTCAGATAGTGCTCCCTCAATACCTCAGTAATTGCTCCCTCACTACCTCAGAAAGTGCGCCCTCAATACCTCAGATAGTGCACCCGCACTATCTCAGAAAGTGCTTCCTCAGTACCACAGAACGTGCTCCCTCAGTACCTCAGATAATGCTCCCTCAGTACCTTAGAGAGTGCTTCATCACTACCTCAGATAGCGCTTCCTCAATACCTCAAAAAGTGCACCCTTAATACCTCAGAAAGTGCTCCCTCAGTACCACAGATAATGCTCCCTCAATAGCTCAGATAGTGCTTCCTCAATACCTCAGAAGGTGCTCCCTCAATACCTCAGAATGTGCTCCCTCAATACCTCACATAGTGCTCACCCATACCTAAGATAGTGCTCCCTCAATACCTCAGCTAGTACTCCCTTTATACCACAAAAAGTGTTCACGCAATACCTCCGATAGTGCACCCTCAATACCTCAGAAAGTGCTTCCTCAGTACCAAAGAAAGTGCTCCCTCAGTATTCAGATAATGCTCCCTCAGTATGTCAGATAATGCTCCGTCAGTACCTCAGATAGTGCTTCCTCAATACCTCAGAAAGTGCTCCCTCAATACCTCAGATAGTTCTCACTCAATACCTTACAAAGTGCTTGCTCAATACGTCAGATAGTGCACACTCTGTACTTCAGACAGTGCTTCCTCACAACTCAGAAATTGCTCCCTCAATATGTCGGACAGTGCTTCCTGAATATGTCAGAAAGTGCTCCCTCACTACCTCAGATAATGCTTCCTTAATACCTCAGAAAATACTCGCTCAATACCACAGACGGAGCCCTCCAAATACCTCAGGTAGTGCTCCCTCAATACCTCAGTTATTGCTCCCTCACTACCTCACAAAGTGTTCCCTCAATACCTCAGATAGTGTTCCCACAGTTCCTCAGATAGTGCTTCCTCAGTTCCTCAAATAGTGCTCCCTCAATACCTCAGAAAGAGCTTCTTCCATACCTCAGGAGTACCCTCAATACCTCAGAGAGTGCTCCCTCAATACTTCAGATAGTGTTCCTCAATACCTCAGATAGATCTCCCTCAATACCTCAGAGAGTGCTCCCTCAGTACCTCAGGAAATGCTTGCTCAATACCTCAGAAAGTGGTCCCTCAATACCTGAGATATTGCACCCTCAGTACCTCAGATAGTGCTTCCTCAATACCTCAGTAAGTGCTCCCTCAATACCTGAGATATTGTACCCTCAGTACCTCAGATAGTGCTTGCTCAATACCTCAGACAGTACTCCCTCAGTATCTCAGATAGTGCTTCCTCAATACCTCAGAAAGTGCTCCCTCAGTACCTCAGAGAGTGCTTTCTCAGCAAATCAAATAGGGCTTCCTCAATACCTCAGAAAGTGCTCCCTCAATACCTCAGATAGTGCTTCCTCATTACCTCAGATACTGCACACCCAATACCTCAGAAAGGGCTACCTCAATACCTCAGATAATTCGTCCCTCATTACCTCAGAAAGTGCTCCCTCAATTCCTCAGATAGTACTCCCTGAATACCTTAGCCAGCACACCTTCAGTACCTCAGAAAATGCTCCAACAATTCCTCAGATAGTACACCCTCAGTACCTCAGAAAGTGCTCCATCACTACAACAGAAAGTGCTCCCTCATCACCTCAGGTAGTGCACCCTCAATACTTCAGCAAGTGCTCACTCAATACTTTAGATAATGCTCACTCAATACCTCAGAAAGTGCTCCCTCAATACTTAAGCTAGTGCACTCTCTGTACTTCAGGCAGTGCTTCCTCAGTACTCAGACAGTGCTCCCTCAATAGCTCAGATAGTGCACACTCAGTACCTCAGACAGTGCTTCCTTAATACGTCGGACAGTGCTTCCTCAATACGTCAGAAAGTGCTCCCTCAGTACCTCAGATAGTACTTCCTCAATACCTCAGAAAATACTTGCTCCATACCTCAGAAGGAGCTCCCTCAATACCTCAGATAGTGCTCCCTCAATATCTCAGTAATTGCTCCCTCAATACCTCAGAATGTGCTCCAACAATACCTCAGATAGTGCACCCTCAATACCTCAGACAGTGCTTCCTCAGTATCTCAGATAGTTCAACCACAGAAAGTGCTCCCTCCGTACCTCAGATAATGCTCCCTCAGTATGTCAGATAATTCTTCCTCAGTACCTCAGGTAGTGCTTCCTCAGTACCTCAGAAAGTGCTCCCTCTATACCTCAGAAAATGCTTCCTCAGTACATTAGAAAGTGTTCCCTCAGTATGTCAGATAATGTTCCCTCAACACCTCAGATAGTGCTTCCTCACTACCTCAGAAAGCGCTCCCTCAATACCTCAGATAGCACTCCCTCAATATCTCAGATCACGCTTCTTCAGATCCTCAAAAATTGCTCCTCCAATACCTCAGATAGCACCTCCTCAATACCTCAGAAAGTGCACCATTAATACCTCAGAAAGTGCTCCCTCAGTACCTCAGATAGTGCTTCCTCAATACCTCAGAAAGTGCTCCCTCAATACCTCAGATAGTTCTCACTCAATACCTTACAAAGTGCTCCCTCAATACGTCAGATAGTGCACACTCTGTACTTCAGGCAGAGCTTCCTCACAACTCAGAAATTGCTTCCTCAATATGTTGGACAGTGCTTCCTTACTACGTCAGAAAGTGCTCCCTCAGTGCCTCAGATAGTGCTTCCTCAATAACTCAGAAAATACTCGCTCAATACCTCAGAAGGCGTGCCTCAATACATCAGATAGTGTTCCCTCAATACCTCAGTAATTGCCCCCTCACTACCTCAGAAAGTGCTCCCTCAATACCTCAGATACTGCACCCGCAATACCTCAGAAAGTGATTCCGCAGTACCACAGAAAGTGCTCCCTCAGTACCTCAGATAATGCTCCCTCAGTACCTTAGAGAGTGCTTCATCACTTCCTCCGATAGCACTTCCTCAATACCTCAGAAAGTGCTCCCTCAGTACCTCAGAAAGTGGTCCCTCAGTACCACAGATAATGCTCCCTCAATAGCTCAGATAGTGCTTCCTCAATACCTCAGAAGGTGTTCCCACAATACCTCAGAATGTGCTCCCTCAATACCTCAGATAGTGCTCCCCCATACCTAAGATAGTGCTCCCTCAATACCTAAGGAGTGCTCCCTTTATACCACAAAAAGTGTTCACGCAATACCTCAGAAAGTGTTCCCGCAATACCTCCGATAGTGCACCCTCAATACCTCAGAAAGTGTTTCCTCAGTACCAAAGAAAGTGCTCCCTCAGTACCTCAGATAATGCTCCCTCAGTATGTCGGATAATGCTCCCTCAGTACCTCAGATAGTGCTTCCTCAATACCTCAGAAAGTGCTCCCTCAATACCTCAGATAGTTCTCACTCAATACCTTACAAGGTGCTCGCTCAATACGTCAGATAGTGCACACTCTGTACTTAAGGCAGTGCTTCCTCACAACTCAGAAATTACTCCCTCAATATGTCGGACAGTGCTTCCTTAATACGTCAGAAAGTGCTCCCTCAGTGCCTCAGATAGTGCTCCCTCAATAACTCAGAAAATACTCGCTCAATACCACAGAAGGCGCTCCCCCAATACATCTGATAGTGCTCCCTCAATACCTCAGTTATTGCTCCCTCACTACCTCAGAAAGTGCACCCTCAATACCTCAGAAAGTGCTTCCTCAGTACCTCAGATAGTGCTTCCTCAGGACCACAGAAAGTGCTCCCTCAGTACCTCAGATAGTACTCCCTGAATACCTTAGCCAGCACACCTTCAGTACCTCAGAAAATGCTCCAACAATTCCTCAGATAGTACACCCTCAGTACCTCAGAAAGTGCTCCATCACTACAACAGAAAGTGCTCCCTCATCACCTCAGGTAGTGCACCCTCAATACTTCAGAAAGTGCTCACTCAATACTTTAGATAATGCTCACTCAATACCTCAGAAAGTGCTCCCTCAATACTTAAGCTAGTGCACTCTCTGTACTTCAGGCAGTGCTTCCTCAGTACTCAGACAGTGCTCCCTCAACAGCTCAGATAGTGCACACTCAGTACCTCAGACAGTGCTTCCTTAATACGTTGGACAGTGCTTCCTCAATACGTCAGAAAGTGCTCCCTCAGTACCTCAGATAGTACTTCCTCAATACCTCAGAAAATACTTGCTCCATACCTCAGAAGGAGCTCCCTCAATACCTCAGATAGTGCTCCCTCAATATCTCAGTAATTGCTCCCTCAATACCTCAGAAAGCGCTCCAACAATACCTCAGATAGTGCACCCTCAATACCTCAGACAGTGCTTCCTCAGTATCTCAGATAGTTCAACCACAGAAAGTGCTCCCTCCGTACCTCAGATAATGCTCCCTCAGTATGTCAGATATTTCTTCCTCAGTACCTCAGGTAGTGCTTCCTCAGTACCTCAGAAAGTGCTCCCTCTATACCTCAGAAAATGCTTCCTCAGTACATTAGAAAGTGTTCCCTCAGTATGTCAGATAATGTTCCCTCAACACCTCAGATAGTGCTTCCTCACTACCTCAGAAAGCGCTCCCTCAATACCTCAGATAGCACTCCCTCAATATCTCAGATCACGCTTCTTCAGATCCTCAAAAATTGCTCCTCCAATACCTCAGATAGCACCTCCTCAATACCTCAGAAAGTGCACCATTAATACCTCAGAAAGTGCTCCCTCAGTACCTCAGATAGTGCTTCCTCAATACCTCAGAAAGTGCTCCCTCAATACCTCAGATAGTTCTCACTCAATACCTTACAAAGTGCTCCCTCAATACGTCAGATAGTGCACACTCTGTACTTCAGGCAGAGCTTCCTCACAACTCAGAAATTGCTTCCTCAATATGTTGGACAGTGCTTCCTTACTACGTCAGAAAGTGCTCCCTCAGTGCCTCAGATAGTGCTTCCTCAATAACTCAGAAAATACTCGCTCAATACCTCAGAAGGCACGCCCCAATACATCAGATAGTGTTCCCTCAATACCTCAGTAATTGCCCCCTCACTACCTCAGAAAGTGCTCCCTCAATACCTCAGATACTGCACCCGCAATACCTCAGAAAGTGATTCCGCAGTACCACAGAAAGTGCTCCCTCAGTACCTCAGATAATGCTCCCTCAGTACCTTAGAGAGTGCTTCATCACTTCCTCCGAGAGCACTTCCTCAATACCTCAGAAAGTGCTCCCTCAGTACCTCAGAAAGTGGTCCCTCAGTACCACAGATAATGCTCCCTCAATAGCTCAGATAGTGCTTCCTCAATACCTCAGAAGGTGTTCCCACAATACCTTAGAATGTGCTCCCTCAATACCTCAGATAGTGCTCCCCCATACCTAAGATAGTGCTCCTTCAATACCTAAGGAGTGCTCCCTTTATACCACAAAAAGTGTTCACGCAATACCTCAGAAAGTGTTCCCGCAATACCTCCGATAGTGCACCCTCAATACCTCAGAAAGTGTTTCCTCAGTACCAAAGAAAGTGCTCCCTCAGTACCTCAGATAATGCTCCCTCAGTATGTCGGATAATGCTCCCTCAGTACCTCAGATAGTGCTTCCTCAATACCTCAGAAAGTGCTCCCTCAATACCTCAGATAGTTCTCACTCAATACCTTACAAGGTGCTCGCTCAATACGTCAGATAGTGCACACTCTGTACTTAAGGCAGTGCTTCCTCACAACTCAGAAATTACTCCCTCAATATGTCGGACAGTGCTTCCTTAATACGTCAGAAAGTGCTCCCTCAGTGCCTCAGATAGTGCTCCCTCAATAACTCAGAAAATACTCGCTCAATACCACAGAAGGCGCTCCCCCAATACATCTGATAGTGCTCCCTCAATACCTCAGTTATTGCTCCCTCACTACCTCAGAAAGTGCAACCTCAATACCTCAGAAAGTGCTTCCTCAGTACCTCAGATAGTGCTTCCTCAGTACCACAGAAAGTGCTCCCTCAGTTCCTCAGATAATGCTCCCTCAGTACCTTAGAGAGTGCTTCATCACTTCCTCCGCTAGCGCTTCCTCAATACCTCAAAAAGTGCACGCTTAATACCTCAGATGTCCTCCCTCAGTACCACAGAAAGTGTGCTCCCACAGTACCACAGATAATGCTCCCTCAATTGCTCAGATAGTGCTTCCTCAATACCTCAGAAGGTGCTCCCTCAATTCCTCAGAATGTGCTCCCTCAATACCTCAGGTAGTGCTCCCTTTATACCACAAAAAGTGTTCCCGCAATACCTCCGATAGTGCATCCTCAATACCTCAGAAAGCACTCCCTCAAAACCTCAGAAAGTGCTTCCTCAGTATAACAGAAAGTGCTCCCTCAGTACCTCAGATAATGCTCCCTCAGTATGTCAGATAATGCTTCCTCAATATCTCAGAAAGTGCTCCCTCAATACCTCAGATAGTCCTCACACAATACCTTAGAAAGTGCTCCCTCAATACCTTAGAAAGTGCTCCCTCAGATAGTGCACACTCTGGACTTCATGCAGTGCTTCCTCACAACTCAGAAATTGCTCCCTCAATATGTCGGACAGTGCTTCCAAATACGTCAGAAAGTGCTCCCTCAGTACCTCAGATAATGCTTCCTCAATACCGCAGACAATACTCGCTCAATACCACAGAAGGAGCTCCCCAAATACCTCAGATATTGCTCCCTCAATACCTCAGTAATTGCTCCCTCAATACCTCATAAAGTGTTCCCTCAATACCTCAGATAGTGCTCACTCAATACCTTAGAAAGTGCTCCCTCAATACGTCAGATAGTGCACACTCTGTACTTCAGGCAGTGCTTCCTCACAACTCAGAAATTGCTCTCTCAATACGTCAGACAGTGCTTCCTTAATACGTCAGAAAGTGCTCCCTCTGTACCTCAGATAATGCTCCCTCAGTACCTCAGAGAGTGCTTCATCAGAACCTCATAAAGTGCTGCCTCAATACCTCAGATAGTGCTTCCTCAATACCTCAGAAAGTGCACCCTTAATACCTCAGAAAGTGCTTCTTCAGTACCACAGATAATGCTCCCTCAATACCTCAGAGTGTGATCCCTCAATACCTCAGATAGTGCTCCCCCATACCTTAGATAGTACTCCCTCAATATCTCAGAAAGTTCAACCTCAATACCTCAGATAGTGCTCTCTCATTTCCTCAGAGAGTGCTCCCTCAATACCTCAGATAGTGTTCCTCAATACCTCACATAGATCTCCCTGAAAACCTCAAAGAGTGCTCCCTCAATACCTCAGGCAGTGCTTTCTCAATACCTCAGAAAGTGCTCCCTCAGTACCTTAGGCAGTGCTTCCTGAGTACCTCAGAAAGTGTTCCTCAATACTTGAGTTATTGAAAACTCAGTACCTCACGGAGTGCTTCCGCAATACCTCAGAAAGTGCTCCCTCAATACCTCAGATAGTGTTCCTCAATACCTTTGATGGATCTCCCGCAATACCTCAGAAAGTGTTCCCTCGATACTTGAGATATTGCTCCCTCAGTACCTCACATAGTGCTTCCGCAATACCTCAGAATGTACTCCCTCAGTACCTCAGGGAATGCTTCCTCAGTAAGTCAAATAGTGCTTCCTCAATACCTCAGATAGTACTTCCTCAGTACCTCAGATAGTGCTTGCTCACTACCACAGAATGTACTCCCTCAGTACCTCAGAAAGTACTCCCTCAATACCTCAGATAGTGCTCCCTCAATACCTCAGATAGTGCTCCCTCAATACCTCAGATAGTGCACTGCCAGTACCTCAGAAAATGGTCCTTCAATACCTCCGAAAATGCTCCCTCACTACCTCAGATAGTGCACCCTCAATAACTCAGATAGTGCTTCCTCAGTACCTCAGATAGTGCTTCCTCAGTACCTCAGATAGTGCTCCCTCAGCACTCACATTGTACTTCTTCAATACCTCAGAAAGTGCTTCCTCGGTACCACAGATAGTGCACACTCAGTACGTCAGCAAGTGCTCCCTCAGTACCTCAGAAGGAGCACCCACAATACCTCAGGAAGTGCTCCCTCAATATCTCAGATAGTGCTCCCCATGCCTTAGATTTTGCTCCCTCAATACCTCAGAAAGTGCTAATTCAGTACTTCATATAATGCTCACTCAATAGCTCAGAAAGTGCTCACTCAATACCTCAGAAAGTGCTACCTCAGTACATCAGATAGTGCTCCCTCAGTTCCTCAGATAGTGCTCCCTCAATACTTCAGATAGTGTTCCTCAATACCTCAGATATATCTCCCTTAATACCTCAGAGAGTGCTCCCTCAGTACCTCAGGAAATGCTTGCTCAATACCTCAGAAAGTGCTCCCTCAGTACCTCAGATACTGCACACCCAATACCTCAGAAAGGGCTACCTCAGTACCTCAGATAGTCCGTCCCTCATTACCTAAGAAAGTGCTCCCTCAATTCCTCATATAGCGCTCCCTCAATACCTCAGATAGTGCTCCCTCAATACCTTTGCCAGCGCACCTTCAGTACCTCAGAAAATGCTCCATCAATACCTCAGATAGTACACCCTCAGTACCTCAGATAGTGCTCCCTCAATACCACAGGTAGTGCACCCTCAATACCTCAGGTAGTGCACCCTCAATAACTCAGATAGTGCTTCCTAAGTCCCTCAGAAGGTTCTCCCTCAATACCTCAGAAAGTGCTACCTCAATACTTTAGAAAATGCTCCCACAATACCTCAGTAAGTGCTCCCTCAATACTTCAGATAGTGCACTCTCTGTACTTCAGGCAGCGCTTCCTCAGTACTCAGACAGTGCTCCCTCAATACCTCAGATAGTGCACCCTCAATACTTCAGAAAGTGCTTCCTCAGTACCACAGAAAGTGCTCCCTCAGTACCTCAGATAATGCTCTCTCAGTATGTCAGATAATGTTCCCTCAATACCTCAGATAGTGCTTCCTCACTACATCAGAAAGCGCTCCCTCCAAACCTCAGATAGTTCTCCCTCAATATCTCAGATCGCGCTTCCTCAATACCTCAGAAAGTGCACAATTAATACCTCAGATAGTCTCCCTCAGAACCTCAGATAGTGCTCCCTCAGTTCCACAGATAATGTTCCCTCAATACCTCAGAAAGTGCTCCCTCAGTACCTCATAACGCTCCCTCAATATCTCAGAAAGTGTTCACTCAATACCTCAGAAAGTGCACCTTCAGTACTTCAGAAAATTGTTTCCTCAATACCTCAGACAGTGCTCCCTCAATACCTCAGAAAGTGCTCCCTCAGTACCTCAGATAATGCTCCCTCAGTATGTCAGATAATGCTTCCTCAATATCTCAGAAAGTGCTCCCTCAATACCTCAGATAGTCCTCACACAATACCTTAGAAAGTGCTCCCTCAATACCTTAGAAAGTGCTCCCTCAGATAGTGCACACTCTGGACTTCATGCAGTGCTTCCTCACAACTCAGAAATTGCTCCCTCAATATGTCGGACAGTGCTTCCAAATACGTCAGAAAGTGCTCCCTCAGTACCTCAGATAATGCTTCCTCAATACCGCAGACAATACTCGCTCAATACCACAGAAGGAGCTCCCCAAATACCTCAGATATTGCTCCCTCAATACCTCAGTAATTGCTCCCTCAATACCTCATAAAGTGTTCCCTCAATACCTCAGATAGTGCTCACTCAATACCTTAGAAAGTGCTCCCTCAATACGTCAGATAGTGCACACTCTGTACTTCAGGCAGTGCTTCCTCACAACTCAGAAATTGCTCTCTCAATACGTCAGACAGTGCTTCCTTAATACGTCAGAAAGTGCTCCCTCTGTACCTCAGATAATGCTCCCTCAGTACCTCAGAGAGTGCTTCATCAGAACCTCATAAAGTGCTGCCTCAATACCTCAGATAGTGCTTCCTCAATACCTCAGAAAGTGCACCCTTAATACCTCAGAAAGTGCTTCTTCAGTACCACAGATAATGCTCCCTCAATACCTCAGAGTGTGATCCCTCAATACCTCAGATAGTGCTCCCCCATACCTTAGATAGTACTCCCTCAATATCTCAGAAAGTTCAACCTCAATACCTCAGATAGTGCTCTCTCATTTCCTCAGAGAGTGCTCCCTCAATACCTCAGATAGTGTTCCTCAATACCTCACATAGATCTCCCTGAAAACCTCAAAGAGTGCTCCCTCAATACCTCAGGCAGTGCTTTCTCAATACCTCAGAAAGTGCTCCCTCAGTACCTTAGGCAATGCTTCCTGAGTACCTCAGAAAGTGTTCCTCAATACTTGAGTTATTGAAAACTCAGTACCTCACGGAGTGCTTCCGCAATACCTCAGAAAGTGCTCCCTCAATACCTCAGATAGTGTTCCTCAATACCTTTGATGGATCTCCCGCAATACCTCAGAAAGTGTTCCCTCGATACTTGAGATATTGCTCCCTCAGTACCTCACATAGTGCTTCCGCAATACCTCAGAATGTACTCCCTCAGTACCTCAGGGAATGCTTCCTCAGTAAGTCAAATAGTGCTTCCTCAATACCTCAGATAGTACTTCCTCAGTACCTCAGATAGTGCTTGCTCACTACCACAGAATGTACTCCCTCAGTACCTCAGAAAGTACTCCCTCAATACCTCAGATAGTGCTCCCTCAATACCTCAGATAGTGCTCCCTCAATACCTCAGATAGTGCACTGCCAGTACCTCAGAAAATGGTCCTTCAATACCTCCGAAAATGCTCCCTCACTACCTCAGATAGTGCACCCTCAATAACTCAGATAGTGCTTCCTCAGTACCTCAGATAGTGCTTCCTCAGTACCTCAGATAGTGCTCCCTCAGCACTCACATTGTACTTCTTCAATACCTCAGAAAGTGCTTCCTCGGTACCACAGATAGTGCACACTCAGTACGTCAGCAAGTGCTCCCTCAGTACCTCAGAAGGAGCACCCACAATACCTCAGGAAGTGCTCCCTCAATATCTCAGATAGTGCTCCCCATGCCTTAGATTTTGCTCCCTCAATACCTCAGAAAGTGCTAATTCAGTACTTCATATAATGCTCACTCAATAGCTCAGAAAGTGCTCACTCAATACCTCAGAAAGTGCTACCTCAGTACATCAGATAGTGCTCCCTCAGTTCCTCAGATAGTGCTCCCTCAATACTTCAGATAGTGTTCCTCAATACCTCAGATATATCTCCCTTAATACCTCAGAGAGTGCTCCCTCAGTACCTCAGGAAATGCTTGCTCAATACCTCAGAAAGTGCTCCCTCAGTACCTCAGATACTGCACACCCAATACCTCAGAAAGGGCTACCTCAGTACCTCAGATAGTCCGTCCCTCATTACCTAAGAAAGTGCTCCCTCAATTCCTCATATAGCGCTCCCTCAATACCTCAGATAGTGCTCCCTCAATACCTTTGCCAGCGCACCTTCAGTACCTCAGAAAATGCTCCATCAATACCTCAGATAGTACACCCTCAGTACCTCAGATAGTGCTCCCTCAATACCACAGGTAGTGCACCCTCAATACCTCAGGTAGTGCACCCTCAATAACTCAGATAGTGCTTCCTAAGTCCCTCAGAAGGTTCTCCCTCAATACCTCAGAAAGTGCTACCTCAATACTTTAGAAAATGCTCCCACAATACCTCAGTAAGTGCTCCCTCAATACTTCAGATAGTGCACTCTCTGTACTTCAGGCAGCGCTTCCTCAGCACTCAGACAGTGCTCCCTCAATACCTCAGATAGTGCACCCTCAATACTTCAGAAAGTGCTTCCTCAGTACCACAGAAAGTGCTCCCTCAGTACCTCAGATAATGCTCTCTCAGTATGTCAGATAATGTTCCCTCAATACCTCAGATAGTGCTTCCTCACTACATCAGAAAGCGCTCCCTCCAAACCTCAGATAGTTCTCCCTCAATATCTCAGATCGCGCTTCCTCAATACCTCAGATAGTGCACTGCCAGTACCTCAGAAAATGGTCCTTCAATACCTCCGAAAATGCTCCCTCACTACCTCAGATAGTGCACCCTCAATAACTCAGATAGTGCTTCCTCAGTACCTCAGATAGTGCTTCCTCAGTACCTCAGATAGTGCTCCCTCAATACCTCAGATAGTGCTCCCTCAATACCTCAGATAGTGCTCCCTCAATACCTCAGATAGTGCACTGCCAGTACCTCAGAAAATGGTCCTTCAATACCTCCGAAAATGCTCCCTCACTACCTCAGATAGTGCACCCTCAATAACTCAGATAGTGCTTCCTCAGTACCTCAGATAGTGCTTCCTCAGTACCTCAGATAGTGCTCCCTCAGCACTCACATTGTACTTCTTCAATACCTCAGAAAGTGCTTCCTCGGTACCACAGATAGTGCACACTCAGTACGTCAGCAAGTGCTCCCTCAGTACCTCAGAAGGAGCACCCACAATACCTCAGGAAGTGCTCCCTCAATATCTCAGATAGTGCTCCCCATGCCTTAGATTTTGCTCCCTCAATACCTCAGAAAGTGCTAATTCAGTACTTCATATAATGCTCACTCAATAGCTCAGAAAGTGCTCACTCAATACCTCAGAAAGTGCTACCTCAGTACATCAGATAGTGCTCCCTCAGTTCCTCAGATAGTGCTCCCTCAATACTTCAGATAGTGTTCCTCAATACCTCAGATATATCTCCCTTAATACCTCAGAGAGTGCTCCCTCAGTACCTCAGGAAATGCTTGCTCAATACCTCAGAAAGTGCTCCCTCAGTACCTCAGATACTGCACACCCAATACCTCAGAAAGGGCTACCTCAGTACCTCAGATAGTCCGTCCCTCATTACCTAAGAAAGTGCTCCCTCAATTCCTCATATAGCGCTCCCTCAATACCTCAGATAGTGCTCCCTCAATACCTTTGCCAGCGCACCTTCAGTACCTCAGAAAATGCTCCATCAATACCTCAGATAGTACACCCTCAGTACCTCAGATAGTGCTCCCTCAATACCACAGGTAGTGCACCCTCAATACCTCAGGTAGTGCACCCTCAATAACTCAGATAGTGCTTCCTAAGTCCCTCAGAAGGTTCTCCCTCAATACCTCAGAAAGTGCTACCTCAATACTTTAGAAAATGCTCCCACAATACCTCAGTAAGTGCTCCCTCAATACTTCAGATAGTGCACTCTCTGTACTTCAGGCAGCGCTTCCTCAGTACTCAGACAGTGCTCCCTCAATACCTCAGATAGTGCACCCTCAATACTTCAGAAAGTGCTTCCTCAGTACCACAGAAAGTGCTCCCTCAGTACCTCAGATAATGCTCTCTCAGTATGTCAGATAATGTTCCCTCAATACCTCAGATAGTGCTTCCTCACTACATCAGAAAGCGCTCCCTCCAAACCTCAGATAGTTCTCCCTCAATATCTCAGATCGCGCTTCCTCAATACCTCAGAAAGTGCACAATTAATACCTCAGATAGTCTCCCTCAGAACCTCAGATAGTGCTCCCTCAGTTCCACAGATAATGTTCCCTCAATACCTCAGAAAGTGCTCCCTCAGTACCTCATAACGCTCCCTCAATATCTCAGAAAGTGTTCACTCAATACCTCAGAAAGTGCACCTTCAGTACTTCAGAAAATTGTTTCCTCAATACCTCAGACAGTGCTCCCTCAATACCTCAGAAAGGGCTCCCTCAGTACCTCAGATAGTGCACCATCAGTATCTCAGATCATGCACCCTCAGTACCTCAGAAAATGCTCCCTCAATACCTCAGAAATGGCTCTCTCAATACCTCACATAGTGCACCGTCAGTACCTCAGATAGTGCTTCCTAAGTACCTCAGAAGGTGCTCCCGCAGTACTGCAGAAAGTGCTCCCTCAATACCTCTGATAATGCTCCCAAATTACCTCAGAAAGTGCTCACTCAATACCTGAGAAACTGCTTCCTCAATACCTAGATAGTGCTCCATCAATACCTCAGATAGTACTCCCTCAATACCTCAGGAAGTGCTCCCTCAATACCTCAGACAGTACTCCATCAATACCTCAGAAAGTGTTCCCTCAATACCTCAGATAGTCCTCACTCAATACCTTAGAAAGTGCTCCCTCAATACGTCAGATAGTGCACACTCTGTACTTCAGGCAGTGCTTCCTCACAACTTAGAAATTGCTCCCTCAATGCGTCGGACAGTGCTTCCTTAATACGTCAGAAAGTGCTCCCTCAGTACCTCAGATCGTGCTTCCTCAATACCTCAGAAAATACTCGCTCAATACCTCAGAAGGAGCTCCCCCAATACCTCAGATAGTGCTCTCTCAACACCTCAGTTATTGCTCCCTCAATACCTCAGAAAGTGCTCCCTCAATACCTCAGATAGTGCACTCTCAATACCTCAGAAAGTGCTTCCTCAGTACCACAGAAAGTGCTCCCTCAGTACCTCAGATAATGCTCCCTCAGTACCTTAGAGAGTGCTTCATCACTACCTCAGATAGTGCTTCCTCAATACGTCAGATAGTGCACACTCTGTACTTCAGATAATGCTCCCTCAGTACCTTAGAGAGTGCTTCATCACTACCTCAGATAGTGCTTCCTCAATACCTCAAAAAGTGCACTATTAATACCTCAGAAAGTGGTCCCTCAGTACCTCAGAAAGTGCTCCCTCAGTATCACAGATAATGCTCCCTCAATAGCTCAGATAGTGCTCCCTCAATACTTCAGAAAGTGCTCCCTCAGTAACTCATATAATGCTCCCTCAATTTTGCAGAAAGTGTTCACTCAATACCTCAGAAAGTTCACCTTCAGTACTTCAGAAAAATTGTTTCCTCAATACCTCAGAAAGTGCTCCCTCAATATCTCAGATTGTGCTCCCTCAGTACCTCAGATAGTGCTCCATCAATACCTCAAAAACAGCTCCTTCCATACCTCAGAAAGTGCACCCTCACTACCTCAGAAAGTGTTCCCTCTATACCTCAGAGAGTGTTCCTCAATACCTCAGATAGATCTCCCTCAATACCTCAGAGAGTGCTCCCTCAGTACATCAGATTGTGCTCCCTCAATACCTGAGACATTGCTCCCACAGTAGCTCAGAATGTGTTTGCTCAATAACTCAGAAAGTGCTCCCTCCATACCTCAGATAGTGCTCCCTCAGTACCTCAGATAGTGCTTTCTCAATACCTCCGAAAGTGCTCTCTCAGTAACTCAGAGAGTGCTTCCTCAGTAAATCAAATAGTGCTCCCTCAATTCTTCAGAAAGTGCTCCCTCAATACCTCAGATATTATTCCTCAGTACCTCAGATAGTGCTTGCTCAATACCTCGGAAAGTACTACCTCAGTACCTCAGAAAGTACTCCCTCAATACCTCAGGAAGTGCAACATCAGTACCTCAGATCCTGCTCCCTCAATACCTCGGATAGTGCACCATCAGTATCTCAGAAAATGCTCCCTCAATACCTCAGAAAATGCTCCTTCAAAACCTCAAATAGTGCACCCTCAGTACCTCAGAAAATGTTCCCTCAATATCTCAGAAAAGGCTCTCTCAATACCTCACATAGTGCACCGTCAATATCTCAGATAGTGCTTCCTAAGTACCTCAGAAGGTGCTCCCGCAGTACTGCAGAGAGTGCTCTCTCAATACCTCAGATAATGCTCCCTCAATACCTCTGATAATGCTCCCTCATTACCTCAGAAAGTGCCCACTCAATACCTCAGAAATTGCTTTCTCAGTACCTAGATAGTGCTTCATCAATACCTCAGATAGTGCTCACTCAATACCTTAGAAAGTGCACGCTCTATATGTTAGAAAGTGCTCCATCAGTACCTCAGATGGAGCTTGCTCAATACCTCAGAAAGTGCTCCCTCAATACCTCAGAATGTGCTCCCTCAATACCTCAGATAGTGCCCCCCCATACCTAAGATAGTGCTCGCTCAATACCTCAGAATGTGCTCCCTCAATACCTCAGATAGTGCACATTCTGTACTTCAGGCAGTGCTTCCTCACTACTCAGACAGTGCTCCCTCAATACCTCAGATAGTGCACACTCAGTACCTCAGAAATTGCTCCCTCAGTACCTCAGACACTGCTTCCTTAATACGTCTGACAGTGGTTCCTCAATACGTCAGAAAGTGCTCCCTCCGTACCTCAGATCGTGCTTCCTCAACACCTCAGAAAATACTCGCTCAATACCTCAGAAGGAGCTCCCCCAATACCTCAGATAGTGCTCCCCCAATACCTCAGTAATTGCTCCCTCAATACCTCAGAATTCTCCCTCAATACCTCAGAAAGTGCTCCCTCAGTACCTCAGATAATGCTCCCTCAATACCTCAGACAATGCTCCCTCAATACCTCAGATAGTGCTACTTCAGTACCTCAGAAAGTGCTCCCTCAATACCTCAGAATGTGCTCCGTCAATACCTCAGATAGTGCTCCCACAATACCTCAGATAGTGCTCCCTCAGTACCTCATATAATGATCCCTCAATATCTCAAAAAGTGTTCACTCAATACCTCAGAAAGTGCTCCCTCAATACCTCAGATAGCGCTCCCTCAGTACCTCAGATAGTGCTCCCTCAATACTTCAAAAAGAGATCCTTCCATATCTCAGAAAGTGCTCCCTCAATACCTCAGAACGTGTTCCTCAATATCTCAGATAGATCTCCCTCAATACCTCAGGTAGTGCTTCCTCAATACCTCAGAAAGTGCTCCCTCAGTACCTCTGCTTCCAAAGTACCTCAGATAGTGCCTCCTCATTACCTCAGAAAATGCTCCCTCAAAATTTGAGAAAGTGCTCCCTCAGTAGCTCAAATAGTGATTGTTCAATACCTCAGATAGTGCTCCCTCAATACCTCAAAATGAGCTCCTTCCATACCTCAGAATGTGCTCCCTCAATACCTCAGAAAGTGCTCCCTCAGTACCTCTGCTTCCAAAGTACCTCAGATAGTGCCTCCTCATTACCTCAGAAAATGCTCCCTCAAAATTTGAGAAAGTGCTCCCTCAGTAGCTCAAATAGTGCTTGTTCAATACCTCAGATAGTGCTCCCTCAATACCTCAAAATGAGCTCCTTCCATACCTCAGAATGTGCTCCCTCAATACCTCAGAAAGTGTTCCTCAATACCTCAGATAGTGCACACTCAGCACCTCAGAGGGTGCTCCCTCAGTACCTCAGACAGTGCTTCCTCATTACCTCAGAAAGTACTCCCTCAATACCTGAGATATTGCTCTCTCAGTAGTTCAGATAGTGCTTCCTCAATACCTCAGAAAGTGCTCCCTCAGTACCTCAGATAACGCTTCCTCAGTACCTCAGATAATGCTCCCTCAGTATCTCAGTTAATGTTCCCTCAGTCCCTCAGATAGTGCTTCCTCACTACCTCAGAAAGTGCTTCCTCAATACCTCAGATAGCACTCCCTCAATACCTCAGATCATGCTTCTTCAGATCCTCAAAAAGTGCTTCCTCAATACCTCAGATAGCGCTTCCTCAATACCTCAGAAAGTGCACCATTAGTACCTCAGAAAGTGCTCCCTCAATACCTCAGAAAGTGCTCCCTCAGTACCTCAGAAAGTGCTCCCTCAAAACCTCAGATAGTGCTTCCTCAATACCTAAGAAAGTATTCCCTCAATACCTCAGAATGTGCTCCCTCAATACCTCCTTGCTCCCTATACCTTAGATAGCACTCCCTCAATACCTGAGAAAGTGCTCCCTCAATACCTCATATAATGCTCCCTCAATATCTCAGAAAGTGTTCACTCAATACCTCAGAAAGTGCGCCTTCAGTACGTCAGAATATTGCTTCCTTAAAATCTCAGAAAGTGTTCACTCAATATCTCAGATAGTGCTCCCTCCATACCTCAGATAATGCCTCCTCAATACCTCAGAAAGTGCTCCCTCAAAACCTGAGATATTGCTCCCTCAGTAGCTCAAATAGTGCTCCCTCAATACCTCAAAAAGAGCTCCTTTCATACCTCAGAAAGTGCTCCCTCAATACCTCAGAAAGTGTTCCCTCAATACCTCAGATAGTGTTCCTCAATACCTCAGATAGATCTCGCTCAATACCTCAGAGGGTGCTCCCTCAGTACCTCAGGTCGTGCCTCCTCAATACCTTAGAATGTGCTCCGTCAGTACCTCAGAGAGTGCTTCCTCAGTACATCAGACAATGCTTCCTCAATACCTCAGAAAGTGCTCCCTTCATACCTGAGACATTGCTCCCTCAGTACCTCACATAGCGCTTTCTCAATACCTCAGAAAATGCTCCCTCAGTACCTCAGACAGTGCTTCCTCAGTACCTCTGAAAGTACTGCCTCAATACCTCAGAAAGGGCTCCCTCAGTACCTCAGACAGTGCTTCCTCAGTAAATGAAATAGTGCTTCCTCAAACCTAAGAAAGTGCTCCCTCAATACCTCAGATATTACTTCCTCAGTACCTCAGATAGTGCTTGCTCAATACCTCAGAAAGTACTCCCTCAGTACCTCTGAAAGTACTGCCTCAATACCTCAGAAAGGGCTCCCTCAGTAGCTCAGATAGTGCACCCTCAGTACCTCAGAAAATGCTCCCTCAATACCTCAGAAAAGGCTCTCTCAATACCTCACATAGTGCACTTTCAGAATCTCAGATAGTGCTTCCTAAGTACCTCAGAATGTGCTTCTGCAGTACTGCAGAAAGTGCTCCCTCTGATAATGCTCCCTCATTACCTCAGAAAGTGCTCACTCAATACCCCAGAAACTGCTTCCTCAGTACCGAGATAGTGCTCCATCAATTCCGCAGATAGTACTCTCTCAATGCCTCAGAAAGTGCTCACTCAATACCTTAGAAAGTGCTCCCTCAATACCTGAGATATTGCTTCCACAGTAGCTCAGATAGTGCTTTCTCAATGCCTCAGAAAGTGCTCCCTCAGTAACTCAGAGAATGCTTTCTCAGTTAATCAAATAGTGCTCCCTCAATACCTCAGATATTATTCCTCAGTACCTCAGAGAGTGCTTGCTCAATACCTCGGAAAGTACTCCCTCAGTACCTCAGAAAGTACTCCCTCAATACCTCAGAAAGGGCTCCCTCAGTAACTCAGATAGTGCACCCTCAGTACCTCAGAAAATGCTCCCTCAATACCTCAGAAAAGGCTCCCTCAATACCTCACATAGTGCACCGTCAGTACCTCAGATAGTGCTTCCTAAGTACCTCAGAAGGTGCTCCCGCTGTACTGCAGAAAGTGTTCCTTCAATACCTCTGATAATGCTCCCTAATTACCTCAGAAAGTGCTCACTCAATACCTGAGAAACTGCTTACTCTGTACCTAGATAGCGCTCCATCAATACCACAGATAGTACTCCCTCAATACCTCAGAAAGTGCTCCCTCAATACCTCAGATAGTGCTCACTGAATAACTTAGAAAAAGCACCCTCTATATGTCAGAAAGTGCTCCCTCATTACCTCAGATAGTGCTAACTCAATACCTCAGAACATGCTCCCACAGTACCTCAGACATTGCATACTCAGTCCCTCAGATAGTGCACCCTCAATACGTCATAAAGTGCCGCCTCAGTACATCTGATACTGCTTCCTCACTACCTCAGAAATTACTCGCTCAATACCTCAGAAAGTGCCCCCTCAATACCTCAGATAGTGCACACTCTGTACTCCAGGCAGTGCTTCCTCACAACTCAGACAGTGCTCCCTCAATACCTCAGATAGTGCACACTCAGTACCTCAGACAGTGCTCACTCAATACCTCAGATAGTGCATACTCAGTACCTCAGAAATTGCTCCCTCAGTACCTCAGACAGTGCTTCCTTAATACGTCAGAAAGTGCTCCCTCAATACCTCAGATAGTGCATATTCAGTACCTCAGAAATTGCTCCCTCAGTACCTCAGATAGTGCTTCCTCAATACCTCAGAAAATACTCACTCAATACCTCAGAAGGTGCTCCCCCAATACCTCAGATAGTACTCCCTCAATACCTCAGTAATTGCTCCCTCACTACCTCAGAAAGTGCTCCCTCAATACCTCAGATAGTGCACCCGCAATACCTCAACAAGTGCTTCCTCAGTCCCACAGAAAGTGCTCCCTCAGTTCCTCAGTTAATGGTCCCTCAGTATGTCAGATAGTGCTCCCTCAGTACCTCAGATAGTGCTCCCTCAGTACCTCAGATAATGCTCCCTCAATACCTCAGATAATGCTCCCTCAATACCTCTGATAGTGCTTCCTCAATTCCTCAGAAGGTCCTCCCTCAATACCTCAGAAAGTCCACCCTCAATACATCAGATAGTGCTCCACCATACCTAACATAGTGCTCCCTCAAAACCTCAGAAAGTGCTCTCTCAATACCTCATATAATGCTCCCTCAATATCTCAGAAAGTGTTCACTCAATACCTCAGAAAGTGCTCCCTCAGTACCTCAGAAAATTGCTTCCTCAATAAATCAATGTGCTCCCTCAATACCTCAGATAGTGCTCCCTCAGTACCTCAGATAGATCTCCCTCAATACCTCAGAGAGTGCTCCCTCAGTACCTCTGGTAGTGCTTCCTCAATGCCTCAGAAAGTGCTCCCTCAGTACCTCAGAGAGTGCTTCCTCAGTCCCTCAGATAGTGCTTCCTCAATACCTCAGAAAGTGCTCCCTCAAAACCTGAGATATTGCTCCCTCAGTAGCTCAAAAAGTGCTTGTCCAATACCTCAGAAAGTGCGCCCTCCATACCTCAGAAAGTGCTCCCTGAATACCTCAAAAAGAGCTCCTTCCATACCTCACAAAGTGCTCCCTCAATACCTCAGAAAGTGTTCCCTCAATAACTCAGATAATGTTCCTCAATACCTCAGATAGATCTACCTCAATACCTCAGTGGGTGCTCCCTCAGTACCTCAGAGACT
This sequence comes from Chiloscyllium punctatum, assembly GCF_047496795.1. Taxonomy (NCBI): domain Eukaryota; kingdom Metazoa; phylum Chordata; class Chondrichthyes; order Orectolobiformes; family Hemiscylliidae; genus Chiloscyllium; species Chiloscyllium punctatum. The sequence continues at coordinate 53,124,723 of NC_092785.1, forward strand.
GCTTCCTCAGTCCCTCAGATAGTGCTTCCTCAATACCTCTGAAAGAACTCCCTCAGTACCTCAGAAAGGGCTCCCTCAATACCTCAGATAGTGCACCTTCAGTACCTCAGAAAATGCTCCCTCAATACCTCAGAAAAGGCTCTCTCAATACCTCACATAGTGCACCGTCAATACCTCAGATAGTGCTTCCTAAGTACCTCAGAAGGTGCTCCAGCAGTACTGCAGAAAGTGCTCCCTCAATACCTCTGATAATGCTCCCTCATTGCCTCAGAAAGTGCTCACTCAATACCTGAGAAACTGCTTCCTCAGTACCTAGATAGTGCTCCATCAATACCTCAGATAGTACTCCCTCAATACCTCAGAAAATGCTCCCTCAATACCTCAGATAGTGCTCACTCAATACCTCAGAAAGTGCACCCTCTATATGTCAGAACGTTCTCCCTCAGTACCTCAGATAGTGCTAACTCAGCACCTCAGATAGTGCTTCCTCAATACCTCAGAAAGTCCTCCCTCAATACGTCAGAAAGTGCTCCCTCAGTACATCTGATACTGCTCCCTCAATACCTCAGAAATTACTCGTTCAATACCTCAGAAAGTGCCCCCTCAATACATCAGATAGTGCACACTCAGTACCTCATACAGTGCTTCCTCGGTACCTCATACAATGCTCCCTCAATAGCTCAGATAGTGCTTCCTCAACACCTCAAATAGTGCTCCCTCAGTACCTCAGAACACGCTCCCTCAGTTCCTCAAATAGTGTTCCCTCAGTACTCACATGGTGCTTCCTCGTTACCTCAGATAGTACTCCCTCAATACCTCAGAAAGCACTCATGCAATACCTCAGAAGGAGTACCGTCAATACCTCAGACAGTGCTCCCTCAATACCTCAGATAGTGCACACTCAGTACCTCAGAAAGTCGCCCCTCAGTACCTCAAATAGTGCTCCCTCAATACCTCAGAAAGTACTCGCTCAATTCCTCAGATAGTGCACACTCAGGACCACAGAAAGTGCTCTCTCAAACCTCAGAAAGTGCTCCCTCAGTACCTCAGGTAGTGCTTCCTTAATACCTCAGAAAGTGCTCCCTCAGTACCTCAGAGAGTTTTTCCTCATTACATCAGATAGTGCTTGCTCAATACCTCAGATTGTGCTCCCTGAATACCTCAGATAGTGCTTCCTCAAATCCTCAGAAATTGATCCCTCAATACCTCAGATAGTGCTTCCTCAATACCTCAGAAAGTGCACCCTTAATATATCAAAAAGTGCTCCCTCGGTAGCTCAGAAAGTGCTCCCTCAGTACCTCAGAATGTGCACCCTCATTACCTCAGATAGTGCTTCTGTGAAGGGAGGGGGAGAAAGAGACAGAGAGAAAGTTCACCTTTCAATCCAGTGATTTCTGCGCGAAAGTTCCTTCAGAACAGACCGTTTTGAGGAAGAGTCACTTGGAATGCGAATTGTTCCTCTCTTCACTGTTGCTACCTGCTGTATTGTGCTGAATTTCCCCACCATCTGTTGACTTGAGAACTTGATCTCATTCATGCATCACTGAGTAATTCAGTCTGTGTTCAATGCCCTGAGGCTGCTACTGTTGAAAGTTGACAAACAGGTTTAAGGCTGTGGTAAAATCAATGACTGCAGATGCTGGAAACCAGATTCTGGATTAGTGGTGCTGGAAGAGCACAGCAGGTGTGCAGGTTTAAGGCTGTGTAAGGTATTGTATTCGGAGTGCGGGCTACATGGGAGAACAGATACAGAACAAAGGCACACCGAAATGTTAGGTCTGAGCTGTTCCTTCTGAACTAACATCACAAAGTTACATTGATCAGGATCTTTGTGAAGTGCCTTTATCAAGTGACTCTTCCTCAAAACAGTTTGTTCTGAAGGAACTTTCCTGCAGAAATCACTGGATTAAAAGGTAAACTTTCTCTCTGTCTCTTTCTCCCTCTCCCCTCAGAGATGCTGCCGGACAAGCTTAGCTTCTTCAGCAATCTCTGTATTGATGTTTCAGGTCTCTAGCGTGTCCGTACAGATTGATTTTAGTGTTGAATTCTCAAGCTTGCTCTGTTCAAGGGATTGAATCCCTCGGCTACAAAGGGGGGTCAGTTACCTCAGCTAACAGGTTCATGATGCCAACATTGTTGGCTCAATCTCTATCATGACCTCTCCCCTCACCTGAGGGGTGTGACCCACCAGGCCTCTCTCTCTGACAAGACAGCAGCTCTCAGGTCCTCCTGGTCTATAATAACTTCCCAACTTTAAAAAGGGCACTCCAGTAAGAGAGCTCTTTACATGGTGCAGGTCAAACTCCTGGAGCTCCCTCCCTAACATCACTGTGGGACACCCAAGGACTGCAGCAGGAGAGTACACCCCACCCCCACCTTCCAGGCAACTATTAGAGGGGGTGGGAATCACATACAAGCCACATTTGAAAATAAGTTTTATAACAGGGTCACGGTGGATGGTCACTAACTCTGTTTCTTTACCTCTGTTCAAATCAGCGTAATGAAGAAGCAAAGGGTCAGTTGAAAATGACAATGATATCCTTTCGTAGGTTGGTGTTTATTAGAGTTTGAATCGACAGTATGAATGTTTGAGCACTTATTCAAGGGCATGCAGGTAGCTGCCAGAGGAAGTGATGGGGTCTGGTATAATTGCGACATTTAAAAGGCATCAGGATGAGTAGGTGAATGGGAAGGGTTTAGAGGGATATCAGCCAAGTGCTAGCAAATGGAATAAAATGAGATGAGAATATCTGGTTGGTATGGACAAGTTGGATAGGAGGGTCTGGTTCCATGCTCTGCATCTCTGTGACTCTGTGCCTCTGAATAATCTATTGCAGAGAGTTTCAGACAGGCCTTGGTTTGTGTGTCTCTCTCATGCTTCCTCAGAATCTGCAAACCCTATGTCTCCATATTTCCCAAGAAATAAAGAGGGTCAGTACCGAGGGAGTGCTGCACAGTCAGAGGGTCAGGACTGAGGGAGTGCTGCACTGTCAGTGGGTCAGCACTGAGGGAGTGCTGCACTGTCAGAGAATCAGTACTGAGGGAGTGTCACACTGTCAGAGGGTCAGTACTGAGGGAGTGCTGCACTGTCAGTGGGTCAGCACTGAGGGAGTGCTGCACTGTCAGTGGGTCAGTACTGAGGGAGTGCTGCACTGTCAGTGGGTCAGCACTGAGGGAGTGCTGCACTGTCAGTGGGTCAGTACTGAGGGAGTGCTGCACTGTCAGTGGGTCAGCACTGAGGGAGTGCTGCACTGTCAGTGGGTCAGCACTGAGGGAGTGCTGCACTGTCAGAGAATCAGTACTGAGGGAGTGTCACACTGTCAGAGGGTCATTACAGAGGGAGTGCTGCACCGTCTGAGGGTCACTACTGAGGGAGCGCTGCACTGTCCAAGGATCATTAATGAGGGAGTGCTGCACTGTCAGAGTGTCAGTACTGAGGGAGTGCTGCACTGTCAGAGTGACAGTACTGAGGGAGTGCCGCACTGTCAGAGTGTCAGTGCTGAGGGAGTGCCACACTGTCAGAGGGTCAGTACTGAGGGAGTGCCGCACTGTCAGAGTGTCAGTGCTGAGGGAGTGCCGCACTGTCAGAGAGTCAGTACTGAGGGAGTGCCGCACTGTCAGAGGGTCAGTACTGAGGAAGTGCTGCACTGTCAGAGGGTCAGTACTGAGGGAGTGCCGCACTGTCAGAGGGTCAGTACTGAGGAAGTGCCACACAGTCAGAGTTTCAGTACTGAGGGAGTGCCACACTGTCAGATGGTCAGTAGTGAGGGAGTGCTGCACTGTCAGAACGTCAGTACTGAGGGAGTGCCACACTGTCAGATGGTCAGTACTGAGGGAGTGCTGCACTGTCAGAGGGTCAAATTGAGGGAGTGCCACACTGTCAGAGTTTCAGTACTGAGGGAGTGCCACACTGTCAGATGGTCAGTAGTGAGGGAGTGCCACACTGTCAGAGGGTCAAATTGAGGGAGGGCCACACTGTCAGAGTTTCAGTACTGAGGGAGTGCCACACTGTCAGATGGTCAGTACTGAGGGAGTGCTGCACTGTCAGAACGTCAGTATTGAGGGAGGGCCACACTGTCAGATGGTCAGTACTGAGGGAGTGCTGCACTGTCAGAATGCCAGTACTGAGGGAGTGCTGCACTGTCAGAGTGTTACTACTGAGGGAGTGCTGCACTGTCAGAGGGTCAGTACTGAGGGAGTGCTGCACTGTCAGAGTGTTACTACTGAGGGAGTGCTGCACTGTCAGATGGTCAGTGCTGAGGGAGTGCTGCTCTGTCAGAGTGCCAGTACTTAGTGAGTGCCACACTGACAGAGGGTCAGTGCTGAGGGAATGCTGCACTGTAAGAATGTCAGTACTGAGGGAGTGCTGCAATGTCAGAGGGTCAGTACTGAGGGAGTGCTGCACTGTCAGAGGCTCCTTACTAAGGGAGCGCTGCACTGTCAGAGTGTCAGTACTGAGGGAGTGCCACACTGTCAGAGGGTCAGTACTGAGGGAGTGCTGCACTGTCAGAGCTGTCAGTATTGAGGGAGTGCTGCACTGTAAGAGTGGCAGTACTGAGGGAGTGCTGCACAGTCAGAGGGTCAGTACTGAGGGAGTGCTGCAATGTCAGAGGGTCAGTACTGAGGGAGTGCTGCACTGTCAGAGGCTCCTTACTAAGGGAGCGCTGCACTGTCAGAGTGTCAGTACTGAGGGAGTGCCACACTGTCAGAGGGTCAGTACTGAGGGAGTGCTGCACTGTCAGAGCTGTCAGTATTGAGGGAGTGCTGCACTGTAAGAGTGGCAGTACTGAGGGAGTGCTGCACAGTCAGAGTGTCATTACTGAGTGGGTGCTGCAAAGTTAGAAGGTTAGTACTGAGGGAGTGCCACATTCTCAGAAAGTCCTTACTATGAGAGCGCTGCACTGTCAGAGTGTCCTTACTGAGTGAGCGCTGCACTGTCAGAGGGGTCAGTACTGAGGGTGTGCGGCACTGTCAGAGGGGTCAGTACTGAGGTAGTACCACACTGTCAGAATCTCAGAGCTGAGGGAGGTCTACCCTGCCAAAGAGTCCATGCTGAGGGAGTGTTACACTCCCAAAGGGTCAGTACTGAGGGAGTGATGCACTGTCAGTGGGTCAGTACTGAGGGAGTGCCACACTGTCAGATGGTCAGTACTGAGGGAGTGCTGCACTGTCAGAGTGTCACTACTGAGGGAGTGCTGCACTGTCAGAGGGTCAGTACTGAGGGAGTGCTGCACTGTCAGAGGGTCAGTACTGAGGGAATGTCACACTGTCAGAGGGTCAGTACTGAGGGAGTGCTGCACAGTCAGAGGGTCAGTACTGAGGGAGTGCTGCACTGTCAGAGTGAAAGGATTGATGGAGTGCCAGACTGTCAGAGGGTCAGTACTGAGGGAGTGCTGTACTGTCAGAGTGAAAGTACTGATAGAGTGCCACACTGTCAGAGGGTCAGTACTGAGGGAGTGTCACACTGTCAGAGTGTCAGTACTGAGGAGGTGCTGCAATGTCAAACGGTCAGTATAGAGGGAGTGCCGCACTGTCAGACGGTCTGTACTGAGGGAGTGCTGCACTGTCAGAGTGTCCTTACTGAGTGAGCGCAGCACTGTCAGAGGGTCAGTACTGAGGGATTCCTGCATAGCCAGAGAGTCAGTATAGAGGGAGTGCAGCATTGTCAGAGGGTCGGGACGTAGGAAGTGCTGAAATTCAGAGGGTAATTAGTGAGAGAGAGCTGAACTGTGAGAGGGTCAGTACTAAGAGAGTGTGCACTGTCAGAGGGTCAGTAATGAGGGAGTGCTGCACTGTCAGAGAGTCAGCACTGAGGGAGTGCTGCACTGTCATAGGGTCCGTACTGAGGGAGTGCTGCACTGTCAGAGGGTCAGTACTGAGGGATTCCTGCATAGCCAGAGAGTCAGTATAGTGGGAGTGCAGCATTGTCAGAGGGTCGGGACGTAGGAAACACTGAAATGTCAGAGGATTATTACTGAGAGAGAATTGAACTGTGAGAGGGTCAGTCCTGAGAGAGTGTGCACTGTCAGAGGGTCAGTACTGAGGGAGTGCCTCACTGTCAGAGGGTCAGTACTGAGATAGTGTTGCTCTGTCAGAGGGTCAGTAATGAGGGAGTGCTGCACTGTCAGAGGGTCAGTACTGAAGGAGTACTGCACTGTCAGATGGTCAGTACTGCGGGAGTGTCACACTGTCAGAGGGTGAGTACTGAGGGAGTGCTGCACTGTCAGAGGGTCCGTACAGAGGGAGTGCTGCACTGTCAGAGGTTCAGCACTGAGAGAGTGTCACACTGTCAGAGGGTCAGTACTGAAGGAGTACTGCACTGTCAGATGGTCAGTACTGCGGGAGTGTCACACTGTCAGAGGATCAGCACTGAGGGAGTGCTGCACTGTCAGAGGGTCAGCTCTGAGGGAGTGTCACACTATCAGAGGGTCAGCACTGAGAGAGTGCTGCACTGCCAAAGGGTCTGTACTGAGGGAGTGCTGCACTGTCAGAGGGTCAGTACTGAGGGAGTACTGCACTGTCAGATGGTCAGTACTGCGGGTGTGTCACATTGTCAGAGGGTCAGTACTGAGGGAGTACTGCACTGTCAGAGGGTCAGTACTGAGGGAGTACTGCACTGTCAGAGGGTCAGTACTGAGGGAGTGCTGCACTGTCAGAGGGTCAGCCCTGAGGGAGTACTGCACTGTCAGAGGGTCAGTACTGAGGGAGTGCTGCACTGTCAGAGGGTCAGTACTGAGGGAGTACTGCACTGTCAGATGGTCAGTACTGCGGGTGTGTCACATTGTCAGAGGGTCAGTACTGAGTGGATGCTGCACTGTCAGGAAAGCTGGACTGAGGGACTGCTGCACTATCAGAGGGTCAGTACGGAGTCAGGTTCACACTGTCATGAATCGGTCATGAGAGATCACCGCACTGTTGGACAGACAGTACTGAGGGTCTGCTTCATTGCCAGAGAGTCAGTATTGAGGGAGTGCTGCACTGTCAGAGGGTCAGTACTGAGGGAGTGCTGCACTGTCAGAGGGTCAGTACTGAGGGAGTGCTGCACTGTCAGAGGGTCAGTACTGAGGGATTCCTGCATAGCCAGAGAGTCAGTATAGAGGGAGTGCAGCATTGTCAGAGGGTCGGGACGTAGGAAACACTGAAATGTCAGAGGATTATTACTGAGAGAGAGTTGAACTGTGAGAGGGTCAGTACTGAGAGAGTGCCACACTGTCAGAGGGTCAGTATATAGAGAGTGCTACACTGTCAGAGGGTCTGCACTGAGGGGGTGCTGCACTGTCAGAGGGTCAGTACTGAGGGAGTACTGCACTGTCAGATGGTCAGTACTGCGGGTGTGTCACATTGTCAGAGGGTCAATACTGAGTGGATGCTGCACTGTCAGGAAAGCTGGACTGAGGGACTGCTGCACTATCAGAGGGTCAGTACGGAGTCAGGTTCACACTGTCATGAATCGGTCATGAGAGATCACCGCACTGTTGGACAGTCAGTACTGAGGGTCTGCTTCATTGCCAGAGAGTCAGTATTGAGGGAGTGCAGCATTGTCAGAGGGTCGGGATGGAGGAAGCGCTGAAATGTCAGAGGGTCAGTATTGAGGGAGTGCTGCACTGTCGGACAGTCAGTACTGAGGGAGTGCTGCACTGTCAGAGGGTCAGTACTGAGGGAGTGCTGCACTGTCGGACAGTCAGTACTGAGGGAGTGCTGCACTGTCAGAGAGTCAGCACTGTGGAAGTGCCACAGTGTCAGAGTGACAGTACTGAGGGAGTGCTGCACTGTCAGAGGATCAGTATTGAGGGAGTGCTGCACTGTCAGAGGATCAGTATTGAGGGAGTGCTGCACTGTCAGAGGATCAATACTGAGGGAGTGCTGTACGGTCAGAGTGTCAGTACTTTGGGAGTGCCACACTGTCAGAGGGTCAGTACAGAGGGAGTGCTGCACTGTCAGAAGGTGAGTACTGAAGGAGTTCTGCACTATCAGAGTGACAGTATTGAGGGAGTGTTGCACTGTGAGAGAGTCAGTACTGAGGGAATGCTGCACTGTCAGAAGGTCAGTACTGAGGGAGTGTCACACTGTCAGAGCATCAGTTCTGAGGGAGTGTTACACTGTCAGAGAGTCAGTACTGAGGGAGTGATACACTGTCAGAGCATCAGTTCTGAGGGAGTGTTACACTGTCAGAGAGTCAGTACTGAGGGAGTGATACACTGTCAGAGCATCAGTTCTGAGGGAGTGTTACACTGTCAGAGAGTCAGTACTGAGGGAGTGCTGCACTGTCAGAGCATCAGTTCTGAGGGAGTGTTACACTGTCAGAGAGTCATTACTGAGGGAGTGCTGCACTGTCAGAGGGTCAGTACTGAGGGATTCCTGCATTGCCAGAGAGTCAGTATAGAGGGAGTGCAGCATTGTCAGAGGGTCGGGATGTAGGAAGCGCTGAAATTCAGAGGGTAATTAGTGAGAGAGAGCTGAACTGTGAGAGGGTCATTACTGAGAGATTGTGCACTGTCAGAGGGTCAGCACTGAGGAATGCTGCACTGGCTGAGGATCAGTATTGAGGGAATGCTGGACTGTCAGAGGGTCAATACTGAGGGGGTGCCACACTGTCAGAGTGACAGTATTGAGGGAGTGCTGCACTGTCAGTACTGAGGGAGTACTGCACTGTCAGAGGGTCAGTATTGAGGGAGTGCTGCACTGTCAGAGAGTCAGTAATGAGGGAGTGCTGCAATGTCAGAGTGTCAGCACTGTGGGAGTGCCTCAGTGTCAGAGTGACAGGATTGAGGGAGTGCCGCACTGTCAGAGGGTCAATACTGAGGGAGTGCCACACTGTCAGAGGGTCAGTACTGAGGGAGTGCCACACTCTCAGAGTGACAGAGCTGAGGGATTGCTGCGCTGTGAGAGTGTCAGTACTGATGGAGTGCCAAACTGTCAGAGGGTCAGTGCTGCGGGATTGTCACACTGCCAGAGGGTCAATACTGAGGGAGTGCTGCACTGTCAGAGGGTCAGCTCTTGAGGAAGTGCTGCAATGACAGAGGGTCAGTGCTGCGGGATTGTCACACTGCCAGAGGGTTAATACTGAGGGAGTGCTGCACTGTCAGAGGGTCAGGACTGAGGGAGTGCTGCAATGTCAGAGGGTCAGCACTGAGGGAGTGCTGCAATGTCAGAGGGTCAGTACTGAGGGGGTGCTCCACTGTCAGAGGGGTCAGTGCTGAGAGAGTGCTGTACTGTCAGAGGGTCAGTACTGACGGAGTGCGGCACTGTCAAGGGTTAGTACAGAGAGAGTGCTGCAATATAAAAGGGTAATGACTGAAGGAATGCTGCATTGCTAAACAGTCTGTACTGAGGGAGTGCTGCAATGTCACAGGGTCAGCACTGTGGGAGTGCCACACTGTCAGAGGGTCAGTACTGAGATAGTGTTGCTCTGTCAGAGGGGTCATTACTGAGCGAGAGCCACACTGTCAGAGTATCAGTACTAAGGGATTGTCACATTGTGAGAGGGTCAGCACTGAGGGAGTGCTGCACTGTCAGAGGGTCACATTGAGGGAGTGCTGCACTGTCAGAGGGTCAGCACTGAGGGAGTGCTGCACTGTCGGAGGGTCACATTGTGGGAGTGCTGCACTGTCAGAGGGTCAGTACTGAGGGAGTGCTGCACTGTCAGAGGGTCAGTACTGAGGGAGTGCTGCACTGTCAGAGGGTCACATTGAGGGAGTGCTGCACTGTCAGAGGGTCAGTACTGAGGGAGTGCTGCACTGTCAGAGGGTCACATTGAGGGAGTGCTGCACTGTCAGAGGGTCAGTACTGAGGGAGTGCTGCACTGTCAGAGGGTCAGTACTGAGGGAGTGCTGCACTGTCAGAGGGTCAGTACTGAGGGAGTGCTGCACTGTCAGAGGGTCAGTACTGAAGGAGTGCCACACTGTCAGAGTGACAGTATTGAGGGAGTGTTACACTGTGAGAGAGTCAGTACTGAGGGAATGCTGCACTGTCAGAATGTCAGTACTGAGAGAGTGCTGCAATATAAAAGGGTAAGTACTGAAGGAATGCTGCACTGCTAAACAATCTGTACTGAGGGAGTGCTGCAATGTTACACGGTCAGCACTGTGGGAGTGCCACACTGTCAGAGGGTCAGTACTGAGATAGTGTTGCTCTGCCAGAGGGGTCATTACTGAGCGAGAGCCACACTGTCAGAGTATCAGCACTGGGGGAGTATCACACTGTGAGAGGGTCAGCACTGAGGGAGTGCTGCACTGTTGGAGGGTCACATTGAAGGAGTGCTGCACTGTCGGAGTGTCACATTGAAAGAGTGCTGCACCGTCGGAGTGTCACATTGAGGGAGTGCTGCACTATCAGAGGGTCAGTACTGAGAGAGTGCTGCACTGTCAGAGGGTCAGTACTGAGGGAGTGCTGCACTGTCAGAGGGTCAGTACTGAAGGAGTGCCACACTGTCAGAGTGACAGTATTGAGGGAGTGTTACACTGTGAGAGAGTCAGTACTGAGGGAATGCTGCACTGTCAGAATGTCAGTACTGAGAGAGTGCTGCAATATAAAAGGGTAAGTACTGAAGGAATGCTGCACTGCTAAACAATCTGTACTGAGGGAGTGCTGCAATGTTACACGGTCAGCACTGTGGGAGTGCCACACTGTCAGAGGGTCAGTACTGAGATAGTGTTGCTCTGTCAGAGGGGTCATTACTGAGCGAGTGCCACACTGTCAGAGCATCAGTACTAAGGGATTGTCACACTGTCAGAGGGTCAGTGCTGAGGGAGCGCTACACTTCCAAACAGTCAGTGCTGAGTGAGTGCTACAGTGCAAAAGGGTCAGTACAGAGAGGGTGCTGCACTGTCAGCGGTTCAGTACCCAGGGAGTGTCATACTGTCAGGGGGTCAACACTGTGGGAGTGCCACACTGTCGGAGGTTCAGTGCTGAGGGAGTGCTGCACTGCCAGAGGGTCAGTACTGAGGGAGTGTCACACTGTCAGAGGGTCAGCACTGAGAGAGTGCTGCACTGTCAGAGGGCCAGTAGTGAGGGAGTGCTGCACTGTCAGATGGTCAGTACAGATGGAGTGCTGCAATGTCAGAGGGTCAATACTTAGGGAGTGTCACACTATCAGAGGGTCAGCACTGAGGGAGTGTCACACTGTCAGCGGGTCAGTGCTGAGGGAGTTCTACACTGCCAAAGGGTCAGTACAGAGGGAGTGCAACACTGTCAGAGGGTCAGTACAGAGGGAGTGCCACACTCTTAGAGTGACAGTGCTGAGGGAGTGCTGCACTGTGAGAGTGTCAGTACTGATGGAATGCTGCCCTGTCAGAGGGTCAGTGCTGCGGGATTGTCACACTGCCAGAGGGTCAATACTGAGCGAGTGCTGCACTGTCAGAGGGTCAGCACTGAGGGAGTGCTGCAATATCAGAGGGTCAGTACTGAGGGAGTGCTACACTGCTGGAGGTTCAGTAATGTGGGAGTGCTACACTGTCAGAGGGTCAGTACTGAGAGAGTGCTGCAATATAAAAGGGTAAGTACTGAAGGAATGCTGCACTGCTAAACAGTCTGTACTGAGGGAGTGCTGCAATGTCACAGGGTCAGTACTGTGGGAGTGCCACACTGTCAGAGGGTCAGTACTGAGATAGTGTTGCTCTGTCAGAGGGGTCATTACTGAGCGAGTGCCACACTGTCAGAGTATCAGCATTGGGGGAGTGTCACACTGTGAGAGGGTCAGCACTGAGGGAGTGCTGCACTGTCGGAGGGTCACATTGAGGGAGTGCTGCACTGTCAGAGGGTCAATACTGAGGGAGGGCTGCGCTGTCAGGGGGTCAGTACTGAGGGAGTGCTGCACTGTCAGAGTGTCAGTACTGAAGGAGTGCTGCACTGTCAGAGGGTCAGTACTGAAGGAGTGCTGCAATGTCAGAGGGTCCATATGGGTGCAGTGTTGCACTGTCAGAGGGTCATTACTGAGGGAGCGCTACACTGTCAGCGCATCAGTCTGTGGGATACCTGCATTGTAAGAGAGTCAGTACTGAGTGAGTGCCACACTATCAGATGGGCTGAAAGACTTAGTTTCAGCTCCCATGTCTTGTGGTCTACGAGGAATATCTGAAATTGTTCAGTCCATTTCTGAATCTGCTTCCTTCATACCCTGCTCAGTAATGATTCCCACGTCCAGATTCCAGAGACTGTGTTCAAACAGACCATCTTTAATTGGTTATTGAACCTGAAGAGGTACCACCCTCTTTTCCCAGGGATCGAGTTTTTGTTTTATTCCTCAGCTTCCGTGTGCTCATCCCAAATGAATCCCACTGCCCCACACTCAGCACAGTTGGGTGTTCCTTATTTCTGAGCTTCCCAATGCTAATTCACATCCAGAATGACATCCCACACTCCTCCAAATCATATCACAGGCTAATTGCCTGGGAGAGAGGAGTGCTAAGAGGGGAAATAGAATTCTGAATGTACCTTACAGTGACATTAAGGGTGAATTGATAATGCGAGAAACACAGTGAAAATTTGTGCATGGACCCAGAGGCTACAGTGAATGAATGCATTTTGTCAATGCTCATTGGGACAGGGTTGATATGAAATCGTGAAGATGCTCTGTGATACAATTAAATGAATGAGCATATATAGAGAGAGAAATGGTTCTGAGTGGTCAGGCCTTCTTACAACCCAATAAATCTCCAAAGATGGTGGAAATGTATCTCAGTTTACCGAATGAGGTGATGGAGGAAGTAGCAGGTACACTTGCAAACATTTTCAAATCCCCTCTGTCCACAGGAGAGGTGTCATCGTACTGACCATGTGGTACTGTTATTCAAGAAGGAGCATGGTATATATCTGGCAGCTACAGGCCAGTCAGGCTGATATCGTGGGTGGGACGTCTGTTGGAAGCAATTTTGGGAGATAGAATTAATCAGCATTTAAAGAGACTGGAGTTCACGAAGAACAGTCAGAATGGTTGTGTTAAGGGGAGGGTCAGGTCTGACCAATGGGATTGCGCTTTTTAAGGAGGTGACCAGGTGTGTAAATAAGGGCAATGCTTTCCTGTCGCCTGCTTGGAGGTCAGTAAGGCTTTTATCAGGATCCATACTGGAAACTGATAGTGAACATAAAAACTCAAGATCCAAGGAATTTGGTGCAGAATGCTGAGAGCCAGGAAGCAGACAGTGATGGCCCCATTAGAAACCACTGTCTGTTCATGTCTCACTGTTGGGGTCTTGCTGATGTGGTTGATAGAAAAGATTTAGATTTGAATGGTGGAGGGTTAATCATTGGGTTCATGAATGATATGAAGATTGGTTGGGTGATAAATACTGAGGATGATAGTCTTAGGTTACAGAAGGATGGAGATGGCCTTGTCAGATGGACCGATCAGTGGCAACGGGTGAGGTGCCTGAAGACTGGAGGGTGATTAATGATGGGCCATTATTGAAGTAAGGCTGCAAGGAACAGCCATTGAACTATGGAGCTGTGAGCCTGATGGCAGTGGTGGGTAAGCTGTTAGAGGGCATTCTGAGAGACAACTTACATGCATTTGGAAAAGCAAGGATTGATTAGGGATGGTCAGCTTGGGTTTGTTTGGAAATGATGTGTCCAAGTTGATAGAGCTTTTGAGGGGATGACCAAGGAGACAGATGAGAAGGTTTCACATAGGAGACACTTAGTAAAAGGTTAGATGACATGGCATGCAAGGAGAGAGGACAGCACAGTGTCTCAGTGGTTTGATTCTAACTCCCGGTGACTGTCTGTGTGGAGTTTACACATTCTCTCTGTATCTGTGCGGGTTCCCTCCAGGTGATCCAGTTTCCTCCCACCGCCCAAAGATGCCATGGGAAATGCAGCATTACAGGGATAGAGTAGAGGATGTGAGTCTGGGTGGGATGCTGTTCAGACAGTCAGTGTGGAGCCAATGGACGGAATGGCTTGCTTCTACACTGTAGGAATTCTAAAATTAATCCAGAGAGACAAGTAATGTTCTGGGGACCTGGGCTCCAATCTTGGACAGGGGTGGATGTGGGTCCTCACTGTCTGAAGGGGTTTGAACACAATCTGAGGGGGGGGGGGGCTGGGCTGAGCCCTGAAGTGTTGAGGATGTGAATGTTTTGTGGAGGTAATGTCTGAGGGGCTTTGGGGGTTAAATACAATAAAGTGACGCTTTCTTCGGTATTGAGAGAGCACTTTCTGAGGTATTGAGGGAGAACTATCTGAGGTACTGAGGGAGCACTTTCTGAAGTATTGAGGAAGCACTTTCTGAGGTATTGAGAGACCACTTTCTGAGGAATTGAGGGAGCATTATCTGAGGTACTGACGGAGCACTTTCTGAGGGACTGAGGGAGCACTTTCTGAGGTACTGAGGGAGCACTTTCTGAGGTATTGAGGGAGCACCTTCTGAGGGATTGAGGGAGAACTATCTGAGGTATTGAGGGAGCACTTTCTGGGTTACTGGGGAGCACTATCTGAGGTATTGAGGGAGCACTTTCTGATGTACTGAGGGAGAAATATCTGAGGTTCTGAGGGAGCAATTTCTGAGGTATTGAGGGAGCACTATCTGAGATATTGAGGGTGAACTATCTGAGGTATTCAGGGAGCACTACCTGAGGTACTGAGGGTGAACTATCTGAGGTACTGAGAGAGCACTTTCTGAGGTATTGAGGGAGAACTACCTGAGGTAGTGAGGGTGCACTTTCTGAGCTATTGAGGGAGCACTCTCTGAGGTATTGAGCGAGATCTATCTGAGGTACTGAGGGAGAACTATCTGAGGTACTGAGGGAGCACTATCTGAGGTATTGAGGGAGCACTTTCTGAGGTATTTAGGGAGCACACTCTGAGGTATTGAGGGAGAACTATCTGAGGTATTGAGGGAGAACTATCTGGGGTATTCAGGGAGAACTATCTGAGGTTCTGAGGGAGCACTTTCTGAGGTATTGAGGGAGCACTGTCTGAGGTACTGTGGGAGCAGTTTCTTAGATATTGAAGGGCGCACTTTCTGAGGTATTGAGGGAGCACTATCTGAGGTATTGAAGGAGCACTTTCTGAGGTATTGAGGGAGCACTTTCTGAGGCACTGAGGGAGCACTTTCTGAGGTATTGAGAGACCACTTTCTGAGGAATTGAGAGAGCATTATCTGAGGTACTGAGGGAAAACTATCTGAGTTATTGAACGAGGACTTTCTGAGGAATTGAGGGAGCATTATCTGAGGTACCGAGGGAGCACTTTCTGAGGTATTGAGGGAGCATATTCGGAGGTATTGAGGGAGCAAATTACTGAGATATTGAGGGAGCACTTTCTGAGGTACTGAGGGAGAACTATCTGAGGTATTGAGGGAGCACATTCTGAGGTATTGGGGGAGCACTTTCTGAGCTTTTGAGGGAGCACTGTCTGAGGTACTGTTGGAGCAATTTCTTAGATATTGAAGGGAGCACTCTCTGAGGTATTGCGGGAGCACTATCTAAGGTATTGAGGGACCACTTTCTGAGGTACTGAGGGAGCATTTTCTGAGGTACAGGGGGAGCACTATCTGAGGTACTGAGGGAGCAAATTTCTGAGATATTGAGGGAGCACTTTCTGAGGTACTAAGGGAGAACTTCTGAGGTATTGAGGGATCACTTTCTGAGGCACTGAGGGAGCATCTTCTGAGGTATTGAGAGACCACATTCTGAGGAATTGAGGGAGCATTATCTGAGGTACTGCGGGAAAACTATCTGAGGTATTGAACGAGGACTTTCTGAGGAATTGAGGGAGCATTATCTGAGGTACCGAGGGAGCACTTTCTGAGGTACTGAGGGAGAACTTCTGTGGTATTGAGGGAGCACTTTCTGAGGGATTGAGGGAACACATTCTGAGGTACTGAGGGAGCACTTTCTGAGGTATTGAGGGACCACCTTCTGAGGGATTGAGGGAGAACTATCTGAGGTATTGAGGGAGCACTTTCTGATGTACTGAGGGAGAAATATCTGAGGTTCTGAGGGAGCACTTTCTGAGGTATTGAGGGAGCACTATCTGAGATATTGAGGGTGAACTATCTGAGGTATTCAGGGAGCACTACCTGAGGTATTGAGGGAGAACGATCTGAGGTACTGAGGGTGAACTATCTGAGGTACTGAGAGAGCACTTTCTGAGGTATTGAGGGAGAACTACCTGAGGTAGTGAGGGTGCACTTTCTGAGCTATTGAGGGAGCACTCTCTGAGGTATTGAGCGAGATCTATCTGAGGTACTGAGGGAGAACTATCTGAGGTACTGAGGGAGCACTATCTGAGGTATTGAGGGAGCACTTTCTGAGGTATTTAGGGAGCACACTCTGAGGTATTGAGGGAGAACTATCTGAGGTATTGAGGGAGAACTATCTGGGGTATTCAGGGAGAACTATCTGAGGTTCTGAGGGAGCACTTTCTGAGGTATTGAGGGAGAACTATCTGAGGTACTGTGGGGGCACTATCTGAGGTACTGAGGGAAACATATCTGTGGTATTGAGGGAGTACTTCCTGAGGTACTGAGGGAGAGCTATCTGAGGTATTGAGGGAGCACTATCTGAGATATTGAGGGAGAACTACCTGAGGTACTGAGGGAGAACTATCTGAGGTATTGAGGGAGAACTATCTGGGGTATTCAGGGAGAACTATCTGAGGTTCTGAGGGAGCACTTTCTGAGGTATTGAGGGAGAACTATCTGAGGTACTGTGGGGGCACTATCTGAGGTACTGAGGGAAACATATCTGTGGTATTGAGGGAGTACTTCCTGAGGTACTGAGGGAGAGCTATCTGAGGTATTGAGGGAGCACTATCTGAGATATTGAGGGAGAACTACCTGAGGTACTGTGGGAGATCTATCTGAGGTACTGAGGGAGCTCTTTCTGAGGTATTGAGGGAGCACCATCTGAGGTACTGAGGGAGAACTATCTGAGGTATTGAGGGAGTACCATCTGAGGTATTGAGGGAGAACTATCTGAGGTATTGAGATAGAATTATCTGAGGTATTGACCGAGCACAATCTGAGGTATTGAGGGAGCACTTTGTGAGGTACTGAGGGAGCGCTTTCTGAGGTACTGAGAGAGAACTATCTCAGGTACTGAGGGAGCACTATCTGACATATTGAGGGAGAACTATCTGGGGTATTCAGGGAGCACTATCTGAGGTACTGAGGGAGCACTATCTCGTGGTACAGAGTGCAGAGGATAGAAAGGAATAGATGCAATTCCCTGATCATTTCCTCAGGGTCCCCGAGGCACTCTGGTGTCGTAATCTGAAATGGAAGCCACTCCCCATTTCAGAAGATTCAGATCATTTTAAACAATCAGTGAAAAATAACATCAGGATGTGTCTGAAACATGGTTTGGGGGAAAACTTTCCTCAATCTATTGTCACTTGTTGCTTGGAGACGTTTTAGGAAAGCAGGCACCCAAACAGACTAATGCTGTCGATGCAAGAGGTGGGGCACAGGAAGATCCAACAAGTCCATCTGTAGCTGCTGTCTGTCTCCATGGAGCAGTCATCATGTGAGATCAGGGTTCCGTCCTCGGAGAAATCATTTCTCCAGCAATACCTCAACCATGCCAGCTCTGTGTGTGTGTGTGTGTGTGTGAGACAGAGAGAGAGAGAAACAGAGAGAGAGAGAGACTGCCCGTGTTTGTGTGTGTGAAAGAGTGGATGCATGTGTATCTCTGTGTGTCTGTATATGTGTGCGTGAGAGAGAAGTGCATGTTCATGTGAGAGTGTGTGGCTGTGTGTGTGTTTTAGGGTGTGTGTGTCTCTGTGTGCATGTGTGTGTGTGAGAGAGTGTGTATGTGTGTGAGAGAGAGTGTGTATGTGTGTTTGAGAGTGTGTGTGAGAGAGAGAACGTGTGTGTGTGTCTATATGTGTATGTGTCTGTGTCGAAGTGTGTATGTGTCTGTGTGTGTGTATGACAGTGTGTCTTATGTGAGAAATAGTGTGTGTGTGAGAGAGTGTGTCTGTGTGCATGTGTGTGTGAGAGTGAGTGGGTCTGTGTGTGAGAGAGAGTGCGTGTGAGAGAGAATGTGGGTGTCCGTGTGTGTGTGAGAGAGTGTGTCTATGCATATTTGAGGGAGCGTGTGTCTGCGTGTGTATGTGTGTGAGAGAGAGTGTAACTGTGTTTATGTGTGTGTGAGAGAGAGCATCTGTGTGTGTGAGAGAGTGTGTGTCCATGTGTGTGTGTGTGAGAGAGAGTGTGTCTATGTGTGTTTGAAGGAGCGTGTGTCTGCGTGTCTGTGTGTATGCATGTGAGAGAGAATGTCTGTGTGTGAGAGAGACAGAGTGTGTGTGTGAGAGAGAGTGTGAGTGTGTCAGAGACAGAGAGTGTTTGTGTGTGTGAGAGAGAGTGTCTGTGTGCGTGAGAGTGAGTGGGTGTGTGAGAGAATAAGCGTGTGTGTGTGAGTGTGTGTGTAAATGAGAGAGACTGTGTGTATGTGTGTGTGAGAGAGAGTGTGTCTGTGTGTGTTTGAGGGATCGTGTGTCTGTATGTCTGTATGTCTGTCTGTGTGTATGTGTGTGAGAGAGAATGTCTGTGTGTGTGAGAGACAGAGAGTGTGTGTGTGTGAGAGAGAATGTCTATGTACATGAGAGTGAGTGGGCGTGTGAGAGAATGAGAGTGTGTGTGAGAGTGTGTGTGTAAATGAGAGAGAGAGTGTGTCTGTGTGAGAGAGAGTGTGTCTGCGTGTATGTGTGAGAGAGTGTGCCCGTGTGTGTATTTGAGGGAGTGTATATCTGTGCATGTATGTGTGTGAGAGATATAGTGTGTGCTTGTGTGTGTTTGTGTGTGAGAGAGTTGTGCCTGTGTGTGTGTGTGTGTGTGTGTGTGAGTGTGTCTGTGTTTTTGTTTGAAGGAGTGTGTGTTTGTGTGTGTGAGAGAGCCTGTGTGTGGCAGGGGCTTTGTGTGTGTGTGTGTGTGTGTGTGTGTGTAAACTAGCCAATCTTTTTGGGTGCTCATGAATATAAAATCCAGCTGCTGTTTCAGGTGAGGTGGTCCTCGTGTCTCCAATGACACAAAGGCTGCAAGAGTGAATTAACTGGGGGAAAGAGAGTGCTGTTCATTCCAGTGGGGATTCATCCAATAAACCTTCCCCACACACTAACATCCCTCTGACAATGCAGTGACTAGTCCTGCACACAGTGCTCCAGGTACAAACCAATGTAATGTCACCGTAGTCTTACCAGAGCATGGGACAGCTCCTCATTACAGAGTGGGGTCTGGTGGGGATTTAATCAGAGGGTCACCAGGGCCCAGCTGAGGGGAGAGGTTGGGAAGGAGAGTCCTTCAGGGTAACCCCAGCTGGTGTGGGAATTGAACACACGCTATTGGTTTTACTCTGCATTATAAACCAACTGTCCAGCCAACTGAGCTAAGTGACTTCTCTCCAGGGGCATGCCCTGTATAACCCAATCATAGCCAGCCTGCACCTCAATAGGAGCAAGGAGCAAGGCCATTCGGCCCCCACCCTAACCCAGAAGGCAGAGCACAGGAAGCTGATGAAGGAAACAAGCCCCTCCCTTGTGGCCTTCTGAAATGGAGCTGGAGGACAGGGCAGACCTGGCCTGTTGTTTGCTTCCCCGAGACTGGCCTGCTCCACCTTACAGTGAGAGACTGAGGGGAATCTCGAGGAGATTTCACTTCTCACTGAGAGGCTGCAACTCTAATCCAAATGAGGCTGATTCCTTCCGATACTCACGGAAGAGTGCAGCACTCTACAGATCAGGGCCTTGTGGAGTCATAACCTCCAGGGTGGGGGCCAAGAGCTGGGAGGTAGTGTTAAGAACATAAGACCATCTGAAATAGGAACAGGAGGAGACCATTCATCCCCTCGAGCCTGCTCTACTATTCAATAGGATCGTGGAGGATTTAGCATTTGATTTGGGAGCTGAAACCCGGACAGTACAGAGACAGAGAATCAAATTATTCTGCTATACGGAATCATCAGACAGGAGCTGGAACCAAAGAGAGTGAACACACACAGACACAGACACACAGACACACACACACACACACACACACACACTGTGGGATTCAGGCTGTCTGTGGGAATTTTACCACAAGATGCGAGCTCTTCACTGAGGAGAGACAACGGCGCAAGATGCTAGAGAGGGGGAGGCTGCACAGTCTGATCCCACCGATCAGAGAAACGGCTTGCACCTTAATAGAACAGGGATCGGCATTCTGGCAGGCAGGTTTTCTGCTGCAACACCGCTACATTTAAACTAAGTAGCGGGGGGGAGGGGACAAGCTGGATGTTTAAAAAGGAAATTGAAGGGGTAGTTAGAACAAGAGAAGTCAAGAAAGACAACTGTATCAAGGAGGCAGAAAACTGGAAAAGGCATCATGCTGTAAAGTTGAGTGAAATAAGGGTTGAGGGGAAGGGTGAGAGCAGTAACAAATTAAAAATTCTATATATGAATGCACGAAGCATTAGACACAAGGTGGATGAGCTTGAGGCTCTTTTGGAAATTGGCAGATACGATATTGTGGGGATAACTGAGACGTGGCTTCACGGGGACAGGGCCTGGGAAATGAATATTCAAGGCTACACGTGCTATCGTAAGGATAGACTGACGGGCAGAGGGGGTGGGGTGGCCTTGTTGGTAAGGGAGGATATTCAGTCCCTTGCGCGGGTGGACCTAGAGTCAGGGGATGTAGAGTCAGTGTGGATAGAGCTTCGAAACACTAAGGGTAAAAAGACCCTCATGGGAGTCATCTACAGTCCCCCAAACAGTAGTCTGGATGTTGGAGGTAAGTTGAATCAGGAGCTGAATTTGGCTTGTCGCAAAGATGTTACTACAGTTGTTATGGGGGATTTTAACATGCAGGTAGACTGGGAGAATCAGGATGGTTTCGGGCCTCAAGAAAGAGACTTTGTGGAGTGCCTCAGAGATGGATTTTTAGAGCAGCTGGTGCTGGAGCCGACCAGGGATAAGGCGATTCTGGATCTGGTATTGTGTAACGAACCAGAATTGGTCAGTGACCTCGAAGTGAAGGAGCCATTGGGAAGTAGTGACCATAATACAATAAGCTTCAATCTGCAATTTGAGAGGGAGTGGGTACAATCTGAAGTGACAATATTTCAGTTGAATAAAGGGAAATATGGAGCTCTGAGGGAGCAACTGGCCAAAGTTCAATGGTTCAATACCTTAACAGGGAAGACCGTGGAGGAACAATGGCGGATATTTCTGTGTATGATGCAGAAGATGCAGGATCAGTTCATTCCTAAAAGGAAGAAAGATCCCAGGAGGAGACATGGGCGGCCGTGGCTGACGAGGGAAGTAAAGAAACATATAAGGTTAAAAGAGAAAAAGTATAACTTAGCGAAGATAAGCGGGAAAACGGAGGACTGGGAAGCTTTTAAAGAACAACAGAGGATTAGTAAGAAGGAAATACGCAGAGAAAAAATGAGGTACGAAGGTAAACTGGCCAAGAATATAAAGGAGGATAGTAAAAGCTTTTTTAGGTATGTCCAAGGCAAAAAAATGGTTAGAACAAAAATTGGGCCCTTGAAGACAGAAGCAGGGGAATATATTACAGGGAACGAAGAAATGGCAGAGGAATTAAATGGGTACTTCAGATCTGTGTTCACTGGGGAAGACACAAGCAATCTCCCTGAGGTAACAGTGGCTGAAGGACCTGAACTTAAGGGAATTTCTATTTGCCAGGATTTGGTGTTGGAGAGACTGTTAGGTCTGAAGGTTGATAAGTCTCCGGGACCTGATGGCCTGCATCCCAGGGTACTGAAGGAGGTGGCTCGGGAAATCGTGGATGCGCTGGTGATTATTTTCCAGAGATCAATAGAATCGGGGTCGGTTCCTGAGGATTGGAGGGCGGCTAATGTTGTGCCACTTTTTAAGAAGGGTGGGCGGGAGAAAGCAGGAAATTATAGACCAGTTAGTCTGACCTCAGTGGTGGGAAAGATGCTGGAGTCTATTATAAAGGATGAAATTACGGCACATCTCGATAATAGTAACAGGATAGGACAGAGTCAGCATGGATTTATGAAGGGGAAATCATGCTTGACTAAATTTTTTGAATTTTTTAAGGATGTAACTCGGAAGATGGACGAGGGAGATCCAGTGGATGTAGTGTACCTGGACTTTCAGAAAGCTTTTGATAAAGTCCCACACAAGAGGTTAGTGAGTAAAATTAGGGCGCACGGGATTGGGGGCAAAGTACTAGATTGGATAGAGAATTGGTTGGCTAATAGGAAACAAAGGGTAGTGATTAACGGCTCCATTTCGGAATGGCAGGCAGTGACCAGTGGGGTACCGCAGGGATCCGTGCTGGGACCGCAGCTTTTTACAATATATGTAAATGATATAGAAGATGGTATCAGCAATAACATTAGCAAATTTGCTGATGACACAAAGCTAGGTGGTAGGGAGAAATGTGATGAGGATGTTAGGGGATTACAGGGTGACCTGGACAAGTTAGGTGAGTGGGCAGATGCATGGCAGATGCAGTTTAATGTGGATAAATGTCTGGTTATCCACTTTGGTGGCAAGAACAGGAAGGCAGATTACTACCTCAATGGTATCAAATTAGGTAAAGGGGCTGTTCAGAGAGATCTGGGTGTTCTTGTCCACCAGTCAATGAAGGCAAGCATGCAGGTACAGCAGGTCGTGAAGAAGGCTAATAGCATGCTGGCCTTCATAACAAGAGGGATTGAGTATAGAAGCAAAGAGGTGCTTCTGCAGCTGGACAGGGCCCTGGTGAGACCACACCTGGAGTACTGTGTACAGTTCTGGTCTCCAAATTTGAGGAAAGACATTCTGGCTATTGAGGGAGTGCAGCGTAGGTTCACGAGGTCAATTCCTGGAATGGCAGGATTGCCTTACACGGAAAGACTGAAGCGACTGGGCTTGTATACCCTTGAGTTAAGAAGACTGAGAGGGGATCTGATTGAAACGTATAGGATTATGAAAGGACTGGACACTCTGGCAGGAGGGAACATACTTCCGTTGATGGGGGAGTGCCGAACCAGAGGACACAACTTAAAAATACGGGGTAGACCATTTAGGACAGAGATGAGGAGAAACTACTTCACCCAGAGAGTGGTGGCTGTGTGGAATGCTCTGCCCCAGAGGGCAGTGGAGGCCCAGTCTCTGGATTCATTTAAGAAAGAATTGGATAGAGCTCTTAAAGATAGTGGAGTCAAGGGTTATGGAGATAAGGCTGGAACAGGATACTGATTAGGAATGATCAGCCATGATCATATTGAATGGCGGTGCAGGCTCGAAGGGCAGAATGGCTTACTCCTGCATCTATTGTCTATTGTCTATTATCTTACTGCTTCCCACTCCCATGAGAGCTCTTATGTATATTTCTGTGTTCCCAGCTGTCTCTCCCACATTTTCCCTTCAATCCCTATCTCACAACATCCTTCATATCTCTGCCCTGTTGACATTTCCCTGCAGATTCCCTCCCTCCAACACTCTGCCCCTTTGTCACCCCATCATGTTTTTCAGGAATGTTTAATCATTCAATCTTCCCCAAAACCAACACCTTGCTCATCTCCCTCTGCATCTTTCTCTCAGCTCTGTGGGATCTTGACGTTCTTGTCTGTAAATCATTCTCGTTGCATTACAGCCGCCCCCTCCCCCCTCCCCCCCCCCACTCCACTCTCTCAGCTCTACGCTGCTGCTGCAACTCCTCTCTCTTTCTCTACCCTATATCTCTCCCTGGGATTTCTCTCTCGCTGTCTATCTGACCTTCTCTCCCTGTCTTTGCCTCCCCTTTTTCCCCTTGTATCTGTCTGACATTGTATTTCTTTTCCAGGGGTTTTACTCTCTCTCTCTCTCTCTCTCGCCTTTTCTCTCTCTGCCTCTCTCCTACTCTTTTTCAGTTCTTCTCACTTTCTCTCCCACCCTCTGCCTGCCCATCTTCCTCTTATTCTCTCCCTCCCTCTCACTGTCTGTCTACCCATCTCTCTTTCACTCTTGTAGTTTCTCTCCCTCTGTCTCCCTAGACCCCTGTCCCAATGACTGGGGAAGGGACATGGGAAGAGTTTGTCTCTGTGTCGCTGGATGCTGTACATTTAATGCGGGGGATCAACCTTTTCCTGGTCTCTCCCGAATGTTACCCCGACTGTGGGGAGGGGGTTAGTGTAAGGGACATAAAAGTACTTTTCTCATTGAGTCTGAAATGAAGAAAAAGAGAAAGGGAGGGTGACAAAAAGAGAAAGAGAGAGATGGAGAGAGTGGGGATGGAGAAAGTGGGGAAAGAGAGAGAGATGGGCAGTGAGAAACAGGGAGAGGAAGAAGGACACATATGGAGGGAGAAGGACAGTGTGTGTGTCAGGGGAATGGTTGCAGAGTGGGATCTTTCTGTGCATGACAGCAGCCAGTCAAAAGGTGTGTTAGTCTCTGCACCATGTCCTCCAGCCCAGGAGCTGTGGGTCTACATGGGAAGGGGGAGATTGGGAGACAGGGAGGGAGTGGGACAGCCAGAGATGGGGGACTGTTTGATGGGGTTTTAGGGTTGGTGGAGAAAGGAGGGGCTGCTGTGAGAGACAGAGAGATTGAGGGAGGGACAGCATGAGACGCAATGTCTGAGACAGGATGGAGAAGAGGTATTCAAAGTTTCTGAGAAGATTTGTAGCTCAGGTGCTCATTGTTGTTGTTGTGTTCGCCGAGCTGGAAATTTGTGTTGCAGACGTTTCGTCCCCTGTCTAGGTGACATCCTCAGCGTTTGGGAGCCTCCTGTGAAGCGCTTCTGTGTTGGTCCCTCCGGCATTTATAGTGGCCTGTCTCTGCCGCTTCTGGTTGTCAGTTCCAGCTGTCCGTTGCAATGGCCGGTATATTGGGTCCGGGTTGGTGTGTTTAACAAACACATCGACCTGGATCCAATATACCGGCCACTGCAGTGGACAGCTGGAACTGACAACCAGAAGCGGCAGATACAAATCACTATAAATGCCGGAGGGACCAACACAGAAGCGCTTCACAGGAGCCCCCCAAGCACCGAGGATGTCACCGAGACAGGGGACGAAACGTCTGCAACACAAATTCCCAGCTCGGCGAACAGAACCACAACATGGAGAAGAGGTCTCCACAGAAAGGATAGTCAGTGAGGCCATTCAGGGGACAATGGAATATAAAAGCAGAGATGTACTACTCAGACTTTATAAAGCTCTGGTTAGGCCCCATTTGGAGTACTGTGTCCAGTTTTGGTCCCCACACCTCAGGAAGGACATACTGGCACTGGAACGTGTCCAGCAGAGATTCACACGGATGATCCCTGGAATGACAGGTCTAGCATATGAGAGACGGCTGAGGATACTGGGATTGTATTCGTTGGAGTTTAGAAGATTAAGGGGAGATCTAATAGAGACGTATAAAATAATACATGGTTTTGAAAAGGTGGATGCTAGGAAATTGTTTCTGTTAGGCGAGGAGACGAGGACCCGTGGACACAGCCTTAGAATTAGAGGGGGTCATTTCAGAACAGAAATGTGGAGACATTTCTTCAGCCAGAGAGTGGTGGGCCTGTGGAATTCATTGCCACGGAGTGCAGTGGAAGCCAGGACGCTAAATGTCTTCAAGGCCGAGATTGATAGGTTATTGTTGTCTAGAGGAATTAAGGGCTATGGGGAGAATGCTGGTAAGTGGAGCTGAAATGCTCATCAGCCATGACTGAATGGCGGAGTGGACTCGATGGGCCGAATGGCCTTACTTCCACTCCTATGTCTTATGGTCTTATGGTCCTATGGTCTTAATCCTGAGGATCCTGAACAGGACCAGGATCATTTAATGGGGGGGGGGGGGGGGGGAGAATGGGCAGGAAGGACTCCATCTGTGATACAAGCCTTCTATAATTCTGGGACTGGGATCTTGCTGTGCATTAAAACAGCCACAGGCCAGTCAGTCAACCCAGAATCATTTACCTGCGTGAGAAAGGAAGGGCTGCAAATGCTGGAGAGTCAGAGTTACAAAGTGTGGAGCTGGGGAAGCACAGCGGGTCAGCCAGGAGAGTCGATGGTTCAGGCCTGACCTGCTGGGCTTTTCCAGCTCCACACTTTTCCATTCATTTCCCTCTGCCCCAGGGAGTGCGGCTCACAGCAATGTTGGGGGCAGTGAAATATTTGAGGTGGGCACATCTGGTGTGGCAATTATTTGGGAGGGAAGATATTTGGGGAAGGGGATAAATTTGGGAGGACAGTGAAAATGAGGGGCACAGCATTTTTGAGGGGGTACAAAATTGGGTGAGATCTTTCAGGTCTGAAATAGCGAAAAACAGAAAGGGAGGGTGAGAAAAAGATACAGAGATGGAGAGAATGCGGATGGGGAAGGGGAATGGGAGAAAGATGGGCAGAGAGAGACAGGGAGAGGGAGAGAGTGAGAGAAAGAGTGTGTGTATGAGAGAGAAAGACAGAAGGACAGAGAGAGGGAGAGAAGGGGAAGTCAGACTAAGACTGAGGAGTTAAAACATGGACAGACTGAAGGGGTGACACTTGTTATTCTAGTTGGTTCCAACTCTCTCTCTCAATGGATTTTCACATTCCCTCTCTCCCATGCCCCTGGGTTTTGCTTCAGCCTCTCTCTGTCTCTGGTTCTGCTTCTGGGTCTGCGAAAATGTTTTCTCTCGCCCTCGCTGTCTCTGGATGGTCAGATGGTCTCTGTCTCTTGCCATGCTGGTCTCCTCAGAAGGCCTCCAGAGATTCAGGCAATCAATCTGCAGATATACCCTGTTTTTGTTAATTTCTGGATTGTTTTCAGGAACTTTCTGTCGTTCTGGCCAATTAGGAGAATCCGTTAATAGTTTTAAGCATTGCCAATCATTTGGATGGCTTGTTGCTGTTCATTTCTTTGTGTAGCAGGAGCCGGTGCCTTCCTGTCTGGGCCCTCATTTGTTTGGTAGATACGTCTGTCCAGAATAACTGTTGCCTTTTACATCATGCTGTGTTTGCACTGTGCCTGGTGTGCGGGTTTTGTGATTTGGGAGATTTCCTTGGCCAATAAACCTTGGCTGTCTTTCTGTGTTTTAGCCAGGAGATTGTGACATCTCCCCCAACTCATCCACTTGAATGGAAAGAAAGAAGCTTATGCAATAAATTACAAACCTAATTTTAAAAGCTGGTTATGCTTGTTGTCAGAGTAGCCAGCTGTCTGTGCAAAAGCCATTGTGTACGTTTTCCAAACCGATGGTCTTATAGCTTCACTTGAAGGTTACCACTGATGATGCTACCCAGCCAGGTAACGAAACGTCTGGATATCAAACCTATCACCGAGCAAACCTACTCCCTAAGTCTTATTGCTGATAAGTGATATCATAAAATCTTGACAGAACAGAATCAGACCGTTCGGCCCATTGAGTCCATAATGACCCTCTTAAGAGAATCCAACTCAGACCCACTCCCCCAATGATATCCCTGAAACCTTGCATTTCCTATGGCTACTCCAGCCAGCCCGAATATCCCTTGACACAATTGGAAAGTTAATATGGCCAATCTGTTGTAATGGCAACTATGAGCAGGAAATCAACACTGGCCCAGCCAGGAACACTCAAACACTGGAAATGAATGAAAATAAGTTGATCACCCGGGGCGTTCCATCTACCTTCCAGCCCCTGAGTGTGTGTCCAGGCATTATTCACCATGATCGTACCCATCTGTTACAGCCTGCAATCCTAACCACCGGTATCCCGAGATATATCAAGGTGAGTGCGGTTAGGACCACAACCGATGTGAGAGGAGCCAAATTCTTGGATAACAGGCTTTAGGAATGTCATGGTATGACCTGTTCCTTCCCATTTAGGTAAGTATGGTCCCTGGCAATGTTCCCTCTATCTCCACAGGAAGTGGGAGGTAATCATGGTAGCCCTTCCAAATACCTTTTTTATACAACTCCGATAATTTGGACTTCATCCTACCTTTGGTCACTTGGGTTAAGTGGAATCCCTCATACCAAGCCCAGGTGTCCCACCGAGAGTGTCCTTACAGCTGTTATTAACCCAGCCCTTGGCGAGCTGCTGTCACTGACAGTGAGAGACCTTGGTGTGGGTGTTCTCCTGGAACAAATATTTATGCTGTTTGTCACTAACCCGGGATGGGACATTCCCTTGGCTGGCCTGTCTGAGCTCCTCCCTCAGCTGTTTCATCATCCCGTTACCATAGATTCTGCACAGGGTGTGGTTTTACTGCTCACCATAATTTCTGATTGGGACGTGGATGATCTGGTTAATCGTGTTGGCGTGACCCTCCAGTTTGGTCAAGAAGTGATGGTTCGCCTGATTCTCCACGAGTTGTCCCATGGTCTCCTCTGGGCTTTCTGTATTCAGTCTTTTTCAGGCTCATGAGAGAGTTGTTGGGTCAGGATCCTGAGTTTATTCTCCAAATTAGCCAAGTCAACGTACTGACCGGTAACACTCCCGCCCTGGGGATGGACTCGTATACTGTGGCTCAATCATTAAGGAGTTCCCTTTTCATTTGTCTGTTAATTACTTTTCTGGGTTCTGTGTTTTCCCTCAAATTTCCCTGTCCATTGTCCCATTATCCTGTGGGTCAGTTGGGACCGTGATTATTTTAATGGGGAAGGACACCAGTCTGATTACTGTATCCCTGATACATTCATTATGATTAGTGCCAGTTTGTGATAAACGTTCATGAACAAGGAATTCGCTGTGAGTTTAATCACTAGTATATTGTGAGATCCTGGCATGTGTGGGACCAGCTGGGGGAGGAGCCTTCCCTCCTGGTCACAGCCCGTTTTTAATGTTGTTTCTGCGGAATTCTCCCTGGTGGGCTTCCTGGGATATTGCTGTCCGAAAATGACCCCTAGTCCAGGCAGGGTGCTTGGTATCCTACTACCATGCACCCATTCTCGTGAAATCCTACCAATCACTACTGATCCCTGAGCTCCTTTAACACAATGTGGAAATCCCTAAAGTCTATTTCGTATTCAGCAATTAATTAGCAGAGGGCCCAAGCCTCATTACGGGTGCGATTGAGGGGTCGAATCCCAGTAGTCCCTCCACCTTTCTGAGAGATGGGAGACAAAGGGTCGGGCCCAGTTTCTCATCGCTAAGAGAGGTGCAGCTCATATCCCCAAAAATCCAGACAAATTGGGCACAGAGTCTCCGGGTGAAGCTGACGGGGGGAGGGGGGAGCATTCCCCTGGTTGTTGTTCTGCAGTTATGTAGCGCCTCTGCAGGTTATGCCTTATCCTGCCATCGAGCAGTGAGGATCGCTGCCTTCGTCTCATCATGGATGCCCCTCCCTAGCTGTTGGCCCTCAGGGAGGGCTGAATGGCCTGCTGGACTAAGGCACATGGCGATTCATTTGGTTTGCTCCTCAGCGTCCACTCTGTGTATGACAGACTGTCAGTCAGTATCTGTGCCAGAGACGGGATATTGTTGGTGCTGCCCACCAGCTGGGTGCCTGGAATGGCTGTTGTGTACGGAGTGAGACCATAAGCTGCTTTACACTGGGTAACCACATGATTCATGGACTCTGAGTTCGGCTGTGGCTCAGGGATGGGGGCAAAAGGTGCAGTTACCTTTGAGACAGGCAGTGGGAGTCCTCATCTGTGAGTGGGTGTGGATGTGTCAGTGTGGAGCCTGTCATTATCTCCCTGGGGAGGTAGAACCCCAAAGGCACACATTATCCCATTCTGGGAGGAGTCCTGGTTCCCTAGGGATTGTATTTGCTTCTGGCACCTCCTACTGGGGCCTGATGTGTGTTGCTCCGTGTTGCAGGTGTACAGGACCCATACAGCTGCTTGGAGCTCATACACTGTCCTTCCAGATTGTCAATGTAACCTGAGGCTGCTTCCCCATCCCCAGAGACCCTCCTTTCACTGGATTGGGCTCTTCCCAATTGGAACTGGAGTAGTCCCATGTGGGTGAGATTTTCCTGCAACCTTCTGTCCTGCTCATTGTGTCGGAGACCTAGCTCGGTCACAGCCTGTAGGTTTCCCTGGGGTGACCGGATCCCAGCTGCCTTATCCCAGCCCGGGGTCCTCCAGGCTATCGGCAGTGGAGAGAGCTTTCCAGCTTCCTTCCCCAGTTCTCTATGGGCATCTCACTGCAGCTCCTGTGCCAGGAGTCCTTCAATGCAAGGCCAGGCTGGCTTCCTGTGAAATTCTGCAGGACTGTTTCAGATTTGTACCAGCTCGTATTCCTATTGCTTTGGCTGCTTCGGTATTATGGGACACCTGGGTATTTTCATAGAGTCATAGATTTCTACAGCATGGAGACAGGCTCTTTGGCCCAAACTGGCCCATCCACACTAACCCCATTTCCCTGCACTTGGCCCATATCCTTCCACTACGTTCCTCTCCATGTATTTGTCCAAGTGCCTTTTAAATGTTCTTAAAAGTATCCTCCTCGACCACTTGCACTGGTAGTTCATTCCGTATGTGGACCACCCTCTGGGGAAAAGCATTGTCCCTCAGGTTCCCTTTTAATCGTTCCCCTTTCACCTTAAACTGATGCCCTTTCATCCTTGATTCCCTAAGCCTTGGATAAAGACTGAGTGCATGCACCCTATTCATGCCTCCCATGATCTTATACACCTCTATAAGGACACCCCCTCAGTCTCTTACGCACGAAAGAAAATGTCCTTGCTTGTCCAACCTCTGTCTATAACCGTCTAGTTGAGTTCTGGCAACATCCTTGTAAGTTTCTTCTGCACTCTTTCCAGTTTAATAACATCCTTCCTATAGCAAGGTGGGTAAAACTGAACACAATATTCCAAGTGTGGCCTCACCAACATCCTGCACAACTACAACAGAACTTCCCAACTTCGATATTCCATGCCCTGACTGGTGAAGGGCCCAGTGTGCCAAAAGCCTCCTTCACTGCCCTGTCTCCCTGAGTTCAGAGAGCCGTGCTCCTAGAATCCAAGCTCCCTCTGTCCCACTACACTCCATCAGGCCCTACCAATCCCCATGAAACCCCAGTCTTGATGTGACTTTCCAAAATGCGAGATCTCGCCCTTGTCTGTATTAAACTCTATTTGTCATTTCTCAGCCCAATTCCCCAGCTGATCAAGGCCCTGTTGCAATTGCTGAGAACCTTCCTCACTTATTTTAGTGTAATCTGAAAACTTTCTAATCATGCCTTAAACATCCCCATCCAAATTATTGATATAGATGACAAACAGTAATGGGCCTAGCACTGACCAGCTCAGTGGCACAATGGCACAGTGGTTAGCACTCAGGCCTCACAACACTGTCAATCTGGGTTCAATTCCAACCTCACAGGATGGTCTGTGTGGGTTAGATCCTGTTAGGGTTAGAATTCCTACAGTATGGAAACAGGCCATTTGGCCCAACAAGTCCACACCGACCTGCTGAAGAGTAACTCACCCAGATCATTCTCCTTACCCAATCTTTACCCTGGACGAATGCACCGAGCACTATGGACAACTTAGCCTGGCCAATTCATCTGACCTGTACATTTTTGGATTGTGGGGGGAAACCGGAGCACCCAGAGGAAACCCACGTAGACACAGGGAGAATGTGCAAACTCCACACAGACAGTCACTTGAGGCTGGTGTCGAACCCGGGTCCCTGGCGCTGTGAGGCAGCAGTGCCAACCACTGAGACACCATGCCAACCCAAGTGAGTTTGTATGTTCTTCCCATGTCTGCGTGGGTTTTCTCTGGGTGCTCCGGTTTACTCCCACAATCCAAAGATGTGCAGGTCAGGTAAACTGGCAATGCTCAGTTGCCTATAGTGTTCATGGATGTGTAAGTAAGTTGCATTAGTCAGGGGTTAATGTAGAGTAACAGGGTATGGGAATAGGTTTGGGTGGAATAATCTTCAGAGGGCCAGTGATCTTGTTGGGCCGAAGGGCCTGTTTCCACAGAGGAGGGAATCTATGATTCTATGACCGCTGAGGCACACCACTAGTCACAGGCCTCCAGTCTGACTGTTACCCTCTGCTTCCTACCATCAAGCCAATTGAGTACTCAGTTTGCCAACGCCCCCTGGATTCCATGCGATCTAACCTTCCAGAGCAAGGTACCATGTGGAATCTTATCAAAGGCCTTCCTGAAGTCTGTAGAGTCTACATGTACTGGCCTGCCCTCGCCAAACTTCCTGATCACTTCATCAAAGAACGCTGACAAATTTGTGAGGCCTAGTCTCCCACACACAAGGCTATGCTGACTACTCCCAATTAAATGTTGTATTTCCAAATGCAGAGCATCTTCTCAAGTAATTTACTTACCATGGATGTTGGGTTTACTGTTCTATGGTTCCCAGGTTTTCCTTTGCAGCCCTTCTCGAATAAAGGCACAACAGTTGCTGCCCTCCAAAATGTGGGACCTCACCTGTAGGGAATGTCGATGCAAAAAGATCAGCCAGGGACCCCCACAATTTTTTCTCTCGCCTCTTGCTGTGTTGTTGGATATATTTGGTCAGGAGATTTGTCCACGTTCATACATTCTAATACATATAAATACACAAAGGACAGGATTAATTATTAATACCTGCATCCCTCTGACCTGACCTGGGAGAGATGGGTCAGGAGGGGGAGATTACTTTGTCGGGTGGGGGTAAGTCAGGGAGGGGGAGATTGCCGTGTTGAGTAGGGATCAGTCAGGAAGGGAGAGATTGCAGTGTTGGGTAGGGATCAGTCAGGGAGGGGGAGATTGCAGTGTTGGGTAGGGATCAGTCAGGGAGGGGGAGATTACAGTGTTGGGGAGGGAACAGTCAGGGAGGGGCATATTGCAGTGTTGAGTAGGGATCAGTCAGAGAGCGGGAGATTGCAGTGTTGGGTAGGGATCAGTCAGAGAGCGGTTGAGTGCAGTGTTGTGTAGGGATCAGTCAGGGAGGGGTAGGTTGTAGTGTTGGGTAGGGATCAATCAGGGAGGGGGAGATTGCCGTGTTGAGTAGGGATCAGTCAGGAAGGGAGAGATTGCAGTGTTGGGTAGGGATCAGTCAGGAAGGGAGAGATTGCAGTGTTGGGTAGGGATCAGTCAGGGAGGGGGAGATTGCAGTGTTGGGGAGGGAACAGTCAGGGAGGGGCATATTGCAGTGTTGAGTAGGGATCAGTCAGAGAGCGGGAGATTGCAGTGTTGGGTAGGGATCAGTCAGAGAGCGGTTGAGTGCAGTGTTGTGTAGGGATCAGTCAGGGAGGGGTAGGTTGTAGTGTTGGGTAGGGATCAATCAGAGAGGGGGAGATTACAGTTTTGGGTAGGGATCAGTCAGGGAGGGGGCGATTGGAGTGTTGGGTAGGGATCAGTCAGGGAGAGGGAGGTTGCAGTGTTGGGTAGGGATCAGTCAGGGAGGGGGAGATTGCAGTGTTGGGTAGGGATCAGTCAGGGAGGGGGAGATTACTTTGTTGGGTGGAGATCAGTCAGGGAGGGGGAGATTGCAGTGTTGGGTGGGGATCAGTCAGGGAGGGGGAGATTGCAGTGTTGGGTAGGGATCAGTCAGGGAGGGGGTGATTGCAGTGTTGGGTTGGGGTCAGTCAGGGAGGGGGAGATTACAGTGTTGCGGAGGGATCAGTCAGGGAGGGGGAGATTGCAGTGTTGGGTGGGGATCAGTCAGCGAGGGGCATATTGCAGTGTTGAGTAGGGATCAGTCAGGGAGGGGGTGATTGTAGAGTTGGGTAGGGATCAGTCAGGGAGGGGGTGATTGCAGTGTTGAGTAGGGATCAGTCAGGGAGGGGGAGATTGCAGTGTTGGGTTGGGGTCAGTCAGGGAGGGGGAGATTACAGTGTTGGGGAGGGAACAGTCAGGGAGGGGGTGATTGCAGTGTTGGGTTGGGATCAGTCAGGGAGGGGGTGATTGCAGTGTTGGGTTGGGGTCAGTCAGGGAGGGGGTGAGTGCAGTGTTGGGTAGGGATCAGTCAGGGAGGGGGAGATTGCAGTGTTGGGTAGGGATCAGTCAGGGAGGGGGAGATTACAGTGTTGGGGAGGGAACAGTCAGGGAGGGGCATATTGCAGTGTTGAGTAGGGATCAGTCAGAGAGCGGGAGATTGCAGTGTTGGGTAGGGATCAGTCAGAGAGCGGTTGAGTGCAGTGTTGTGTAGGGATCAGTCAGGGAGGGGTAGGTTGTAGTGTTGGGTAGGGATCAGTCAGGGAGGGGGAGATTGCCGTGTTGAGTAGGGATCAGTCAGGAAGGGAGAGATTGCAGTGTTGGGGAGGGAACAGTCAGGGAGGGGGTGAGTGCAGTGTTGAGTAGGGATCAGTCAGGGAGGGGGTGAGTGCAGTGTTGTGTAGGGATCAGTCAGGGAGGGGGAGATTACAGTGTTGGGGAGGGATCAGTCAGGGAGGGGGAGATTGCAGTGTTGGGTAGGGATCAGTCAGGGAGGGGGAGATTGCCGTGTTGAGTAGGGATCAGTCAGGAAGGGAGAGATTGCAGTGTTGGGGAGGGAACAGTCAGGGAGGGGGTGAGTGCAGTGTTGAGTAGGGA
Organism: Chiloscyllium punctatum; assembly: GCF_047496795.1. Lineage (NCBI taxonomy): Eukaryota > Metazoa > Chordata > Chondrichthyes > Orectolobiformes > Hemiscylliidae > Chiloscyllium > Chiloscyllium punctatum. The sequence continues at coordinate 53,159,048 of NC_092785.1, forward strand.
TCAGTCAGGGAGGGGGAGATTGCAGTGTTGGGGAGGGATCAGTCAGGGAGGGGGAGATTACAGTGTTGGGGAGGGATCAGTCAGGGAGGGGGAGATTACAGTGTTGGGGAGGGAACAGTCAGGGAGGGGGTGATTGCAGTGTTGGGTTGGGGTCAGTCAGGGAGGGGGAGATTGCAGTGTTGGGTTGGGGTCAGTCAGGGAGGGGGAGATTACAGTGTTGGGGAGGGAACAGTCAGGGAGGGGGTGAGTGCAGTGTTGAGTAGGGATCAGTCAGGGAGGGGGAGATTGCAGTGTTGGGGAGGGATCAGTCAGGGAGGGGGTGAGTGCAGAGTTGAGTAGGGATCAGTCAGGGAGAGGGAGATTGCAGTGTTGGGTAGGGATCAGTCAGGGAGGGGGTGAGTGCAGTGTTGGGTAGGGATCAGTCAGTGAGGGGGAGATTACAGTGTTGGGGAGGGATCAGTCAGGGAGGGGGAGATTACAGTGTTGGGGAGGGAACAGTCAGGGAGGGGGTGAGTGCAGTGTTGGGTAGGGATCAGTCAGGGAGGGGGAGATTGCAGTGTTGGGTAGGGATCAGTCAGGGAGGGGGTGATTGTAGAGTTGGGTAGGGATCAGTCAGGGAGGGGGTGAGTGCAGTGTTGGGTAGGGATCAGTCAGGGAGGGGGAGATTGCAGTGTTGGGTAGGGATCAGTCAGGGAGGGGGTGAGTGCAGTGTTGTGTAGGGATCAGTCAGGGAGGGGAGATTGCAGTGTTGGGTAGGGATCAGTCAGGGAGGGGGTGAGTGCAGTGTTGGGTAGGGATCAGTCAGGGAGGGGGTGAGTGCAGTGTTGTGTAGGGATCAGTCAGGGAGGGGGAGATTACAGTGTTGGGTAGGGATCAGTCAGGGAGGGGGTGATTGCAGTGTTGAGTAGGGATCAGTCAGGGAGGGGGAGATTACAGTGTGGGGTAGGGATCAGTCAGGGAGGGGGAGATTGCAGTGATGGGTAGGGATCAGTCAGGGAGGGGGTGAGTGCAGTGTTGGGTAGGGATCAGTCAGGGAGGGGGTGATTACAGTGTTGGGTAGGGATCAGTCAGGGAGGGGGAGATTGCAGTGTTGGGTAGTGATCAGTCAGGGAGGGGGATATTGCAGTGTTGGGTAGGGATCAGTCAGGGAGGGGGAGATTGCAGTGTTGGGTAGGGATCAGTCAGGGAGGGGGTGAGTGCAGTGTTCGGTAGGGATCAGTCAGGGAGGGGGTGAGTGCAGTGTTGGGTAGGGATCAGTCAGGGAGGGGGTGAGTGCAGTGTTGGGTAGGGATCAGTCAGGGAGGGGGAGATTGCAGTGTTGGGTAGGGATCAGTCAGGGAGGGGGTGAGTGCAGTGTTGGGGAGGGATCAGTCAGGGAGGGGGTGAGTGCAGTGTTGGGTAGGGATCAGTCAGGGAGGGGGAGATTGCAGTGTTGGGTAGGGATCAGTCAGGGAGGGGGTGAGTGCAGTGTTGGGGAGGGATCAGTCAGGGAGGGGGTGAGTGCAGTGTTGGGTAGGGATCAGTCAGGGAGGGGGAGATTGTAGTGTTGGGTAGGGATCAGTCAGGGAGGGGGTGAGTGCAGTGTTGGGTAGGGATCAGTCAGGGAGGGGGAGATTGCAGTGTTGGGTAGGGATCAGTCAGGGAGGGGGTGAGTGCAGTGTTGGGTAAGGATCAGTCAGGGAGGGGGAGATTACAGTGTTGGGTAGGGATCAGTCAGGGAGGGGGAGATTACAGTGTTGGGTAGGGATCAGTCAGGGAGGGGGAGATTACAGTGTTGGGGAGGGATCAGTCAGGGAGGGGGAGATTACAGTGTTGGGTAGGGATCAGTCAGGGAGGGGGTGATTACAGTGTTGGGTAGGGATCAGTCAGGGAGGGGGAGATTGCAGTGTTGTGTAGGGATCAGTTAAGGAGGGGTAGGTTGTAGTGTTGGGTAGTGATCAATCAGGGAGGGGGAGATTACAGAGTTGGGTAGGGATCAGTCAGGGAGGGGGAGATTACAGAGTTGGGTAGTGATCAATCAGGGAGGGGGGGATTGCAGTGTTGGGTAGGGATCAGTCAGGGAGGGGGAGGTTGCAGTGTTGGGTAGGGAATAGTCAGGGAGGGGGAGGTTGCAGTGTTGGGTAGGGATCAGTCAGGGAGGGGGAGATTACAGTGTTGTGTAGGGATCAGTCAGGAAGGGGGAGATTACAGTGTTGTGTACGGTTAGAGGGAAATCAGCAGGGCAAAAAGGGGACATGAGATTGCTTTAACAATTAGGATTAAGGAGAATCCAAAGATCTTTTACAAATGCATAAAGGCCAAAGGGTCACTGGGGAGACAATAGGGCCCTCAAAGATCAAGACAGCCTGCACGTGGAGCTGCAGGAGATTGAGAAAATACCTAACAAGTATTTCCTGTCGAGAAGGAAATGGAAGATATAGAATAGAATGATGGTTTGAGAAATAGCATTGGAGAGTAGATGATGTCATCTTGCAAAATGTTCATATTACAGAGGAAGAGGTGTTGGATCTCTTGAAATGGTTAAAGATGGATAAATCACCAGGACCTTGTCAGGTATAATCTCGATCTCTGTGGGAAGCTAGAGAAGTGATTGCTGGGCCCAGTGCTGAAATATTTGTATCATCGATAGACACAGGTGAGGTGCCAGGAGACTGCAGGTTAAGCTAACTTGGTGCCACTGTTTAAGAAGGGTGGTAAGGACAAGCCAGGGAACTACAGACTGGTTCGCCTGACGTCAGTCGTGGGCACGTGGAAAGACGGATACATGAGGGACAGGAATTACATGTGTTTAGAAAGGCAGTGTATAATTGGGGATAGTCAGCATTGCATTGTGCGTGGGAAATCATGTCTCAAGATATTGAGTTTTTTGAAGAACTAACAAAAGGATTGATGAGGGCAGCGCGGTGGATGTGAGTGATATGGACTTCAGTAAGGTGTTCGAAATGTTTCCACATGGTAGATTGGAGAGCAAGGATAGATCTCATGGAATACAGGGAAAACCAGCCATTTGGATTCAGAACTGGCACGAAGGTAGAAGACAGAGGGTGGTTGTGGAGGGTGTTTTTTTCAGCCTGGAGACCTGTGACCAGTGGAGTGCCACAAGGATCGGTGCTGTGTCCACTACTTTCCATTAATGATATAAATGATTTGAATGTGAACACAGCAGGTATAGTTAGTAAGTTTGCAGATGACACCAAAATTGCAGGTTTAGTGGGCAGCGAAGAATGTTACTTCACATTACAACGGGATGGTGAACTGATGGGCCAATGGGCTGAGGGGTGGGAGATGGAGCTTCATTTAGATAAATGGGAGGTGCTGCATTTTGGAAAAGCAACTCTTGCAGGACTGATACACTTAATGTTAATGTCCCAGGGAGTGTTTCTGAACAAAGAGACCTTGGAGTGCAGGTTCATTGTTCCTTGAAAGGAGAATTGTAGGTCGATAGGATAGTGAAGAAGGTGTTTGGTATGGTTGTGTTTACTGATCAGTGCATTGAGTAGATGAGTTGGGAGGTCATGTTGTAGCTATACAGGACATTGGATAAGTCACTTTTGGAATATTGTGTGCAATTCTTGTCTCCTCCATATCGGAAGGATGTTGTATAAATTGAAAGGGTTCAGAAAGATTTACAAAGATGCTGATAGGATTGGAGGATGTGAGCTACAGGGAGAGGTGAAATGGGCTGGGCCTGTTTTCCCGAGAATGTCTGAGGCTGAGGGGCACCCATATGGAGGTTTATAAAACCATGAGACGAATCGATAGGTATAACAGACATATTCTTTTCCCTGGGATGGGGTAGTCCAGAACTGGAGGGCCCAGGTTGAGGGTGAGACGGGAAAGATATAAAAGGAACGTAAGGGACAACGTTTTGATGTGGAGGGTGTTGTGTGTATGGAATGACCTGCCAGATGAAGTGGTGGAGGCTGGTACAATTACTGCATTTAAAAGGCATTTGGATGGGTATATGAACAGGAAGGGTTGAGAGAGATTTGGGCCAAGTGCTGGCAAATGTGATGAGATTATGTTAGGATATGTGGGTGGTGTAGATGAGTTGGACCAAAGGCCCTGTTTCTGTGCTGTCCATCTCTCTGACTGTAAATGTTTTGTACTGTCCATTACCAGCCATACACTTCACTGTTTCCCCTGTTTACCTTGGTCAGTTCTCCTCTCAAACACATGTCAATGACTTTGGTTGTGATTGTTGGCTGTGCTTTATGGTCACTTTAAAAATCCATCATCTCGCTGAATTCCACTACACTACAATTTCCCAGAGGATATCTCAGTGGGACATTACTCCTTCCCTCAGCGTCATCACCCAACGGTCGATCTGAGATGTTTTTTTTATTTCAAAACTATACTTTATTCATAAAAAGATTTGATGGTCTGTACATTTGATCATGCCATACATATGTCCACATTTCCGAACACAGATTCGTATTTATCAATGTCATGAACAATCCTGTGCATTTTTCAATCTTGTACATATATTTGGCTGAGCCATCAGCAGAGCCCAAAAAAAAACAAAACGTCCGCATGGGCCCCCTGTTCTTCTTTAGGCAGGCCGATCTTACATGGTGGTCTTTCCCCACCGCGCCTTGGCGGCAGCTGCCCCAAGCTTCAGCGCGTCCCTCAACACGTAGTCTTGGACCTTGGAATGTGCCAGTCTGCAACACTCGGTCGGGGTCAACTCCTTCAGCTGGAAGATCAACAGGTTTCGGACCGCCCAGAGAGCGTCCTTCACCGAGTTGATGATCCTCCAGTTAATGTTCGTCTTGGTGTGAGTCCCGGGGAACAGGCCGTAGAGCACGGAGTCCCGCGTCACGGCGCTGCTCGGGACAAACCTCGAAAAGCACCACTGCATTCCTCTCCAGACTTCCTCTGCATAGGCACATTCCAGAAGGAGGTGTGTGACAGTCTCGTCCCCCCCCGCAGCCACTTCGAGGGCAGCGTGCGGTGCGGCAGAGAGTCCGGGCGTGCATAAAGGATCTCACAGGCAGAGCCCTTCTCACCACCAGCCAAGCCACGTCTTGGTGCTTGTTGGAAAGTTCTGGCGATGAGGCATTCTGCCAAATGGCTTTGACAGTCTGCTCAGGGAACCGCTCGACAGGATCCGCCCTCTCCTTTTCCCGAAGGGTCTCAAGGACGCTATGTGCTGACCACTTCCTGATGGACTTGTGGTCAAAGGTGTTTTTCCTCATAAATTTCTCCACGAAGGACAGGTGATACGGAACGGTTCAACTACTCGGAGCGTACCGCGGCAGCGAGGCCAGGCCCATCCTTCGCAACACCGGGGACAGGTAGAACCTCAGTACGTAGTGACACTTGGTGTTTGCGTACCGGGGATCCACGCACAGCTTGATGCAGCCACACACAAAGGTGGCCATCAGGGTGAGGGTGGCATTGGGCGTGTTTTTTCCCCCATTGCACCGGTCTTTGTACATAGAGTCTCTTCGGACCCGGTCCATCTTTGATCTCCAAATGAATTGGAAGATGGCCCGGGTGACTGCGGCGGCACAGGTCCTGGGGATAGGCCAGACCTGTGCCACATATAGCAATACTGAGAGTACCTCACACCTGATGACCAGGTTTTTTCCCACGATGGAGAGCGACCGTTGCCCCCATCTGCCTAGTTTCTGTCTCATCTTCCTGATCCGCTCCTCCCAGGTCTTGGTGCACGCCCCAGCCCCCCCGAACCAAATACCCAGCACCTTCAGGTGGTCAGTCCTGACGGTGAAGGGGATAGAGGATTGGTCGGCCCAGTTCCCGAAGTGCATGGCCTCGCTCTTGCCTCGGTTTACCTTGGCCCCCGAGGCCCGTTCGAACTGGTCACAGATGCACACGAGTCTGTGCACGGACAGCGGATCCGAGCAGAAAACAGCGACGTCATCCATGTACAGGGAGGCCTTAACCTGCAGGCCCCCGCTGCCAGGAATAGTCACCCCACTCAGGCTCACATCCTTCCTGATGGACTCGGCAAATGGCTCTATGCAACACACAAACAAGGCGGGTGAGAGGGGGCATCCCTGCCTGACTCCAGATCTTACAGGGAAGCTATCTGATTCCCACCCATTGATTGAGACTGCACTGACAATGTTGGTGTAGAGCAGTCTGATCCAATTTCCGATTCCCTCCCCAAAGCCCATTTTGGAGAGGACATCCCTCATATATGTATGCAATATCCTGTCAAAGGCTTTCTCCTGGTCCAGGCTGATGAGGCAGGTGTCCACCCCCCTGTCCTGCACGTAGGCGATCGTATCCCTGAGGAGTGCGAGACTCTCAGAGATCTTCCTGCCCGGTACAGCACAGGTTTGGTCCGGGTGGATCACCGATCCCAGAGCAGACCTGACCCGGTTGGCGATGACCTTTGACAAGATTTTGTAGTCTGCATTTAACAGTGAGATCGGTCTCCAATTTCTAATTTCCTCCCTCTCCCCCTTCCGCTTGTAGACGAGGGTGATGATGTCTTTCCTCATGGATTCACTCATGGTACCTGCCCGGATCATACTGACATACACCTCCAGCAGGTCCTGGCTGATCAAGTCCCAAAGAGCGGAATAAACCTCGACCGGTAAGCCGTCGCTTCCGGGAGTTTTATTCTTTTCGAAGGACTCGAGGGCCTTGGTCAGTTCATCCAGAGATAGCGGCTGGTCCAGCCTCTCTCGTGTTCCGTCGTCTAGGACCTCCGTGATAGAGGACAGGAACGACTGGGAGGCCGCGCTGTCGGTTGGCTTCAAGTCATACAGGCTGGCGTAGAAGGATTTGCTGATCCTCATGACGTCAGCCTGAGATGACGTTACCGAGCCATCTTCTTTCTTCAGGCTGCTGAGCACGGAGCTCTCTTTGTGCACCTTCTGGAAGAAGAAACGTGAGCACGTCTCGTCCTGCTCCACTGAGCGGACCCTGGACCGGAAGATTATCCTGGAGGCCTCCGAGGCAAAGAGCGAGGCTTGCTGGCCCTTCACCTCCTTGAGGTCCTCCGTGACATCAACCCCCATCGTCTGCAGCAGGAGCAGGTTCTGCATACTTTCCTGGAGCTGGGACAGTTTTCCCCGCCTCTCTCTCGCCTCCTGGACATCTTTGAGGATAAAGAACCTCTTGATGTTCCCTTTTACCGTTTCCCACCAGTCCGCTGGAGATTCAAAGAGGGGCTTCATGGTTCTCCAACCTGCGTAATCCCTCTTGAGCTCTTCGATGTTTCCCGGGGTCAACAACTTAGTGTTCAGTTTCCACGTTCCCTTGCCCGCCCGCTGTTCGTCCTGTAGGTGACAGTCGGCCAGCAGGAGGCAGTGGTCAGAGAAGAACACCGGCTTGACGTCGGTGGATCTGACCGAGAACGGTCGATCTGAGATAGTCACCTCCCTGGCCGTTTGCACGACGTGTTATTCAAAGAAACACTGATAGAAACATCCAAAGAGGAGTTCGGAGAACATCCCTTTTGCCGATGTGACTGTCCCAGATTATATAAAGACTGAAGTCTCCCAAAATGGTCACAGTGCCTTTGTATTACACAGGAATACATTGGAATGTGGAACAGGGCTGAGCAATGAAATGCTGTTGGGCAGCCTCTAAACTGTTCTCCTGCTTGTGTTTTTGCCACGTGTTACCCAGAATCTGCATTCAGTCTGATTCAGCTGCATCATCTGAGGCCAAAGGCTTTCTCTGTAATGCCTTTGTTACCCATTACTGTCAGGGTTACCCATCCTGCACTCCCTGTCACCCCTCAAGGAGGTGGACAATAGAATATTCATGTTCCACCTTTTGTTCACCCTGTCACCACTAAACCTCATTTATCTCTGTGCCACAGTCCATCCACCTTATTGCAGAGACGTTGTCCATTCCAAAAAAGAACATTACGATTGACTCTTTCCACAATTTCTTGTCACAGTCCAATTCACTGATGTACAGTTTCAGTTAAACTCTGTCTCTTTCTGTTCGTCTTCATCTACATTGCCATTTCTGTTTGGATTTGGAAAGCTCCTTTCACCTGAACCCTGGCCCTGCATCCTCTCTGTCAGTTTAAAGTCCTGTCCATAAGCTTACCGACATGATTGACCAGGACACTGATCCCAGCAGTGTTTTTTTTAGATTAGATTAGATTACTTACAGTGTGGAAACAGGCCCTTCGGCCCAACAAGTCCACACCGCCCCGCCGAAGCGTAACCCACCCATACCTCTACATCTACATCTACATTTACCCCTTACCTAACACTATGGGCAACTTAGCATGGCCAATTCACCTGGCCTGCGGGAGGAAACCGGAGCACCCGGAGGAAACCCACGCAGACACGGGGAGAACGTGCAAACTCCACACAGTCAGTCGCCTGAGGCGGGAATTGAACCCAGGCCTCAGGCGCTGTGAGGCAGCAGCGCTAACCACTGTGCCACCGTGCCGTGTTGTGTCTAATTCACTCATGGGATGTTGCTGTCTCTGGCTGGCCAGCATCGCATGTCGACCCCGAGCTGCTCTTGAGCTGAGTGCCTTGCTGGATCATTTCAGGGGGCAGTTGAGAGTCAACCCCATTGCTCTGGGTCGGGATTCATATGTCGGCCAGACCCGCTGTCTATAATAGATTTCCTTCCTAAAAGGATATTAAGCAGTCAGATGGGTTATACTGGACACTGGCATTAACATCTGGATGAACAGTCGGGTGAGAATAGCACGAGGCCATCACCTGTCCCACTCGTAGCTCACCTGTCACTGAGTACTGATCCCCGTGCACCATGAATCCCAACCCTTTCATCATGACCATTGTGTGATCCTGATACCTTCCTGCACTCTGGTGATATCACTCAGTATCTCTCCATGTGGTATCCCTCACTGTGTGGGTCGAATTGCTGCATCTGTCAGTGTCTCTCACACTTGCAGCTACTCCAGATCCTGAGCCAGTGGAATTCCCCATTCCAGAGAGACACAGCAGCACAGGCCAGGGATGGAGACTGGGATTTTCCAGATCCCGCACTGCATCAGTCTAACTTCCCATTCTGTCTGTTTCCCTGTCTCCTGTAGGTCATCAGGCTGTTCCTGTCTCAGCCGAATTCCTAACTCCTGTCTCGTCCATAACCACATCAAAGACGGTTGGTCAGCCAGACAGAGATGGAGAGGGAGGTCTGGAGCCTTCAGTGAATCCTGCAGTCAGTAAGATCACTCACAGGTAAACAGCTCAGGGAGGAGTTCGTGACCTTCTGTATTCAGACCCGGAAGACAGGACATGGACACATAGCTGGGTAAGGAACAGCTATATTCTAGGCTTCATTCACATCATCTTGTGAGGGACCTGCTTTCACCTCTGCTGGACTGGTCCTCACTGAGACATCTCTCTCTGACTCTCTGTCGCTTTTTCTCGATCCCCTCTCTCATTCCCTCACTCTCTATCTCTCACCCTCTCACTCTCATTCTCTCTCTCAGTCCCTCTCTCAACTTCTCTTTCTATCTCTCTTCCCCTCACTCACTCTCTCTCTCACCCACTCACTCATTCTCCACCTCATCCCTCTCTCTCACCTGACTCTCTCTCTCCCCCCCTCGCGTGCCTCTCACTCACGTCCCTCTCTCTCTAGCTCACCTTGTATCTCTCCCTATCTCGCTCTCCCCCTCTTTCTATCTTTCTCTCTCTCTCTTGTCCCCTTATCGCCTTCTCTCTCTCGATCTCAGACTCTCTCTCATTTCCGTCCCCTCACTCACTCACTCACTCACACTTGCACCTCTCTCTGTCTCTCGCTCACCCACTCTCTTGCCCATCTCTCTTGCTCGCACCTCGCTCTCCCCATCTCTCACCCTTCACTCTCTCTCTCCACTCTCTCTCATTTCCTCCCCATCTCTACCCCCTCTTTGCCCCCTTTCTCCCCCCCACTCTCTCTCCCCAATCACTCTCCCCCACGCTCTAACCCCTCTCTCTCCCCCTCCCCTCACTCTCCCCCTATTGACCCACTCTCTCGAACCCCCTCTCTCAGCCCCCTTCTCTCGACCCCCTCACTGTCCCCCCTCTCTCGACACACCTCTCACAACCGCTCCCTTCGAAAGCCCTCAGTCGACTACCCCCTCTCGACCCCCTCTCTCGACACCTGCATTCGACCCCTTTCTGTCCCGTTCTCTCTCTCTAATCCATCTCTCTCTAACCCCTCACTCTCCCCTATTTTTCCCCTTCTCTTTCCCCTCCTTTTCCCCCTTCTCTTTCCCCTTCTCTCTCCCCTATCTCTCCCCTATCTCTCCCGGTACCTCTCCCCTATCTCTCCCGGTACCTCTCCCCGATCTCTCCCCAATCTCTCCCCCAATCTCTCCCCCTTATCTCGCCCCTTATATTTCCCTCTCTCTCTGCCCCTCTCTCTTCCCTCGCTCTTTCTTCCCCCTCTCTTTCTTTCCCCCACCTCTCTCTCCCCCACCTCTCTCTCACTTACCTCTCTATCTCCCTCACCTCTCTCTCTCACCACCTCTCTCTCCCCTCTCTCTCCCCTCTCTCTCCCACTCCCTCTTTCCCATCACTCTCTCTCCCTCACTCTCTCCCACTCCCCCTGTCCCCCTCTCTTGCCCCCCTCTCTCGCCCCCTTCTCTCTCCACCCTCTCTCTTTATCCTTCTCAATACTCCCCTCTCTCTACCCCTGTCTCTCTACCCCCCGTCTCTCTCTCCTCTCTCTCTCCACTCTCTCCCCTCTCCATCTTCCCTCTCACCTCTCTCCGTCTCTTCTATCTCCATCTCCCCCCTCTCTTCCCCACTCTCTCCCCCGCTCTCTGTCTTCCCCCTCTGTCTTCCTCCCCTTTCTGCCACCCCTCTCTCCCCACGCTTTGTCTCTCGCTCCCCCCTCGCTCTCTCCCTCTCTCTTTTCCCATCTCTTGCCTCCTCTCTTGCCTCACTCGCACCTTTCTCTTTCTCCCTCTCTCTCTCCCCCTCTCTCTCCCCCACTCTCTCCCCACTCCTTGTCTCTCCCCCTCCCTCTCTCCCCCTCCCTCTCTCCCCTTCCTGTCCCCCCTCGCTCGCCCCCTCTTTTGACCCCCTCACTCTGTAACCTCACTCCCCCTCCCCCTCCCCCACTCACTCCTTCCCTCTCTCTCTCCCCCACTCTTTACCCCCCTCTCCCCCTCTCCCCACACTCCCCCCACTCAATCCCCCCACTCACTCCCCCACTCTATCTCCCCCCTCTCTCCCCCCTCACCTCTCTTTCTCCCCCTCTCCATCCCCTCTCTCTGTCACACCCTCTCTGTCTCCCCTCTCGCTCGTCACCCTCTCTTGCCCCTCGCTTTCTCGCTCGCTCTCCCCCTCTCCCTTCCCCTCTCTTTCTCCCTCTCTCTCTGCCCGTTTCACTCACCTCTCTCTCTCCCTCTACCTTGCCTCCTCTCTCTCTCCTGTCTCTCTTCCCGCTCTCTCTCCCCCCCCTCTGTCTCCCCATCTCTCTCTCCCCCTCTCCCCCTCTCTCTCCATCCCTCTCTCCCCCTCCTCTCTCCCCTCTCTCCCCCTCTCTCTCCCCCTCCTCTCTCCGCCCTCTCCCTTGACCCCTCTCCGTTGGCCCTACTCCCCTCTTTCGCCCTCCTTCTCTCTGCCCTTCCCTCTCTTCCCCTCTGTCTCTTTCCTCCTCTCTCTTCCCCTGTCTCTTTTCCCCCACCTCTCTCACCCTCACCTCTCTCTCTCGCCTACATCTCTCTCTCCCCACCATTGTCTCTCCCCCCACTTCTCTCTCTCTCCTACCTCTCTCTCTTCCCGCTCTCGCCCACCTCCCTCGTCCCCTCTCTCTCCCCTCTCTCTCTCTCCCCTCTCTCTCACCTTTCTCTCACCTCACTCCCCCCTCCTCCTCTCTCTCTCCCCCTTTCTCTCTCCGTCTGTCTCTCTCTCTACCCACTCACTGTCCCTTACTCGCTCTCCCCCATTCTCTCTGCCCTCCTGTCTCCCCCTCCCTCTCTCCCCTTCTCTCTCTCCCACTCCCTCTGTCCCCCTCTCTCGCCCTCTCTCTCACCCCACTTCTCTCCGCCTCTCTTTTTATCCTTTTCATTACTCAACTTCTCTACCCTCTCTCTCAACCCTTTCTCTCTCTCTGTCTATATCCCCTCTATCTCTCCCCTCTCCATCTTCTCTCTCCCATTCTTTGTCCCCCCTCTCTCCATCTCCCCCTCTCTCTCTCCACTCTCTCCCAAGCTCTCTGACTTTCCCCTCTCTACAAGCTCTCTCATCCCTCTCTCGCCACCTCTTCCCCCTTTCTCCCCTCTCGCCCCTCTCTCCCCCTCACTCTTTCCCCTCCCTCTCCCCCTCCCTCTTTCCCCCTCTCTCGCCCCAATCTCTCGCCCCACTCTCTCTACCTCTCGCTCTGCACCCTCTCTCTCTCCCCCTCTTTGTCTCCCCCCTCTCAGTCCCCTCTCTCTCCCCTCTGTCTCCTGTCTCTCTCTCTCCCCCTCTCTCTCTCACCCCCTCTCCCTCCCCACTCCCTTTCTCTCCCTCTCTTTCTCCTCTCTCTCTCTCCCCCTCACTTCCCCTTGTTATCTCCCCTCCCTTCTCTCCCCTCCCTCTCTCCCTCTCTCACACCCATCTCTCGAGCCCCTCTCTTACTGCCCTTCCCTCTCTCCCCTCACTCGGTCAGCTCACTCTCCCTCCCACTCTCATTCCCTCTCACTCCCTCGCTCTCCCCGCGCTTCACCCTCTCTCTACCCCCTCTCTCTATACCCCCTCACTCTGTCTCCCCTTCACTTCACTAACTCTATCCCCACTCTGCCACCGAACCTTCTCCCCTCTCTCTGCCTCTCTCATCCCCTCCTTTTCTCACCCTCTCACTCTGCCCCACTCTATCCCGCACTTTCTCCCTCATTCTCTACCCTTTCTCCCACACTCTCTCCCCACACTCTCTCCCTCCACTCACTCCCCCATTCTCTCCTCCAGTCTCTTCCCCACTGTCTCCCCCATCTCGTCCCTTCTCTCTCCCCCACTCTGTCGCGCCATCCTCTCTCACCCACAAATCTAGCCCCCACGCTCTCACCCCCACTCTCTCGTCCGGTCTCATTCTCCCCCTCTCTCTCACCCTCTCCCCCCTCTTTCCCCCCCACCACACACTCTCTCTCTATCTCTCCCCCTCTCTCTCTCCCCGCTCACTCTCCCGCTCTATCTTCCCCCTTTCTCTCCACATACTCTCTCTTTCTGCCCCCTCTCCCCTCTCTCTCCCCACTCTCTCTCCCCCTCGTTATCAACCTCTCTCTCCCCCTCTCTCTCCCCCCTCTCGCCCGCTTTCTCATCCCCATCTCGCCCCCCTCACTCGCCACCCTCTCTACCCTTCTCTCTCTCCCCGCTCTCTCTACCCCTCTCTCTCGCATTGTCTCTCTCACCCCTCGCCCCTCTCTCTCTCCCCCTCTCTCACCACCTCTCGCCCGCCTCTCATTTGGCACTCTCACTCTCCCCATCTCTCTCCCCATCTCTCTCCCCTCTCTCTCCCCGCACTCACTCGCACTTTCTGCCCCCTCTCTAACCCGGTCCCTCGCTCCCTTTATCTCCCTCCCCCTCTCTCTCCCTCCGTCTCTCCCCCCTCCCCTTCGCTCTCCCCCTCTCTCCCCCTCTCTCCCCCCCGACTCGCCCCTCTCTGTCCCCCACTCTCACCCCTCTAACCCCTCTCTCCTCTCCCTATCTCTCCCCCTCCCTCTCCCCTCTCTCTACCCCACTCTCTCATCCCCTGTCTCTATGAGATCTCTCTCTACCCCGCTCACCCTCTCTCTACCCCTCAAACTCTCTCTCCCCCCTCGCTCTTCACTAACTCTGTCACCTAAATCTCTCGCCTCTCTCTCTCTCTCCGTCTATCACTCCCTACCTCTCTCACCCTTTCACTCTCCCCTCTCTCTCCCCTCTCTCTCCCACACTCTCACCCCTTTCTTTCCCCCTCTCTCCACCTCCCTCGCCCCCTTTGTCTCCTTCCAACTCTCTCTCCCCGTCTCTCCCCCCTCTCCCCGTCGCTCTCCCCGTCGCTCTACCCGTCTCTCTCCCCCCTCTCTCTAACACCCCGCTCTCTTACCACTGCTCCCTCAGTCCGTCTCTCTCACCTCCCTCTCTCCCCTCTCTCACCCTTTCTTTTTCTCTCTCGCCCTGTCTCTCCCACACTATCGCTCCCCCTCTCTCTCCCTCTCACTCTCCCACACTCTCTTCCTCCTTTCTCTCCATGCAGTCTCTCTCTCTCTCTCTGCCCCCTATCTCTCCTGTCTCTCTCCCCTCTCTCCCTGCTCTCTCTTCCCCACTTTTTCTCCACACTCTCTCTCACTGCCCCTTCTCACCCTCTGTCTCGCCCCCTCTTTCGCCCCCTCTCTCTCCCCTCTCTCTACCCCTCTCTCTTGCATCCTCTCACTCCCCCTCTCTCTCCCCTCTCTCTCCCCTCTCTCTCACCCCCTCTCATCCCCCTCGCCCGCCTCTCTCACTCCCTCTCGTGCTCCCTCTCTCCCCTTTCTCTCCCTCTCACTCTCGCCATCTCTTTCCCCATCACTCTCCCCATCTCTCTCCCCCCTCTCTCCCCACGCTCTCTTGCCACTCTCTCACCCCCTTTCTGTCCCACCTCAACCTCCCTCGCCCCCTTCGTCTCCCTCTCCAGTCTCTCCCCCTCTCTCTCCCCTCTCTTTCCCTCTCTCTCTCCACCTCTCTCTCCCCCTCTCCCCCTCTCTGCCCCCTCTCTCTCCCCCTCTCTCTCCCCCACTCTCTGCCCGCCTCTCTCTCATTCCCCGCTCTCTCACCTCCGCTCTCTCACCCCCGCTCTCACGCCCCCTCTCCCCTGTCTCACCCTTACCCTCTCTCCCCCCCTTTATCCCTGCCCTCTCTCTCCCTCTCACTCTCCCGCTCACTCTTCCCCCTTTCTCTCCACACTCTCTCTCTCTCAGCCACCTCTCTCTCCACCTCTCTCTCCCCCTCTCCCCCTCTCTCACCCCCGCTCTCTCATTCCCCTCTCTCGCCCCCTCTCTCACCCCCCTGTCTTACCCCACTCTCTCGCCACCCACTCTCGCCCTCTCTCTTGTCCCTTCTCTCGACACCTCTCGCTCTCCCCCTGTCTCTCCACAATCTCTCCCTGTCTCTCTCCCCGTCTCTCGCCCTCTCTCTATTCCTTCCCTCTCCCCCTCTCTCTACTCCTCTCTCTCGCACCCTCACTCTCTCCCTCTCTCTCTCCGCTCTTTCTCCCCTCTCTCTCACCCCATCTCGCCCCCTTGCCCGCTTTTCACGACCCCTCTCGTGCGCCCTTTCTCCCCTCTCTCTCCCTCTCACTCTCCCCATCTCTTTCCCCATCTCTCTCCCCATCTCTGTCTCCTCTCTCCGCCTGCTCTGTCCCCCCTCTCTCACCCCCTTTCTATCCCCCTCTCTCCACCTCCCTCGCCCCTTCCTCTTCCTCCCCTCTCTCTCCCCGTCTCTCCCCCTCTCCCCCCTCTCTCCCCTTCTCTCTCCCCCACCCTCTCTCCCACCCACACTCTCCCGTCTCTCTGTCCCTCTCTCTCTCACCCCCCTCACACACCCCCACACTCTCCCCATCTCTCTTCCCCACTTTCTCCTCCCGCTCACTGCCCCCTCTCTCCCTCCCTCCCCCCACACTCACCCCCACACTCACCCCCACACTCTCCCCATCTCTCTTCCCCCACTTTCTCCCCCCTCCCCATCTCTCCCCGTCACTCTCCCCGTCTCTCCCCCTCTCCCCATCTCTCTCCCATTCTCTCTCCCCCTCTCTCTCCCACCCACTCTCTCCCCTGTCTCTCTCCCTCTCTCTCTCACCCCCTCACACACGCCAACACTCTCCCCATCTCTCTTCCCCCACTTTCTCCCCCCCTTTCTGCCCCCTCTCTCCCGTCTTCTCTCACTCCCTCCTCCTCCCCCTCTCTCCCGCTCCCTGTCTCTCTTCTCTCTCTCTGTCTCTCTTCCCCCTCTCTGTCTCTCTCTGCCGCCTCTCTCTCTTCCCCCTCTCTCTCCCCCTCCCCTCCTCTCTCCCCTTCTCTCTACGGTCTCTCTCAACCCCTCTCTCGGCACCTCTCACTCGCACCCCCTCTCTCTACCCCTCACTCTCTCTCTCCCCTCTCTCTTCACTAACTCTCTCCCCCACTCTGTCACCTAACTCTCTCCCCTCTCTCTCACTCCCTCCCTCCCTAACCCTCTCCCTCCACCACTCTCTCCACCACTCTCTCCCCCCACTGTCTCTCCCCATTCTCTCTCCAAACTCTCTCCCTCTCTCCCTCCACTCTCTGACCCCCTCCCTCTTCCCCGTCCCTCTGTCCGCCTCTCTCTCCTCTCTCTCCCCCACTCTTCCCTCTCTCTCCCCCACTCTCCCCACTCTCCGTCTTCCACTCCCTCTCCCCTCTCTCTACCCCAGTCTCTCACCTTCTCTCTCTATCCCATCTCTCTCTACCCCGCTCACCCTCTCTCGCCCCTCTCTATCTCCCCCTCTTTCTCTCTCTCGATTCTCTGTCCCTCTCACTCTGTCCCCCTCTCTCTGGCCACCTCCCTCTGTTACCCTCTCTCTCCTTTTCTCTCCCCCGACTCTCCCCTCTCTCTCCCGCACTCTCCCCCCTCTAACACCTCTCTCCCCTCCCCCTCACTCCACCCTCCCTCTCCTCCTCTCTTCCTCCCCCACTCTCACCCCCACTCTCTCCCCACACTGTTTCTCCCCACTCTCTCTCCCCAATATCTCCCTCACTCTCTCCCCACAATCTGTCTCCCCTCCTTCTCTCCCCATCTCTCTCTCCCCTTCTCTCTCCCTCCACTCTCTGTCCCCATCCCTCTTCCCCTCTCTCTGTCCGCCTCTCTCTCCTCTCTTTCCCCCAACTCTCCCCTCTCTCTCCCCCCCACTCTCACCCTCTCTCCCTCTCCCCTCCCTCTCCCCTCTTTCTACCCCACTCTCTCACCTCCTCTCTCTGTCCCATCTCTCTCTACCCCGCTCACCCTGTTTCTCTACCCCTCAAACTCTCTCCCCCTCTCGCTCTTCACTAACTCTGTCGCCTAAATCTCTCCCTTCTCACTCCCTCTCTCACTCCCTCCCTCTCACTCTCCCCTCTCTCTCCCTGCGCTCTCTTCCCCTCTCTCACCCCCCTTTCTGTCCCCCTCTCTCCACCTCCCTCGCCCCCTTCCTCTCCGCCCCCCTCTCTCTCCCCGTCTCTCACCCGTCCCCGTCGCTCTCCCAGTCGCTCTCCCCGTCACTCTCGCCCTCTCTCTCCCCCTCTGTCTCCCCCCTCTCCCCCACTCTCTTCCCACAACTCTCCCCTGTCTCTTCCCTCGCTCTCACCCCCTTTCTGTCCCCTCCTCCCCCTTCCTCGCACCTTCCTCTCCCTCCCCCTCTCTTGCCCCATCTCTACCCCCTCTCTCCCCATCGCTCTCCCCGTCTCGCTCCCCCTCTCTCTTCCCACTCTCTCTTCCCCCACTCTCTCCCCCTCTTTCTCCCCTCTCTCACCCCCCACTCTGAACCTCTTTCTGTACCCCCTCTCTCACCCTCCCTCGCACCTTCCTCTTCCTCCCCGTCTCTCGCCACGTCAGTCTCCCCCTCTCACTCTCCTCTCTCTCTCCCCCACTCTCTCCCCATCTCTCTCCCCTCTCTCTCCTCCCGCTCTCAACCTCTTTCTGTCCCCCCTCTCTCACCCTCCCTCGCACCTTCCTCTCCCTCCCACTCTCTCCCCCCTCTCTCCCCCCTCTCCCCCTCTCTCCCCCTCTCTCCCCCCTCTCTTCCCCCGCTATCTCCGCCTCTCTCTTGCCCTCCCCGTATCTCTTCCCCCTCTCTATCTCTCTCTCTCTGCCTCCTCTCTTTCTTCCCCCGCTCTCCACACTCCTCTCACCCCTCTAACCCCTCTCTCCCCCTCTCCCCTCCTCTCTCGCCTTCTCTTTACCGTCTCTCTCACCCCCTCTCTCTACTCCTCTCTCTTTCACCCACTCTCTCTGTCTACACCTCACTCTCTCTCTCTCTCCCTCTCTCTTCACTAACTCTCCCCCAATCTGTCACCTAAATCTCTCCCCTCTCTCTCACTCCCTCCCTCCCTAAACATCACCCTCCCCCACTCTCACCCTCACTCTCTCTCTCTGCACTCTCTCTCTGCACTCTCTCTCCCCACTCTCTCCCCCACTCTGTCCCCACACTCTCTCTACCCCTCCCTCTCTCCCCCCTCTCTCCCCCTCTCTCTCCCTCCACTCTCTGTCCCCCTCCCTCTGTCACCCTCCCTCTGTCCACCACTCTCTTCTCTCTGTCCCCCACTCTCCCCCTCTCTCCGCCTCCCCTTCTCTCTCCCTCCCTCTCCCCTCTCTCTCTACCCTGCTCACCCCCTCTCTCGACCCCCAATCTCTCTCTCCCTTTCTCTCTTCACTAACTCTCTCTCCCACTCTGTCGCCTAAATCTCTCCTCTCTCTCCCTCTCTCAATCCCTGCCTCTCATGCTCACTCTTTCTCCTCTCCCTCCCCACTCTCTTTCCCCACTGTCTCCCGCACTCTCTTCACCCACTCTCACACCATCTCTCTCCCCTCTCTCACTCCCCCCTCTCTCCACCCCTCTTCCCCCTCCCTCTCTCACCATCTCACTCTCCCCCTCTCTCTTTCCCACTCTTTCCCCACTGTCTCCCCCAATCTCACTCCCCCTCTTTCTCTCCCCCTTTCTCTGCCCCCTTCTTTCTCCGCCCCCTTCTTTCTCCACACCCCCCTGTCTTTCCCCTTTTCTCAACCCCCACTCTCCCCCTCTCTCTCTCCCCCTCTCTCACACCCTCTCTCTCACACCCTCTCTCTCCCCCTCTCCCCCTCTCTCGCCTCTCCTTCTCACCTCTCTCTATCACCCTTTCTCTCTCCTCCCATTCTCTCTCCTTCTCTCTTCCCTCCTCTCTTGCCCCTCTCTCTCCTCTCTCTCACCCCCTCTCTCTCCTCCACTCTCTCCCCCACTCTCTCCTCCACACTCTCTCCCCCTCTCTCTAGCCTCTCTCTCCCTTCTCTCTCCCCCCTCCGCCTCTTTCCCCAACTCTCTCTCTACCCCCTCTCTCCCCCTCTCTCTCGCCCCCACTCACGCTCCCTCTCTTGCCCCCCACTCTTGCTCCCACTCTCGCCCCCTCCCTAGCCCCTTCTCACACCCTCTCTCGCCCCCAATCTCGCCCCCACTCGTCTCCACTCTCTCCCCTCTCTCTCACCCCCTCTCTCTCCCCTCTCTCACCCCCTCTCTCACCCCCTCTCTCATCCCCTCTCTCACCCCCTCTCTCACACCATCTCTCTCCCCCCTCTCTCACCCCCCTCCCCCTCCCACTCTCCGACCTCTCTCGCCCCCCTCTCTCTCTCTACCCTCTCTCTCCCCTCTCTCTCTCTTCCACTCTCTCTACCCCCTCTGTCTCTCTCTCTCCCTCGCTCTATACCCTTGTTTCTCTACCCTTTCTCTCTCTCCCCTCGCTTTCCACCCCTCTCTTTCTCCCCTCTCTCCACCTCCCCTCTCTCCATCTCCCCACTTTTTCACCCCACTCTCTCTCGTCTCTCTCCTTCCCCTCTCTTTCTCCCTCCCCTCTCTCCCTCCCCTCTCTCGCTCCCCGGTCACTTACGCTGCTCTCTTACCCCAATCACTTACCCCAGTGTCTCCCCCTTCCCTCTCTCAATCCCTCCCTCACTCACCCCCTCACTCTCCCCATCTCTCTCCCTGCCCATCTCCCCCGCTCTCAGCCCACTCTCTCCCCTCCTCTCTCTCCCCCCTCTCTCCCCCTCTCTCCCCTCTCTCTCCCCTCCTCTCTCCCCTCCTCTCTCCCCTCCTCTCTCTACCCTCCTCTCTGTTAGCCCTCTCTCCCCCCTCTGTCTTCCCCTCTCTCTCTCCCCACTCTCTCCCCTCCTCTCTCTCCCCTCGTCGCTACCCCCCCACCGTCTGTCTCCCCCCTCTCTCAACCACTGTCTCCCCCGTCTCTCTCCTCTCTCTTGCCCCCCTCTCTGTGTCCCCCTCTCTCTCTCTGTGCCTCTCTCTCTGTCCCACCCTCTCTCTGTCCCACCCTTTCTCGGTTCGTCCCCTCTGTCCCCCTCTCTCTTTCCTCCTCTTTGTTTACCCGCTCTCTCTGCCCCCCTCTTTTTATCCCCCTCTCTCTTTGCCCCCATCTCTCTGTCCCCCCCTCTCAATAGCCCCCCTCTCTCTGTACCCCCCGCTCTGTCACCCTCCTCCCTGTCCCCACTCTCTCTGTCACCCTCTCACTCTGTCCCTCCCTTCCCTCTGTTCCCATCTCTCTGTCCAACCCTCTCTCTCTGTTCCCCTCTCTCTGTCCCCCCACTCTGTGCACCCCTCTCTCTGTCCCCCTCTCTTCCCCCTCTCTCTACCCCTCTCTCTCCCCAGTCACTCCACCCTCTTTCTCCCCCCACTCTCTTGTCCCACTTTCTCTCTCTCCCCCTCTCTCTCTGATCCCCCATCTCTCTCTGACCGCCCCCTCTCTGACCCCCTTCCCTCTCTCCCCTCTTTCTTTGCCCCTCCCTCTCTCTGTCCCCCTTTCTCTCTCTCCTTCCCCCCTCACTCTCATTCTCCCCTCTCTCTGGCACCCCCTCTCTCTGTCCCCCTCTCTCTGTCCCCCTCTCTCTGTCCCCACTCTCTGTCACCCCTCTCTCTTCCCCCTCTGCCCCCCTCTCTCTGATCCCCTCTCCCTCCGTTCCCTCCTCTCTCTGTCCTCCTTTCTCTGCACCTCCGTCCCCCCGCTCTCTGTCCCCCTCTCTCTGTCCCCCTCTCTCTGTCCCCACTCTCTGTCACCCCTCTCTCTTCCCCCTCTGCCCCCCTCTCTCTGATCCCCTCTCCCTCCGTTCCCTCCTCTCTCTGTCCTCCTTTCTCTGCACCTCCGTCCCCCCGCTCTCTGTCCCCCTCTCTCTGTCTCCCTCTCTTTGTTTCTCTGTCTCTGTCCCCACTCTCTCTGTCCCCGTCTCTCTTTGTCCCCCCTCTCTCTGTCCCCCCTCCCTATCTGTCCCCCCTCTCTCTGTACACCCCTGTTCCCCTCTCTCTGCCCCCTCTGCCTCCCTCTCTCTGTGACCCCCACTCTCTCTGTACCCCGACCTCTCTCTGTCTCTCCCGCTCTCTGTCCCCCTCTCTCGGTTCACTCTCTCTCTGCCCCTCCTTCTCTCTGTCCCCCCACTCTCAGTCTGCCCCCTCTGTCCCCTTCTCTCTTTCCCCCTCTCTCTGTCCCTCCCTCTCTGTCCCCCTGTCCGTCCCTCTACTGCATCCCCGTCTCTCTGTCTCCCATCTCTTACTGTCCCCACTCTCTCTGCCCCCTCTCCCTGTCCCACCTTCACCCTGTACACCCCATCTTCCCCCCTCTCTGTCCCCCCTCTCTCTGTACCACCACTCTCTGTCCTCCCTCCCTCTCTGTCTCCCTCTCTCTCTGTCCCCCTCTCTCTTCCCCACCCCTCTCTCTGTCCCCCTCTCTCAGTCCCCCTCTCTGTCCCCCGCTTCTCGGTCCCAGCCCTCTCTCTGTCCCCCTCCCTCTGTCCCTCTCTCGGTCCCTCTCACTCTGTCCCCCTGACTCTGACCACACTCTCTCTGTCCCCCCTCTCTTTCTGTCCCCCCTCTCTGTCCCTCCCTCTCTCTGTCCCCCCTCTCTTTACCCCTCTCTCTGCCCCCCATCTGTCCCCCCCGTCCCACGTCTCTGTCCCCTTCACTCTCTGTCACCCTTCTCTCTGTCCCCACTCTCTCTGTTCCCCCCTCTCTCTGCCCCCATTTCTGTCCCCCTTCTCCGTCCCTCCCCTCTCTGTCACCCTCTCTCTGTCCCCCCTCTCTGTCACTCCCCTTCTCGCCTTCTCGGTCTCAGCCATCTCTATGTACCCCCTCTCTCTGTCTCCTCACTCTCTCTGTCCCCCCCTCTCTCCATCCCTCTCTCTCTGTCCCCCTCTCTCTCTGTCCCCCTCTCTGTCCCCATCTCACTCCGTCCTCTCTCTATTACCTCCCTCTCTGTTCCCCCGTCCCGCCCTCTGTCCCCCACTCTCTCCATTCCCCACTCTCTGTCCCCCTCTCTTTGTCCTCCACTCTCTCCAGCCCCCACTCTCTGTCCCCCACTCTCTGTCCCCCACTCTCTCTCCCCCCCTCTCTGTCCCCCTCTCTCTCACGTTCTCTCTGTCCTCATCTCTCTGTCCCCCTCTCTTTCTGTCCCCCACTCTGTCCCCAAGCGCTCTCTTTCCCCCTTGTCTCTGTGTCCCCCTCTCACTCCGTCCTCTCTCTCTCACCTCCCTCTCTGTTTTCCCTTTCCCCAGTCTGTCGCCCACTCTCTCCCCCATCCCCCCTCTGTCCCCCACTCTCTCCATCCCCCACTCTCTTTCCCCGCTCTCCATCGCACTCTCTCCCACCACCTCTCTCTGTCCCCCTCTCTCTGTTCCCCCTCTCTTTGTCCCCCACTCTCTGACCCCTCTCTATACACCCCTCTCTCTCCCCATCTCTCCCCACCTCGCTCCCCCCACTCTCTTGTCTCCCCCCTCTCTGTCCCCCTCTCTCTCTCCCACCCTCTCTCAGTCCCCACTCTCTCTGTCCCCCTGACTCTGACCTCTCTCTCTCTGTCCCCCTCCTTCCTCTGTCCCCCTCTCTCGGTCCCCCTCTCTCTCTCTGCCCCCCCATCTGTCCCCCCTCTGTCCCCATCTCTCTGTCCCCTTCATTCTCTGTCCCCCTTCTCCCTGTCCCCATTCTCTCTGTTCCCCCTCCCTCTGCCCCCATCTCTGTCCCCCATCTCCGTCCCTCCCCTCTCTGTCACCCTCTCTCTGTCCCCCCTCTCTCTGACCCCCCTCTCTGCCCCCCCTTCCCGCTTTCTCAGTCCCAGCCCTCTCTATGTACCCCCTCTCTCTGTCCCCTCAGTCTCTCTGGCACCCCCTCTCTCTATCCCGCTGTCTCTGTCCCCCTCTCTCTGTCCCCCTCTCTGTCCCCCTCTCTCTGTACCCCTCTCTCTGTGTCCCCCTCTCACTCCGTCCTCTCTCTATTACCACCCTCTCTGACCCCCGTCCCCCCTCTGTCCCCCACTCTCTCCATTCCCCACTCTCTGTCCCCCTCTCTCTGTCCCCCACTTTCTCCATCCCCCACTCTCTGTCCCCGACTCTTTGTCCCCCACTCTCTGTCCCCCGCTTTCTGTCCCCCTCTCTCTGTTCCCCACTCTCTGTCTCCCTCTCTCCGTCCCCCTCTCTTTGTCCCCCTCTCTCTGTACCCCCTCTCTCTCTGTCCCTCTATCTCTGTCCCCCTCTCTGTCCCCCTCTCTCTGTCACCCTCTCTCTCCTGTTCTCTCTGTCCTCATCTCTCTGTCACCCTCTCTCTGTCCGCCTCTCTCGCTATCCCCCTCTCTGTCCCCACGCGCTCTCTGCCCCTCCGTCTCTGTGTTCCCCTCTCACTCCCTCCTCTCTCTGTCACCTCCCTCTCTGTCTACCCGTTCCCCCCTCTGTCCCCCACTCTCTCCCTCGTCCCCCCCTCTGTCCCCCGCTCTCTCGCTCCCCCACTCTCTGTCCCCCCTCTCTCTGTCCCCCTCTCTCTGTCCCCCTCTGTCTGTCCCCCACTCTCTGTCCCCCTCTGTCTGTCCCCCACTCTCTACCCTACTCTCTCTGTTCCCCCTCTCTTTGTCCCCCTCTCTCTGACCCACTCTCTCTGTCCCCCCTCTCTCTGTCCTCCACTCTCTGTCCCCCACCGTCTGTCCCCCTCTCTCTGTCCCCCTCTCTCTGTCCCCCTCTCTCTGTCCCCCACTCTCTGACCCCTCTCTATACACCCCTCTCTCTCCCTATCTGTCCCCTACCTCACTCCCCCCACTCTCTCTGTCCCCCTCTCTCTGTTCCCTCCCTCTCTGTCCCCCCTCTCTCTGTCCCACCCCCTCTGTACCCACTCTCTCTGTCCGTCCCCTCTGTCCCCGTCTCTCTTTCCTCCTCTTTCTTTCCACCGCTCTCACTGCCGCCTTTTTCTGTCCCCCTCTCTCTTCGCCCCCATCTCCCTGTCCCCCTCTCTCAATATCCCCTCTCTCTCTGTCCCCACTCTCTCTCTGTCCTCCTCTCTCTGTCCCCCCAGCTCTGTCACCCTTCACTCTGTCCCCAATCTCTCTGTCACACTCTCACTCTGTCCCTCCCTCTCCCTCTGTCCCCATCTCTCTGTCCACCCTCTCTCTCTGTTCCCCTCTCTCTGTCCCCTCTCTCTCTTCCCCCTCTCACTACCCCCTCTCTCTCCCCTATCACTCAACCCTCTCTCTCCCCCCACTCTCTTGTCCCCACTCTCTTGTCCCCCTCTCTCTCTCTGTCCCCTTCTCTCTCTGACCCCCTCTCTCACTCTGACCGCCCCCTCTCTGTCCCCCTTCTCTCTGTCCCCCTCTCTCTCTCTCCATCCCCCCTCTCTCTCTTTCTCCCCTCTCTCTGGAATCCCCTCTGTCTGTCCCCAATCTCTCTCTGTCCCCACGCTCTTTCTGTCACCCCTCTCTCTTCCCCCTCTGCCCCCCTCTCTCTGACCCCCTCTCCCTCTGTTCCCTCCTCTCTCTGTCCCCCTTTCTCTTCCCCCCCAGTCACCCCGCTCTCTGCCCCCCTCTCTCTGTCCTCCTCTCTCTGTCCCCACTCTCTCTGTCCCCCCAACTCTCTCTTGTCTCTCCCGCGCTCTGTCCCCCTCTCTCGGTCCCCTCTCTCTCTGCCCCTCCTTCTCTCTGTTCCACCGCTCTCAGTCCACCCCCTCTGTCCCCTTCTCTCTTTCCCCCACTCTCTGTCCCACCTCTCTCCATTCCCCTGTCCCCCCTCTACTGCGCCCCCGTCTCTCTGTCTCCCCTCTCTTACTGTCCCCACTCTCTCTGCTCCTTCTCTCTGTCTCCCCTTCTCCCTGTACCACCTCTCTCTGTCCTCCCTCTCTCTCTGTCCTCCTCTCTCTCTGTCCCCCTCTCTCTATCCCTCCTTCTTTCTGTCCCCCTCTCTCATTCCCCCTCTCTATCCCTGTCCTCCCCCCTCTCTGTATCTCCCGCGCTCTGTCCCCCTCTCTCGGTCCCCCTCTCTCTCTGTCCCCCTTCTCTCTGTCCCCCTTCTCTCTGTCCCCCTGCTCTCAGTCCGCCCCCTCTGTCCCCGTCTCTCTTTACGCCTCTCTCTGCCCCCCCTCTATCTGCCCCCCTCTCTCTGTCCCCCGATTTCTCTGTCCCCCGGTTTCTCTGTCCCCTTCACTCTCTGTCCCCCTTCTCCCTGTCCCCACTCTCTCTGTTCCCCCTCTCTCTGCCCCCATCTCTGTCCCTCCCAGCTTCGTCCCTCCCCTCTCCGCCCCTCCCATCTCTCTCCCCCCTCTCTCTGACCTCCCTCTCTGTTCCCCACCCCCGTCCCGCCTTCTCGTTCTCAGCCCCCTCTATGTACCCCCCTCTTTCTGTCTCCCCACTCTCTCTGACCCCCCTCTCTTTCCCTCTCTCTCTGTTCCCCTCTCTCTGTCCCCCACTCCCTGTCATCCCTCTCTGTCCCCCTCTCTGTCCCCCTCTTTCTATCTGCCTCTCTCTGTCCCCCTCCCTCTGTTGCCCTCTCTCTGTCCCGTTCTCTTTGTCCCCCCTTTCTCTCTGTCCCCCTCTCTTTGTCCCCCTCACTCTGTCCCCCTCTCTCTGTCCTCATCTCTCTTTCCCCCTCTCTCTGTGTCCCCCATTCACTCCCTCCTCTCTTTGTCAACTCCCTCTCTGTCCCCCCGTCCGCCCCCCGTCCCCACTCTCTCCATCCCCCACTCTCTGACCCCCCTCTGTCCCCCAGTCTCTCCATCCCCC
This sequence comes from Chiloscyllium punctatum, assembly GCF_047496795.1. Taxonomy (NCBI): domain Eukaryota; kingdom Metazoa; phylum Chordata; class Chondrichthyes; order Orectolobiformes; family Hemiscylliidae; genus Chiloscyllium; species Chiloscyllium punctatum. Next base: position 53,184,651 of record NC_092785.1, read on the forward strand.
ACTCACTGTCCCCCACTATCTCCGTCCCCCAGTCTCTGTCCCCCTCTCTCTGTCCCCCACTCTCAGTCCCCCCCTCTCTGTTCCCCATCTCTTTGTCCCCCTCTCTCTGTGTCCCCCTCTCTCTGTTCTCCCTCTCTTTGTCCCAATCTCTCTGTTCCCCCTCTCTCTCTGTCTCCCTCTCTCTGTCCCCCACTCTCAGCCCCCACTCTCTGTTCCCCGGCTCTTTGTCCCCCTCTCTCTCTGTCCCCCTCTCTCTCTGTCCTCCTCTCTCTGTCCCCCACTCTCTGACACTTCTCTCATTATGTCCTCCCCTATTTCTCTCTCTCTCTTCCTCACCTTAGCTCTCCCTTGCCTCTCGCTCTCTCTGTCTCTCCCTGCTCCTTCACTCTCTCTCCACTTCTCTCACTCTCGATCCCCCTACCTCAGTCTCTCTTTCTCCCCACCTCCCTCTGTTTCTCTCTGACTAAATCTCTTTCCCTCCGGCACCCCCTCCCTCTCTGATGTAATCTCTCTCCCTGACGCGTCCCTCTCCCTCAGATCCAGAGATTGGGGAGGGGGGTAGTCCCCATTAAACAACTGAAATCCTGTCCCACTCATGACAGGAAATGTGGAGGTCAGGTTGGAGTGGGGGGGATCAGAGGGAGTTAAACCCAGCTCCTGAGCTCAGGGCGCGGTGCCCTCTCCTTCCCTGAGAACCAGGACTTGGGGCTGAGTCTGTCTCTCTCCAGCTCAGCTTCTCCAACACAAAGACACACAACAACATCGGTCACTCTGCTGCTCGGCACGCTTTAATCAACATTTTTATTGGTTACAAATGGAAGTGATGGATCCAGTCAGTGGGATGGTGCCTTTTCTCACTGGCCCCAGAGTTGTGAGAAACATTGAAATGTTTCCCTGTAACCCTCTTGTGGGATAAGGATGGACAAACCAGCGCTACCCTCAGTCTGTTACCAGAGTGACAGGCTGCTCCATCGCTGAAACACTGAACTGAAATGAGAAAATCCCGAATGGATTGATTAATGAGGGAATTTGATGGATGGATGGATTTGGGTGAAGGGATATTTCAGCACATTCTTCAGCTGCTGCCTGAACTTAGTCTGGGTCACGGCATAAATCGCGGTGTTTGTGCAGCAACTGAGGAGCTGCAGCATGAAGCCCAATTCCTGCACAAAGAGATCGAGATACACAGACCGATACCCAATAAACCACATCCGTCTCCATATAGAAAACAGCATTAACGTTGACCATAACAGGATGAAATTGGCCGAGATCACAAACAGTAAAATGATGGATTTTTTTCGGTTTCTCATTTCAGTGTCAGACTGAGCGTCCCCATTGGTGTGAGCGCGGAGTCTCCTGCGGGCTCTGCTGGTCACTAAAATGTGTCTGACGGTGAGAACATTGAGCAGCAGAATCAGGAGAAATGGGACACACGGGGTTAGAATGTGGTGGAGGAACTCGATTGTGACCCAGACAATGGAGGATAGAACAGCGTCTGTTGCATCACAAAACCAGGGGCGGTTCACCAGCCAATACCGAGCCTCGAGCATAAAATACCAGAAAATGTTCTTTAAACAGTTCAGCACAGTCACTGCTCCCAGAACCACAGCCGCCGTTTTCTCACTGCAATATTTACTTTTCAGCTTCTGGCAACAAATGGCCACAAACCGATCAAAGGTGAAAGTGACGGTGAACCAGACAGAGCAGTCAGTGACTGCATAAAGCAGGACGGCGTGGATATTACACACGGGGACGGAGTACCTCAGGAAATAAAACTGTTCCTCATAAACAATGGGAATGTGTCTCAGGATCAGGTCGAGGATAATGACCAGGAGATCCGCCGCTGCCATGGCCCCCAGGTATCGTCTGACACATGGAGACAATCCACAATCTTTATAAAGCAGGACGTAGATGGTCACTACGTTAACTGTGAGGAAGGAAAACAAACCCATTATCCATCAGCCTGGAGGCAAAGGGACCCGTTTGATCGGGGACCCAGTGAGATTTTCAAATGTGTCCCTGTATTCAGGGATTTAGTAAAATAATTGGAGCTGGAATAACAAATGGGAAGGTCGGAATTACTGACAAAAATGTGACATAAACCACAAGAAACCCTCCCTCCCCAAACACACAGAGACACATCCATAAAGACAGATGGTTTCTAGAACATTCCCACACACTCGATCACTCGAGAGCAGATACAGGTCACTCCTTCCCAGTTCCTAATACGGAGGGTGGAAACGTTGCTGTCCTGAAGGATTCTCTCCCAGTTTCCTGAAGACAAACGGAGTTTGGGAATTTCTGTATTTTGGTCTAAATTGTGGTCGATCCTGTGTCGGGGAGAAATGTAAACGCAGGGAAAACGTATTCACCCCTTTAACTGCCTGAGGGGCCTTCGGAACAGTGTCTCCTTCTCCCTGGAACGGGATCTCTTCCCTCGGGATCTTATCGTTTGTTCAATTCACTGACGTCCGGCCGTTCACAAACAATGTCAGGGACAGAACGTTCCGGGGAATGTCAGTTATAGAATGTCGGGGGCAGAACGTTCCGGGGAATGTCAGTTATAGAATGTCAGGGTCAGAACGTTCCGGGGAATGTCAGTTATAGAATGTCGGGTACAGAATGTTCCGGGGAATGTCAGTTATAGAATGTCGGGTACAGAACGTTCCGGGGAATGTCAGTTATAGAATGTCAGGGACAGAACGTTCCGGGGAATGTCAGTTATAGAATGTCGGGTACAGAACGTTCCGGGGAATGTCAGTTATAGAATGTCGGGTACAGAACGTTCCGGGGAATGTCAGTTATAGAATGTCAGGGACAGAACGTTCCGGGGAATGTCAGTTATAGAATGTCAGGGACAGAACGTTCCGGGGAATGTCAGTTATAGAATGTCGGGTACAGAACGTTCCGGGGAATGTCAGTTATAGAATGTCAGGGACAGAACGTTCCGGGGAATGTCAGTTATAGAATGTCAGGGACAGAACGTTCCGGGGAATGTCAGTTATAGAATGTCGGGTACAGAACGTTCCGGGGAATGACAGTTATAGAATGTCAGGGACAGAACGTTCCGGGGAATGTCAGTTATAGAATGTCGGGTACAGAACGTTCCGGGGAATGTCAGTTATAGAATGTCAGGGACAGAACGTTCCGGGGAATGTCAGTTATAGAATGTCGGGTACAGAACGTTCCGGGGAATGTCAGTTATAGAATGTCAGGGACAGAACGTTCCGGGGAATGTCAGTTATAGAATGTCAGGGACAGAACGTTCCAGGAAATGGCAGTTATAGAATGTCAGGGACAGAACGTTCCGGGGAATGTCAGTTATAGAATGTCAGGGACAGAACGTTCCAGGTAACCCCTTGACCTGTCCATGACCTTTCCCCCCTCCCCACCCCACCAACATGATGTACTTTGCCTGGACACACTGTAACATTAATGGGGTGAGAGACGGAGCGTCCAATCACAGGAATGGGAACTAAAGGCATTCCCAGACCAGCTGAAATGGTGAGATATACCACATTCTCAATCCACCTCCCAGAACCAGCCCAGACACCATACACCCAGAGGGAGATATCTGTTCACCGTGGAACACTGTACAGAACAAGCCAGTGTCCTGCTCAGTACAACCCAGCAATCTGTCCAGATTCATCCATTACACTGGTCAATACAATCCAGCAATCTGTCCAGAGGGGAACACTGCACACAGATCATGTCAGGGCACTTATCTTCAAACGCAGGCTCGACATCTGTCCAGTTTTGGAAGCTGTGATAGAGAGAGAAAAGCTGCAGATGCTGCAGTCCAAAGTAGACAGGCAGGAAGCTGTGAGAACACAGCAATTCTGACACCATCAGGAGGTGGAACCATTCTGTAAGGATCCTGAAGGAGGGCTACACCTGAAACATCAAATTCTATACCTCCTGATGCTGCCTGGATTGCGGTGTTCCTTCAGCGAGTATTCAGCATGGGAAGCAACGCAGACCACAGCAGTGCATTGATCTATAAACCCGGACTAGATATCTGTCCAGGACGGGGAGCTGTGCAGACCCCAGCAGTGCATTGATCTATAAACCCGGACTAGATATCTGTCCAGGACGGGGAGCTGTGCAGACCCCAGCAGTGCATTGATCTATAAACCCGGACTAGATATCTGTCCAGGACGGGGAGCTGTGCAGACCACAGCAGTGCATTGATCTATAAACCCGGACTAGATATCTGTGCAGAGCTGAATATGTGTTGCTGGAAAAGCACAGCAGGTCAGGCAGCAGCCAAGGAACAGGAGAATCGACGTTTCAGGCATAAGCCCTTCTTCAGCAACCGGCTATCTGTCCAGTACAGGGAGCTGTGTAAACCACAGCAGTGCATTGATATATAAACTCGGACTAGATATCTGTCCAGTACGGGGAGCTGTGTAAACCACAGCAGTGCATTGATATATAAACTCGGACTAGATATCTGTCCAGGACAGGGAGCTGTGCAGACCACAGCAGTGCATTGATCTATAACCCCGGACAAGATATCTGTCCAGGACGGGGAGCTGTGCAGACCACAGCAGTGCATTGATCTATAAACCCGGACTAGATATCTGTCCAGTACGGGGAGCTGTGTAAACCACAGCAGTGCATTGATATATAAATTCGGACTAGATATCTGTCCAGTACGGGGAGCTGTGTAAACCACAGCAGTGCATTGATATATAAACTCGGACTAGATATCTGTCCAGGACAGGGAGCTGTGCAGACCACAGCAGTGCATTGATCTATAACCCCGGACAAGATATCTGTCCAGCACTGAGAGCTGTGCAGAACACAACAGGGCACTAATGTCTAAATCTGAAACAAATATCCATCCAACATTGGGAGCTGCACAAACCACATCATTGTATTATCTGTAAACCTCAACTAGATAGTCTGACCAGCACAGCGACCTGTGCAGTGATCACCCATGCATTCATCTGTAAACCAGGAGCAGCTACCCTCCCAGAATGTAGGATTATGCACACCTCCGCATTGCATAAATCTGTAACCCAGGAGCAGTTACCCTCCCAGCGTGTAGAGCTGTGTACCCCACCCCAGTGCATTAATCTGTAACCCAGGAGCAGTTACCCTCCCAGCATGTAGGACTGTGTGTACCACCCCAGTGCATTGATCTGTAACCCAGGAGCAGTTACCCTCCCAGCATGTAGGACTGTGTATACCACCCCAGTGCATTCCTCAGTAACACTGAGATTCCTGCCCAGTTTGGGGAAACTTGCAGCCCGGGCTGGAAGTGTCAGGATGTGCAGCTCCCTCCCATTTACAGCTCGAACTCTCCATTGTGCCCTGACAAGGGGGTGCTGTGGGTGTGAACATCACTGCCACAGAGACACGGCGGGGGAATCAGTTTAAATATCATCACATGGGACGGGTTTCGTGTATAGACAAAGATGGGGACACTGAGACACAGTGTCATGGAAGGATGTGTTCCCAGGTTGCAGAATGCTGAAATATAGACACTTCGATAGCATCCTGTAACATGAGCCTGTCTTCCCAGGAAAGATGGGAAAAAAGGATTTTGGTGTGAGGTCAGATGAAACAACAGCTGCTGTGTGGTTTTGAAATTACGTTTATGTAATTGCTGTAGAGTTGGAATGGGGAAATAAGCAGTTTAGAGAAATGGGGTCTCAGAGTTGTGAATAGTTGATGAAATTTGTTCACTTTCAGAGTTAAAAAATAAATTGATATTTTTGTTTAAACAGTGGAATTTGGGAGTTTTCTGTCACTCATATTTTAACAGTTTACAAAGCCAATTGACCATTTCTTTATGTTTAGTTTATATTACCAGATGAACTCACTGTTGTGTCCTAACAATTGCTGTGTGTATCTGTGTGTCTCTGTGTGGGGCAGGTCTGCCAGTCTCTGTGGTGCCTAAAGTGATGCAATGCCACCCTCTGCTGGCCTCCCCACGCCACTGCACAGGCATTTGCAGAGGGTGAAAACCAACAGGGATACATTCAGAGAGGGGGAGGGAAAGGGCAGCTGCTCACACACCATCCAAACTGATGTATTATCCATGGACTGATCTAAATGTCCTTTAAACGTTGTAACTGTTCCTGCTTTCACCACTTCATCTGGAAGTTCATTCCACACACAAGCCAGATTCTGTCTTACATAATTACCTCTCCTGACTTTTGTAAATCTTTTTCCTCGCACCTTAAAATATCCCTCAGTTTTGAATCCCCAACTCTAGGGAAAAGACATCAGCCCTTCGGCTTATCTGTACCCCTCAATATTTTATAAACCTCCGTAAAGTTACCGCTTAATTTCATATTCTTCAGTGAAAAAATCCCAGCCTACACAGCCTCTCCTTATAGCTCAATCCCTCCTTTCCCAGCAACATCCAGGTTAAACTCTTCTGAATCCTCTCCAGTTTAATAATATCAAGGTCAGTAATATTAAAGTGAAGAGTCAAGGTATTTTCTTAGGGCACAGGGAGTCCAAAACTAGAGGACATAGACTTAAGGTGAGAGGGGAAACATTTAAAAGTGATCTTAGGGGCAGCTTTTTCACCCAGAGGGAGGTGTGCCTATGGAATGGGCGGGCAGGATGACCAGACTGGACACAGTATTCCAGAAGAGGTCTCACTAATGTCCTGTACAACCACAAGATTTGACGTCCCAATTCCGATACTGAAAGGTCTGACCAATGAAGACAAGTGTGTTAAACACCTCCTTAATCGCACTATCTATATGCGATGAACATTTTAAAGAATTATACCTGACGGCCTAGGTCTCTGTTCTACAACATTGCCAAAGACCCTACTTTTAATTGTATAGGTCCTGTTCTTGTTTGATTTACCAAATCCAATGCCTCGCATTAATCCAAACTCAACTCCATCTGCCACCCCTCAGCCCAGTGTGTGATATTACTGCCACCTCCCCCTCCCCCTTCAATTTTAAAGTGCCCATCCCCCTCTCCAGGAGGCCTGCACACTCCAGCCTTGATTGTCACAAAGACCCTGAGCTTGGGTTGTCTTGTGTGGTTAGGGGGAGGAGGGACAGATTGCAGACACAGTCAGTGGGGAGGAGAGGCTGGATAGTAATCAGCGGCCTGGTGTCGCTTCATGGTTTTAGGAAGAGGGCAGTCGCACGTTAGAGGTGGGTAAGAGTGATCGGTGTTTTGGGACCAGAAATTAAACTCTACCTTCGTCTCTGGTGTTCAGTAATAAATATCTATTTGAGACCCTTCATTGGGCAGAGTGTGTCTGCAGGATTTCTTTCCTTAATATTGCAGACTACAGATAATAGTGATTAAAGATGTTTATAGCAATGGTAACCTGATTATAATAAATCCACACTGAACTGAAAGTGGGCACTAAAATATGACCCAAAATCTGGGTATGATAGTGTGGTGGGTAGTGTCCCTGTCTCTGAGCCAGAGCTCTGGATTTGATTTCAATTCCTGAACTTGTGTGGGAGTGTTCCTAGCTCTGGACTAGAAGGCCCGGATTCAAATCCTACCTGTTGCAGAGGTATGTCCCAGCATGACAGAACAGTCTGATGAACAAACACACAGGAGAATACTGTTCCAGCTTTATGGGTATTGTCGAGTGATGCTAGTGTCCCTTTCTCTGGGCACAAAGGTCTCGGTTTAAAGCCCACAGAAGTGTCCCATGATACATCTGAACAAACTGATTAAAATGGATTTAGAATTGTGACTTGATGGAGAAGGAAGAGGTGTCAGTATTGAATTTCAGAATTTAGGCCCAGGATGACGGAAAGTACAGCTATTCGTGTTGATTGGAGTCACATTTCGCAGCAGTAAAGGTTAATAAAATCAAAATGGCCATGGATAGGGTGAGTAGTCAGGGTTTTTCCCCAGGTTTGGGGCGTCCAAAACTAGAGGCATTGGTGGAAATTGAGAGGGAAAAGGTTTTGATGCGGCCGAAAGGGCACCATTTCACACAGAGGGTGGTGTGCTTATGGAATGAGCTGCCAGAGGAAGTGGTGGAGGCTGGTACAACTACAGCATGTAAAAGGCATCTGGATGCTGACAGACCTGCCGAGCTTTTCCAGCAATTTCTGTATTTCTCTTAAAAATGCATTCAGTTTAACACAAGTATTCTGAATAACTTAAACAATTTTAATTTTTAATGACGCAGCGTTATATAAACATATCTTCAAATCGACCAAGATCATTTTCTGCTACGGGTCTGTCTCTGTGTATGACAGCAGAAATGATGCACCTACATGGAACAGGGAATGTGATGGAGACATCGTTTGGACAATGTACAAGGAGACCTCACATGGTCCAGTTTGGGAGAGGATGACATTACTGTGTGATTCAACTCAGAGAGGGAGAAAATGTAATCTGCCTGAGAAGGAATGGCCGATTGCACTCTCTCTCCTTCAATGTTCCTCATCACAGCAATGTGTGCGAGCTAAAAAAATACTCTAAACTCATCGTTACCATTCTTATTTTTATGGATTCCCTGCAGTGCTGAAACAGGTCCTTCGGCCCAACAAGTCCATACTAACCTTCCCAAAAAATTCCCCTACATTTACCCCTGACTAATGCACCGAACCTAGAAATCCTTGATCACTACAACAATTTAGCATGACCAATCAACCTAACCTACACACTTTGAGCTGTGGTAGGAAACTGGAGCACCTACGAGAAGCTCACACAGACACGGGGAGAACGTACAAACTCCACACACCCAGGCTAGAGTCGAACCAAAGTCCCTGGTGTTGTGAGGCAGCAGTGCTAACCATCGTGCAACCCTTTGGGTGCTCCCTGACCAGAATTCATTGGAATCTACTCACTGCCTAAAGCAAAGGGAATTCAGCCAAATTCAATTCTCCCAGGATGAAATCCCATTGCTAGCAGCTGTGTGAGTACAATATCTTCAGAAGCAGAATACTGTTTTGAACAATCTTGCAATTTTTCCTTTGTCGTGAGTTCCATGAATATCTGGACAACGTTCTTTCAAGTTAAAATTGGAGTGTGTGTGTGTGTGTGTGTGTGTGTAATATTGATTATATTATGGCAATACACAAACGGTTTACCATTCATCTGTTAAAATTGCCCATGGTATTCAGGGATGTGTATGTTAGGTGCATTAGTCAGGGGTAAATGTGGGGAAATGGGTCTGGATGGGTTATTTTTCTGTGGGTCAGTGTGGTCTTGTTGGGCTAAAGGGCTTGTTTCCCCACTGTCGGGATTATATGAATCACCCGGAACCCTCTTGATTAGATTCCAACGTGTAACTCACTTCCATGTATGTGTGACTGGCATGTTTCAAAAACACCCCAAAACCTTCACTTCTATTCCACTTGATGGAGTTCAATTTAGATAAATATGAGGTGCTGCATTTTGGGAAAGCAAATTTGAGCAGGACTTATACACTTAATGGTCAGGTCTGAGGGAGTGTTGCTGAACAAAGATAGAGTAGAGTGGCAGGTGGATAAGATAATGGAGGCAGCGTTTGGTATGCTTTCCTTTATTGGTCAGAGTTTTGAGTATAGGCATTGAGAGGTCATGTTGTGTCTGGACTGGACATGGGTTAGGCCACTGTTGGAATATGGCGTGCAATTCAGGTCTCCTTCCTATCGGAAGGATGTTGTGAAATTTGGAAGGGTTCAGAAAAGATTTACAAGGAGGTTGCCAGGATTGGAGGATTTGAGCCACAGGGAGAGGCTGAACAGGCTGGGGCTGTTTTCCCTGGAGCATCAGAGGCTGAGGGGTGACTTTATCAAGGTTTATAAAATCATGACGGGCATGGATAGGATAAATAGACAAAGTGTTTTCCTTGGGTAGGGAGTCCAGAACTAGAGGGCAGAGGTTTAGTGTGAGAGGGGAAAGATATGGAAGAGACCTAAGGGGCAACTTGTTCACTCAGAGGGTGATACATGAATGGAATGAACTGTCAGAGGAAGTGGTGGAGGGTAGTACAATTGCAACATTTAAAATTCAGCTCGATGGGTATATGAATGGGAAGGTTTGGAGGGAGATGGGCCAAGTGCTTGAAAAAGAGACTAGAGTAGGTTCGGATATCTGATCTGCATAGACGGGTTGGACCAAAGGGTCTGTTTCCATGATGTACATCTCTATGACTGTATAACTCTGCGATTTTGTGACTCACGACTTGTTATCTGTTATTCTGTATGTAAACCACCCTGAACCCCTCGATTCGATTCCAGTCGGTCCCTCACTCCTTGGTATCTCATATGCTGTATGTAAACCCTAAACCCCTCAATTAGATTCCAGTCTGGAACTCACTCCTGGGGATCTGTTATTGATCTGTGTAGTGATCCTTGTTGGATGTTTGACCGAAGACAAGATAAACTAAATGGTCAAATGTTACATTGGGAGCAGGAACACAGAAAGCTGCTGTACATTTGTGTCCTGTTGCATATCTCCAAGTTTCAGATTGGGGCTGAATTCCTGTCACAATGGGGAAAGTCTCAAAAGCTGTTTCTTGTCCTGCATGAATGCATCATTATAACATGAATTCCATTGTAAGGTAGGAAATGGAGACAGCTTCTGGAAGGAGTCTGTATCTCTCCGTGTGTGATTCTGTGTGTCTGTGTATGCATGTTTATGTGTGATTTTGTGTGCGTGTTCAATGTTTTATGTTGTTGTGGTTCTGGTCGCTGAGCTGGGAATTTGTCTTACAAACGTTTTGTCCCCTGTCTAGGTGACATCCTCAGTGCTTGGGAGCCTTCTGTGAAGCGCTTCTGTGCTGTTTCATCCGGCATTTATAGTGGCCTGTCTCTGCTGCTTCCGCTTGTCAGTTCCAGCTGTCCACTGTAGTGGCCGGTATATTGGGTCCAGGTCGATGTGTTTGTTGATAGAGTCTGTGGATGAGTGCCATGCCTCTAGGAATTCCCTGGCTGTTCTCTGTTTGGCTTGCCCTGTAATGGTAGTGTTGTCCCAGTCGAATTCATGTTGCTTGTCGTCTGTGTGTGTGGCTACTAAGGATAGCTGGTCGTGTTGTTTCGTGGCTAGTTGGTGTTCGTGTATACGGATCGTTAACTGTCTTCCTGTTTGTCCGATGTAGTGTTTTGTGCAGTCCTTGCATGGGATTTTGTACACTACAGTAGTTTTGCTCATGTTGGGTATCGGGTCCTTCGGTCTGGTGAGTTGTTGTCTGAGAGTGGCTGTTGGTTTGTGTGCTGTTATGAGTCCTAGTGATCGCAGTAGTCTGGCTGTCAGTTCAGAAATGCTCTTCATGTATGGTAGTGTGGCTAGTCCTTTGGGTTGCGGCATGTCCTCGTTCCGTTGTCTCTCCCTTAGGCATCTGTTGATGAAATTGCGAGGGTGTCCGTTTTTGGTGAATACTTTGTATAGGTGTTCCTCTTCCTCTTTTTGTCGTTCTGGTGTGCTGCAGTGTGTTGTGGTCCTTTTGAATAGTGTCCTGATGCAACTTCGTTTGTGTGTGTTTGGGTGGTTGCTTTCATAGTTTAGGACTTGGTGAATTCTCCGTTCGGTGTTCTCTGTACCATCACGTCTAGGAATCGGAGTTGGTTGTCCTTTTCTTCCTCTCTAGTGAATCGTTTTATGTATTTTCGAACTGTATTGATGTTGCCAGTCTCTCTTGCTTTTCCTTATTTATAAACTCAATGTCATCGTTTTGCTGATATAAAATGGTGGCTGTGGACAAATCTAAAATGACTGCCTGACTGATTTGTGTCCGGAATACTTTCAGCAAGGGAGAGGGGGCAATGTGTCAAAAGTCATTTCCATTCATTGATGCCAGCAGAGATAGGAAATGGAGACAGCTCTTTGAAGGTGGTTAAAATGTAAATCCCAGAACCTGTTTACAGTGAATGCGGAGAGACAATGTGACATTCCAGTAAGGTCTGCCTTACTTTCCAAGCTCCTAATGTATGAAGAAACATAATATACAAAACCTGATAGAGCTTAGTCACTGAATTGTAGATTTGCAGATTTGGATCAGAAGCCTGCCTGGCTAGGCCTCATCCCAAAGTGAAGAGTTTCTCAAATCCCACACTGACCTTCTATGGGTTCAAATTGTGTGTTGTCTACAAATCAAAGAAAGTAATGCACCTGCAATTGAACAAAACTCTTTCTGGAACTTTGTGTTTTTATTTGGTTTACGTATCTTTCAACAGGATTGAAGATAAATGAGACAGTGAGAGATAGGTAGCACTGTAACCAGAATGGCAGTGCAGTATAAAAGGTATATTAATACTTTCAGTGAAAGGGGAAAACAGAGGAGGATAGTCCTCAAACAAGGAAAGTTGGGAGTCAGTAAAGTTGTGTAGTTTGTGACTGCATTCTGTTTATGTGAGTCAAGATTTGAAACCACTTGGCCAATAGTGCACTTTGTGAGTCACTCCCAGTTACAAGTTATTTCATATAAAAAGGTGAACATATCCCTCGATTAGATTCCAGGCTGTAACTCACTCCGGGCTCTCTGTTATTCTGTATATAAACGACCCTGAACTCCTCGATTAGATTCCAGTCTGTAACTCACTCCGGGCTATCTGTTATTCTGTATCTAAAACTCTCTGAACCCCTCGATTAGATTCCAGGCTGGAACTCACTGTGGGCTCTCTGTTATTCTGTATATAAACGACCCTGAACTCCTCGATTAGATTCCAGTCTGTAATTCACTCCATGGCATCTGTTATTCTGTACATAAACCATGCTAAACCCCTCGACTAGGTTCCAACCTGTAACACATTCCAGGCTATCTGTTATTCTGCAAATAAACCACCCTGAATCCCTCGATTAGATTCCAGGCTGTAACTCACTCTGGACTATCTGTTATTCTGTATATAAACCACCCTGAACCCTGCAATTAGATTCCAGGCTGTAACTCACTGCGGGCTACCTGTTATTCCGCATATAAACCACTCTGAAACCCGAGATTAGATTCTATGCTGTAACTCACTCTGAAATATCTGTTATTCGTACATAAACCACCCTGAACCCCTAGATTAGATTCCAGATTGTAACTCGCTCCGGGGTATCTGGTATTCTGTATATTAATCACCCGAACCCCTCCATTAGATTCCAGTCTGTAAATCACTCCGGGCTATCTGTTATTTTGTGTATTAACTACCCTGAAACCATTGATTTGATTTCACTTCCTGACATGTTAAGCTCATGTTCCCAACACAATCTAATCTCAATAATGATTAATGTATCACTGGTCCTCCTATCTGCTGGCACTACCATCATGTTAACTTTCTGATGTTTACGTACATGATTACCTCTAGCAGTGAGTCGAAGGTGGACGGAGTGGTGCTGAACACATTTGGCACATTTGCCTTAATCAGTCAGAGTATTGAGTATAGGAATTGTGGTGGTATGTTACATCTGTACAGGATGTTGGTGAGGCCACTTTCAGAATACTGCGTACAACTCGGTTTTCTGCAGAAATGACTTACACGAATGTTCCAGGACTGGAGGCTTGAGCTTTAGGGAGAGGTTGATTAGGTTGAGGTGTTTCCCCCTGGAGTGTGAGAGGTTGAGAGGCAACATTATAGAGGTTTATAAAATCATCAGGGGCATGGATATTCTGAACAGCCATGTTCTGCTCCCAAGGATAGGGGAGTCCAGAACAAGACAGCATAGGTTGAAGGGGAGAGGGCGAATGATTTAGAAGGGACCTGAAGGTAAATATTTCACACAGAGAGTGGTGTGTGGACAGAAAGTGCAGTCAGAGGAAGTGGTGAAGGCGGGTACAATCACAGGAGGAATATTGGCCAAATGCTGGCAAATGGGTCTAAATCAGATTTGATATCTGATCGGAGTGAACAGATTGGACTAATGGGTCTGTTTCCATTCTGCATGACTCTCTGCTTCTGTAAGAGGGATGATGACTAATTCTGAAAGGACCTTTCAAGTCGGAATTCTCTTCAGTGGAAGTTTATCGTGCCTCTATGTTCACATTGATTGAAAGCTGCATGAGTTAAATATTTGACAGAGAAGTGAGTCATGGATAATGGGATACAGACAGGAAAGTGGGGCTGAGATCCCAACCTGATCAGCCACAATCTTAGTGCCTGGTGGAGAAGGCTCAAAGTATCTAATGACCCACTCCTGCTCCTCAGTCCCATGTTCCTGTGTTCCATTCAGCCCCTCAAACCTGCTAGACAGGAACAGTTGGAGGTTACTTACTCCTATAATATGTTGCACAGAAACACAGGAGACCATTCAGCCCCTCAGTACTGTCCCACGCGGTTTGAAGTGAGTTGGGAAATGTAATTGGAAAACCCAGGCTGGGTAGGAAAGAGGCCCCTCATCTCTCTTCACAGAGCTTCCCTTCTCTGTAACTTGTGCTTCATTTGTTAGTTATGTTGTACACTCAGGTTCAGTGTGAATACAGCCCCCATACCTCACTCAGTGATGGCTCACAAAATCCTCTGGTCTCCCTGTCTGCAACATTCAAAAACAGAACATTCATGAAAATAACACCCACTAACTTTCCAATAACAGAATGGGAGAACATCAGAAACAGGGGCAGGTTGTTCACTCCCCAAGCCTGCCTTGCCCTTCTTTAAGATCGTGACTGATCTGCTCTTCGTCTCAAATTTTCTTTCACATCCAATTCTTCATAGCCCTCAACTCTCTGACAGGTTAATGTCCATACACCTCCTCTTCAAATACGTTCAGTCATCTATCTCCCCGAACACCCTTGAGGAGAGAAATCCTGACATTCAATCCCACCTGTTTGAAGAAAACACTTGCTGCTCCTATATCATGGCCTATTGATATGAACAAAAGAGATTGAGACAAGGGTTCAGGTAATAATGACTGGCCCCGATATGAAGGCAGTGGTTGACTTCTGTTGACATCAAGGAGCTTAACAAATCTGAACTTAATGTGAATCAGAGTAACCTCTCCAGTGTTTGGGGTCAAACATGGCACAAAGGAAGATGTTCACCATCTCAGTCCTGGGTCACCTCTGTGGGAGATCCTCAGGGGAGCTTCCTCTTCACAAACACCTTCAGCTGCTTCATCAATGTCTCCCCGCCCCCACCTTCCCCACCATGAGATCAGAAAGTGGGGATGGTCACTGAAGATTCCACAATGTTCAGAACATTTTGTCCCCCGTCAACTCCTGAACTGGTCTTTTTCCATGTGTAGCAGGATCCAGACTCCATTGAGACTTGTGTTGTTAAATGGTCCGTAACATTCATGTAACAGCACTGGCGGGCACTGCACATTGCAACAGTAAAACAAGAGTTCATTCAATACCTCACGCTGGTTTCACAGTAATATGAGGAAGTCATTCAGCCATAGACACTATTGGAGATGAACAGGGACAGCCCATTCAGTGCCTCCAACCTATTACTCAGGAAGGGAAGGAGTCTAGTGTGAAGGGCCACACCAGAGCTCCTCGAAAGTATTTGACGGCAATAGCCTAGAGTCTAATGTTTTCACATTTTAAAGGAAATGCAAAGTGTCTGTTCCAGATGCAATGTGAATGGTCAAACTACTCGGTGAAGCAAAACACTATCTACTTAAACACGAAAGAGAAAATGAAACCAAAGAAAGAGGAATTTAGCATAACGTAATTCTATTGGACAGTTTAACAGAATAATAGATCTAGGAACTATTACTAATGAACTGTTCCAATATAGGGAAATCCCATAAACACAGCCCTTGGCAAAAAGGAATATTCAGACACAGAATGTCACAAATATTTCTCCAATCCAGGAATTAAAAACAGCATCAAGAGAAATTTCAGAGAGGGTAGCAACCAGGAGACCTTCACTGAAGCTTCCAACTCTGTGGAGACCCCAATAGTTTCTGATGTCACTGAGAAACCAAAACCCAGAGATCCTAATCTGTGAGAGCTGGCCACACCCATTCAGGCTGCATTAAAATAAACACAAGGCCTCCCTAGCTGTTACTCAAGTGGTCTTTACTACCCAGCTTGGTAACGATCGTTCAATCTCTCTCTTAAAAGAAACACGGACAAAATAACCTCTTAAAGATGCAACATTGTCATACTAGTCAGTACAATGAGCTGTCAAACAGGAACCAGGGGTAACCCAGTCAGGCCCTTGGCCCTGTCCAATCGGACGAGGTTGAAGCCAATCTCTCCCTTGAGCCCCTTATACAGGAACAGTAGGAGGCCATTCCCACCTCAATGCACTTACACAGGGGCAGAATGACGTAATTTTTGCTGATTCCTGATGCTGCCTGACCCGCTGTGCTTTTCCAGCAATTGATGCTCTACTCTGATCTCCAGCATCGGCAGTCTTATGTGTCTCCGAATTGATGCTCTAACATGATGAACAAGTGGGGCAGAGGCTGCACAGACAGACTGCTCCACATTGTTCCTCTTGGCTCTGTTGCTCCTGATACACATGTGGGACTTTAATGTGGTTTTCTAGTGGTGAAGAGGGAAGCCATATATCTTGTGTGAAGTCTCAAGAAGGCATCTTCGATCTCCGAGAAGCCAGCCTGGTGTTCTCTATGTAGGGCGGAAGTTATTGGGAATGGATACCTGTTTTAGACGGAGGTATTCTGGCTGCTGTTGGGGATTGTAATTAACCTGACGTTCAGTACAGGGTTCACTCACCGACTGCACAGTGACGTGGGGAGAGTTAATTAAGACATATAAACTATTAGGAAAGTCACGTTAGACTGATGAATGGACTCTCTAAGTTCAAATAATGCTGATCTTGTTCATGTTGACATTGTCTAGGGCACGTCCTGTTCAGTGTAACCTGTATGCCTTACTCTGTCCAAGTCTATTTCCACCCTATGATCTGTCTGGCCATGCTTACTATGATCTGCCTCCACTGCTCATAAATAAAGTGTTTCCCTGTACTGAGGTACACGTGACAATAAATCAAACCAATCAATCCTGGGTAAAGTATGGAATTTCTCTCCCTGTCAATGTCTATTTTGGAAATAAGTGATCGCTGCCACTCCTCGTGTCTCAGCGTCACCATTTCTTCATCTCTCACAGCTCTACAGATTAAACACTCAGCTTCTTCACTCTATCCTCATATTACCATCACCCATGTCTGTGGTAAGGGAATCATTCCTTACAAAGGAGATCAAATCTGTACAGAGTGCGCCAAATGTTGTCTCAGCAAGGTTCTACAACAGCAGGAAGATGGATTTACTTATGTACTTGAATCATCTTACAATGAAGGACAGCATACCATTGACTGCACCCATTACGTACACAGGATTTGATTCGAAGCAGTCAGCATAGACTTGCGAGTGGCAGATCATGCTTCCCAAATTTCTTAAAGTCCTTTGATGAAGTTACCAGGATGTTTGATGAGGGCAGAATGGTAGATGTCGTCTCTGTGGATTTCAGTAAGGCCTTTGATAAGGTTCCACATGGCAGCTGCTCAGGAAGGTAACATCTCGTAGAATGCGGGGGGGGAACTGGCCAATTGGATACACAGTTGGCTTGATGGTAGGAAGCAGAGGGTTGAGTGGAAGGTTGTTTGTCAGACCGGAGGCTTGGTCCATTGTTGTTTGTTATCTATGATTTGGTTGAGAATGTACAAGTTATGATTAGTAAGTTTGCAGAAGACACTAAAGTAAGTGGGAGCATGGTCAGTGAGGAAGTTTATCAGAAATTGCAGCAGGACCTTAATCAGGTGGGAAAGTGGGCCGAGAAATGGCAAATGGCATTTAATATCGATACGTGATGTCTTACATTTTGGGAACTCAAATCAAGGTAGGAGTCTCATGTTGAATGGGAGGATCTTCAAGGGTGTAATGGGCAGAGAGACCTTGGAGTTCAGGTGCACGGTTCTCTGAGAGTGGAGTCACAGGTAGACAGGGCAGTGAAGAAGGCTTTTGGCACATTGGCCTTCATCAGGTAGGACATTGAGTATAGAAGTTGGGAATTTATGTTGCAGTTACACAGGACTTTGGTAAGTCTGCACTAGGAGTATTGTGTTCAGTTTTGTCACGTTGTTATAGGGAGGATGCTATTAAATTAGAAAGAATGCAGAAGAAATTTACAAAGACGTTCCCAGGACCCAATGGTCTGAGTTATAGGGAGAGGTTGGACAAGATAGGACCTTTTCTTGAGCATGTAGGAAACTGAGGGAGTCCTTATAGAGCTGAATAAGATCACGATGGTGGGGTTAATGCTCTCAGTCTTTTTCCAAGGTTTAGAGAATCGAGGACGAGAGAGGATCAGTTTAAGGTTAAAGGGGAAGGAATAAAAGGGAACTTGAGGGGCCAGTTCTTTACACAGAGGCTGGTACGTGGATGAGCTGCCCGCAGGTGTGATTGAAGGAGATACATTAACAACATTTCAAAAGCATTTGGATAAATATGTTGATAGGAAAGGACTGGAAGGATATGGGCCAACTGCAGGGAATTGGGGTTAGCGTGGATGGACATTTACAAGGTAGAGTGGAAACCCCTCTGTAAATTAAACCCAAACACCCAGAAAAGCTCGCCCCACCTTGTAATGTGTTAAAATATGAGTGATACAGATCTCCTACATTCCACTATTTAAACAAAAATTAACAAGTTAGTGTCTTAACCTTAATAGTGAACACTAAACAACAACTATTCACAATTACAAGCTCCTCTTTTCTTAGCTACTTACTATCTGACTCCAACTCTGTAAAAATATTCTGTTCCAACAGCCCACATATTAAACATTACAATCTCAAGACCACACAGTCTCTATCTTCCCCGCTGTGTTCACTCTTCCAGCTGCTGATCTCCCTGGGTCATGTTTTTTCTATTGCAAGTAGGTTTACATGAACATGTATCTTTGATAGAGAGTGTTTGAGATGGTCAGTTATCACTCCTGCTCTACAGCAGTTACTCTGCTGTTGGATGGCAATGGCTCTCCCTCTAGTGTTCAAATGCTGGGTTTATATAGTCCCCATGATACAACAATTCTCATAATTTGATTGCTTTCCAGATGTCCAAACAATAATATTCAAGTTCCGTTGGCTTCTGGTATCCCGATCATTATTTAAACTCTTTGGTTGTATTTGAATTATTGTGAAAACAGCAACCAAAACTCAGGTCTCCATTTCCCAGCTAATTGTGACATATGGAACAATCTGACATTTAGCTGGCATCGGTGCTGTACTTTGTATTCAACAAAACCCGTTCTATTTTAAAGTGCCCATACATACTTTCGGCTTCATAAGACCTCCCTTCTTCAGAAAAAAAAAATTAACCATCAGAATGAAACGATGGCTTCGTTTCTTTTCCTCTAATTCTTAATCCCATTATGATGAAATACAAAAGTATTAATCTCAGTTATGTCATTGATATTAATTTTGTACACCTATTTAAACTGGAATAAGTCAAATCTTATCTAAACTTTTTCCTTTAAATCCGCGATAACACATCTGCTATCACATTTTAGGGTCCACAGCATGTACATTTTGTAAATTTAAAGTTGGTGTGATACGACCCCAATGAAATCCTCTCATATTCTGGTCTTTAAATATTCCAAAAAACGTGAGAGGTTTGTCGTTGTCCACAACCATCTCCGACAATTTATTTGTCACATAAACATTGAAATATTGTAAGGTCAGTGCAAAACTTAATCATTATTTTTCAATAATGGAGAATGTTGTATTTTTCTTTCTGGTGGATATTGTGTTTTTTTGACAAGTAGCCAATTAGCCATTCAAATCCATCATAACCTTTCTGTATCAATACATCTCCAAGCCCTATATCCCTAGAAGCAAATAGAACTTTCAAAGGGTTTCAAAATATTTGGAGTATCTAAAACTGGTGCGGTGATTAATCCTGCTTTAAAATTCTCAAATGCCTCCTGGCATTGTTCTGTCCACCACAATTCTGTGTTCTCCTTTAATAAATCCATCAGTGGTGCCAATACGCTGCTGAAGTTTGGAACAAACTTCCGATAGAATCCACTCAGTTCCAAAAATCGAAGCATCTCTATCTTCGAGGATGGTTGTGGAAATTCCTCAAAGCCCTTTGTCTTTGTGTTCCATGGGGTCAATCTTCTATTTCCAATATAATGTCCCTAGAACGTCACCTCTGCCTTTGCGAATTCTGTTTTCTTTAAGTTTATTACCAAGTTTGCTTCTTGTAATCGTTCAACATGCTCTGCCAACTGTAACATGTGAGCTTTCAATCACTTGCTAATGATCACTACATCATATAGATAAACTACACAATTTGTTCATCTGACCAGCACTCTGTTCCTGAGTCACTAAACATGGCTGTGAAGGGAATTCCTATCACTGGTGGCAATACTAATATGTCATCCCCACAGGAAATCGTCAAAATTTCAGAGTTTGTATCTGCCACATGCTTCATTCTATGCTGTGCCCTTCAGGTGCTGTTCAGCTAACTCACCTCCTCCATCTAATCTCTCCCTCACCTCACATACATAATCCGAGTGTGAGATCTCTGACTTCGGTCCTGTCAATTTATATTCAATTAATTCCAAAGGACCTCTCACTTCAAATATTAACTCAAAGGAAGTAAACTGAGTAGATTTATTTGGGACAAATAATTTTTGTCTAATGGCAAACAATTCAATGAGACACCTTCATTCCAATCATTCCGGTAATCCTGACAGTACACTGTTAATATGGTCTTCAGCGTCTGATGCTAACTTTCCAAGGCTCCCTGGGATTCAGGATGGGATGCCCTTGATTTAAACTGCTGTATGCCTAAGGTATCCCTGACTTCTTTAAACAACTGAGCGGTAAAATGAGACCTTGGTCTGACTGAATCTCTCTGCGGAGCCCACAGTGAGTAAAGAAAGCTACCAACTCCTCCACCTCCCTTTTATCTTCACACTCCATAATAGAATTGCCTTTGGAAATCTGGTAGACACATCCATTATGGCTGGCATTTCCACTTTTATTTTAGATAGGGGAGCTACACAACTCATCATAACCTACGTGAAATGTTCTTCGAATTCAGGAATTGGTAACAAAGGTGCTGGCTTTATTACTGCCTGTGACTTACCTACCATTTAGAATGTTTGACATGTACATCAAAAAATAACCACGTTCGTGTGCATTCCAGGCCACTAGAAATGCCTCTGTACCTTAACCTGATTCTTCTGTACACCAAGGTGACCCCCTGCCGTTAGTTTATGTGCTACTCGTAACACTGTACGCTACCTCTAACACAATCTGGTGCACTTCGGCCCATTTCCCTTCTGCAATAACCTATCGGGGTCGCCATTTTAATTTTAGCATTCTATCTTGAAGTTAATAATGTTCGACAATATATTGTGATTCCTTTTCTGTGTATATGCATGTGTATGTGTGTGTATATATCTGTTGTAAGTCCATGAGCCTTTCTGGACGAAACACCTCTGCCTGATCCTCTGCCTGTTCAGGTTTTTCCTGCAAACAGGGTGTCAGTTCACTGCACATCAACTCCTTTGGCTTTTTATTTCGGTTTTCCTTCCTGCTCTAACTTATGACAGTGGAATCTTGTTACTATATAGTCTGGAAAAATCCTGGGTATTTTTCTTTTAACTCCCCAATTCCTTAGTTTTCCTTTTGCCTTCTCCAATACAAGGGGTGCCATTCCCACCTTGGATCCTGTTAAATCGTTCACAAGAATAAACTATATTCCTGGAAATGACACTCTGTTACTCACTGTCACTGTTACTTCCCCAACCTTGAATTGGCATTCCATCCTGATGTTACACAAGGGAATACTTAATTTCTAACCCCATTCCACAAATTGTTACGATCTTGATTAATATTACAGAAAGAGTGAAAATACTTTCATCTCTCACTATTCGAGGCCGAGAGAAAGTGAGGGCTGCAGATGCTGGAGGTGAGAGTTGAAAAGTGTGGGGCTGCAACAGCATAGCCAACCAGGCAGCATCTGAGGGGAAGAAGAGTTGACGTTTCAGGCATAAATCCTTCATCAGGAAAGTGGGAGGTAAGGGAGGGGGAAGGGGGCCGAGAAATAAATAGGAGAGTGGGAGTGGAGCTGGGTGTAAGATAGCTTGGAAGGCGATAGGTAGACGAAGGTGGGGTGTGATGGTGATAGGTCGGAGAGGAGGGTGTTGTGGATAGGTGGAAGGACAACTAGAACCCTCAAACTAGAACCATCATCAACGGTGACTTCACCAAATTCCAAATCTCCCCTCCACCAACCTCTCCCATATCCAACCGTTCAACCAGCACTGGCCTCTTGAACTGCCCTAACTGGCCAGCTTCCTTCCCACCTACCGACTCCACCCTCCCCTCTGATATATCACTATTACTCCCACCGACATCTTCTTATTGCCTTCCCAGTGACCCTCCCACCAGCTCAGCTACTACCCTCATATTTATCTTTCAGCCCCATTGTCCCCCCACCATGTTCCTGACGATGGGTTACTGCCTGATATTCGATTGTCCTGCTGTTTGGATGCTGCCTGATCTGTTGTGCTTTTCTGGCGCCTCACTTATCAACTATTAGAGACTGAGCAGATCCCGTATCTCACAAAATTATAACTTCTTGTCCTTCTCCCCCTGTTCTTTCTGAGTAAACTTTATCTACAGCGGTGAATTCTTTCAGAGATTAGGTACCGACTCCATACCCAGACCCTGCCTCGGCTGTGCACTCTCCTGCAGCTCCTCGGCTCCACTTGGGGTCCCCTTTACCAGTTTCACTAATGCCACTGGGCTTAGCCTCTTCTGTGACATCTTTCCCAAAGTTCCTTCCTTCAACGACCATCACAGTGTGTCCCAGCTTACTTCAATGAAAACACCTTTTCCTCGTGCCTTTCTTAAACCATCGGCACTGTCATATTATGTGTTCCACTCCCTTATACTGAGAACACCTGAGGCTTTTCACCTCCTTTCAACCCCTTTGGGCTTCTTTTTTCACCTGTGGTAAACTATTGTGCGCTACTGTTTGCTTTGTAATGTGTGAACTTCCCTTCTCCCAATTTCTATCCCTCATTGCATATAAATTCTCCCGGAAGCTAAATTTCATCTCATGCACCAATGCATATTTACCTGCCATTTCTGCCACGCTTCTCGCTTCTTGAACTTTCTGTTCGTGCACATGAATTCTTACCATCTCTGGAAGTGAGTCTTTAAACTTCTCCAGCAGATTAACTCCCTTCGAGCCTCACAGGTCTTATCTATTTTTAAGTCCAACACCCATCTAACAAAATGACTGTAGTTAATTCTTTCAAACTTAACATAAGTCTGACCTGGTTCCATCACTATTTTTATGAATCTCTGTCTATATGCTTCTGATACCAATTCATAGCCAATCAAAATAGCCAATTTGACATCTGCATAATCTCTTGATCCCTCATCTGACAGCGCTGTACATACCTCACCAGCTGTGCCCACCAGCTTAGTCTGAACGAGCATTACCCACAAGTTCACTGGACACGTCATCTGCCGAGTCATTTTTTTCAAATGAAATAAAAAAGGTTTTGACATTTTTCTCATCGAAATATGGCAAGGCACTAACATAGTTGTGTACATCCCGACGTTCTCCCTTCATCTCAATCCTGTTAATTTAACTTTCTTGTCTAATTCCCAAATTCTGAATCTCAAATTCTCTCTCTCTTTCTTTTTCCTCTCCTTCTCTTTTTTCTCTTTCTGTTTCCGTCTCTTTCTTTATCTTCTAACTTCAGTTGCCATATCTGCAATTTAAATTTTTTCTAACTCGACTGCAGTTGTCTGTTTCTTTGATACATCAAAGTGCTTGACCAAGTCCATTATAATTTCTGGTTTCCTTTTGTCCCTGGTTAAACCCAATTCCAACCTATTTGCTAATTCTAAAAAATGTCCTGCTTCTGTCTTTCTAAACTTTCTTGGCAAATCTGGGAACCTCTTTCGTAATGTTAAAAGCCATTTCCCTCACTTTTAATTTAAACAACCACAAGTAAACAAAATTAAACAGATTTTCCGACTGGTTTTATTTGAAGATCTAGGTCACTAATTGCAACGTGTTGGAATTTACTGGGACAGTTTGTACCCGAAATCTGTTCAAATCTGTCCAACTCCCTTACAGCAGGGCCCCAAACTGTAAAGACATCTATTTAGAGCCCTTCTGTTAATTAAAACCACAAACCCAAAAAATCTCACCTCACCTCGTAATCTGTTAATACATAAGTGACAAAGAACTCCCAAATTCCATTAATAAAAGAAAAATAACTGTTTTTATATATGCAAATTAGCTCGCTGTGCTTGAAGGTTTGTTTTCTGATGATTCGATACTATGACTAGGTAACATCATCAGTGTGAGTCTCTGAGTCTCTGCTGAAGTGCTGGTGGTATGTCGCGCCTCTCTATTTATAGGTCTTGGATTCTTAAGATGGGTGATGTCATTTCCAGTTCTTTTGTTTACAAGAGAATGTAGACAGGATCTAAATTGATGCGTTTATTGATGGACTTCTGTTCAGACTGCTATTCCTCTAAGAACATCCTTGCGTGTCTTAGTATGTGTGTGTGCATTGTCCCAATCAAAGTGGTGCCCTTCTTTGTCTGTATGTATGGAACATAGTGATAATGGGTCATGTCTTTTGGTGGACAGCTGGTGTTCGTGTATCCTGGTAACACAACAACAGGACCAATTCAATGGCGGAAAAATGATTTTATTTACATTGTTTAATGAATGTGTGTGTGCAGATATGTAACATTTTTCATATGTGCACAACACATTCTAAATGAAAAACGGAGACACACGAAAAGTGATGCATATGATGTATAAAATTTATAAAACATTATTGGATCCTCATCTAAAGTGATATGTTTCCCCTTCTCTCAACGTTCCCTCCTTTTCTAGAATTCTCTACTCCAATCTCTCCTTCTTATCAGGATGTGTGTTATAAATTCTTGCTTCTGGTGTCCCAAATTATTTCAGTTAATCACCTTTCTACCAGAATTCAATATATTGGCCTGTTGGGTTCTATTCAAAGCTAGTGTCTGTCATATTATTGGAGATAAAAAGTCTGGAATCAGAGCCAGCATTTGAACACATTACTCTGTTGTCCATGCACTGTACAAAGGACCACAGCACACAGGAATTGGCAAAACATTGAGGGATGTACATCTAATTCTTTCAATGATCTAGTTTTCTCATTTTTCACATTTCCTCATTTATGTTGTCGCACTCTTTCTCTCTTTGTATCTAGTTAAGAAATTTACCAATTATTCTTTGCGTCCCTTCTCTCAAAGCTCCTTCTTTCGGTTTATGTCTATTGCTCTCTTCCAGATGTAATGTGGTTATAATTGAGCAATGTAACTGCAAAGACATTCAGGAGGAGCTGGCCAGAGTTAATTGGAAAGGGAGCTGAGCAGGGCAGACCATGGAGCAGCAAAAGCAGAAATTTCTGGGGATATTTCGGAGGATATCAGAAATTCTCCCAAAGGAGATGAAACATACTCATGGGAGGACAAGGCAGCCATGAGTGATAAGGCATCAAACCAAAAGAGGAAACATACAATATGGTGAAGATGATTGGGAATCCAGAGAATTCATTGGCTCGGAAACTACATAAGGCTGGCATCACTGTCACTGCAGAACTCTTAATCATGGTCAGGGAGAGAAACAGGGGAAACACATTCACTTTAAACACAGAAAATGGTATTACTCAAGGAAAAAAATTGAGGTGAATTAAACAATTGAACTAAAATCAGTTACTTGGTTTTGCAGAATGTGTCAGATTGAAAGCCTGATCCGGGGAGAGACCCTCAGGAGAATGAAAGTATGAAAATGGAAGTGTTACCACACCAGAAACCAGAGTAGGTCACTGAGTACACGACTGATGGGTGAATGGGTCTCGATGTGAACTAAGGGACAGACAGCAGAATTGCATTGCAGATATTGCAGCTCAAAACTGCGCATTTATGTAGTGCTGTAGACTACATCAGCATTCAACCACAACCTGTAACTTTTAGCCTCGAATAACTTCCTCAGTCTGCCATTACCATCAATACGGTCTATGTTTCAGTAATGACTGTGGGTGAACATGACTGGGTCAGAACCACGTGAACCTAAACCTGATGCTAACCCATTAATGCTACCACATTTGACCAACAGATCTGATCGAAGCTCCACAATCCTGTTACATTCTGTCATAAATGGTGATGGATGATTAAACAAATGATGGTGGAAAGGGCTCCACAAATATTCCCATCCTAAATAATTGAACAGTCCTGTACATCAGTGTAAAAGACCAGGATGTGGTATCTGCACCACCCTCAGCCAAAAGTGTGGAGTTGATGATCCACCTCGCCCTCACCATGATAGCCACAGAATCACAGATGCCAGTCTTCAACCAATTCAATTTGATGTTCGTGACATGAAGAAACAGCTGAACACAGTACGTACAAAAAAGACAATGGTCCCTGACACCATTCCTGCAATAGGACTGAAGACTTGTGCTACACAACAAGCCGTGTCCCTGGGGAAGCTCTTTCATTCCAGATCCAACTCTGACATCTCCCTGGTAATGTGGAAAATTACTCAACTATGTCCAGTTCCTAAGAGGATTATAATTACAATCTGGCCAGTTACCTCCCCCTCAGACCCACCTCGACAGTCAAATTGGTGGGAGTTCTTTTTGACAGAGTTATTAAGCAGCACAGAAATAACCTGCTCAGTATGATTTCTGATAGGTCCCCATGTAGATATGGTGCTGCTGTGGAAAGGTCACTGGATTACTAATCCAGACCAGGCTAATGCTCTGGCAGCTGGTGTAAGTTAAACACAATTGACAAAATATTAAGATGCAAAATCTGGTGTCCGTAAATAGTGACCTTCAAGCCAATGTCGATTGTACACACCAATTTGCTTCACAAATGTCCTTTCAGAAAGTGAATCTCCCGTGTTTTCCTGGTCTGGCCTAAACGTGACTGCAGACACAGAGACATGTGATAAACTTTGCAATGGTCTCTGAATCCGCCAAACAAGACATTCTATTGTATCAAACTGTTCC
Source organism: Chiloscyllium punctatum (assembly GCF_047496795.1). Lineage (NCBI taxonomy): Eukaryota > Metazoa > Chordata > Chondrichthyes > Orectolobiformes > Hemiscylliidae > Chiloscyllium > Chiloscyllium punctatum. Next base: position 53,211,517 of record NC_092785.1, read on the forward strand.
GAGGTCTAAAGGATAAAACCAGACAGGACACCCGGCCCCAGCCTCAATATCGGAAAAAGGGAATGAGAAACACAGTCATGTTGACCCTGCAGAGACCTCCATCCTAACATCTGAGAGCTTGTGATTAACCTTGGGAAGCTATAAAGTAGGAAGTGCAGTAGTCCATTTGGTCTGTCGAGTTTGCTACCCAATTCAATATAATGATACCTGACCCTTTATTTCCACACCGTTTTCCTCCTCTCCCACCATTCATTTACTGTCTCTAAATCCTTATTTATATTCAGTGTCTTGGCTTTCAGGTTCGAGTGCATTCCTCAGGTTCACCAGTCACTGAGTGCAGACATTTATTGTCATCTCATTGCAGAATGGTCTGTCTGTACCTAATACTATGGAACCTTGTTTGAGACACCACAGCCAGGGGAATTATCATCCCTGCTTCCAATCCGTCTCACCCTGTCAGAGCTTTATATATCTCATTGAGATCTCCACCCATTTTCCTAAACCCCATGGAATACAGGCTCAGTCGCCCCAAACTCTGCTCCCACAACAAGCCTGTCATCCCAGAGATCAGTCTTGTCATCCTTCACTGCTCTCCCTCAATGTCAGGTTTGTCCTTTATTATGTACTGAGACCAAATCTGCACAGAATACTGCACAGTGTTTGAGATAGGGTCTCACCAAAGCCCTCTACAGCTGCAGTAAGACACGCTTACCCCTGGACTCAAATCCCCCTGAAATGAAGGTCAGTTGATCTTCCTAACTGCATTCTGCCCCTGCAATATTGCTTTCAGTGACTGGTCTACAGGGAGATCGAGATCCTTTGCAATGTTACAGCTCCCCACTTGGTAGGTCTATGTGCACTGGGCAGCGTGTGAATGCCATTCCCAGTATTGCCTTGTCGGTTCAGACCTCACTGTGCTGCAGGGACCTCGAAGGGCCGCGCAGAAGGAAACAACAAAAAGGCCCATACGTTGCTTTTCAGATCAACATGTTTCAAAAATCCCTTTTCAAACGAAAAGCTGCCAATCTCTTGTTCCCACCAATGGGCACACTGTCACCTCAACCCACCTTGCTCTCCATCTGCCACGTATTTGCCCATTCACTCCACTTGTCTTAGTCACCTTGAAGCTTTTTTACAATCTCCTCACCCACTCACAATCCAACATCCTTTAGTTCTGTCGGCAGGTTGGGATATATTGTATTTGATTCCTGCAACCAAATGTTTAATGGGCATTGTGAACAACTGGGACCTGAGCACCGATCTCTGTGATATCCCAGAAACCTTCCTCTGTTATTTTTTTAAAATGATATTTATTTCCTGAATCTGGGTGTGACTGGCTGGGCCAGCATTTATTGCCTGTCCCTGGTTGCCCCTTGAGAAGGTGGTGGTGAGCTGCCTTGTTGAACCGCTGCAGTCCACTGTGGATTCAGTGACAGTAACACCATTGAATGCCAACGTGCAGGTTAGATTGTATTTTAGTGGCGATGTTCACGGTCTGGCATTTGTGTGACGTGACTATTACTTGCCACTTGTCAGCCTGGATACTGTCCAGATCTTGTTGTATTTGAACATGGACTGCTTCAGTATCTGAGGAGCCACAAATGTTGCAGAAGATTGTGCAATCATTGGCAAACATCTCCACTTCTGACCTTAAAATGGAGGCAAGGTCATTGATGAAGCAGCCCTGAAGATGTATGGGCCTAGGCCACTGCCCGAGGGACGCCTACAGATTTATCCTGGAGCTGAGTTGACTGACCTTTTTCAACCATGCCCACCTTCCTCCGTGTCAGGTATGATTCTAACCAGCGGGGAGTTTGCCCCTGATGCCCATTGATTCCAGTGTTGCTAAGGCCCCTTGATACCACACTTGGGCGAAGGCAGCCTTGATTTAAAGGGCTATCACTCTCACCCCACCTCTGGAATTCAGCTCTTTTGTCCATGTTTGAACCACGGTAATGAGGTCAGGAGCTGAGTGGCCCTGGTGGAGCCCAAACTGGGCGTCATTGACCAGGGTATTGCTGGGCAGGTGCTGCTTGAAAGCACTGAGACCTTCCACCACTTTACTGATGATCGAGAGTAGACTGATGAGGTGGTATTGGCCGGATTGGATTTGGTCTGCTTTTTATGTACAGGAGATACTTGGGGTAATTTTCCATGTAATTGGGGAAATGTTGTTGTAACGGTATTGGAACAGCTTGGTGAGGGCAGTGACAAGGCCTGGAGAACAACTTTTCAGTACTATTGCCAGAATGTTGTCAGGTTATGTACCCTCTGGGGTATCCAGTGTCTCCAACTGAATATGGATATCGCGTGGAGTGAATCAAATTGGCTGATGACTGGTAACTGAATTGTTGAGGACCACTAGAGGAGGCCGAGGTGCATCATCCACTCAGCACTTCTGACTGAAGATTGTTGCGAATGCGTGAATGTTAACTTTTGCACTGAAGTGTTGGGCTCTTCCATCATGAAGGATGGGGATACTTATGGAATGTCCTCCTCTGTTGACTTGTTTAATTATCCATAATTATTCTCTACTAGAAGTAGAAGGACTGCAGAGCTTAGATCTGATCCGTTGCTTGTGGGATCACTTTGCTCTGTCTATGACTAACTGCTTATGCTGTTTGGCACACAGGTAGTCATGGTTGGTGACTTCATCAGGCAGACACCTCATTTTCAGGTATTCCCAGTGCTGCTCCAGCCCTCCTGCACACTCCATTGAATCAAGGTTGATCCTCTGGCTTGATTGTAATTGTTGTGAGGGGGATATGCCAGGCCATGAGGTTGTGCTGGAGTACAATTCTGCTGCTATTGATGACCCACAACATATTATCGAAACCCAGACTTGGGCTGCTAGATCTGTTCAAAGTCTGTCCTATTTAGCATGGTGACAGTGCCACCTAAAATGGTGGAGGTTATTCTCAATATGCAAGTGTGACTTTATCTCCACAATGACTATGCGGTGGTCACTCTTACCCGATCCTGTCATGGACAGATACTTCTGCAGCTGGCAGATTAGTAAGGCTGTGGTCAAATATGGCTTTTCCCTCTTGTGGGTTCCTTCACCACCTGCCGCAGACAGAGTCGAGAAGTTATATCCTTTCGGACCCAACCAGCTCAATCAGTAATGCTGCTGCTGAACCACTCTTCTTGTGGACATTGACATCCCTAACCCAGAGTACATTTTGTGCCTTTGCCACCCTCAGCGCTTCCTCCAAGTGTTGTTCAGCCTGGAGGAGTACTGACTCATCAGTTGGAAGAGGCTGGTACATGGTAATCAGCAGGAGGTTTCCTTTCCATGTGTAAACTAACGACATGAGAGTTCATGGGATACAGAGTCACTGTTGAGGACTCCCAGAGCAATTCCCTTCAAACTGTATCCCACGGTGCCACCACTTCTGCTTTGTCTGTCCTGCTGGTGAGAGAGGAGATATCTGGGGAAGGTGATGGGGTGTCAGGGATATAGTCATACTCACAGAATCAGACCTTACAGACAGTGTCAGGCTGTTGCTTCACAAGTCTGTTTATTTCTATTCACTGTCTCCTGCCAGCTGTCCCATTCTAGAAGCATGGCCATATATTCTCCCCAATCCACGAAGATTTGAATTTGCAAACTAGGCTTGGAGCTTTACCAAAATCTTTCTGAAAATTCACGTTTTACATCCATTGCTTCTCTTTCATTTGTCTCCCAGTCTGTTTCTCAAACATAATTCCCATTTCATAAATCTGTGTTAGTGTTGTCTAAGACCATTATTTTCAGTCCCAATAATTTCTCCCAAACCATTTACTTACTATGTTCTATGTTCCATGTACTATTTCGTTTTCCACGCCAGACTTGGTTTTCCTGGTATTGTCTGTGTACTGTGAAGACAGAACTGAAGTAGTGGATTCATAGTTTTGCCATTTCCCTGTTTCCCATTCTCCATTCTCTGGTTTCAAACTGGAAAAAAACTGCACTTCTTTTTCATACTTCTCACATTGACATAATTTGACAAGCTATAACAGTTCACTCATATAACCTTTGTGAACATTATCTTCAGAAACCCATCAATTCTTGTGTAAAGCTGCTCAATCATTGACCTTCCACATCATATACTCACAGGAGCATAGTCTCTGTGCCAACAGAAATACAGCACGATCTATATTAGTCCCACTTTCCGACAAAAGGCTCATAGCCTGGAATGTTATGGCACTTCCAAGTGCTTGTCCAAGTACTTTTAACAGTTGAGAGGTTAACCTTGATAACCCCCCTCTCAGAAAGTACTTTCCAGACCCCAACACCCTCCGGGTGATGAAAAAGTCATCTTTAAATCCTCTCTGAACCTCAAACCCTTCACTTTAAAAGTGTGCTCCCTTGTTCTTGACCCTCTGTCTAAAAGGAACAGTTGCTGTCTGTCCACCCTGTCGATGCCCCTTGTTAACTTATCCTTCTGAATCACATCCCCCTCAGCCTCTCTGTCAAAGGTAAACAACCTGCGCTTATCCAGCCTCTCTCCAGAGCTGATATGCTCCATCCCAGGGAACATCCTGGTGAATCTCCTCTGCAACCCCCTCCAGTACAATCACATCCTTCCTTATAATTTGGCTCCCAGAACGACATACAGTACTCCATCATGGACTAAACCAAGCCCTGTATAATACTTATAAACTACTCCCTGATTAATAAACGTTCCACCCAAGGTTAAATTCTTAACTAGTCCATTACCCTGTTCAGTCACATTCAGGGATGTGTGGAGAAATACCCTCTGAGCTCTCTAGTGTGCTGCCAATCATTGTGTACACCCCATGTCTGGTTCCTCCTTCCAAAGTTCATCACCTCATATTTATCAGGATCACATTCCATCTGCCATTGATCTGCCCATCTGATCATTCCACTTGTATTTTCCTGTAAAATCAGAACTTCCTCCTCACTGCCAACCACCCGGCCAATCTTTGTCTCAAACACAAACTTGCTTATCACATCTCCCACCCCTCCACCCACTCCCCCTCCAGATTCACATCTATACCATTTATGAATGCTACAAACAATAAGGGACTCAGCAGTGATCCCTGTGGTACACCAGGGGACACTGGTCTCCAGTCACACAAACAGCCTTCTCCCACCACCCTTTGCCTCCTGACACTAAAACAATTTTTGCTGTAACTTTTCAAGTTATCCTTGATACTCTGAGATTTTACTTTATTTTTTTCAGTTTCCCATGCGGAACTTTGTCAAAGGCCTTGCATCAAAACTAAATAAGCGACCTCCTCAAACTAATTGAATCAACTCCATTCGTGTGACTTCACTCTGATAAAGTCATGATGATCATCCCTGATCAAACCTTGCCATTCTGATTGGAGTTCAATTTTCTCCTTCTCTATTTTCTCCAGTAGTTTCCCGAGCAGTGATTTAATACTCGCTCGTCTAGAGTTTCCTGGTCTATCTCTACCACCCTTATTGTGAAGTGCAATCATAATAGCTGTTCTCCAGTCCTCTGGCATCTCCCCTATTGTCAGATTCTAATTAAAATTTCCAGTCAGCGTCTTTCCTCCCTTGACTCCAACATTATCCAGACCTGCAGATTGGTCCAATTTTTTACCAGACAAAGCATCAAACCGCCGCTTGTATTTTACAAAAATCTCTTTCCAAGAGCTTTCTAGTCCATCTTCTCGAATTCTGTTCCTGCATCCTCCTTCTCCCAAGTGAAACAGCTGTGATGTTTGCCTGTAACAATCTATCAATGTTCTCCGGGTTGACACACTGATTGCCCCTTTGGTTTCTAATGGACACGAACTGTTGCTGATTATTCTGTTCTACTTGTCCGTGTAAAATATCCTGGGATTCTCCCTCATCTCTCCTGCTTGCACTTCTCCATATCCCTCGGTTATTCTCTCCCCTCTATGTTTCTAAGTTTCACTAAAATCACCTCTCATGTTTTAAAACTCGAGATCACAGGCTGAGTTTCCACATCAGAAAATCTTGCCATTTTAGGGATTAATCTGGAGAATACCTTTTGCAGTTCGTCTGTAGTATATTCTATCTTAGATTGGGACTCCAAACGGGACACAATACTCTCAGTTTAGAAGATGCGCATGGCATCTTCTATATTTCAATTACATTCACATGAATGTCAACCTAATTTTTCGTTTCCTATTTGCTTGTGTTTAGATTACATTGCATTACAGTGTGAAAACAGGCCCTTCTGCCCAACAAGTCCACATAGACCCGCCGAAGCGCAACCCACCCATACCCCTACATTTACCCCTAACCTAACACTCCGGACAATTTAGCATGGCCAAGTCACCTGACCTGCACATCTTTGAACTGTGGGAGGAAAACGGAACACCCACAGGAAACCCACGCAGACACGGGGAGAATGTGGAAATTGCCTGAGGCGGGAGTTGAACCCGTGTCTCTGGTGCTGTGCGGTAGCAGTGCTAACCACTATGCCACTGTGCCGGCCAATTCTTCCCAAGTCCTTTCACTTTAACTTTTCTTATGACGCTAGTAGGAGAGTTCTTATAAAAGATTCTCTTGAATATCCAACTATACGTTATCCATTAGCTCCTCATTGCCTACGTCCACAAGAATCATCTCAAACCATTCCAAAAAATGTTTGCCACTTATGGTTTTCGTTTCATCGATGCATTATCATCCTCCCTAGTTTTCCCATTACCTTCTATATATCCAGTAACACGTTCTTTATAATCGAGCCCAACAGACATCCGACCACGGATGACAAGTTACTGATCTGTAGTTCACCACTCTCCATCTTCATCCTTTCTTAAACTGTTGGATAATATTTGTAACCTTTGCCTTATCCAGATTGGCTAAATATCTTTCGGGAATGTATTGGAAAACAACGTGATAATCTGCGATGCAATCAATATGCCTATTGCTGCTTCCTCTGAAATTCTTGTATGAAGTACTTTTGATCTGTCACGTTTATAAATACTCAATCCAGCTTTCTTTTCAAAGATGACATCAACACTGATAAGAATGATCTTAGACTTTACTTACACAAGTCCCATGGTCACTTGGTATTTCTGGGAGAATTTCTGCCTTGAAGATAGACACAAAGAAACTGTTTCTTTTCCCTGCGATTTCTCTGTTGTCTTCAATAAATTATTCTGTCCGCACACTCACTGTTCCATATTTGACCTTGTTTTTATTTTTGTTTCATACACTGATGTACTTTTTTTTAGCAGTATTTATGTTTTTCTTTTGTTTTTATGCTTTTTCGCTTTTTGATTTTCTTTTCTTGGTCATCCGTTGCTGGTTCCTATATTTCTCCGATTCCCCTGGCTTACTACGGTACTTGGCATTTTTCTAAGCTAATTCCTGTGATCTACTAGATAGTGGAAGGTGAGGCTGAAAGGCTGAGGTCGGAGAGGCGGGTGGACCAGATTGATCGGAAGGAAGATGAACACATAGGAACGTTCAAAAGGGGGGAGGATGCTGAGTTGGAAGATTGGACTGGGATAAGGTGGAGTTAGGGTAAATGGGGAAACTGGTGAAACCTACATTAATCCCCTGTGGTTGGAGGGTCCCAAGGTAGAAGAAGAACCTTTCTTCATCCATGCTTCGGGTGGTTAGGGTTTGGCGATGGAGGAGGCCCAGGACTCTCACGTCCTTGGCAGAGTGGAAAGGGGAGTTAAAGTGTTCAGCCACAAGGCGGTGGAGTTGGTCAATGTGGCTATCCCAGCTATGTTCTCTGAAATGATCCACCTGCCTTACCAATGTAGAGAAGACCACACTGGCTTTAACGTATGTAGTAGATGAGGCGTTCTGTCTCCCTTCATCACCTATCACTTTCAACCCCACCTTCATCTACCTATCGCATTCCTAGCTAACTCCCTCCTGCTACACCGCCTTCTCATTTATCTCTCAGCCCCCTTCATCCATAAGCCTCATTCCTGATGAAGGGCTTATGCCAAAAACGTCAATTCTCCTGATCCTAGTACGCTGCCTGACTGTGCTTTTCCAGCACCACACTTTTCGACTCTGATCTTCCAGCACCACACTCCTCAACTCTGATCTCCAGCATCTGCAGACCCCAATTTCTCCTCACACCTTCAGGGCTTGGACGATTCAGAGTTATGACAGTTACTTCAAATAAAACAAAAACTACCGTGTACTCAAACAGCATAAAAGAAAACCAATGTATTGTGGTCACTGTTCCCAAAAGGTCCTTTACAGCAAAGTTTTCAATGAGCTTTTCTGATCATCCAGCATCAATTTCTAAATAACCTGATCTCTCGCTCAGTGCTCGACAAAATGTTAATCCCACCATCTTACACATGCTCATGAGATCCATTTTTTCCCAGCATTAGCATTCAGTTGGGTTAACACAGTTTCGATATAATGTAAACAGGACATTATTACTGCAGTAGCCACAAATGTGTATATCTCATTTCCCGTTTTATAACATGTCCAGCATTTGTATTGCAGCTTTCACTTTGATATATAACTCCCATCAATGTTGCCTTCTCCTTGCTATTTTTGCACTCCACCTTACTAGATTCTGGAGAATCTGAGCGATGTGGGATTTGGGGAGATTAATGGTAGAGATCATCTCGCCACATCATTTATGATCTTCTTAAGCATCATTGTGACATTTTCTCCAGATCTCCCGTTATCCTAGTGGAGTAGAGAAGGACAATGATCGTTCATAAATGCTCTGTATTCCCCCAGAGAGCTGAGACTGCTCTAACCTGGGTGGGAACCTTACAACAGGCTGGTAAATCATTGCTGCTGCTGTACAGGGTCTTAGTGAGATCACATCTGGAGTAGTGTGTACAGATTTAGTCTCTTCAATGACGAAAGGATATTGTTATATTGGAAGCAGCTCAGAGATGGATCCCTCAGCTGATTCCTGCAATGAAGGTGCTAGCTTATATCTAAAGGATGATCAGGTTGATCCAATAGCCATTGGAGTTTACAAAAATAAAGGATGATCTTATTTCAACACAGATGACAGGAAGGAGTCAACAACTGAAGAGAATTACACAGATAGTGGGGGAATCCATTCCGTTCACCAGCCTGTTACACAGGAACAACAGGAGGATATTCAGGTCTTCGAGCCTGTTACACCAGAATAGGACGACACTGTCAGCCCCTCGAGCCTGATATATATTCGAGGCCAATCATCCCCTCGAATCTATAACACTGGATCCAGAGTAGGCCATGTTGCACCAGTATCCTGTTACACAGCAACAGGATCAGTCCATTCAGCCTCCTCAAGTCCGTAACATAGGAACTGGAAGTGGTCACACAGTGACTGGAGATTGTTACACTGGGATAACAGGAGGCCATTCAGACCCACCGAGTCTGTTGCAAGGGAAATGTGTTAGGATAAAAACTATCTGAGACTTTTTTCGTGAGAAAGGAGGAGGTAATTCAGACACGTGTCTGTTGTATGGGAACAAGAGAAGACCAATCGCTCCCTTCGTTCCATCTCTGGGATACATGAGGAGACCGTTCAGTATCTCCACCGATTATGGAGAAATATAAGAAGACATATCAGACCCTCAAAATGTTACACAGTAACGGGAAGATTCCATAATCCCCCACCCCTCTAACGCATCAACAGGAGGCGGTCATTTTGGCCTTGGAGATGACAACACGTGTGGGCGGCACAGTGGCACAGTGGTTAGCACTGCTGCCTCGCAGCGCCGGAGACCCGGGTTCAATTCCCGCCTCAGGCGACTGACTGTGTGGAGTTTGCACGTTCTCCCCATGTCGGCATGGGTTTCCTCCGGGTGCTCCGGTTTCCTCCCACAGTCCAAAGATGTGCAGGTCAGGTGAATTGGCCATGCTAAATTGCCCGTAGTGTTAGGTAAGGGGTAGATGTAGATGTAGGGGTATGGGTGGGTTACGCTTTGGCGGGCCGGAGGGCCTGTTTCCACACTGTAAGTAATCTAATCTAAACATGGAACCCCAGAAAGACTTCATCCCATCGATTTTGTACACCAGCAGGATGATGAGTCCAGTCAGCCACACATACCGCTTATGCAGCAATTGGAGCACATCTCTTAAAACCTTTTGCCCATCAAACAGGAATTCAAAGAAAACGTCAAGGTTTTCAAAAGGGAAGAAATTATAATAACTGAATACATTAGGGAGTAAAATGTAACAATAAAGTATTGTAATTTAAGGCAAATTATTAGAATCCATTGTTGAGGACATTTGCAGACGTAAACCACAATCCATCAGACTCAACATGGTTTTACAAAAGATAAACTATGATTGAAGTGTTTTCTTGAGTTATTTAAAGATGTGAAAAACAAGGTGGATAGTGGGAATCCTGGTGATGGAATATATCTGGTCTTCGTGAAGGCATTAGATATGTCGCTTCTCCAAAGAGTGAGTGGTAAGATCAGACAGCATGAGTTTAGGAGTAATTTATTGTCTTGGATGGAGGATTGGTTAACTAACAAAATGCAGTCAGATGAATTAAATGTATCATTTTCTATTGGAAAATGCAATTTGTTGGGTGCCATAGATTTCAGTTCTCATGCCTCAACCATTTGGGATCGATATTATTACTCGGTTGACGGGATAGAAAATACATTAGCTAACTTTTCAGATGACACTAACATTGGCGGGAAATTACTTCGGAATGATGATGCAAGAGATTTAAAAACTATATGCATAGATTGGGTGAATGGGCAAACATTTGGCAATGAAAACTAATGTGGATAAATATGGGGTTATTCAAGTTGGCCAGCCTAATAAAAAGGCAAATTATTATCTAAATGGAGAGAAACTTCAAAGTGCTTAAGTGCAGAGGGATCTGGGTGTCTGCTTGCATAACACAGAAAACTTGCTTGCGGGTACTTCAAATACTGAGAAATGCAAGCATAACTTCATCGTTTATTTGTAAAAGGATAGAGTAGAAAGGTAGGGAGTGTTGCTGTAGCTATGCAAGGCATTAGTGAGGCTGTAACTGGAGTACAGTTTGGGTGTCCTGCAGAATGAGGTATTTCCATTGGACGCAATTCAGAAGAGCTTCATTAGATTGATTCCATATTTGAAGTGTTTGTCTTATGAAGAGAAATTGAGCAGTTTAGGCCTATAGTCTCGATTTTATAAGAACGATAGGAGAGCTCATTGAGGTCTGTAAGATGCGAAATATAATTGAAAGTGTAGATGTGGAGTGGATATTTTTTTCATGTGGCGCAATCTCCAACAAGAGACTAGAGTTTGACGATCGAGAGATAGCAGGGATGTGGAACAGAGGCCGCGATGACATCAGCCATGATTGTATTCCATGGCGGAGCAGATTCGAGGGGTTGGATTCCTGACTGATTCTCTTCGTTCATATTCAGCTTTTCCACTGTGTTACACAGTAATGGGAGAGGACTGTGTATCAAACAGGAAGTAGGCTCTCCGGATAAATCAGTCTTAATCAGTTTGACAGAACGTCACCAGTGGAGTCACACAGTGACCAGTGCTGGGTCCTCAACTATTTACAATCTACATCAACGATCAGGAGGATGGAACAGATATACAGATATTGAGTTTGGTCATGTTGCTGTGATAAGCAAGAGAATAAATTATCAAGAGAGGTAAAGGCAATGGAAAATAATTTGGCAGGTGCAATATAACATGATATAACCTGTCATTTCATTTACAGGAATAATGGAAGGCAGTATGTTACTGAAATGGAGAGGGATTACAGGACTTAATGATACTGTGTCCTGGAGGGTTCACTCAGCCCCGTACAGACATGGGAGGTTTTGCTCCATCCCTGATCGTCTGCACCCAGACACTCCAAGTGACCCCATTGCTCTCCGTACACATGGAATGTTTTGAAGTGTTTGGTTGGTGATGGGGATGCTGTTTTTAAACATGTATTAAGGGGACGGCCTTTATCCAAGATACATTCATTCCTTTCTACATGGAGACCCGAAGACGATGGGAATGCTGTCTGCTTGTGAATGAAGGAACTGTGGCTGCTGTCAGGACAGAGGTATTCACCAACACAGTGTACTGTGCATGGACACACGGTAACATTAACAGAGAGAGACCTCCTTCAGTTCCTCTACCTCTCCCCATTGACATGGGTACTCTGCAGATGCCATGTACACCATCGGGAATCCCATTATACTGGATACACTTGGCAGCTCCCTGCTGTGGGGGAAATGATGTATTTACCTCATCCATCACCGAATGGTTACATTGATGGCAACATACTGGGAGATGATGGCTATGTCACCCAGTCCTGCTTGGAAAGTTCCAGAACATAGAAGCTGAATGAAACTGTGACCCGAACAGCCACTGGCAGCACCGTCCTTTCCCCGGGGGGGAAGCTGCAGGACGCGTTAAAGGAGGTGACACTGCTCTGTGACCAGCTCCTTGTTCAATCAATGTGCCCTCACACTCTGCTCCTGGATTAAGTGTAGCTTGCGAGGCTGTTAATGGAAAACTCGGGTGGGTCCAACAGATCCCTTTCCACACATACACTAACTCTGTGTTTTCAGAGTTTCCCCACTCTGTAACCTTTACTCCATTTGTTGCTCATGTTACAGACCCAGATGCTGTAACTACAATCCCCAGGCTCCACCCAAAGATGGGTCAGCAAATCCTCATGTCTCCCTGAATGTCTCAGGCAGCTCACAGCACAACCTCCAGCAAACCATCCCCAACCCCTCCACTAAATTTTCAATAAGAGGAGTCAGTCAGAAACTCCTCATCTATAAGTGTTGTGGACCAGACCAGATCCCTGCAAAATATTTTAAGAAGGTCGCTTAGACCCAAACCTTTCCTTATTTTAAAAATAGATGTGAAGTTTGCGTTCCAGATATGTTGTGACTGGTCAAACCACTCGACTTTAAGCAAAATATAGTCTATTCAAATGCTTTAGTTAAAATGCACTTAAAGAAAAGAACATTTTGAAATAGCTTTTCTGTTTGAACACTTACACAAACAATAGATACCGTATCTTCTTGGTATGCACTGCTTGGCACAAAGATATATTCAAATACAGATCCTTACATGCAGTTTTCCAATCGAAGAGATATCAACATCAACAGAGATCTCAGAGAGAAAAGCAGCTGGGGATCATGTATTGAAACTTCCAACCCTTTCCGGGATCCCCAACAGCTTCTGAATGCTGCAGCTAAAAGCAAACCGAGAAAACCTGGTCTGGGAGAGCTGGCCGCTGCACTTCCATTGTTACCAATGTTTTCATAAAACCTAAAGGCTTTCTCAATTATTTACTTAAACTGTTTTCAGACAGCAGTTCTGCACCTCTGCCTTTATAACCTCTCTTCAAAAAAAATCCCAATAGAAAATAACCTTTTTATAGTGATAGTATACTCACAACTCCAACTTTAATAAAATGATCCATCAATATACAAAAAGGGATTCATTTTAGACCTCCTAACCTTCCTCTATGAGTAGACTGGCGGGAATGGCGGGATTACCTTACACCGAAAGACTGAAGTTACTGGGCTTGTATACCCTTGAGTTTAGAAGACTGAGAGGGGATATGATTGAGACATATAAGATTATGAACGGATTGGACACTCTGGCAGCAGGAAACATGTTTCCGCTGATGGGTGAGTGCCGAATCAGAGGACACAGCTTAAAAATACGGGGTAGACCATTTTGGACAGAGATGAGGAGAAACTTCTTCACCCAGACAGTGGTGGCTGTGTGGAATGCTCTGCCCCAGTGGGCAGTGGAGGCCTAGTCTCTGGATTAATTTAAGAAAGAGTTGGATAGAGCTCTCAAAGATAGTGGAATCAAGGGTTATGGAGATAAGGCAGGAAGAGGATACTGATTAGGAATGATCATATTGAATGGTGGTGCAGGCTCGAAGGGCAGAATGGCCTTCTCCTGCACCTATTGACTATTGTCTATTGACTGCCATACACATATGTTACATTGACTCTGAGCATACAAATGTTCACAACGACATTCGATTTCAGTCATTTTACTCCTGCCACAGAATGCCTCTGTTTTTCTTCACTCAAGTTTCCACAACGTGTCAAAACTTAGGTTTTCTAACCCTGTCACATGTATAATTTCATATTTAATGGCGGAAATAATAAGCTCAGTCGACACAGACTGGTATTTCTCTCCCAAAACTTCTCCAAAATCTTTATGGGGTCACGATCAGTGAAAACGATTTGTCTCAGATACGTTATTTGTAATTTAAATGCTGAAATGTTGTAACGCCAACACCAAGCTCAAGGCCTCCTTCCCCATTGGGGAATCAATCTGTTGGTGTTTCCACTGGACACTCCAACCACACGTTACATAATGGAGCACTTCTCATCTCTCCAATAGTCCTTCTGAATGAAGTAGCTCCTCATGTCTCAGCAGAAAAGAATTACATGCTTCTGTACCTCTTAATGCTCTAACCCCTTTACCTGCTACTCCTGGCCTATGCCAATAAACCTTACTCTCACAGGGATATGTTTTAAGAAGATCTCACACAATCTTCTCAATCTCTCACAGAAACCAAACTTTGCTTTCTGAACTCAATCATCATCATCAGCCATTTCAGCTTCTAACTTTCCCATTGTTACTCTCTGCTCTTCCACACGAGTTCTCATGACTGCAGGAAGTAAATTGTTGAACTTCTCCAAAATAAGAATCTCTCTCAGGGTCATAGGTTTGCTATGTTTTAATACCCTTCCCCACCTTTCAAAATTTGTTTGATCCTTTCAAACACAAAGTGCGTTTAACCAGGCATGCTATTTTAGATTCCTGAAACACTGTCTGTCAGCTTCTTGCACAAGCTCATATGCACTTCAAATGGCTTTCTTTACCTCCTCATACTCAGCAGATACCTCCTCTGATAGGGATGCAAATGCCTATCAGCTTTGTTTGAATCAACTAAATCCACATGTTCTCTGGAAACTGCATTTGTTTAGCCACTTTCTGAAATGATATTAAAAAGGCTCCCTCCATCATTCTCATCAAATTTAGATAATACCTGGATGTATTTAAACAGATCCCCATCAGACCTTTGGCGATATAGGGTTGCTCATCCTCACTATCCTCCTTATCCAGCCGACTGTCTGCCTTCATCTCCACCTTCTATGTCAACTTTCCTCTCCAATTACTAAATTTTGAAGTTGAAACTCTCTGCTTTTCTTCTCTCTTTTTCTCTCTTCCGTCTTCATTTCCTTTTGTTTTATTTCTACTTTTCATCGTAATTCAAACTGTTTCAATTCCTTTTCATGTTCAAGGTGCCTCATTTGAAATTGAATTCTCGCCATTTCCAAAGATTCCGATGGCGGTTCCACCAAATGTAATTGCCGAGCTATAGCTGTAATTACCTCTCATTTTCGCACAGACAAACACAACCCCAACTCTATAGGGGTTTACTATAGGCCCCCCAATAGCAGCAGAGATGTGGAGAAACAGATTGGGAAACAGATTTTGGAAAGGTGCAGAAGTCACAGGGACGTAGTCATGGGCGACTTCAACTTCCCAAATATTGATTGGAAGCTCTTTAGATCAAGTAGATTGGATGGGGCGGTGTTTGTGCAGTGTGTCCAGGAAGCTTTTCTAACGCAGTATGTAGATTGTCCAACCAGAGGGGAGGCCATATTGGATTTGGTACTCGGTAATGAACCGGGACAAGTGGTGGGCTTGTTAGTGGGTGAACATTTTGGTGATGGTGACCACAATTCTGTGACTTTCACCTTGGTTATGGAGAGAGATAGGTGCACACAACAAGATAGATTTTACAATTGGGGGAAGGGAAATTACGATGCTGTAAGACAGGATTTGAGGAGCACACGTTGGGAGCATAGGCTGTCAGGGAAGGATGTGGTGGAAATGTGGAACTTTTTCAAGGAGCAGATACGACGTGTCCTTGATATGTATGTACCTATCAGGCAGGAAAGAAATGGTCGTGTGAGGGAGCCTTGGTTGACGAGGGAGGTTGAATGTCTAGTAAAGAGGAAGAAGGAGGCTTACATAAGGTTGAGGAAACAGGGTTCAGACAGAGCAGTGGAGGGATACAGGATAGCCAGAAGGGACCTGAAGAAAGGGATTAGGAGAGCTAAGAGAAGGCATGAAAAATCCTAGGCGGATAGGTTCAAGGATAAC
The DNA here is from genome assembly GCF_047496795.1 of Chiloscyllium punctatum. Taxonomy (NCBI): domain Eukaryota; kingdom Metazoa; phylum Chordata; class Chondrichthyes; order Orectolobiformes; family Hemiscylliidae; genus Chiloscyllium; species Chiloscyllium punctatum. The sequence continues at coordinate 53,227,568 of NC_092785.1, forward strand.
CCCAAGGCATTCTATGCGTATGTGAGAAACCTGAGAATGACGAGAACGAGGGTAGGTCCGATCAAGGACAGTAGTGGGAGACTGTGTATTGAGTCGGAAGAGATAGGAGAGGTCTTGAACAAGTACTTCTCTTCAGTATTTACGAACGAGAGGGACCGTATTGTTGAAGAGGAGAGTGTGAAACGGACTGGTAAGCTAGAAGAGATACTTGTTAGGAAGGAAGATGTGTTGGACATTTTGAACAACTTGAGGATAGACAAGTCCTCCGGGCCTGACGGGATATATCCTAGGATTATGTGGGAAGCAAGAGAGGAAATTGCAGTACCGTTGGCAATGATCTTCTCGTCTTCACTGGCAACGGGGTTGGTACCAGGGGACTGGAGAGTAGCGAATGTTGTGCCCCTGTTCACAAAAGGGAATAGGGATAACCCCGGGAATTACAGGCCAGTTAGTCTTACTTCTGTGGAAGGCAAAGTAATGGAAAGGGTACTGAGGGATAGGATTTATGAGTATCTGGAAAGACACTGCTTGATTAGGGGCAGCCAGCACGGATTTGTGAAGGGTCGGTCTTGCCTTACAAGTCTTATTGAATTCTTCGAGGAGGTGACCAAGCATGTGGATGAGGGTAGAGCAGTGGATGTAGTGTACATGAATTTTAGTAAGGCATTTGATAAGGTTCCCCATGGTAGGCTTATGCGGAAAGTCAGGAGGCATGGGATAGAGGGAAATTTGGCCAATTGGATAGAAAACTGGCTAACCGGTCGAAGTCAGAGAGTGGTGGTAGATGGTAAATATTCAGCCTGGAGCCCGGTTACAAGTGGAGTTCCGCAGGGATCAGTTCTGGGTCCTCTGCTGTTTGTAATTTTTATTAATGACTTAGATGAGGGAGACGAAGGGTGGGTCAGTAAATTTGCAGATGATACGAAGATAAGTGGAGTTGTGGACAGTGAGGAGGGCATTTGTCGTTTGCAAAGGGACTTAGATATGTTGCAGAGCTGGGCTGAGGAGTGGCAGATGGAGTTCAACCCTGCCAAGTGTGAGGTTGTCCATTTTGGAAGAACAAATAAGAATGCGAAATACAGGGTTAATGGTAGGGTTCTTGGTCAGGTGGAGGAACAGAGGGATCTTGGGGTCTATGTACATAGATCTTTGAAAGTTGTCACTCAGGTGGATAGAGTTTGTAAGAAGGCCTATGGAGTATTATCGTTTATTAGCAGAGGGATTGAATTCAAGAGTCGTGAAGTGATGTTGCAGCTGTACAGGACTTTGGTTAGGCCACAGTTGGAGTACTGTGTGCAGTTCTGGTCGCCTCACTTTAGGAAAGATGTGGAAGATTTGGAGAGGGTGCAGAGGAGATTTACCAGGATGTTGCCTGGAATGGAGAATAGGTCGCATGAGAATAGGTTGAGAGTTCTCGGCCTTTTCTCGTTTGAACGGCGAAGGATGAGGGGTGACTTGATAGAGGTTTATAAGATGATCAGAGGAATAGATATAGACAGTCAGAAACTTTTTCCCCGGGTACAACAGAGTGTTACAAGGGGACATAAATTTAAGGTGAAGGGTGGAAGGTATAGGGGAGATGTCAGGGGTGGGGTCTTTACCCAGAGAGTGGTGGGCGCATGGAATGCGCTGCCCGTGTGAGTGGTAGAGTCAGAATCATTGGCGACCTTTAAGCGGCATTTGGATAGGTACATGGATGGGTGCTTAATCTAGGTTAGAAGTTCAGCACAACATGGTGGGCCGAAGGGCCTGTTTTGTGCTGTATTGTTCTATGTTCTATGTTCTATGTTCTAACTCCAGCTTGTGTGTCAATTCCTACAGCTTCCCTTCATTACCTTTTGTAAAACTTTACTTCTTCCACACCCAGAGACCTCTTAGTGACTGAAATTGTCTTTAAACTCAATACACTGTTTAAACCAACCAAATTCTACATCCAGAACCAAAGACACTAACAAGTACCATACTGGACCTTTGAACCCAATAGCCTCCCAGTGCATACTCTCCAGTGTCTGCATGAGCTTATTCTGGATTCTCTAGTTTCCTCCCACAATTCAAAAGTGTGCATGTCAGTTGAATTGGCCATGCTAAATTGTTTGTAGTTTTCAGGGATGTGTGGGTTAGGTGCCTTAGTCGGGGTAAATGTGTAATAATAGGGTAAAGGAATGGGTCTGGGTAGGTTACTCCTCGGAGGGTCGGTGTGGACTTGTTGGGTCGAATGGCCTGTTTACACACTGTAGGGATTGGAATTCTAAACCCAATTTAGTATTATCGATTTAGAACCAGACAAGAGTCCCCAGTTTGCAATAGACCAACCAGACTGACTCAAACTAGTTTAAGGAGGTAATTTGGATGCGAACCTTTTCTTATTTTAACGGTAGATGTGAAGTGGGTGTTCCAGATGTGATGGTACTCGTCAAACCACTCACCATAAAGCAAAACACAATGTATTTAAACACTCTAATCAAAGTCCATACACTATGAAGAGGAATTTAGACTAAATTAACTATTGGAAACATTAACAGAATAATGGATACAGTACCTTCTACAAATGAACTGTTCCAATATACTACAATCACCTAAACACACCCCTTGGCAAAAAGGAACATTCAAACATTCATTCTTGCATACAGTTCTCCAATCCAGGAGGAAAGAGCATCAAGTGAGCTTCCAGAGAGAATAGCAGCTCGGGATAATTTACTAAAACTTACACCCGTTCTGGGACCCCAAGCACCTGGTGATTGTTATTGCTACAATGAAAAGAAACCTAGAAAGCCTAGTCTATGCGAGCTGGCCATTGTTACTACTATTTATTAAAAACCCTAAAATCCCCGTAAGTTATTTACTTGAGCCGTTTTCAGTAGGAAGTTTGGCCTTTAAGACCTCTTACGAAAAATGACGAGAAAATAACCTTTTATTTAAAAAGTGACAGCATTGTCAGGCAATTTAGATGCCTGGTCCTTTACTCAGTGGTCTTCCTCGTGTTACTGATCACAAGGTCACCTGAAAGGGACAGCCACAGGTACACACCAAGGTACAAGGATGTGTCTCATAACTTCTGAAACACACCTGCCCATGAACCATCACATGGGACACACCAGGAAGTGAACAACAGCCTGACACACGCCATTTCATTATTTCTGAGCTACACAATGCCAGCACTCGATACACTAGGGAGACAAAACCCAAGGCCCGGGAAAGATACAGAGGGACAGAGAGATTCACATTAAAGACAGAAACAGGCAGTTAATTAACTGAAAAGATGTTGTGTAAATATGGGGAAAAAGACAGGGCAGTGGGACTAACTGCAGACGTGAGATCTTCGTGCGGAAAATTACAAGAATGAGAACATTAAATACAGGCATTGTCAGATCAGCTGAATGGCTTGTTACATCAAATTCTGAATCTGCTTCACAGAACACCACAAACAAACATAAACTGGGACAAGATGACAGCCCAGCATGGAGAGCTGTGCACACCATGCTAGTGTGTTGCTCAGTGAACTGCACTATCTGGAGAGTATTGAAAACTTTACTAACATATACTAACTATACTCGCATCAGATTACTGCCTATAATTGGAAGGTTTGCTCTCTCTCTGTGTTCATCAGAGACTGAGAGAGTGTGCGCGATAGGCGTGGTTGAATGCGAAACTCATTGTTTGAGAAGGAACGCACATGGAGAAAACAATTTTAAATAAGAACAGCTGGCAGGCTTTTTGTTTATCAATAGAGAGAACGAGGGAAGTTTCATGGACAGATGAGATAAAGTGTTTGAGAATGTTAAAATAAAGGCATTGCCAGACACAACAGCAATATACATCCGTGTGCACATGAATGACAGATGGATGGGAGTTTGGTGTGAGTTCGAATCAGATTTGCTTCGGCAGGTTTGAAGCCGGGAGCGTCAGCAGCAGATTATTGGCTTCATTAAGCCTGTACTTCATAGCTCAAGGTTCAAACAGCAGATGCAATAAACCAGTTAGATATATTCTGGAGTAGTGAGTATTTCAAGTTAGAAATGTCAGGGAATGGTGTCAAGAATCAGCTCATTGTCAAAGGGATCTCCCACAGTTGTGACTTGTCTGCTTCAACTGCAGATATTGGCCAGGGATGGGATGGAAACAGTGGAAGGAAGTGGAGTTTGTAACCAGAACAGTAGACAGTGACCTCCATGCTCTTAACAGCAAAGGCAATGATACGATGCATTATGATTCTCCCCTGAAACTGAATAGTTCAACATAGAGATCCGTGAGTAACACTGCCAGAGCAGAGAGCGAGACAGGAATTGAACACCTTCATTGATGCAGTTAGCAGTGGTCTGTAGAGTGAATATCTAGATTGAGAGATTGGATTGGATTGGAACAATAATAGTGGCAGGAAGTGTAGACGATATGAAATAACTATAATACAGTCATAACTGGTTTATAAAAAAACAAATCTGGATAGTGACACTCACCAGGAACACCAACGATAGCCAGGAAGGGATAATAAAAGTATTGAATAATGAGAAGAGCGAAATAGATCCGCAATGATAATGACATCCAATCAAATGCAGAAAGATACCAAATATAATCGGATAAGCTCCTGTCTATTATTGGAATATTCCTGACTAATGTTCTCAGATTCTGATCCATTGTTGGAATATTTCAGTCTAATGTCCTTAAATTCTGATCCATTGTTGGAACATTCCAGTCTCATGTTCTCAGATTCTGATTTCCCCTCCCCTCTCTCTGGATCTGCTGATCCCTGTCAGTGCTGTCGTTGATGCTCCGCTCATGTTATGAGATGACACATTGAACGGAGCCCATTTATCATTAAAAGATGGAAACCCTCCACTGGGATAATTACAATCCATGGAGATTGGCATTAATCGCAGTCACTAAACAAATAGACTCAGTTAACCAGTTCAATACATCACTTTGCATATACTGGATGCAATGGATGAGGGTTGCTGAGGGATGGACCATAAATCTTTCAATATTTTATATCTTTTTTTCCTTGTATCTGAGCGTATTAACAGAACACTGTATATTCCATTCTGTTTATGAAAGGAGGCAGTTATAAAATAACATATCGGCTGCATAATAAAGGTGGGGGGGGGGGGGTGTGGTGGGCAAGATTCTAGATACCTGAACACAAAGTATGGTGCTTATTGACCAGTGTGAGGCTACTCCTGGTTTTAATGCCCTGTTTTCAAATCCTTTCATAACCTTGAGATAGAGCATTGGGACTGCTGCTCAGGAACAGGCCGAAGAAATTCTCTTCCAATGGGCCTATTACAGAGGAGAAGAGAAGACCATTCAGCCCATATTAGCCTGTTGCTACTTGAAAAGGTGGAAAGCTGGAATATTGGCACATTTTGTCAACAGAATCATTCAGAACAAAGAGATGTGTTGCTGCAGCTGCATAAAGTGTAACTGAGAGGGCACCTGCAGTACATTGTGTTGTCTGTGTTTCTGTATCTGAGAAAGGATGGACCTCCACCAGATACAGTTTAACGGCTGCTCGTAATCCACGGGTTGTTGTGTCTTGGATCTGTTACACAGGGACAGGAGGAGGCCGTGCAGCCTCTCGAGTGTGTTTAGAAGAACTGGAGGAGTCCATTAAGCCTCTTGAGTCTCTTACAGAGGGACAGGAGGAGCCTGGTCAGACTTTCGAGCCCGTTATAGAGGGGCAGGAAGTGTTGATTTAACTTTCAAGTCTGTTATACATAAATATTAGTTTTAAATTAGTTGTGGAATAGGAAATACCTGATGTCAACATTTAAGTTCAAACTTTGAACAAGGCCAATTTTGAAAGTGTTAGGTGAGCCCTCTGAAAGACTGATTGGGGTACCCTATTCACAGCTAAAGGGGTGGTTGGTAAATGCAAGTCCATCAAAACGTGATTTCAGAGAGTCCAGAGCCAACGTGTTCCTATTAGTGAGAGGGGCAAGGCTGGTGAGTGCAGGGAATGCTGGATGGTTAAATATATTGATGTTATGGTCAAGGTAAGGAAGGAGGCATATGTCAGGTAAACAGAGCTGAGATCAAGTGAATCCCGAGAGGTGTATAAGGGCAATAAGTGTATAGTCAATGGGGAATTCGGGCCAGAAAAATGTGGACATGAGATAGCTTTAGAAATAGTGTTAAAGAGGCATTGAAGAAATTCTACAAATCCTGTAATGGTAAAAGATTAACTAGGGGGAGAACTGGGCCCCTTAAAGATCAGTAAGACTACCTATGTGTGGAACCACCCGAGATTGGAGGGATATGAAACAAAACCTTCTCCTCGGTATTTAATGAGGAGGAGATTACAAGAGCGAGAGAATGAATAAATATACAGTGAAACATTGAAAGGTGTCTATACTACAAGGAGGTGTTTGACATTTTAAAACACATAAAGGTGAACTAATCCCTGGGACCTGATCATTTGTATCCCAAATGTTTGTGAGAAGCTAGGAAAGAAATTGGTCAGCATTTTGCTGATATATTTGTATCATTGATTTCCACAGGTGAGGTGTCAAAAGACTGGAGGGCAGCTAACATTGTGTCATTATTTTAAAAGTAAGGAAAAAGAACAGGTAACCATAGATCGCTGAGCCTGACGTCAATGGTGACTAAATTGTTGGAGGGGATTTTGTGGGAAAGGATGTAAATGCATTTGGAAAGACAAGGACTGAAGAGGGCTTTGTACATTGGAGATCACGTCTCACTGACTCGGTGTAATCTTTTGAGGAAGTGATGAAGATGATTGATGAAGACAGGCCAGTGGATGTTGTCTTTATGGAACTCAGTAAGATTCCCAAAATGTTCTACATGGTAGACTGGTTAGCAAGGTTAGACTTCCTCGGATCCAGGGAGACCTCGCCATTTAGATCCGAAATTTTCTTGAATATTGGAGACAGGGCGTGACAGTGGATATTTGTTCATTAAACTTGGAGACCTGTGACCAGTGGCTTTCCGCAAAGATCAATAGTGGGTCCACTGCCTTTTGTCACTGATACAAATCATTTACATTTGAGTATATGAAGTATGGTCAGTAAGGTTGTAGATAATTCCAAACTTGGTGGTGTAGTCGACAGTGAAGAATGATCTCTCAGACGATAATGGGACCTTTTTTAGGTGAACCGAGGAGTGGCAGATAGAGTATATTTTAGTTACATATGAGGTGTTGCATTTTGGCAAGACAAATCATGGTAAGACTTACAGGTAGTGCCCTGTCGAAAGCTGCTAGTGAAGGAGAACTCCATTGAAATGATCGAATCCCTACAGTGAGGAAACAGGCTTTTCGGACCATCGAGACCACACCGAACCTCTAAACAGTATCCCACTGGACAAACACCTGCCCTATCCCTCTGAGCCTGCATTTTCCATGGCTAATCCACCTACCCTACACAACCCTGGGTATGGTGCGCAATTTAGCATGGCCAATCTACACTTACCTGTATATCTTTATACAGTTGGAGTAAAACATAGCACCCGCAGGAAACTCACTCAGATATGGGGAGAATGTACAAACCCCACACAGCGAGTCATTCAATGATGGAATTAAACCCAGGTCACTGCCCTGTGAGGCAGCAACGCTAGCCTCGTGGTGCAGGTTCTCCGTTCCTTGAAAGTGCCGTCACAGGTAGACAGCGCAGTGATGAAGGCATTTGGTGATATTTCCTTTATTGGTGCGTGCTTTGAGTCGAAGCATTTGCATGACATGTTAAATCTGTCCAGGACATTGGTTTGGCCACTTTTGTAATATTGCCTTTAATTCTGTTCTCTCTACTGTCGGAAAGATGTTGTCAAACTTGAAAGGGTGCAGAAGAGATTTAAATGAATGTTGCAGGTGTTGGAGGGTTAGAGTTTCATGGAGAGTTTTAATAGGCTGGGGCTATTTTCAAGTGTTGAGGCTGGGGGTGGGGGTGGGGGATCCTTAACGGGGTTAAAAAATCATGAGGGGCATAGATAAGGTAAACAGTCAATGTCTTCCCAGGATAGACAAGTCCAAACTTAGAAGACAAAAGTTTAAGGTGAGAGGAGAATGATTTAAGCAGGGACATGAGGGACAACATTTTCACACAGAGACCGCTGTGTGTATGGATTGAACAGACAAAAGAGGTGGTGGAGGCAGGTACAGTTACACCATTTAAAAGGCATTTGGATGGATACATGCATGGGAAGGGTTTAAAGGGAGATGGGCCAATTGCTGGCAAGGGGGACGAGATTAATTTAGGATATTTGGCGGTATGGATGACCAGACGGAAGGATCTTTTTCCGTACTGTACATCTCTGAGAGTCTATTGACTCTTCAGTGTATAACACGGGAACAGGAGGAGGTTATTTAGCTTCTGAATTCTGTCAGTCCGCTGGTTTGCTCAATTACAGAGAGTCAAATACAAAAATACATCATTCAGAATTTGATGGTGTTTTACAGAAACAGGAGAAAGGCTTTTAGTCAAGAAAAAGCTGTACAGAATGTGAAGAGGCCATTCAGTCCCTCACCTCCATTCCACAGGAGCAGCAGGTGAGCACAGAGCTATTGGAGCCTGTTACTCAGGAGCAGGAGGAGGACATCTATTTTCACAAACTTGGGATCATGCGTGAATCATTCAATTGCTTGAAACTGGGACACAGGGACAGGAGGCAGTCACTCAACTGTTCGAGACTGGGGCACAGGAACAGGAGCCAGTTATTCAACTGCTCAAAACTGGGGCACAGGGATATCTGCAGGCTAGTGAGGATCCTGTTACGCAGGGACAGGAGGAAGTGACTCACTCCCCACCAGTATGGGACACTGGGAGAGAAGGGGAGTTTGCTTGGAACAAAGAGAAATATATGATAAGTTGCATCAGTGGTCCATTCAATCCTGCCCCACCATTCACTAAGACCACGGCTGATCTGATGGCGATTCCCTCATTCCATTTTACAGAGATGCCCCTCTCTGCAGCCTCTGCTCCATTTGTTGGTCATGTTGCAGACTCAGATGCTGTAACAACAGTTACCATGACTCATCCAGAGGGTCCGGTCTAATCGGATGAGTCAGGATTTGAAGGGTCCAATCACAAGAATTAAAACAAAAATAAACGCATAGCCGGGTGTTTAGTTCTCTGACATAACCATTACATGTTCAGGATGGAGCACTGTGTAGATCCGGCTAGTGTACTGCTGAATGCAACCCAGCTATGTGCAGAGTGAAACTCTGTGCAGCCCACACCAATGCTGGATCTATAATCCTGGGCTAAATGTCCAGCGTGGGGGGCTGTGCAGTCCGCACTGGTTCATTCGTATATAAACTCAGGCTGTTGCATTGTTCGGTAACACTGTGTTAGATCGCAGCTCAGTGTGGGGAAACTGGCAACCAATGTTGGAACTGACAGGATGTGCAGCTCCCATCCATTTACAGCTCCATATCTCCACTGTGCCTTGACAAGGGATGCTGCGAATGTGAAAGTCACTGCGAGGAAGAGATGTGAATGGAAACAATTTAAATACCAATAGTTCTGATTAAGGCGTGTATCACTCTAGTATTTAAAGATGAAATAACTGAGATAATACCCAATGCGATTTTGTAAATGATGCAAACAATAAGAGGGGTTGGTGACGTTATAGTGGTTGCACTATAAGCCTTCAAATAATCAATGGGAATTAGAGGAACAAATATGCAGGAAGACTGGCGTGACTTGCAGGAGCAATAGGGTTGTCATAATAGGTGATTTTAATTATCCTAACATAGACTGGGACTTCCAGAGGGTTAAGAACTTCGGTGGAACGTAATTTGTTAAGTGTGTTCAGGAAAGCTTCCACAAGCAGCATGTACAGGGTCCACCTCGGGAAGGGACAAACTCGACCTACTGTTGGGAAACAGGGCAGGATAGGTGACGGAGGTAAAGTGGGGGAGCATTTTGGGAAAAGTGACCAGAGATGTATTAATGTTAAAATAGGTATGGTAGGGAAAAAAAATGGCCCACAGATTCAAGTTCTAAATTGGGGCAAGGCGAATTTTGTTGACATTAGACAGGGGATTTCATGGCTTGATTGGAGTAGTGTGTTTCCAGACAAAAGGATCCCGGGAAAGTGGGAGGGCTTCAAAAGTGAGGTAGCTCGAGTTCAAGGTCTGCATGTTCCTGTGAGGGTGAAGGGAAAGTGAGGCTGGAAGAGAGAACCCTGGATAACAAGAGATATTGCGGCTCTGAGCAGAAAGAAAGGAGGCATCGCTCAGGTACAGGCAGCTGGTTCCAAGGGAATCCCTGGAGGTACACATGGGTTAAAGGAGTTTACTGAAGAAGGAAATCAGCAGGGCTAAAATGGGGTATGAGATAGCCTTGGCTGAGCAGATGAAGATGAATCCAGATTCAGTATAGTAAATAAAAAGAACAACTAGAGAGAGATAGGACGCCTTAAAATCCAAAATGGGCATGCATGTGTAAAACCTCAAGAGATGGGTGAGGTCCTCAATTTCCCCTCTGTGGTTATCATGAAGAAAGATATGAAGACCTGTGACCTTTGGGAGGTTAGTTGCGATATCTTGGCACAGTCAATATCACAGTAGAGGTGTTGTTGGAAATATTAGAATGCATAAAGTCAGATAAATCTCTTGGTCCTGACCAGATATATCTAAGAGCACTGCACAAGGCGAGAAAAGGTAGTTCAGGGGCAAGGTCCCGGAAGACTGGGCAGTAGCAAATGTAGTGCCCTTATTCAGAAGGGCTGCAAAGAAAGGCCTGGGAAATATAGACCAGTAAGCTTCACATCTGTATTCGGTAAACCGCTTGAGAAGGTTCGGAGATATAAGATATGGATGCATTTGGGAAGACAGAGTTTGACTTGGAGCAGTCAGCATAGCTTTGTGCGTGGCAGATCATGCCTGACAAAGTTTGATAGAGATTTTTGAGGAAGTGACCTGGAAGGTTGATGAGGAAAGATGGTGGACATCGTCTATATGGATTTCAGTAAGGTCTTTGATAAGGTTCCACATGGTAGGCCGCTCTAGAAGGTTAGATCGCATGGACTCCAATGTAAACTGGCAAATTGGCGACACAATTGGCTTAATGTTCTGAAACAAATGGCTTTGGTGGAGGTATGCTTGTCAGACTGGAGGCCTGTAACTAGTGGAGTGCCTTAGTGGTCGGTCCTGGGCCCATTGCTGTTTGTTATCTATATCAATGATTTGGACCAGAGTGCACAACGCAACGTTAGTAGGTTTGCAGATGACACTAAATTAGGAGACATCACTTACAGTGAGGAACGTTATCAGAAATTGCAGCAGTACCTTGATCAGCTGGGGAAGTGGGCTGAGAAATAGCAAATGGAGTTTAAATTAGATAAGTGTGACGTCTTGCATTTTGGAAAGTCAAATCCAGGTAGGAGTTTAATGACGAATGATAGTGCCTTAAGACGTGTAGTGGAACAAAAGGTCGTTGGAGATCAGGTGCACGGTTGTCTGAAATTTGAGTCACAGATACACAGGACAGTGAAGAAGGCTGTTGGCACATTGGCCTTCATCAACGCATTGAGTATAGAAGTTGGGACGTTATGCTGCAATTGTACAGGATGTTGGTAAGGCTGCAGTTGGAGTATTGTGTTCAGTTTTGTTCATCTTGCTCTAGAATGGATATTATTGAACTAGAAAGTATGCAGAACAAATTTCCAGTGATGTTTCCTGGGCTATAAGCTCTAAGTTATAGGCAGAGGTTGGACAGGTTAGAACTTATTTCTTTACAGCTAAGGAAACTGAGGGGGTTCTTATAGAAGTGTAGCCCTTATAAAATCATGAGAGGCGTGCATGGAGTGAATACTTCAACCTTCTTTCTCAAGTTTGGTGAATCGTTGACTAGAGGACATCCATTAATGTTTGGAAAGGATAAAAAATATAAAAAGGAAACTGAGGGGCAACTTTTTTACATAGAGTGTGGTACACATATGGACTGAGCTGTCAGTGGAAGTGATTGAGGTGGGTACAATAACAACATTGAAAAGGCAATTGGACAAATACACAGATAGGAAAGGATTAGAGGGATACAGAACAAGGGCAGGGAAATGGGGTGAGTCTGGATGTACATTTTGGTTGCCATGGACCAGCTAGGCCAAATGACTAGTCATACTGGCAGTCTCGTGCAATATGACTGTAAATGAGTGTGTTTTGGGGTGGAGATAGGATGTGGGGGGGAGACTGAGATAAAATATCATGGAAGGATATGTTCACAGGTTTCAGGATGAAGACATTTCGATAGTATCATGCAACACGGGTCAGTATTTCGAAGAATTATGAGTGAAAGGGATATTGCTGTGAGTTCAGGCGATGGAGAGTTTTGGATGAGCATTTGTTCTGCAGCTTTGTAACTGGGAGTGAGGACAGCAGAGTCTTCGCCTCACTGGGCTGAATCTAACAAAAAACTGTCTCAGTGACATTTTAATTAGGTGTGACAGAGGGGTTGTCTGCACGAGGCCGAGCTAGTTTCATGGTGCTATCTTACCAAACTCATCTCATTAACTAGCCACCCCACTCCATAGTGACCCTCTCATACAATGCCAGCCCGATTCTGACACCCATCATGACTGGAGGTACTCACAATCGCCTGGATGCCCCTGGATATTCTGTGATCACTGACACTGGTGCCATCTTGAAAAGGCCGATGGGCACACGGTTGCGCTTTCTCACTTTGGAGCTGCCCTGCACATTTTCCCCAAACATGGCAGCGAAGGGGAAATTACACCACGGTTTGTCGACAGCAACATGGAGATCCTGGTGGATGGGCAAGTACAAAAGGGGACCATTCTCTTCCCAGAGGGGGCCACACTACCAGACCCACCGAGCATGGTCTGCTCTCTCCACCTACCTCAGTGCAGTATCTACGGTCTGAAGAAATGTCCAGCAATACAGGAAAAGCATCAATAACCTTCCCCACTCTGGAGGGTTAAGGGTCACCGTGTTCTCTCTGCTCCCTCACACTCACTGTATATCTGTTCTAGCACCGACCCCCGAACAAGGCTCATGCTCCACCAATCTCACTACTGCATACAGCACCTTCCCTCTCTTTCTCTCTTGCCTTTCTAATGCCACCCACATAGTTATAGAATAGTCCTGGGAATGCCAATTATGGAATTTTCCAGGTATTGTTCCAACTTATTCCCAGTTTCAGGAAAACGGCTGTGCCCCAGTGTGTAACATGTAAGAGGATGGAGTAGAGATGTACGTTTCTCAAATCACACACAATTAAAATCCATCATGAGGCCATTCAGTATTTCAAACATGCTCCAACATTCAATACGTTTGGGGGTGATCTGATGGTTTTCTCAGCTCCATGTTACAGGAACTTTTAGTCATTCAACCCCCAGGTTCCTGTTACTGAGCATTCGATTCTCAGACACTTCATACCCCGGGTTTCTTCTAGCATGTGTTCAGAAGGCATTTCCCATGGGGACGGACTCTGCTTACAATATATTTCATCTGATTTATAAATTCATACAACAGTCAGCATGCTTTCCACAGACCAATCAAAAACATGCACTTATTTTATGCTTATCGATATCCAATCACAATTAGTCATTCTGGTTATTTCACTGGTCTCACCTTATTGTATTCAGCCAAAGACAGCTTCCAAACACTTGCCTCATTATAAAATATGATCTCTAGCAGAGAACGTTTTTGTCTGAAATACACCTTTTCCCTTGTCATTAAAATTTCTCTTGCCCTTTGTCTGTGACTGATTCTGTGTGTAACAGTTACACAGTCTCCCGCTCAGTTGGCTGGATGGTTGGTTTGTGATGCAGAGGGAGGCCACCAGCGCAGGTTCAATTCCCCACACCGACAGAGGTTACCATGAAGTGGATGCTCTCTCAACCTCACCCCATCACCCGTCTTGGGACCTTCATTGTAAAGCATGAGTGATCTCTCTGAAAAAGAGTTATTTGGAACTCTAATCTATCAATGTTTGCATTTGAATTTTTTAACATTTATTTTATTGAGAAATATATTTTATTATTTATATTAAACCAATAACAAAACAACTCAAATAACTGAACAAAATTACACCCATGTGCATGTATATACAAAATAAGTTAAAGTCTCTAAACGGACAGAAGAAAAACAAAAATAAACAATAAATAATCAATAAATAATATGGCTCAGCATAACAAAGTGATAGCTATCGTTCTTCGAGAGCATGAACTGATACACATTCATACATTCACAATTTTTAATATGTGGTTCATTAGACAATATCGTCATGGCTATACAAAAGCCCTGTTTAGATTGTCAGATCAGCCTGTATCGCGGTAATCCAAAAAGGGTTGCCATATCTTATATAAATCTCTGCTTTTCGGTGCACTATATTTGTGAGAATGTCCAAAGGGATATTCCCCATGACGAGCTTATGATGACACAACAGACCCGGAGGTTTTTCAGACATCCAACACAACAGAATATTTTTACTAGCACAGGAAGTATGTGGCAGATACTAAAGGAGTATTGTGCATCAGTATTTACTGTGGAAAAGGATATGGAAGATATAAAATGTAGAGAAATAGATGGTGACACCTTTAAAATGTCGATATTACAGAGGAGGAAGTGCTGGTTGTCTTGAAACGGGTAAAGGTGGAAAAATCCCCAGGACCTGATCAGGTGTACCCTAGAACTCTGTGGGAAGCTAGAGAACTGATTGCTGGGCCTCTTGCTGAGATATTTATAGTATGGATAGTCACAGGTGTGGTGCTGGAAGACTGGAGGTTGACTAACGTAGTGCCATTGTATGAGAAGGATGTTAAGGACAAGCCAGGGAACTATAGACCAGTGAGCCTGACGTTGGTGGTGGGCAGGTTGTTGGAGGGAATCCTGAGGGACAGGATGTGCATGTATTTGGAAAGGCAAGGACTGATTAAGGATAGTCAACATGGCTTTGTGCGTGAGAAATCATGTCTCATAAACTTGATTGAGTTTTTTAAGCAAGTAACAAAGTGGATTGAAGAGGGTAGAGGGGTAGATGTGATCTATACGGATTTCAGCAAGGGTTTTGATGAGGTTCCCCATGGGAGACTGAATGGCATGGTTAGATCTCATGGAATACAGGGAGAACTAGCCATTTGGATACAGAACTGACTCAAAGGTAGAAGAAGAGGGTGGTGGGGGAGGGTTGTTTTTCAGACTGGAGGCCTGTGACAAGTGCAGCGCCACAAGGATCCGTGTTGGATTCAGTACTTTTTGTCATTGACATAAATGATTCAGATGCGAGCATAAGAGGTACAATTAGTAAGTTTGCAGATGACTCCAAAATTGGAGGTGTGGTGGAGAGCGAAGAGGGTCACCTCAGATTGACCAAATTGCCAATGGGCTGAGAAGTGGCAGATGGGGTTTAATTCAGATAAATGTGAGGTGCTGCATTTTGGGAAAGAAAATCTTAGCAGGACTTATACACTTAATGGTAAGGTCGCAGGGAGTGTTGCTGAACAAAGAGACCTTGGAGTGCAGGTTCATAGCTCCTTGAAAGTGGAATCACAGGTAGATAGAATAGTGAAGAAGGCGTTTCCTTTATTGGTCAGAGTATTGAGTACAGGAATTGTAAGATCATGTTGCGGCTGTACAGGACACTGGTTCGGCCAGTGTTGAAATTTTGCGTGCAATTCTGGTCTCCTTCCTATCGGAAATATGTTGTGAAACTTGACAGGGTTCCGAAAAGATTTCAAGGATGTTTCCAGCTTTGGAGGATTTGAGCTAGAGAGAGAGGCTGAACAGGTTGGGGCTGTTTTCCTTGGAGCGTCGGAGGCTGAGGGGTGACATTATCGAGGTTTACAAAATTATGAGGGGCATGGATAGGGTAAATAGGTAAAGTCTTTTCCCTGGGGTCAGGGAGTCAGAATGAGAGGGTATAAGTTTAGGATGAAAGGGGAAATATATAATAGAGAACTACGGTGCAACTATTTCACACAGAGAGTGGTACGTGTATGGAATGAACTACTAGGTGATGTCAGGGAGGCTGATACAAGTGCAACATTTAAGAGGCATTTGGATGGGGAAATGAATAAGAAGGGTTTGGAGTGTTATGAGCCAGGGATTGGATTGGTTTGGGATATGTGGTCGGCATGGATGGGTTGGACTGAAGGGACTGTTTCCATGCTGTATATCTCCATGACTCGATGATTCTATGACTTATATTATTATCTATTTTTTGGTGCACCATACTGGTGAGAAAGTTCAAAGGGATATTCTCCATGATAAGGTTACAAAGTCTCAACAGACCCGTGGAGTTTTCAGACATACAACACAACATAATATCTTTCCTAGCATACAAAGTAAGGATGTATTTTTTTCCCATGTGCACCTGTGTAAGATACTCTGGGCAGGTCCAGGAAAATACAAACCAGGTCCATCTCCAATTCGGTCCCCATGACCCACTCTACCACACCTAACACAGTTCTCCAATATATACAAAGCCTGCAGCAGGACCTCATGCAATGAGTAAGAGTGCCTGTAGTCATTCTGCATTTAGGACACGCTGAAGATAATCCCACTTTGAATTTTGAGAGAAAATCTGTGGTCAGATAGAACCTATGAAGATTTTTCAACTGCATGGAATGGGTTCTATTACAGATCAAACTCCTTCGAGCATTTTCACAAATATCCTCCCATGTCTCCGAAGAGATCTAAAATCCCAACTCTCTCGCACAGACGTCACAAAGCTGCACAGCATTGTCTGCGGGGACACTCTCCAACAAATGGTAAAGGGTCCTGACAGAGAGTGTATTCTTTACAATAATCCCCTGCTTCTCTGTAGCGGATCTATATGTGGTTTTTAAAATTGTGTTTTTTAATCAAATCTATAAGCTGGAAAAAAAAGTCTCTACTAGGTAGTTCATACTTACGTGTTATTTGATCAAACGGTATCATTGTTTCTCCTTCAAGTAACACGTGGTGGCTCAGTGGTTTGCACTGCTGACTCAGCGCACCAGGGGCACGGGTTTAGTTCCAGCCTTGGGTGACTCGCTATGTGGTGTTAGTATATTCTCAACTGTGTCTGCGTAGGTTTCCTCCCACAGTCACAAACATGTGCAGGTTTGATGACTTGGCCATTGCTCAATCGCTCATAGTGTTCCAGGATCTGTAAGTAGTGGCATTAAACAGGGTAAATATAGGATGGTAGGGGAATGGGTGTGGGTGGGTTACTCTTCAGAGGATCGAAGTGGACTTGCTGGGCCCAAGGACCTGTTTCCATACTGTAGGGATACTAATAATTCTAAATCACCCAAGCAAGGTATCCCCTTCGCTGCCCACAGTTTAAACCTGGAATCCATTATCCCCGGTATACCAATTAAAGAGGTAAGAAACATGGTTTTGGCTGTATTGCTTCGATCTGACGCTTTGTCCTTGAAATTTTAACAGTATTGATAATCATTATTTTATGACAATATTCCAAAATGTTGTCATAACAACAGACTAATAAGGGTTCACTTTGTCTGAGAGGGCTCAATGTCTAGCCATATCGATTCCGAGACCTCAGCGGCCCAGGCACTAACATACGATGAAAAAAAAACTTAATTGATTGTTCTTAATCGGGGAGATCTAACCGACACATCCCGGGTACTGCGGGCAATTCAGCAAGGCCAATCCACTCTCAGCTGCATATCTATGGACGATAGGAGGAAACGAGAACACTGGGAGGAAATCCACACAGGCATGGGGAGAATGTTCAAAATCCACATAGAGGGTTGCTCGAGGTTCGAACTGAACGCAGCTACTTGGTGACGGGAGGTATCAGTGATAACCACAGATCCACCATGCGCATCTGTTAGTGCTGTTAGTTACTTGTGGTTAACTAAAGAAACCTTGCCTGACTTGTTCCTGTCACTGAACCTGACTCAGTCTGAGAACTTTATCATCGGCAATATCACCAATCTGGTTACATTTAAAATTTGGTGTCAGCAGTGGAGGAATGGGATGATAAAAGGAAACAGTGACACCCTCCAACATCTGTCAGAGCAGGAATTAGGATAAATCCACAAAGTGGGATTTTAGTCAAGTGGGAATTCTCTTTCCCAGAAGTTTGGCGTGGCTGGACCTTTATATTACATCGAAGCTGGCTTTGTCTGATTTTCCATGGACAGGTGAATCAGGGATAATGGTGCATGGAAAGAAACGTGCAGCTGGGATCACAATGTGATGAGCCATGACCTTATTTACTGATGGAGTAGTGTGAAAGGGCCGAATGGCCCACTTGTGTCCCTCAGCCCTATGTTCTGATGTTCCATTCAGCCCTCTAACATGCTAAACAGGGAGAGATCGAGGCCAATCCGATGGTTAGGTGTAGTTTTGGACATGTACTTGGAAAATCCAGGCTGGATCAGGAAGTGACCACCACCCCACCCCCCAGTCCCTGTTTACAGGCTTCCCCTCTCTGTAACTTATGCTCCAGATGTGGGTCATGTTGCAGACCCAGATACGCTGGGAATACAGCCACATATCCCACCCAGGGTTAAAACAACAAATCCTCTGCTCTCCCTGAATGCAACATTGTACAACACGATTTCCAGCAAAATAATCCGTTACTTTCCAAAAGCATAACATGTGAAATTAATAAATAGGAACAAGAGTCGGTCAATCAGTCCCTCAAGCTAACCCTGTCATTTAATAAGAACATGGCTAATCTACTCCAGGGCTCAACTCCACTCTCTTGCCGACTCCTTGTATCCCTCCACACCTCTCTGAGAAAGGGAATTCCAGACATTCACTACCTTCGGAGAGAAGACATTACTCTGAATCTCAGATTGAAATTGATGTTTCTTATTCAGTATCTATATCATCGAGTTCGACACTTTGCTCAAGAATGGAAAAAACTTCTCAACCTCTACCTTCTCCAACCCCTTCAGTGTCTTGTAGTTTTCAGCAGGATCACTCCTCATTCATTTAAAACCCAATGAATTAACGCCTCACCATCCGAGAGATTCTCAATAACACAACCCTTTCATCCCAGGAAACCACCTAATGTACCAACCGAGTTACTTGCTGCATCATCATGCTGACTTTATGTTTCATACCCAGGAAGACTCCAATGCCTTTCCTGTTCCTTTTCTGGAAGTCCTCTCCATTAAGTAACAGCCTGCCTTTTGATTCTCAGTGTCATTCTCAAACTCGGATGTGTATTGCACTCAGCTCCCTCCTTCAGGCTGTCAGCATAGATTGTAAATAACTGATGCCATCAGACTGATATTTGTGGTACTCCAGCAGATAAACCTTTACCATAAAGATCCATTAATCCTGACTCTCCGATTTCTGTGTTAAACAATCATCATCCCATGTTAATACAGTATCCGACGTCCTGGAGCTCCTGTTTTGTGTAAGAACCTTTATTTTGTAATACCTTGTGGAAAATCTCTGGAAAGCCTGGTGTCCACCAGATCCCCTTTATCAAGTCCGCTTGTTACATTTACAGGCATCTCCAGAAATACTTTGTATGATTTTACAGGCAAAGTATCATTTCCCTTTCACAAAACCACCCTGACTCTGCGTGAAGCTTTTCTAAATGCCCATGCTTCCCAGGTTTTCCAAACTATACTAGTCCTATCTGTTTTCATTAGGTCCATGGGCCTCTAAATGTTTCCCATTCATATGTTTGTCCAAATGAGTTTTAAATGTTGTTGATGTCCTTGCATCTCCCACTCTTCCTCTGGAAGCTCATTCCATACCCACACCGCCCTCTGTGTATAAAAGCTGCCCCTTAGTCCCTTTTAAATCTACCCTCTTTCACCTTAAACCTATTCCCTCTATGTTTGGATTCCCCTACCCTTTGGAAAAGACTTTGGCTATTCACCCTATCCATACCTCTCATGATTTTATATGTTTCTATAATGTCACTCCTCTACATCCTACACTCCATCTGATGCTAACTTCAAGAACAAGCGTTTAAAGATAAGCACTGCAAAATTGAAACAATATTAAAAACGACAGGTAACCAACACTCAGCCCAAATGTCATGCTGTGATTTGTTTTTCTCCATGTTACAATACTAAGGCAGCATGAAACGCTTACTAGTGCCAATAAGAAGGCAAGCACCTGAATTCCTTTGTCTAAAGGGGGTGGTGATCACGACAGTGAAAACGGTTCTGTGGCCAGATTTATATAATACCACATGGTCAACATTCTCCCTCCTGGCCTCCGTATGACTTTGTGTTGTTGTGTCTTCTTTATCTGGCATTCAATAGAGAGAACCCCTTTCCTCCATTAACACCTTAAATTCGACCCGTTATACAGAATCTTTCCTTTCACCACTGTTAAAAGCCCGTTTTTCTTTTGCCACACACTCTTTTCCCTGCCACCCATCCTCCACTTCCGGCAAGGGATTAAAAGACCATTTTGCAATTTGAAGAATTGTCACACTGGACTGGAAACGCTAACACTGTTTCTCTTTCTCTACAGATAGTGACAGACCTGCAGAGTTTCTCCAGAAATGAATAGGCGCAGAACAATTTTTCAATTAAATAAATAAATATGGAATACTGGAAATAAAAATAAAAAACCTTTATAGAAGGTTCACTGGACCTGAAAGTTTAACTCTGCAGTCACTCCAGAAAATTCTGCAACATCTTTAGCAATTTCTTCTCCAATTTCTGTTTAAGAACAATTTCCAAAGACATATTGTCAAAGATGCCCAAACATCCTGTCCAACATGGAGTGTTGTACACTGGGAACTGAACAGGAACACATGGTGACAAGTTCCTTAACTCTGAAACTGCATAAGGCTGGCATCACTGACACTGCAGAGTTCTGAATCATGGTCACGGAGAAAAACAGAAGGAAACACATTCACTTCAAATACAGAAGATGGCATTACTGAAAGGAAAAGATTCAGATTTGTACCTTACATGGATATTGTTTATGTAACAAATTGGAGGCGTGACACCAAGGAAAGACTTCCAGCAGAATGAGAAAATGAAAATGGAAGTATTTCCGCATCAGAAACCAGAGTAGGTCACTGAATACAGGGCTGATGGGTGAATGGGTCTCGGTGTGAACTGGGGGCAGTCAGAAGCATTGAATTGTAGATATTGCAGCTAAAACTTGGTTATCATCTGATGCTGTAGATTTCAATGACAATCTGTAACTTTTCCCCCAGGATAGTCCATCCGTCTACCATTACCATCAAGCCGATCCATGGGTCAGTGACGAATGTAGGTGAACATGGTCGGGTCGGAATCACGTGCACTTAATCCTGATGACAATCCATGAAAACTACTGCACTTGACTGGTTACACTACAAACATCAGGACTAACATCTGATACAGAGAGAGAGATGATCCCAAGACCTACAAATCAGATATAAGCTCTGTCGTCCTGTCAAATCCATGCATAAAAGTCGATGGACCATTTAACAACTTACTGGAGGAGAGGACTCCACAAATATCTCCATCCAAAATAATGCAACAGCCCTGTGCATCCATGTTAAAGATGCAGGATCTGCACCATCCTCAGCCAGAAGTGTTGAGTCGATTACCCACCTCACCCTCACTATGATGCCCTCAGAATCACTGATGCCCGTCTTAATCAATTCAATTCACTGCACGTGACATGAAGAAACAGCTGGACACTGTAGGTACGACAAAGGCATTTGGCTCTGACACCATTCCTGCAATAGGACTGAGGTCTTTTGCTACACAACCAACCGTGTCCCTGAGGAAGCTGTTTCATTCCAGCTCCAACTCTGACAACTTCCTGGCAATGTGGGTAAATACTCAACTATGTCCCATCCCCTAAGAAGGGAATAATTACAATTAGACCAATTGCCACGTCCTCAGTCCCATCACGATGGCCAAATTGGTTGGGGTTATTTTTGATAGAGCTGTCAAAGAGTACAGAAATAATCGGTTCAGTGTGGTTTCCGATAGACCCCCATGTGGAGATGGTGTTGTTGTGGAATTGTCATTGGATTGCTAATCCAGACCAGGATAATTCTCTGGAAACTGGTGCAAGTTAAAAACAATTAATAAAATATCGTGATCTATTATCTGGTGTCAGTCATATTGATCTTGTGTTCAATGTCGATTATAGATGTCGATCTCATTCCCCAGTGTACTTTCAGGAAGTGAATCCCCCGTGCTTTCCTGTCTGGCCCTAAAGTGACTCCAGACACACAGACATGTGATACACTCTTCAATGGTCTCTGAAACGGCCAAGCAAGGCACTCAATTGTATCAAACAGCTCCGAGGTCTGAAAGGATATACCCGGAGAGAACAGCCGGCACCAGACTCGTTATCAGAAAAGGGAATGGGAAACACAATCCTATTGACCCTGCAGAGACCTCCTTCCTAACAGCTGAGAGCTTGTGACAACATTTACATAGCTTTCCCACACACTGCACAGAAGCATCGGGAAAGGAATATGTCATACAACTCATTGAGCTTTCCCTATTCTAGTTAATGGCCGAACATCTCCTCAACGCAGTTTTCCCCATACAATATACATATCTCTTAATATGTTTTAACATTGTGAAACATAAAATGAGAACTGCTGTAATCCATTCAGCCCATCAGTTTTGCGCCTCCATTCTATGTACAGGCAGTTCACCAATAACACGTGTTGATTAAATACATTTCGGCTGCAATGCAATTCATGAACCTTTTTCTATAAAGTGAACTGGCATTCACTGTGACGCGATTCCTTGTCGGGCACCAGCTGAACAGCAAATCCTGCCTCAGAAACCCTCTGTCTACAAAAGGTACAATCAATGTGTTCAGCAAAAACAGGAATGCAATCCGCTCTGCAGGCCTTGAAACTGAGCCCGAAACTGGGAATTGTAGTCTATGTTTCGAAAGAAATCTATTTCAAACTGTGGGGAGAATGTTGGAGAGAACTGGAATTCCCCATCGGCATCACATGGTCAGGCAGCCCCCGCGCGCTTTCTGGTGAAGATTGTCGTGAAAGATATCGTGCACCAGTGAGTGACTGTCGTGTGAAAGCGTTGCATTTACAGCACTGTTCCATTACAACATGTAATTTAAAGATTTATTTAGACTGTCCTATTGCTTGTTAGATCAAATTTAATGTTTGGTTTTTACTGATATTTTTGGGGGTTCGCCAATTACCCTCTTTTTTCCATAGACGCCATTATTAATATTGCACGATTTTGTACACCACAGTGTTGCACAGGAACACAGTTATTGCGTTATTTGAGAACAACCTGGAATGAGAGCTGATTTTCTATCTTCTCACCATACTCCTGCTCTCTCGCAATCCCTTTAGTTTCCACAAATCCTTATTTATATTCAGCCCCTTGACTTCCACAGCCTGATCTGGGAGAGAGTACCCCTGGTTCGCCAGTCTCCGAGTGCAGACATTTATTCTCATCTCAATGCAAAGTGGCCTGTCTGTACCTAATATTGTCGCCCCTTGGTTTAGACGTCCCAGCCACGGGAATTACCATCCCTGTTTCTAATCTGTCTCGCCCTGTCAGAATGTTATATATTTCACTGAGATTTCCATTCATTTTCCTAAACCCCATTGAATACAGGTCCAGTTCCCCCAAACTCTGCTCCCACAACAAGTCTGTCATCCCAGTGATCAGTCTGGTCATCCTTTGCTACTCTCACTCAATGTCAGGTTTGTCATCTGTTAGGAAAAGAGACCAAAACTGCACACAATACGGCACAATGTTCGAGATGGGGTCTCACCAAGGCCCTGAACAGCTGCAGTGAGATACATTTACTCCTGTACTCAAATCCCCCTGAAATGAACGTGAATACAGCATTTTTCTTCCTTCCTGCTTTCTGCTCCTGCAATATTGCTTTAAGTGATTGGTGTACAGAGAGATCCAGATTCATTTCAAAGTTACAGTTCCCCACGTGCTGGGCCTACATACAATGGTCAGCGTGCCAATGCCATTCCCAGTATTGACTTCTGGCTTCAGAACTCACTGTCACACATGGACTCGGAGGGCTACGCAGAAATAAACAAAAATGCAGCTTAAGTTCATTTATAGTGCAACATTTTTCAACCACTCCTTTTTCAAATGAGAGGCTGCCAGTCCATTGTTCCCATCAATGTACACAACATCTCAATCTCCCCCATTACTCTCCATCTGCCACGTATTTGCCCAGTCACTCCACTTGTCTCAGTCACCTTGGAGCTTTTTTATATCCTCCTCATCCACTCACAGTCTGACATTGTTTAGTGCTGTCAGCAGACTTGGGAATTTTGCATTTGCACCCATCATCCAAAGATATGATGTGTATTGGGAATAGCTGGAGCCCAAGACACGATCCGTACAATATCCTCTAAGCCTTCCATATAAAAATAAAACATGGTTTTATTCCGACTCACTCTTTCCTGCCAGCTCTCCCATTCTAAATCTATGACCATATATAAGGCCGAGTCCCATAGGATTCGAATTTGTGCAATAGGCTTGGGGCTTTATCAAAAATCTTTCTGTTAATCCACTCGTATTGCATTGATACCTTCTACATAAATTTCCAAAAAGCCACTTTCTCAAATATGATTCCCATTTCATAAATCTCTGATGACATTGTCAATGCCCATTAATTTCAGTCCAATACTTTCTCTAAACTGTTTAGTTGCTATTTACATTCTATTCCCCTTTTCTCGTAAGACTGAAATTCCCTAGTATTGCTCGGAAGTTTTCTTTTTGGTTTTGTTTTCTTCTGTGAAGGCATAATTAAAGTATTTGCTCCATAGTTCTGCTATTTCCTGGTTCTCAATTATCTGGTATCAGACTGTCAGAAATCTGCAACTTTTTTCTCTTAATTTTACCATTGACATATTTCCAGAAAATATTACAAGTTCTCTCTTATCAACTTTGTGAAGATAATCTTCAGAAACCCATCAATTCCTACCTTAAGCTACTCAATGATTGACCTTCCACAGCCATACAATCACCTAAGCACAGACTCTTTACTACCAGAAATACAGCACAGTCGACATTCGGCCCACTTTCCGACACAAGACCTTAGCCGTCAATCTTAAAGCATTTGAAGTGCACAACAGTGTCGTTTCTAATGGCTTGAGGTTAGCATGACAACTGCTCAAGAAGTGCATTCCAGACCCCAACACGCTCTGGTTGAAAAACAATTCTCAAATCTTCACGAAACCGTAAATCCTTCACATTTAAAGTGTGTCATTTTGAGTAACAGCAACGGCAACTGTCTATCCACCCTGTCCATGTACCTCGTAATCCTATCCTTCTGAATCACAGACCTCGCAGCCTTCTCTCCTCCAAACTAAACAACCTGAGATTTTCCAGCCTCTCTCCATAGCTGATATGCTCCATCCAAGGGAACATCTCTGCACCCCCTCCATGACAATCACATCCTTCCTGTAATGTTGTTCCCAGACCTACAAACAGTATTCCATCTTGCCTTCACCAAAGTTCCGCATAGTTCTTATAATCTAGGCCTCGATGAATAAAGGCTATGTTTACATTCCCCCAGCCTTTCCCAGATTGTGTATTAACCTGTGCAGGCACATTCAGCGATGTCTGGAGAAGCACCCCTGAGCTTTCTAGTGTGCTGCCATTCATTGAGTACTCCCCTGTCTAGGTCTTTCTTCCAAATTGCATCACCTCATAGTAATCAGGGTTACATTCCATCTGCCATTGATCAACCCATCTGACCATTCCATCAGTATCTACCTGTAACATAAGGCCTTCCTCCTCACTGCCAACCACCCGGCCAATCTTTGTATCAAATCCAAACTTATTTATTACACACCCCACCCCTCGTCCATATTCACAGCTGCATCATTTATGAATACCACAAATAATAAGGTTAAAAATCTCTCAACATCAGTTACATCACGTGGTTGTGCACTTGATGAAGAAGCAGCGTATCGAGATCTCGTGCTGCCAAATAAACCTGTTAGACTATGGCCTGGTGTTATGCTATTTTTACATTTGTTCAACGCAGCCCAACAGTAGCACCTCCGAATCACAAATAATAAGGGACGCAGCACTGATGCCCATTGGTACAACATTGGACACTAGCCTCCAGTCACACAAACAGCCTTCTACCACTCCCCTCTTTCTCCTACTACTAAAGTTGATTTAGATGCAACTTGGCAAGTTACTAATGAGTCCCACGTGTTCACTGGTTTTCTGTTCCACTTGACACACTTGTAGATTATCTGGGGATTCACTGTAATCTTGTCCATAAGGCCATAAGACATAGGAGCGGAAGTAAGGCCATTCGGCCCATCGAGTCCACTCCGCCATTCAATCATGGCTGATGGGCATTTCAACTCCACTTACCCGCATTCTCCCCGTAGCCCTTAATTCCTTGTGACATCAAGAATTTATCAATCTCTGCCTTGAAGACATTTAGCGTCCCGGCCTCCACTGCACTCTGTGGCAATGCATTACACAGGCCCACCACTCTCTGGCTGAAGAAATGTCTCCCCATTTCTGTTCTGAATTTACCCCCTCTAATTCTAAGGCTGTGTCCACGGGTCCTCGTCTCCTCGTCTAACAGAAACAATTTCATAGCGTCCACCCTTTCCAATCCTTGTATTATCTAGTAACTTTCTATTAGATCTCCCATTAATCTTCTAGACTCCAATGAACACAATCCCAGGATCCTCAGTCCTTCCTCATATGTTAGACCTACCATTCCTGGGATCATCCGTGTGAATGTCCGCTGGACACGCTCTAGTGCCAGTATGTCCTTCCTGAAGTGTGGGGCCCAAAACTGGACACATTACTCCAAATGAGGCCTAACCAGAGCTTTATAAAGTCTCAGTAGTACAACGGTGCTTTTATATTCCAACCCTCTTGAGATAATTGAAAACATTGCATTCGCTTTCTTAATCACGGACTCAAACTGCATGTTTACCTTTGGAGAATCCGCAACTAGCACTCCCAGATCCCTTTGTACTTTGGCTTTATGAATTTTCTCACCGTTTAGAAAGTAGTCCATGCTTGTATTCTTTTTTCTTTATTTCTTTTGTCCTGCCTTGCCCCTGTGTTAGTCAGTCCTCTCCACACGCAGACTTTCCTCCTTATTGCAGTCTTCAATGGTTTGTCCCTTATCCTGTCATTATTTGCCTTGAATGTGGATTAGACAGCCTGATAAATTTTCTGTTAATTTCCAACTTGCTGTATGTTTTGTGAGTTTTCTAAGTTCACAGTGACCCACCGCTGATTCATTGAAACTCTAGAGAACATAGGCCGAGCTTCCTCATCACGCAATCTCGCCATCTGAGGGATTTATTTGAATAATGTCCATTACACTTCCTCTGTGGTCAGTATATTCTTTCTTTGATTTAGTCACCAAAACTGTTCTCAATACTCTAGGTACAATCTCACCAACACTCTGTGAAACTGCTTCAAAGTGTCTTTACATCTATATTCTGACTCCCTTAAAGGAAGGCAAACCAAACTTTAAGTCTCCACTTACATATATTCCTCCAAATACCCTTCACATCATTGTAGTTTCGAACTCACTGTGTGAGTTCTTATAGAAAGCCTTCTGATAACCTAAAATATGCCAATTCTACTGGATCCTCATTATCTATGTTGTAAGAATCAACTTCAAACAATTCCAAAGTTTGTCAAGTATGATTTCCTTTTCAGAAATGCATACTGAGTCTCTCAAAGTTTGCTGTTAATGTCTAAATATCCAATATCACATCCTATATAATATATTCCAACAGTTTCCCAACAAATGTCAAGTTAATTGGTCTGCAGGTCTCCACACTATCTCTTCTTCTCTTTGTAGATTCTTCGATCATTCATCTATAGTGCTTGGATCATGTTTACTAATGTACATTTATCTACATCAGCTTCTGGACTCTGCAGAATGTACAGGAAAATAGAACGCAGTCATCAACAATGCAATCAATCCTTCTATTTGTGGTTTATGTCTGAAGATTTTGGTATGAAGTACATCTGGTTGTCAAGGTTAGCAATGCTCAATCCGGCTGCATGTTTAATATTGCCTTGTTACTGATATGAATTGACTTTATGCCTTTACTTCCACAAGTCCTATACAATCACTTCGTATTTCTGGGTGATTTAGTGGATCTTACTCCATTAAGACAGATGTAAAATAACTGGTCATTTGTTTTGCCATTTCCCTGTTATTCACCACAAACATGTCTCCCCCGATTGCAAATTTCCACATTTGACTATGTTTTTTTTTCTTTTGAATTATAGATCATCGATGTTTGCAGTCCTTGTGTTCCTGTTTGTTTGCATGCATGTTCGCTTTTTGATTTCCTGATCAGTTTCATGACCCTCCTTTTCTGGATTGCAATTTTCTGAGAATTCTTTGGATTCCACAATGTCTGGAATTCTTCTGAAGTCGCTTCCTGTGATTAATATACTCTTTAATTTGTTATGTTAATCATCGAGTCACTTACTTTCTCTTTGGTATTTTCACCTGAAATAAGTCGACATATCTTTCAGACTATGCAGTATTTCTATAAATCTCCTGGTCCTGACCAGATATATTCAGGAACACTGCAGGAGGACAGAGAAGTAATAGTGGTGGCCCTGGTCGGTACTTTTGTATCATCAGTAGCCAACGGGTGAGGTCCCGGAGGATTGGAGGGTAACGAATGCTGTGCCCTTATTCAAGAAGAGCTACAAAGAAAAACCTGGGAATGAGAGACCAGTAAACCTAACATCTCTACTAGGTACGTTTCTTGAGAAGACTCTGAGAGAGACGATATACGTGCATTTGGCAAGGCAGGGTGTGATTATGAGCAGTCAGCACGTCTTTGTGCGTGGGGGATCATGGCTCAAAAATTTGTGAGAGTGCTTTGGTGAAATGACCAGTAACTTTGACAAGGGCCTGGTGGTATACGTAGTGTATATGGATTTCAGTAATGCCTTCAGTAAGGTTCCACATGATAGGCTGCTCTGGAAGTTTAGATCATATGGAATTGAGGGGGAGCTGGCAAATCAGATCCACAATTTGCTTGATGGTAGGAAACATACAGTTAAAGTGGAAGGATGCTTGTCGGACTGAATGCCTGTGATGAGTGGAATGCCTCAGGGGTCGGTTCTGGGGCAATTACTGTTAGTTTTATCCATGTATATTGTATGTACATATATATTTTTTCATATTACACACATCTATGATTTAGATCAGAATGTACAGGCATGAATTATAAGTTTCAAGGTGACACAAAAATAGGTGGTATCGTGGACAGTGCGGAAGATTATCAGAAATTTCAGAAATGACAGCAGTGCCTTAATCAAGTGAGGAAGTGGGCCGAGAAATGGCAAATGGAGATTAATACGGATAAGTGTCAGTTCTTGCATTTTAGAAAGTCAAATCAAGGTAGGAGTTTCATGGTGAATGACAGGGTCTTAAGGAGTGTATTGAGACAAAGGGACCTTGGAATTCAGGTTCACGGTTCTCTGAAAGTGGAGTCGCAGGTAGATAGGGCAGTGAAAAAAGGCATTTGGCAAACTGACCTTCATAAGTCAGAGTAATGAGTATCGAAATTAGGGAGTTATGTTGCAGTTATACAGGATGGTGGTGAGGCAATACTGGTAGTGTTATGTTCAGTGTAATTCACTTTGCTATAGGAAGGATGTTATTAAACTGGAAATAGTGCAGAAGAAAATTACAAGGATGTTGCCCGGACTCTATGGTCTGAGATATAGTGAGAGGTTGGGCAAGCTAGGAGTTTTTACTTTAGAGTGTATGAGACTGAGGGGGATCTGATAGAAGTGTATAAGATCATGGGAAGCATGGATAGAGTGAATGCACTCAGTCTTTTTTTCCACATGATTGAACAACCCACGAACTAGAGGGCATCAATTTAAGATTCGAGGGGAAAGAGTAAAAGGGAACCTGAGGGGCAATTTCTTTGACACACAGGGTAGTCTGCACATGGAATGAGCTGCCATTAGAAGTGTTTGAGGCGGGTACATTCACAAGATTTAAAATGCATTTGGACAAATACACGGATAGGAAAGAAGAAGAAGGATATGGGGCAAGTGCAGGGAAATGGGGTTAATGTGAATGGACATTTTGTTCGGAATGGACCAGTTTGGGCTGAAGGGCTTTTCTCTGAGCTGTCGGACTCTATGACCCTTACAATCATTGCTTCTCCCATTGAATGTTATATCATACTTCCCCAATTCACTGGAGCGTAATTAACCCTCTAGCCTCCAGGCTTCCATGATGTTTATCCAGAATGTTCAAACATTCGATATTGTATTCAGACGCCGTGTAAAAATGCAACATATTGATGTCACTATTCCTCCAAAGCTGCTTCAGAGCAAGGTTATTAACTAGTCCTCCTGACAACACAACATCAAATCTGAAATAACCTCCTGTCTAGTTTGGTTCACAACATACTGTTCAACCGACCTGATACACACTTACGGAAGTTTATCTTCACAGTATTAGTAGTCACTGCAGTTTCGGTGCAACTTGAGACCATCCATTATTACTGCAGCACCCATGATTATTTGTTACTCATTCACAGGATGAGGGTGTCCCTGGATAACCAGCATTTATTGCCCATGCCAGAGGGCAGTTAAGAGTCAGCTGCGTTGTCTTGAGTCTGGAGTCACATGCAGGCCACACCAGGTAAGGACAGCAGTATCCTTCCCTCAAGAACATCAGTGAACCAGATGAGTTTTTCCAACAATCGACAATGGATTCCTGGTCATCATAAACCCTTGATTCCAGATACATATTGAATTCAAATTCCACCATCTGCCTTGTCAGGATTTGAATTCATGTCCCCAGAATATTACCTGGGTCTCTGGGTTAAGAGCCCAGTGATAATATCACTGTGTCATTGCTCCCCCTTGAATATATTTGCATACATAATTTCCAGAGTATATGTTGTAAAGTATTTATGTGACAGATTTGGTTTTGATATATTTTACACTAATGTTTGCTTCCCCTTGCTATTTGTAAGATCCACCCAAACTGATTCTGTGGGAAGCGATGGAAAGGGTCTGAGGCGTTATTCCTGATAGACTTGGACAAGACGTTCAGGGAGGCTCAACTCAACACTGAGATGATCTGAAGAATTGGTCAGCAATACAGGACAGGCATCAATATTCTTTCCCCCCACTTTGCCAGGATAAGTGTCACCATATTCTTCTGCTCCATCACACTCACTGTATATCTTGTTATAACACCTACCCCCGAACAAGGCTCACACTCCATCTCCAAATAAGGCTCAAGCACGACCACACTCACTGTTGAATTCAGCACCTACCTTCCCTCGGTTTTTCTGTCACTGACACAATAGCCCCTCACACTAATACCACTGCATTGATACAACACTGTGGTCAGACTCCCTCCGGACATCTCACCCTTCCCCCTTCCCCTATACCAGCATTAACAGCAGGGAGACACACTCACACCCTCACACCTTCCCTCCTCTTCTCTCATTCCATGAGAAACATCCTGGAATAGGACATAAAGGGCCACGCAGGGTGTTCGAGGGCCCGATATCCGTTCCCTCACCCTCTACCTCGACATGTGGGGAGGATCCTGGAAAGAGCCAGAGAGGACCAGGGCACCTTGTGTGGAGATTCTGAAACATAGACATCCCACCAGCCAAGTAAGCTGCAATGTTCAGTAAAGAGCAATTATCTATTTAAACTCATTGGCAGTTCCAATCACATCTCTCTCACTTTTCAGGCTTAGTTAAAAGATGTCAGATGGAGAAAGAGCGTCTGCAATGGGATACAGACAGAGGAGGGCAGGGTATCTGCAATGGGATACAGACAGGGGAGGGCAGGGCATCTGCAATGGGATACAGACAGAGGAGGGCAGGGTATCTGCAATGGGATACAGACAGGGGGGAGGGCAGAGGGTCTGCAATGGGATATAGACAGGGGGATGGCAGAGCGTCTGCAATGGGATACAGACAGGGGAGGGCAGAGCGTCTGCAATCGGATACAGACAGGGGAGGGCAGAGCGTCTGCAATGGGATACAGACAGGGGAGGGCAGAGCGTCTGCAATGGAATACAGACAGGGGAAGGACAGATCAAATGCAATTGGATACAGCCGGGGGGAGGGCAAAGCGTCTGCAATGGTATACAGACAGTGGAGGCAAGACTGTGTGCAGTGGGATACAGACGGGGCAGGGCAGAGCGTCTGCAATGGGATACAGACAGGGGGAGGGCAGGGCATCTGCAATGGGATACAGACAGGGGAGCCAGAGCGTTTGCCATGGGATACAGACAGGGCAGGGGCAGTGTGTCTGCAATGGAAGACAGACTGGGGGAGGGATGCAGCTCTGCAATGTGATATAGACAGCTGAAGGCAGTGCGTCTGTAATGGGATACAGACGGGGAGGGCAGAGCGTCTGCAATGGGATACGGACAGGAGGAGGGTAGCGCGTCTGCAATGAGATACAGATAGGAGGAGGGCAGAGCATCTGCAATGTGATACAGACAGGGGGAGGGCAGAGCAAGGGCAGTGTGTCTGCAATGGGATACAGACAGGGGGAGGCAGAGTGTCTGCAATGGGATACAGACAGGGGAGGGTAGAGCGTCTGCAATGTGATACAGACAGGGGAGGGCAGAGCATCTGCAATGGTATACTGATGGGTGAGGGCAGAGGGTCTGCTATTGGATCCAGATGGGGAGGCAGAGCATCAGCAATGGGATACAGACGGAGGAGGGCAGTGCTTCTGCAATGGGATACAGACAGGGGGAGTGCAGAACATCTGCAATGAGACACACACTGCGGGAGGGAATAGCAACAAGCAATGGCATACAGGCAGAGGATGGCCGTGAGCAAAGCTTCAACAGAAAAAAAAACCAGTACAATACATATGTGATGGAAATTTTCTGTTTTGTGGAAAAGACGAAACAGCAGAAATTTATTTAAATGCAAGGAGAATGCAGAACTCAGTGTTAGAGAGGGATTTGTGTGTCTTAGTACATGAATCACATCAAATTAACCTGAAGAAGTAGCAAGTGATTTGGAAGGTAAATGTCGTGATCCTGTTTCGTGCAAGGGGTGTTGGGTATGATCGTAGCGATGTTTTCTGCATCAGTACAGGGCATTGATGAGATTACATCTGTTGCATTACGTGTAGTTATAACAGCCTAAACTGAAAAAAAAACAAAATTGCTTTCGAAACGTCTCAAAGATGTTTCTCTTTACGCATTCTTGGAATGAAGGCATTACGTTGTGAAGAATGAGCAGTTCGGCCTGAGAATGAGGGATGTTTTATTGGCCATATGAGATCTTGAGAAGAATGTAGTTGGTGAATACCAGATGGATATTTCTCATTGTGTGGGAGAATAAAACTGGGGAAATAATTTAAGAATAAGTCAGTTTCAAAGGAAAGGTCATTAGACAGTAAAATTGAACTGTTAATTCTCTTCCTACATGCTGATAGTCAAGCTGAGCTTTTTCAGCAATTACTGTATATGTTTAAGAATATTCATTTTAACACAGATATTGTGAAGACATGAAACACTTATTTTTACACTATGCAAGCACATATTAACAGATCTTCAAAACAAGTAGAACCATTTATTGTTAATTAATTGATACTGCAATAATGCACTGACCTGGAGTCGAGAATGTGATGGAGTCATATAGTTCAGACAATGTTCAAGAAGAGCTCACCGAGTCCAGTGTGGGACTGATGACGTTACTGATTTAAATTACAGATGGAAAATGTAGCCAATCTTTGGAGAAGCATTCTGTTGCTCCCTTTCTGTTTTCCAATCGCTCATCACAGCAATGTGTGGGAGTGAAAAAGAGCACAGTCATCTTTCCCACTAATGGAGGATACCTGATGAGGATTCATCGGAATCTCCCCATTACCTGAAGCAAAGCAATTCAGCCAAATTCAACAGTTTCAAGAAGAAATCCCATTGTCAGAAGGCTGTGCAAGCAGAATAACAACAGAAGTAATTATCCGACTCGATAGTGAGGAGAACAGACAGGAGATTCTGTGGCTGCAAATGGGAATCCGGAATGGTGTGTAGCCTCCCACATGCCCAGGGTCCAGGATGTCTCAGAGTGGCTGCAGAACGTTCTCACTGGGGGTTGGGGGGGGCAGTGGGGGGAAGCATCCAGAAGTCATTGGGCACATTGGTACAAAGGACAAAATGACACAGGTAGAAATAGTGATGACATCCTGCAGAGTGATTGAAGAGAGCTCGGGAAAAGGATGAAAGACAGTGCTAATATCCAGTTTACTTCCAGTTCTCTGTGCTAGTGTGGGTAAGAATAGGAGGATATGACAGATGAAGGGGTGGCTAAAGAATTGGTGGGGGACAGAGATTTTTTGGATTACTGGGATCTTTTGTGGGGAAAGGTGACCTGTTCAGGAAGGACGGGTTGTACCTGAGCTGGAAGGGGACCAATATCCTGGCAGGCAGGTTTGCAACTGCTGCAAGGGAGGGTTTCAACTAGATTGGCTGGGGTTGGGGAGTGGTTGGATCCTCAACAGCAGGGAGACAAGTGCGAGGCTGAAAGGAGATACAGTAATCAGAAACAGTAAAATGAAGAGACAGGTCAGGCTAGACAACGACAGGGAGCAAGGAATGTCTGTTGGATTCAATTGCAACTGTTTCAATGCAAGATGGCTGACAGGTAAGGCTGATGAACTCAGGGCATGGATCGGTGCGTGGGACTGGGATATTATAGCCATTACTGAAACATGGATAAGGGAGGGACAGCACTGGCAGCTTGAAGTACCAGGTTACAGGTGCTTTATACGGGACAGAGATGGAGAAAAGACGAGACAGGGAGTTTCATTTTTGATTAAGGCGAGTAACACAGCAGTAATCAGAGATAAAATAACTGATGGATCATCCTGTGAGGATTTGTCTGGGGAGCTAATAAATAAGAAGGGAATAGTGATAGTATTTGGATTGTACTATAGGCCCCCAAATAGTAAACGAGGAATTAGGGGAACAAAAATATGCAGACAGACTGGGGAGACGAGCAGGGCCAATAGGATTGCATTAGTAGGAGATTTTAATTTTCCGAACATAGTCTGGGAATGACAGAGAATTAAGGACTGAGATGGGGTGTATCTATTAAGTGGGTTCAGAATAGTATCCTCAAGCAATATGTAGAGGGTGCAAATCGGGAAGGGACAATACGTGACCTACTCTAAGATCTAGGGCAGGACAGGTGACTGAGGTAACAGTGGGGGAGCCCTCTGGGACCCATGACCATAGTTCTATTAATTTTTAAATAGTAATGGAGAAGGACAAAACTGGCCCACATGTTCAAGTTCAAACTTGGGGCAAGGCGAATTTTGATGGAATGAGACAGGAGCTTGTAGGGGTTGGTTGGAGGAGTTTGTTTGCAGGCGAAGGGACCTCCTGCAAGTGGGAGGCCTTTAAAAGTGAAATGTCTACAGTTCAAGGTCTTTCTGTTACTGTGAGGGTAAAAGGCAACATTGGTAGGAAGAGGGAACCTCGGATGGCAGGAGATAATGAGACTTTGACCAGCAAAAAGGAGGCGTGGCTCAGGTCCAGGCAGCTGGGATCGAGGGAAAACCTGGAGATGTACAGGGGATACAGGAGTTTA
The DNA here is from genome assembly GCF_047496795.1 of Chiloscyllium punctatum. Lineage (NCBI taxonomy): Eukaryota > Metazoa > Chordata > Chondrichthyes > Orectolobiformes > Hemiscylliidae > Chiloscyllium > Chiloscyllium punctatum. Next base: position 53,263,015 of record NC_092785.1, read on the forward strand.
CTGAAGATGGAAATCAGGAGGGCGAAAAGGGGGCACAAGATAGCTTTGGCTGTGAAGATTAGGGTGAATGCAAAGAGGTTAATTTAGTATATTAAAGTATAAGGAATAACTAAATGAGAATATGACCACTCAAGATCGAAAGTAGACATGCATGTTTAGAACCATAGGAGATTGCGAGATTCTCAATGAATATTTCTCCTCTGTCTTTACCGTGGAGAACTACATGAAACTTGGGAGGTTAACAAAAGTCGAAGTGTTATCTTGGGGTGAGTCAGCATCACAGGAGAAAATGTGTTGGATGCATTAGAATGTATGAAGGTGGATAAATCTCCGGGTCCTGAACAGATGCATCCAAGAATACTGCAAGAGGTTACAAAAGGAACTACGGGGACCCTGGTTGATATTTGTGAATCATCGTTAGCGACAGGTTAGGTTCCAGAATATTGGAGATTAGTAAATGTTGTGCCATTATTCAAAAAGGGAAGCAAAGAAAAATCTGGGATCGATAGACCAGGAAGTCTCACATCTGTGGTACGTAGGCTGCTTGAGAAGAGTCTTAGGGATGAGATATGCATGCATTTGGAAAGATAAGGTTTGTTTAGAAATAGCTTTTTTGAAAGATTCCCTACAGTATGGAAACAGGCCATCTGTAACAACAAGACCACACCGACCCTCCAAACAGTAACCCACCCAGTCCCATTCCCTTAACCGATATTACCCCTGACAAATGCACATAACACTATGGGTAACTTAGCATGGCCAATTCACCTGACCTATAGATCTTTGGGTTGTGGAAGGAAAATGGAGCACCCAGAGGAAACATACACAAACACAGTGAGAATGTGCAGTCTCCACACAGAGAGTCACCGGAAGCTGGAACCAAACCCGGATCCATGGCACTATGAGGCAGCAGTACTAGCCACTGAACACCATGTCACCCTTGCTTTTTTTCAACACAGTTCAATTACACAGGGACAAAATCTATTCTGCCCTTCACCCATGATGCACGTTCCAATATCACATACCATGAATAATTTATTGACCACTGAAAGTGTCATATTATTATTATTTATTAGTTTTATATTATTAATTTTAATAATTATTATTAATAGTTGTTTTTAGACTGGAAATATTGCATGGCTTTGTGAGTGGGAGATCATGCCTCTCAAATTTGTTTGAGTTCATTGATGAATTGACCAGGGTTGATGAGGGTAGGGCGGTAGACTGTGTGGTTTTCAGGAAGGCCTTTGACAAGTTTGCCATTGATAGGCTGGTCTGGAAGGTTAAAATCACATGGAATCCAGAGGGAGCTGGCAAATTGGACACACAATTGGCTTGATGGTACTAAGCAGAGGTTAATAGTGGAAGGATGCTCTCGTACTGGAGGCATGTGACACATGAAGTGCCTCAGGGGTCTCTGCTGGGCCCGGTGCTGTTTGTTATTTGTATCAATGATATTCTTGCGAATGTACAAGGCATGTACAAGGCATGTACAAGGTTAGGAAATTTGAAGATGACACTAAGATAGGTTAAAAATCACACAACACCAGGTTATAGTCCAACAGGTTTAATTGGAAGCACACTAGATTTAGGAGCGACGCTCCTTCATCAGATAATTGACAATCACCTGATGAAGGAGCGTCGCTCCGAAAGCTGGTGTGCTTCCAATTAAACCTGTTGGACTATAACCCGGTGTTGTGTGATTTTTAACTTTGTACACCCCAGTCCAACACCGGCATCTCCGAATCATGACTAAAATAGGTGGTATCGTGGACAGTGAGAAAGTATATCAGAAATTGCAGCAGGACCTTGATCAAACTGGAGAAGTGGACTGAAAAATATTTTGGCAACGTTAGATCAAGGTAGGAGTTTCATGGTTATTGGTAGGACCTTAAGGAGTGTAGTTGAGCAGAGGGACCATGGAGTTTAGGTCCACCGTTCTCTGAAAGTAGGGTCATAGTTAGACATGGTAGTGAAGAAGGGTTTTGTCACACGAGCAAGCATTGGTCAGGACATGGAGGAGAGCCGTTGGGAAGTTATGTTACAGTTATACAGGATGTTGGTGAGGCTGCACTTTTAGTGTTGTGTTCAGTTTAGTCACTTTGCGACCGGAAGGATGTTTTTAATTTGGAATGTATGCAGACGGAATTTACAAAAATGTTGCCAGGACCCAACAGTATGAATTATAGGGAGAGGTTGATCAAGCGAGAACTTTTTTCTTTAGAGTACAGGAGAGGGGTCTTATAGAAGTTTACATGGTTAGGGTGAATGGACCCAACCTCTTTTTCCTAGAGTTGGGGAATCAAGGAGGGGAGAGCATCAGTTTAAGGTGAGAGGGGAAAGAATAAAAGGGAAACTAATGGAAACTGTTTTACACAGAGAGTGGCACATAAGGAGTTGAATCATTTATATTAACGATATTTAAATGGCATTTGGGCAAGAACATGGACAGGAAAGTTCGAGAATGCTATGGGCCAAGTGCTGGGAAATGAGTTTTGTGTGTTTTGATATTTGGGTCAGCATGGACGAGTGTGGGCCAAAGGGCCTCTCTGCCTCTCTCCATGCTGTAGGACTTGATGACTGAACAAATAGAACAGCATTTGGGTCAAACTCTCATTTTTCCTTAGGTCATAAGTTCGAATCAGATTTGGACAATGTTCTTTCAAGTTAACTTTGCAGATATTTTGCTTTTCAGTTTGTTAACAATAATACGAATGTGTGTGCGCATGCGTGTGTGTGTGTCTGTCTGTCTGTCTGTGCGTGTGTGTGTCTGTGTGTCTGTGTGTGTGTGTGTGTTTCTCAGTATTTTTCAAAGGGAAATATCACTGTACATATTTGCAATATCCTCTCGTCATTCCTCTTTCCATCATAGTTTGTTTTGGTCATAGACATGTTGTTTTAGTAAATTAAAGAAATCTGCCTGACTTGTTCCGAACACTGACCCTGAAACGCTCTGAGAACGATATCATCGGCCATATCACCAACATAGTTATAATTATTTTTTGTGGGCAGTGGAGGAGTGGGGCTAGAAAAGGTAGAAGGGAGCCAAAACAACACAGGGAATTATCGACTCAATCAGCCAACGTCAGAGACGATGGAGAGGATTCTGAGGGATAGAATTTGCATTTATTTAGAAAGACAAGGAATGATTAGGGATAGTCAATATGGATTTGTGTGATGGAAATCATGTCTAATTAATGTGATTGAGTATTATGAAGAGATGACAAAGAAGATTGAAGAATACACTATGGTGTACAATTTTTACACAAACTTCAGCAAGGCATTTAATAAAGTTCCCCATCGTAGGCAGATTACTAAAATTAGGTTATATGTAATCTAGGAAAAGCTAACCAATTGGATACAAATTTGGATTGAAGGTAATGGATTGTTTTCCAGACTGAAGTCCTGTGGCCAGCGGTGTGCTGAAAGAATCAGTGCTGAGCTCACTGCTTTTCATCACGGATATAAACAACTTTGATGTGATTATCGGAGGCATGGTTAGTAAGTTTACAGACAACATCACCAAATTGGTTCAGTGGACAGTGAAGAAGATTATCTCAGAATATAACGGGATCCTTGAACATCAATGAGCCAAGGACTGGCAGATGGATTTTAATTTAGATATTTGTGAGGTTTTACATTTTGGTAAGTTAAAGCGGAGTAGTGCCCTGGGAAATGTTGCTTAACAAAGAGACCTACGGGTCAAGATTCATAGTTCCTTGTAAGTGGAGTTTAGAACGGTACAATGGTGAGGAATGTGGTTGACATGCTTGCCTTAATTGGTCAGAACATTGAGAATAGGTGTTGGAGTAACGTGTTGCGCTTGCACAGGACGTAGGTGAGGCCACTTTAAGAATACTGCGTACATATCAGTTGACTCTTTTTAAGCTTGAAAGGGTGCAGAAAAGATTTACAAAGATTTTCTTGAACCTGAGGGTTTGAGCTACAGGGAGATGATGAACAGGATGAGGCTTTTTCCCTTGGACTGTCAGAGACTGAATGGTGACATGACAGAGGTTTAATAAAGTCCTGAGGGGCATGGATAGTCTGATTGGACAAGATCTGTGGGCGGCACGGTGGCACAGTGGTTAGCACTGCTGCCTCACAGCGCCTGAGACCCGGGTTCAATTCCCGCCTCAGGCGACCGACTGTGTGGAGTTTGCACGTTCTCCCCGTGTCTGCGTGGGTTTCCTCCGGGTGCTCCGGTTTCCTCCCACAGTCCAAAGATGTGCAGGCCAGGTGAATTGGCCATGCTAAATTGCCCGTAGTGTTAGGTAAGGGGTAAATGTAGATGTAGGGGTATGGGTGGGTTACGCTTCGGCGGGGCGGTGTGGACTTGTTGGGCCGGAGGGCCTGTTTCCACACTGTAAGTAATCTAAGGGGCGTCCAGAACTAGACAGCATAGGGTGAAGGTGACAAGGCAAAGACTTAGAAGGGACCTGAGGGGAAACCTTTTCATACAGAGGCTGGTGGGTGTACTGTCAGAGAAAGTAGTGAAAGCGGGTACAATTACATGTTTACAATGTAACTGGATAGGTACATAAATAGGAATGGATCATGTGATGTCGGCCAAATGCTGCCAAGTGGGACGAGATCTGATTAAGATGCCTGATCGGCATGGACAAATTGGACAAAAGGATCTTTTTCCACGCTGTATGATTCTCTTATTCTCACAGCGGGATGAGGAAGAATTCTAAAAGGGCCATTCGAATGGGAATTCTCTTCCCCGGAAGTTTGTGGTGCCTCTCTGATTACAAGTATTCACAGCTGAGTTAGTTAAAGATTTGACAGAAAAGTGAGTCACGGATAATGGGACACAGACAGGACGATGAGGCTGAGACCACAATCTGATCAGCCACAATCTTAATGTCTGGTGGAGAAGGCTCAAATTCTCTGATGACCCACTCCTGCTCCTCAGTCCCATGTTTCTGTGTTCCATTCAACCCCTCTAACCTGCTAGACAGGAGCAGTTAGAGTCCACTTATTGTTATAGCATGGTGCACAGAAATAGAGGAAACAGTTCGTCCATCGAGACTGTCCCACTCGGTTTGGGAGATTTGGAAAATGTAATTGGAAGACCCAGGCTGGATATGGAAGATGTTGCTCATTTCTCTTTACAAAACCTGTATCTTGTATCTTGTGCTTCATTTGTTGATCATGTTGTAGACCCAGATTCACTGTGAATACAGCCCCCAAATCTCACCCCGTGATGGCTCACAAAATCCACGGGCCTCCCTGATTGCAATATTCCATAAAAGACCTTCCAGGAAAATAACACATATGAACTTTCCAATAACAGAATGGGAGAGCATCAGAAACAGGGGCAGGTCATTCACATCCCAAGCCTGCCTTGCCCTTCACTAAGATTAAGGCTGATCTGCTCCAAGTGTCAAATCTTCTTAATGTCCAAGTCTTCTTGAGCACTTCCATAGAACACAGAACAAAGAACAGTACTGATTTGGAGATGTCGGTGTGCGACTGGGGTGTACAAAGTTAGAAATCACATAGCACCAGGTTATAGTCCAACGGGTTTAATTGGAAGCACACTAGCTTTTGGATTATCGCTCCTTCATCAGGTGATAGTTGAGGGGTCGATCGTAACACAGAATTTAGAGCAAAAATTTACAGTGTGATGTAACTGAAATTATACATGGAAAAACTGATTGTCTGTTAAGCCTTTCATCTGTTAAAATACCATGATAGTTTCACTTCTTTCATGTGTAAATCACAAAACCTTTATTTTAAAAAAATGTTGCATTCTCAGGTGAGCTGTGAACAATGGTGATAGCAAGGTAAAATGTTGAAGGTGTTGGCCACCTGTGTTCTCTGATGTTTAGATTAATTCTAAGCTAAAAAGTGAGATAACGGAGTTTTACATGAATTCATGCAGACTTTGAGCTCAAGGTTCTACATGAATGCATGCAGTTAGGACCTTCAGTCCTCGACGTTGTGTTGTTTGTCCTACTCTAACCTTCATGCTTCCGTTCACTTTGTTCCATGTGCCTGTCCAAGAGTCTCTTAAGTTTCCCTCACATATTTGACACTACTACCACTGATGGTAGTGCATTCAACACACCCACCACTCTCTGTGTAAAGAATCTACATCTGATATCTCCCCTAAAACTTCCTCCAATTACCTTAAAAAATGCCACCTAGTGATAGACATTTCTGCCATGGGAAAATGTCTCTGGCTATTCACTCTCTATCTGCCTCTCATCATCTTGTACACCTCTATCAAGTCCCCTCTCATCTATTTTTCCTCCAATGAGAAAAACCCTTACTCCCTCGTGGTTTTTTCGTAAGACTTCTAGTCCAGGCAGCATCCTCGTAAATCTCCTCTTTACACTCTCAAAAGCTTCATTATCCTTCCTATAATGAGGAGACCAGAACTGAACACAATATCCCCTGTGCGGTCTGAGCAGGGCTCTATCGAGCTGCAGCATAACCTCGCGGCTCTTAAACTCAATCCCCCTGCAACTGAAAGCCAACAGACCATACGCCTTCTTAACAACCCGATCAACTTGGGTGGCAGCTTTGAGGGATCTGTGGACACGGATGACAGGATCCCTCTGTTTCTCCACACTGTCAAGAATTCTGCCTTTAACCATGTATTCTGCGTTCACATTCCAGCTTGCAAAGTGTATTACTTCAGTTTGAAGTCCATGTGCCACTTCTCAGCCCAGCTCTGCATTCTGTCGATGTCCCATTGCAACCTACAATAGCCCTCCACATTCTGTACCACTCCAACCACCTTTGTGTCATCGGCAAACTTACTAGCCAACTCTTCAACACCCACATCCAAGTCATTTTGAAAATAACAGTGGGCAGAGGTCACTGAACTGATCCCAGCGGGACACCGCTGGTCCCTTTCAGTGATCTAGCTCCCCTAGATCTCTGTGTAAGAGAATTCCTGACATTCACTACCCTCTGTTTGAAGAAAACCTTCTCTGCTTCTGCACCATGACCTATTGATATGAACGAAAGAGGTAACGCAGGGGCTCAGGTAAGAGAGACTGACACTGAATTCAAGGCAGTATTTGACTGAGGATGCCATCAAGGAACCTGAACAAAATCACACTTACTGAGAATTAATTATGACCTCTACACCGCTTGGAGACATTCATTGCACAAGGGAACGTGATTATCATTGGTGGACATCAATCATCTTAGCCGTGGGACACATCTGCAGGAGATCCTCAGCGCAGCTTCCTCAGCTCAGGCATCTCCAGTTTGTCATCACATAATCCCTACAGTGTGGAAGGAGGCTATTCAGCCCATTGAGTCCAAACTGAGCAGATTAGATTCCCTACAATGTGGAAACAGGCACTTCGGCCCAACCAGTCCACACTGACCCTCCGAAGAGTAACTCGCCCAAACACATTTCCATCTGACTAATACACCTAACATGATGGACAATTTAGTATGGTCAATTCACCCTGCGTGCACATCTTCGGACTGTGAGAGGAAACCGGAGCACTCGAAGGAAACTCATGCAGACAAGTGGGGAATGTGCAAACTCCACACAGACAGTTGACCAAGGATCGAATCAAACCTGGGACCCTGGTGCTGTGAGGCAGCAGTGTAAGCTACTGAGCCACCGTGCCAGCAGAAGAGGGGCATTCACTGAAGTTTACTAAGTTTTCAGGACAGGTTGTCCCTATTCAGCTCTTGAAACAATCTGTGACCATGTATAGCAAGACTCGGACAACTTTCAAGACCGTCTTGTTAAGTCTGGGTAACATTTATGTAACAGCACAGTACATTTCCACAGTAAAAGGCCAATTTCATTCAGCAGCCCAATCTGGTTTCACGAGAATGTGGGGAAGCCATTCATCCCATCAAAACTACTGGGCAAAAGAAGGATAGCCCATTCAGTCCCTCCTGCCTGTTGCACAGGAAGGTGGGAGTCTGCTCTCTCCAACATGTCACGTACATGGGATCAGAAAGAACCATTTCACACCCGGAGTCACTTACAAAGGAACAGGAAGAGGTTATTCAGCTTGTCAAGACACTAACACAGGAACAGGAAAGTGTCAGAGATGCTCCAACATCACAAACAAATGGAGCAGGGGCTGCACAGACAGACTGCTCCAAATTGATCCAAATGGCTTAATTACTCATGGTTCATATGTGTTACTTTAACATGGGTTTTCTGGCAGTCGGAATGGAGCCAACATTTTTTAGCCATTCTCCAAGTTATCTTCCATCTCCAAGAAGGCAGACCCATGGTCTCCGTGGAGGTGGGAAACCGGTGGGGAATAACTAACTGTTTCAGAATGATGGCAATTTGGTTGCTGACAGGATTGTGTACAAAGTGACATTCAATGCAGTGTCACATAGTAACTGTGCATTAAAGTGTTCAGAGTTCATTCAGAGCCTGCACCTCTCTGTCAATCGACATGAGGGTTCTGCAGAGGCATGTAAACTGTCGTGAATCAAATATCCAATGAAAAGTATGACATTGACACCCCATTCAGCTGTTTGGGTCATAATGAGTTTCTGTCCATACCCATCAAGCTTCAACTTCGTATTCTCTCACAGCGCTACAGATTAAGCACATCGTTACTGCACTCTCTCCTCATTGTAACATCATGCTAGTGTTTAGTCTGGTCAAACTTCATTGCACTGTCTCGGTGACAAGGAGATCATTGATTATAAAGCAGACCAAATCTTTACACAAAGCACCAAATACTACCTCAACAAAACACGATCACTGGGAAAGATATTCTAACTTTTGTACTTCAATCATTTTGCCTCAAGAGCAACATATCATTTACTTCCTGCCCCTGTATGAATTCTGTCAGTGACTTATGACCAAGGACATTCAGGTCTTTTTCAACAAAAGCACTCGCCAACCTCTGTACCATTTAATAAATATAAATGTACATGATGGTATTTGTTGTTCACACCTGAATCATTGTTATACCTTGTGAACAGCTATTGCCCAAACACTGATCCTGCTGCCACCCATCAACCCTTCAGTCCAGAGAAAAACAGTATTCTTCTTGTATCTCCGTTACTGAAATTTTAATCCATGTGGTATATATTCCACCCCTACCTACCCATGGACTCTAATATTCCCCATTCACCTGTATTCAAACATGTCAAGCGTCTTCTAAAAATACAAATACTCCAATCCCATTGCTTCTCAACTTTCGATGTCACAACGGACAACCTCCACAAACAGGTTTATCAAAGATCATTTCCCTTTCCTGATTCTCGGCCGAATGTACCAAATCATATCATTATTCCCCAAGTATCTAGTCGTCATGTTCCTTCTAAAAGGTTCCAATTTTTTTTCTCACAGCTGACATCAAATTATTTAATTTTCTGTTTTCCCTCTCCATCCTGTTTTAAATATTTAGGTTGACAATAGCTGCTGTCCAGTCTGCAGGTTCCTTTCCAGAATCTAATTAGCTTTGAAGAATAATCAGTAATTATTACACTAGCTCTGTTCTCATCTCAATCACTCTGAGATGTAACTCATCAGATGCAGCAACTTATGAAACTTCAGTTCAATTAGATTTTCAATAACATACACTCCATTAATTCTGATTTCCTTCAGTTTCCAATTTTTACCAGTCCCTCTTTTCCCTAATATTTGTGGAAAGTAGTTTCTGTACCTTCCCCTGTGGAGATGGAACCAATGCATTCCTCTCAGCAGGCAGACGGTTTCAGTCAACTCGTGAATACACTGGAGGACTGCACTTCAGAGATGATGGATATATTACCCACTGCTGCCTGAAAAGATCCAAAATCAATCCAGTTTAATTCATCGTGAGTGTCAGCGCAGTCTTGCTACTGGCGTGAGAACACATTATACTGAAAGAGAGCATACAGCTCAATGATCACCTCAATTTGAGACAAGCTGGTTTTACACTTTACACCTGAATGGCTGCAGCTTAGACAAATCTTCTTGGAAATCCCAGAGAGGAAAATATAGTGCCTCGCTCCTCCCTGTTTATACAGCTTCCCTTCTTTGTAGTCTCAGCTTCATTTGTTTATCACGGACCCAGACACACTGCAAATGCAGTATCCAGTGTGGGGTTCCCAGACCATCAGGGCTCCCTGAATGAACCCCGTAGCTGACATCACTATTCTGAGAACACCACCCACAGAGACTCCACTGACTTTCCAGATGGCAGCAGCAAGTGAATTCCCCAAATTCCCCTACAATGCATCCATTCACTACTGAAAATGCCTCGGTCTCCTCAGTTTCTCTAGGAGACAGTGAGGACTGCAGATACTGGAGATCAGAGCTGAAAAATGTGTTGCTGGAAAAGCACAGCAGGTCAGGCAGCATCCAAAGATCTGAAGAATCGACATTTCGGGCATAAGCCCTTCTTCAGGAATGAGGAAAGTGTGCCAAGCAGGCTAAGATAAAAAGTAAGGAGGAGGGACTTGGGGGAGGGGTGTTGGAAATGCGATAGGTGAAAAGAGGTTAAAGTGAGGGTGATAGGCCGGAGTGGGGGTGGGGGCGGAGAGGTCAGGAAAAAAATTGCAGGTCAGGAAGGTGGTGCTGAGTTCAAGGATTGGGATTGAGACAAGGTGGGGGGAGGGGAAATGAGGAAGCTGGAGACATCTGAATTCATCCCTTGTGGTTGGAGGGTTCCCAGACGGAAGATGAGGCATTCTTCCAGCTGGAGGAAGAACTCCTCATCTTCCACCTACGAACCCTCCAACCACAAGGGATGAATTCAGATGTCTCCAGCTTCCTCATTTCCCCTCCCCCACCTTGTCTCAATGCCAATCCTCGTACTCAGCACCACCTTCCTGACCTGCAATTTTTTTCCTGACCTCTCCGCCCCCACTCCCTCTCCGGCCTATCACCCTCACTTTAACCTCTTTTCACCTATCGCATTTCCAACACCCCTTCCCCAAGTCCCTCCTCCCTACCTTTTATCTTAACCTGCTTGGCACACTTTCCTCATTCCTGAAGAAGGGCATGCCCGAATCGTCGATTCTCCTGATCTTTGGATGCTGCCTGACCTGCTGTGCTTTTCCAGCAATACATTTTTTAGCTGCTCAGTTTCTCTTCCTGGCTGAGAAAGCTCTTACATCTCCACACAGACGCACAGTAACAGTTCCTGTCTCCAAATAAACAGTTGACAATGGCACATTACGTTTCTCTATATCTCAGCGACTATAAGTATTGCTGATGGAGTTGATCACCACACTCAGAGACAAGAGATAGAAGGAAAATAACTCACGGTAAGCAGGGAGATCCTATAATAAACATGATATTCAGGAATATGTGAAAAGGGGAAATGGTAGAATAACTTCCCATTCTGTTTTCCTTCCAGTCCATCATCAGCAATCCTTTTGCTTGCTTTTCCTTTCTCTCTCTCTCTCTCTCTCTCTTTCTCTCTCTCTCTCTCTTGATGGACATCATCCCCTCAACACAAACCTCCCGCTCACCCTTCCTACCATCCCTGATATAATACTATTATTTCTCAGCTGCATTCAGTTTTGATAGGTTCACTGAACTCGAAACATTTTTTTTCCGACAGACTGCCATACCTGCTGAGATTCTCCAACATTCTTTCAGAAGGGGAGAATTTTATTTCAGATCACCAGCATCCACATTTCCTTGGTTATTTCACCTTTAATGTTGTTGCTTCGCAGGATGCCAGCATCACTGGCAAGGGCAGTATTTATTGTCCATCCTAGCTGCCCTTGACCACGCGGACATTTGTCAAGGCAATATGGAGGCAACTAAATTGTTGTGGATCTGAGGTGACACTTAGTTCAGACTGGGGAAATATGTTAGGCTTCTTTACCAAAGGTTATCAATAAAATAAGAAAATAAATCCTGATGGTTTATGCTTGCCATGAGTGAAATTAGGTTTTATTCCAATTTTTGATATTGGAATTTAACTTACGTCATCGGCTGTGTTAGGATTTCAGACAATGCTTTTTGAGTCATGACTTGCGCCTCTGAATTACACAGTAAGTGACATTATTACTCTGTTTACGAATCTCTGTTGTGAAGTAACTGTAGAGACAAGAACAAGCTTGTGGTCAAACTATTTGTAACTGGAAGAGAGGTCAGAAGAGAACTGGAGCCATAAAATCTGTCATTAACGAAGGGGTAGATGATGGCGAAGTCAGCAACAGAACACAGGCAGAGGTGGAGATTGGGGATATTATGAAGGTGGGTGGCGGCGGGTTTGATCACACAGAGAGAATATGGAGACATAAAACAGTTCACTGTATAAAGGAAACTCAAGTTTCCATACAGTCTTATTCCTTCTCACATGCTTTTGAGTAAGTACTTTGGAAATGCATGAGAAGGACGTGGCGTTTGTGACTCCAAGTTTATGTATTTGTTAAATATAATCAACCAGAATAGCAATAACATTCAGCATTATTTATAGAATCGACAGAGATAGACTTACCAGGAACACCAATAATAGCGAGGATGGGATAGTACCCAGCTTGTCTAATCAGCAGTACGGCTCGTATTCGCAACTGTAACCATGCCCAATCCTGAGAAAGCCAGGAAAGACCCAATAATAAACTCCTGTCCATTGTTATAACATTCAAGTCTAATGTTCTCAGATTAGGATCCATTGTTGGAACATTCTAGTCTAAAATTCTCAAATTAAATCAATTGTTGGACCATTTTAATGTTCTCAGAGTCTGATTTCTCTCTCTTCCTCTGAAGCTGCTGATCTCAATCTTGTTGAGGTTGACTCTGCGCCGAATACTATGACATAAAGTTTGAAAGAATGCTCTAATTATGGAAGAGGGAAAGCTTCCAGTGACCCAGATGGGTCCAGAAAGACTGATATTAATCACAGTCACTGAACAAACAGATCAAGTTAACCCATTTCACGGCAACTCTGATATATCACAATAATTGGTGTGGGTGGGATTTTGATATCGTTGATTATTGGGCTCATGGCACATCTCCAGTTGTAAACATCGAGGTGGGGGAGAGACATCATTCTTTCTCTTTACAAGCTCGATTATTCTGCTGTGTTTTGGTAGTATAGGAACTGCTGGGCTCCCGAGGCCGTCTGTGTCTGATCACCAGGCCCGCTGCATCTTTTTGTTTATTTATGTTTAACTTTGACTTTTGTCTGTCCAGCATTTAACGGCTTAGGTGGGTTTAGGCATTTTGGAGAGATGCCTACAGAGCCATAGACGGTGTAGATACAGTCCATTCCTTGTGTTCTTGCAGCCACGGCCTGGTCCTGTGGAGTGATGGTCAAACTCTCACAGAACCAGGACTCTTAATTTTACCTTTCACCAATTATTGCTGGGGTCTCAGCAGGGTTGGAAGGCAGGAAATCTCTCCCCGATTCTACACACTCTGTCTGTGATTTCTCTCGGAACTGTCTTTTGATGTTCTTTCCTCCTGGATTGGAGAACTGCATGTCAGACAATCTGTTTCCTGCATATGTTTTTTGAGCTTTGTGTGCTTATTGGATGATACCATATTGGAGCAGTTACTGTATAGTAGTTAAATAAACTATTATTCTGCTAAGTTTTCGAACAGAATTAAGTTATTGCAAGTTCGTCTTCCTTTTGTTGTCTTTTATCGACAGTCTTCGAATAAATTGTGTTTTGCTTAATGTCGAATATTTTGACCAAGTAAATTCTATCTCAAACACAGCACCTTACATTTACCAGCGGAATGGGCCGAGCTGGAGGAGTGATAATCATGTCAAGAATTATATCGGTTACCCAATCCACCTCTCAGAACCAGCCCAGATACGTATAAGCCCAGATGAGGTACCTCCTCAACATGAAGCGCTGCGTAGACCAGGCTAGTGTACTGCTCAGCAATCCGTTCAGGATCGAACACTGTTTAGAGCTCACAAGTTCACTACTTATGTGTCCAACAGTGTACTGATCTATAAATTTGGACTAAATGATCTGTTCAACACAGGGCGCTGTGCAGAACACACAAAGGCATTGTTCTATACACACGGACTGGATATCTGTGCAGCATGGGGAGCTGTGCAGTAAATAGCAGTGAATTTATCTTTTAATCTGGAGCAGTTACCTTCCCAGCACACGCAGCTGTGTGCACCAATTGATGCATTGCTGTGTAACACTGTACTAGATCACTGCACAGCGTGGGGAACCTTGCAGCTCATGGTGGAAGCGACAGGATGTGCAGCACCTCTCCATTTACAGCTCCATACGTCCAATGTGGCATGACACAGGAGTGCTATGGGTGTGAAACTCACTGCCAGAGCGGGATGGTGGGGGAATCAGTTTAAATACCAACAAATGGGTGGATCTTTGTTAAAAGCGAGGGGAAGATTGAGAGAGAATTTCAGAGAATGATCTGATGGTAGGTTTTAAAATTGTGAAATGAGAACATTTTGATAGCATCTTGCAATATAAGCCACAGTTTCTAGGAATGATGGGTGAGCAGGATATTTGTGTAAGTTAAGATGATTGAGAATTTTGGATAAGCATTTGTAGTGCAGCGTTGTAACTGGGAGTAGGATCAGCAGAGTTTTCGACTCACTGGGCTGAATCGAACAATAATTTGTCTCAGTGCCATTTTCATTGAATGTGACAGAAGGAATGTCTGCACGAGGCAGTTAGTTTCCTGGTGTTATCTTATCGAACTCACCTCATTAACTACCCACCCCACCCCATGGTGTCCCTCTCATTCAACGCCAGCAAGATTTTCCCACCCATTATGGCTGGAGGTGCTCACCATCGCCCGGATGCCCCTGGATATTCAGTGACCCCTGGTACTGCTGCCATCATAAAAAGGCCAATGGGCACACGGTTGAGTTTTGTCAGTTTGGAGCTGCCCTGCACAGTTTACCCGAGCATGGCAGATAAAGGGAAATTACACCACAGCTTGACGACAGAGGCATGGAGGTCATGGTGAATGGTCTAGTATAGAGGGGGACCATTCTCTTCCCAGACCATGGTCTGAGCACACCACCCAGCTCAGTGCAGTGGAAGTTAGGAACAGCAAGGGAACAGTCGCCGCATTTGGGGGTTTTCTATAGACCATCTAAAAGCAGTAGAGAGATTGAAGATCTCATAGGCGGGCAGATTCCAGAAAAATGCAAAAGTAGTAGGGTTAATGCTATGGGCGATTTCAACTTTTCCAATATCGACTGGAACCTCGTAAGTGCAGATGATGTGGATGAAGCCGTTTTTGTCAGGTGTGTTCAAGATGGTTTCCTTGCTCAGTATGGAGACAGACCAACAAGGGGAGAGGCCATTTTGGATTTGGTGTTCGGCAACGAGCCAGGACAGGTGTTAGAACTAATGGTGAGAGAGCACTTTGTTGAAAGTGATCACAACTGCCTCGCATGTAGCATAGTCTGGGAGAGTGAAAGGAGCAGTTTCTGATGGGAAGATATTTAATTGTGGAAAAGGAAATTATCATGCTATCAGACAGGAGTTGGGAAGTACAGACTGGGAGCAATTGTTCCACAGAAAGGGCACAGTGGGCATGTGGAGACTGTTTAAGGAGCAGTTGTTGCGAGTGATACACAAATTTGTTCCTCTGAGACAGGTAAGAAGGGGTAAGATTAAGGAACCTTGGATGACGAGAACAGAGGAACGTCTCGTCAAAATGAAGCAGGCAGCTTACGGAAGATGGAGGAAGCAAGAATCTAACACAGCTTTAGAGGATTACAGGCTTACTAGAAAGGAGCTCATAAATGGGCCGAGGCGAGCCATGATGGGGCACGAAAAAGGCTTGGCAAGAAGGATTAGGGAGAATCCAAAAGCATTTTTCTCATACGTGAGGAATAAGAGAATAATCAGGGAGAAGGGAGGGCCAATCAGGGATAGCATAGGGAACTTATGCGTGGAGTCTGAGCAGATAGGGGAAGCCCGAAATGAGTTTTTTGCTTCAATTTTCACCAGGGAAAGGGAACTTGTTGTAAATGAAAACTTAGAGGAGCTGGTCCTGATCAAGATTGATGAAATTGATGTGCTAGAAATTTTGGAAAACATTAAGATAGATACGTCCCCAGGGCCAGATTTATCCTAGAGAGCTCCGGGAAGCGAGAAAGGCGTTAGCTAAGCTGCTGGTGAGGATAATTGCTTCCTCAGTCTTCAAAGGAGTCATACCGGAGGATTGGAAGGAGGCGAATGCTGTTCCTTATTTCAAGAAGGGTAATAGGGAAATCCCTGGCAATTAGAGACCAGTCAGTCTTACGTCAGCGGTCAGCAAAGTTTGGAAAAAATTCTGAGGGATAGGATGTATGACTATTTGACAAAGAATTGTGTGATTAAAGCAGTCAGCATGGCTTTGTGGGGGGCAGGTCATTCCTCACAAATCTGATTGATTTCTTTGAGGAGGTGTCAAGACAGGTCGACGACAGTCGAGCAGTGGACGTGGTGCATGTGAACTTCAGCAAGGTATTTGATAGGGTTCCCCATGGAAGGCTCATTCATAAAGTCAGGAAGTATGGGATACAGGGAGATTTGGTTATCTGGATTCAGAATTGTCTGGCTAGCAGAAGGCAGACAGTGGTTGTAGATGGAAAATATTCTGCTTGGAGGAGTGTTGAGAGGGATCCCACATCGCTATGTCCTTGGGCCTCTGCTCTTTGTAGTTTTTATAAATGACTTGGATAAGGAGGTTATGGGGTGGGTTAGTAAATTTGCTTATGACACAAAGATTGGAGGCGTCGTCGAAAGTATAGAGGGCTACTGTAGGCTGCAGCGTGACATAGATAGGATGCAGAGCTGGGCTGAGAAATGGCAGATGGAGTTCAACCTGGGTAAATGCGAAGTGATTCATTTTGTATGGTCAAATTCGAATCCTGAATATAGCATTAAATACAGGATTCTTGGCAGTGTGGAAGAACAGAGGGATCTGGGTGCGCAAGTGCATAGATCCTTCAAAGTTGCCACGCAAATGGATAGGGTGTCAAGAAAGCATATGATGTTTTGGCTTTCATGAACAGGGGGATGGAGCTTAAGAGCCGCAAAGTTTTTCTGCAGCTCCACAAGTCCCTGGTGAGACCACACTTGGAAATTGTGTCCAGTTGTGGACCCACTACTATAGGAACGATGCAGGGGCTATCGAGAGGGTGCAAAGAAAGTTTACCAGGATGCTGCCTGGCCTGGAGGGCTTGCTTTATGAGGAAAGTTTGAACAAGCTTGGACCTTTCTCTTTGGAGACAAGGAGGAGAGAGGAGATCTGGTCGAGGTGTACAAAATAATGAGAGGAATAGATAGAGTCAATACCCAGAGACTTTTCGCCAGGGTAGGATTGACTAGTATGATAAGTCATAGTCTGAAGACATTAAGAGGAAGGTAAAAGGGAGACGTCAGAGGTAGGTTCTTTTTGCAGAGAGTTATGATTGTATGGAATGCATTGCCAGCTCTGTTGGTGGAAGCGGAGTCATTGGGAACATTTAAGCGACTGATGAACATGCACGTGGATAGCAGTGAGTTGAGGGGTGCGTAGGTTAAATTACTACATTTTACATTAGGATTAAATCTCAGGACAACATCGTGGTCCAACTGGCCCGTTCTGTGCTGTACTGTTCTATGTTCTATGTTCTATTTAGTATATTTAAAACAGACACAGATAAGTTCTTGATTGACAAGGGGATCAAAGATAACTGACAGGAAGCAGGGAAATAGGGTTGAAAATCTATCGTTCGTGATCAAATGGCGGAGCAGACTTGATGGTCCGAATGGCTTCATTTCTGCCCGTATTGAGTTGTGGCCTGATAATATTTCGGTCCTGGATGGCACGGTGTCTCAGTGGTTTGCACTGGTGCCTCACAACATCAGGTAACTGGGTTCGATTTCCTCTGGGTGTTCTAGTTTCCTGCCACAGTTCAAAGTTGTGCAGGTTAGGTGAACTGGTCATGCTGCATTGCCGATTGTATTCAGGGATGTTGATGTAAGGTGCAATAATCAAGGGTGTACGAATAGTATTAGGGTAGAGAATGGGATTGGTTTGCATACTCTTTGGAGGGTCAGTATAAACCTGTTGGGCTGAAGGGCCTGTTTTCACACAGTAGGGATT
This sequence comes from Chiloscyllium punctatum, assembly GCF_047496795.1. NCBI lineage: Eukaryota > Metazoa > Chordata > Chondrichthyes > Orectolobiformes > Hemiscylliidae > Chiloscyllium > Chiloscyllium punctatum. The sequence continues at coordinate 53,280,998 of NC_092785.1, forward strand.
CTAAGAAAATGCAGACTGCTGCAATGATCCAATGAAGCACAACCCAAGCTCGAGTAACAGCTCACTTTACACTTTGATGCGTTACAGTCTGTAGGAGTTAATATTCAATTCCATAAATTCAAAGCCTGAACCCATTGTGGTTGTTCTCCACTTTCTGTACACTCTCCCTCCTGGGGTCCCTAAGCTCGTGTCTTGTTTATGTTCCATTCTACAGAGAAAATCAATTTCTAATATTTACACATTTATTTACACCCATTATATACCTGTGTCTCTTTCACCACAATTTCAAGCCCATTTGTCTTTCACACTGGGCCTCCAAACACTCTTTCCCACCTCTGCCAAGATACTAAAGCGCTCACTTTCCAATCCTTTACACGTTTGAAGAAGATTTAAACTGGACTTGAAACATTAACATTGTTTCTCTGTCTCTGCAGATGTTGCCAGTCCCCTAAGTTCCTTCAAAAATGAAAAGTTACAAAACACATTTTCAACAGAGCAAAGATGATTGGATACAGGAAATCTGAAACAAAAACAAAAATTGTTGGACTTACTGGGTGCTTTGAGGAACAGTCATAGAACCCGAAATATTAACTCTGCTTTCACTCCACAGATGCTGTCAGACTGGTCAGTATCTTCAGAAATTTCTGTTTTTGAACAAGTTTCAAGCATGTGTGTCAAAGCTGCTCACACGCCCTGTCCAACATGGAGAGCCATACACCGGGAAGTGAATTCACTTGCTCTGAAACTACATAAGGCTGTCATCACCGACACTACAGAGCTCTTAATCATGGTCATGGAGAGAAACGGCGGGAAACACATTCGCTTTAAACAGAAGATGGCATTACTGGAGCGGAAAATATTCAGGTGAAAACGTTAAATGCTTTTGAGGATTGCGACAACTGGAGGCATGGCATCATGAAGATACCCAAACAGGATGAGAATTTTTAAAAAAGGAAGTGTTCCCACATGAGAAACTGGGATAGGGCACTGTGTACAGGGGAGGAGGACGACCGTGTCCCCATGTGAATGAGGACAGGCAGCAGAATTGTATTGCAGATATTGCATCTCAAACTGGGCATTCATGTGATGCTGTAAATCATAGCAGCCGTTGTAGCACCAGCAGAATCATATTCAACCACAATTTAATCTCTCAGTCTACCATTACCATGAAGCTGATCTCCGCTTCAGTGATGAGTGTGGGTGAACATGCTACGGTCAGAACCGTGTGTACCTAAACCTGATGATAACCCAATCAAGCTACTGCACTTACTGCTTACATTAACAAACAGCAGAGGTAACATCTGATAGAGAGGGCGCCATGATCCCAAGACTGTGACCAGTTCTTTTAAAACCAGCTATGAATTACTGATAGCCTGTCTACTCTTCCTCTTTTCTGTTAGAAAAATCCTTGATCCTCTTGTTAGAGACAGTTCAAGAACTTCCCTCCTATTACCATTTTGTTTACGTCTTTAAAATACTTACTGTGCCTTCCCCTGTGAGGAAAATGTAAAACATGGGTGTAAATTATCTGTCTGCCCTGCAGCCAATTCTTCAGTCACACCCTCCAATTATCCTCAGTATACTTTCCTAATTAATTTCACCTAAGATCGCACACTCATCTTGAACTTTTTTTATATGCTCGGAAAAGATCGTGCTACTTGTTTTTGTATTTCTTGCCAATTTACTACATCATGTGTTTTCTCCCCTTTTCCTCGCTTTCTTGATTGATACAGCCATATAGTGCACAAACAGACCCTTTGGTCCAACTTGTCCATGCTGACAGGGTTTTTCAAACTAAACTAGTCCCATCTGATTGCATTTTGTCCATATGCCTCTCAACCTTTCCCATTCATATGTTTGTCCTGATGAGTTTTCAATGTTGTAGCTGTACTTGCACCTCCCACTCTTTCTCTGCCAGCTCATTCCATATACACACATCACCCTCTGTGTGAAAACATTGACCCTTCGTCCATTTCAAATCTCCCCTTTTTTACCTTAAACCTCTGCCTTCTGTGGTTGAACTCCCCCGTCCCCGGGAAAAGACCTTAGCTGGTCACTCTATTCATACCTCTCATGATTTTATAAACTTCTACCATGTCACCCCTCAACCTCCGACACGCTGTCTGACACTAACTTTACGAACAAACATTTACAGATAAAGCACTGCAAATTTGAAACAGTATTCAAATGACAGGTAAACAACCTTCAGCCCAAGCTTCATACTGTGATTTATTTTTCTCCATGTTATAATACTAAGGCAGCAGGAAACTGTGACGAGTACCAGTAAGAGGTCAAACACCTGAATTGCTTTGTCCAAATGGGGTGATGATCTCTACAGTGAAAGCACATCACTGGCATGAACCATATAAGAAGGGCAATTTTTGTACCACACTGTCAGCGTGCAGTTGCCTTTAGCAGAGTGAGATGAAGGCTGAGTATACTTTTGAAATTTGGATCACAGTGTGAATTCAGTGCAAAGGGGGAGAGGGGTCTTCAATAAGGTTTACTCAAAGATGGAAACTTTCCTGAGTGAGATGTGAGTGGGAGGTGTAAAACAGCATGAATGGAGAGGCCAAGCCACACTGAGACCAGAGGCAAAGTGGCAGCACAAAACGCAGCTTGATGCTACTGCAGAGTAGGTAGACTTGATCAAAGAGTTTCAGGTGAAGTGGGGAGGGACCATAAGGTAAGATAATGTACTCTGTAATTTGAGAGGGAGAACCTGGAATCAGGAAGGGGACACGAGCAGGGAAGAAGATGGAACAGCAATGGCAGCAGTTTCTGGGGGGAATTCAGGAAGCACAGCTGAAATTCATACCCAGCATCTGCTTCTGGTCCCTGAAATAAACATCCTAAATCTGACCCTCCACTCATGCTCATCCATAGTATCCTTGAGAGCCTTTGTCAACCATGGGTGCTTCATCTTCTTATTGAGTTCTTCTTTTGAACAGAAACAATAATTTCTGGGCTGTTTGGGATATCTACTTGAATGTGTGCTCACGTATACTGACTGACCTTCCTCTGGGTCTATTTTCACATTCCGCTTCAGACCAGATGTGAGGCAGAAATCCTCAATTTAGATGTCTGGTTATTTTCAATCATTCAGGAGGCACTTCTGCCTGTGGCTGAACACATGATCAGCGGAGGCTGACTCAATTCTCCAAGTTTCTGCATCTCTGTTGTTTCTGTTTAACGACGCCACATTCCTGTGAGCTGGGTCTAACGTGACCTCCTTTTCCATCAAACCAGAAATCCCCGAACTCTGGTGGACAGGGCCTTCAGCTATGACTGTCCCATCTTCCACGGTGTTGCCCTCAATCCGTCCCCTCCATCCCAGAACAATGATAGATTCCTCCTTGTCCACACTTCCTCCTGCGCGAGAATCCACATTCACATATTCATCTTACGCCGTTTCCACCATCTCCAACAGGACAGCACCATCAAACACAACTTCCCCTCCCGCCCACTTTCAGTATTTCACAGCGACCGTTCCCTCTGTGTGACCGTCCATCACCCCGAACGTTTCCCCACTCCCCCATCGCACCATCCCATGCAATTGGAGAAGCTGCAACATTTGCCCATTCATCTCTTCCCTCCTCACTGTCCAAGGCCCCAAGCATAGCTTCCAGGTGAAGCAGCATTTCACTTGTAACCTTTCAATCTGATCTCCCGTCATTGCTGCTCATAATGCAGTCCTTTTTATTGGCGAGACCAAATAGAGATTGCTTTGAGGAACACACCCACTCTGTCTGTAGAAATAACTCTGACCTTCTCATTGCTTCCCATTTCAATAACTTACATTCCTCTCATGATAACATTTCGGCCCTGGGTTGCTGCAATGTCCCAAGACAGCACAACCCAAGCTCGAGTAACAACGCACTTTAAAGTTTCGTACGTTACAGCCTGTAGGAGTTAATGTACAATTTCATAACTTCACAGTCTGACCCCATTATAACTGTTCTCTAGTTTCCGTACAATCTCCCTCCTGGCCTCCCTATGACCTTGTGTGGTTGTATCTTCTTTATCTTTCACTCAATAGAGAGAACCCCTTTTCCCCATTCACATCTTAATTTAAAGCTATTTCACATGATCTACTCGTTCACCACTACTAAAAGCATGTTTATCTTTTGCCACACCCTCTTTTACCCGTCAAACCACTCCCCACATCTATCAAGGGATTATAAAGCTTATTTTCCAAACCTTTTTCAGTTCTGAAGAAGTGTCATACTGGACTTGAAACGCTAACTCTATTTCTCTGTCTCTGCAGATGATACCAGACCTGTTGAGTTTCTCTAGAAATGAATAGGCTCAGAACAAATTTTCAATTAAACAAATAACTATGGAGACTGGAAATGAAAATGCAAAAATTGCTGGAGAAAATGGGAGCTTTGTAGAAGGTTCACTGGTCCTGAAAGATTAACTCTGCTTTCACTCCACAAGATGCTGCCAGACCCGCTGAATTTCATCAGCAATTTCTTTTTTTGAACAAGTTCCATAGACGTGTGTTAAAGCTGCTCAAACGCTCTGTCTCACACGGAATCCACTGGGATGTTACCGATAATGCAAGGTGCACAGATTACTTGATCTTAAACTGCATAAGGCTAGCATCACTGACACGGCAGAGCTCTTAATCATGCTCAGCTAGAAAAACAGAGAGGAACACATTCACATCAAACACAGAAGATAGCATTGGGGGAATGGAAAAGATTCAGATGCATAGGTTAAGGGTTTGAGTAAAGTAACAAATTGGAGGCGTAACACCAGGGAGAGACCTTCAGCAGAATGAGAATAGGAAAATGGAAGTGTTACCACATCAGAAACCAGGTTAAGACATTGAGTACAGAGCTGATGGGTGAATGGGTCTTGGTGTGAACTGAGGGATAGTTAGTAGAATTGAATTGAACATAGTGGAGCTCAAAGTGGGCATTCATGTAGTGTGGTAGAATCACAGCAGCAGCAGAATTGTATTCAACTGCAATCCGTTTCTTTCAAGTCCTGCCTGGAGATACCTTCAGGTATATCGATGTAAAGGAGGTGACCCCTCCAGTCAGACATTGTATTTTAGGCATGCGGTCTTGTTTGAAGTCTGCATATGTCTTCACCTGGAATCAGACTAGGTTTATTTACAATGTAGGAGTTAATAAAATATCATTTTGACTGACTGTCTATAAATCATACTTTTTTTGAGAAAATATAATGCATCTGGAAATACGAACCGGCAAATGAAAATTCATCTTACAGATTAGATGTGTGTGTGTGTGTGTGTGTGTGTGTGTTTTCACGCACGTGCGAGTGTGTGATTGAAAACAAGGTGGAGTGTCTGTGGGAGGGAGAGAGAGAGTGTGTGTTTGTCAGAGAGTGAGGGGGAGTGCGTGTGTCTTTGGGAGGGAGAGAGAGTGTATGCGTGCGTGTGAGAGAGGGGAGAGTGTGTTTGTGTGCGGGAAGTAGAGGGTGAATTTGCATGGGTGTATTTAAAGGGGAGAGGGAAAGGATGTGTGTCTCCTCGTTAAAACACAGGCAGGTTTGGCAGATCTCTTTCCACACAAACACTCTGTGGTTCCAGTTCTCCCCCTCTCTGCAGCCTCTGCTCCATTTGTTGTTTATGTTGCAGACCCAGATGTTGTAACTACAGTCCCCATTCTCCATCCAGAGTTGGGTCACCAAATCCTCAGGTCTCCCTGAATGTCTGAGGCAGCTCTCAGCACAACCTCCAGTAAACCATCTCCATCACCTCCACTAACCTTTCCATGACAGGAGGCAGTCAGATACTCCTCAGCTCCTGTTCCTTGACAATAATACTCGAGGGGTTTCCTCATGGTATGGACTGCACAATCAACTTAGAGGGACAAACACAGGCCATCAGAGGTCAGGCACAGGCCAAGTTTCAAAGACGTGTCTCAAAGCTGCTGGAACCCCCTTTCCAACTTGGAGCAACAGCCCGCCACATACCATTACATTGTTTCTGAGATTCACAATGCCAGCACTCGATACACTCGGGAGTGAAAAAAACAACACCAGGGAAAGGTACAGAAAAACAAACAATTAATTAACTGATAACATGTTGTGAAAATATGGAAAAGGAGACAGGGGAGTAGGAGTAACTGGAGAAGTGAGACAACGGTGGGCCCAATCACAAGAATAGGAGCATTCAAAAAAATTATTGCCAGCTCAGTTGAAATGGTTAGTTACATCAAATTGTGAATCTGCCTCACAGAACCATCCAAGACACCATAAACTGGGACAAGGCACCAGCCAGAATGGAGAGCTGTGCAGACCATGCTACTGGACTGCTCTATAAACTGGACTACCTGCCCAGCATGGGGAACAGTGCAAACCTTTGCCAGTATATGGCTACTATACTTGGACTACAGAAATGTCTTGTACGGGAAGATGCGTAACCCATGCAGTAAGTGACAAATGTATGGCTCAGTATCTCCACTGCCGAAATATAAGATAAGAGATTGTGTCTGTGTGTGTGTATGTGTGTGTGTCTGTGTGTGTTGGTGGTAGTAGATATGAAAAGTATTATTTGAGAGAGAATAGACATAGAGGAAATCAGTTCAAATGTGAACAACTGACAGGGCTTTGTGTCATTAACAGAGGGAGACTGAGGACCGTGTTATAGACAGAGGTGACGATGTGCTTGTGAATATTAAAGTAAAGGCTTTCCCAGACCCAACAACAATATAAAGCAATCCGTACAGGAATGATGGGATTTTGGTCTGCGTTTAGATACAAGCCATGGAATACCGACTCAGATTTAGTTAAGCAACAGCAGATTATTGGCTTTAATAAGATTGTGTTTCATAGCTGAAGGTTCAAACAGCAGATGGGATGAACCAGTGAAGTATATCGTGCAGATGACAATAGTTAAAATTAGGAATGGTCAGGATATGGTAATCAGCTTGTGGCCAAAGGGATCACCGTAGTTGTGACTCGTCTGTTTCAGCCTCAGTTATTGGCCAGGGATGAGATCGAGTCAGAGGAAGGAAATGGAATTTGCATCCAGAACAGAAGACAGTGACCTCCAAGCTCTCAATATTTAAATAGCAAGGGCAGTGATGCAATGCATCCTGGTTCATATCAGAAAGTGCATAGGTCAACCAACAAGGCCCAGTGCCACAACTAAAGGAGATAAAGAATGAACAATATTGCTTTGTTGTGGTTTGGAGCGTGAATACTTACAGAGTAGAGTAAATGAAAAGAACAGTAATACAGTCGCACATGGTTAATGCAAATAATATATCAACAGTGAAACTTACCAGGGACACCAACAATAGCCAGGATAGGATAATAAAAACATTGAATAATGTAAAGTACAAATCTGATCCGCGATGATAACGGCCACCAATAATATGTAGAAAAAAACCAAACATAATAGGATACACCCTTGTCCATTGTTGTAACTTTCCAGTCTATTGTTCTCAGATTCTCATCCATTGTTGTAACATTCCAGTATAACATTCTCAGATTCTGATCCACTGTGAGAACTGTCCAGTCTAATGTTCTCAGTTTCTGATCTCTCCCTATCTCTGGAGCAACCGATCCCTGTTAGTGCTATCGGTGGTGCTCCTGCCCATACTATGGGATAACGTATTGAATCGAGCCCTTTTGTCATTAAAAGATGGAAACTGTCCACTGGGATAATTAGAATCCATGGAGACTAACATTATTCACAGTTAGCAAACAAACACGTTCAGTTAACCAGTTCCTTACATCATTTTACATAACACAATGAAAGGGAACATTTACTCAGTTTGGATTGAATGGATGAGAGTTGCTGAGGGATAGATCATAAATCTTGCAATCTTTTTAATCTGTCTTTCCTATATATGGGAGTATTGTCAAGAACACTGCACTGTTGTATATGATTCACCCTGTTTATAAAAGGAGACAGGAATAAAATAACAGACGAGCTGCATAAAATGCTTGGTGGAGATGTTTCTAGATACCTTTGCGTAATGCTGCTCCAAGTTTGAAATTCCCTGTTCTCAAGTCCTTTCTTAACCTTGTGACATCATTCAGAGCATTCAAACTGCTGCTCAGGAACAGGGAGAAACAGGAGGTAGTCACTCAACTGCTCGATCTGGGCAGAGGAACAGGAGGCAGTCTTTCAACTGTTCCAGACTGGAACACAGGCACAGGAGGAGTCACTCAACTGCTCGGGAGTGGGACACAGGAACAGGAGGCAGTCACTCAACTGCTCGAGACTGGGACACAGGAACAGGAGGGAGTCATTCAACTGCTCGAGACTGGGATACAGGAACAGGAGGCAGTCTCTCAACTGCTCGTGACTGGGACACAGGAACAGGAGGCAGTCACTCAACTGCTCGAGACTGCGATACAGGGAAATCTGGAAGCTAGTGAGGCCCAGATTTCTGTTCCCCAGGAACAGGAGCAGGTGACTCACTGTCCACCACTGTGAGACACTGGAAGAGAAGAGGAATTGGCTTGGTACTAACAGAAATATCTGATTAATTTGCATGAACGAGCCATTCAATTCAACCCTGCTCCAACATTCTTCAAAACCATGGCTGATCTGATTGTAATTCACCCATTCCAGTTTACAGAGATTTCCCTCTCTGCAGTCTCTGATCCATTTGTTGGTCATGTTGCAGATCCAGATACTGTAACTACAGTCACCATGCTTCATCCAGAGTTGGGTCACCAAAGCCTCTGGTCTTCCTGAATTTCCACAGCAGCTTAAAACACAGCCTCCAGAAAACAATCCCCGAACGTACAAAAACTAGAGTTAAGTTAAATGTCAGTCAAAGGCAAATGAGAAGGCTGGTCTGAATCACTAACTGTTGTGAGGATTCCTCATGCAACTGAGCACATGATCAGCCGATAGTGATTAACACAGGCGTTCAACGAATAGGAACAGAGCAAGTTACAAAGGTGTGCCTCGAAACTGTTAAAACCCCAATATCCAACATGGAGTACAGGCCAGGACACTGGGAAGTCAACGAAAACGCAAGCAATGCTTTTTTGAACACTGTTTCACAGCTTCTTAGTGTTGGAAGCTGATGCTCTTGAGTGAGCAACATTCAAGGGCAGGAAAAGATATAGGACAGTTATTCACATTGAAACTGGACAGTTAAAACTAGATGGTGGGGAAGCAGTTTCAACACCAACAAATGGGAGGGATTTGGGCAATAGACAGAGGGAGAGAGACTCTGAGTCAGTGTTATGGAAGGATGTGTTTGCAGGTTTCAGAATGCTGAAATGAAGACATTTCGATCATATCTAGCAACATAGGTTAGCATGTCCGGGAATGATGAATTAATACGATATTGGTGCAAGGTCAGATAGAGTCAGAGTCTCGGAGATGTACAGCACAGAATAAAATGCTTCAGTCTAACTCGTCCATGCTGATGGGATATCCTAAATTAAACTAATCGCATTTGGCCAATATTGATGTAAACCCTTCCTCTTCATGTACCCATCCAGATATCATTTAGATGTTATAATTGTAAAAATCCTCCACCATCTCCTCTGGCAGCTCATTCCACGCATGCACCACCCTCTGTGGGAAAAAGTTGCTCCTTAGGTCTTTTTTAAAATCTTTTCCCTCTCATCGGAAATCCATGCCCTCTAGTTTTGGGGAAAAAGACCTTAGCTATGCACACTATAAATGCTCCTCACGCTACAGGAATAAAATAACCCAATCATCAAAGTTTGTGAGAACCCAATCTACTCGAACTCTCCCTATAGATCCAATCCTGGCAACATCCTTGTAAATCTTTACTGACTCCCTTCAACTTTCACAATATATTTCCAAAAGGAAGGAGACCAGAATTGAATGCAGTACACCAAAAGTGGCCAAAGTAATGTGCTGTACAGCAGCAACATGACCACCCAATTCATATAGTCAAAGCACTGGCCAATAAAGGCAAGCATACCAAATGCCTTCTTCACAATCCTACCTAACTGCGACTCTACTTTCAAGAAATTATGAACCTGCATTCTAAGGTCTCTTTGTTCAGCAACACTCCCCGGGACGTTAGCATGAAGTGTACATGCCCTGCCCTGATTTGCATTTCCAAAATGCAGCATCTCCCATTTATCTAGATTTCGGCTGTAATTCAGGTGTCACAGACACACCAACTGTAATAGAAACATTAAAGGACCACATTGTCCAAATATTACCAAGGTCAACATGTAGACCTGTGAAGAAACATGAAATATAGAGATAATGGAAACATGAAAAATAAACAGAAAATGCTGGAGAAATGAAAAATATGAGGAAGTATCTGCAGCTGGCTGGGCCCTTTGATACTGATAAGGAGGGAGGTAAATGGGAAAGTGTGACACCTCCAGCAGGGGAAAGTGAAGTGGACCTGTGGTGGGAGTGAATAAAGAGTAGACCAGTGTATCCTGGAGGGAATGATTCCTCCAGAGGGTGGACAATGGAGGAGAGGTGAATATGTGCAGGTGGGGCATCTCGCTAGAGGTGGGGGAAATGCAGGCTGATGATCCTCTGCAAGTGAATGCGGCTGAGATAGTAGGGAAACTCTGTTGCGAGAGAGAAGGGGAGGGGCAGGCAAGAAGTGCAGGAGATGGGTCAGACTCCGTTGAGGACCCTGTTGACAACAATGATGGGGAATCCTTTGATTGAGGAACAAGGTGGACATTTCAAAGGCTACCTTGTTGAATTTAGTATCATCAGAAGCAATGCGGTGGAGATTGAGGAACTGGGGGAATGGGATTGAGTCTACAACAGGAAACCAGATGTGAGGACATATTCTCCAGGAAGGTGTGGGAGTCGGTTTGTTAATACTGGATATCAGTGGCTTGTCTATCCCCAGAAATGGAAGCAGAGATGTTGAGGAAAGGAAGGGAGTAGTCAAAGAGAGACCAGGTGAAAGTGATGGAGGGCTTCAAATTCCAAGCGAAATCAATGAACCTTTCCAATTCCAGACAAGAGATAAAAGTCGCAGCGATGATATCATCTGTGTATCGGAGAAAGAGTTGTGGGTGGGTGCTAGAATAGAACAGGAACAGTGAATAGTCGATGTACTCCAAGAAAAGAACAGACATAACTGGGGCCCACGTGTGTATCCATGCAGTTCCTCTGTGCGGCAAGTGCAGGCTGAAGCAATGGGTATGTCCTGGTAGCTCTGTTTGTGAATTTTTGTAAGGAGATAGAAGCGAGATCTGCTATCAGAGGACCATCAGCTCGGGGGCAGTTAGGGGGAAGGGGGCGAATGGGGCAGGAATCTCCAGATGAAAGGTGGTCAAGTTATCATAGTTGATATAATGGTTTGATGTGCCATGGTAGGGTCATGGTCCAGGGGAGATTAGAGGAGGTATCTGAGAGTGGGCGTTCAAACTCTGCAATGTCGAGGTCAGTCCACCAGGCTACAGCAGCATCACCCTTATCGGCACAGGTTGAATAACACAGTTATGGTTGGATCTAAGCACATGGAGTGTCGGCTGTTCGGGCAGTGATAGGTTGGATTTGGTGAGGGGAGTGCAGAATAATTAAGACAACCAATGTCATGTTGAGATTTCTCAATGAACCGATTTAGTTCAGGTAAAGACTAGAAGGAGGGGTGATTCCAGGAGGAGGGAGAGTGTTGCAACTGGGTAACGGGGTCTATGGGGCAGGGAGAGGAATCTTGCTGAAAGAAACGTGCATTGAGGCGAAGACAGCGGAAGAGCTCAACTAAATGTCATGCCTAAAATTCATTAAAGTGGGGGCAGAGAGGTAAATTTCAGACATTTGATTAGAACAGAACATTCAGCATCACAGAGTGAAAGTTCAGTAGGGATGGTGAATAAACGACAGGAGGTGGAATTGGAGGAGGGGATGGAGTCAGAGGCAGGGTATGGGATGTCAGGAAGGTTCCAGAGGGTCAAGGGCATCTCCACGTTGTTGCAAATTGTGTGCCCGGTACATCTGGTCAGTACGGCGAATGCGCCGATGAATAATTTAGAATTGTGGAGTGGCGCAGCCTTGAGTTAATGTGATGCGATACTGCTGGACAGAGAAACTGTTGAACTCAGTAGCACTGAAATCGTTCGATCAGTCCTCAGAAATTAACTGATTGAAAATAATTGGGAAGGTAATCTTACTGTAACTTCCTGATTTCACTGAAGTGACACTCAAGCAGCAAGATCTTACTTTTCGGAGACTTTCGATCAACCTGTGAAAATATAATATGTCTTGATGTTTTTATAAAGACAAATTTATCCATGGTTTTGGAAGGCACTAGCAAGGGCAGAGTTTATTTGTCATTCCCAATAGCTCTAGGGAAAGTGTCATTCTTCAGTGAGGAAATTACCAGCGCTGAATTTCCTGCGATTCCCAGTGACCACAGTTTCCTCAGGATCCCTGATGTCACAAGAGTCAAATACTAATTTAATGCAACGCAAGTTACTCTGACCTCACCTCAACTGACATTGGAAAATTAGTTAAATGAATAAAGAACAAAAGGACAGTACACGGCCTGATTGAGCAATGTGCGCACTCTACTCACAATGTTTAAGGGAAAACTGATGCATTGACTTCTGATTCTGAGGAGAGGTTTATCCTATTTGTGATGAGGCCATTTGGCTAAGTGCTGTTAAGAGATAGCAAGACACTCCACTCTGTACCATGGGGAACAAAACTAGCCTGTGCACGGTGCATCAGACAATGACAGAAATGCACTATTGTCTGTTCCTATTGGTCATTGATCATCTCAATCTCATCATTGACTGATGACAAATAGCAGCATAGAAGCCAGTGGCTCCCATCATCCCAGTTGGAAAGCAAAAAGGGGAAGGGATGGCCAGAAAAAGTGGGAGTAACTGGGGAATTTGTGTAACTTACAGTGGGAGTGGCAGAAGAAGAGTGTGAAGGGAGATTATCAGTGGAAGAGTATGTAGCAGCAGAAGGGGCAGTGCAAACGAAATAGGAGTGTAAGAAAAGAGTAGGACCGCGGAGGACGAATGGCAGATGAAATTTTAGTGACAGTGAAAAGCTTGTTTTCGAGGAAGTGAGATTGGATGAGAAAAAAAATCACTGTTCAAGAAAATCGGGATCTGGATTCCATTCAAATTAAGTAAGGATTTCTTGTACTTTTCCTTCTATAACTTGATTCTTGTACACGTTGTACATGTACTGTATATTTCGATATCTTCATCAACAGCAGACAACATGTTTTTTTCTCCCCTACTGTGGTGTTTCAACATTTTTGATTTTTTTTCACAGTATGTATTTGCTTCCAATTCAAGGTAGACATGAGAATATGATTTGATCTTCTGCAGTTTGCCCCAACATAGAACTTAATTGAACATTTATCCTCATCACACTCGCTGATTTAAACAAACAATGAATGAGTCCATGTCCATCCTGCAGATGAAACATTTCTTCAGCTTATGCTATTGTAGGGAATGTTAGAAAGAACAGTGCCACGCAAAATACTAATGTTCCAGCGCAAGGTGCCAAAACGCACTTTTTTCCGAAATTATTGAGAAGGTTTAGAAATAAAATATGCAGAGGGACAGAGTGTAAAAGGTGAATTCAACTCTGTGTCGAAACTACTATTTATCGAAACTCCCTCATAAAATATGTTACCGACATCACTCATAAATTCACCAAAATAGGAAAGGCAAGAGACTGGAATTGTCAAATCATCCTCTAAATAACATTTGGAGAACAGGAAGGAAATCACGATTTGTTTGCGATATTCAGAAATGACGATTGTGAGAATGTGGAAGGTGGGGAGCAGTGGAATTATGACCAATGTTGTGGATGACACAAAAATAAGCTGGGTGGATCACAGCCAGGAGTAAAATGTAAGGCTACAAGAGGATATAAACAGATTATTCAGATAGCTAGATCAACGGTCAATGAAATTTAACACCGATAAATTGGGAAGATGAAAGTCAGAAGTAACAAGACAAGTGAGTATGAAAGAGGAGGGCTAAATTTGCTCGTTTCTTTCTTTGCAGCAGGGAAGGTTGAGGAGGGAACCTAGTTCAGATGTACAAGAACATATGGGGTATGGAGAGGATGAACAGACAGCAGTTGTGTTCCTCAGTCAAATGATCAAAAACAAAGGGACATACTTTTAAAGTGAAAGGCAGGGGATTGAGAGAGAATTTGTGGAATGTGTTTCGAACTGAGAGGGTGGTATGAATCTGGAATGCATTATCTAGTAGAGTGGTTGAGGCAGGTAACCTCACAAACGTTGAAAAAGCCTTTGGATATGCACTTGCTGGCACAGGCGTGTTAGGCCTGGTTTTCATTGCATGATTGTGTGCAGTGGCAGCCATGGACACTCTGATATATTCTGAAGCAATAAACAATGATAGTTGCTGCTTTGTTCCTTTGACTGAACTCAGTAAGTGGCTACATCACAAAACAGCATCATCTCATGGAGCTTCAGCACTTACTCAGCCAAAGGCAGCCCAGCCATCTCAGGGAACATTCAGGGTAATTCATATGCTCAGTGCAAGCATTGTCCCATAATAGCACCAATATTATTCTAGCTGTTTGCCACCATTATTATAGCGACAGCCATGACATGAACACAGCTTTCCCTTCATTATAATACAGACCTCTAGCAATAAGATTGCTATTTCTCTGAAGCATAATAAATTCTTTCCCAGGTATTCACTTTGACAAACAAGTTTTCCTGAGTTTTGCTGCCAGTTGTTTATCACAGAATTCCTCAACTCACTCCACCTCAACCTCTTTCCCCTTGAATATTTTCTTGTTCACTGTCTCCATTATCCCATACTCCTCACTCTCTCACATCCCCCACACTCTCTATCCTTATTTGTTAATTCCTGAAAAACCTGTGCCTCATCACGATCATTTATTCCAACTCCCAACTCACATTTTGGACTGATTTGATTCCTTCTCTCGGCATGGTCATTAGACTGGCCATGCCTGATGTCCTAATCATCTCTACCTTCTGCTCAGTTCCTGATCTGCTGTTTGGTTCTCACCCTCCTGGTTTATTCAAATCCATCTAACTTGCACTCGCAAACCTCCCCACAAGGATGTTGGTGCTTGTCCAGTTAAGATGCAACCTGTCTTTTTTATACAGGTCCCACCTGTCCTGGAAGAGATCTCCATGATCCAAAAATCTGAAACCATTAACCCTGAACGAGGTTTTTAACAACATGTAAAGCTATACTGTGTTCCTCATCCTTCCCTCTTTTCCACATGGCTCGGAAAGTAATCCAGATATTACAGATGATTGTTTTCTCTCTCTGTCTCTCTCTCTCTCTTGCTGTCTCTCTCACGCACACACACATTCTCTCACACACACAGAGACAGACACCACATTACTTTGCAGAAGAATATAAATAACTGGAACGATAACTGGAATGAAGGATTTAGTTAAAGGGAGAATGAGAGAAATTGCGCTTCTTCTGGATGTCAGTTTGCTCGCTGAGTTAGAGAGTTCATTTTCAGATGGTTCATCACTGTACTAGGGAACATTATCAGTGAGCCTCTGGTGAAGTGCTGGTATTATGTCCCACTTGCTATTTACGTGTTTAGGTTTCCTTGAGTCAGTGATGTAATTTCCAGTATTGGTGATTTTATGTCCGGTTCTTTTTCTCAGAGAGTGTTAGGTGGAATCAAAATCTATTTGTTTGTTGATTGATTTCCGTTTGGAATGCTATGCTTCTAGCAATTCTGGATTAGTGGTACTGGAAGAGCACAGCAGTTGAGGCAGCATCCGAGGAGCAGTAATATAGACATTTCGGGCAAAAGCCCTTCATCAGGAATTTTTTCTAGGAATTCTCGTGCATGTCTATGTTTGGCTTGTCCTAGTTTGAAGTTCAGACCCAGTCGAAATGGTGTACTTCCTCATCTGTATGTAACGATGCTGGTAATAGTGGGTCATGTCATTTTTCTGGCTAGTTGTTGCTCATGTATCCAGATGGCTAGTTTTCTGCCTGTTTTTCCGATGTAGTGCCTGTTACAGTGCTTGCAAGGCTTATTCTTCCTGGGGGAAAACAGATAAATGTGTGAACATATTGCGGTGCTCAAAAGTATGAAAAAAAGTTGAAGAGTAAAACAGGAATACTCTGTTTCCGTAAGTTTGCATTACAGCATCAAGCAGTTCTAATTTTTTAACTTGTCAGCAAAAGAGCCAGGAGTGAGAAAAAGAAAAACTTCTTTATTGAGAGGCTTGTTAGGATTTGGAATGGAACTGCCTGGGAGAGTTGTGGATGAAGATTAAAAAGAGAACTGGTAATGCATTTGAAATAATCAATTCAACAGGCTGCAGCGATAGAGTTGGCAAATGTCGGGGGGGGTGGTGGGCTTGGGAGACGTTCAGAACACGAATATATTAATTGTTGTATTCCTATTGCTAAAACAAATCTGTCATCGCTTTGGCACAAACCTCTTTGAAAAGGTCTGACTTTTCTCTCACACGATAATATGTTCATCGTTTTTTGTTTACTGTCTACATTTCATATTAAATAACATTCTTTCTAAAAACTAAAAGTTTTCAAATTATTGTTCACTAAAATTTGATAGCACAAATCATTTATTTAGGTTAATATTCACAGTCCATTTTTGATTATGGCCATTTTTAATTCGCTGGCAAATGGCTGAAGCTTGTACATTTCAGTGAGAAATTAAACAAATTGATTATATATAAATGTATAAGAACGCAAATTCTATTTGATTGTTCAACCATTTGCTCACCCTAAACATGTAATCATTCAGAATCCAACCACTTTCAAAATGTTGGAGTGACAATGCATTATTTTGAATCCTGACATTGTGTATGTAATTCTGATCGCCAAAAGAGTTACATCCATGTTGTTTGTTCGATACAAAATAAAATGCACATTCTTTATTTCTGTGTTAGAAAATCATGACAGGAGGCTATATTTTTGTTCCATAAATAAAGAATCAACCTAATGCTTTTCAGAGATTATAGTACAGTTGAAAAATCATAGTTGACATCTTACTTTTGCCCAATTCACGAAACATAGTAAACATCTGATGAATACATGGGTCACCCAACAAATTGTACCTGAATAAAACAGCAGTAAATGACAAGTCAAGAATCACGTTAATAACTGAAGTTAGCGGAGCCTGCCTGGTGTAGGACACCACACAGACTGGCATTCAGGTGAATGGAACAATGGACAACATCACTGGAAGTTTTGGGCTAACGCCCCTCCCCAGGTTCCTAATCTCATACCCACCACTCTCTCACACATTTAGCAATTGATAAGAATCCACAGACTGGGTGAACATAAAACACAGAGCAGTACAGGACAGTGGTGACCCTTCGACCCTTGACGTCCTGCTGAACTTTTATCCTACTCGAAGATCAGAATAACTGACATACCCTTCATGTGCCTATCCAATACTCACTTAAATATCCCCTAATGCAGGCGACTCTACTAACGCTGCTGGCAGTGCATTCCAAGAACACACCACTCTCTGTGTAAAGAACCTACCTCTGACATCTCCTCAAACCTTCTTCCGATCACCTTAAAATTATGCTCACTCGAGATAGCCATTTCCACCCTGCGAGAAAGTCTCTGGCAACCCATTCTACCAATGCCTCTCATCATTTTATACACCTCTATCATGTCACCTCTCATTCTTTATTGCTCCAAGGAGAAAGCCCTAGCTCCCTCATCTTTTCTTTGTAAGACATGCCCTCCAGTCCAGGCAGCATCCTGGTAAATCTCCCCGGCATCCTCTCCAATGCATCAATGTCTTTCCAGTCATGCGACAACTAGAACTGAACACAATATACGAGGTGCAGTCTCACCAGACCTTTTTGGCGTTGCAGCATAAACTTGCGGCTCTTAAACTCAATCCCTGGCTCATGAAAACACCATCCATCTTAATAACCTTATCAGCTTGGGTGACAACATTGAGCGTCCTATGATATGGAACACACCATCCCTATGGTCCTCCACACAGCCAAGAATCCTGCCTTTAACCCTGTATTGTGCATTCAATTTCAACCTTCCAAAATGAGTCACTTCACACTTATCCAGGTTGAACTCCATCTGTCATTTACCAGCCCAGTTCTGCATCCTGTCAATGTCCAATTACAACCTACAACAGCCCTCCACACTCTCCATAACTCCAACATTTTTGTTACATCGTAAAACTTACTAACGCACCCTTTCACTTTATCATCCAAGTCATTTGAAAAAATCACAAAGAACAACAGTCCCAGAACTGATTCCTGAAGAACGCCACTGGTCACCAAGCTCCAGGCTGAAAACTTTCCATGTTCTACCACCATCAGTCTTCTACAGGCCAGACAATTTTGTATCCACACAGACAGATTTCCCTATTTCCCTGTATCCCATGCCTCCTTATTTTCTGAATGAGCCGATTTTATGGTAACCTTGCTGAAATCCATGTACATCACATCCACTGCTCTACTTTCATCAATGTGTTTGATCCCATCCTGAAAGAATTCAATAAGTTGTGTGAGGCATTACGTGCCCGTCAAAAAGCCATGCTGACGACCTCTAATCAAACTATGATTTTCCAAGTAATCATAAATTCTGTCTCTCAGAATCCTTTCCAATAATTTGCCCAAAACAGAAGTAAGATTGACTGGCCTGTATTTCGCAGGATTATCCCTATTGCCTTTCCTGAGCAAGGGAATAACTTTTGCCACCATCCGATCATCATGCAGTACTTCATTGGACACTGGGGACACAAAGATCATCGCCAAAGGTGCAGCAATCTCTTCCCTCAGTTCCTCTGGTAACCTCGAATGCTTCCTGTCTGGTCCAGGGGACTTATCTATCCTTATGTTTGGACTTCACTCATTCTGTACTTCACCTCACTTTATCTGCTCCCTGTCCAACCACTGACTGACTGCTTTCCATTTCAGGGCTATATACAGTGCTCCGCTCCTGAGCAAGTACAATTCCAAATATTCCACGAATCATGGAATGGAAAATAAAATTGAACACACCAATGCCATCCTGATGAAGGGCTTATGCCCAAAGCTTTCAATCTCCTGCTCCTCGGATGCTGCTTGACTCGTTGTGCTTTACCAGCACCACACTTTTCGACCCTGATCTCCAGCATCTGCAGTCCTCACTTTCTCCATTACTGAGGGCTGATCCCGCTGCACACTGAGCAGGGAATTAATCAGCAGGAATTCATTCTATTTGAAGCTGACTGTTCAGTTCTGGAACGTTGTATTTGATTAAGACGTTAATTAACAATAAATTGCAAATCAACGATTATTCATTCAGTCCCAGAGTTACATTTTTAGTTCATGGAAAGGCAACTTGATAACAAAAAGTAAATGGCTGAAGAACTCCGAGGTACGAAATATTCCAGGTGCTATATTCCAGGCTGGATGTCCTTTAACATGATGCTGGTAATATTATCAGATCTTCAGATTTGATAAGAGAACAAGGTGACATGGGGAAGTGGATATTTTTGCCATCACGTAGATGCGTTTGAGAGAGGTCAGAGCTGACAACTCGATATTCTGTGGTACAAGAACTATAGGCAGCAGAGGAGAGGGGTAAAAGACAAGGTGGTGTTGCCTTATTAATTATGGAGTCAAAGACTGCAGTAAGGAAGGATGATATCTTGGAAGGGCATTCAAATGACGGTTTGTGGGTTGGAATTAGGTTCAAATCAATGACAGACACACTACTGGGGACATATTATAGGCCCCCAGATAAAATAAAATACAGGGGCAGGTACATAACCAATTCGCTGAGGTGTGTCAATGCAATAATAGGATCATTATATTCAGGCATTTCAATTACAAACATTGATTAGGGCAGCGATAATTATTTTTAAGAGGGCAAAAATGTCTTGACATTTATTCCAGAGAGCTCCTCATATAAACATGTAGCAGATACAACAATCGGTGGGGCTATGCCGAGCCTCACTGTGGAATGAAGCCAGTCAGGTGTTGCAGGCAGGATTGGCTGAGCATTTCAGGATCAGTGACCATGACTCAAGCATTTTTAGCTTATTAAGGAAAAGACCAAAAGAAAAAAGGCTTGAAAAATAAAAATAATTTGGATGATAGAGGCAGATCTTATCAAAAGAAAGACAGGATCTGGCCACTGTATAATTACTTCTGGGTGAAACTTTAGCAGAACAGCGTGGGCGTGGTGGGGATCACATGTTCAAAATGGAATTGATGAAGGTGTCACCACAACATGTTACAATAAAGATAAAAATGAGGAAAACAAGCCCAGAGACTATGGAATGTCTACAAATATTCAGAACAGAATTAAAAATGAAAGAGAAGCTTAAAGCACGCATAAAGTGAGCAGGTCAATGGAGGTCCCAGAAGAGTAGAGAACGTGTTGGGCTAAATTCAAGAAAGTAAGTAGAAGAGCAAAAAGCGGGGTGATAAAAACATTAATGGGCAATATTATCAAGAATTCAAAGACATTCTATCGGTTTATTAAGGGTAAGAGGGTAACAAGAGAAAGAATAGGGGGTATTAGGGACCGAGGAGGCAAACTGTGCATAGAACCTGTGAATGTCAAACACGTACTGCATATTGGTCTTCACTTTGGAGAAGCAGTTCCTGGACAGAAGCTGAGGAATAATTGGAAGTTGATGCAGGATAAAAAGTGGGAAAATCTCTAGATCTGGATGAACTGTCTCTTAGACTGATGTGGAAGATGAGGGAGGAGATTACAGGCTCTTACATTTTGTGCTTTATTTTGTTTTGCCTTTGGCCAGCGAGGTGGTGTGATCAAACAGAACAACATCTAATGTAGGTTCAACTTCCACACAGAGTGCTAGAAAAAAAAAAGCTATGGGATGAAAGACCACCAAGTCTCACATCAGTGGGAGGGAAACAATTGCAGAAAATTGTGAAGGCTGTTAAGAAATGATCACTAAATATCTTCAAGGCTGAGATCCACAGAATTTTAAAAAAGGGTTACAGGGGAAACGCAGGAAAATGGAATGGAATGTTATCAGAATAAATGTACCCTAATTGAAAGTAAACGCAGAGTCAGAGAGCGGGTGGACATACTGTCGCTCGTATGTCCATTGGCAAACCTTTTTTAATAGGCTGTACTTACTGGAATATCAACATCTCTCACTCCGGAGTGAGACACAGTTTCGAATACAATCAGTAGTTACAAGGAATTCATAAATGCAGTACTAGGAGACCGAAAAAACCAGAGGACTGCGCCAACGCGGATGGGCTGTCAGGGTGAATATTTGCATCAGCGCAGTCACCACTACTAGGAGGAAGACCTCAGCAAGACAACCCCACCCCCACCCCCCATGTCCAAGCATGGGCCTGGTGTTTAGGAGTGCTTAAGGCCCAAACAATACATCACTGTAGTGTCTCCATCCTACCCTAACCAAACCTAAATGTGGAGTGGTCTATTAACGTACTGTGAGTGGAAGAATAGGTAGTAATGCTTTGGTTCCAGAGAAATCGGTGAGCAGCAGTTCAGCAAAAGGTAAAGGTAAGCTCAGATAAACTCTTTTTTAACGCTAGTCTGACAGCAGTGGAGATGGCAGTTAGGGCAGTTGTATGTTCCTCCTGCGGTTTGTGGGAGCTCAGGGAGATTTCCATTATCCCCAATGACTACACGTGTGGGCAGTGCACCCTGCTGCAGCTCCTGGGAGACCGTGTTCAGGAGCATTCTGGATCATCCGAGATATGGAACACTTCATAGATAAAAGCTTTAGTGAGGTGATCACACCCAAGTCCCTCCCTTAGCCATGTTTCTGTAAGGACTATAATATTCCAGTCTCATGTAAAGATCCACGCCCTGAGTTCATCTGCGTTACCTGTCAGCCCAGTTCCATTTAATTAAAAGCAATTTAATCCAACAGGCTTTCCTTGCTTCCTGTCGTGTTCCAAGCAGAGAGTATCTGGGCGACCACCAGGAATGGCGAAGGGAGTAGGCAGAAAGTGCAGGAATCCCCTGTGGCTATTCCTCTCGAAACCAAGTATACCATTCTGGATACTGATTTTGTGTATGTTGGGAGATGGGAGATAGGTGTCAGGGAATGACTGTTCAGGGGAAAGCAGCAGTAGCCAAGATGGATGCGCTGGATCTGGGGGGCAGCAGGAAAGGATAAAGGTAAACAGGGTCTTAGAGATAGGAGATTTGATTGTTAGGGGGCACAGATCGGAGATTCTGTGGCCTCAAACGGGAAACTAGGATGTTGTGTTGGCTCTCAGATTTCAGGATCCAGGATGTTTCTGAGTGGCTGCTGAATGTTCTCAAGAGGGCGGGTGAGCAGCCAGAAGTCATTGTGCACGATGGTACAAATGACACGGTTAGATATAGGAATGTGTTTCTATAGAATGATTAACTGAGAACTAGGAGGAAAGTTAAAAACCAGGACCTCGGTAGTGATAATTTCCAGATTACTTCCAGTGTCATGAGCTAGTGAAGGTAAGAATAGGAGGACATCAAGATAAATATATGACTAAAGAATTGGTGGGAGGGATTCATATTTTTAGACCATTAGGATCTTTTCTGTGACAGAGTTGACCTGTTCAAGAGGGACTGGTGACAGATCCACTTGAGGGGAAATCAATATCTTCCCAGTCAGTTTTGCTAGTACAACAGGGGAGTGTTTAAACAAGATTGGCAGGAGGTGGAATCCTCAGCAGCAGGGAGGCAAGTGAGAGGCTGGATGGAGATACAGTAATCAAACATAGTACGTTGAGGAGCCATATCAGGCTGGACCACGATAGGGAACAAGAAATGCCCATGGATTAAATTGTGTTTATTTCAGAGCAAAAGAGCTGACAGTTAAGGCCGATGAATTCAGGGTGTGGATAGGTTATAGGTGCTCGATAGTTTAGCTATTACAGAAACATGGCTGAGGGATGGATAGGACTGACAGCTTAATGTACCAGGGTCAAATGCATTCGAAGGAACAGAGATTGTGGAACGGGAGGAGGTGAGTTGCATTTCTGAATAAAGGGTGTATCGCAGCAGTGATCAGAGATAAAATAACTGATGGATCATCCAATGAGGCTTTGTGGGTGGAACTAAGAAATAAGAAGGGGATGGTGACATTATTGGGGTTGTACGGTAGGCCCCCAAATTGTAAACAGAAATTGCAGGAACAAAAATATGTAGAGATATTGCGGAGACTTTCAGGAATATTTTGGTTGTCATAATGGGGGCTTTAATATTTTTTATAACACAGACTTGCACTGCCAGAGCATTAAGGGATTTGATGGGATGGAATCAATTAAGTGCGTCAGGAAAATTTCCCCAAGTAGAATGTCGAGGGTCCTAATCGGGAAGGAGCAATATTTGTCCTACTCTTAAGAAATAGGTCAGGACAGGTGAGTGAGGTGACAGTAGATGTGCACTTTGGGACCAGTGACCATAGATCTATTAATTTTAAAATAGTTATGGAGAGGGAAGAAATTGGTCCACAGATTCTAGTTCTAAATCGGGGCAAGGTTAATTTTGATGGACTCCGGCAGGAGTTTGCAGGGGTTGATTGGAGTAGTATGTTTGCAAGCAAAGGGACCTCCAGCAAGTGGGAGCTTACGATCTATATGTTCCTGTGAGTGTGAATGGAAAGTTTACAGGAATGAGGTACCCTGAATTACAAGAGATGTTTAGGCTTTTACCAAAAGATATGTGGAGGCGTGGCTCAGGTAGAGGCAGCTGGGATCAAGCGAATCCCTGAAGGTGTACAGGGGATACAGGAGTTTACTGAAGAAGGAAATCAGAAGGGAGAAAAGGGCGTATGAGATAACTTTGCCTGAGAAGATCAGGGTGAATCCAAAGAGATGCTTTAAGTATATTAAAGGAAAAGCAGTAGCTAGAGAGAGAATAGGACCCCTCAATGGATATGTATGTTGGGAACCATAAGAGATGAGCGATGTCCTCAACAAATATTTCTCAGAGCAGGGGCTAGAGAAGAACTTACGGGGGCCCTGGCTGATAATTTTGATCATCAGTTACCACAAGTGAGATCCCAGAAGACTGGAGGAAAGCAAGAAGGACTGAAAAATAAAGTCTGGGAAACATAGACCAGTAAGCTTAATACCTGTGTTAGGTAAATTAATTGAGAAGATTCTGAGGGATAAAATGTATATGCATTGGGAAAACAGGGTTTCATTAGTAATAGTGAGAATGGCTTTGTCAATGGAAGTTCATGCCTGTTCTTTGATGATGTGACCAGGAAGGTTGAGTAGGGCGGGCCGGTTGACATCTAAACTTGTGGTGGTGGAAAAGCACAGCAGGTCAGGTAGCATTCGAGGGACCGGAGAATCGACGTTTTGGGCACAACTCTATCATCAGGAATGTTCAAGACATCGATATTCCTGCTTCTCGGATGCTGGCTGACCAGCTGAGCTTTTCCAGTGCCACACTTCTCAATTCTGATCACCGGCATCTGCAGTGATGACATTCTCCAAGGGTGGTCGATCTGGTGTATATGGATTTCAGTTCCACCAGAACAGGATGTGGCTTCTCAGCCCCTGGACCATGATATACATTTACAGGAAGAGACCAATCAGCCCCTCCAATCTATAGAACTAGACCCAGTTTAGATCATGCAGCAACAATATCAACCTATTCAGCTACTTGAAGTACCACAGGATATGGAAGAGGCAATAAAGTGACTGGGCTATCGGGTTTATTGTAATAATACCAGGCTATATAGCCCGTCAAGCCTGTCCTTCCTTCAGTAAGGTCAGGGCTGATCTCTCTTGGCCGCAATTTCTCTTTCATGCCCAATTCTTTGTAGCCTTAACTCCCTGATGTGTCAACATTCATTAACACCACCCTGCTCCCTCAAACATTCAGAGCTGCAGTTGTCTGGGATAGAGAGGTCCCAACAGTCACTACCCTCTGAGAGAAGGAAACAGTCCCCACACATTTACCTTGGCCGTTGACATGAACAAAAGCTATGAAGTTAAAAATCTCACAACACCAGGTTATAGTCCAACAGGGTTAATTGGAAGCACACTAGCTTTCGGAGCATCGCTCCTTCATTAGTTGATGGTGGAGGGCTCAATCGTAACACACAGAATGTAGAGCAAAACTTTAGTGTGATGTAAATGAAATTATAACATTGAAAAATTGATAGTCTGTTGAGTCTTTCATCTGTTTGAATACCATGATATTTAATTTTGTACACCCCAGTCCAACACCCATCTCCAAATCAAAAGATATGAACACAGCGTCAGAATGACTGGCCCTGAAAGGACATGACTGAACAAGATGTCAAGGAGGCTGAATAAAATTGCACCTAATTGGAATCAGTTGTAAATATCCCAAGCTGTTGGGCCATTTGGAGCACCATGTGGCTGATGGAGATCAATCCTCTCAGTCCCTGGATATCTCTGTTGGCGGTCCTCAGGGTAGCTTCCTCGGCACAAACATCTTCAGCTGCTTAAGCAACGTCTTACTCTCCGTCATTCGATCAAAAGTGAGGATGCTCAGAAAAGATCGCATAAAACAGCAAAACATGGACAACATTCAAGCTCATGCTGTTACTGTGTAGGCAACATTCATGTAACAGCACTGCTGGACCCTGAACATTTCCACAGGACTAAAAATGAGGAGCTCATTCAGCATCTCAAGCTGGTTTCACAGAAATATGAGAATGCCATTCAGCCCATAGAAGCTATTGGATAAGTAGAGGCACAGCGCATTCACTCTCTCTTACCTATTACACAAGAAGAGATTTTTTTAAAAAAAACTACAAATGTTGGAATTCAGGAAACTGGAAGACCACAACAAGCCAGGCAGCATCAGGAGAAAAAGTAAACATCTTGGGTATAACCTTCCTTCATGTCTGGGGGTGGGGGCAAGGGTGTGTACTGATAATGAGGCGAGGTGGGGAAATAGGAGGAGACGGCGTGTTGTGGTGGCGAACACAGGTAAAGGGTACCACCAGGTTGGCCAATGGGAAGAATGAATCCAGTTGACAGTTGGAAGATGGGTTGATCAGAGGAATGGAAAGGGGAGGGGCTAAGCAGGAGATCTGGGGATTGGAAGGGAGGTTACTAGAAATTGGAGAACTCAGTGTTGAGACCCCCGGCTGTAGGCGACACAGCTAGAATATGAAGCGTTGTTCCTCCAATTTGTGCTTTGGTTCTTTGTGGCAATGGAGTAGGTCAATGATGTCATGTCGGAATGGGATTGGTAGGTGTAATTGAAATAGGCAGTGACTGGGAGGTCAGGTCAGCCCTTACAGGCCCAGCTGAGATGCTCAGCAAACCATTCCCCTTAGTTTGCATTTGGTCTCCCCGATATAGAGAAGACCACATCAGGAATGGCAGATACAGTAAACTAGTTTGGATCCCATTACCTGGCACATCTTCCACAAGGACTGATCCCTTCACTACATTTGTTTCGTGCCATACTCCCCACCAAACCTGTCAATCCCCATGGGCAACTGACACTTGCAGATGAAAAATAAAATACATCACCTGCTGGCACACACCTCCCTCACCTCTATCCAGCGCCCCAAACAGTCCTTCCAGGTGAAACAGAGGTTCACCTGCCTCTCCTTCAACCTAGTTCACTGCAGTAGGTTCTCCTGATGTGGTCTTGTCTACATCGGGGAGAACAACGTAAACTAAGTGCACATTTCACCGAGCATCACTGCCCGGTCCAAAGGGGCTGGCCTGAGCTCCCAGTCACCACCCATTTCAATTCCCCTTCCCAATTCCTTTCCAACGTGACCTCCTTGGCTTCCTCTGTTGCCACAGTGAGTCAGACCACAAATTAGACGAACAACATCTTACCTTCTGCATGGTTAGCCTACAGCCTGGAGGACTCAACATTGAGTTCTCCAATTTTAAATAACCTTCCCAGCCCCGCCTCCTCCCTTCCATTCCACCAAATGACCCCACCTTCTAGTTCCCAACTATATTCATCCCTCCCATCGACCAACCACGTTGCACCCACCACTTGTGTCCACCTATCCCCTACCTCACCATCCCTCTGCTCTCCACACCCCAACCACTCCTTTCCCTCTTTATCTGCAGTTCCCCCTACCCCCACCCGCAATCCTAAAGAACGGGTATACTTGAAATGTTGACCTCTTCACCTCCTGATGCTACCTGACTTGCTGTTTCTTCCAACCTCCTGTTTGTCTAATGTTACACAGGAATATCAGGAATCTAGTCGGCACAACACGCAGGTAAGCAGCTACCACGGGTCACCCAATAATGAGCCTCTTCCCTGGAACGAGGAAGAGGACATTCATCCACCCGAGACACTGACACACGAACAGAAGAGGCCATTCAGCCCCTCCAAACTGTTACATGGAAATAGGAGGATGTCATCGATGCTGTAACTTTACAAACCAATGAAGCAGAGCATGCACAAACAGACTGTTCCATGCTGTGCCTTCTGGCTCCATTGCTAATGTTTCATGCGTGTTGCATTAACGTGGTTTGCTGATAGTAAGGAGGCACAGCGGATGATTTGTGCCATGTCTCAAGGAGGCATCTTCCATCTCTGAGAAGACAGTCTAGTCTTCTGCATGGAGGTCAGAAGCTTTTGAGAATGACCAACCCTGTGAGAGTGTCGCTGCTGACAATTTTGTGAACAACATGATGCTCAGTACTTACTGCTCTGTATGAATTCTGTCAGTGGCTCATTGCCGAGGACATCCACCTCCTTTTCACCAAGAGCACTTCCCATCATCTCGCCTTCTCATAAATACAAAATGAGAAGGATGATATGTTTTGCCAAATCATTTTGTTGCCTTGCAAAACGCTATGCTTTAAGCACAGCCAGGCCAACAGCAATGCCACGTTTGCCATTGGAGATCATTGGAGATACTGAGGAGGTGATGGCCTAACAGTATTATCCCTGTAATGTTAACCCAGAGACCCAAGTGATGTCTCAGACCCCGGATTCGAATCCCACCAAGGCAAATGTTAGATTTTTGCATTCAATAAAATATCAGGAATTGAGAATCAAATGAAGCAATGAAAGCATTCTGTTTGTCCTACCTGGCACACTCGTGCACTTTAGGGAAGGAAATCTACCATCTTCACCCAGTCGGATTTACATGTGACTCCAGGCCCATAGCACTGTGGTGAACACACAGTTGTAGTTTGAAATGACCAAGCCAGCCGCTCAGTTATGTCACTCATTACAAATTCTCAAATAAATGAATGCGGGCGGACCTCAGCACTGACTACTTACAGCCCACAGACTGCAGTGGGTCAGGAAGGCAGCTCACCAACACCTTCTCAAGGACAATGAAGAAAGGGAATTATATACTGGCCCAGCATCCCATTACTGAATAAAGGAAGATGATCACACTCAAGGAAGAGAGACAAAGTGACATAACTCACTTCAAACGGGGACTTTGATATATACCTGACACGGGCATGAATTTCAGTAATATGAGAACAAGAGAAAAATAAATAAGATTAGTCTGGATTTTTATTTCCATTCCAGCTGATCATCAACGAACCCTTTGTTTGTTCTTTCTCTCTACCTCTCTCTTTCTCTATCGATTCAACTCACTCCTTCTTCCTTTCACAGCAGCCAAACATGTCATCAACATCAAACACACTGTTTCCCAGCTGCATTCAGTTCTGATGTATAGTGATAGGATGCGAAATTTCACTTCTATTTTTCTCTCGACCTGAGGCTGCCAAATCTGTTCAGTTTCTCTGGCACTTACTCATTCCTTTTGTTTCTGATCTCTAGTATCATACTTTGTATTTTTTTTCTCTACCTTACATGTTGTTATTGCGTGGGATGTCTGCATCACTGGCAGGGCAGCATTTGTGGACCTCACTAAATGCCTGTTACTGTGAGGCCATTCCTTAAAGTATTGAGTCTGATATCAGTCTTAATTCAGATCAGGCAATAATGTGAGATTTCTTCACCAAAGGATAACAGTGAAATAGATAAACTTCTTGACAAAGTGCTGGTTGGATTATATTAGTAAAATTCACTTTTATTTCCAGTTCCTCTTATTTGAATTTAAGTTCTGTCATCATCTGAGATAAGATTTGAAACAGCGTCCATAGTGTAGATATCTGGACCACTGAATTACGTGGCCACCGACAGTACTACTCTGACACAGTGTCCCTGTCATGAATATATTTTACAGACAAGAACAAGATTTTGATGGAAACATTTGTAACGGAAAGAGCGATTAGAAGAGAACAGGAACCATAAAGTCTGACTTTTACCATGGTATAGTTAATGGTTTATTTATCACCCGCACTGACGTCAAGATAGGGTCTGGGGATATCATTGAGTTGGTAGTGGGTAGCTTTAGTGATGGAGAGAATACCAAGACATAAATCAATTCGGGGCAAATGGGTACTTCGGGATTGTGAACAGTCTTGTTCTCAGATGTTTGTGAGGGCGGGAGTGTGGGTGGTTCTGAAATTTGTGGAGAATGAATGGATTTGCATTTGAAACTGAAGACAATAGTTTCAGTCTTTACTAAAAATAGATAACAGAAATAGCATTGAAGTTCACCATGGCTTATGGGATTAATAAATCGATAGAGATGGGGAGACTTACCAGGAACACCAACAATAGCGAGCATGGGATAGTAACCAGCCTGAATAATCAGCAGTACACCTAATATCCGATATGGTAATTTGTGCCAAAACCAGGAAAGATACATAAGACCCAAAGATAAACTCCTGTCCATTGTTGCAGCATTCCAGTCTATTTTTCTTAGATTCTGAACCATTGGTGCGACATTCCAGTCTACTGTTCTCAGATTCTGGTCCATTGTTGGAATATTCCAGTCTGTGGTTCTCTGATTCTGATCTCTCCTCTCCCTGTTTCTGCAACTGCTGATCCTTGTCAGTGTTGCAGATGATGCATCTGCAGCAACAATGGGATAAAGCATTGGAAGATGCCCGGTACAAATAGAAGAGGAAAACCATCCAGTGACATAATTAGAATCCATGGAGACTAACATCAATCACAGTCACTGCACAAACAGATCCAGATAATTTCTTTCAGAATTCGACCTTCAGTTCAAAATAACAACTGGATTGAATTGAATGTTGACATTGCTGACTAATGGATTAGGAATTGGCTGGCTGGAAGGAGACAGAGGGTAGTAGTTGATGGTAAAGGTTCATCTTGGAGTGCAGTTACTAGCGGTGTTCCACAAGGATCTGTTTTGGGACCATTGCTGTTTGTCATTTTTATAAATGATCTGGAGGAAGGGCTTGAAGGCTGGGTGAGCAAGTTTGCGGATGATACGAAAGTCGGTGGAGTGGTGGGCTGTGAAGAAGGATGTGGCAGGTTACAGCGGGATATAGATAAGTTGCAGAGCTGGGCAGAAAGGTGGCAAATGGAGTTCAATGTAGCTAAGTGTGAAGTCATTCACTTTGGTAGGAGTAACAAGAAGATGGATTACTGGGTTAATGGTAGACTACTTGGTAGTGTGGATGAGCAGAGGGATCTTGGTGTCCATGCATAGAGATCTCTGAAAGTTGCCACCCTGGTAAATAGTGCTGTGAAGAAGGCTTATGGTGTACTGGGCTTTATTGGTAGAGGAATTGAGTTCCGGAGTCCTGAGGTCAAGTTGCAGTTGTATAAGACTCTGGTGCGGCCTTATCTGGAGTATTGTGTACAGTTTTGGTCGCCATACTATAGGAAGGATGTGGAGGCACTGGAACGGGTGCAGAGGAGGTTTACCAGGACGTTGCCTGGCATGGTAGGAAGATCGTATGAGGAAAGGCTGAGGCACTTGGGGCTGTTCTCATTAGAGAAAAGAAGGTTTAAGGGAGATTTGAGAGAGGTGTACAAGATGATTTGGGGTTTAAATAGGGTTAACTGTGAGAACCTTTTTCCATGTATGGAGTCAGCTGTTACTAGGGGACACAGGTTTAAATTAAGCGGAGGTAGGTATAGGACAGATGTTAGGGGTAGATTCTTTTCACAGCGGGTTGTGAGTTCATGGAATGCCCTGCCAGTAGCAGTGGTGGACTCTCCCTCTTTATGGTCATTTAAGCGGGCATTGGATAGGTATATGGAGGATAGTGGGCTAGTGTAGGTTAGGTAGGCTTCGGTCGGAGAAACATCGAGGGCCGAAGGGCCTGTACTGCACTGTATTTTTCTATGTTCAATGTTCTATGGTCACATCTCCCATCACCAATTGCTCTCATGAAGTTAGTTGTGAGGGAGAATTATGGACGTTTTCTTATCGCAGGCTAGATGATTCTGCTGTGTTGTTCATTTGCAATACTGTAACCACCTGAACGCCCCATCATGACCATCCACAAAAAAATCACAATCTAGACTTGGTTTCCATGCTGGTCTCTCCTCGACTAGTACAGTCGCCAAGCAACAGATTCTCAGTGGATGTATTTGCCCTGACCATATACAGGAAGTGTGGATCTGTCTGGACAATCCACTCGTGACCATGCTGAATCTTCAACACACAGTATGATTGAGTACCGTTTTATGAAAACTAACAAACAACTTAATGCATCATATTGTCTTCAAAGCTGTAAGATTTACATTTTTGGAATTCCGTCCAAAGCCAAATGTGGCATGTTCTCACAAAGCTAGTCCTTTTACAGGGTTATGTTGTCATTGATTTTTTTAAAGAGGGTCTAAACGACCAAGGATTCCAATATGTCATAATTTTGAAAGGTTCGTTGGGGTCCTTTTGTTTATACCTAACTGATAATACCTCATATAGAAGCCTTTCAAGTCTTGAAAAGTAGCCTGTATAATCAAGAGGACCTGTCCAGCTCCCACAACTGGACAGGCTGGATCAGTTCGGGGGTTTGTTGAGTCAGGGTCACTGGACGCTCTCTGCCTCATTCTGACCTTCTGACCTTATAACCTGTAAGCAGTTGTGTCAGTTTTACCCTTGGTGCTGAGGGGTTTTGTTTATTGGGTTGTTGCAAGTATATTGGAACAGCATCCTTAAATCGGGATAGCCTGTCAGGTTCGGATACGATACCTTATTCAGGTATTCTATTTTCGGTTCCTTATGTTTCATTTGGTAATTTGGCAAATAAATGTCATTTGTTTAAAAATCGGCTGTCTGACCAGCTAATTCACTCTGGAAATATCAGCTATACACTAACCTTCAAAAAATAGCAAATCTAAGGTCCGGGCTTCCTATTAAAACGTTTTGAGGGGTCGGGTCTGGTCAGCAACAAATTAGGGGGCCTTTGCAGAATTTAGACAGCGAGTGGCGGGTGTTATTGTGTCTTATTTCGTGTGTTGATTTGGTGAGTAAGCAGAGCTTCAGGTAGCAATGGTTCTTGCAGGAACCAAGCTTGTTTTGGAGGTGGAGAAAGTGACCTTGGGGGTTTTACAGAATGCACATAAGTCCAAGCAGCGGGAATTAGTAGACAAAGTGAGTTGAAGCTACCGTCTGATGTGAGGAAAGATGAGATGATTGCAGCAGTAGTTCAGCATTCCATCTTGCTGGAAACTCCATCAGGATCTGTGGCATGACTAAACTTCAATCGCAAAAGAAGCAGCTTGAGTTAGAAGCAGAGATGAAGCAGTTTGAGCTACGACTAAAGTCAGAAGAGGAAGAAAGATAACGAATAGGTTTAGCAGAGGAAAGAGAAAAAAATAATGCATTCAGCAGGAGAGAAAGAAAAAGAGGGAGCATTTGAGCTTCCGAGGTGGACACTTAGAATGGAAAGTCAGCTTTCAAGGATGAGGATGAAGGTTGAAGGTCAGCTTAGTGAGGTACAGACTGAAGATGGGTAAACCCATGGTGAGTCCAAAGCCTGGTGAGAAATGTGTTTCAGTCTATTCACAGCTTGCCTAGATTAATGAGGAGGGAAGTGGCTAAAGAACTTCAGTGGGCAGTGACCATGTAGGTTTTGTTGACCCAAACAAAACTTGTAGGTAGAGCTAGTGAGGTATGCACAACACTATCAGAGGAGGGATCTGGGGAGTATGAGGAGAGGAAAACATATATGTGAGCTTGTGCCAAAAGCCTACAGACAACGTTTCAGGAATTTAAGGAAGGATCCTGTTCGAACACATATTGAGTTTGAAAGGATCAAACAAAGTAATTTTGATAGATGGATAAGAGCTTTAAAAAGAGAGCAAACATACGATGCTCTTCGAGAGACAATTACTTTGAAGGTGTTTAAGCATTCACATAGTGCACACTCATTTGGAAGATCATAGAGTTATAAAGCCAAAACTGGCAGCTGAAGAGGCTGATGATTATGACTAGTGATTATGATTATAAAAATTGTTCTGGCTTCCAGAATCAATTTCAGTCCATGATGGATAGAAATTGTGGCAAAGAGAAATCCCCACGTAGAAAGGGAGATATAGATCTCGGTGAAGAACTTACCACAGGGTAAAAAGGCAATACGTGAAGGAGGCAAATAAGATAAAAAGCTCTGGTGTTTTCATTGCACCAAATTAGGACACATGAAATCACTGTTTTGGTGGGTTCAGAAAAAAAAAACGGATGCAGGAAAAAAGATAAGTCTGGGAGTTTTGTCGGAGTGGTAACAGAAAGCACAGTGGAAGCTAGAAAGCTGCATCAGAGTGTACAAGCTGATTGGAAGTTTGTTAAGGAGGAAGTGCCAGATCTGCTTCGAAAATATACCTGCAAAGGGAAATTTTACTCACATAGGGCAGGTAGAGAGGGTGTAATATTAAGAGACACAGGATCCTCTGTGAAAAGATAAGGAGATATGTACTCCTGAAGGACTATTTCCAGAAAAGGTACTGCAAGAGGGAATTCACCATGAGACAAAAGGGGCAAAAGTATGTAATGTGTGCTTAGCGTGTCCCAAAAAGTGTGGGGAAATTGTGGCAGGGGTACTGGACAAACTCTCAGCTCCAGGAATGAAATTTGTCCTTGCAGAAAATATAGCTGATTCAGTGGTTGGATTACTGCTACTCTCGTTTAAAAGCCAGTGGATATGCAGACAACTGAATCAATGTAGGAATCTTATCCTGGAAACTTTCCTGATTATGGGTAATAAAGTCCCAATATCACCAGTTGAAATAGAAAATACCAAAAACGTAAAGATAAGGAAGCTTAAGTGGCATGAGCAGATACTTTGGTCCATCAGAAAGTTGAGACAAAACAGGAGCAAATAGGTGATCATGTAAATATTTTTTGCTCAGCGAAACTGATTTAGTCACAGCAGGAAGATTAAAACAGTTTAAAACAGTTGCATCAAAAAAACATATACGTTAGGAATTTTGAATGTATCCCTAAGTATTATTACCTTAAAAATGATGTCCAAATGAGGAAATCGAGACTAACTATTTTCAAGGAGATGAGAAATGGGAAGAGATTCATCAAATCATATTGCCAATGGGTTACAGGAATGATGCTTGTGAATTTTGGGGGCGATGCTTCAAGGAAAAATTGCAGAAACAACAATTAAATGTAAAAATAGAAAGGGGGAATTGTGAGGAGTAATTATAAATGTTGTTATCAGCAACAATCACAAGGCTGAAAAATGAAAGTGGAAGAGGGGTGTAGGTGAAGCGAGATATGCTTGCACAAACAGCTATAAGTATCTGTTTCCCGCTTCTGCAAAAACAAACAAAAAACGCAATCAAGTGTTCATAAGGATCCGTATGGGCAAAGAATGGAAGGAAATGTTGCTTTAGCGAAGAAGGAAGCAGATGACAGTCAGGGAGGATATATAACAATAGACCACAGAGGGATGTGGTGAAACAGCCAAGCAGGACATGCATTTTTGTCACGAACAAGGCCAGATGAGGCAACAGATAAACAGCCGTGTTGAAAGAAGTGGGAGATGTAAACAGGGAAGAAGCAATGGAATAAGTAGGGGAGGAGTAAAAGGGGAATGAATTGTACAAAAAGTTGTGTACTAGTTAAATTCGGTGTGCCTATCTCATAGGCACCACTCCTGCAAGAGTAAAATAACCGATACTGCTGCTTCAGATCTTGTCTCAGACTGAAGTTATTGAATTCAGTGGGTTCTATTTCCCACACAACCATGGAGATCCTGCTTTTAAACTCAGGTCTTGGTTCCTAAACATTCTTTGCTGGACCTTTCACTCCTCTTAAGGATATCATTCATATCAATGTGTACCACGACCGCTGGCTGTTCACCCACCCCCTTCAGTATGCCCAGAACATGCTCAGAGACATCCCTGATCCTCGCACCAACCGCCCTTTGTACGAACAATTCATAGAATCACAGAATCACTGCAGTGGGAAAACAGGCCATTTC
This sequence comes from Chiloscyllium punctatum, assembly GCF_047496795.1. Taxonomy (NCBI): domain Eukaryota; kingdom Metazoa; phylum Chordata; class Chondrichthyes; order Orectolobiformes; family Hemiscylliidae; genus Chiloscyllium; species Chiloscyllium punctatum. Next base: position 53,316,103 of record NC_092785.1, read on the forward strand.
ACACAGCACGTCCACGCTGACCCTCCGAAGTGTAACGTATTCTGACCCATTCCCCTACTCGATTACTCTGCATTTGCCCCTGACTAATGCACCTAACCGGCACATAGTTGAACACTATTGGCAAAAAGGAAGCAACCTAGACCCATTCTGTTACCCTATGTTGAATCTGCTTTCTCACAGCAGATACTTCCATAAATACTGAGCATGACCAGCAACTTGTGGTTTTGTCACCGATGATATTTGCATATTGACAAAAACATGCACAACTCAGACTTGAAACAAAGCTAAATTTAAAATCTCAGGGGAAAACTAAATATTTAGTCATTCAATGATCCCAGTAAAGCTTTATTGAATTACTCCTGTTCTCTCTGTGAACGCCATTTGTTCACTTTCCCAATCCTGAATAAAGGAGATTTTTGCATCATTTTTAAAATCAGAAAGCTCGGAAAAGTTGCACATTTACTTCTTCATGTGGGAATGTGATTGCATCTCATTCGTTCATCTCATTTCAATTACAGAGGATTATTCACAAAACCCACACAATGTATGACTTTGTCGAAGAATACCAGTAACATTGTAAGCAATTGGAATCATAACTGGAAAGAAGGATTTAGACAAAGGAAGGATGAGAGAAAACGGGTCTTATTTTGAAAAAAACTATTACGTGAACTTAGGTGATCAAATTCATGGTAAACTACATAGGGCTGACAAACGATATTGATATGAAGGTGTAGAGGTGTACAGTCTTCTGAAAAAAGTTAAAATGTAAAATTTGACTGTGAAACAAATAGTGAGTCTGAGTTGTCATGGTACAAAATCAAATTCAAATTCGGCCGGTCAGTTTAACTATGCCCCAACACTCTGAAATCCAATGGAGTTTGAAATATAATGTTTTTGATGACATCCAAATCAATTAAATAATCCAATGTTTTGAGGTGTAAAACTGGACAGTTTGAACATTTAGGGAGAGAACTGCCAAGGGCATCCACAAAGCTGAAGAGCTTTCTGAAAGGTACCTGTCTGTAAGACGTTTGCACAGCAGAACATCAAAGCCAACCGAGATAAAAATGTACAGAGAAAAATCTACAAAGGAGAATTGACAAAGCTGACTGGTTTTGAAACGTGATTGTATTTTTTTCAAATCTTAATCATGGTGTTTTATTTTATCGGACCAGTATTGTAGAGTGGGAGGTAAAAGATAGGTTTAACGAAACGAGTTCTAAATAGTTGTTCATTTTAATATTCTCTGTTGGACTTAAATTAGAAAATTGTTAATTTTACTTTAAATAGTGACCTCTGTAAATGGATCATTGCCTCTCGAAATTTAACAGATTACAGCATGAGGTGCACTTTTTACTTTGTGGATGGTTCAGATTAACAGTTTGGGGCCTTTTGTCTGTGATTAAAACAAGTTTAGACAGATCTAGTCTGAGATTTGGGCAGAGTTAAATGGGTTTGGGGTATGAAAATGCACAGCAGATTTAATCATTTACATTAACTCATTTAATAATTTCATCAATCATAATCAGTTATTATCCGAGAGCTTTAAATAAAAAGTCGATGAGACACTTTGTTTAATTTCGGTGACTTGTAGTTGGTTAATTTTAAAGTGAGAGAAATGGCTCTTTAAAAATGTTAAAAAGATTCTGGGGTTTTAAGATGATTCTCACTTTTGCCGATGGCATTTAATAGAAAACATAAAGGCCAAATATTTAGAATTAGCAAAGAATTTAGATTTGGGTTTAACCAAGAACAAGAGTAAAGTTGAAATTGTCAGGAAATTACTCAAACAATAAGGTGTGCCAGAGAAACAGACAAGTGCACGATATTTAGAAAAAAACTTAAATTACAGTTGAAGAAAATGCAGTTTTAAAGATAAACAAAGGGAGAGAGAAAGAGAGAGAAGAAAGAGAAAGCAAGAGGGAAGAGAGACAGGGGATTAAAAAGAGAGGAGAAGGTTCTCAGCTGAGCAAAGGGAGATTGAATTTGAACTTGAGAAGTTGTGATTTAGTATGCAAAGTCAAGTGAACAGGCTGGAGAGTAAAAGGGACATTAGTGATGTATACAACTATGTCAAAATTCTGTCACATTTTGATGAGAAAGATGTTGAAGCTTTCTTTATTTCTTTTTTAAAAATGGCTAGGCAGGTAGAGTGGTGAAAGGATTTATGGGTAATGGTAGTTCAGGCTAAGCTGGTCGGCACAGTTAGTGAGGTATTTGCTGCCCTGCCAGTTGAGGGGTCAAGAGATTATGAAGACGTGAAACAAGGTATTTTATGTGCTTACGAATTGGTACTGGAAGCATATAGATAGCAGTTCAGAAACATAAAGAAGGAACAAGATCAGCCTTATGTTGAGTTCGAAAGAATTAAACATAGGCATTTTGATAGATGGGTGCAGGCTTTAAAGATAGATAAGACCTATGAGGCTCTAAGGGAGATTATTCTGCTGGAGGAGTTTAAAACCTCACTTCCAGAGATGATAATAATTCATGTGGAGGGAAAGAAAGTTCAGAAATTGAGAAGGGCAGGAGAATTAATAGATGAATACATGCTGCTGCATAAGACAAGCTTCCAGCCAGAATTTTGTCCTGTGAGGGATAGAGTTTGGGAGAAGGGGAGATGCTACACTATAAGAGAAAGAGTAGAACATATGAGTTTACCGCAGGTTAAAGAAGCTGCCCAAGTGAGTTGAAAGGAGGTGAAAGGCCTCAGGTGTTTTCACTGTAATGGAGTGGGACACAGAAAATTACAGTGCCGGTGGTTTCCGAAGGGCATTGGGGAAAGGTGTTTTCACCGACATAAGGAGGTTAATGTATGGTCACAGTGCTGATTGTGAAGAAAAGGACTGTAGGAAAAGATGTGGTAAACGAAGCTAAGCCAGTGGCATTAGTGAAAGATTTAAAGGAAACCCCAACAAGACCGAAGAGCTGCAGGAAAGTGCACAGCCTCGGCAGGGGCTGGGTATGGAGTTAGTACCTGATCTCTGTAAAGAATTTGCGTCTGTGAGTAAAGTTTACTCAGAACTAACGGGGGGAGAAGAGCAAGAAGTTACCATTTTGAGAGATACATGATCGAACCAGACGATAATAGGAAGAGATGAATGAATTTGCAGTCTTTCTGATCTGTTACCCGGGAATGCATTAATTTATGGGAAGGATGGACAGAAATTTAGCATTTCCCAATGTAAGATCAGGTTGGAGTGCCTAATCAAGACTGGGGAAGTTATAGCGGGAAAGATTGACAGACTGTCACATCCAGGAATGCAGTTTGTACTTGGGAAGGGTTTAGCAGTTTCCAAGTTGGGAGTGACATCGCTTGTTGTGGAGAAGCCCAAGGAAGACAAAGAAACGGAAGTGTTAAATCGGAAATATCCTGGTATTTTCCCAGGCTGTGCAGTAACCATATCCCACTATTATATGTCACAGCACGAAGGACAAACTATAGACAAAGATGAAGGAGTTGAGATTCAGTTAATGGACACCCTGTTTGCCGTAATGGTGCAGGGAAAACCTGAACAGGCAGTGGGTCAGACAGAGGTGTTTTGTCCTGAAAGGCTAAAGGACTTGAAACAGACAGACAAGACGATAAAAGATATATATGTGGATGTGTACTCTGAAAAGGAGGCAGAGGATATTCATGAGGGTTATTATCTGAAAGATAGACCTTAAGACAGAAATAGAGACCACATCAGGTTAGTGCAGAGGAGAAATGTGCTGAGGTGCACCAGATTGTGTTGCTGATAGCATAGAGACAGGAGGTTTTACAGGTACGAAAGACTCGGGCTAAGGGACAAAAATATTTTTATTGACCTGAAATGCACAAAGATGTGGTTAACGTTTGGCATACATGTCATTCATGCCAGATGGTAGGTAGGACACGGACAGTAATGAAACTAGCACCTCTGTTGCCAATTCCCACATTTGAAGACCACTTCATGTGACTTATAAATGAGTGTGCAGGTCCCCTCCTGAAAAGTAGAGGAGAGAAAGAATTGGAGAAACAGGTGTTATTTACTCCCCCACAGAGTGAAGAATCAATTCCAAATGTCGTGGATTTTGATGTGCCTCAAAATATGTCAAAAACGTAGAAGTCCTTGAGCAGTGGGGTAGATTAGTAAACTATCTGTCTCAGGAGCATAGAACACAGTTGAAAGGTTTGTTATTGCAATATGAGGACATATGTTAGAATCATATGGTGTACACTATTTTATATGAAGTTGTTGTAGAGAGTACTGTTCCGATAAAACAATCCATATCGGCTTTATCCCTCAAAGCCAGACAGGTCCAGAAGGAGGTGGAGGTTATGCTCAATGAGGACATCATTGAACCAAGCCCGAGTGAGTGGAGCTCGCCGATCATCTTAGTTCCAAAACCGGATGGGACTCAATGATTTTGCTTGGATTATTGGAAGATCAAGACTGTTACAAAATCAGACTTACATCCAATACCGACATTGGAGGACTGTATCGAGAAAGTTGGACAAGTCAGTTACATCACGAAGTTGGATTTAATGCGTGGTTTCTGGCAGGTACCTTTATCAGAGACAGTGAAATAAATTTCTGAAATGTAACAGCAAATGGTCTGTATCAATTCAAAGTGATGCCCTTTGGAATGACAAACACACCCAACACATTCCAAAGACTCATGAACAGAGTTGTAGCCTGATTAATAAACTGTGCAGTCCGTTTAGGCGATGTCGTGATCTTCACTTAGTCCTGGAAAGATCACTTGGTACAGTTGGCAGAGCTTTTTGAACGAATACGAGAAACAAAACTGCTGATAAAATTAAACAAAACACAATTTGTGAAAGCAGACATGATGTTCTAGGGACAAAATATCTGTCATGGAAGGTTGATACCATGGAACGCAAAGACAAAAGCAACCGAGGAATTTCCACGGCCAACCTCGAAGAAAAAAGGTGCTTCGCTCCTTCGGAGTCAGCGGATTCTATCGGAAGTTTGTTCCAAATGTCAGCAGTGTAGTAGCACCGTTTACCGACTTGCTGAAGAAAAACACAAAGTATTGGATGACAGAACAATGCCAGGAGACATTCGACCATTAAAAAGAAATATTGAGCACCAAATCAGTTTCAGCTACACCAAATGCTTGAAAACATTTCAAAGTTGCCGTCAATGTGAGTGGCATAGGAGTTGGAGCTGCACTGTGATGAGATGGGATCGTCCTTTTCAAAGAAGCTCAACATTCACCAGAGAAAATATTCCACGATTGAGAAAGGACTGTTGAGTTTGGTATTACAGTTATAACATTTTAATGTGTACTCACAAACAGAGTGTTGGAGATGGTTGTGTACACGGACCCCAATCTGCTGACATTTTTTGAACGCTTTAAAGGCTATTTCATTGGAGTCTTATGTTACAGACTTTTAATTTAAAAATCGTACACGTAGCGTGTCGTAAGTATGTAATCTCAGATGCGTTCTCACAGATTTAACTGATAAAGATTAGACGAGATTTGAAATTATCCAATGTTACATATAGGATAAGGGGAAGAAGTTAAGGTGAACTTAGATTTAGGTTATCGGTGTGTTATGGTAATTTGTTGAAAGAATAGAAAAACAAATGAGACCGTATTTTCATTATGATTGTTCTTTTTTGAGAGAGAAGGGGTTATGAATGTGTAAAGGGTATTGTACCTTTAAGAGAGTTGAAGGATTTCCAAGCACAGTGAGTTCTGGAAAATTTACAATGTAACATGTGGTCCAGCAGCTTGCAGTACCTGGGTTACTATGAGACAAAAAATAAAATCAAATTTGATCAATTCATTTAAATTATGTCCCAAGAAGCTAAACTACAATCGAGTTTACATTTGGCATTTGGCAATATTATAAAAAAATGGAAATTACCCGATGATTTGGGATAGAAAGCTGAAAAGGAATTTGACCAGTTCGGGGAGAACTGCCACGGCACCAACATCGGCAGACTGACCGGAGAATAGGTCACCAAAATGTACCTTTATTTATCAATGACCTGTGAAACAGAAGCTCTAAGGAGAAGAAGCGAAGACAGAGGACGATACAAAGAGAAGATTCGACAGCTGGCTGGTTCTGAAATTTGAATGTTTTGGTATATCTTAATTGGGGGAGGGGTGGGGTGGGGGGATTATCGGACCAGTATTATAGAAGAGTAAGTAAAAGATTGGTCAGAGAAAGGAGTTGCAAAAAGTTGTTAGGTAATTATTCCCTGTTAGACATTTTTTAAAAAAATGTTAATTCTTGCTTTAAATAGTGACCTTTAGGATGGTTATTGGCCTTCCGAATTTTTACAAATTACAGCATGGGTTAAATCTTTTCTGTGTTGCAAGTTTAAATTAGCGTGGGGTGGTGGAGATGGTGGGAGGGGGGGAAGGTTTCCCCCGTGTTGTAACATATTAAATCGGATTGCTCTGCACAGATGCTGCCAGACCTGCAGAGCTTTTCCAGCACATTTCTGTCTTAGTTTCTGGTTTACGAAATCTGAAGTTCTCTTGACTTTCTTATGTGTATCATTGACAGCCACGGTTGAGGTCCTGGAGGACAGGAAGACAGCTAATGTTGTTACATTATTTGTAATTTGGCTGCAAAGAAAACCCAGGGAACTACAGACCAGTGAGTTTGATGTCAAGGGTGAATAAGTGTTTGTAGGAGATTCTGGGAGGCAGGATTTACATGCATTTGGAAAGGCAAGGACTGATTAGGGATATTCAGCACGTCTTTTTGTCTGGGAATCCATGTCTCACAAACTAGATTGGAGTTTTTGAAGAAGTGATCAGGAAGATAGATGAAGGTAAAGCAACATACGTTGTCTATGTGGACCTTATTAAGGCCCAACAAGGTTCCACATGGTAGTTTGTTTAATAAGGTTAGATCGCAGGAGATCAGGGAGAGCGATCCACTTAGATACAAACAGACTTGACTGTAGTAGACAGAGGGTGCTGGGAGAGATCTGCTGTTCCAATTGGAGGCCTGTGTCCAGCGTTGTGCCACAAGGACCAGGCTGCTGTTGTTCATGGTTTTTGTAAATGGTTTGGATGAGCATATTGGAACCGTGGATAGGAATTTGGAGGTGAAACCCCCAAAATTGGAGTTATGGTGGACAGTGAAGAAGGCTGTCTTAGAGAACAAAGATATCTTGATCTACTTGACAAGTGGGCTGAGGATTGGCTGATGGATCTTCATGCAGATAAATGCGAGATTTTGCATTTTGTTAGACAAAAGTGTGTAGGATTTATTCAGAAAATGGTAGCGCGCTGGGGGGAGTGTTGCCAAACAGGGAAACCTCGGGTCCAGGTACATAGTTCCGTGAAAGTTGAGTCGCAGATTGACAAAACAGTGAATAAGGCGTAAGGCAAGCTGACTTCCAATGGTCAGAGGATTGATTATAGGAATTGGCACATCATGTTGTGGCTCTACAAGAGAATGGTAAGGCCACATTTGAAGCAATTCTTGTTGTCCTGTTATTGGAAGAATGTTATAAACTGAGAAGGGGACAAAAGTATTTAAAATTATGTGACAGAGACGGGAAGTTTTAAGATATAAGGATAGGCTGGGATTTTGTTCCTTTTGCGTTGGAGGCTTAGAGGTGACCTTTATTATATCATGAGATGCATGGATAGGATAAATAGACAAGATCATTTCCTCCAGGTGGGTGTGTCCAGAACCAGACAGGATAGGTTTAAGGTGAGAGTGAAGACATTTAAAAGAGATCTAAGGGACAGTTGTTTCTCACAGAGGGTGGCGTGTATATGTAGCGAGCTTTCAGAGGAAGTAGCATTGGGGAGTACAGTTACAACATTTGAAAGACAATTGGATGTGTACATGAATACCAAAGGTTTGGAGGGGTGTGCGTCTAAAGAAGAAAAATAGTAATCATTCAGTTTAGGAAACCAGGTGAGTATGGACGAGTTGAGCCAAAATGTCTGTTTGAATATTGTATTATTCTAAGAGTCTATGACTTTTTCACGCCTCCTTCATCACTAGTCTTTAATTGCATTCAATTCATTTCCAGGTCAAAGCTCATCTGTAGATATTTTAAATGATCTAACTCTCCAAACCTTCTGAAATAGAGAATTCCTGATATTGATGTGGTTCTGCAGACCACAGCAGCAGCAGAAACAGAATTAAATTCTGTTTAAATTAACGTTTTTCCTGGGATAATCCCTCAGTCTACCATGCCAACCAAGTTGATCTATGGTTCAGTGATGTATAGGTGAACGTGCCAGTGTCCCAATCGTGTGTACCTAAACCTGATGACAACCCGTTAAAGCTACCATAACTAACTGTCTGCATTCCAAACTGCAGCAATAACATGTGATAGAGAGGGTGTAATGATCACAACACCAACAAACCAACAGTACTGTCACATCCAGCCATAAATGGTGATGGACGGTTAAACAATTTCATGGAGGAGAGGGCTCACTATTATCCCCATCCTAAATAATGGAACAGTCCTGTACATCAGTGTAAAAGATAATGATGTATTTTTGGCAAGATACTCCGCCAGACGTGTTGAGTGGATGATCCACCTCACCCTCGCCATGATGCCCACAGAATCACAGATGCCAGTCTTCAATCAATTCGATTTGCTTCAAGTGAAATGAAGAAACAGCTGAACAGAGTAGATACGACAAGGGCAAAGGGCCCTGACACGATTCCTGCAACAGGACTGAAGTCTTGTGATGCACAACAACCGTGTCCCTGGGAGAAGCTGTTTCATTCCAGCTCCAACTCTGACATCTTCTTGGCAATGTGGAAAATTACTCAACTATGTCCAGTCCGCGAAGCGGAGAATAATTACAATCTGACCATTTGCCACCCCCTCAGTCCCATCACGATAGTTAAACTGGTAGAAATTCTTTTGGACAGATCTGTCAATCCGCACAGAAATAACCAGCTCAGTGTGGTTTCCAATAGGTCCCTACGTGGAGATGGTGCTGTTGTGGAAATATCACTGGGTTACTAATCCGGTCCAGGCTAATGCCCTGGATAGCTGATGGAATTGAAAAGCAATTAACAACATATCGAGATCTAAAATCTGGTATCAGTAATGATGATGCTGAAATCAATGCCGATTGTAAACTCCAATTTGCTTCATCAATGTACATTCAGGAAGTGAATTCTGGCCTGGTGAATTCCATGCATTTCTGGTCTGGCCTAAACGATACTCTATACACACATGCATGTGATAAACTTTTCAATGGTCTCGAAAACGGCAAAGTAGGACACAAAATTGTATCAAACTGCTCTGAAGTTTGTAAGGATAAAACTGACAGAATTCCCGGCACCAGCCTCAGTATCGGAAAAGGGAATGGGAAACACATTTCTGTTGACCCTGCAGAGGCCTCCTTCCTAACATCTGAGAGCTTGTGACCGCCATACTCCAGATGCCTCCCGCTCCCTTTCGTGTCGAGAAATCCTTACTCAAAAGTCAGTGCCTTGTGTTCCACTGCTTATGTGGCAGAGAAATTCCCAGAGTCACCAGTCACTGAGTGCAGACATTTATTCTCATCTCAATGCAGAGTGGCCTGTCTGTACCTAATACGGTGGCCTCTTGTTCTAGACGTCCCAGGCCGGGGAATTATCATCTTCCAATATGTCTCACACTGTTATAGTTTTATATGTTTCACTGAGATCTCCACTCATTTTCCTGAAGCCCATTGAACACAGGCCTAAACGCCCCAAACTCTGCTCTCACAACAAGCCTATCATTCCAGAGATCAGTCTGGTCATCCTTCACTGCACTCCCTCAATGTCAGGTTTGTCACTTATTAGGTAAGGAGACCAGTACTGCACACCATACTGCACAATGTTCGAGATGGGCTCTCACCGAGGCCCTGTACAGCTGCAGTAAGACACCCTTACTTCTGTCAGTCAATCCCCTAGAAATTAAGGTCAACACACCATTTATCTTCCTGCCTGCTTTCTGCTCTTGCAATATTGCTTTCAGTGACTGGTGTACAAGGAAATACAGATCCTTTAAAATGTTTCAGCTCCCCACTTGGTGGGTTTATGTACACTGGTCAGCGTGTCAATGCCATTCCCAGTATTGACTTCTGGGTTCAGAACTCACTGCCCTGCACTGACTTCGGAGGGCTGCGCAACAGGAAAAAAAAAGAAAGAACATAAATCCCTTCAAAGACCAACATGTTTCATACAATCCCTTTTGAAATGATAGTTTGCTGTTCTATTGTACCTATCAAAGTACACACCATCACATCCACCCCCATTGATCTTCATCTACCACATATTTGCCCATTCACTCCACTTGTCTCAATCACTTTGGAGCTTTTTTTTAAAAATCCTCCTCACCCACTAACAATCCGACATCATTTAGTGCTGTCAGCAGACTGAGAAATATTGCATTTGATTCCCTCATCTAAATGATGGTAAGCATTGAGAATAGCTGTGTCACAATCACTAATCCCTACGACACGCCATGATCCTTCAACTTCAAAACATATTGTTTTATTCCTGTTCACTGTTTCGTGTCAGTTGTCCTATTCTAAAATCATGTTCATATTTTAGTCCCAATGCCGTAACATTTGAATTTGCACACTCAGCCATAGTCTTTATCAAGATCTTTCTGAAACTCTAAATGCATTGCATCCATTTCTTTTCTGTATGCATCGACCAGTCAGTTTGTCAAATATAATTCCCATTTCATGTTGACCCATTACATAAGAACGTACAAACTAGGAGCAGGAGTAGGCCATCGGGCCCTTCAAGCCTGCGCCACCATTCAATAAGATAATGGCTGATCATTTCATAGCCTCAGCTCCACTTACCCGCCCACTCACCATAATCCATCATTCCTTTAATCTTCAAACAATTATCTATAAGAGTTCAAACACATTCAATGACAAATCCTCAAGAATTCTTCAGGTTCACAAGCTTCTTGATCAAGACGTTCCTTCTCAATTCAATCCTAAATCTGCTCCATATAGTTTTGAGGCTTTGCCCTGTTATCTAATTTCCCATGCTTCTGGAATCATCCTTTATATTTCTATCGTACCTACTCCCTTCACAATTATAAATGTTTCTATTCCTTCCTCCCTCAATCTTTCAAATTCCAATCAATGTATAATTCCAATGTATTCAGTCTCTCCTCATAACCAAACCCCTCACCTCTGTAACCAACCTATCGAGCCTCCTCTGCATACATTGTAGTGCGAGTATTTCCTTTCTCAGACGGGGAGACCAAAACTGCACGTACTACAGGTGTGGTCTCCTCAGCACCCTTTAAATCTGCAACATAACTCCCTACTTTTACACTCAATCCCTTTCGCAATGAAGGGCAAAATTCAATTTGCCTTGTTAATTACCTGTTGCCCCTACAGACCAGCTTCTGTGATTCATGCACAAGGACACCCAGGTCCCTCTGCACAAGAGCATGCTGCATTTTTAAACAATTCAAATAAGAGTCCTCTTTAGCATTTGTCCTACCAAAGTGGATGATTTTACATTTATTATAATTGCACTCCATCTGCCAGACCTTGACCCACTCACTTCAATTCTTTATGTCCCTTTGTAAAGTTTAACCATCCTCTCCACATTTTACTCTGCCACTCATGTTAGTATCGGCTGCAACCTTTGAGACACTACACGTGCTCCCCTACTCCAAATTATCTATGTAAGCTGTGAATAATTGCAGTCCCAGCACCGATCCCTGAGGCACTCCACTAGTCACTGATCAGCAACCAGAAAAACAATCATGTATTCCCACTCGTTGCTTCATGTTAGTTAACCAATCCTCTCTCCATGCTAATACATTGCCCGTAATGCCACACCTGACACAGCAGCCTTTTTGGCGTCACTATATTGAATGTCTTTTGGAAATCTCAGTACACCACACCTACTGGGCTCCTGTAGATTAGATTAGATTACTTACAGTGTGGAAACAGGCCCTTCGGCCCAACAAGTCCACACCGCCCCGCCGAAGCGTAACCCACCCATACCCCTACATCTACATCTACCCCTTACCTAACACTGCGGGCAATTTAGCATAGCCAATTCACCTGGCCTGCACATCTTTGGACTGTGGGAGGAAACCGGAGCACCCGGAGGAAACCCATGCAGACACGGGGAGAACGTGCAAACTCCACACAGTCAGTCGCCTGAGGCGGGAATTGAACCCGGGTCTCAGGCGCTGTGAGGCAGCAGTGCTAACCATTGTGCCACCGTGTAATGTCTTCATAGAATTCCAGTAGGTTAGTTACACGTGGCCTGCCTTTCATTAACCAACACTGTGTCTCCCCAACGGGACAATTTCTATCAAGATGCATTGCCATTTATTCCTTGATTATAGATTGAAATATTTTCTCCTACAGATGTTCGGCTAACCAGTCTATAATTCCCCTCATGTTGTCTATCTCCCTTTTTAAACAGTGGTGTCTGTACTCCTGTTTTCCAATTTGCTGGAATTGTGTCAGAGTCCAGTGAAATCAGAAAAATTTCCAAAAGTGCATTTGTTATTTCTCTCATCACCTCTGTTAGTACCTTGGGATACATTCCATCAGGGCCAGGAGACTTATCTACCTTTGGCTCCATGAGCTTGCCCAACAATATCTCTCTCTTGGGAATGGTTGTTTCCAGGTACTCACTTATCTTCCTGTCTTTGACAATTACTGACATGTTATTAGTGTCCTTCATTGTGTAGACCAACTAAATAACTCTTCAATTCCTTGTCCATTTCCTCATATCTCATTACTGGATCCCACTTCTCACATTCTAAAGGACAATTGCTTACCTTAGCCATTCATTTCGTTTTGTATATTTATAGAATATTTTGCTATCTGTCTTTATATTCTGAGGTAGTTTACTCTTGTAACCTATCGGATGTGACTTGATAACTTTTTTGTTGCTTTATTTTGACATTTAAAGATTTTGACATTATTTCGACATTTAAAGTTTTCCTAATCTTTTACTCCCCCACTGGTCTTTGCCATTATTTATGCCATTTATTTTAATTTGATAGCCTCCCTTATTTCCTGAGACATTCATGGCAGATTACCCTTTTCCTATAGTCCTTCCTTTTCACCATTATATGCTGTTGCTGAGAATGTTGAAAAATTGTTTTGAAAGCCTTCCACTGTTCATCAACGGTTCCACCATAAAGTCTTCACTTCCAGCCATCTTTATCCAAGATCAAAGGGTTGTACAAGTCATGCACATGAATTGTACACACCTAAGATGGCTCTTAAGTACTTAATCAGTCAGAATGGAGAGGCGGGTTTGATTGATTAAAATGCAAATCACAGAATTTATTTCAAGTCACTGCCTGGAGACACCTTCAGGTACTATCGATGTAAATGAAGTAACAGTTGCGGTCAGATAATGTATTCTAAGCTTGAGGCCTTGTTTGGACTCTGTCTGTGTCTTGCCCTGGAGTCAGACTGGTTTTATTTACAAAGTAGGAGTAGCGCGCATGTGTATGTGTGAGAGAGAGGGCGTGTCTGCGTGAAGGGGAGTGAGAGACACCCATTCTGTATGTGAGAGAGAGTGAGGTGGATTGTGCATGTGTGCGGGGGAGGGAGAGAGAGAGCGGGTCTGTGTTCATCCGTGTGTGTGACAGAGTGGAGTGCATGTGTGGATCGTGAGAGAGGGGCAGTGTGAATGTGTGTGAGGGGCAGATAGGGAGAGTGTGCATCAGTGTATGTAACGGGGAGAGTGAGAATGTGTACTTGTCCAGACTAAGGCACAGGCAAATACGGCATGTCCCTTTCCCCACATACACTCAGTCTGTGGTTTCAGAGCTTCCCCTCTCTGTAGCCTCTGCTCCATTTGTTGTTCATGTTGCAGACCCAGATGCTGTAACTACAGTACCCATGTTCCATTCAGAGTTGCGTCACCAAATCATCAGGTTTTCCGGGATATCTGAGGCAGCTCACAGCACAACCTTCTGCAAACCATCCCCAGCAGCTCCACTAAGTGGAGGTGAGAGAGAGGGGCGAGAGAGAAAGGAAGAGGCATGAGAGAGAGAGAGAGGGGATGGGCAAGAGAGAGAGAGGTGGGTGGTTGAGAGAGAGAGAGGGAGCAGCGAGAGCGAGAGGGAGGGCGGGCGACAGAGAGGGGGGAGCAAGAGAGAGAAGGAGGAGGTAAGAGAGAGGGAGGGGAGCGAGGTAGAGAGGGACGTGCGAGAGAGAAAGGGAGAAGGTGAGAGAGAGAGGCGGCGGGCATGAGAGACAGGTGGGTGGGTGAGAGAGAGAGGGAGGGGCGAGAGAGAGGGGGGGTGCGGGACGAGAGAGGGTGGGGTGATACAGAGAGAGGCAGGGGGCGAGAGAGAGAGGTGGGCGGGAGAGGGAGAGAGAGGGAGGGTGATAGGAGGGTGAGAGAGAGGGAGAGGGTGTGAGAGAGAGGGATGGGGTGAGAGAGAGGGAGGGGGCGAGAGAGAGAGGGAGGGGGCGAGAGAGAGAGGGAGGGGGCGGGAGAGAGAGAGGGAGGGGGCGGGAGAGAGAGAGGGAGGTGACGAGAGAGAGAGGGAGGGGGACGAGTGAGAGAGGGAGGGGGACGAGAGAGTGAAGGGGGCGAGAGAGAGAGTGGGTGAGAGAGAGAGGGAGGGGGCGGGAGAGAGAGAGGGAGGGGGCGGAAGAGAGAGAGGGAGGGGGCGGGAGAGAGAGAGGGAGGGGGCGGAAGAGAGAGAGGGAGGTGACGAGTGAGAGAGGGAGGGGGACGAGTGAGAGAGGGAGGGGGACGAGTGAGAGAGGGAGGGGGACGAGAGAGAGAGAGAGGGGGACGAGAGAGTGAAGGGGGCGAGAGAGAGAGTGGGTGAGAGAGAGAGGGAGGGGTGAAAGAGAGGGATAGGGAGGCGAGAGAGAGAGAGAGGGCGGCTTACAGATGCTGTAACGAAGTAGAGTGCCCGATATCCGTTTCCTCACTGTCTACCTCGACATATGGGGAGGATCCTTCAAAAAGCCAGAGAGGACCAGGACACCTTGTGTGGAGATTGTGAAACATCGACGTCCCACCAACCAAGTAAGTATCAATGTTCAGTAAAGAGCAATTCTCAATTGAAACTCGCTGGCAGTTCCAATCTAATCTCTCTCACTTTTCAGGCTTAGTTAACAGCATTAATGAAAGACTAAAAATAAAAATAATGTTTCTTCTCTTCAGTAAAAATGTTAAAAAGAAAAAAAGTAAATGATATAAGTTCATTCCGAAAAATCTAAAACATGACGTTCATTCAAAATTATGGGCAATCCTCGTAAATACTCGACATCATTTCTCTCACTAAATCTTCTTACGAGTGTTTGTATTCTAGCATCTGCTTCTTTAATTTCAACGGACTATCGTGCCCTGCTATCAAATGCTCATAGTAAATGTCCCTTCCTCTCTGAACCTTTGGTAAACTGTCAATATATTTCCAAACAACTGGATGTTCCACATCATGTTCGCATTGTCATCTCCTGTGGGCAGCTTCTGCATTATTGTCTGTTTTGTCGTCATTGTTTAAAGTTCTTTCATAAAATTTCCAATTCCAACTGGAAAAAGCGGTGAACGCCGACCATTTCCACTGCGTAATCTTCTACCTCCATAGTTATCCTCGAACCAGTCCAGCAGCGGTTGCAGTTCATCTGGAAGCGTATCAGTCAAATGTTCAATAGCTTCATGAATGTTTTCAATGTGAATAAATGCAAGGCCGATTATCATTTTAGCTCTGAAATAAAACTCTGAGTCAATGTTATACTTACTCAGGTGTCTTTTTAACATTTTTACTAAAGGCAATAAACATTATTTTTATTTTTATTGCTTTGATTAATGCTTTTACCTAAGCCTGAAAAGGAATAAATATGAGCTGCGCTGAAATAGTTCTGTGCCTAAATGCGTCTGCGGCAAAATGGGCTGCACCAAACAGACCCCACCAAACAGAATGAAGTATTCAGTAAATTACCGCACAGGGGGACGCCCTATAACCATCCCAGGCTGTTATGCAGAAGAGGGTGAGCCCTAGGTAGCTGTCAGGAAATGCAGAGTATAGATCATTACTCATTTTGTGTTTGGAAAGCTGTAACGAGTGGAATTCTTCAGGGATCTGTATGAGGTCATCAACAAATTACAATCTATTCTAATGAACCAGATGAAGGAGATGGAGCTCAATTTGCTCATGCACCAGGCTAGTCATTCAATAAGATGTCAAATGGAGACAGAGTGTCTGCAATGGGATACAGACAGGGGGAGGGTAGAGCGTCTGCAAGGGAATGCAGACAGTGGAAGGACAGATCACCTGCAATTGGAGACAGACGGGGAGAGGGCAGAGCGTCTGCAATGGGATACAGACAGTGGAGGGAAGACTGTCTGCAATGGGATACAGACAGCGGAGGGCAGAGTGAGGGCAGTGCGTCTACAATGGGATACAGACAAGGAAGGGCAGTGTGTCTGCAATGGGAGACGGACTGGGGGAGATATGCACCTCTGCAATGGGATACAGACAGGGGGAGGGAAGAGCGTGTGCGATGGGAGACAGACAGGGGAAGGGTAGAGCGTCTGCAATGGGATACAGACAGGGGAAGGGAGAGCGTCTGCAATGGGATACAGACAGGGGAGGTCGGACCATCTGCAATGGGATACAGACAGGGGAGGGGCAGAGTGTCTGCGATGGGAGACAGACAGGGGAAGGGAGAGCGTCTGCAATGGGATACAGACAGGGGAAGGGGAGAGCGTCTGCAATGGGATACAGACAGGGGGAGGGGAGAGCGTCTGCAATGGGATACAGACAGGGGGAGGGGAGAGCGTCTGCAATGGGATATAGACAGGGGGAGGGGAGAGCGTCTGCAATGGGATACAGACAGGGGGAGGGGAGAGCGTCTGCAATGGGATATAGACAGGGGAGGTCGGACCGTCTGCAATGGGATAGAGACAGGGCAGGGGCAGAGCGTCTGAAATGGGATACAGTCGGGGGAGGGAAGAGCGTCTGCAATGGGATACAGACAGGGGGAGGGAAGAGTGCCTGTAATGGGATACTGATGGGTGAGGTCAGAGCTTCTGCAGTGGGATATAGGCAGGGGTGGCATAACGTCTGCAGTGGGATACAGATGGGGTGGGCAGAGCACCTGCATTGGGATCCAGACAGGGGAAGAGCAGAGCGTCTGCAATGGGATACAGACAGGGGGAGAGAAGAGCGTCTGCAATGGGATCCAGACAGGGGAGGGCAGAGCATCTGCAATGTGATACTGACAGAGGGAGGGCCGAGCGTCTGCAATGGGATACAGACAGGGGAGGGCAGAGCATCAGCAATGGGATACAGACGGGGGGAGGCAGAGCATCAGCAATGGGACACAGACGCGGGGAGGCAGAGCATTAGCAATGTGATACGACAGGGGGAGGGCCGAGCATCTGCAATGGGATACAGACAGGGGAAGAGCAGAGCGTCTGCAATGGGATACAGACAGGGGGAGAGAAGAGCGTCTGCAATGGGATCCAGACAGGGGAGGGGAGAGCATCTACAATGCGATACAGACAGCTGAAGGCAGTGCGTCTGTAATGGGATACAGACGGGGAAGGTTAGAGCGTCTGCAATGGGATACAGACAGGGGAGGGCAGAGCATCTGCAATGTGATACTGACAGAGGGAGGGCCGAGCGTCTGCAATGGGATACAGACAGGGGAGGGCAGAGCATCAGCAATGGGATACAGACGGGGGGAGGCAGAGCATCAGCAATGGGACACAGACGCGGGGAGGCAGAGCATTAGCAATGTGATACGACAGGGGGAGGGCAGAGCATCTGCAATGGGATACAGACAGGGGAGGGCAGAGCATCAGCAATGGGATACAGACAGTGGAGGGCAGAGCATCAGGAATGGGATACAGACAGGGGGAGGGCCGAGCATCTGCAATGGGATACGGACAGGGGAAGGCAGAATAAGCAATGGCATAAAGACCGAGGATGGCTGTGATCAAAGCTTCAGCAGAAAACAAAAACAGTACAATATATATGTGATGGAAATTTTCTGTTTTGTGGAAAAGACGAAACAGCAGAAATTTATTTAACTGCAAGGAGAATGCAGAACTCAGTGTTACAGAGAGATTTGTGGGTCGTAGTACATGTATCATATCAAATTAACCTGAAGATGTAGCAAGTGATTTGGAAGGTAAATGTCATGATCCTGTTTCGTGCAAGGGGTGTTGGGTATGATCTTAGTGATGTTTTTTGCATCAGTACAGGGCATTGCTGAGATTACATCTGTTGTATAATGTGTAGTTATAACTGCCTAAACTGAAAAAAAAATTGCTTTCGAAATGTCTCAAAGATGTTTCTCTTTATGCATTCTTGGGATGAAGACATTACGTTTTGAAGAATTAACAGTTAGGCCTGAGAATGAGGGATGGTTTATTGACCATATAAGATCTGGAGAAGAGTGTAGTTGGTGAATACTGGATGGATATTTCTTATGGTGTGGGAGAATAAAACTGGGGAAATAATTTAAGAATAAGTCAGTTTCAAAGGAAAGGTCATTGGACAGTAAAATTGAACTGTGAATTCTCTTCCCACGTATTCTGACGGACAAGCTGAGCTTTTCCAGCAATTACTGTACATGTTTAAGAATATTCATTTTAACACAGACTTTGTGAAGACATGAAACGCTTATTTTTACATTATACAAGCACATAGTAATACATCTTCAAAACAAGTAGGACCATTTATTGTGAATGAATTGATTCTGCAATAACACACTGACCTGGAGTCGAGAATGTTATGGAGTCATATAGTTCGGACAATGTTCAAGAAGAGCTCACAGAGTCCAGTGTGGGACTGGAAACGTTACTGATTTAACTTACAGATGGAAAATATAGCCTATCTGTGGAGAAACATTCTATTGCTCCCTTTCTGCTTCCCAATCGCTCATCACAGCAATGTGTGTGAGTGAAAAAAAGCCCAGTCGTCTTTCCCACTAATGGAGGATTCCTGATGAGGATTCATTGGAATCTCCCCATTACCTGAAGCAAAACAATTCAGCCAAATTCAACTGTTTCATGAAGAAATACCATTGTCAGAAGGCTGTGCAAGTAGAATAACAACAGAAGTAATTATTCGACTCGATAGTGAACAGACAGGAGATTCTGTGGCAGCAAATGGGAATCCGGAATGGTGTGTAGCCTCCCACATGCCCAGGGTCCAGGATGTCTCAGAGTGGCTGCAGAACGTTCTCACCGGGAGTAGGGGGAGGGTGGTGGGAGCGGGAAGCAGCCAGAAGTCATTGTGCACATTGGTACAAAGGACAGAATGACACAGGTAGAAATAGTGATGACATCCTACAGAGTGATTGTGGAGAGCTACGGAAAAGGATAAAATGCACGGTAATATCCAGTTTACTTCCAGTTCTCCGTGCTAGTGAGGGTAAGAATAGGAGGATATGGCAGATGAAGGGGTGGCTAAAGAATTGGTGCAGTGGGCAGAGATTTTTGGATTACTGGGATCTTTTGTGGGGCAAGGTGGCGTGTTCAGGAAGGACAAGTTGTACCTGAGCTGGAAGGGGACCAGTATCCTGGCAGGCAGGTTTGCAACTGCTGCAAGGGAGGGTTTCAACGAGATTGGCTGGGGTTGGGGAGTGGTGAGATCCTCAACAGCAGGAAGGCAAGTGCGAGGCTGGAAGGAGATACAGTAATCAGAAACAGTGAAATGAAGAGACAGGTCAGGCTAGACAACGACAGGGAGCAAGGAATGTCTGTTGGATTAAATCGCAACTGTTTCAATGCAAGATGGCTGACAGGTAAGGCTGATGAACTGTGGACATGGATCGCTGCGTGAGACTGGGCCATTATAGCCATTACTGAAACATGGATAAGGGAGGGACAGCACTGACAGCTTAAAGTACCAGGGGACAGGTGCTTTATACGGGACAGAGATGGTGGAAAGAGGGGACAGAGAGTTTCATTTTTGATTCAGGCGAGTAACACAGCAGTAATCAGAGATAAAATAACTGATGAATCATCCTGTGAGGATTTGTCTGGGGAGCTAATAAATAAGAAGGGAATGGTGATAGGATTTAGATTGTACTATAGGCCCCCAAATAATAAACGAGGAATTAGTGGAACAAAAATATGTCGACAGACTGGGGAGACGCACAGGGCCAATAGGATTGCATTAGTAGGAGATTTTAGTTTTCCTAACATAGACTGGGAATGACATAGAATTAAGGACTAAAATGGGGTGAATTTATTAAGTGTGTTCAGAATAGTTTCCTCAAGCAGTAAGTAGAGAGTGCAAATCGGGAAGGGACGAAGCGTGACCTACTCTAAGATCTAGGGCAGGACATGTGTCTGAGGTGATAGTGGGGGAGCCCTCTGGGACCCGCGAAAATAGTTCTATTAATTTTTAAATAGTTATGCAGAAGGATAAAATTGGTCCACATGTTCAAGTTCAAACTTGGGGCAAGGCGAATTTTGATGGAATGAGACAGGAGCTTGTAGGGGTTGGTTGGAGGGGTTTCTTTGCAGGCGAAGGGACCTCCTGCAAGTGGGAGGACTTTAAAAGTGAAATGTCGACAGTTCAAGGTCTATGTGTTACTGTGAGGGTAAAAGGCAAGGTTGGTAGGAAGAGGGAACCTCGGATGTCAGGAGATATTGAGGCTTAGACCAGCAAAAAGGAGGCGTGGCTCAGGTCCAGGCAGCTGGGATCGAGGGAATACCTGGAGGTGTACACGGGGTACAGTAGTTTACTGAAAAAGGAAATCAGGAGGGTGAAAAGGGGGCACAAAATAGCTTTGGCTGATAAGATTAGTGTGAATCCAAAGAGGTTCATTAAGTATATTAAAGTCAAAAGAATAGCTAAATGAGAATATGACCCCTCAAAGTCCAAAATGGACGTGCATGTCCTGAAGATTTGCGAGATTCTCAATGAATATTTCTCCTCTGTCTTTACCGTGGAGTAATACATGAACCTTGGGAGGCTGACAAAAGTCGTAGTGTTATCTTGGGGTGAGTCAATATCACAGGAGAAGGTGTGTTGGATGCGTTAGACTGTATGAAGGTGGATAAATCTCCTGGTTGTAAACAGATGCATCCAAGAACACTGCAAGAGGCTACAGAAGAAACTACGGGGACCCTGGTTGATATTTTTGCATCATCGTTAGCAACAGGTTAGGTTCCAGAATATTGGAGATTAGCAAATGTTGTGCCATTATTTAGAAAGGGAAGCAAAGAAAAATCTGGGATCGATAGACCAGGAAGTCTAATATCTGTGGTACGAAGGTTGCTTGAGAAGACTCTGAGGTGTGCGATATGCATGCATTTGGAAATATAAGGTTTGTTTAGAAATAGTTTTTTGACAGATTCCCTACAGTATGGAAACAGACCGTCTGGCACAACAAGACCACACTAACCCTCCAAACAGTCACCCACCCAGTTCCATTTCTCTCCCCTATATTTACCCCTGACGAATGCACATAACACGATAGGTAACTTAGCATGGCCAATTCACCTGACCTATAGATCTTTGGATTGTGGAAGGAAAATGGAGCACCCAGAGGAAACACACACAAACACAGTGAGAATGTGCAAACTCCATACAGAGCGTCACGCGAAGCTGGAACCAAACCCGGATCCATGACATTATGAGGCAGCAGTACTAGCCACTGAACTACCATGTCACCCTTGCTTTTTTTCAACACAGTTCAATGACACAGGTACAAAATCTATTCTGCCCTTCACCTATGATGCACGTTCCAATATCACATACCATGGTTAATTTATTCTCCACTGAAAGTGTCATCTTATTATTAGTTTGATATTAGTTTTATATCTTATTAGTTTGATATTATTAATTTTAATAATTATTATTAATAGTTGTTTTTATACTGGAAAGATCACATGGCTTTGTGAGTGGGAGATCATGCCTCTCAAATTTGTTTGAGTTCATTGATGAAGTGACCAGGAATGTTGATGAGGGTAGGGCGATAGAGTGTGTGGTTTTCAGTAAGGTCTTTGACAAGGTTGCCATTGATAGGCTGGTCTGGAAGGTTAGAATCGCATGGAATCCAGAGGGACCTGGCAAATTAGATATACAATTGGCTTCATGGTAGTAAGCAGAGGGTAATAGTGGAAGGGTTCTCTCAGACTGGAGGCCTGTGACACATAAAGTGCCTCAGGGGTCGCTGCTGGGCCCGTTGCTATTTGTTATCTGTATCAATGATATTCTTGCGAATGTGCAAGGCATGGCTAGGAAACTTGAAGATGACACTAAGATAGGTGGTATCGTGGACAATGAGGAAGTATATCAGAAATTGCAGCAGGACGTTGATCAAACTGGAGAAGTGGGCCGAGGAATATTTTGGCAACGTTAGATCAAGGTAGGAGTTTCATGTTGATTGGTAGGACCTTAAGGAGTGTAGTTGAGCAGAGGGACCATGGAGTTTAGGTCCACCGTTCTCTGAAAGTGGGGTCATAGTTAGATATGGTAGTGAAGTAGGCTTTTGCCACACTAGCAAGCATCGGTCAGGACATGGAGGAGAGCAGTTGGGAAGTTATGTTATAGTCATACAGGATGTTGGTGAGGCTGCACTTGTAGTGCTGTGTTCAGTTTTAGTCACATTGCGATCGGAAGAATGTTTTTAATTTGGAATGTATGCAGACGGAATTTACAAAAATGTTGCCAGGACTCAACAGTATGAATTAATGGGAGAGGTTGGACAAGCGAGGACTTTTTTTCTTTAGAGCACAGGAGAGGTGTCTATAGAAGTTTACATGGATAGGGTGAATGGACCCAACCTTTTTTTCCTAGAGTTGGGGAATCAAGGAGGGGAGAGCATCAGTTTAAGGTGAGAGGGGAAACAATAAAAGGGAAACTGATGGAAACTGTTTTACACAGAGAGTGGTACACAAAGGGAATGAGCTGCCAACAGAAGTGGTTGAAGCATTTATATTAAGGATACGTAAATGGCATTTGGGCAAGTACATGGACAGGAAAGGACGAGAATGCTATGGGCCAAGTGCTGGGAAATGAGGTTAGTGTGGTTGGATATTTGGGTCAGCTTGGACGAGTTTGGGCCAAAGGGCCTCTCTGCCTCTCTCCATGATCTAGGACTTGATGACTCTACACATAGAACAGTATTTGGGTCAAACTCTCATTTTTCCTTAGGTCATAAGTTCGAATCATATTTGGACAATGTTCTTTCAAGTTAACTTTGCAGATATTTTGCTTTTCAGTTTTGTTATCGACAATACGTGTGTGTGCGTGTGTGTGTGTGTGTGTGTGTGTGTGTGTGTGTATGTGTGTGTGTGTGTGTGTGTGTGTCTGTCTGTCTGTGTGTGCGTGTGTGTCTTTGTGTGTGTGTGTGCGTGTGTGTGTTTCTCAGTATTTTTCAACGGGAAATATCACTGTACATATTTGCAGTATCCTCTCGTCATTCCACTTTCCATCATAGTTTGTTTTGGTCATAGACATGCTGTTTTAGTAGATTAAAGAAATCTGCCTGACTTGTTCCGAACACTGACCCTGACACACTCTGAGAACTATATCATTGGCCATATCACCAACATAGTTATAGTTATTTTTTGTGGGCAGTGGAGGAGTGGGGCTAGAAAAGGGAGAAGTGAGCCAAAACAACACAGGGAGTTATCGACTCAATCAGCCAAGGTCAGAGACGAGGAGTTCCTTGGAGGGGATTCTGAGGGATGGAATTTGCATTTATTTAGAAAGACAAGGAATGATTAGGGATAGTCAATATGGATTTGTGAAATCATGTCTAATTCATGTGATTGAGTATTATGAAGAGATGACAAAGAAGATTGAAGAATACACTGTGGTGTACAATTTTTACACAAACTTCAGCAAGGCATATAATAAGGTTTCCCATCGTAGACAGATTACTAAAATTAGATTATATGTAATCTAGTAAAAGCTAACCAATTGGATACAAATTTGGATTGAAGATAATGGATTGTTTTCCAAACTGAAGACCTGTGGCCAGCGGTGTTCTGAAAGAAACAGTGCTGAGCTCACTGCTTTTTATCACGGCTATAAACAACTTTGATGTGATTATCGGAGGCATGGTTAGTAAGTTTACAGATAACATCACCAAATTGGTTCAGTGGACAGTGAAGAAGATTATCTCAGAATATAGCGGGATCCTTGACCAACAATGAGCCAAGGACTGGCAGATGGAGTTTAATTTTGATATTGGTGAGGTTTGACATTTCGATAAGTTAAAGCGGGGTAGTGCCCTTGGAAATGTTGCTTAACAAAGAGAACTATGGGTGAAGATTCATAGTTCCTTGAAAGTGGAGTTTCGGTCGGTAGAGTAGTGAGGAACGTGGTTGACATGCTTGTCTTAATCGGTCAGAACATTGAGAATTGGAGTAGGTGTAGCGTGAAGGGCTTGGACAGGACGGAGGTGAGGCCACTTTAATAAAACTGCGTACAGATCAGTTGACTCTTTTAAAGGATGGATGTTGTTAAGCTTGAAAGGGTGCAGAAAAGATTTGAAAAGATTTTCTGGAACCTGAGGGTTTGAGCTACAGGGAGTTGATGAACAGGATGAGGCTTTTCCCCCTCGCATGTCAGAGACTGAATGGTGACATGACAGAGGTTTAAAAAAGTCCTGAAGGACATGAATAGTCTGATTGGACAAGATCTTTTTCCCAGAGTAGGGGCGTCCAGAACTAGACGGCATAGGGTGAAGGTGACAGGGAAATGTCTTAGAAGGGACCTGAGGGGAAACCTTTTCAAACAGAGGCTGGTGGGTGTACTGCCAGAGAAAGTAGTGAAAGCGTGTACAATTGCACGTTTAAAATGTAACTGGACAGGTATAAATGGGAATGGATCATGTGATGTGGGCCAAATGCTGCCAAGTGGGACGAGATCTGATTAAGATGCCTGATCGGCATGGACAAATTGGACAAAAGGATCTTTTTCCACGCTGTATGATTCTCTTATTCTCACAGCGGGATAAGGAAGAATTCTAAAAGGGCCATTCGAATGGGAATTCTCTTCCCCGGAAGTTTGTGGTGCCTCTCTGATTACAAGTATTTACAGCTGAGTTAGTTAAAGATTTGACAGAGAAGTGAGTCACGGATAATGGGACACAGACAGGACGATGAGGCTGAGACCACAATCTGATCAGCCGCAATCTTAATGCCTGGTGGAGAAGGCTCAAATTCTCTAATGACCCACTCCTGCTCCTCACTCCCATGTTTCTGTGTTTCATTCAACCCCTCTAACCTGCTAGACAGGAGCAGTTAGAGTCCACTTATTGTTATAGTATGGTGCACAGAAATAGAGGAAACAGTTCGGTCCCTCGAGACTGTCCCACTCGGTTTGGGAGATTTGGAAAATGTAATTGGAAGAACCAGGCTGGATATGGAAGAGGTTGCTCATTTCTCTTTACAAAACCTCCCTTCTCTGTATCTTGTGCTTCATTTGTTGATCATGTTGTAGACCCAGATTCACTGTGAATACAGCCCCCAAATCTCACCCAGTGATGGCTCACAAAATCCACGGGTCTCCCTGATTGCAATATTCCATAAAAGACCTTCCAGGAAAATAACACATATGAACTTTCCAATAACAGAATGGGAGAGCATCAGAAACAGGGGCAGGTCATTCACATTCCAAGCCTGCCTTGCCCTTCTTTAAGATCATGGCTGACCTGCTCCAAGTCTCAAATCGTCTTAATGTCCAAGCCTTCTTGAGCACTTCCATAGAACACAGAACAAAGAACAGTACTGATTTGGAGATGTCGGTGTTCGACTGGGGTGTACAAAGTTAGAAATCACATAGCACCAGGTTATAGTCCAACAGGTTTAATTGAAAGCTCACTAGCTTTCGGAGCGACGCTCCTTCATCAGGTGATAGTGGACAGCTTGATCGTAACACAGAATTTATAGCAAAAATTTACAGTGTGATGTAACTGAAATTATACATGGAAAAATTGATTGTCTGTTAAGCCTTTCATCTGTTCGAATACCGTGACAGTTTCACTTCTTTCATGTGTAAATCACAAAACCATTTTTAACAAAAATGTTGCATTCTCAGGTGAGCTGTGAACAATGGTGATAACAAGGTGTTGGCCCCCTGTGTTCTCTGACTATGCCATGATGTTTAGATTGATTCTAAGCTAAAAAGTGAGATAACGGAGTTTTACATGAATTCATGCAGATTTTGAGCTCAAGGTTCTACATGAATGCATGCAGTTCGGACCTTCAGCCCTCGACATTGTGTTGTTTGTCCTACTCTAACCTACATGCTTCTGTTCACTTTGTTCCATGTGCCTATCCAAGAGTCTCTTAAGTTTCCCTCAAGCATTTGACTCTCCTACCACCAATGGTCGTGCATTCAACACACCCAAAACTCTCTGTGTAAAGTATCTACCTCTGGCATCTCCCCTAAAACGTCCTCCAATTACCTTAAAATTATGGCAGATAGTGATAGACATTTCTGCCATGGGGAAATGTCTCTGGCTATTCACTCTCTATCTGCCTCTCATCATCTTGCACACCTCTATCAAGTCACCTCTCATCGAAATATTTCCTCCAATGAGAAAAGCCCTCACTCCCTCACGGTTTCTTCGTAAGACTTCTAGTCCAGGCAGCATCCTGGTAAATCTCCTCTTTACACTCTCAAAAGCTTCATTATCCTTCCTATAATGAGGAGACCAGAACTGAACACAATATTCCCTGTGCGGTCTGAGCAGGGCTCTATCGAGCTGTAGCAAAATCTCGCGGCTCTTAAACTCAATCCCTCTGCAACTGAAAGCCAACATACCATACGCCTTCTTAACAACCCGATCAACTTGGGTGGCAGCTTTGAGGGATCTGTGGACACGGACGCCAGGATCCCTCTGTTTCTCCACACTGCCAAGAATCCTGCCTTTAACCATGTATTCTGTGTTCACATTCCAGCTTGCAAAGTGAATTACTTCAGTTTGAACTCCATGTGGCATTTCTCAGCCCAGCTCTGCATCCTGTCGATGTCCCATTGCAACCTACAATAGCCCTCCACATTCTGTACCATTCCAACCATCTTTCTGTCATCGGCAAACTTACTAGTCAACTCTTCAACACCCACATCCAAGTCATTTTTGAAAATAACAGAGAGCAGAGGTCACTGAACTGATCCCAGCGGGACACCACTGGTCCCTTTCAGTGATCTAGCTCCCCTAACTCTCTGTGTAAGAGAATTCCTGACATTCACTACCCTCTGTTTGAAGAAGACCTTCTCTGCTTCTGCACCATGACCTATTGATATGAACAAAAGAGGTAACGCAGGGGCTCAGGTCAGAGAGACTGACCCTGAATTCAAGGCAGTATTTGACTGAGGATGACATCAAGGAACCTGAACAAAATCACACTTACTGAGAATTAATTATGACCTCTACACCACTTGGAGTCATTCACGGCACAAGGGAAGATGATTATCATTGGTGGGCATCAATCATCTCAGCCGTGGGGCACATCTGCAGGAGATCCTCAGCGTAGCTTCCTCAGCCCAGGCATCTCCAGTTTGTCATCATAGAATCCCTACAGTGTGGAAGAAGGCTATTTAGCCCATTGAGTATAAACTGAGCAGATTAGATTCCCTACAATGTGGAAACAGGCACTTCGGCCCAACCAGTCCACACCGACCCTCCAAAGAGTAACTCGCCCAAACACATTTCCATCTGACTAATACACCTAACATGATGGACAATTTAGTATGGCCAATTCGCCCTGCGTGCACATCTTCGGACTGTGAGAGGAAACCGGAGCACCCGAAGGAAACTCCTGCAGACAAGTGGGGAATGTGCAAACTCCACACAGACAGTTGCCCAAGGCTGGAATCGAACCTGGGACCCTTGTGCTATGAGGCAGCAGTGTTAGCTACTGCTTCACTGTGCCAGCAGAAGAGGGGGGCATTCACTGAAGACTACAAAATTTTCAGGACAGGTTGTTCCTCTTCAGCTCTTGAAACAATCTGTGACCATGTATAGCAAGACTCGGACAACTTTCAAGACCGTGTTGTTAAGTCTGGGTAACATATATGTAACATCACAGTACATTTCCTGGTAAAAGGACAGGTTCATTCAGCAGCTCAATCTGGTTTCACGAGAATGTGGGGAGGTCATTCATCCCATCAAACCTACTGGGCAAAAGAAGGATAGCCCTTTCAGTTCCTCCTGCCTGTTGCACAGCAAGCTGCGAATCTGCTCTCTCCCACATGTCACGTACATGTGATCAGAAAGAACCATTTCACACCTGGAGGCACTTACACAGTATCAGGAAGAGGCTATTCAGCTTGTCAAGCCACTAACACAGGAACAGGAAAGTGTCAGAGATGCTCCAACATCACAAACAAATGGAGCAGGGGCTGCACAGACAGACTGTTTCAAATTGATCCACATTGCTTAATTACTCATGGTACATATGTGTTACTTTAACATGGGTTTTCTGGCAGTCGGAATGAAGCCAACATTTTTTAGCCATTCTCCAAGTTATCTTCCATCTCCAAGAAGGCAGTCCAAGAGTCTCCGTGGAGGTCAGAAACCGGCGGGCAATAACTGTTTCAGAATGATGCTATTTTGGCTGCTGACAGGCTTGTGTACAAAATGACACTCAATGCAGTGTCACACAGTAACACATTAAAGTGCTCAGAGTTCATTCAGAGCCTGCACCTCGCTGTCAATTGACATGATGGTTCAGCAGATACATGTAAACTGTCGTGAATTAAACATTCAATGACAAGGATGACATTGTCACCCCATTCAGCTGTTTGGGACATAATGAGTTGCTGTCCATACCCATCAAGCTTCAACTTTTTATTCTCTCACAGCGCTACAGATTAAGCACATCGTTACTGCACTCTCTCCTCATGGTAACATCATGCTAGTGTTTAGTCTGGTCAAACTCCTTTGCACTGTCTCGGTGACAAAGAGATCATTGATTATAAAGCAGACCAAACCTTTACACAAAGCACCAAATACTATCTCAACAAAACACGATCAGTGGGAAAGATATTCTAACTTTTGTACTTCAATCATTTTGTCTGAAGAGCCACATATCATTTACTTCCTGCCCCTATATGAATTCTGTCAGTGACTTATTACCAAGGACATCCAGGTCCTTTTCAACAAAAGCACTCGCCAACCTCTCTACCATTTAATAAATATAAATGTACATTTGTTGTTCACATCCGAATAATTGTTATACCTTGTGAACAGCTATTGCTCAAACACTGATCCTGCTGCCACCCATCAATCCTTCAGTCCAGAGAAAAACACTACGCTTGTCGTATCTCCGTTTCTCAAATATTAATCCATGTGGTGTAGATTCCACCCCCACCTACCCATGGACTCTAACATTCCCCATTCACCTGTATTCAGACATGTCAAGCGTCTTCTAAAAATACAAATACTCCAATCCCATTGGTTCTCAACTGTCGATGTCACAACGGACAATCTCCACAAACAGGTTTATCAAAGATCATTTCCCTTTCCTGAATCTAGGTCGAATGTACCAAATCATATCATTATTCTCCAAGTGTCTAGTCGTCACGTTCCTTATAAAAGGTTCCAATATATTTTTACTCTCAAAGCTGACATCAAATGATTTAGTTTTCTGTTTTCCCTCTCCATCCTGTTTGAAATATTTAGGTTGACAATAGCTGCTGTCCAGTCTGCAGGATCCTTTCCAGAATCTATCTAGCTTTGAAGAATAATCAGTAATTATTTCACAAGCATTGTTCTCATCTCAATAACTCTGAGATGTAACTCATCAGATGCAGCAACTTATGAAACTTCAATTCAATTAGATTTTCAGTAACATCCACTTCATTAATTCTGATTTCCTGCAGTTTCCAATTTTTACCAGTCCCTCTGTTCCCTAATATTTGTGGAAAGTAGTTTCTGTACCTTCCCCTGTGGAGATGGAACCAATGCATTCCTCTCAGCTGGCAGATGGTTTCAGTCAACTCGTGAATACATTGGAGTACTGCACTTCAGAGATGGTGGATATATTACCCACTGCTGCCTGAAAAGTTCCAGAATCAATCCAGTTTAATTTATCGTGAGTGTCAGCGCAGTCCTGCTACTGGTGTGAGAACACAGGTTATACTGAAGGAGAGAATACAGCTCAGTGA
Organism: Chiloscyllium punctatum; assembly: GCF_047496795.1. Classification (NCBI taxonomy): domain Eukaryota; kingdom Metazoa; phylum Chordata; class Chondrichthyes; order Orectolobiformes; family Hemiscylliidae; genus Chiloscyllium; species Chiloscyllium punctatum. Next base: position 53,346,138 of record NC_092785.1, read on the forward strand.
CCACCTCAGTTTTGAGACAAGCTGGTTTTACACCTTACACCTGAATGGGTGCAGCTTAGACAAATGTTCCTGGAAATCCCAGAGAGGAAAATATAGTGCCTCACTCCTCCCTGTTTGTACAGCTTCCCTTCTTTGTACTCTCAGCTCCATTTGTTTATCATGGACCCAGACACACTGTAAATGCAGTATTCAGAGTGGGGTCCCCAGACCACCGGGGCTCCCTGAATGAACCCAGTAGCTAACATCACAATCCTGAGAACACCATCCACAGAGCCTCCACTGACTTTCCAGATGGCAGCAGCAAGTGAATTCCCCACACCTACAATGCATCCATTCAGTATTGAAAATGCCTCGGTCTCCTCAGTTTCTCTAGGAGACAGTGGGGACTGCAGACGCTGGAGATCAGAGCTGAGAAATGTGTTGCTGAAAAAGCACAGCAGGTCAGGCAGCATCCAAAGAGCAGGAGAATCGATGTTTCAGGCATGAGCGAAAGAGTGCCTCATCTTCCGCCTGGGAACCTTCCAACCACAAGGGATGAATTCAGATTTCTCCAGCTTCCTCATTTCCCCTCCCCCGTACCTTGTCTCAATCCCAACCCTCGAAATCAGCACCGCCTTCCTAACCTGCAATCTTCTTCCTGACCTCTCCGCCCCACCCCCTCTCCGGCCTGTCAGCCTCACTTTAACCTCTTTCCATCTATCGTATTTCCAATGCCCCTCCCCAAAGTCCCTCCTCCCTACCTTTTACCTTAGCCTGCTTGGCACACTTCCCTCATTCCAGAAGAAGGGCTCATGCCCGAAACGACGATTCTCCTGATCTTTGGATGCTGCCTGACCTGTTGTGCTTTTCCCGCAATACATTTTTCAGCTCCTCAATTTCTTTTCCTGGCTGAGAAAGCTCTTATATCTCCACACAGTCGCACAGTAACAGTTCCTCTCTCCAAATAAGCAGTTGACAATTGAACATTACGTTTCTCTATATCTCAGCGACTATAATTATTGCTAATGGAATTGATCACCACACTCAGAGACGAGATATAGAGGGAACATAACTCACGGTAAGCAAAGACATCCCATAATAAATATGATACTCAGGAATATGTGAAAAGGGGAAATGGTAGAATAACTTCCCATTCTGTTTTCCTTCCAGTCCATCATCAGCAATCCTTTTGCTTGCTTTTCCTTTCTCTCTCTCTCCATCTGTCTCTCTTTCACTCTCACTTTCTCTCTCTTGCTGGACATCATCCACTCAACACAAACCTCCCGCTCACCCTTCCAACCATCCCTGATATAATGATATTATTTCTCAGTTGCATTCAGTTTTGATAGGTTCACTGAACTCGAAACACTATTTGTGTTTTTTTTCCCGACATACTGCCATACCTGCTTAGATTCCCCAACGTTCTTTCAGACGGTGGAGAATTTTATTTCAGATCGCCAGCATCCGCATTTTCTTGGTTATGTCACCTTTAATGTTGTTGTTTCGCGGGATGCCAGCATCACTGGCAAGGACAGCATTTGTTGTCCATCCCAACTGCCCTTGACCACGCAGCCATTTGTCAAGGCAATATGGAGGCAACCATACTGTTGTGGATCTGAGGTGACACATAGTTCAGACAGGGCAAACATGGTAGGTTTCTTTTCCAAAGGTTATTAAAAAACTAAGAAAAAATATCCTGATGGTTTATGCTTGCCATGAGTGAAATTCGGCTTCATTCCTATTTTTGATATTGGAATTTAAATTTAGTCATCGGATGTGATAGGATTTCAGACAATGCGTTTAGAGTCATAACCTGTGCCTCTGAATTACACAGTCAGTGACATTATTACTCTGTTTAAGAGTCCCTGTTGTGAAGTAACTGTAGAGACAAGAACAAGTTTGTGGTCAAACTATTTTTGACTGGAGGAGAGGTCAGAAGAGAACTGGAGACATAAAATCTGTCGTTACCGAAGGGGGAGGTGATGGAGAAGGCAGCAACAGAACGCAGGCAAATCTGGAGATTGGGGATATTATGAAGGTGGGCGTCGGCATGTTTGATGACAGAGAGAATATGGATACATAAAACAGTTCACGGTAAGTGGACTCGAAGGTTCCGAACAGTCTTTTACCTTCTCAGATGTTTATGAGTAAGTAGTTTGGAAATTCATGAGAATGAAGTAGCGTTTGTGACTGAAAGATTATGTATATGTTAAATATAATCAGCCAGAATAGCAATAACATTCAGCATCATTCATAGAATTGATAGAGATAGACTTACCAGGAACACCAATAATAACGAGGATGGGATAGTACCCAGCTTGAATTATCATCAGTACGGCTTGTATCCGCAACTCGAACCATGCCCAATCCCGAGAAAGATAGTAAAGACCCAAGGATAAACTCCTGTCCACTGTTATAACGTTCAAGTCTAATGTTCTCAGATTCGGATCCATTGTTGGAACATTCCTGTCTAATATTCTCAAATTAAAATCCATTGTTGGCCCATTCTAATGTTCTCAGAATCTGATCTCTCTCTCTTTCTCTGCAGCGGCTGATCCCAATCTTGTTGAGGTTGACTCGGCGCCGAATACTATGGCAAAACAAGTTGAAAGAAGGTACTAATTATGGAAGAGGGAAATCCTCCAGTGACCCAGTTAGGTCCAGAAAGACTGATATTAATCACAGTCACTGAACCAACAGCTCCAGTTAACCCATTTCACAGCAACTCTGAAATATATCACAATAATACTTGGTGTGTGTGGGATTTTTATATCGATGATTATTGGTCTAATTGCACATCTCCAGTTGTAAACATCGAGGTGAGGGAGAGACATAATTCTTTCTCTTCACAAGCTCGATGCTTATGCTGTGTTTTGGCAGAATAGTAATTGCTGGGCTCCCGAGGCCGTCTGTGTCTGATCACCAGGCCTGCTGCATCTTTTTGCTTTATTTATTTATGTTTAACTTTGACTTTTGTCTGTTCAGCATTATACGGTTTAGGTGGGTTTAGACATTTTTGAGAGCCATAGACGATGTAAATACAGTCCATTCCGTGTATTCTTGCAGCCACGGCCTGGTCCTGTGGAGTGACAGTCAAATTCTTGCAGAACCAGGATTCTTAGTTTTACCTTTCACCAGTTATTGCTGGTGTCTCAGCAGGATTGGAAGTTAGGAAATCTCTCCCAGGTGCTACACATTGTCTCTGTGATTTCTCTCGGAACTGTCTTTTGATGTTCTTTCCTCCTGGATTGGAGAACTGCATGTCAGACAATCTGTTTCCTGCATTTGTTTTTTGACATTTGTGTGCTTATTCGATGATACCATATTGGAACAGTTACTGTATAGTAGTTAAATAAACTATTATTCTGCTAAGTTTTCCAACAGAATTAAATTATTTCAAGTTCCTCTTCCTTTTGTTGTCTTTTGTCGACAGTCTTCGAATAAATTGTGTTTTGCTTTATGTCGAATATTTTGACCAAGTAAATTCTATCTCAAACACATCACCTCACATTTACCAGCGGAATTGGCCGACCTGGAGGAGTGATAATCATGTCAGGAATTATATCGGATACTCAATCCACCTCTCAGATCCAGCCCGGACACGTATAAGCCCAGATGAGATACCTGCTCAGCATGAAGTACTGCGTAGACCAGGCTAGTGTACTGCTCACCAATCCGTCCAGGGTCGAACACTGTTTAGAGCTCACCAATTCACTACTTATGTGTCCAACAGTGCACTGATCTATAAACAGTGCGCTGTGCAAAACAAACAAAGGCATTGTTCTATACACACGGACTGGATATCTGTGCAGTATGGGGAAGCTATGCAGTGAATAGCAGTGAATTTATCCATTAATCTGGAGCAGTTACCTTCCCAGCATACACAGCAGTGTACACCAATCACTGCATTGCTGAGTAATACAGTGTTAGATCACTGCTCAGCGTGGAGAAACTTGCAGGTCATGCTGGAAGTGACAGGATGTGTAGTTCCCATCCATTTACAGTTCCATATCTCCATTGTGGCAAGGCACTGCCAGAGAGAGATGGCGGGGGAATCAGTTTAAGTACCAACAAATGGGCGGAGGTTGGTTAAAAGAGAGGGGGAGATTGAGAGAGAATTTCAGAGAAAGATCTGATGGTAGGTTTAAAAATTGTGAAATGAAAACATTTCGATGGCATCTTGCAATATAGGCCACTGTTTCCAGGAATGATGGGTGAGCAGGATATTGGTATAACTTAAGATGATGGAGAGTTTTGGATAAGCATTTGTCCTGCAACTTTGTAACTGGGAGTAGGGTCAGAAGAGTCTTCGACTCATTGGCGTGAATCGAACAATAATTTGTCTCAGTGCCATTTTCCTTGAGTGTGACATAGTGATTGTCTGCACGAGGCTGAGCTAGTTTCCTGGTGTTATCTTATCGAACTCACCTCATTAACTATCTACCTCACTCCATGGTGTCTCTCTCATTCAATACCAGCCCGATTCTCCCACGCGTCATGGCTGGAGGAACACACCATGTCCCGGATGCCCCTGGATATTCAGTGATTCCTGGTACTGCTGACATCATTTAAAGGCCAATGGGCACGCGGCTGAGCTTTCTCAATTTGGAGCTGCCCTGCATAGTTTACCGAGCATGGCAGATAAGGGGAAATTACACCACAGCTTGTTGACAGGGGTACGGAAGTCCTGGTGAATAGTCCAGTACAGAGGGGGACCATTCTCTTCCCAGAGAGAGACGCACAACCAGAAGCACCGAGCATGGTCAGAGCACACCACCCAGCTCAGTGGAGTATCTGCAGACCAAAAAATCTAGTAATACCGGAAAAGCACCTTCCCTGCTCTGTCAGGATAAGAGTCACCGTATTGTTTCTACTCTCTCACACTCACTGTATATCTGTTAGAGCCTTCCCCAGAATAAGGCTCCATCACTCTCACCACTGCAATGCAGCACATTCTCTCTCTCTCTCTCTCTCTCTCTCTCTCACCTACGCAATACCACCACATGGTTATAAACTGTTCTTATGAGTACAGTTTCTAGAATTCTCTGGATGATGTCGTTTGTACAATGTTCCACATAATTTTCAAACTAATTCAACTTTAGCAAAATGTTCATCCCCCAGCATGTAACGCGTCAGAGGAAGTAGCAGATTTTTAACTTTTCACTCAGGATGATAGTGCATCATGAGGCCATTCATCCTCTCACATATGCTCCACTATTCAGACAAAGGGAGAACCTAAACACATGAAGACTCACTCTCTTCTTGAAGACAGGCGCCAGTTTGGTGTTCCGCCAGTTTCACTGGAACACTCCTGTAATCCTGAGAGTTATCTAATATTTCACGCAGTGCCACCAGTCACTCTGTAAGCACTTCTATAAAAACAAGCTATGAATTGCTGATGAGCTGTAAACGCTTGGTCTTTTCTGTTTGAGAAAAGTCTTGTTCGTTTTGTTAGAGACAATGCAAAACTTTCATCTGACTACAAATTTGTTTACAATATTTAAACTCTTTGTGCCTTCCCCTGAGAGAAAAGATGTAAAATACTGTTTTAAATTCTCTGCATGTTCCCTGAAACCAGTTCTCCAGTCACATCCTCCAGGTGTCCCACATATTCATTCCTGCCTTTCTTCCAAGGGTCACACATACATCATGAACGTTATTTATTCGATATGGGAAAACTCTTGTGGTTAGTTTTTTTAAAATATTTCTTGCCAATTTTGGAATATTTTTCTTTGTATTTTGTTTTATACAATCTGCTTCTTGTTCCAAAAGTAAACTTCCCAAATGTGGCCGACGCTAGAATTAACCAATTTGAATTCTTTAGTTTGTGATTGATTAGTATCCTTCACAGCCTTTGTGTATCATGGGTGGTTCATCTTCATATCTTCATATCATCTTCTTTTTGACCAGAGTCAATAATAGCTGAGCATTATTAAGCGGTACCTGCTTAAATGTGCCCCGCAGCCCCCACACATCTGCTGACCTTCACCTGTGTCTATTTTCACACTCAGTATTTGACCAGATATATTACATAAATCTGCATTTGAAATACCTGGTTCCTTTCATTCATTCAGGGGGAACCTACATATGTGGCTGAACACATGGAGAGTGACTCATTCTCTCAGTTTTTCTGTCTCTGTGATTTCTGTTCAATGATACCACATTCCAGTGGGGAGCTCCCTCCATGATATCCTTTTCTCTCAAACGAGAAATCCCCTCACTCTGATGTACTGAGCCGTCAGGTGTGACTGTCCCATCACCCTCACTTCAGCCCTCACGCCATCCCCTCCTTCCCAGAACAATGATAAACCCCCTTGCCCTAATTAACTACTGCACTATAATCCACATTCACAAAATCATCCTCCGCCACTCCCACCACCTCCTGCAGGACAGCTCCATCAAACACATCTTCCCCTCCCGTCCACTGTCTGTATTTCACAGGGACTATTCCTTCTGTGTCACGCTCCATCACCCTGAACATTTCCCCACAACCCCATGGCACCTTCCCATGTAAATGCAGAAGCTGCAACATTTGCCCCTTCACCTCTTCCCTCCTCACTGTCCAAGGCCCTAAACACACCTTCCAGGTAAAGCAGCATTTCACTTGCACACTTTCAATCCAGTCTCCTGCCATTGCTGCTCACAGTGCAGTCTCCTTTACATTAGTGAGCCAAACAGAAAGTGCTTTGAGGAACATCTCCACTTTGTCTGTAGGGATGACCTGAAGAAAGGGATTAGGAGAGCTAAGTGAGGGCATGAAAAATCTTTGGCCGATAGGATCAAGGATAAACCCAGATAAACCCAAGGCATTTTATGCGTATGTGGGAACATGAGAATGACGAGAACGAGGGTAGGTCCGATCAAGGACAGAAGTGGGAGATTGTGTATTGAGTCGGAAGAGATAGGAGAGGTCTTGAACAAGTACTTCTCTTCAATATTTACGAACGAGAGGGACCGTATTGTTGAAGAGGAGAGTGTGAAACGGACTGGTAAGCTAGAAGAGATACTTGTTAGGAAGGAAGATGTGTTGGACATTTTGAACAACTTGAGGATAGACAAGTCCCCCGGGCCTGACGGGATATATCCTAGGATTATGAGGGAAGAAAGAGAGGAAATTGCAGTACCGTTGACAATGATCTTCTCGTCTTCACTGTCAACGGTGGTGGTACCAGGGGACTGGAGAGTAGCGAATGTTGTGCCCCTGTTCAAAAAAGGGAATAGGGATAACCCCGGGAATTACAGGCCAGTTAGTCTTACTTCTGTGGTAGGCAAAGAAATGGAAAGGGTACTGAGGGATAGGATTTATGAGTATCTGGAAAGACACTGCTTGATTAGGGACAGCCAGCATAGATTTGTGAAGGGTAGGTCTTGCCTTACAAGTCTTATTGAATTCTTCGAGGAGGTGACCAAGCATGTGGATGAGGGTAGAGCAGTGGATGTAGTGTACATGGATTATAGTAAGGCATTTGATAATGTTCCCCATGGTAGGCTTATGCGGAAAGTCAGGAGGCATGGGATAGAGGGTAATTTGGCCAATTGGATAGAAAAATGGCTAACCGGTCGAAGTGGAGCCCAGTTACAAGTGGAGTTCCGCAGGGATCAGTTCTGGGTCCTCTGCTGTTTGTAATTTCTATTAATGACTTGGATGAGGGAGTCGAAGGGTGGTTCAGTAAATTTGAAGATGATACGAAGATAGGTGGAGTTGTGGACAGTGAGGAGGGCTGTTGTCGGCTGCAGAGGGACTTAGATATGATGCAGAGCTGGGCTGAGGAGTGGCAGATGGAGTTCAACCCTGCCAAGCGTGAGGCTGTCCATTTTGGAAGAACAAATCAGAATGCAGAATACAGGGTTAATGGTAGGGTTCTTAGTCAGGTTGAGGAACAGAGGGATCTTGGGGTCTATGTACATAGATCTTTGAATGTTGCCACTCAGGTGGATAAAGTTTGTAAGAAGGCCTATTGTGTATTATCGTTCATTAGCAGAGGGATTGAATTCAAGAGTCATGAAGTGATGTTGCAGCTGTACAGGACTTTGGTTAGGCTACAGTTGGAGTACTGTGTGCAGTTCTGGTCGCCTCACTTTAGGAAAGATGTGGAAGCTTTGGAGAGGGTGCAGAGAAGATTTACCAGGATGTTGCCTGGAATGGAGAGTAGGTCGTACGAGGATAGGTTGAGAGTTCTCGGCCTTTTCTCATTGGAACGGCGAAGGATGAGGGGTGACTTGATAGAGGTTTATAGGATGATCAGGGGAATAGACAGAGCAGACAGTCAGAAACTTTTTCCACGGGTACAACAGAGTGTTACAAGGGGACATAAATTTTACGTTAAGGGTGGAAGGTATAGGGGAGATGTCAGGGGTGGGTTCTTTACACAGAGAGTGGTGGGGGCATGGAATGGGCTGCCCGTGGGAGTGGTAGAGTCAGAATCATTGGCGACCTTTAAGCGGCATTTGGATAGGTACATGGATAGGTGCTTAATCTAGGATAGAAGTTTGGCACAACATCGTGGGCCGAAGGGCCTGTTCTGTGCTGTATTGTTCTATGTTCTATGCTCTATGACCCTTTCCTTCTGATTGCTCCCCATTTCAATAACCTACATTGCTGTCAGGGTAATGAGAATTCTTTAAGCAGGTAACGACGAGTTGAACCAGAGAAAGTTATCTATCTGAACTTCCAAAAGGCCTCTGATATGGTATCGCACAGCAGTCTGCAGAGTACGACAAGGACCCATGGTGTCAGAGGCCAAGTACTAGCATGGATAAAAGGTTGGCTTTCGGCAGGAGGCATAGTGAGGATAAAATTGTCCATCTCAGGATAGCAGCCGGTGATTAGCAGTATTCCACAAGAGTCAGTGGTGTAACCACAACATTACAGTTTCTCGGTTAATGCTCTGATTGGTGGGACAGAAGGCATTCTGACTACATTTGCAGATGATGCAAAGATAGTTGGAGGGGCACATAGCATTGAGGAGGCAGGGAGCCTGCAGAAATATTTCGACAGTTTAGCAGAATAAAAGAAAGAGTAGCAGATGGAATACCATGTGGGAGAGTGTGAGGTCATGCACTTTGGTATGAAGAATACAGGCGTGGGCTATTTACTAAATGGGGAAAAAATCATAAATCTGAGTAACAAAGTGACTGGGATTCCAAGTGCCGGATTCACCTTAGATAAACATGCAGGTTGAGTCAGTAGTTAAGAAGGCAGATACAATGTTGTCATTCATCTCGAGAGGAGTAGGATATACTGGTGGGGATTCTGAGGCTTTCTAAGGCTCTGGTCAGACCACATTTCCAGTATTTTGTGCCTCATACATCAGGAAGGATGTATTAGCCTTGGTGTGTGTCAAGAGAAGGTTCACGAGGATTGAAAAACTTAACACATGAGGAACGTTGGAGGACCCTGGGTTTATACTCGATAGAGATTAGAAGGATCAGGGGTGATCCAATTCAACCTTACAGAATACTGAATGACCTGGATACAGACAAAACTGGGAGGACGTTTGCACTGGCAGGAGGACACAGGCTTCGAGCAATGGGAAAACCCATTAGAAAGGGGATAAGGTGAAATGTCTTTAGCCAGAGAGTAGTGACATTGTGGAATTCCTTACCACAGAAGGCTGTGGAAACCAGATTATTTGGTACCAACGATATACCCAGGAAAGGGACCGAGGATCTGAAAATTGACTACAGAGAGTTAGTTTGGAAGCTGAAGAGAAGGACGAGTAGAGTAGTGATCTCAGGTTTGCTACCAGTGCCACGAGCTAGTGGGATGAGGAACATTCAGCGAATGCAGCTTTACACGTGGCTGCGAGGCTGGTGCAGGAGGGAGGGCTTCAGATAACTAGACCATCGGGCTACCTTCTGGGTAAGGTGGGACCTGTACATGAAGGACGGGTTGCACCTAAACTGGAGGGGCACAAATGGCCTGTTTGGGAGGTTTGCTCGTGTGATTCTGGCGGGTTTAAACTAGTTTGGCAGGGGGGTAGGAATAAGACCACATGCCTGAGAGGGGGTTAGGTACAGACAGGACAGTGACAGAGTATATTGAATCTATCAGGAAGGTTTCTCACGCGATGGAACAAAGGGATCGGCTAAAGTGCATCTGCTTTAATGCAAGGAATGTCTAAAATAAGAGTGACGAACTTAAAGCATGGATCAGTACTTGGAGCAATGATGTTGTAGCCATAACGGAGACGTAGGTTTCACAGGGACCGGGATGGCTGCTTGATTTTCCAGTGTTTAGAAAGTTTAAAAATGTTTTGGGGCAGCACGGTGGTACATTGGCTAGCACTGCTGCCTCACAGCGCCAGAGACCCGGGTTCAATTCCCACGTCAGGGAACTGTCAGTATGGATTTTGCAAACTTTCCATGTGGATTTCCTCCGGGTGCTCCGGTTTCCTCCCATGATCCAAAGATGTGCAGATTAGGTGAACTGGCCATTCTAAATTGCCCGTAGTGTTAGTTGAAGGGGTAAATGTAGGGGAATGGTTTTGGGTGGGTTGCTCTATGGAGTGTTGGTGTGGACTTGTTGGGCCACACTGTAAGTAATCTAATCTAATCTAAAAAAGAATAGGGTGGGTGGAAAATGAGAAGGGGGTGTAGAATTGCTAATCAGAGAGTGCATCACAGTGACAGAAATGAAGGTTGTTGAGGAAGGTTTGTCTACTGAGTCAGCATGGGTGGAAGTTAGGTACAGCAAGAACAGTCACCGCATTTGGGGATTTTCGACAGACAACCTAATAACAGTAGAGAGACTGAAGATCCCATAGGCGGGCAGATTCTGGAAAAATGCAAACATAGCAGGGTTATTGTTATGGGTGATTTCAATTTTTTCAATATCGACTGGAACCTCCTAAGTGCAGATGGTGTGGATGAAGCCGGTTTTGTCGGGTGTGTTCAAGCGGGTTTCCTTGCTCAGTATGGAGACAGACCAACAAGGGGAGAGGCTATTTTGGATTTGGTGTTCGGCAACGAGCCAGGACAAGTGTCGGAACTCACGGTGGGAGACCATTTTGGTGAAAGTGATCACAACTGCCTCACATGTAGCATAGCCTGTGAGAGTGAAAGGAGCAGTTTCCCAAGGAAGATATTTAATTGTGGAAAAGGAAATTATGCTGCAATCAGACAGGAGTTGGGAAGTACAGACTGGGAGCAATTGTTCCACAGAAAGGGCACAGCAGATATGTGGAGACTATTTAGGGAGCAGTTGTTGCGGGTAATACACAAATTGCTCCTCTGAGACATGTAAGAAGGGGTAAGATTAAGGAACCTTGGATGACAAGAACAGAGGAACGTCTCGTAAAAAGGTAGCAGGCAGCTAACGTAAGATGGATCTAGCACAGCTTTATAGGATTGCAGGCTTGCTAGAAAGGAGATCAGAAAAGGACTGAGGCAAGCCATGATGGGGCACGAAAAAGGCTTGGCAAGAAGGATTAGGGAGAATCCAAAGGCATGTTTCTCATACGTGAGGATTAAAGAGATTAATCAGAGAGAAGGTAGGGCCGATCAGGGATTGCGTAGGAACTTATGCGTGGAGTCTGAGCAGATACGGGTAGCCCTAAATGAGTTTATTGCTTCGATTTTCACCAAGGAAAGTGAACTTGTAAATGAAACGTAGAGGAGCTGGGCCAGATCAGTCTTGACCAGATAAAGATTGATGAAGTTGATGTGCTCGCTATTTTGGAAAACATTAAGATAGATATGTCCCCAGGGCCAGACCAGATTTATCATAGACTGCTCCAGGAAGCAAGAAAGGAGGTTGCTAAGCCGCTGGTGAGGATATTTCCCTCCTCACTCTTCACAGGAGTCGGACAAGAGGATTCAAAGGACGCAAATGTTGTTCCTTATTTCAAGAAAGGTAATAAGGAAATCCCCGGCAATTAGAGACCAGTCAGTCTTACGTCTGCGGGCAGCAAAGTTTGGAAAAACTTCTGAGGGATAGGATTTATGACTATTTGGCAAAGCATTGTGTGATTAAAGGCAGTCAGCATGTCTTCATGAGGGGCAGGTAATGCCTCACAAATCTTATTGATTTCTTTGAGGAGGTGACAAGACAGGTCGATGACAGTCGAGCAGTGGATGTGGTGCATGTGGACTTCAGCAAGGCATTTGATAGGGTTCCCCATGGAAGGCTCATTCATAAAGTCAGGAAGTATGGGATACAGAGAGATTTGGTTATCTGGATTCAGAATTGGCTGGTTGGCAGAAGGCAGACAGTGGTTTTAGATGGAAAGTATTCTGCTTGGAGGACAGTGTTGAGAGGGATCACACAGGGCTGTGTTCTTGGGCCTCTGCTCTTTGTAGTTTTTATAAATGACTCGGACTAGGAGGTTATGGTGTGGGTTAGTAACATTGCTGATGACACAAAGGTTGTAGGTGACGTCGGTAGTATAGAGAGCTACTGTAGGCTGCAGCGCGACACAGACAGGTTGCAGAGCTGGGCTGAGAAATGGCAGATGGAGTTCAACCTAGATAAAAGCAAAGTAATGCATTTTGGAAGGTCAAATTCGAATCCTGAATATGACATTAAAGACAGGATTCTTGGCAGTGTGGAGGAACAGAGGGACCTGAGTGCGCAAGTGCATAGATCCCTCAAAGTTGCCACCCAAGTGGATAGGGTGTCAAGAAAGCATATGGTATTTTGGCTTTCATTAATAGGGGGATCGAGTTTAAGAGCCGTGAGGTTTTGCTGCAGAACTACAAGTCCTGGTGAGACCACACTTGTAATATTGTGTCCAGTTGTGGACGTCCTACTATTGGAAAGTTCAGAGGCTTTGGAGAGGGTGCAAAGAAAGTTTACCAGGATGCTGCCTGGATTGGAGGGCTTGCTTTATGAAGAAAGGTTGAACGAGCTTAGATCTTTCTCTCTGGAGACAAGGAGGAGAGAGGAGAGCTGATCAAGGTGTACAAAATAATGAGAGGAATAGATAGTGTCAATACCCAGAGACATTTCCCCAGGGCAGGATTGACTAGTCCGGGAAATCATAGTTTGAAGATATTAGGAGGAAGGTAAAAGGGAGACGTCAGAGGTAGGTTCTTTATGCAGAGAGTTGTGAAAGCATGGAATGCATTGCCAGCTCTGTTGGTGGAAGCAGAGTCATTGGGGACATTTAAGCGACTGTTGAACATGCACATGGATAGCAGTGAGTTGAGGGGTGTGTAGGTTAAATTATTACATTTTATATTTGGATAAAGTCTTGGGACAACATCGTGGCCCAAAAGGCCTGTTCTGTGCTGTACTGTTCTATGTTCTATTTAGTATATTTAAAACAGACACAGATAAGTTTTGATTGTCAAGGGGATCAAAGATTACTGAGAGGAAGCAGGAAAATGGGGTTGAAAATCTGACAGTCGTGATCGAATGGCGGAGCAGACGTGATGGTCCGAATGGCTTCATTTCTGCTCGTATAGAGTTGTGACCTTATAATATTTCGGTCCAGGATGGCACGGTGGCTCAGTGGTTTGCACTGGTGCCTCATAGCATCAGGGAACTGGGTTCGATTTCCTCTGGGTGTTCTAGTTTCCTGCCACAGTTCAAAGTTGTGCAGGTTAGTTGAACTGGCCATGCTGAATTGCCGAAGTTGATGTTAGGTGCAATAGTCAAGGGTCTATGTATAGTATTATGGTAGAGAATGGGATAGGTTCGCATACTCTTTGGAGGGTCAGTATAAACCTGTTGGGCTAAAGGACCTGTTTTCACACTGTAGGGATTCTAAGAAAATGCAGGTTGCTGCAATGTTCCAATGAAGCACAACTAAGCTCAAGTAACACCTCACTTTACACATTGGTTCGTTACAGTCTGTAGGAGTCAATACTCAATTCCATAAATTCACAGCCTGAACCCATTGTGGTTGTTCTCCACTTTCTGTACACTCTCCCTCCTGGGGTCCCTAAGTTCGTGTCTTGTTTATGTTGCATTCAACAGAGAAAATCGATTTCTAATATTTGCACATTAATTTACACCCATTACATATCTGTGTCTCTTTCACCACAATTTCAAGCCCATTTGTCTTTCACACTCGGCCTCCAAACACTCTTTCCAACCTCTGCAAAGATACTAAAGCGCTCACTTTCCCATCCTTTACACTTCTGAAGAAGATTTACACTGGACTTGAAACATTAAATATGTTTCTCTTTCTCTGCAGATGTTGCCAGACCCCTGAGTTCCTTTAAAAATGAAAAGTTACAGAATATATTTTCAATACAGCAAAGATCATTGGATACAGGAAATCTGAAACAAAAACAAAAATTGTTGGACTGACTGGGTGCTTTGAGGAACAGTCACAGGACCCGAAATATTAACGCTGCTTTCACTCCACAGATGCTGTCCAGATTTGTCAGTGTCTTCAGCACTTTCTGTTTTTGAACAAGTTTCAAACATGTGTGTCAAAGCTGCTCACATGTCCTGCCCAACATGGAGCGCCATACACCTGGAAGTGAATGATAACGCAAGGTATACAAATTCATTTGTTCTGAAACTACATACGGCTGTCATCACCGACACAACAGAGCTCTTAATCATGGTCATGGAGAGAAACAGAAGGAAACACATTCACTTTAAACAGAAGATGTCATTAACGGTGGGGAAGAGATTCAGGTGAAAATGTTAAATGCTTTTGAGGAATGCGACAAATTGGAGGCATGGCATCATGAAGATGCCCCAAAATGATGATAATTTTTAAAAATGGAAGCGTTCCCACATCAGAAACCGGGATAGGGTACTGTGTACAGGGGAGAAGGGTGACTGGGTCCCCGTGCGAATGAGGACAGGCAGCAGAATTGTATTGCAGATATTGCAGCTCAAACTGGGCATTCATGTGATGCTGCAAATCATAGCAGCTGTAGTAGTATCAGCAGCAGTAGAATTGTATTCAACCACAATATAATCACTCAGTCTACCATTACCATAAAGCTGATCTCCGGTTCAGTGATGAGTGTGGGTGAACATGCCACGGTCAGAACCATGTGTATCCAAACCTGATGACAACCCATTCAAGCTACCACACTTACTGCTTACATTAACAAACAGCAGAACTAACATCTGTTAGAGAGGACACCATGATCCCAAGACTGTGACCATTTCTTTTAAAACCAGCTATGAATTACTGCTAACCTGCCTACTCTTAGTCTTATCTGTTAGAAAAATACTTGTTCCTTTTGTTCGAGACGTTTCAAGAACTTCCCTCCTATTATCATTAGGTTTATATCATTGAAATACTTACTGTGCCTTTCCCTGTGAGGAAAGATGTAAAACATGGGTGTAAATTATCTGTCTGTTCCATGTAGCTAATTCTTCAGTCACACCCTCCAATTATCCTCAGTATACTTTCCTACTTAGTTTCACCTAAGGTCACACACTCATCTTGAACTTTTTTTATATGCTCGGAAAAGCTCATGCTGCTTGTTTTTGTATTTCTTGCCAATTTGCTGCATCATGTCTTTTCTCCCCTTTTCCTCGCTTTCTAGATTGATACAGTCATATAGCGCACAAATAGACCCTTTGGTCCAACTTGTCCATGCTGACCAGGTTTTCCAAACTAAACTAGTCCCATCTGATTGCATTTTGTCCATATGCCTCTAAGCTTTTCCCATTCATATGTTTGTCCTAATGAGTTTCAAATGTTGTAGCTGTACCTGCACCTCCCACTCTTCCTCTAACAGCTCATTCCATATACACACATCACCCTCTGTGTGAAAATATTGAGCCTTCGTCCATTTCAAATCTTCCCTCTTTCACCTTAAACCTATGCCTTCTATGGTTGAACTCCCCCAATCCGTGGAAAAGACCTTGGCTATTCACTCTATTCAAACCTCTAATGATTGAATAAACTTCTGCAATGTTATCCCTCAAAATCCTACACGCTGTCTGACACTAACTTCACGAACAAGCATTTAAAGATAAGTACTGCAAATTTGATACAGTATTCAAATGACAGGTAAATAACATTCAGCCCAAGCTTCATACTGTGATTTGTTTTTCTCCATTTTACAGTAACTAAGGCAGCAGGAAACTCTTACGAGTACCAATAAGAGGTCAAACACCTGAATTGCTTTGTCCAAATCGTGTGATGATCTCTACAGAAAAAGCGCATCTCTGGCCTGAACCATATAAGAAGGAGAATTCTTGTACCACACGGTCAGCGTCGACCTTTATCAGAGTGAGATGAAGGCTGAGTATACGTTTTGAAATTTGGATCACAGTGTGAATTCAGTGCAAAGGGGAGAGATGTTTTCATTAAGGTTTACTCCAAGAAGGAAACTTTCCAGAATGAGATGTGAGTGGGAGGTGTAAAACAGCATGAATGGAGAGGCCGAGCCACACTGAGACCAGAGGCAAAGTGTCAGTACAAAACGCATTTTGATGCTACAACAGATTAGGTAGACTTGATTAAAGAGTTTCAGGTGAAGTGGTTAGGGACCATAATGTGAGAGAATGTATTCTGTAATTTGAGAGAAAGAACCTGGAATCAGGAAGGGGAGACGAACAGGGAAGAGGATGGTGCAGCAATGGCAGTGTTTTCTGCCAGGTAAATCAGGAAGCACAGCTGAAATTCATGCCTAACATCAGCTTATGGTCCCTGAAATAAACATTATAAATCTGGCCCTCCACTAATGCTCATCAATAGTATCCTTGAGAGCTATTGTCAACCATGGGTGGTTCATCTGCTTCCCGAGTTCTTCGTTTTGAACAGAAACAATAATTACTGAGCGGTTTGGGATATCTGCTTGAATGTCTACTCACGTATAGTCACTGACCTTCCTCTGGGTCTACTTTCACATTCCGCTTCAGACGAGATCTGAGGCAGAAATGCTCAATTTAGATGCCTGGTTCTTTTCAATCATTCAGGAGGAACTTCTGCATGTGGCTGAACACATGATCAGTGGAGGCTGACTCCATCCTCCAAGTTTCTTCATTTCTGTTTGATGATGCCACATTCCTGTGAGCTGCATCTAACGTGACCTCATATTCCTTCAAACCAGAAATCCCCTAAATCTGGTGGACAGGGCCTTCATCTGTCACTGTCCCATCCCCCACGGTGTTGCCCTCAATCCGTCCCCTCTATCCCAGAACAATGATAGATTCCTCCTTGTCCACACTTCCTCCTGCATTAGAATCCACATTCACATAATCATCTTACGCCATTTACACTATCTCCAACAGGACAGTACCATCAAATACATCTTCCCCTCCCGTCCACTGTCAGTATTTCGCAGGAACCGTTCTCTCTCAGTCCACTCCATTACACCGAACACTTCCAAACTCCCCGATGGCACCTTCCATGCAATTGCAGAAGCTGCAACACTTGCTTATTCACCTCTTCCTTCCTCACTGTCCAAGGAACCAAACGTACCTTCCAGGTGAAGCAGCATTTCATTTGTAACCTTTCAATCTGGTCTCCTATCATTGCTGCTCACAATGCAGTCACTCTATATCGGCGAGACCAAACAGAAATTGCTTTGAGGAACACTCCCACTCTGTCTATGGAAATAACATTCACCATCTCATTGCTTCCCATTTCAATAACCTCATGCTAATATTTCGGCCCTGGGCTGCTGCAATGTTCCAAGGAAGCACAACCCAAGCTCGAGTAACAACTCCCTTTACACTTTCGTACGTTACATCCTGTAGGAGTTAATGTACAATTTCACAACTTCACAGTCTGACCCCATTATAACTGTTCTGCAGTTTCCGTACATTCTCACTCCTGGCCTCCCTATGACCTTGTGTGGTTGTAACTTCTTTATCGTTCACTCAATAGAGATAACCCCTTTTCCCCATTCACATTTTAATTATTAGGCTATTTCACATGATCTTCTCGTTCTTCACTACTAAAAGCATGTTTGACTTTTGCCACACCCTGTTTTACCCGTCAACCCACTCCCCACATCTGTCAATGGATTATAAAGCTCATTTTCCAATCCTTCTCAGTTCTGAAGAAGTGTCATACTGGACTTGAAACGCTAACTCTGTTTCTCTGTCTCTGCAGATGCTGCCAGACCTGTTGAGCATCTCTAGAAATGAATAGGCTCAGAACAAATTTTCAGTTAAACAATAACTATGTATACTGGAAATGAAAATGCAAAAATTGCTGGAGAAAATGGGAGCTTTGTAGAAGGTTCACTGGCGCTGAAAGATTAACTCTGCTTTCACTGCGCGAGATGCTGCCAGACCTGCTGAGTTTCGTCAGCAATTTCTGTTTTTGAACAAGTTCCATAGACATGTGTTAAAGCTGCTCAAACGTCTTGTCTAACACGGAACACCGTGTACTGGGAAGTGACCAATAATGCAAGGTGCACAAATTTCTTGATCTGAAACTACATAAGGCTGGCATCGCTGACCCTGCAGAGCACTTCATCATGCTCAGGGTGAGAAACAGAGGGGAACACATTCTCATAAAACACAGGAGATGGCATTGGGGGTAATGGAAGAGATTCAGATGAGTATGTGAAGGGGTTTGAGTAAAATAACAAATTGGAGGCGTGACACCAGGGAGAGCAGAATGAGAATAGGAAAATGGAAGTGTTACCACATCAGAAACTAGTTTAAGTCACTGAGTACATGGCTGATGGATGAAGTGGTTTTGGTGTGAACTGGGGGACAGTCAGTAGAATTGAATTGAACATCTTGGAGCTCAAAGTGGGCATTAATGTGGTGCGGTAGAATCACAGCAGCAGCAGAATTGTATTCAACTGCAATCTGTAACATTTTCCCCAGGTTAATCCCTTAGCCTACCATTACCATCAAGCTGATCTATGGTTCAGTGACGAGTGTGGGTGAACATGATATGGTCGGAACCATGTGTACCTAACCCTGATGACAATCCATTAAAGCTACCGCACTTGACTGGTTATATTCGCAACAGCAGGACTAACATCTGACACAGAGGGCGAAATGATCCCAACACTAACAGATCAGATTGAAGTTCTGCAGTGCTGCCACATCCAGACATAAATGTTGATGGACTATTAAACAACTCACTGGAGGAGAGGACTCCATAAATATCGCCAACTTAAATAACGGGACAGCCCTGTACACCAGTGTAAAAGACATGGTTGTATTATCTGCATAGTCCTCAGCCAGAAGTGTTGAGTATATAATCCACCTCACCCTCACCATGCTGCCCGCAGAATAGCAGATCCCAGTCTTTAATCGATCTGATTTGCTGTATGTGACATGAAAAAACACCTGAACACAGTAAATACGACAAAGGCAATGGGCCCTGATCCCATTCCTGCAATGGGACTGAATACTTGTGCTGCACAACAAGCTGTCTCCCTGGGGAAGCTGTTTCATTCCAGCTCCAACTCTGACATCACTCTTGCAATGTCGAAATTTGCTCAGCTATGTCCAATCCCATAACAAGGGAATAACTACAGTCTAACTATTTACGACGCCCTGAGTCCCATCGCGATAGTCACATTTGTGGGAGTTCTTTATGACAGAGCTGTCAAGCAGCACAGAAATAACCAGCTCAGTGTGGTTTCAGATAGGTCCCCATGTGGAGATGGTGCTGTTGTGGAAAAGTCACTGGATTACTAATCCAGACCACGCTAATGCTGTGGCAGCTTGTGGACGTTATAATTAATAAAATATCAAGATGTAAAACCTGGAGTCATTAACAAGCAATGTCGATTGTAAACACCAATTTCGTTTCTAAACGTACTTTCATGAAGTGAATCTCCCGTGCTTTCCTGGTCTGGCCTAAATGTGACTCCATAGAACATAGAACATAGAACATAGAACAATACAGCACAGAACAGGCTCTTCGGCATGGTGAAAATGGTTTAAACATCGGAACATATAAAATAGGAACTGCTGTATTCGCTTTGCTCCATCAATTTTGATCCTCTATTTAATATACCGGCAGTTATCCAATAAAGGTGTGTTTATTAAACGCAATTTCCCTGCAACACAATTAGTGAATTGGGCCCCTTTCTGTTTAAAGCGAGCTCCCGTTCACTGTTATGGGTGTTCCGTCTCTGGCTCCAGCTGAACTGTAAATCCCAGCCTCAGGATCCCTCTGTCTGCCAAATGCACCCTCAGTGTACTCAGCTAAAGCAGGAATGTGATCCGTTCTGCAAACCTTGAAACTGAGCCTGGATATGGTATTTGTAGTCTACATTTAGAAGGAAATTAATTTCAAACCGGGAGGGGATATCTTGGAGAGAGCTTGAATTCCGCATCGGCATCACGTGGTCAGTCAGTCGCCCACTTTCTGAAGAAGATCTTGGTGAAAGGTGCAGGGCTGTCGTCAATGACTGTAGTGTTAAAGTGTGACATTTACTGCACTAATTCATTACAATATACGGTTTAAAGATTTATGCAGCCTCGGTTTGGATGGAATGGATGAGGGTTACTGAGGGAGAGACTATAAATCTTTTAATCTTTTTAATCTGTCTTCCCTGTATATGGGAGTATTGTCGGAACACTGCACTGTTGCATATGTTTCACCCTCATTACAAAAAGGAGGCAGGAATAAAATAACAGACGGGATGCATAAAATGTTTGGTGGAGAAGTTTCTAGACACCTTTGTCTAATGCTGCTCCAAGTTTGAAATTCCCTGTTATCAAGTCCTTTCTTAAGCTAGTGACATCATTCAGAGCATTCAAACTGCTGCTCAGGAACAGGGAGAAACAGGAGGTAACACTCAACTGCTCGATTCTGGGACATAGGGACAGGAGACAGTCTTTCAACTGTTCGAGATTGGGACACAGGAAAACAGGAGGTAGTCACTCAACTGCTCAATACTGGGACACAGGAACAGGAGGCATCACTCAACTGCTCGCGACTGGGATACAGCGAAACATGGAGGCTAGTGAGGCCCCAGGTTTCTGTTCGCCAGGAACAGGAGGCGGTGACTCACTACCCACCAGTCTGGGACACTGGGAGAAAAGGGAAATCGGCTTGTTACTAACAGAAAAATCTGAAAAAGTTGCATGAGCGACCCAGTCAATCCTGCTCCAACATTCTTCAAAACCATGACTGATCTGATTGCAATTCACTCATTCCACTTTACAGAGATTCCCCTCTCTGCAGTCTCTGCTCCATTTGTTGGTCATGTTGCAGATCCAGATACCATAACTAGAGTCACCGTGTTTCATCCAGAGTTGGGTCACCAAAGCCTCTGGTCTTCCTGAATTTCCACAGCAGTTTAAAACATAGCGTCCCGGAAACCATCCCCAGCACTTCCACGAATATACAAAAATTAGAGTTAAGTCAAATGTCAGTGAAATGCAAGTGAGAAGCCAGGTCTGAATCACTAACAGTTGTGGGGATTCCTCATGTTACTGAGCACATGAGCAGCAGAGAATGATTAACACAGGCGTTCAATGATAGGCACAGAGCAAGTTACAAAGACGTGCCTCAAAACTGCTAAAACCATACCCTCCAACATGGAGCACAGTGCAGGACACTGGGACACACACAGAGACAACACATGCACACAGACCCACACGGACACACAGACACATTAGCGTCTTTAAGATATAACTAGATAGGTTATGCTTAATGATGGGATCAAGGCTTGTTGTGAGAAGGCAGGAGAATTGGCTTGAAAAGCATGTCAGCCATGATCAATAACTCAGTAGACGATATGGGCCAATGGGCTTTTATTCTGCTCTAATTATTTATGGTCTACGATACATGCATTTGTCTGTGTTTGTGCGCATACTTGTATGTGCGTGTGTCTGAGTGAGTGACTGTGTTTTTGTGTGTTTGAGTGTGGCTGTGAATGCATATCTGTATGTGTGTCTGAGTGTGCTTCTCTGTGTATGTATCTGTGTGTGTGTCTGTGTATATTTGTGCTCCTCTGTATTTTCAGAAATGGAAATGTCAATGTACATTTTAAAAATTTTCTATTCTGTTTGACATTCACCTTGCCATCATAGTTTGAGGAACTTTGTTTTCATCATGAATTTGTTGTTTTAACAAATGAAGAAATTCAACCTGACCTCTTCTGAGGATGACCCTGATCCAACGTGAGACCTATAACATTGGCCATATCATTAAAATGGTTGCACTGATAATTTGCTGTGACCAATGGAGCAGTGGCAGTAGAAAATAAAACAGCTACCCAACAACCCAAGGAACCCTGGACCAGTGAGCCCGACATCAGTGGTGGGTGAGTTGTTGGAGGGGATTCTGAGGGATAGCCAATTCCATGCATTTTCAAAGGCAAGGATTGATTGGGGATAGTCACCATGGCTTTTTGCATGAGAAATCGCGTTGTACGAATTTGACTGAGTTTGTTAAAGAGCTGACAAAGCAGATTGATAAAGGCAGTGTTGAAGATGTTTTCCATACAGATTGGAACAAATTTTTTAAAAAGATTCTGCATATTACGTAAGTTAGTAAGATTAGGTCACATGGGAACCAGCGCAACAAAGCTAATTGAATACAAAATTAGATTGAAGGGAGGAGACAGAGGTTGGTAGAGGATTGCGTTTCAGACTGGAGGCCTGTTTTAAGGTCCGAGCGGAAATAATTTAGAGTGAACTTAGATACAATGTTTTCATACAGAGAGAGGTGTCAATATGGAATTATCTCCCAGAGGAAGTGTTGGAGTCTGGCATCTTGATGCATATCTGTACAAGGAGGTTGACATGAATATGAGCAAAATACTCTCAAATCAGACTCGATCATAATGGGATATCTGGTCAGCACTTATACATTTACATGCTTTATGACTGTATCAGAGGAATGAGCAGACATTCTTATCAGGCATTTCAAGTGGGAATTCTCTTCCCCACAAGTTTGAGATGCCTCTTTGTTTATATTTATTCAATGCTGAGTTAGTTAAATATTGGACAGAGAAGTGATTCTTGGATAATAGCACACAGACAGGAAAGTGGAGCTGAGACCACAACTTGATCAGCCACAATCTTAGTCCCTGATAGAGAAGGCTCGAAGTGTCCAATGACCCACTCCTGCTCCTCAGTGCCATGTTTCCGTGTTCCATTCAGCCCATCAAACCTGCTAGACAGGAGCAATTAGAGGCTATTTACTCCTTTCACAGAAACAGAGGAGTCCACTCAGCCCCTCAAAACTGTCAAACCCAGTTTGGTCTGGTTTTAAAATGTAGTAGGAAAACGCAGGCAGGGCTATGAAAGAGGGTCCTCATCACTCCTAACTGAGCTTCCCCTTTCTGCAACCTGTGTTTCGTTTGTTGGTCAAGTTGTAGATCCAGTTTCACTGTGAATACAGCCCCCATTCCTCACCCAGAGATGGCCCAGACAGTCTGACAGCATTCAATAACAGAACTTCCAGGAAAATAACAGCCTCTACTTTCCAATAATAGAAAGTGAGAAGGCCACAAACAGGGATATGTCATTCATCCACGGGCCACCCACCCCCCTCGCCCCCCCCCCAACCCACAAGCAGATCTTCTCCCACAATAAGATCATAAGGTCTAATATCCTCTTTCGTGTCCAATTCGTGTCTGAGCCCTCAACTCTGATTGGTGAAAAAGCATTCCCTGCCCTCACACTGTGACCTGTTGATATGAGCAAAAGACGTGAACAGAAGGGCTCAGGGAAGAGTGACCAGCCCTGACATCAAGGCATCATTTAACTAAGGACGGTCTCAAAGAGCCTGACCAGGATTGCACTTAATGGGAATGAGTTGTAAACTTCCCTGGTTAGAGTGATTTTAAGCATAAAGCACAACGATTGTGGTTTGGGTACAAAAATCCATACAGTCCTGGACAAATCTGCAAACGTTCCTCAAGGTAGCTTCCTCAGCACAAACATCTTCAGCTGCTTTATAACTGTCTTGCCCCCACCATAAGATTAGAAGTGGGAGTGTTCACAGAAGATCACACAATATTCGGGAAAAAAATGTCCCTCTTCAGCTCCTGAACTAGGCTGTGTCCATATGCAGCAAGACCTGGACAACATTCAGGCGTGTGCTGTTGGAAGTATCGGTAACATTCATGCATCAGTTCTGTTGGACACTGCACATTTCCACAGATAAAATGAGGAGATTATACAGCTCCTTACGCTAGCTTCACAGGAATATGAGGAAGTCTTTCAGCTCAATGAAATTATTGGAGAAGTGTAGAGATAGCCTACTTAGTGCTTCCAACAAATTCGACAGGAAGTGAAGGAGTCACGTGTTATGGACGACAGCAGAGCTCCTCAAAAATATTTGAAGGCGTTGGCCTCGTCTCTATTAATAATTAAGTGTTCTGATACATGTACTTGACAAAAAGGAAAGATCAGACACAGGTTCTCAGATGCAGTTCTCCAATCGAGGAGGGAAAACAAATGAAGTGAAAATTTAGAGAATGTTGCAGCCAGGAGACTTCCACTGAAGCTTCCAACTCTGTGGAGACCTCAATAGTTTCTGGTGTTACTGAGAAACCAAAACACTTCCTGTAATGTGGCTGCCAGAACTGCACACAGTATTCTGTCTATGGCCTAACCAATGGCATGTTTAACTCATATTTTGTCGCCTCGATGAATAAACACTATGCCTATAGTCCCGTGTGATTTCTTAACTGGCTATTATACTGTCCGGTCACGTTCAAGGATGTGTGGAGAAACACCCTCTTACGTCCCTAGTGTTCTGCTATTCATTGAATTCTTCCCTGTCTGGTTACTTCTTACAAAGTGCATCACCTCATATTTATCAGAGTTCCATTCCATCTGTCATTGATCTGACCATCTGACCATTCCACCTGTATTTTCCTTTAACATAAGGCCTTCCTCCTCACTGCCAACCACCCGGCCAATCTTTGTGTCAAACACAAAATTACTTATTATGCTTAGCCCCCACCCCCCACCACCCCCTCCAAATTCACATTTATATCATTTATGAATACCACAAATAATTTGATACCCTGCACTGCTCGCTGTGGTACACCACCAGACACTGGTCTATCTCTACCACCTTTCCAGCAACTTGGGACCACATAGCTGTTCTCTAGTCCTCTAGCATCTCCCTTGTGTGATCAGATTCGACTAAAACATTTAGGTCAGGGCATTTCCACTCCTGTCTCCAACAGCATCCTGCGATACAACTCATCTGGGCTTTATATTATCCAAAACCATCAATCCCAACTTGCATCTTATATCAAACTGTTCGAGAGTTTCCCAGTCCATCTTCTTGAATTCTGTACCTGCATCTTCCTTATCCCAACTAAAACAGATGTGAAGCTCTCGTGTTACAGTCTATCAATGATCCCCAGTTTCACATACTGATTATCCCCTTGGTTTCGAAATGGATCCGAATTTTACCCTGGTTATGGAGGAGACCTGAAACATGCTGGAATTGATCTCAGCCAAGCTGGAGAAGCATGACCAGGAGATCCAGCATCTCGGGCCACATGTCGTGGAGGTGTAAGAGTGGAATGCGGCTTAGGAAACCATGGCGGAATCCTCAGTTGTTTGGGTCCAAGCCCTAGAATGGTAGGTCCAGGCCTTAGTAGAGAAGGTCGAGGACCTCGAAAATTGGAGCTGTCAGAAGAACATCAGCTTGGTCAGGCTGCTGGAACGGGAACAAGGAAGCCAGCTCGTCAGCTTCTTGGAACAATGGCTCACACAAGTTTTGAAACTAGAAGTCAGGGCAGACAGGGTCGAGCGGGCCCACCTGGTGCAGTGTGCAGGCCCGGATCGGACCAGTATCCCTGTCCGGTCTTTGTGCAACTCCAGCACGATAGAGAACAACAGGTGCTGGAAACTCCTTGAGCCGTGGGGCACGTCGTATAATTAAGGGGAGAATTTAACTGACGTATGGACCCCGAGGTGGATAGGATGTCGAGGGGTATCGGAGGTTTGTCCCCGCCACCCAGGCAGCTGGTGGACATGAACAGGTAGCTGGGTTGGTGGATGTGTGAGATGTCTTCACCCTGACGATAGGAACTTCACCTTTTTTTCTAACCCACATAAATGCTATACTAGGATTGGCATGTTTTTTTGCCCATTGGTATTTAGAAATTCGATGTTGTCCTTTAGAATTGGGAACGATTTCTGATCATGTGGCAGTGTACATGGAGGTCAAGGATGGTGGCGATGGGACAGGCTCACGGCACTGGCACGGGGATCCTTTCCTCCTGAAGGATAGCAAATTCATTGAGTATTTTTTGGGGAAATTTAATTTGTTTTGTTACATGAACTTGTGCACGACCAGTAATCCGACTGTGCTCTGGGAGACTGTCAAAGCCTATACAAGGGATTTGATTATTTGTTACTTGCTGACTCAGAAGCGGCAGGAGGGAGAACAGTAGCGTATGTTTGAGGCTCGGCTGAAGAGAGCTGACACACCATATTTTGTCAGACCGTCTATAACTGAATTGCAGCAGATTACAGCCGTCCGGACTGCTCTGAATGCTGCATTCGCCCAGAGAGCAAAGAGAGAGATTTCCTTTGCGAAACAGAAGTTATTTGAGCATGGTGATAACCAGGTAGATATGAGGCGTACTTGGCCAGAAAGAAGGTTGCTGCTATTATCACCCGCGATACCAAAACGATTAATGCAGCATTCAGGAAGCTCTACTCTGGGTTGTTCCATTCAGCGGGCTGGGAGGACAGATTGGCGACGATGGAGTCCTCATTAAGACCTTGGACCTCCCAGGTGTAAGTTCAAAGCAGGCATCTCTTTAGAATGCCCCTCTCATAATCAGAGAGATACAGGAGACAATGAGGCAGCTCCAGAGTGGTAAAGCCCCCGGCCCAGATGGACTTTCAGAGTGAGTATTAGAAGGAGTTCATTGACATGCTAGCTGGGCCAGTGTTGGATATGTACAATTATTCATACAGTCAGGACTGCCTCCCATCCTCTTTTAGAGAAGGAAATATTCATCTTCTTCTCAAGAGAGGGAAAGTCACAGAGGATTGCACTTTGTATGTGGCTAATCATTATTAAACGTGCACTTCAAAACTTTGTTGAAAATGCTGGCTTTGAAGGTCCATTGTGAAAGAGGACCATTTTTATTAGGAGCCATAGGTCCTCTGATAATATTAGAAGAGTGCTAAATATGGTTCCAGTCTGCCAGCAAGATTTGATTCCAGGTTCAGTAATCTCCCTGGATGCAGAGAAAGCATTTGACCGGATGGAGTAGATGTGCATCTTTTATGTCCTTGAATGGTTTGGTCTTGGAGGGGTCTTCGCCAGGTGGGTGGCAGTGTTGTATCCGCTGAAAGCAGCGGATTTCACTAATGGTATAAGATCTGACAATTTTAGTATTGACAGTGGCAGCCAGCAAAGTTGCCCCCTTTCACTGTTATCAATTACATTAATGATTGAGCCGTTGGCATCCCGGGGGACGCCAATACCGCTCGCAAGGAGGGAGGACCAGGAAGGAATAAGAGCAGATGGCGTTCCTCTCTTTATAACTAACCCAATGATATCTGTGTTCTGTTTAATACGAATGATTAATTTATTTGGATCTTTCTCAGGGTACAACATCAATTTTATGAAATCGGAGGCCATCCCTGTTGGGGGTCTTATTGGAGTACCCGACCTTGGGGTGGAATCTGATTCCCTTCCAGATGGTCACAAGGAGGTTTCGGTGTTTTTATCATCCGAGCCTTCGATTAATTATATGAAGCTAACATCGTGCAGTTGCTAGAGAATATAAGACAGAATCATCCAATATTCTGTTTGGGTTAGCTCTGGTTAAAATGAATGTCCTTCCTTGTTTATGATACCCCATGCCAATTCTCCCTTTGACGCTGCCTAGGCAGGCGCTACGGATGATTAACAGTTGGCTTTGATCTGTCATCTGGCGTCACAGATGGCCTCCTATTAACCTGGACAAATTGCAGCTTCTGCAGTGAATGGGGGCGGGTCGATTTTCCATAGTTAAAGAAATACCAACCAAGTTCCTTGCTTTCCGATGTGGCTGATTGTACTTGTCAGGACCCATGATCACTTTAGCTGGACATCGAGGCCTTCTAGGCAAATTGTCCCCTCATTAATCTGTTGTTCATGGACAAGATGAGGACTGTTGTGGAGAATTGCAGAAACCGATTGTCCCTAACACAGTGAAAGCATGGAGAATGGTGGGACAAGTTGAAGGCACTTTACAAAACAAAAACTTCGGCTTTCACTCCCATTGTAGGATTGGTAGGATTCCAGCGAGATTTATGGATTTTGGCTTTAGGCTCTGGGAGTCCAGATGAGTTTCCTGTTTGGGAACATTTTTTGACAGGGAGGTCATGATGAATTTTGAGCAGCTGAGCCAGGAATATGAGATATCTGGGAGGGACCTCTTTTGCTACTTTCAGCTTCAGGACTTGATACAGAAAAAAGACTATATTAATGGTTTGTCTCTGTAAGTCAGATATGGAGACGAGAGTGCTTCAGAGTACAGGCACTCTCTCGTTCAGCGTCTTCTGCCATTTATTAGGAGGTAGTGTCTCAAAGGACATTGACCCTGTTACAACAGCACAGGAAGAGGCTATTCAGACCCTGGAGCCTGATATACAGTTACGGGAGGAGGCCAGTCAGCTCCTCGTTTCGATAACACTGGGCCCAGAGTCGGCCATGCAGCACCAGAACCCTGTTATGCAGCAATAGGATCAGTCTATTCAGCCTCCTCAAGTATGTAACATTGGAACTGGAAGAGGGACTGGTGATTGGTGCACTGGGAGACCAGGAGGATATTCAGTCCCATCGAGCCTGTTGCACGGGAATTGGAGAAGGATGCAACCTATAAGATTTCTTATGGGAAAGGAGAAAGAAGTTTACCTCACATGTCTCGTGTATGGGAACAGAAGAAGGCCAATAATTCCCTCAGTCCTATATCAGGGATGCAGGAGAGACCATTCAGTCTCTCCAGCCTGTGATGGAGGAATATGATAAGGTGTTTTCAGCCCCTCAAACTGTGACACAGCAACAAGAAGGTTGCATAGGCCCTCACGGCTCTTACGCATCAACAGGAGGAGGAAAGGCAGACCATCGAGTCTGTGATGTGGAACACCAGAAAGACATCAGCCCACCGGGTTTGTGCACAAGGAAGAGAATGAGTCCATTCAGCGACTCCGACCTCTTACAGAGCAATCAGAGCAGGTCATTTCACGCCATGTGCCAATTATACAGGATTGGAGCGAACAAAGAGATTATAGAGCAGTAAGAATTTAGAATTATCACCTTCACGATGGAATATAGTAGTGAGAAAACTGTTCAAATTTAAGAAATATTGGTAAGGTCCATTATTCAGGAATTAATGGCAAGAAATTTGCAAAGTCCAACCACAATCCATCAGAATCAACATGATTTCGATCATGGGGATCCGAGAGATGAAATATTTGGACTTCCAGAAGGCATTGAATAGCTCTGCACAAATGATTAATCTGCAGAATAAGATCGTTTATGGGTAAAAGTAATTTATCAACTTGGTACAGGCTTAGTGAAGCTACAAAATGCAGTGAGCTGGAAAAAATATGGGTCATTTTGTGTTGGCAAAATTCAACTTTTAGGAAACCATATGTCTTGGTCCCCATGCCCCAACTATTTACAATCTATAGTTTTAAGTAGTTGAGAGGATAGAACATGTTATAACCAATTAAAAGATGACACTAACTCAGGTGTGAAATTGCAACGAAGACGTAAGAAGTTAGAAAATGTATATGGATAGGTTGGGGCAACACTTGACAGAAGAAACTGAACAACAAAAAGTGTGAGTGTATTCATTTGGGTCAGTGTCGCAGAAAGGCAAATTATTATCCAAATGGAGAGAGACTTCTAAGTGATTAGGTACAGAGGGATCTGGCTGTCCGCGTCCATACTACAGAATACTCCGATGTAGGTACAGCAGATAATGAGAATGGCAAGTGCAACTTTGGCATTTATTTCTAAAAAAGTGGATTATAAAGGGAGGGAGGTGTGAGATCGCAATTGAGTACTGTGTGCTGTCTTGGTGTCCTGACTGTAGGAGGGGTGTATTTGCCATGGAGACAGTTCAGAAGTGGTTTACTCGATTTACTCCAGAGATGTGGAGTTTGTCCTCTGAAGAGAGATTGAGCAGTTCAGGCCAACACTGCCTGGAGTATAGAAAAATGAGAGGAAATTTCAGAGGTCTGGACGATGTTAAAGGTGATTGACAATGTAGATGTGAAGTGGATATTTCCTCATGTGGGACAATCTCGAACGATCCTAAAACCATAGTTTTAGGATGAGGTGGGGGAGAAATAAAACAGGGGTGAGGAGAGCATACTTCTGATACAGTTTTGGGAATCAGTGTAATTCACTGCCCCAGAGTGCAGTCGGTGCTGGGATATTGAGTATGTGAAGGAATATGGAGATCGTACAGGAACGTGGAACTGAGGCCACAATGACATCAGCTATGATTGTATTCAATGTCGGAAGAGGCCTGAGGGGCTGGATTGCCGAACTGATGCTCCTCGCCCTTATTCAGCGCTTCGAATGTGTTACACATAAATGGGGGAGGACTGGTTATCAGACAGGAAGCAGGCACTCTGGAAAAATCAACCTTAGTTAGTTTGAAAGAATGTCACGAGTGGAGTCACACAGTGACCAGTGCAGGGTCCACAGCTCTTTCCAATCTGTATCAATGATCAATAGGAGTGCAACAAATGTACTGTAACTATGTATGCCGATTAAACTAAGATAAACAGGAAACTAAATTATCAAGGGAAGGTGGAGAGTCTGTAATTGGTTATGGACTGGTAAAGTCAATGGATAAAAGTTTAGCAAATGGGATTAAAGATAATATATAATCTGTCATTTTCTTTAGGATGAGTGGTAGGTAGTATGTTACTGAAACGGAAAAATACTACAGGACTTCGTGATGCAGTGTGTACTGGAGGGTTCATTCTGGCCCGATCAGACACGGGAAGTGTTTCACCATCTTCCTGATGTTCCCAGAGACCCCACTGCTCTCAACCACCATATATGTATCCTCCGTCTCCAAATGGTGATGTTGACGTCGGCACGACGGGAGATGATGGATCTGTCACCAACTCCTGCCTGGAAAGTTCGGGATCATAGAAGCTGAGTGAAACAGTGACCCTAACAGCCACTGGCAGCACCGTCCTCCCCCTGGTGTGAAGCTGCAGATCGTGTTGAAGGAGGTGACACCACTCTGTGACCAGCTCCTTGTTCAGTCACTGTCCCCTCACGCTCGGCTCCTGAGTTAAATGTAACTTGCGAAGCTGTTCCTGGAAAACCCAGTGTGGATTCGGCAGATCCATTTCCCCAAGGACACTAACTCCATGGTTTCAGATCTTCCTCTCTGTGCAGGCTCTGCTCCATTTGTTGTTCATCTTACAGATGCAGGTGTTGTAACTACAGTCCCGATGGTCCATCCAGAGTTGGGTCACGAAATCCTCAGGTCTCCCTGAATGTCTGAGCACGACCTCTAGCAAACCATCCACTAACTTTTCAATAACACGAATCTGTCAGAAGCCCCTCAGTTACAAGTTCGGTGCCTGCTCTTTTACAATTATACTCGAGAGGTTTCCTCCTGTTACTTCAGACACAATCATGTGAGAGGGACAAGCGCAGGTGTTCAGTGGACACGCACATTCCAAGGTTCAAATGCGTGTCTAAAGCTGCCAGAACCACTGTCCATGGAGAACCACAAGGAGCACACTGGGAAGTGAACAATAGCCCAGGACAAACACACACTTGTCCATGGCTCGCCACATGGGGCACACTGGGAAGTATACAATAGCCCACTACACACACAACCCTGACCATGGATCACCACATGGGGCACACCGGGAAGTGAACAAAAGCCCAGAACACACACCTCCCTGTCCATGGATCACCACATGGGAAACACCAGAAAGTGAACAATAACACAGCACAGACACCCCTGGCCATGGATCACCACATGGGGCACACCGGGAAGTGAACAATAACACAGCACACACACACCCCTGTCCAATGATCACCACATGGGGCACACCGGGAAGTGAACAATAGCCCAGCACGCACACCACTCGCTGTCCATGGATCACCACATGGGGAACACCGGGAAGTGAACAATGGCCCAGCACACACACACGTCCCTGTCCATGGATCACCACATGGGGCACACTGGGAAGTGAACAATAGCCAAGACAAACCCACACACCTCCCTGTCCATGTATCACAATATGGGAAACACCGGGAAGTGAACAATAGCCCAGCACACACACACCTGTCCTTGGATCAACACATGGGACACACTGGGAAGTGAACAATAGCCCAGCACACACCTCTCTGTCCATGGATCACCACATGGGACACACCAGGAAGTGAACAGCAGCCCAGCACACACACACCCCTGTCCATGGATCACCACATGGGGAACACCGGTGAAGTGAACAATAGCCCAGCACACACACCTCCCTGTCCATGGATCACCACATCGGACACACCGGGAAGTGAACAGCAGCCCAGCACACACACACCCCTGTCCATGGATCACCATATGGGGAACACCGGGAAGTGAACAATAGCCCAGCACACACACACCTCTGTCCTTGGATCACCACATGGGGCACACCGGGAAGTGAACAACAGCCCAGCACACACACACCCCTGTCCATAGATCACAACATGGGACACTCCGGGAAGTGAACAATAGCCCAGCACACACACACCTCCCTGTCCATGGATCACCACATCGGACACACCGGGAAGTGAACAGCAGCCCAGCACACACACACCCCTGTCCATGGATCACCACATGGGGAACACCGGGAAGTGAACAATAACACAGCACAGACACCCCTGTTCATGGATCACCACATGGGGAACACCGGGAAGTGAACAATAACGCAGCACAGACACCCCTGTCCATGGATCACCACATGGGGAACACAGGGAAGAGAAAACTAGCCCAGCACACACACCTCCCTGTCCATGGATTACCACATGGGGCACACCGGGAAGTGAGCAATAACACAGAAGAGACACCCCTGTTCATGGATCACCACATGGGGAACACCGGGAAGTGAACAATAACACAGCACAGACACCCCTGTCCATGGATCACCACATGGGGCACACCGAGAAGTGAACAATAGCCCAGCACACACACGCCGCCCTGTCCATGGATCACCACATGGGGCACACTGGGAAGTGAGCAATAACACAACACACACACGCCGCCCTGTCCATGGATCACCACATGGGGCACACTGGGAAGTGTACAATAGCCCAGCACACCACACCTCCCTGTCCATGGATAACTAGATTAGATTACTTACAGTGTGGAAACAGGCCCCTCGGCACAACAAGTCCACGCCGCCCCGCCGAAGCGCAACCCACCCATACCGCTACATCTACCCCTTACCTAACACTATGGGCAGTTTAGTATGGCCAATTCACCTGACCTGCATTTCTTTGGAGTGTGGGAGGAAACTGGAGCACCCAGAGGAAACCCACGCCGACATGGGGAGAATGTGCAAACTCCACACAGAGAGTCGCCTGAGGCTGGAATTGAACCCGGGTCTCTGGCGCTGTGAACAAAAACAGCACAGATACCCCTGTCCATGGGTCACCACACAGGGCACACCGGGAAGTGAACAATAACCCAGCACACACACGCCCCTATCCATGGATCACTCAATGGGGCACACCGGGAAGTGAGCAATAGCCCTGCACAAACACACCACTGCCCATGGATCACCACATGGGGCACAACGGGAAGTGAACAATAGCCCAGCACACACACTTTCTACCCATGGATCACCACATGGGGCACACCGAGAAGTGAACAATAACCCAGCACACACACACCCCTGTCCATGGATCGCCATATGGAGCAGAGCGGAAAGTGAACAATAACACAGCACAGATACCCCTGTCCATGGATCACAACATGGGACACACTGGGAAGTGAACAACAGCCCAGCACAGACACACCACTGGCCATGGATCACCATATGGAGCACACCGGGAAGTGAACAATAGCCCAGCACAAACACCTCCCTGTCCTTGGATCACCACATGGGGCACACTGGGAAGTGAACAATAGCCCAGCACACACACACTTCTGTCCATGGATCACCACATGGGGCACACCGGGAAGTGAACAATAACACAGCACAGATACCCCTGTCCATGGATCACAACATGGGACACACTGGGAAGTGAACAATAGCCCAGCACAAACACCTCCCTGTCCATGGATCACCACATGGGGCACACTGGGAAGTGAACAATAAGACAGCACAGATAACCCTGTCCATGAATCACCACATGGGGCGCACGGGGAAGTGAACAACAGCCCAGCACACACACACCCCTGTCCATGTATCAAAACATGGGGCATACCGGGACGTGAACAGCAGGCCAGCACACACACGCCTCTGTCCATGGATCACCACATGGGACACACAGGGAAGTGAACAATAACCCTGCACACACACACCACTGTCCATGGATCACCATATGGGGCACACAGGAAGTGAACAACAGCCCAGCACAGACTCACCACTGTCCATGGATCACCATATGGGGCACACCGGGAAGTGAACAACAGCCCAGCACACAAACACCCCTTTCCACGGATCACGACATGGGACACACCGGGAAGTGAACAATAACACAGCACACACGCACCACTGTAAATGGATCACAACATGGGACACACTGGGAAGTGAACAATAGCTCAGCACGGACACCTCCCTGTCCATGGATCACCACATGGGGCACACCAGGAAGTGAACAATAACACAGCACAGATACCTCTGTCCATGGATCACCACATGGGGCACACCGGTAAGAGAACAATAGCCCAGCACACACACACATCCCTGTCCATAGATCACCACATGGGACACAACGGGAAGTGAACAATAGACCAGCACACACACATATTCGCTGTCCATGGATCACCACATGGGGCACACTGGGAAGTGAACAATAACACAGCACAGATACCTCTGTCCATGGATCACCACATGGGGCACACCGAGAAGTGAACAATAACCCAGCACACACACACCCCTGTCCATGGATCACCAATGGGGCACACCGGGAAGTGAACAATAGCACAGCAGGCACACACCACTCTGTCCATGGATCACCACATGGGGCACATCGGGAAGTGAACAATAACACAGCACAGATACCTCTGTCCATGGATCACCACATGGGGCACACCGGGAAGTGAACAATAACCCAGCACACACACACCCCTGTCCATGGATCACCACATGGGGCACACCGGGAAGTGAACAATAACCCAGCACACACACACCCCTGTCCATGGAGCACCACATGGGGGACAAATGGAAGTGAACAATAGCCCAGCACACACACACCACTCTGTCCATGGATCATCACATGGAGCACTTCGGGAAGTGAGCTATAGCTTATTACACACCTCACTGTCCATGGATCACCACATGGGGCACATCGGGAAGTGAACAATTACACAGCACAGATACCTCTGTCCATGGATCACCACGTGGGGCACATCGGGAAGTGAACAATAGCGCAGCACACACACACCACTCTGTCCATGGATCACCACATGGGGCACACCGGGAAGTGAACAATAGCCCAACACATACACACACACACACCTCCCTGTCCATGGATCACTAAATGAGGCACACCGGGAAGTCAACAAGAATCCAGCACACCCCTCCCTGTCCATGGATCACCACATTGGGCATACCGGGAAGTGAACAATAGCCCAGCACACCACACCTCCCTGTCCATGGATCACTAGATTAGATTACTTACAGTGTGGAAACAGGCCCTTCGGCCCAACAATACACACCGGCCCGCCGAAGCGCAACCCAACCATACCGCGACATCTACCCCTTACCTAACACAACGGGCAGTTTAGCATGGCCAATTCTCCTGACCTGCACATCTTTGGAGTGTGGGGGAAAACCGGAGCACCCAGAGGAAACCCACGCCGACACAGGGAGAATGTGCAAACTCCACACAGAGAGTCGCCTGAGGCGGGGATTGAACCCGGGTCTCTGGCGCTGTGAGGCAGCAGTGCTAACCACTGTGCCACCGTGCCGCCATGGGGCAAACTGGGAAGTGAACAATAACACAGGACACACATCCCCTCTCCATGGATCATCACATGGGGCAGTCCGGGAAGTGAACAATAGCCCAACACACACATATCCCAATCCAAGGATATCCACATGGGGCACACCAGGAATTTAACAATACCCCAGCACAGAACTCCATGTCCATGGATCACCACATGGGGCAGACCGGGAAGTGAACAACAGTCCAGCACACACACACCACTGTCCAATGATCACCATATGGGACACAAAGGGAAGTGAACAATAGCCCAGCACACACACCTCCCTGTCCATGGATCACCACATGTGGCACACCGGAAAGTGGACAAAAACAACACAGACACCCCTGTCCATGGGTCACCACATGGGGCACACCGGAAAGTGAACAATAGCCCAGCACACACATTACTCCCTGTCCATGGATCACCACATTGGGCACACCGGGAAGTGTTCAGTAGCCCAGCACACACACACCACTGTCCATGGATCACACAATGGGGCACACCGGGAAGTGAACAATAGCCCAGCACACACACACCCCTGTCAATGGATCACCACATGCGGCACACCGGGAAGTGAACAATAACACAGCACAGATACCCCTGTCCATGAATCACCACATGGGGCACACCGGGAAGTGAACAATAACCCAGCACACACACACCCCTGTCCATGGATCACCATATGGGGCACACCGGGAAGTGAACAATAACACAGCACAGATACCCCTGTCCATGGATCACAACATGGGACACACCGGGAAGTGAACAACAGCCCATCACACACACACCACTGTCCATGGATGACCATATGGGGCACACCGGGAAGTGAACAACAGCCCATCACACACACACCACTGTCCATGGATGACCATATGGGGCACACCGGGAAGTGAACAATAACCCTGCACACACACACTTCAGTCCATGGATCACCACATGGGGCACACCGGGAAGTGAACAATAACCCTGCACACACACACTTCAGTCCATGGATCACCACATTGGGCACACCGGGAAGTGAACAGCAGCCCAACACACATACACCCCTGTCCATGGATAACCACATGAGACACACCGGGAAGTGAACAATCGCCCAGCACACACCCCTGTTCTTGATCACCACATGGGCCACACCGGGAAGTGAACAATAATCCAGCACACACTTCCCTGTCCGTGGATCACCACATGGGGTACACCGGGAAGTGAACAGTAACCCAGCACACACGCACCACTGCCCATGGATCACCACATGGGACACACTGGGAAGTGAACAATAACCCAGCACACACACCCCTCCCTGTCCATGGATCACCACATGGGGCACACCGGGAAGTGAGCAATAACACAACACACACACACCTCCCTGTCCATGGATCACCACATGGGGCACACTGGGAAGTGAGCAATAGCCCAGCACACACACGCCTCCATGTCCATGGATCACCACATGGGGCACACCGGGAAGTGAACAATAGCCCAGCACACACACACCTCCCTGTCCATGGATCACGACATGGGACACACTGGGAAGTGAACAATAACAAAGGACACACACACCCCTGTCCATGGATCACCATATGGAGCACACCGGGAAGTGAACAATAGCCCAGCACACACACACCTCCCTGTCCATGGATCACTACATGGGACAAATTGGGAAGTGAACAATAACACAGGACACACATACCCCTGTCTATGGATCACCACATGGGGCACACCGGGAAGTGAACAATAGACTCGCACACACAAACCTCCCAGCCCATGGATCACCACATGGGGCACACCGGGAAGTGAACAAGAGCCCAGCTCACACCTCACTGTCCATGGATTACCACATGGGGCACACCGGGATGTGAACAATCGCCCAGCACACACACACCTCCCTTCCCATGGATCACCACATGGGCACACCGGGAAGTGAACAATAGCCCAGCACACACACACCCCTGTCCATGGATCACCACATGGGGCACACTGGGAGGTGATCATCAGCCAAACACACACCGCCCCCCTGCCCATGGAGCAGTACATGAGATACCCCAGGAAATGAGCAACAGTCAAAGACATACACTCCTGTCCATGGATCACCAGATGGGGCACACCATGCAGTGAACAACAGCCCAGCACACACCTCCCTGTCTCTGGAGTATGACATGTGACACACCGGGAAGTGAGCCACAGTCAAACACACACCCCTGTCCATGGAGTACCACATGAGACACACCACGAAGTGAACAACAGCCCAGCACTCACTTCCCTGTCTATGGACTACCACATAGAACATACCTGGAAGTGAACAACAGCCCAGCACACACACCCCTGTCTATGGAGCACCACATGGAACACATTGGGAAGTGAACAGCAGTCTGACACATACCATTTCATTGTTTCAGAGTTTTGCAATGCCAGGTCTCGATACACTAGGGATCCAAATGGGACCCACAGCCGGGACGTATAGGAGACCACGAGCCATACGTTTTGCACATTATTTCTGAGCTTCATAATGATAACCCCGGTATTCCAGTATATGAGCACCAACAGCCAGGTTAAGGTACAGAAGGACGGATATTCATTTGATAATTGGATGATTACTTGATTGACAAGATCGACAACGTGGCTCTTCTCAGACAAATGGGATTAACTGGATGAATAGTACTTTCTCAGGTCCAATAACAAAAATAAGAAGAAAAGTAAACGTGGTGACAAGTCAGCTGAAATCTTCGTCACAGAATCAGACACCATAATCCAGATGATATATCTGTGCAGCATGTAGCAGTGTTCAGACCAGGCTAGTGTACTGTTCAATACAACCCAGCAATCTGTGCAGACCACACCAATCCATGAACTGCCTCTCCAGCACTGGGAACTATGCATTGAACAGCAGTGAATTGTTATGTAAACCAGGAGCATTTACCCTCCCAGCATGTAGAGCAGTGTACGCCACCCCAGTGCATTGATCTGTAAACCAGGAGCAGTTACCCTCCCAGCATGTAGAGCTGTGTACACCACCCCAGGGCATGGATCTGTAAACCAGGAATAGTTACCCTACCAGCATGTAGAGCTGTGTACACTGCCCCAGTGCATTGTTCAGTAACACTGTGTTAGATCACTGCCCAGCGTGGGGAACCCTGCAGCCCATGCTGGAAGTGACAGGATGTGCAGCTCCAATCCATTTGCAGCTCCATATCTCCATTGTATCAATGGATGTAGAATATCTCAAGAGGAAGGAGGAAAATGACTTAGGGTTAAGTCGGCAAGGATCAGACAAGGCTCTAGAGGGTTACAAGGTAGTCAGGAAGGAAGTGAAGAACAATCTCAGAACAGCGAGAAGCGGGCATGAAAAAGACTTGTTGAATAGGATTAAAGTAAAACTTAAGATGTTCTCTACTTTTGTGAGGAACAAGATGATTATTTTAGTGAGGGTAGGGCTCATCAGGATAGTGGAGGGCACTTGCGCCAGG
Source organism: Chiloscyllium punctatum (assembly GCF_047496795.1). NCBI lineage: Eukaryota > Metazoa > Chordata > Chondrichthyes > Orectolobiformes > Hemiscylliidae > Chiloscyllium > Chiloscyllium punctatum. Next base: position 53,385,533 of record NC_092785.1, read on the forward strand.
AGTCGGAGGAGATAGGGAACAAAGAACATAGAACACCACAACGCAGTACAGGCCCTTCGGCCCTCGATGTTGCGCCAACCTGTCATACCAATCTGAAGCCTATCTAACTTACACTATTCCATGTACGTCCACAAGATTGTCCAATGACGACTTAAATGTGCTTAAAGTTGGCGAAAATACTACTATTGCAGTCAAAGCATTCCTACGCCTTCTCTTTAGGTCTTTCCTGGCTACCTTGTAACCCTCAAGTGCCCTAACTGAGCCTTCACATCCTATCCTAACATAAGTCACCGTCTTCCTCTTGACCAGAGATTCCACTTCATTCGTAAACCACGGCTCCCGCGCTCTACAGCTTCCTCCCTGCCTGACAGGTAAATACTTACCTAGGACACACAGTAGCATTTCCTTGAATGAGCTCCACAATTCTAATGTGCCCATCCCCAACAGTTTCCTTCCCCATCGTATGCTTCCTAAATCTTGCCTAATGGCATCGTAATTGCCTTTCCCCCATCTGTAACTCTTACCCAGTGGTATACACCTATCCCTTTCTATCACTAAAGTAAACGTAACAGAATTGTGATTGCTATCACCAAAGTGCTCACCTACTTCCAAGTCTAACACCTGGCCGGGCTCATTACCCAGTATCAAAACTAATGTGGCCTGTCTATATACTGTGTCAGGAAGTCCTCCTGCACACAACTGGAAAAAAATCTGACCACTCTATAGTACTCGTGCTATAGTGTTCCCGTTAAATATTTCAAAATTTGAAGTTCCCCATCTACCCTGTCGCTGTCAGTCCTATCGAGAATCATCTTTGCTATCCTTTCCTCTACATCTCTGGAAATATTCGGACGCCTATAGAAAACTCCCAACAGGGTGACCTCTCCTTTCCAGTTTCTAACTTCAGCCTATACCACCTTAGTTGACGAGTCCTCAAACATTTTTTCTGCAACTGCAATACTGTCCTTGACCAACAATGTAACACCTCCCCCTCTTTTACCATCTTCTCTTTTCTTACTGAAACATTGAAATCCTGGAACCTGCAACAACTATTCCTGTCCCTGCTCTAACCATGTCTCCAAAATGGCCACAACATTGAAGTCCCAGGTACCAACCCATGCTGCAAGTTCACCCACCTTATTCCGGATGCTCCTGGCGTTGAAGTAGACACACTTCAAACCAACCTCTTGCTTGCTGGTGCCATCTTGCATTCCTGAAACATAATTTTAGACCTCCCCACTCTCAACCCTTTCTATACTTGAACTACAATTTTGGTTCCCATCCCCCTGCTGGATGAGTTTAAACCCACCCCAACAGCCTTAGCAAATTCCACCCCCCCCCCCCCGGATATTGGTACCCCTCCAGTTCAGATGAAGCCAATCCTGCTTGTAGAGGTCCCATCTACCCCAGAAAGAGCCCCAATTATCCAAGAATACAAAACCCTCCCTCCTGCACTATCCCTGCAGCCACGTGTTCACCTTCTCTCTCTCCCTATTCCTTGCCTCACTAGCAGGTGGCACGGGCAAGAAACCAGAGCCAATAACTCTGTTCGTCCTAGCTCTCAGCATCCATCCTAGCTCCCTGAATTTCTGCCTTTAATCCCCATCTCTCTTCCTACCTATGTCGTTGGTGCCTATGTGGACCAAGACTTGGGACTGCTCCTTCTTTCCTTTAAGGATCCCCAAAACACGATCACGAACTCTGGCACCTGGGAGGCAACACACCAACCATGAGTCTCTCTCGTCCCCACAGACCCTCCTATCTGTCCCCCAAACTATGGAGTCCCCAGTGACTACTGCTCAGCTCCTCTTCCCATTTCCCTTCTGAGCAGCAGGGACAGACGATGTGCCAGATCCCTCTACCCCACTGCTTTCCCCGGTAAGTCCCCCGTATAGTATCCAAAACGGTATATTTATTGTTGAGGTGAATGGCCACAGGGGATCCCTGCACTGCCTGCCGGTTCCCTTTCTGTCCCCTGATTGTAACCCATTTACCTTTTTCTAGTACCTGAGGAGTGATTACCTCCCTGTAACTCTTCTCAATAACCCCCTCTGCCTCCGGAATGATCCGATGTTCTCGCAGCTCCAGCTCCAATTCCCTAACGCGGTTTTCAAGGAGCTGGAGTCAGGTGCACTTACTGCAGATGTAGGCAGCAGGGACATTGGTGATGACCCTTACCTCCCACATTCTGCAGGAGGAACATTCAATTGCCCTCACCTCCATTCCCACTAGTCTAAATTCCCAAAGAGACTGTTGAAAAAAAAAGGAATAAAAAACTCGTTAACTTTCCAAGCTGTGGCACAGGTACTTTGATTTTGGTTCGAGGAGGAGGGTAGGAGCTTTAACAGATTATAAGGCAAGGTTAGCTTTTCTGGGTGTTTGGTTTAATTCACAAACGGGTTCACTGCTGTGTCGTAACAGCACACTTAGAACATTGTGTTCAGTTCTGGTCGGCTTATTATAGGAAAGATGTAGAAGCTATAGTGAGGATGCAGAGGAATCCCAAGGGATCAACAGAAATATTGGCACACACCACACGATCAAGTGAAATATTGAGGAAGACACCACGCGAAAAATAAATACTGGTAGATTCTGCATGTCTGTATAAAAGTCCATTTATCAGTTTTTGTGGTGTGTCTTTACTGATGTCTGTATATCTGCGTGTGCACATGCATCAGTGTATTGGCATTTCTCTCTGTGTGCTTTAGTATTTGTGTGACTGCACCAATCTCTATGTGTGCCTGTGTAACTATATGCACATCTTTGTGTATCTGTGTGTCTCTGTGCGTATCCGTGTGCACAGCGGATCTGCCAGCCTCTGTGGTGTTTAAAGTTATGCAATGTCCGCCTCTGCTGGCCTTCACACTCTACTGCATTGATGGCAGTGGAGGGAGAAAACCAGAAGGGATTCAGTCTAGCAAGTGGGGAGACGGAGGTAGATCATAGCACCATCCAAACTGACAGCACCATCTGCACATGCACACACACACACACACAGTTGGTTACAGGGAGGATCATAATTGTACTGCGGACACTCGGAGTGGCGAATGCTCCTGAGTAGTATCTGTACTCTCTCTGCAATGTGAAAGTGATTTGTCTTTGAAGATTATTCGTTACACAGAGTGTACACCTTAAAGAATATTTCCACTGCAACTGCATCCAAGCAACTCTTACCAAGTCATCTGTAAGGTGATGTGATGAATTTATTACATGTTCTTTAAATTGAGATATTTTATAATTCACCCCTACAAGGTGTAAGTGAGAAATGTTTGAAAAGTCCTGAAACTGACCCAGTGGTGAAGGTAATATATCTAGGTATCAGACAAAACTGTTCTGTGCATCCAAAGATATTTGCAAAACCAAACAGCTGTGCAAGGTGAGAGATTCACAGTATTTGATGGACTCTGATCGAAAAAAACCTGACACTTGTGCAGTGGCATGGGGAGACCAGCAGAGGGTGGCATTGTATGAGTATAAACTTAACAGGGGCAGACGAAGAGGTGGAAGAGGGCAGTCAGGGTTTATCTCAATTTCAATGGACTTACCCCCAAAATCACAGAGCCATCATTTCACAGAGACGCACACAAACATACATAGACACATTAAACACACAACACACATACATACCGATATGGACACTTACACACAATCACACGCACATGCCCGCACACAGACACCAAGTTTTCTTTAAGATAGAGATAAGTATGTTTTTCATGACTAAGGGAATCAATGGTCAGTTGGTAAAGGCAGGAGAATGTGGCTGAGAAACATTTTAATTGTGGTCAAACAGCACAGCAGATCCAAGAGACGAAATGGCCTAATTCTGTTCCAATTTCCTATTTTGTGAAGGGATTCATTTTGGATTTCGATTTTGAATGCTGATTACTGGGTCAAATGTAGGATTCGTAGCAGTGTGGAGGAACAAACGGATCTTGGGGTCCATGTCTGTCGGTGTCTCAGTTGCCACCTAAGTTGATAGGGTTGTTAAGAAGGCGTAAGGTGTGTTGGTTTTCATTAGCAGGTGGACTGAGTTGAAGAGCCGCAAGATTATGCTGCAGGTCTGTAAAGCTCTGGTGAGACCACATTTGAAATGTTCTGTTCGCCTCAGTAAAGAAATGATATGGAAGCTTTAGAGCAGGTGCAGATGAGATTTACCAGAATGCTGCCTGGACTAGAGGGCTTGTCTTATGAAGAAAGGTTGAGGGAGCGATGGCTTTTCTCATTGGAGTAAAGAAGGATGAGAGGTAACTTGATAGAGATGAACAAGATGGTGAGAGTTACAGACAGAGTAAATAGCCAGAGACTTCCTCCCACGAATGATTGTCACGAGGCGAGCATAATTTTAAGGTGTTTGGAGAAAGGTTTTGGAAGATGTCAAAGGCAGTGAGCCACCAGCCCCCCTCCCTCTCCCCGAAAACCGGGTCCCAGGTACAGTGAGACAGCAGTGCTAATCACTGAGACATCATGCCCCACTCCCCCTCCACAAACCGGGTCCCTGGTACTGTGAGACAGCCCTGCTAGCTACTGAGACACCATGGCCCCCTCCCCAACCCCCCCAAATCCGTGTCCCTGGTGCTGTGAGACAGCCATGATAATCAATGAGACGACATGCCCCCCCCTCCCCATTCCCCGAAATCGGGTCCCTGGTACTGTGAGACAGCCGTACTAACCAATGAGACACCATGCCCCTCTCCCCCTCCCTCCAAAGCGGGTCTCTGGGACTGTGAGACAACCGTACTAACCACTGAGACACCATGCACCGCCTCTGCCTCCCCCCAAACCAGGTCCCTAGTACTGTGAGACAGCCGTGCTAAGCATTGAGACACAAAGCCCCCTTCCCCATCCCCCCAAACCAGGTCCCTGGTACTGTAGGACAGCCGTGCTAACCACCAGCACCCCCCCCCCTCCAAAACCAGGTCCCTGTACTGTGAGAAAGCCGTGCTCACCACTGAGACACCATGCCCCCCTCCCCTCCCCTCAAACCGGGTTCCTAGTACTGTTATATAACCATGCTCACCACTGAGACTCCATGCCCCCCTCCCCTCCCCTCAAACCGGGTTCCTAGTACTGTTATATAACCGTGCTCACCACTGAGACTCCATGCCCCCCTCCCCTCTCCTCAAACCGGGTTCCTGGTACTGTGAGACAGCCGTGTTCATCACTGAGACACCATGCCCCCCTCCCCTCCCCCAAACCGATTCCCTGGTACTTTGAGACAGTCGTGTTCAACACTGAGACACCATGTCCCACTTCCCCACCCCCATCTCTCCAACCGGTTCCCTGGTACTGTGAGACAGCCGTGCTTACCACTGAGACACTATGCCCCCTCCCCTCCCACCAAACCAGGCTCCTGGTACTGTGACACAGCCGTGTTAACCGCTGAGACACCATGACCTCCTCCCCCTCTCCTCCACTCCGGGTCCCAGATACTGTGAGACAGCCGTGCTAACCACTAAGACACAAAGCCCCCTTCCCCCTCCCCCCAAACCGGGTCCCTGCTTCTGTGAGACAGCCGTGCTAACCACTGAGACACCAGGACCCCCTCCTCCAAAACCAGGTCCCTGTGCTGTTAGGCAGCCATGGTCACCACTGAGACACCATGCCCCCCTCCCCTCCCCTCAAACCGGGTCCCTCGTACTGTGAGACAGCCGTGCTCACCACTGAGACACCATGCCCCCCTTCCCTTCCCTCAAACCAGGTCCCTGTACTGTGAGACAGCCTTGCTCACCACTGAGACACCATGCCCCCTCCCCTGTCCCCAAACCGATTCCCTGGTACTTTGAGACAGCCATGTTAACCACTGAGACACCATGTCCCAATTCCCCACCCCTATCCCTCCAACCGGGTCCGTGGTACTGTGAGACAGCCGTGCTAACCACTGAGACACTATGCCCCCTACCCCTCCTCCCAAACCAGGTCCCTGGTACTGTGAGACAGCCGTGCTAACCACTGAGACACCATTCCCCCCTCTCCCTCCCCCCAATCCGGGTCCCTGGTACTGTGAAACAACCATGCTAACCACTGAGACACAATTCCCCATCCCCGCCCCTCCCCCAAAACGGAGTCACTGTGCTCGGTAATACTGGGGAAATGTAAATAAAAGTGATGAGCTTAGATCTATGATGTTGCAGCCATAACAGAGACATGGGTTTCTCGGGGCAGGAATGGTTGCTGGATGTTCCAGGGTTTAGAACATTTAAAAAGAATAGGGAGGAGGTAAAAAGAGGAAGGGGTGTAGCACTGCTAATCAGAGAGGGCATCACAGCTACAGAAGTTAACATTATCGAGGAAGGTCTGCCTACTGAGTCAGATGGGTGGAAATTAGGAACAGTAAGGCAGCAATCACCTCACTAGGGGTTAAATACAGGCCCCCCAATAGGAGCAGGGAGATTGAAGAAAGCATTGGTCGGCAGATTTTGGAAAAAGTGTGAATGGAATAGGATAGTTTTAATGGGTGACTAACTTTCCCAATATTGATTGGAACCTCCTTCCAGCAGATGATTTGGAAGGAGCTGTTTTTGTAAGGTGTGTTTAAGAGGGTTTCCTAACTCAGTACGTTGACAGGCCGACGAGGTGAGAGACCATTTTGGATTTGGTGCTCGGCAAGGAGCTGGGGCAGGTGTCATATCTTGCGGTGGGAGAGCATTTTGGTGATAGTGACCACAACTGCCTCATCTTCTACATAGCCATGGAGAAGGAGAGAAGCAGGCACAATGGGAGGATATTTAATTGGGGAAAAGGAAACTATGATACTATCAGACTGTGTTGCGAAGCATGGACTGGGAGCAATTGTTCCATGGAAAGGCTACTATAGACATGTGGAGACTGTTTAAGGAACAGTTATTGCGAGTGATGCACAAATGTGTTCCTTTGAGTCAGGCAGAAGGAGTAAGATAAAGGAACCTTGGAATACGAGAGCGGAGGAGCTTCTCATCAAAAGAAAGAAGGCAACTTACGTAAGGTGGAGGAAGCAAGGGTCTTGCTCAGCTCTAGAGGATTACAGGCAGGCGAGGAAGGAGCTCAAAAATGGCCTGAGGAGAGCCAGGAGGGGGCAGGTAAAAGGCTTGGCAGGAAGGATTAGGGAGAATCTAAAAACATTTGCACAGATGTGAGGAATAAGAGAATGATCAAAGAAAGAGTATGGCCGATTAGCGATAGCTTAGGGAACTTATGGATAGAGTCTGAGGAGGTAGCGAAAGCCCTAAATGAGTTTTTTGCTTCTGTCTTTACGAAAGAAAAGGACTTTGTCGTGAATGAAACCATTGAGGAGCAGGTAATCCTGCTGCAACAGATAGATTGAGGAAGGTGATGTGCTGAATATTTTGACAAACATTAATATGAACAAATCGCCAGGGCCAGACCAGATTTGACCTCGGCTGCTATGGGAAGGGAGAAATGTGATTGCTTCGCCGCTTGTGAAGCTCTTTGCATCCTCGCTCTCCACCGGATTCGTACCTGAGGACTGGAGGGAGGCAAAAGTAATTCCTCTCTTCAAGAAAGGAAATAGGGAAATCCCCCGAAATTACAGACCAGTCAGTCTCACGTCTGTCATCTGCAAGGTGTTAGAAAGGATTCTGCGGGATAGGATTTCTGACCATCTGGAAGAGCGTGGCTTCAATAAATGCAGTCAGCACGGCTTTGTGAGGGGCAGGTCATGCCTCACAAATCTTATTGAGTTCTTTGAGGATGTTACTAGAAACGTTAATGAGGGTCGAGCGGTGGATGTTGTGTATCTGGACTTCAGCAAGGCATTTGATAAGATTCCCCATGGTAGGCTCGTTCAGAATGTCAGGAGGAATGGGATACAGGGAAATTTAGCTGTCTGGATACAGAATTGGCTGCTCGACAGAAGACAGCGAGTGTTTGTGGAACGAAAATATTCGGCCTGGAAGTCAGTGGTGAATGGTGTTCCACGGGCTCTGTTCTTGGGCCTCTACTCGTTGTAATTTTTATTAATGACTTGGATGAGGAGATTGAAGGATGGGTTAGCAAGTTTGCAGAGGACACAAAGGTTGGAGGTATCATTGACAGTATACAGGACTGTTGCAGGCTGCAGCACGACATTGCCAGGATGCAGAGATGGGCTGAGAGGTGGGAGATGGAATTCAAACTGGATAAATGCGAGGTGATGCATTTTGGAAGATCGAACTTGAAAGTTGAGTACAGGACTAAAGGCAGCATTCTTGACCATGTGGAGGAACAGCGGGATCTTGGTGTGCAGGTACATAGATCCCTTAAAATTTCCACCCAGGTGGACAGGGTTGTTAAGAAAGCCTATGGTGTTTTTGGCTTTCATTAACAGGGGGATTGAGTTTAAGAGCCGTGAGATCTTGTTGCAGCTCCAGTTACTCATACCCCTATACTTATTCTCCCATTTCCTCATACTCCGACACTGAATTCTCCTGCTTTTTTATATAACGATACGAATTCTGCCATTTCCTCATATCCCAGTATGATTCTCTCATTTTCTGATGCCCGAGTTTAAATCTCGCATTTAGGAGTGCCCTACCCTAATTCTACATTTTAATGGTGACTTGCACCAAATATCTAATTTAGGTCCACTCCACACTACTTCTTCCATTAACTATGTAGCTGCAATGATTCTCCCATGTCGTGGTCCACTGCTGTAATTGTCCAATTTGGGTGTTTACTCCATCAAATTCTCAAATTGCCAATTCTGCTCTCATCCACCCTTTCGTCATGAACTGAAGAAACTCTCCCATTGAGTATTGCCTTGCCCCAACTCTCCTGTTTTGCTGTTTCCTGACAAACATCTTCCACATAATGGTTTACTGCTCAAAGTTTTTTCATTGTTGGCGCCCTGCATCGAATGACCACTTTCCTGCACTTTACAACATTTCTCCGACTTACTGATTCCTGCCTGTGTTCTCCCATTTCACTATGCTCTGTTCCAACTCTGCATGCTTTCAGCGCCCCACAACAATTCTCGAATTCAGTATTGCCCTGAAACAATTCTCATGTTCATTGATACCCAAACCAACTTCTCCCAGTGTGTGGAACGCCACTCTGACTCTCTGAGATAGTGGTGCCATACCACAATTCGCTGTTAAAGTTCCACTACACAATTTTTCCATTTTGTGGTTCGTGCAACAATTGTCCCAAATACAGCTTCACTTCCGTGCACCATTCTCCCATTTTCGAATCCTGCACGAATCTTCTTTTCATCAGCAACTGCACCTCCACCACATTTAATATTATTCAGCACCACTTCTCCCACGTCTTCCACCAATTCTCGACTTTCGTGACATTGGCACTAACTCTCCCATTGTTGATGCCCTGCGTCAATTGTCCCATTGTGTTGTTTCCTGATAAACTTCCTCCACGTATTGGCTTCCTACGCCAAAGTTTTTTTTTCATTTCTTGGTGGGCAGACTCGAATCTTGACTTTACTGCTGCTTGCAAAATTGTTCCTTCTCAATGATTCCCTGCCACTATTCTTCCATTTAGAGGTGTTCTGGTTAAATTCTTTTATGAATGGGCAATTTGTACTAATTTTCCAGTGTAATGGCACTGTGCAACAATTCTCCCATTTACTGATACCCAACAATTCTCCCGCTGCCTGACACCCTGACACCTGTCGTGGAAATTTAATCGACTCGAATCAACTGCTAGCAAGAGCAAAGGAAAGGCTTTATATTTCAACCTGTGCATGCAGAGCAGCCAATACACTTGGCAAAAGTGCCTTATGTAAGGGCTGTGAACAAACTTCACATATTTGTGTTCTACTATTCTTATCACATGCTCAAGGACAAGTGTTGGGAAACATTCAAGCTCATATTTTCTCATTCCCATGGACATAATTGTCTTTATGTTTTCCAAAGCTTTTTTCTGAACTCGGCTGCTCACAAGGCTACGTGAAATGTTTGGAAAGTTCCACAAAGACAAGCTGACTCCTCGACGCAGAATTCAGCAAAGTGTTTGCATATTTCAGCGAAGTATTAAATTTTGCAAAACATTCTCTGACAGATTTCACAGTAAATGTTAATTTTGTAAATTTTCCATTGCATTTTCCAAATTTTTGTCATTTTACAACAAGGACAACAACCAAATAAAAAGCCAGATAGCTAGATATCAAAAATAATTTATAAACACCAGGCATTTCCTCAGACACCACCGAACTCTAACAAAGCTTTTTGGTGGTTTTTCCATTTCCCTGGTTTGCCCGATACACAGCCCATCTTCACCATCACATTTGTCAACGTCGCTTTAAGGTGCGGACAAGCAATCGGATCTTCCTTCTTTGGGGCCACTGATAGTTTAACATTTCGTATCCTACTGCATTCATAAGCAAGTGGTGTAGGCAGGTACACAACTAGGGTCTTATTCAAAGCAGTATGAGTAAGACCAGTCCTACAACTAGTAGAACGATAAGGGTCAATTACTCCCATCCTCCATAAGGGACGTGAGCCATCGGGAGGAGAAGTCATCTGCTCGTGGAGGCAGTCATTTAGCTGCCTTCATACCATTTATTAAACCAGTAATATTTTGGGACTCATCAGGAACTTTAATACAGCACGAGTTACCTAACATTTTGCAGACGCCCCGTCTCTCGGCCGTCAGGATGTCTAGTACTAATCGATTTTGTGTCACTGCTTCCTAACCGCCATTAACTCAGTGTTAATGAGTGGTAGGCCTTCCTCCGTCTCATTTGCGAATACACCATATGCGAGGATGTTCTGCGAGTGTGTACCCATTCCAATGCAGAGGGATGCCCCTTCGAGTTCGGCAATTGCTGCCTTTTAGGGCGAACACTGTTGTGTTGGTGGACAGTATCGCAGTGTAGCAGCACCCCTTTCTCCCCGGGGGAGTGGTGGTACCCTTTCTCGCCACCTGCCCATATTATACCTGCTATCCTGATTAGATTAGATTACTTACAGTGTGGAAACTGGCTTTTCCGCCCAACAAGTCCACACACACCAGCCGAAGCACAACCCACCCATACATTTACCTAACACCTAACACTACAGGCAATTTAGTATGGCCCATTCACCCGACCTGCACATCCTGGTGACTGTGGGAGGAAACTCACGCAGACACAGGGAGAATGTGCAAAATGCACACTGTCAGTCACCTGAGGCGGGAATTAAACCGGGGTCTCTGGCGCTGTGAGGCAGCCATGCGAACCACTGTGCCACCGTGCCGCTCATGGTCTGACCATTGATAAAGGAACAAGCAATGTTTATGGTCGTATCATTTGTGTATGTTGCTGTACAAGAGTCATTGTTCAATACAGTATCAAGGTACACTGGGAGATACCCAAAAGGAGTCTCCCCCGACTGGTGCAAATACACGTTTCTCCCCTGCAGTCCACTATGTGGAAGGCTGTGGTCGGGAGCGTGTCAGGCTTGGGTCTATAGTTAGCCTGGAGCTCGGGTGGTGACACGAGATTTGCCCAAATTGCCCCCCACTATCACGGTCAGGCTAGTCGCCTCCCGTGGAAGCAGACAGCTGGCATTTCTCGCCAGGCTCTCAGTAATTTGATGGGCAGTCTACCTTTGGGCTGTGTGCAAACATATCCAACAAGTGTAGCCAACGTCTAATCTCTCGTTTTGTCTTATGACCAAAGCACATGCTCTGTTCCCTTCACATCTGGAAATGGCCCTTCGCAGCTCCTAACCTACTGGCGTCGCATTTACGCCATTTATATCCAGCAGGCAAATTCCCCTCCTGCTTTAATTTCGGTCTCTCGCCAGGGCCGTCTCCCTTCGGGTTCGGGTGTGTCATTAATGACCTTTGCCCGGCTTGGGGTTAGGTCCATGATCTGGTTTGATTGGTTGCCATGCCCCACTGCTCCTATCGTCTGTAGTACATTCTGCACTGCATCTCGGAGGGCGGGGGTGGGGCGGTTGCACCACTATATTCAACTGTCTACAGATGTCGGAGAAGGATCTATTTATTCCACACCACGAGACTCCCTCATTGCTCTTCTGAGTCTTACTTTGATCATAGAATATCTATTTCCCATGTCAGGTGCCCCTTTTGCTGTGGTGGCTACTACTAAATGCCAGTCACCGGCGTGGCATGGATCCCTGCATAAATCTTAATTATCCAATTTATAGTCGTCCTTGTTACTGAACGGCTATGGGTCGCATGTAAAGATCCACTTCGTCCTATCAGTTAAGATTACCGTCAGCCGCTGCATCCAAGACGCCCCTGCCCTTATGAATAGTCCTACCAGGGCGCTTGCCAACAGTGTGAACTGGGGAAGCCCCACATTTGCTTAAGTCTTCTACTAAATACTTGCTCTAAATTGGTTTTGGTGTTGTGCGATGTCTCCTCAGTCCCAGCTGCACGTTTGTAATGGCTGGCTTGTATCCACGTGGCTGTTCCGGCGACCTTAACAGCTATCTGTGCTGTAAGGCGTACTTGAAACGGTCCCAGCCACCTCTTCGCCTTCCTGTTTTCCCTCCTGAAGTCTTTTGCCACCATTCAGACTCCAGATTATAGATCGTACATCTTCCCTTCTGCTGATTGGGGTAGTGCTGTCTTCACTTGATTCTGTATTTGGGACAGAAGTGTAGAGAGTTTCATGCAGTAACACAACATCTCATCCCCACAGTGGCCTGTTATCTGGCTTCCCTTACGTCTCGGGACAATTCCTGTGTTTGGCGGCCGACCAAACAAAATTTCAAACGGACTAAGGTTAGCTCTCCCTCTCCTCCTGGATCTCATACACATGAGCACAATTGGAAGTGCCTTTGTCCATGCCATCCCTAGTTCCTCACAGCATTTTCTCAATATATTTTTTAAGGTAGAATTTTCTCTTTCCGCTGCCCTACCGCTCGTTTGGTGGTAGGCACAGTGTTATCCCATGTTTATTCCCAAATACTCACTAATCTGCTGTAGGGCATTATTGACAAATGGTGTCCCACTGTCACTACTAAGCCTAGAGTGTAGGTTTGCTCGCTGAGCTGTAGGTTTGATATCTAGACGTTTCATTACCTTGCATATGGAGGTTAGGGGGCGAGTGTAGGTAAAGTGGGCTTGGATCAGCGCAACATCGAGGGCCAAAGGGCCTGTACTGCCCTGTATTTTTCTATGTTCTATGTTCTAGGTAACATCATCAGTGACGAACGCCAAGTGAAGAGAAGCTGTTGTCTCCTGCTTTCCAGTTATATGTTTGTCCAGGATGGTGTTCCTGGGGTTTGTGGTGATGCCATTTCCTGTTCGTTTTCTGAGGGGTTGAGAGATGCTATCTAGATATATGTCTTTTTTTATGGCGTTGTGGTTGGAGTGCTAGGCCTCAAGGAATTCTCTGGCATGTCTTTGCTTAGCCTGTCCCAGGATAGATGTGTTGTCCCAGTCGAAATGGTGTTTAAATTTCATCCGTGTGAAGGGCTACGAGGGAGAGAGGGTCTTCTTGTGGCTAGCTGGTGTTCATATATCCTGGTGGCTAACTTTCTTCCTGTTTGTCCTACGTCGTGTTTGTGGCAGTCCTTGCATGGAATTTTGTATATGACGTTGGTCTTGTCCATGGGTTGTACTGCGTCTCTTAAATTTGTTAGTTTTGTTTGAGACTGTTGGTGGGATTCCGAGGGGTCTTAATAGTCTGGCTGCCACTTCTGAGACTTCATTGATGTATGGAAAGGTCTATAGGGTTTCTGGCTGTGTTAGGTCTACTTGTCGTGGTTTGTTCCTGAGGAATCTATGGACGGTATTTTTTAAGTATCCGTTCTTCTTGAATGCGTTTTATAGGTGGTTTTCCTCTGTTTTCCGAAGTTCGTCTGTGCTGAAATGTGTGGTGGTTCATTGGAATAGTGTTCTGATGCAGCTTCCTTTTTGCGTGTTAGGATGGTTGCTGGTATAGTTAAGTATTTGGTCAGTGTTTGTCGGTTTGCTGTATATGCGGACACACCAGAGAATTCCGAGAGGCCTCGCACTCCAATCACAACGCCATAAACAAACACATAGATCGATTTACCATCTGTCAACCCCTCAGAAAACGAATAGGAAATGATATCACCACAAACCCCAGGAAACCCATCCATAACAAACATATAAATAGAAAGCAGGAGACAACATCTTCACTTCACTTCACTTGGAGACCGCCACTGATGATGAGGTAGGTAATGAAACGTCTGGATAACAAACCTAAGCTCAGTGAGCAAATCTACACCCTAAACCTCAACCGGAGCTATAAACCTTCACAAACTTTGGGACTACTAAGCCTCTCAGGCATGCTCCATCTCGCAATTATTTCAGTTAGGAAAGCTTTGGTTATGGCACTGGCATTTTGTTTTGCCGTGGGGAACGCTTGCACCCATTTGGAAAACATATCACCTATTACCAGACAATACCTTTTTCCTTCGCAGGGTGTTAGTTCGGTAAAATCCAGTTGTAAATGTTCAAATTGTTATTGGGGTTTCGGAAGTGCTACATGACTCATCTGTATTCCCCTCCCCACATTATTGTGGCAGAGATACCACATCGTTCACAATATTTCTGGAAGTAATAAGTAAATCCCTCAGTGTACCACTGTGCTGAAGTGCTGTCATATCTCCCCTCTTTTGATACATGTTCCTTACCGTGTGTCAGTTTGGCATAAAATGGAAATAATGATCGTGGTAGAAAAGGTTTAACATTGGGGCCACACCATACCCGTTACCTCAAACTGCACTCTACTTTTTCCCACTCAAACGTGTCTTCAAGCCTGGACTTCGACTGTGACTCCCGTACGTCTGCTGTTGGGGTAAGGATTTTTGTCATTCCCATGTCAAACTGATCATTTACCAGCTGCTGGGCTGCCGTCCTTGCCGCTGAGCCTGCCCTTGCATTTCCTTGAGAAACGGAATCGTTATTTTTCGTGTGGGCTTCATATTTACACACAGCGATTGATTTAGGCAATAGGACCGCTCCCAAGAGGTCAGAAGTCTGATCACGGTGTGTGGTGGGCTTTCCGGTGAAGGTCAAGGAGTCCCTATATTTCCACAGGATTCCAACATCATGTGGAACTCCGAATGCGTAACTGCTATCGGTTAAATATTCGCTGTCTGTCCCTTAGCCAATTTACATGACTCAGTCAATGCAATCAGCTCCGCTGCTTGCGCTGACAGTTGAGAAGGTAGTGATCCCGCTTTGAATACCACATGGGTAGTTACTACAGCATCCCCAATACAATTCTGGCCTATCTTCTTGCTCCTGAATGCTGACCCATCCACAGAAAAAAACGCCATATTTAGATTCTGAAGTGGTGAATTCTGCAAGTCGTGTCTAGGCAGCACATTCCATTAATTACAGCAATACAATCATGTGGGTCTCCGTCTCCTTCTCTGGTAAGTGGGCTAGCAGCATTAAGGATGTTACATCGTTTTATTGCAATGTTAGGCTTCTCCAACAACACAGTATTGTATCTGAGCCAACGTTCTGCCGATGTATGTGCTGTCTTTTGCTCGGAAAGCAGTAAGGATACTGCATGTGCGATCAGTTTGGTTAAGTCGCCATAGCCGATTATATAGCAACCACAGCTCGCAGGCACTTACGCAATCCTGCCGCTACCAGGTCTAGCTAAGCCGAAAAATAAGCCTGAATTTTCCCCCATGATCCTGCAACAACACAGATGTCATGTTCATCATCTACCATTTGACAGAGGGCTTGTTTGGATTCGGAATCCCCAGTGTAGGTGTACTTTGAAACGTCTTTTTCAATTCAACTCGACCGCTGGGATCCATTGCAATGGACCTTGGTTTTGCCACCCTTTTCCATGGGCCATGTCACTTCAGGGCGCCTCAAGATTTGTGTAATGTGGGTAAACATTCTTCAGTAGGAGCGTATGCCCAAAAAGGGTAGCAATTGTTTCCTCATGTGAGGCCTTGGAATTTGCTGAATTACTTGCACTCTGTGGTCTTCCCTTGTTCAGATATTAAGTGACCGAAGAACTTCACCTGTTGTTGCATAAATTGAAGCTTTGCGAGACTGACTTTGTGCCCTTCCCTCGTGGCAATGCAAGGGAATCCTCTCACATTGTTCCTCTGTCGGTGCTACTATTCAGCAATCGTCTACAGATTGCAGAAGCACAGACCCAGGGGTTAAAACAAGAGTCTCCAGACTCCTACATAGAGCCTCATTATATATGGTGGGTGACTCACAGTAACATTGACAAAGTCGTGTGAACTCATAAGATTTCCCTTTGAATGAAAAAGCGAACCAGAATTGACCATCTGGATGCACCATTCCACTAAAGAATGTATTTGCTAAATCCACAGCAGGGAACCATTTACTGTCCGGTGGAAATTGAGCTCATACAGTATAGGGTTTGGGAACATTTGATGCACGCGGGACAACACTGTTATTGACTGCCTGCAGGTCTTGAACAAACCTCCATTCCTCTGGTTCACTTGGAATTTTTGCCTTTTTGATCAGAAAAATAGGAGTTCTCACCGGTGAGTTTACACAGGGGATTATCTCTCTAGCCTTTGGGAAGGATTGAAAGACTGGAGTAACTACGTCCATGGCCTCGGGTTTTAACGGGTATTGTGCCCTGCAAGGACGATACTCCGACTTCGTGGTTACTCGTATTGGTTCACAATCTCGTATATGCTCCACATCATGTTTGCCTTTTACACATAATTCAGTAGGGACCGTTATTAATCTTGGGTCTGAGAAGTTTATCTTAGGGAAACGCCAGGCCAGCCTTATAGGCTCTTCAGGGTGAGAGGGGGTTACCTTGACTGTTCTATTGCCTGAGTTAGACAAATTAATTTCTTCATATATGTCCACACATCTGCATTGAACCACATACCCACATGGTCCCAGAACACCCAACATTTCGTTCTTTATGCCTTTAGTCCCCATGGCCCCAAATCTTGCCACCAGTCACTGGACACCTTCGCCAGTGACACGCGAGGAGCATAGCCTTCCACATCAAAAATATAGAGTTTACTTGCCATCGCAGGTACTTTACATAAGTTCACACTGACTGCACATCTGCCATCCCTTCAATAAAATTCGCACAATAACAACTGACCTGGTTTAACCAATCTCCTGAACAAATACTTCTCTTATGGTTCCTCAGGGCTATCATGGTGTATGTGTGCTGTGCAGTGCAGCATATTCCCCCAAAAACAAATCGGTGTTAATAGGATTAACATGGTTACCTGCTTCCAGGGCGAGTGAATTGCTCACTGAACTCATTGCTCTCTGGCTTAATCGCCACTCATAGACATACACCAGGGGTGGTGGGTTGTATTTTACAGTTTACACTTGTGAATTCTCCCTTTGAATTACCTGCAAGCCTGTCGGAGTACTGAGCAAATACAACCCCAGTCTCACTATGAGATCCCGATCCATCAAATGTAAAGGACAGAATTCCGCTAACAAAATTGAGAATTAGAATGGATACACATTACTGATTTCACACAATATGGGTGCGGAAAAACTCTCTCATATCACGACGCCTGATGCCTCCATTGAGTTCAGGAACATTCTACTCATCTTTATTGGTGTCAACTCTCTGAACTGTCTTGGTTTGAGGAGTCAATATGCTGGCCATGTATCTACCAAAAAGGTAACTGGTGTACCTTCCACATATAACATAGAGGTAGGCATCGACATATACGCATCATTGTTATATTGAACATATTGTCCACACTTCGCAATCTCAATGTTCAATATAGAGTTGGGATACATCTCAGTGCACGTTAGGTTAGTAGAAGTGATTAGCATTAGGCATTCTTCGTTGCCAAGTATAAAGGAAAGAGGTTTACCTGTACCTTGTGGCCTGCCCACCTCAACCTCAGTCGTCCCCTGTCAGTCACCATGCTGTCCAGCCTCCAGGACCGATTGAGGCTGTCTGTGTGGGCACTGTCTTGATCAGTGGTCGATTGCTCCGCAAAAAAAGCACCAGCCAGATTTATCTCTGCAAGCGCACTTTCACGATCCCTTCCTCTTTTGCGAACTCCACCTGTGCCTCTCTCTTTTCTCGCAGTTCCTCTCTCCAATGGCTGAACGACCATTTGCATCATAATAAGCTGAGGTTCATGTGATTGCTGTTCCATCTTTAATTTCCGGTTATGGTTCTCTTGAGCCAGTAGTTTTTCAGTATGTATCACGTATTGTCGATCTAATTCAACTTTCCCGTGTCCCAGGTAATACACGTATATTATTAACTATTTTGTTCTTTCATACTTCATTCCATTGATGAAGCTGCTCCTCAGGTGTGCCTCATACGGTGTGATCTCTGCCGTCGTTAGGTCCTTGGGTGGTATCAGTCCACAATGGACGTTATCGACTATCGTGAGGCGCTAAAGGTACTGGGACATTGTCTCCACTTCTTTAGGGATTCTTGCTTCAATTGATTGTGGGTACGATATGCTATTGGTGAATCAGCAGACCCTGTGGCAGCGACCGTTGACTTGGAATCTTCGTGAAGTGGATCTCGTAGGGGGGCTGTAGCTCTTCGAGGGCACCCATTAAGGTCAGGATCTGATCCAGTCTTAAGACACTGTCCAGCTTCATTAGGTTGTTTTCTGTGTGTGTGTGTGCATGTGCGCTGGTGTTTGCACGTGTACTTAATCTATCTTTATTTCGAGATTTTCTTTCCCTGAAATCAGGCTCAGCCTTCAACATGTGATAAGCACTCCAATTCACAGGTTCTATTTTACCCTTCCGTTTCTCCTTCTCTCTCTCCTCCAACGGTGACCTCAGCATTTGCAACTGAATATTACTAAAACTTCCTTCCTCCACAAAAACACATTCCTTGATTTACATCTTTAACTGCTTTCCAGAAACTGGGCCATCATTATTCAGCATGTATTGTACTTTTTCTTGACCATTCCGAGTTTTCTGTCGACCCTCTTTTTGTTTGCTCTTGCTAGAGCCGATTTTCATCGATATTGGAAAAGTGTTCAACTCTGTCTGTCTGTCTCTCTGTCTGTCTATCTGTCTATCTCTGTCTCTCACGATACCATAATCTTCTCTTTGCCAATATAACTTGCATTTACCTCCGGAGGTCCCCTCTCATTGGGCGTGACCGCCTCATTGCCTTGGTTTTCATAAACCAAGAACCCACGTAACCAGTACAGTTTTGGCGACTCCAACGCTGCCCATGGTGGCTCCAAGTCTCAAACCACCATTAATCTTGCTGTCTCTTAAAATCTCTAGAGACGGCAATCCTTTCCCTTTAGTTTTACTCGAATACTGCATGAGCATTCACTGGTCCGTCTTCCTGGTTCGTCTATTCTCTCCGAACGAGTCTCTATGTCGGATTACTGTAGCCACAACTCTTACCCTGACCCTATTCGATTCAGAACGCGACTCTGGGGTGATCCACTTATCCCTAGACCTCTCACTCAAAGGAGCCAATTCAGCGCTCGAGATGAAGTGAAAGACCTTCAAGGCAGTGGTGCGTACACCTCCTGGGAATCTTCAAAATCTTACTCAATCGCAGGGTCCCAGGCAAGCCCCCGAGTTTACTGACGTGGAATTTCAATCGACTCGATGCAAATGCTACCAAGAGCAAAGAAAAAGTTTATTATTGAAATTTGCAGAATGGACCCGACACATTTGCAAGACGCCTCATAAAATGGACGCCTGACGGTTTTCACATATTCCCTTTATACTATATATCACCTTGCCTTATCACACCTCAAGCCAGGAACCTGGATCAGTCGAGTTCCTTTCCACACATGGAGTTGCTTTTTCTAATTCATTGACTGCTGATATAATAGATTATTGGCCTTGAGAGTCAGCTGAAAATTAGGTTGAACTTTACATTTTTTCTGTCTTTTTGCAAAGTTAGCTCCATACTTCTTTGTTTCAACCATGCTTTCACAGATTTCACAAAAAAATGATAATCTTCCATTACAGGGGATCAGGCTGACAGTGACTCAATAAGTGTGATGGAGTGAGGATGATAGTGACACAATGAGGGTGAGGTGTCAGCGTGGTAGTGAGACAGACTGTGTGAGTGGATCAGGCCGATAGTTACGCAGTGAGGGGGGTCAGAGTGATAGTGATGCAGTAAGTCTGAGGGATCAGACCAATAGTGTCGCAGTAAGTGTGATGTGTTCAGGGTGATAGTGAAGCACTTCGTGTGAGGGGTCAGTGTGACAGTGACGCAGTAAGAGTGAGTGGTCGGGCTGATAGTGACGCGGTAATTGGAAGGAGATCAGGCTGATAGTGATGCAGTGAGTGTTACTGTGTCAGGCTGATCCTGACGCATAACATGGGAGAGGACAGGGTGATAGTGACGTGGTAAGTGTGATGGGGTCAGGCAGAGACTGACGCAGTGAGTGCGAGACAGTCAGGGTGATAGTGAGGGAGTAAGTGTGTGCATTCAGGCTGGTAGTGACACAGTAATTTGAGAGCGTCAGGCTGATAGTGGCCAATGAAAGTGAGGTGTTAGGGGAATAATGACGCAGTAAGTGTGAGGTTTCAGGCTGTTAGTGATGCGGTAAGTGTGAGGGGTCAGTCTGATAGTGAAGCAGTAAGTGTGAGGGGGTCAGGCTGATAGAGAAACATCAAGTGTGGTGGGGTCAGGCTGATAGTGTCACAGTATGTGTGAGTGGTAAGGCTGATCGTGATGCAGTAAGTGTCGGTGAGTCATAGTGATCCTAATGCAGGAAGTGAGAGGAGACAGGGTGATAGTGACGCAGTGAGTGTGAGGGGGTCAGCGTGATGGTGACAGGTTAAGTGTGAGTGTTCAGGCTGATATTGATGCAGTATGTTGAGGGCGTCAGGCTAATACTGGCCAGTAAGTGTTAAGTGACAGGGTGATAGTGATGCAGGAAATGTGACGAGTCAGACTGATAGACACGGTGAAATTGTGAGGCGTCAGGCTGATATTGATGTGGGAAGTGTGCGAGTGTCAGGCTGATAGTGACGCAGTAAGTGTGTTGGGAGCAGAGTGATAGGAATGCAATAAGTGTGAGCAGCTCCGGATGATAGTTACAGGTCAGTATGAGGGGGGAGGATGGTAGTGATCCAGTGAGTGTGAGGTGTCAGGATAACAGTAAAGCAGAATGTGTAAATGTGTCAATGTGATGGTGACATGGCAAGTGTGATGGGGTCAGGGTGACAGTGACGCAGATGCTTTCAGGGGATCAGGTTGTAGTGATGCAGTAATTGTGAGGGGTCAGGGTGATAGTGACGCAGTGAGTGTGAGATGTCAGTGTGATAGTGACGCAGAACATTTGAGGGGCCAGGCTTACAGTGATGCAGTATGGGCAAGGGGTCAGGGTGACAGTGATGTAGATGCACTCACAGGGGCAGGTTGTAGTAAAGCTGTAAGTGTGAGTGTCTCAGGCTGATAGTGATGAAGTAAATGCGGGGGGGTAAGGCGGTTAGCGATGTAGAAAGTGTGCAAGGGTAGTACTAGAAGTGACGCAGTAAATGTGAGTGTTGAAGCTGATAGTGATGAAGTAAATGCGTGGGGGTAAGGCGGTTAGGGATGTAGTAAGTGTGCAGGGGTAGTGCTAGAATTGACGCAGTAACTGTGAGTGTTGAAGCTGATAGTGATGCATTACGTTTGAGGGGATCAGGCTGATCTTGATGCAGTAAGTGTGACGTTGTCAGGATGATAGTTACGCTGTAAGTGTATGGGGGCACAATGATCTTGACGCAGTAAGAGTGGGGAGTCAGGGAGATAGTGACGCAGTAAGCATGAGTGGGTAAGCCTGATAGTGAAGCAGTATATGTGAGGGAGTCAGCCTGGTAGTGGCACAGTAAGTGTGAAATGGTCAGGCTGATATTGATGCAGTTAGTGTGTTAGGGTCAAAGTGATAGTGACACAATAGGTGTAAGCGGCTCAGAATGATAGTGACACAGTGGGTGTGAGATACCAGTGTGATAGTGATGCAGTAAGTGTAAGGGGTCAGGACGACAGTGACACTAAGTGTACGGCCCTCAGTGTGATAGTGTCACAGCAAGTATGGGGTGTCAGAGTGTAAATGACATCGTAAGTGAAAGAAGGGCATTGTGATAGTGAAGCAGTAAGTGTGAGGGGTTCAGGCTGACAGTGACACAGTCAATGTGACGAGGCAGTGTTTTAGTGACAAGATAAGTGTGAGGCATCAGTCTGATACTGACACAATAAATGTGATGGAGTCAGGCTGATAGTGACACAGTAAGTGTGAGGGGTCAGCCTGATAGTGACACAATAAGTGGAAGGATTCAGGGTGATAGTAACATGGGAAGTGTGAGGGCGTGACTGAAAGTGACGCAATAAGTGTGTGGCGGTTAGGCTGATGGGGACGCAATAAAAATAAGGCCGACAAGGTGAAAATGGCAAAGACTGTGTGAGTGGGTCAGGGTGATAGTGACGCAGTAAATGTGAGGAGGTCAGGGTGAGAGTGACGCAGTAAATGAGAGAGGATCAGAGTGAGAGTGACGCAGTAAGTCTGAGTGGTCAGACTGATGTTGACGCAGTAAATATGAAGGGGTCAGGCTGAGAGTGACACAGTCAGTATGAGGGGGAGAGTTTTAGTTACACAGTAAGTGCGAGGCGTCAGACTGAAACTGATACAAAAAGTGTGAGTGGGTCAGGGTAATATTGACGCAGTACGTCTGAGGGGTCAGCTGATAGTGACGCAGTCAGTATGATGGGGCAGAGTTTTAGTAACATGGTAAGCGTGAGGCGTCAGTCTGATACTGACACAAAAAGTGTGATGGAGTCAGGCTGATAGTGATGCAGTACGTTTTAGGAGTGAGGGTGATATTAACATAGGAAGTGCGAGGGCATCACTGATAGTGAGGCAATATGTGTGTGGCTGTCAGGCTGATAGTGATGCAGTAAAAATGAGGATGTCAAGGTGAAACTGGTGCAGTAAGTGTGAGGATGGCAGATGGACAGTGATGCAGTAAGTGTGAGGGGTTCATGCTGAAATTGAGGCATGCAAGTGTGAGGGGCCAGGTTCATAGTGACACAGAAAATGTGAGTGTCTCAGTGTGACTGTGACACTTTACGTGTGAGAGGGTCAAGATGATAATGATAGAGAAAGTGTGAGGGGGTCAGGTTGATAGTGATGCTTTAATTGTGAGCTTGATCAGCGTGATAGTGAGGGGCTCAGCCTAAAAGCGACACAGCAATTGTGAGGGTGTCAGGGTAGTAGTGACGCAAAACGTGTGAGCGGGTCAGACTAATAGTGATGCAGTAGGTGTGAGGTGTCAGGCCGAAAGTGACACAGTAAAGGTGAGAGTCTTGATGTGCTAGTGACAGAGTAAGTGTGAACCGCTCAGGATGATAGTGACGCAATAAGCGTGAGTTTTCAGGTAGACACCCATGCAGTAAGTGTGACGTGTTCAGGTTGACAGTGATGCAGACACTTTGAGGGTGTCAAATTGAGAGTGACACAGGAAATGTGAGGGGACAGGATGAGAGTGACACAGTAAGTGTAAGAGGTCAGGCTGATAATGATACACTAACTGTGATGGAGTCAGGATAATAGTGGTGCAGTGAGTATGAATTGTCAGGGTGAGAGTGACACACACGGTGTGAGTGGGATAGAGTTATAGTGATGCAGCAAGCATGAGGAGGTCAGAATGATAGTGTGCAGGGTCTGGCTGAATGTGACACAAGAATAGTGAAAGGTTCAGTGTGATCTGGACGCACTACGTTTGGGGGGTCAAGGTGATCGTGATGCTGTAAGTACGAGTGGGTCAGTCTGATAGTGGCACAGTACATTTGAAGGGATCGGGCTGGTAGTGATGCAGTAAGCGTGAGGGGGTCAGGCTGATATTGATGCACTAAGTGAGAGAGTGTCAAGGTGATGGTGACGCGTTAAGTGTGAGCAGGTTAGAGAGAGAGTGACGCCGTTAGTGAGTGGGGTTTGGCTGATAGGGATGCAGTGGGTGTGCATGTCTCAGGGTGTGAGTGATGCAGGAAGTATGAGGGTGCCAGAAGGATAGTGATGCATTAAGTATGAGGGGGTCAGAGTGATTGTGGCGCAGTAATTCTGAGGGGATCACAAAGATACCAACGCAGTAAGCATGAGGGGGTCAGGCTGTTAGTGACGCTGTCAGTGTGAGTGCCTCAGCCTAATAATGATGAAATTAATTTGAGAGAGTTATGCTGATTGTCAGGTGATAAGTGTGAGTGAGTCAGGCTGGTAGTAACGCTGTAAGTGTGAGTGTTGAAGCTCATAGTGAAGCAGTAGGCGTGAGGTGGTCAGTGTGATTGTGGCACAGTAAATGCGAGAGGGTCAAGGTGATAGTGACATAGTAAGTTTGAGGAAGCAGTGATGTAGTGACACGATAAGTGTGAGGCGTCAGTCTGGTACTTACATAATAAGTGTGATGGAATCAGGCTGATAGTGACACAGTAAGTGTAAGGAGTCAGGATAATAGTATCATAGGAGGTTTAAGGGCGTGACTGATAGTCACAAAGTAAGTGTTTGGCAATCAGGCTGATAGTGACGCAGTCAAAATGAGGGTCTCGAAGTGAAAGTGGTGCAGTCAATGTGAGGGCACCAGATGGAGACTGATGCAGTAAATTTGTGGGGTTCACGCTGATATTCAGGCGGTAAGTGTGAGGGGTCAGGACTATAGTGATGCTGTAAGTGTCGGCGGGTCAGGCTGATAGTGATGCATTCAAAAAGCAAATATCCAAGGCTCATTGTAGTGCTGAATAGCGAGACTTCTCAAGGCTAAGACAAAAATCAATAGTTCTCATCCTGGTCATAAATCACAAAGCTTCATTTTAAAATTGTCCTCTCCTGCTTCTAGATTCACCAATGAGGGAACAAAGTTTAATTGCACCACCCTGTTTATCTCTTCAAATATTTTGCAACTCTCAATGAGATTACCTCTCTTGTTTTGAAACTGTTAAAAAAAGACCGGATTTGCCCACTTTCAATTCACAGGACTAACGTTCATCCATGATATCAAGGCTAATTACCATTCGTGGTATTCCTCATATGGCATTAATATCTTTCCTAAATTGAGGATTATAATTCCTCATACTGTAGTCCAAGTGCAGTTGAACTGAGCCACAATACATTGGAAATAATGCTTCATTCTCGTGCCCTGAAATCCTTCTGCAGCTTTCACAACAGACTTCTACAACTGCTGCTAGACTTCAATGACTTATCAAAAACTTCTCCAAGATGCAATTCTAAAAATCTGCACATCAGACTTTCTACGTCAAACCTTCGGCAAATAATCTCCACACATTTCCCTCCTGACAAGTATGATAAAGTCAAATCGTTGCTTTTTATTAAATCATGAGGGACATGGATAGGTTGACTCGTCAAGGTGTTTTCCTGCTGGTGAGGAAGTCAAAATTTAGAAAACATCGTTTTAAGATTAATGGGTAAGGATATAAAAGGGACGTCAGGGGCAACTTTTTCAGTCGTGTCCAGAATGAGCTGCCAGAGAAATTGTTGGAGACTGGTACAACTGTAACATTTAATAGCATCTGGATGGATATAGGAGTAACAAGGTTTAGAGGGATGTGGGCCAAATGTTGGCAAATGGGGCCTATTAATTTAGGATAACTGTCCACCATGGTCAAGTTGGAAAGAAGGGCCACTTTCCGTGTTGTATTGTTCAAGGACTTGTTGACTCTAGAACAACCGCAAAAACCTTGCAAATAATTCCGTCAAGACGATTTCAAGTTCCAAATCTTCGGTCAATCTTCCTCTCATGTGCTCACAAGTTCATTACCTGATGTCAGAACTTACGGATTAGTTGCTGGATCCATTCCTGTAAATTGGTTCTGCATTCTTTCTAATTCCGATTTTTTTCACGAATGTAGCTAGTGTTCATGGACTTAGCATCAATATTTCTAATACCATATTTTGATGAACATTAAAAAACAACTTTGGCACCAGATGATGAGCAATTGAGTCAAAGTCGATCGGACGCAGTGAAACAATGATCCTCTCTTCATGTGGTGTACATCCGTGACTCTAGAATTCGACGAAGAATCATTCCCACAACTTCAGCTGTGTCAGAATCTAGTTTGTGGTGAAAGCCTGTCAATCTGTTAAGGTAACATTCGACTGGGTCTCTGCAAAGGAATTGGCGAAATCTTTGTGTCTTGACAATTTGTTCTTCAAACAAATTGCGTATTTCATGAATTCAGTTCTTTTACTATGAAAATTGGCAGCTTTTCTGTAGCTGTGATGGCCGAGAGGTTAAGGTGTTGGATTCGAAATCCAATGGGGTCTCCCTGCACAGGTTCGAATCCTGTTCACAGCGATGAATCCTATAAAAGTCATTAATTCCTTTGCGGAATTTCGAGGAGCTTGAGCTTTGCATTCAATCGAAAGTGAATTTTCAACTGTGAAGAATCCGAAGTCATTTCGAGACGTCTAATTGAATAAATTATATGTCGAGACACAAAAAGCCACCAACTTCCAACACGAATCAGTTTCAAAACATTTGTCGAACTATCGTGAAATTTGGATGTTCGGGAGTCGGGGGTGGGGGATGGAATTTAGCAAAACAAGAAGCAATGCAATACATTTACAAGCAGGTGATGAATTTTTTTTAGGATCAGTTGAAAGTCAAGCTGAGAAAGTTCAAACTAATTTACAACTGACTCTCAAGGCCAATAATCTATTATATCAGCAGTCAATGAATTCGAAAAAGCAACTCCATGTGTGGAAAGGATCTCGACTGATCCAGGTTCCTGGCTTGAGGTACGATAAGGCAAGGCGATATCAGCGGAGTAGGATTTTCTGGAAATATTAGAAATGGAATGTTAACGGTCTTCTGCTGTCCACATTCGTAAGAAACTGTGCAATAAGAACTGAATTTGAAAATTAAGATGAAAATCAGACTTAGCACTCTGCTTGTGGTGTAGCATTGTTCAGAACAATAGGTTGTTGTTGAGGCTAAAATTGACCAAAATAATCGATAGGGATCTTATCCACGGCCTTCGTTGGAGCAGTTGGTGTGGAGAGCTCAGCTTGAAGAACCAAATGCCAATTATTCATCTTGGCCGTCTGAATTGCTTAGTTAAACATACTCCCAGTTTAATGTAAAAACCTTTGCTCTCAGAGCTAGATGTTTTCATGTCAGCATGTTCCGATATGAGAAGACACTCCAAAGAGGAGATGTGACTTAAATTTTGACTCTAACGTCAGAGATGTTGACACATTTCTACATCAAAACAGCACTACCATTGGTATCAAATCAAACTGAACAACGGTCTAGTTCACTTAGACATTTCCTTTCTGTCGACTCTGCCAATGGACCGTTCAGGCCTGATGTAGGAATAGGGCGTGGTGACATCTTTTCGGATGTGGATCACTTCATTCTTGCTCACGATCCATAAACCGTAATTCATTTTGAACTTCTTAGCCATCAGCATGATAAGTGGTACATAATGCACAGGTTTGCTTCTCGAAAGAAAGAGCGAAATCTTATTCAATGCAAACGCAAATTCAAGTAGTCCCTGATCGACCAGAAGACAGATATCGCGAAACAAAATGAATACAGAAAACAATCAATGTTTTCTGGGAGTCAAAAAGATGTACTGTAACAACGAAAACATATATTTGGAACTAAAGTCACATACCACTTCCAGACTAAATGTTCTTGAACCGTTATCTTAATTTGACCTTCATGTCCACCTTTGCTGCAAAAATTATCTTAACAACTCAGTACTTTGTGTTCTTTGATATTGTCTTCTTCATGTTTCTCTTGATTTTGAAACTAAAACCGAGCAATAGCAAGGCACTCTATTTCACTTGCAAAGATCAGAAGAAGATCAATTTATAAGAGAACAGAAATAAAGCTACGTCTGTCTTCCGAGAGAAATCACAGTTACTATTTAGACTCCAAAAAGTCTTCTTCAGAGGTCTACGCAATGAACTCGAAATAGTAGACCGAAAATGAAAAAAAGAAGCCATAATGCCGCGAATACACCACCCGCAAGCGCATCAAGTCCTACCCGAATATGCTGTATTACTACTCTCAACATCAGTGGAGAACGGAACAAAGCTCATTCTGCAGTTGCAAACCTGTTATGACATAGTTTGTAAAGTCAGAATATGATTAGGTAAAAAGCGGGATGAAAGCGGGATATCAGAAGTCTGAAAAAAGCAAGTGCGTGCTTTGCTTTGAAGAAGGTTGGCAGTGATGAAAATGGAAATTAACTACAGTGAGGGGGGCTTCATTAATACTCAGAATCGTTGCAACACACAGCAATTCTTTTTGCTGGGTTTCTGTTCTGCCATTTTATAATCACCACTGCTGTCGGGTTTGGTTTCCATTCCAGGTTTAGGTGACTGCCTGATGGAAGTTTGCACATTCGCCCAATTTCTAGGTGGTAGCTCTGGTTTGCTGCCACATTCTAAACATTTGCAGGTTATTTGGATTCGCCATTGAACGCACACGGTTACAGAGACAGGGATGTGGAGAGTGTCTGGATAGGACGTACTTCAGAGGATTTTTGTGAACTTAAATAGACAGAGTGGGGTTAGTCTGCTGTTTCCTGGGTGAGCTACATGGATAGAGAGGGGTCATGGTATTCTTCCCTGAGGGAGAGACATTGACAGATTTGGATTAGTTGCTCTTACCTGTGTCAGTCACGCAGATACAGTAGGGTCAGTCTGCCCTTCCCTGGGCGAATTTCTTTCACAGAGTGGTGACAGTCTGCTCTTCCCTGCCTGAGTTAAACAGAAAGATCGGGGTCAGTATTCTCTTCCCTCGATATTTTATGTTGACAGTCTGGCTTCCATCTGCTCTTCTCTGCGAGTTACATTGGTAGAGTGGGGTTAGTGTTCATTCATTGGGTGAGTGCCATAGACAGAATGGGATCAGTCTGCTCTTCCCTGAGGGAATTACATTTGTCGAGTGGGGTCAGACTGCTCTTCAGTGAATGACATATTGACCGTGTGGGATCATTCTGCTGAGTTACACTGAGAGTATGGGGTCAGTCTGCCCATCCTTCGGTGAGTAACACTGACTGAATGGCGTCAGTTTGCTCTTCCCTCAGTGAGTTACATTGACAGAGTGGCATCAGTCTATTCTTTCCTGTGCGAGTTACATTGACAGAGTGGCATCAGTCTGCTTTTCACGGAGTGAGTTATTTGGACAGTATGGGATCAATCTGCTCTTTCCTGGGTGAGTTGCATTGACAGAATGCGGTCAGTCTGCAATTTCCTAGCTGTGTTAAAGTGATCACGTGAGGTCAGAGTGCTCTTCCCTGGTTGAGTCAAATTGACAGATTGGGCTTCATCTGTTCTTCCCTGGGAGAGTCATATTAACAGAATGGGGTCAGTCTGCTCCTTTCTGAGTGAGTAATATCACAGAGTGCACTCAGTCAGTTCTTCCCTGGGTGATCTACGTTAAGAGAGTGGTGTCAGTCTGCTCCTCCACGGGCGTGTTACTTTCTCAGAATCGTGAGAGTCTGCTCTTCTCTGTCTGAGTTTAACAGCAAGTATTGTTTCATTACTGTCTTCGCTGGATGATTCACATCGACAGAATGGAATAAGTCTTCGCTTCTTTGAGTGAGTCACTTTGACAGAGTGGGGTCAGGCTCGTCTCCCTGCTTGTGTTTCATTGACAGAATCAGATCAGCCTGCTCTTTCCCTGATGAGTGACAGAGACGGAATGGGTACAGCCTGCTCTTCTCTGAGTGGTGTCAGTCTGCCATTTACTGGGTGAGTTACATATAAAGTGTTGGGTCAGTCTGCTCTTCCCTGGATGACTAACATTGACAGAGTGGCGTCAGTCTACTCTTCACTGGGTGAGTTACATTAACAGAGTGCGGTCAGGCCATAATTTCCTCGTTGAGATACAATGATCGTGTCATATCAGACTTCTGTCCCCTGGTTGAGTTACATTGACAGAGTGGGGTCCATCTGCTCTTCCCTGGGTGAGTTACCTTAGCAGTTTGGGGTCGGTCTGCTCTCCACAATCCAGGAACTCCATCTCTAGTGGTTTCTTGTCAGTACCTCCATACTAAGGATTTGAGGAGTAAACAAAAGTAACTCGTCCCCTACATCTTTGGAATAATTAGGGATGGGCAGTGAATCTTATCTCATTGAAAGACAACTGTGTCCCAGAAATGCATTTCTAATAATTGCATGTTCAAATTCGACACTGCAAGCGGTCGGGAATAACTTGAGGAGAGGTGCAAGGTAGAATAATTAAAGTCAAATGCACTGATGGCTACGAGACAGAACACAAGATGTGAGTGTGGAGCTGATGGTGCAAGGCTCAGTGTCAGTGCTATTGGTTCAGCATTTATTGCTCACTGTTCGCAATGACTCACACACCACTGCTGTCAATTCACAACAATGAGCCTGTTCATCTTGGTTTGAAAATTCCTGCGTGTGTATTAACGTGGTTAATGAGACGTGAGAGGAGATGAGCACATCCTCTTTATTCTGTCAGTTTAAACAGACGAAAATATCTGTTGGATGCCAATGCAAGAGGATACTGTCTTTTTCTGTGCCGTTTTAGTGGGGCATGCTCAGCATTGAAACGTCTGTTTTTGCACGAGCAGAGTTTGATTGCCATTCAAACTGAGCAACATTAATACAGGAAACGTGTTTTCGAATTCCTGTGATCAAGTGGTTCAGGCATTGCACATATGGACGAGAAATCTGGCTCTGAACGTGGCGCCATGGCTTAGCTGGTGAAAGCAGCTCCCATCTCACTGGTGCCTGCTCATTGTATTGAAAGCTTGTTATTTCTTACAAGTATTGTGTTGCTGATCGAGAAACTCAGTGTCCTATTTGAATTGCTGTACATTCTGATTTCGCGTTCCGGCTTCATTTTCCTGGTTTAAATCCAGTAGTGTAGATTGCTCTTTTTAACTATTTTAACCTGGAGATTCTTCCCGCAGTTCCACAAGCACTTCTGCTTCTCATCCTTTTATTCTCATTCCTTCATTCCCAGTTTTGTGGAAATTAAGTCGTGAGGCAGGAGACACTGCAGCATTCCCGGGAAATGTTGTGGTAATGGCACTGACGCCACGACATGATCACCCTCATTCTCTGCTGTCACCATTCATTCGTTGTACACCAACAGTAAATGCATCGTTGTTCTTCTTCAGCTATCATGTAATTACTTTCTTTTTCTGTTGGATAAGGAATTCAACTTTAACTTCGAAAGGGTCTTTAGATTTTGAGGAAGAAATGTCTCCTTGCCTCAGGTCGAAGTGACAGACGCATTATCCAGAGAATGTGAGACTACTTCAACCGACTCCAGCCAGGCGTCAGAAAGCCTCTCAGCAGTTCGAATCTCAAACTGTCTCTGAATGTCAGGCTTTTCAAGAGCAGAAATGGGAAATGAGGGATATGGACAGCCAGAGAGTCGGAGAATATGAAAAAGGCCCAGGAGGATACAGAGACAAATATAGAAAAAACAAAGACACATATTGAGGCAGACACTGAAAGAAACAATTCTCCATTCGGCGTGACTGCTAAATAACGGAAACTAAAAGGAAATGTAGACATTAAAACATAGCCTTCCACCAGCTCAGGAAAATGAAAGTAGCATGACAGCTGATTAAGTCCTTTTAAGATTGTAAATTCGATGTTGTAAGCTCAAGAGTGATTTTGATAAATATCCTGATTCGACAGGTAAGATTATCATTTTCCCAACAGTACAATCTAGAAATGTATGGCTAACCTGTTTCCTGTCCATCTTAAGAAATAAAACCTGTTTTTCTCCACAGGTGTTATTTCCAAAACCTGTATCTTTTTGATTTTTGATTAACCTGGCACAAAACCAAGCATTACTAGGTTCGGACCAGTGGTAAGAAATACTGGTACCACGATATATTTGCACAATAAAACATGCATTCCCTGTCCGAGAATAGAACCAACACTATTGAGGTGAGAGTTCCAAATCCTAACTAGAAGATTACACGGAATGAAGACAGACGCTCTTGCACTTATTCTCAATGAAATGGATTTTCCAATTCATTTCTGATCAGTTTCACTGCAGATTGTTTTCTGCTCGTCTTTAAGTTTTGCAGAATGGAAAATCCAATTTGGCCCATGGTTCAGTCTGGTTTAAAGACATTCATCTATTCTATTCCCCTTTCCAGCTTTGGTCCATAACCTTATGTGTGCTGATGTTTCCAGTGCAAATGGCAGTGAGGTTCTCGCTTTGATCTTAGATGCCACGACAATGGCATTGAAGTGTGACATACTCACACTGTGTTATTACCCACATCGTGTCTCCCACAGAAAGAGACACACAGACACATTCCCCGAGAATCACAATAACGTCATATTCCCAGGCACCAACCTAAGCCCTAAATTCATCTATCTATACTCCATGCATTAAAGTAGATGCATTTCAGGCCACCAGTTCTTTTGCATTCATCTGCTCTCTGCCTACTTTTCCCATTATTAATGCTATCTTCCAGATTCATAGCGTTTCCAGTTTCCATCTCACTGCCGAGTTGTTTAATCTTGTGGTTCCCAGCCCCCTGCCACATTAGTATAAAACCTCCCCAATAGCAGTAGCAAAAACTCCCGAAAGGACATACTTTCCCGTCTGGTTCAGATGTAGATCGTCAATTTTCTTGTCGTCGCACATTCCCCAGAACTGGTCACAAAATCCAACAAATCTGAAACCCGCCCTGCAGCACCATTCCTCAACTCACGTGTTTACAGTGCTTTTTTTTATTCATTTCTACGCTGGCAGTCGCATGGCATCGGCAGTAATCCCGAGATTACTACCTTTGAGGTCCTCCTCTTTAATTTCTCTCTTAGCTCCCTGAATTCTCCCTGCAGGTCCTCATCTCGTTATTTTTTCGTTGGTGCCTGTATGCACCAAGACAACTGGCTGTTCACGATCCCCTTTTCGAATGCTCTTCAGCCGATGGGCGACATCCCTGGCCTGAGCACCTGGGAGGCAACATAACTCTCCAGAATTGCTGACACTCCACAGTGAGTCCACCTGCGGCTCCAGAGTGGCCACGCGGTCAAACAAGTGCTGCAGCTGGACACACTTCTTGCAAGTGTAAGTTTAGAAAACCTTTACAAGGATTTGCAAGGTTTGCACTGCTTGGACATGAGAACGAAACTGAATAGGCTTCGTCAGATTCCCAGGAGTTTCAGGGCTTAGATATGGCCGCACAGAAGCTTATACAATCATGAGGAAGACAGACAGAGTAAATAGTCAGGGAGCACTAGTTCACAAGACACGCGAGTTCAAACCTACATTGCAAACGTTACTGTGAGAGAGGAAAAATTTAAAAGGGATGTGAGGGACACATGTTTTTCACACAGAACTTTTGTGTGTGGAATGAATTTCCACATTTAGTGGCAGAGTCTGGCGCACTCACAACATTTCAAAGTCATCTGAATGGGTGTATAGACAGGAAGACCTCGGACAGATAAGGCACAAATATTGGCAGAAATGTATGGATTAATTTCGGTTATCTATTCAGCAAGGGCAAGTTGGATCGCGGGAATTGTTTCCATGCTCGACAAGTCTGAGATGCTCCAGCCACCAGCAAGGGTTTGAATACACCATTTGCAAAAAAACGCATGTTGTTTGTTACTCAGCCAGCGAGTTTGGCTATTTTGTTTGGAGGGTGGATGAGCCCAACCTATCCAGAGATGAAGGTTTTCCGGATACCTGCTGCCAATGGCCATTCTTCTTGACACTTTCCCTAGTTCGCCATCAAAGATTTTGGCTGAAGAAAAATACCTCACATGTCGCATGACCCACTTTGCTCTCCAGCGAATCCAAAATCTGACAGCACTTATCGTGGAACAGAATCAAAACTGCAAAGGCAGTACCATGATCAGACACACCGAAGCTTAAATGCTGTCTGTGAGGCACTGTGAGACGTCTCTGACATGAGCTGCTCGCACAAATAACAGCGAGGCAATTCCAAACCTACTGGAGATTTAGTGTATTGCCAAGTCCCAGAAAGTGCTCAAGTATCATAAAACAAAACCCAACAACGAACCATTAAAAGTGAACATTTCCAAGTATATCCGTGATTAAATTAGGCCATCAATGCGCCGGTGCCCCCATCTGATCGAGAGAGACAATCACCTTGCTCCCTCACCAGGATAGTAATGAAGGAAATGAAAGTATAGCAACGTTTCACATCGCGATTGCCCAACTTTTCGTCACAGCATCAAAAAACAGCGAACAGATTCAATGCAGGATCTTCTTTCTAAATAACAGTGAAATAACTATGTCTATTCACTTTCCGATTAAACGGGGAACAACACAAGTTGTCTGGAATATGAATAACCAACATAGACTTCTTTGGTCCCAGATTCTACTGATGCACAGACGTTCATCTGAAAAGGTACCTTGGGTGATTGCCCTACACCCAGAAATCTTCTGGCTGCCTTCTGTTTGCCTTGTCACATTAATCTTGAACTGCTCTAATCGAATTTTTAGTTCTTGCCATTTGTCCGTATTGCTACTAGGGATAGTTGGACGTGGCAACTCGTGACTGCCACACGAATTCTTTGCCAAAATTGGATAGTCCCGCAACGTGATTCGCAGTGCACGAACTTTGCAATGAGTATATGCCACGCGGCAAGTTAAAAAGCACGCTTCCATTTATTAAAGTAAGTTTCTGGGAACTGACAGCCAGATTCCTCCTAACACTCGGAATTATGACAACACATAAACCAACAGCCTCTCTCAGAGACAAGTGACCAATGCCCATCTTGTGCCGGACAAATGTAATTGACAAGATTACACACGGGGACTGCACAGAAAACTATAGAGAAGAAGCAGACAGACGACCGTCGAGCTGCATTCATGCAGTTCAGTTACCCTGTAAACCCCATGCACAGCTGTTCCTTGTAGGTACACACAGGGCACTGAGTGTCTCTGACTCCGGGACTTGGAACTCGGATTATATGACCGTCTGCAGCACTGGTTACTTCCTTGTGTAAGGTAACTCCCGATGGAACATATGTAAAACACGACAGCTCATTGAGAAATACGTCCAAAATAGGACCCAAGAGACGTATTTCTGTTGTGTTTCTGGTCCTGTTCCTGACATGACATTCAACATCGTACTTACTGTGTGCTTCCTGACGGTTCGCTGCATGCTTCCGTGATTGCATTGTGTGCAGTAATCTGCGTTTTAGCTGCAATTACGTGCGTTTGAAACCCAGGAGCACCGGCCTCTATTTTGTTTTCCTCTTCTCGTGTGCAACTGCAACACAGTAAACGATCAATTAATATTGGGAAATGACATACACTGGCGTGTGAAAAGCCCAGTTTTCGTCGCAATTATGCAATGGTTAGAGATTACTTTGATTCAGGAGATAAGGATGGAAAGTGTGTTTGGGTAGAGATGAGGAACATTGAGGAAAGAGGAAACCAGCCGCTGTGGCTTACAGGAACACTAACAGTAACCACAGTGTAAAAAAAAAGTACAGGAAAAAATACCGACTGTGAATGATAAAATAAGGGAAGAATTATGGGAGGCATTCATTTCCCTTCTTCCTCTCCCGTTTGAATTGTAAAGAATCTTTGAAGAAAAACAATCGAAAAGTTATATATGCCCCATCGAACAACGTGCGCCGTACCTTGGTAATTGATTATTGTAGATTAGAATACTTACAATGTGCAAACAGGTCCTTCGGCCCAGCAACTCCACACCGACCCGCCGGAGCCCAAATGCATTCCTCTCCTTTAACCCCGTCAATTTAGCACGGCCATTTCAACTAACCGATACATTTTTGGACTATGGGAGAAAACCAGAGCAAGCGCACGCAGCCACGGGGAGAATGTGCAAACTCCACACCTTCAGTTCCTTGAGGCGGGAATTGACCCTGACTCTGTGGCATTGTGAAACAGCAGCGCTCACGATGGTGTCAGCGTGAGATGGGACTTATTTGCCGTCTTTAATTGGGAAAAATCTCTGTCATTGTGAGCATCTGGAAAGACCAGTTCCTTCGCCAGAAAAAGAGATGAATATGTCATTAACCTTTGTTTGTTTCAGGTCCAAGAATACTCAGATCAATAGCTCCTTTCAATGAATAATTTTGACTCAATTTGGCTGCAAATATCTTTTCCTAACTTTGTGCTTTTCTTCTTTTACATTGGTGTCTCGCACCTTACAAATGACAGCAAAGGTATGAAAGGAGATGGAAGCATTTAACTCATCAAGTCAGCGGCAGCTTTCAATGAGATCACGGCTGATTTGGTCAATGCTCAAGGGTGCGGTGCTGTCTGTAATCATGGCCGAGTGGTTAAGCAAATGCACTGCAGGAAGGTACAAATCAAGCTGATGCTAACAACGGCTCGTTTTGAGCCGCCAATTCGCTGTGAAGTGGCGGGGCCAAGAAAAGGTGTCACGCAGCTCGTCTAATTCCACATCCTGAGCTCGAAATGACCAGATGTCTCTCGCTGAGTTTCGGCAGGGTCTTGCTTTGATGACACCATGACACGTTTTCACTGGAGTGGATCATGAAATCGCGTCGTGGCTGTGAATAAAACGATGGAAACTTCCAGCAGAGAAGGAGGCGACCCTGAAGCAAACAGCTGAGGACAAATGTTTCTCCTTTGCCAGTGAAAGGCACTGCTTCACAAATTGGAAACTTCGAAGTGAAGCAGTGTTGGTGATTATCTTCGCTGCTTTTTCACCTTTTTAATTCTGATTCCGTGAAGGTCCATGGCATTACATATCGACATTCTGCCAACGTTCATCTGGACTCTTGGACAATGAAAAACACTGGAACTCTCAAGACAATATCCAAATATTGACTGGGATCACAACAGTACGAGTACTATAGATGGCTCAGTTTTTGTCCAGTGTGTGCAGGAGGGCTTCCTGACACAGTATGTAGACATGCCTTCAAGGGAAGAAGCCACTTTCGATATAGTACTGGGTAACGAGCCTGGCCAGGTTTTAGATTTGGAAGGAGGTGAGCACTTTGGAGACAGCGATCACAATTCTCTCAGGTTTACTTTCGTGATGGAAAGGGATAGGTGTACTCCACGGAGTAAGAGTTTCAGCTGGTGGAAGGGAAATTACGATGCAATGAGGTAAGATTTAGGAAGTGCAGAGTGGGGTAGGAAACTGTAGGCGGTGAGCACATTAAAAATGTGGAGCTTATTCAAGGAAAAGCTCCTGTGTGACCTAGATAAGTATGTACCTGTCAGGCAGGGAGGAAGATATAGAACGCGTGAGCCGTGGTTTACTAAGGAAGTAGAATCCCTGGTCAAGAAGAACAAGAAGTCTTCTGTTAGGACAAAACGTGAAAACTCAGTTAGAGCGCTCGAGGTTTCCAACCATCTCAGGAAAGACCTAAAAAGAGAGCTGAGAAGAGCCAGGAGGAGACATGAGAAGTTGTTGGCGGATAGGATCAGGGTTAACGCTAAGGCTTTCCATAGGTATGTCAGCAATAAAAGAATGACGAGAGTTAAATTTGGGACAATCAAGGAAAATAGTGGGAAGTCGTGTGTGGAGTCAGTGGAGATAGAGGAAGCACTAAATAATTATTTTTCGACAGAGTTCGCTATAGATAATGAAAATGTTGGCGAGGAAGGTACAGAGATACTTGCGTCTAGACTAGAAGAGATTGAGGTTCACAAGAAGAGATATTAGAAATACTGCAGAGTGTGAAAATAGATAAGTCAGCTGGGCCGGATGGGATCTATCTGATGTTGTTCAGCAAATGCACTGCAGGAAGGTACAAATCAAGGTGATGCTAACAACGGCTCGTTTTGAGCCGCCAATTCGCTGTGAAGTGGCGGCGCCAATAAAAGGTGTCACGCAGCTCGTCTAATTCCACATCCTGAGCTCGAAATGACCAGAGGTCTCTCGCTGAGTTCCGGCAGGGTCTTGCTTGGACGATATCATGTCATGTTTTCAATGGCGTGGATCATGAAATCGCGTCGGTACTGTGAATAAAACGATGGACACTTCCAGCAGAGAAGGAGGCGACCCTGACGCAGGCAGCTGAGGACAAATGTTTCTCCTTTGCCAGTGAAAGGCACTGCTTCACAAATTGGAAACTTCGAAGTGAAGCAGTGTTGGTGATTATCTTCGCTGCTTGTTCACCTTTTTAATTCTGATTCTGTGAAAGTCCATGGCATTACATATCGACATTCTGCCAACGGCCGGCTTGTCGCTTGGGCCACTGGCGTAATGGATGACACGTCTGAATTCTGATTAGATGATTGTTGGTTCGAGTCCTACCTGGCTCGAGGGGAAATGTCTCGCTTTAACCGTGGTCCACGTTGACGCTCCCCTGTAAAGCCCTGCTGGGACGTTGCTTCTGTGCTTCTGCATTTAAAACTTGCATTTGTCCTATTGTGCATTTCAAATTCCAGCTCACCACAACAGAAACCTCTGTCGGTTTGGGGGTATCGTTCTGTGATGTCTCCCTTTGTGGGTGAAAATGAGCATGAGTTCCTCAAAAGAGTTACAAGTCGTTATGGAAGTGTCATACATCTGCCCCATTATTGTGCCATTTAAGAACACAGGATAAAGTCATTGACATTTGCCCTGGGAACATAAGAACCCACGAGACATTGGGCCAAAGTTTGAAACTGCGACTGGAATAGATGGATCTCTGATTAGCCGCAATGCACACAGGCAGAATGGCCATTTCCCACTTGGTCAATCTCCGAAGACAAGTTGAAAATAATCTGCAACGAAAATGTTCATAAAGGGTGTTTTATTTACACCAAATACGATAGTATCTATCGCCGTTTCTTGTTATTTACTTGTGAGGATTCGATACTCTCAGAACCGTGGCCCGGATCGTATTCCGGCTCATGGAATGCTGGTATTGTTCAGCTAACATATCGGTGTACCAGTACTTCTGCCGATTTTCCGATGCTAGCAGGTCATTGGTTTTGTCCAAAACATTATGAATGTTAACATAATACAAACAGCTGCAGTTGCTGGAAATCTGAGCCAAAAACGGAAATTGTTTGCGGAATGCAGAAAGACTGGCAACAGAAACATCGACTTTCCTGCTCCTCGGATGCTGCTGTGCTTTTCCAGCATTTTCTGATCTAAAATCAGGTTTCCAGCATCTGCAGTCCTCACTTTTGCCTAGTTCATTCAGTGTCGCTGGTTCCCAATTCAAGAACTCCATCTCTAGCGTTTTCATGTCTGTACCTCCATGTTTTGGAGTTGAAGAGTGAAGAAAAGTAACTCACGCCCTCCATCTCTGGGGTAATTAGGGGCTGAAAGTGAATCGTATCACATTAAATTATATCTACAAGCGGCTTAATCTCTGTCTTTTATTGGGAACCATCTCTTTCATTGTAACCATCTGGAAAGACCATTTCGTTCGCTAAAAAAAGAAATGAATATGTCACTAACCTTTGTTTGTTTCATGTCCAAGAATACTCAGATCAATAGCTCCCTTGATTACCTCTGCTGGTCATGTTCGCAAAGAGATCTAGCAAATTGCCAAATGGGATTTTCCTTTCAATAACTAATTTTGACTCAGTTTGGCTGCAAATAACTTTTCCTAACTTTGTGCTTTTCTTCTTTTACATTGGTGTCTCGCACCTTACAAATGACAGCAAAGGTATGAAAGGAGATGGAAGCATTTAACTCATCAAGTCAGCGGCAGCTTTCAATGAGATCACGGCTGATTTGGTCACTGCACAACGTTGTTGCGTTGTCTGTAGTCATGGCCGAGTGGTTAAGGTGATGGGTGAGGAGGCCATTGGGGTTTCCCCACGTAGGTTCGGGTCCTGCTCTCATACGTTATGAATGCTTTCCTGCTGGAACAATTTCTACTCTAAGTTCAGAAAGCTTATCTTTCAAACCAGGCCGGTAATTTGATTAGACTTGGGAAACTCGAATTCTTCATCAGAAATGCTCCATATTGAAAATATTATCTCTAAGAATAACGAGAGTTAAAGTTGGGACAATCAAGGATAATAGTGGGAAGTTTTGTGTGGAGTCAGAAGAGATAGGGGAAGCACTAAATTAATATATTTCGACAGTGTTCGCTATAGAAAATGAAAATGTTGGCGAGGAAGATACAGAGATAGTTGCCATTTTTGTCACTCACATGTAATTTTGCCCCTTGTACGATTTTTTTTGCTTTGTGGTTACTGCGAGTGGGCTTGTAAACTACACATGCCTGTGAGTCCATTCCTCACTGTTCCTCAACTCCAGCCAAACAGACTTTACATCCTTATTTCCTGAATCAAGGT
Organism: Chiloscyllium punctatum; assembly: GCF_047496795.1. Lineage (NCBI taxonomy): Eukaryota > Metazoa > Chordata > Chondrichthyes > Orectolobiformes > Hemiscylliidae > Chiloscyllium > Chiloscyllium punctatum. Next base: position 53,425,577 of record NC_092785.1, read on the forward strand.
AATCTCTAACCATTGCATAAATGTCATTAAAACTTTGGTATTTCACACGCCTCTGTATATCACCTTTCAATATTAATTGATCCTTTACTGTATTGCAGTTGTGCATAAGAAGAGAAAAATAGAATAGAGAATGGTGGACCTCCGCTTCATACACCCGTTATTGAAGGGAAAATGCAGACTTCTGCCTATAAAACGATCGTGGAAGCATGTGCCGAACCATCAGGAAACACAGAATAAAAGCAATGCAACAGGGCATGTCAGGGACAGCACCAGAAGGACAACAGAAATGCTGCTCAAAGCTCCTATTTTGGATGTATTTCTCAATGAGCAATAGACTTTGACATGTGTTCCATCAGGAGTTACCTCACACAAGGAAGTAACCAGTGCTGCAGACTGTCATATCATCCGAATTCCAAGCCCTGGAATCAGAGACATTCAATATTCTGTGCATAACTGCAAGGAACATCTGTCCGAGGGGGTTTTACAGTCCAGATTAAATTATGAATGCAGCTCTCTAGTTGTCAGCCTCTTTCTCCTATGTCGTGTTTCGTGCAGTCCCTGCGTGGAATCTCGTCAACCACGTTTGAACTGCACATGATGGGTATTGGGCCTTGGATTCTCGTGAGTTGTTGTCTGAGTGAGGCCCTCGGTTACTGCGCTGTCATAGGTCCGAGGGTTCGGAGGAGTCTGGATATCGTTTTCCAGAATTTGTTTTTAACACAGGGAAGCATGATTAAAAAATTACCTCATAGCACATCCACGTTGCGAACTTTGTGTGCCATGCATTTGCGAATGAAGGTGGGTGGATATTGGTTCTTGGCAAAGAATTTGTGTGGGCGTCAGTCCAGCAGTCCCTCGTAGCAATACGTACAAACAGCAGGGGCCACACATTCGACGAGAATAGAACAACAATAATAGGACAGGGCAAGCAGAAGACAGCCAGACAATTCATGGAAGCAGGGCACTCATCCACGGATTCCATCCGTTGGACCCAATCTGAAATCCCAACAAACGGAAGCAGCGGGAATGAAACCAAATGAATTAGTACCAAAACATGAGAGCAGCGCTTCACAGAAACCTCTGTAGCGCTGAGAATGTCACCCAGAAAGGGAGGACAAGTCTGCAAACCAACTTCCTAGCGTCACCGAACCTTTCAACAAGAACTCCAGAAGCATCCGAACTTCACATCTTTCTGCTCCAAAACACTCCGCTTTTCCACAACAGAGAATTGAACACTCAACTACCGCGTGTAAGATGAGAATTGCAGCCCCTACACGACCAAGGGCGGCAGTAAGAGCGAGGGGAACAAGCTGCCACTGTCATTCCACAGCTACAAACGCTCTCTTTGAAAGGTAAATTTTCGTATGAATGTCGGGGCAGCAGGAGAATATGGGAACTAAACAGCCTGCGCTGTGTATTCATAATCGGGACAATGTGAGTTGTTCACAGTTTTCCCTGAAAGTGAGTGAACGTCGTTATTTCACCGCTGTTGTGAAGCCAGATCCTGCACTGAATCTGCTCCCTCGTTTTTTGTTGTTGTGGCTAAAAGGTGGGCAATCGCAACGTGAAACTTTGTTATATTTCTCTCATTTCCTTCATTACTGTCCTGGTGAGGGAGGCTGGAGATTGGCTCGCTCGATCAGATGGAGTCACCAGCGCATTGTTGACCTAATTTAATCGAGAATATAATTGGTAATATTCACTTTGCATGGTACATGTTTCTGTTTTGTTTAATGTTACTTGAGCACTTTCTGTTACTTGGCAATGCACTAAATCTCCAGAATGTCGGGAAGCTCCTTTTGGAATTGCTTCGGTGTTATTTGTGTGAGCAGTTCTTGACATACACGTCTCGCACTGCCCCACAGACAGAAGTAATGAATTTGCGTGTCTGATAATGACTCTGCCTTTTGAGTTTTGCACCTGGTCCACGTTATGAGCTGTCAGTTTTTGGTTTTTTTTAGTCAGCGAAATTATTTGATGGAGAACTTGGGAATGTATCAAGGAGAATGGTCATTGTCTGTAAATGTCTGGAAAACATTCCTCTCTGTGTCATTTCAAAACATTCCGCCTCAAGAAAAAAATAAAATTCAAACACGCTGACTTAGTAACACACAGCATTCGTTTTTGCAAGTGGTCTATTCAAACTGTTGTCAGGAACTGGAGTGTCACAGAATTACCGAGCACGGAAGCAAACCTTCCTATCCAACTTGCACCTGTTGAACAGATGACTGTAACTAATCTAAACATATTTGCCAATATTTGTCCCTTTTCTCTCCGAACAATTCCTGTCTGCATACCCATATAGATTCCTTTGAAGTGTTGTGAGTGCACCAAACTCTGCCACTAAATGTGGCAATTTATTCCGCACGCACAAAAATGTCTGTATTAAAAACAAGTGTCGCTCACGTCCCTTTCAAATTGTACGGCTCTCACATTAAACCTATGCTGTCACACTGTAAATTCATGTGACTTCTGAAAAAGTGTAGATTGACTATGTTCTCTGCTCGTCTACCTCATGATTTTGTAAACTTTTCCAAGGACATCCCTCAGGCCCGAAGCTCCGGGGAAAACTGTCGAAGAATATTCAGCTTCTCAATAATGTCCACACCGTGCAAACCTTTCAAATCGTTGTAAATATTTTTTTAATTATGCTAAGGTATTCATAGAAAGTGTCAGGGGAAATTGCCTGAAGTGAAGCGATACTGACACATTAGTCTTCACAGGTTTGGCGCTTAGTTATCGTCAGGGAGCGTCGCCGAGTGGTTTAATGTTGGTAAAAGCAATGAATGCAGATGCTGGAGACCAGATTCAGGATGAGTGGTGCTGAAGAGCGCAGCAGCACAGGCAGCATCCGAGGAGCAGTAAAATTGACGTTACGGGCGAAACCCTGTATTCCTGATGAAGGGCTTTTGCCTGAAACGTCGATTTTACTGCTCCTGGGATGCTGCCTGAACTGCTGTGCTCTTCCAGCACCACGAATCCAGAGTGGTTTAATGTGCTGGGTTTAGAATCCAGTCTCTATGGCGTCGTGGGTTTGAAACCCAACTTTGCAATGGAACCACTGCAGGCAGCTTTTTATGACAGAACTACATAGGTCCTGATATTGCTTTGTGGGTGTGTTTGTTACTCCTCGGTCTCTCACCCTCTCTGCGATAAACACGGGAACATGAGCAACTGATTCTTAAAATAATGAGAACTACTGCTGTCCACATCCTCTCGATCACTGTGCGTTTGGATGTGTACACGCACAATTTTGCTGCCAGTTGCTGTGTCTCAAATGGTCAGAGCATTTGGCTGAAATGTTGGTTGTCCAAGCCCAAAAAGAGCACAGAGCCTCAAATATTTCACATCAAGTATTGAGATCGACCATGTACTGACAACACAACCACGAGAACTCATCCATGATTGACCCTGAGTCCGCAATGAGTAGGACGGTCACGTGCAACAAAATGTGACCCCACTCTCTACAAGCCCCTGCTGCCAACAGAAAGGGGCCACTGCAGTTTCAATCAGCGGCTTCCTGCCCAGCCCTGAGACACAGCTCATGGAAACTCCTTCCTCAGGAACGGCTGTTACCGTGTGAAAGGGTAAAACATTCTAATTCAAATTGGAAATGTCTTCAGAAGATTGTTCCTGTTTTTAAAATATTTTATAATCAGAATTCCTTTCTCGAATATTAGAAGTGGTAAACTTTGTAGGGAGGTAGAACAAAGAAAGTTTTGATTGTGAGGACTCTGTCTCTTCAGCAGGTGGTATTCCCTACACTCTAATCAGAAATGATTTGGTTTCCTGAGGTATTTTCCCGATTGATTTGCAGTCTGCCAGAGTGTCTGGGAATCACTTCGGTGACCTAAGGATCAGGGTCAAAATATGAAAATATTAACAGAGAATTGAAAATCCCGGGGCAAGGCCTAAATGGATTGTAATGGTCTGAAGGAATAAATCTGAGAATTGAAAGACTTAGATAATGTTATTTGCAATGGGGAGGAATGAACGAGATTTTTGAAAATTGCCGTGTCAGTTGAATTAAACTCAGTATGAAATAATAAATTAACCAACACCAATCCTGTCCTGGTACGCTCAGTCGGTAGAGCTTGAGACCTTTAATCTCAATGGTGTGGGGTCGAGACGCACGCAGGGCGCTGTTGTTTGTTAATAGGTTTGCCGCTCTCCTTTAATGTTGTAAGAGCGAATTCGCTCGCTGCGGCAGGTTTTGTTGACACATGTTTTCCTCCGTTTTTGATCATCTCTTGGTTTCTGAGTGAAAACTGTCTCCACTGTACTGCAGGTGCAAGAGACAAGGTTATCAGTTCAGCCGAATATGCTATAAACGATGTCCCTTCCAAAACGTGAGGTTCCATTCCAAACGTTCCCCAAACAAAATGTCCAGAGACGTCGAATGCGAATGGCCACATGACAGTGACAGCTGCATGTCAAATGGTGCTGCAATAGAATTAACTGAATGAGAATGCTCTGATGGAAACCGAATGGAACTCTCCCTGAAATTCTCCCAATTCACTCGGGAAATGATGCTGTTGTGTACCCATACGTGTTTACGTAATGAACAGCTTATTGTCAGTAACAGGAGTGGGGGTGATGCAGTATAGTGAGGTTTCCGTGTGGGTCGGAAGTGATTTTTTCGAATAGAGAATTCAAACGTCCACAGAGCAGACATAACTGATTGGTCCAAAATCAGACTTTTCCCTTCTGTTTCAGTACCAACAAAAGAAACATCATCCACAAAGATAGACTGCTGGTGGAAGAGCTTTCTGAACGGTACCTGTCTATAAGAAGTTTGCACAGCAGAACATCGAAGCCAACTGAGATAAAAATCTACAGTGCAAAATCTACAAAGTAGAATTGACAAAGCTGACTGGTTTTGAAACGTGATTTTTTTTGGTAAATCTTAATCGTGGTGTTTTGTTTTATCGGACCAGTATTGTAGAGTGGGAGGTAAAAGATAAGTTTAACGAAACGAGATCTAAATAGATAGTCGTTTTAATATTCTCTGTTGGAGTTAAATAGCAAAATTGTCAATTTTACTTTCAACAGTGACCTATGCAAATGGTTCTTTGCCTCTCGAAATTTAACAAATTCTGGCATGAGGTGAACTTTTTCTCTGTGGCTGGTTTAATTTAGGAGAGGGGTTTACTCTGTGTCATAACAGTTTGGGGCCCTTCGAATGCGATTTGAACGGGTTTAGACAGATCCAGTCTGGGACTCAGGCAGATTTAAATAGGTTTAGGGTATGAAAACGCACAGTAGATTTAATCATTTGCGCATTATTGTCCGCGAGTTTTAAACAAAAAGTCAGTGAGACACTTTGTTTAATTTTGGTGACTTGTGGTTGGTTAAATTAAAGGTGAGAGCAATGGCTCTTAAAATGTTGAAGAGGTTCTGGGGTTTGAAGATGATTCTCACATTTGCCGAGGGCGTTTAGAAGGAAAGATAAAGGCAAAACTTTTAGAATTAGCAATGTACTTAGATTTGTGTTTCACCAAGAACAACAGTTACGCTGAAATTGTCAGGAAATTACTCAAACACGAAGTTATATCAGAGAAACAAATTACAATTCAAAAAAGATTACAATTCAAGAAAATGCAGTTTAAAGATAAACGAAAGGAAAGAGACAGAGAAGGAAGAAAGCGAAATCAAGAGAGAAGAGAGAGAGAAAAAAAAGAAGTTTCGTAGCTGAGCAAAGAGAGAGAGAGAGAAGAAAAGGCGAGAGAAAGAGAAAGATGATGCTTAGCTGAGCACAAAGGGAGCGAATTTGAACTTGAGAAGTTGCGATTTAGTTAGCAAAGTCAAGTTAACATGATGGAGATTAAAAGGGACATTAGTGACATATACAACTATGTCAAAACTCTGCCACATTTTGATGAGAAAGATGTTGAAGCCTTCTTTATTTCACTTGAAAAATTGGCTAGGCAGATGGAATGGTCTGAGGATTTATGGGTAATGCTACTTCGGACTAAGCTGTTTGGCAGAGCTAGAGAAGTATTCGCTGCGCTGTCAGAAGAGAGGGTCAAGAGATTATGAAGACGTCAAACAACGTGTTTTATGTGCTTACGAATTGGTACTGGAAGTATATAGATATCAGTTCGGAAACATAAAGAAGGAACCAAATCAGCCTTATGTTGAGTTCGAAAGAATTAAACAGGCATTTTGATAGATGGCTGAAGGCTTTAAAGACAGATAAGACCTATGAGACTCTAAAGGAGATTATTCTGCTGGAGGAGTTTAAAACTTCACTTCCAGAGATTATAATAATTCACGTGTAGGAACAGAAAGTTCAGGAATTGAGAAAGGCAGGAGAATTAGCAGATGAATACATGTTGCTGCATAAGACAGGCTGCCAGCCAGAATTCTGTCCCGTGTGGGATAGAATTTGGGAGAAGGGGAGACGCTACACTATAAAAGAAAGAGTAGAAAATAAGAGTTTGCCACAGATTAAAGAAGATGCCCAAGAGAGTGGAAAGGAGATGAAAGGCCTGAACAGTTTTCATTGTAATGGAAGGGGACACAGAAAATTCCAGTGCCTGTGGTTTCAGATGGGCATTGGGAAACGATGTTTCCACTGATAAGGAGGGATATATATGAATACAATGCTCATCGTTAAGAAAAGGACTGTGGGAAAAGATGTGATAAAAGAATGTAAGCCAGTGGCATCAGTGAATGTCTTAAAGGAGACCCCAACTAGAGCCGAGGAGTTGCAGGAAAGTGCACAGCCTAGTCAGGGGCTGGGTATGGAGTTAGTATCTAATCTCGATAAAGAATTCGCCTCAGTGACTAAAGTCTACTCAGTAATAAGTGGGGTAGAAGGGCAAGAAGTTATAATTTTGAGAGATGCATGAACTCACCAGTCGCTAATAGAAAGAGATGAACGAATTCGCAGGCTTTCTGATCTGTTACCAGAGAGTATAGTAATTTATGGGAAAGATAGACAGAAATTTAGCGTTCCCCTATGGAAGATCAGGTTGGAGTGCCTACGCAAGACTGGGGAAGTTACAGTGGGAATGATTGACATTGTGTCGGATTCAGGAATCCAGTTTGTTCTTGGGAATTATTTAGCAGGATCCAAGTTGGGAGCGACACCCTTAGTTGTGGAGAAGCCCAAGGAAGACCAAGAAAGTGACGAGTTAAATCAGAAATATCCTGGCATTTTCCAAGACTGTCCAGTAGCCAGATCCCACTATCATAAGTCACAGCATGATGCACAGCTAAAGACAAAGATTAAGGAGTTTAGGTTTAGTTAGCTGGTACCCTGATTGCCTTAATGGTGCAGGGAAAACCTGAACAAGCAGAGGGTCAGACAGAAGTGTTTTGTCCTGAAAGGCAAAGGGACTTGCAACAGGCAGACAAGATGATAAAAGATATATATGTGGATGTGTACTCTGAAAAGGAGGCAGAGGATATTCTTGAGAGTTATTATCCGAAAGATAGATCTTAAGATGGAAATGAAGACCACATCAGGTCGGTGCAGAGAAGACATGTGCCGAGGTGCACCAGATTGTGTTGCCGGTAGCATAGAGACAGGAAGTTTTACGTGTAGCACATGAACTACCTGTAAGAGGTCACCTAGGTTTAAGAAAGACTCGGGCTCAGGGAGAAAACATTTTTATTGACCTGGAATGCACAAAAATGTGGTTAACGTTTGGCATACGTGTCATTCATGCCAAATAGTAGGTAGGCCACGGGCAGTAATGAAACTAACACCTCAGTTGCCAATTCCCATATTCGAAGACGCCATCATGTGGGATATAAATGAGTGTGTATGTCCACTCCTGAAAAGTAGAGGAGAGAAAGAATTGGAGAAACAGGTGGCAGTTACTGCCCCACAGAGTGAGGAATCAAATTCAAATGTTTTGGATTTTGATGTGCTTCAAAATATGTTTAAAATGCAGAAGTCCTTGAGCAGTGGGTTAAGTTCGTAAGCTACCTGTCTCAGGAGCATAGAGCGCAGCTGACAGGTTCGTTATTGCAGTATGAGGACATATGTAAAAATTATATGGAGGGGGACTAATGCTATTGTACATGAAGTAGACGGAGAGAATAGTATTCCTATAAAACAACGCCCATATCGTCTTAATCCTCTCAAAGCCAGACAGGTCCATACGGAGGTGGAGGCTATGCTCAATGAGGACATCACCAAACAAAGCCAGACCTTATGGAACTCGCCAATTATCTTAGTTCCCAAACTGAATGGGACTCAATGATTTTGCTTGTGTGAGAATCGAACCCACTTAATCAATAATTTTCAGTCCGAGTCAAAGAGTTCTGAAGCAGCACATTTATTCGAACAACTTTAAAGATGGGTGGCTATAGGAGGAGAGACACACCCGACAGTAAAATACAGAGCTTTTTATACTTTTATGAGGGGACTCTCGACATCCATACACTGAGCAATAAACCTATCATAAGTGTCTACTTCGTTCTATCACTTCATTTGATTATTACATGTGCCCGTTATTCTTTCATTTGGTAATTCCATGCACCCAAACCTAAGCCTATCATACTTATTAATTACCTCTCTTGTTTTTCTTTAAATCTGCCTTATTTGTCTGCCCTTGTTCGTTACAGCCTTCCTGTTATTTTGTCCAGTTTCTCTTTTCTTATCTAACCTTCTGGCTTCTGAGATCATCCTTTACTATATTGATAGTCCAAAAAGCGGACCTACAAACTATGAGCGTATTCCAAAATGCCCCTCCTGAATCTTTTTTTCTTTTGTGGTCAGCTACAACACTCAAAGTAATTTCTTAGCTTAAAACTATTTCGTAAAAGACCCTCTATATTCGTTAAAATTAACATACACCTGACAACCTGAAATTTTTCTCCCAATCCCTCCTTTTCGTTTTGTCAGTGTATGTTGATGTTCTTCATTCTGGGACAATTAGGCCTCCAGGTTAGAGAGCATCAGACCTGAAAGTTTATCTACTTTGGAAATGCCTTCTGGGGTATTCTCAAAATCATAAGTTGTTAATAAGTAAAGGCCGTCCCCCTGCATACCATTCAGGGGCATCTGTTTGGTCAAGGTGGTCTCAATCATGCCCTGAGCGAGACCCCGAATACAAGGAATAATACAACAGCCCAGTGTTGCCAGAATCTAAACCACCACCAACAAGGAGGTTAGAATAGAAACCACAACTCCTTTCCATTTGCCGAACCAAGGCTCCAACCAACCCCGTTATTGAAGTGTCCACTCCAGAATTTTCAGCCAATTAACGTGAGAGGCACGTCAATCCTTGTAAGGCTCGAGTAATCGAGCCATCTGGGGCCGTGTTATTCGGAATAAAGATACAGCATCTTCCCCCTAACATAACACAAACTCCCCCTTTTTTCTGCCAACATCATATCTAAGGCCATCCTATTTTCCCAGGTCATCCTGCTTGTGGCATCTAACTGTTCAGCTATTACTTTAACAGTGTTTCCTGTGCAATTTATAAATCTTTGTTGGTTATAAAAAATGTAATTAATCCAATCGACATTTTTATTAATCGAAACCCTCCAGAAAAGAGATTCAAATCCAGCTGCTATTTTTGAGAATGTAACTCTGAAGATGGACGAGGGAGTTCCAGTAGATGTAGTGTACCTGGACTTGCAGAAAGCTTTTGATAAAGTCCCACATGGGAGGTTCGTGAGCAAAATGAGGGCGCATGGTATTGGGGGCAAAGTACTAACTTGCATTCAAAGTTGGTTGGCTGATAGGAAACAAAGAGTAGTGATAAACGGCTCCCTTTCGGAATGGCAGGCAGTGACCAATGGGGTACCGCATGGACCAGTGCTGGGACCGCAGCTTTTTACAATATATGTTAATGATATAGAAGATGGTATGAGTAATAACGTTAGCAAATTTGCTGATGATACTAAGCTGGCTGGTAGGGTGAAATGTGATGAGGATGTCAGGAGATTACAGGGTGACCTGGACAAGTTAGGTGAGTGGTCAGATGCATGGCAGATGCAGTTTAATGTTGATACATGCATGGTTATCCATTTTGGTGGCAAGATCAGGATGGCAGATTACTACCTAAATGGAATTAATTGAGGTAAAGGGGTAGTACAGAGAGATCTGGGTGTTCTTGTACACCAGGCAATGAAGGTAAACATGCAGGTACAGCAGGTAGTGAAGAAGGCTAATAGCATTCTGGCCTTCATAACAAGAGGGATTCAGTATAGAAGCAAATAGGTTCTTCGACAGCTGTACAGGGCCCTGGAGAGACCACACCTGGAGTTCTGTGTGCAGTTCTGGTCTCCACATTTGAGAAAAGGCATTCTGGCTATTGACAGAGTGCAGCGTAGGTTCACGAGGTCAATTCCTGGAATGGCGGGACTATCTTACACTGAAAGACTGAATCGAATGGGCTTGTATACCCTTGAGTTTAGAAGACTGAGAGGGGCTATAATTGAGACATATAAGATTATGAAAGGATTGGACACTCTGGAGGCAAGGAAACATGTTTCCGCTGATGGGTGAGTGCTGAACCAGAGGACACAGCTTAAAAATACGGGGTAGACCGTTTTGGACAGAGATGAGGAGAAACGTCTTCACCCAGAGAGTGGTAGCTGTGCGGAATGCTCTGTCCCAGAGGGCAGTGGAGGCCCAGTCTCTTGATTCATTGAAGAAAGAGTTGAAGAGAGCTCTCAAGGATTGTGGAATCAACGGTTATGGAGATAAGGCAGGAACAGGATACTGATTAAGGATGATCAACCATGATCATATTGAATGGTGGTGCAGGCTCGATGGGCAGAATGGCCTACTCCTCCACCTATTGTCTATTGTCTATTGTCTATCTGGTTATGAGGCTTAAATTCATCAGGCACCCCTCTGGGAACCCCTATCCCGTTCAAATAAATATCATCATTAATGAAGGTGGCAAACACTGACCGTGCACTCCTCGTTTTCCCCATTCCAGGAATCTCCCGTTTTTCAAATGCTAGGCTGAATGGAATAGTCAGTTGCACAATTGCCCAAGTGCCTCGCCAGTCAGAGGGCATAGTAGGTCTTAGAATCTTTCCACCACAGTACCACCACAAATCCACTTGGGGTATCTTTAAAGCTGAATAGTTTCCTCCCAACACTGTCTCGTGAACCGATTCAATTTCCGAGCAGGACTTTAAGTCTGCTAGACATCGGGAACAGTCCGACACCTGCCTTCACACACAGGAGGTGCGATTCCCGACCACGTCCAAAAATGAAGGGGGACATTTAAATCCTCCGTCAGGGGAGGGAACATCAACAGCAAAGACCGACAGCCTGTGTCCCCCCACGGTGTCTTATCCTGGTACAGGGCTATCATACATACCATACCAGCCGTGTCCCGCTTCCACCCGAACGGAAAGGGAACCATGCGAGTCACCACTCTAACTGAGGCACATGCATAGCAAATACCTTTATTCAGACTTTTCACAGCGAATTTCACCCATTCAACCCAGGCATTTGTATCCCCGTATACCGTTTCTATTTCAAGAGACTGTTTCAAGTCTTTCAGCTCTACAATTGTGACCCCCTCCCCCCAACCTTGGTATTCGTACTTTCCACTATGTTCCCATTTGTCACCTGTAGGCGAAAACAACATTCCGAGAAAATCAAATTCTGCCTGCCAGTTGTCATTTCTATGCCAAATGCTTCATTGAGCTGGACCTGGTGAACCCTCCCCCACCCCCCACCCACCCACGCCGCCGGTCATATATCCCTTCCTTCAACGAAGTATTCTTTACTGTAATGTACACTGGGTTGCACCTTTGGTCTGGACAATCGGGGGAGGCCGAATATGGTTTCGATGTACTTGGATGAGTGGATTTTCCTAAGGTTTGCCCTTACCGTGAAATGTATTCCAAAATGTATTCCTATCACCAAGAGCAGCCATCTCTGCATGGGGCACAGGGGGTCAGAGAATTCGAGGTCTAATTTCTTTCCATTTTGCACTGAGTAACCTCCATAGGATTTGAGATGAATTGCTGAGTTACTATACTTATCTGACTTTCCACAGTCCCACAATCTACCAACTGCAAATATCGGCTTCTATGACATGGGGATTGGTACTCCGGGGGACCATTAGTACCATATAAGACGTTATTCCTAAAATGCAATCAAGGAAGGGGAGCAAAAAGGCTAAACTATACACTCTCTCCATTCGTGAAAAGGGCGTGCCGAGAGACTAAACCAACAATTTGACAGAAACTTATCCCGCGATCACGTTGCAACCGTACAAACAATCACTTATAAGTCCATTAAATGGTCCGTTAAACAGTTCTCTTTAACTTGAGTTGAAGGTGTTCCGTTGTTGTCTCTGCTCTCCAAATTCCCTTGTCGTTCGGGGGCTTCACTGGCCCTTTGATTCTTGTATAATGTGTCCAGCCCTTTTCGGCCGTCCTAATTGCCGTCTCTATCATGAGGCGGGCTTGATACGGACCTTCCCAGTCTGGCAGAAGTTTCGTCTGTGACCACGATTTGATTAGTACCAATCACCCCGTCTGAGCGGTTGCACTGCAAAGTCAAGCGGGTGGCGTCCGGGCAAGCTGACTCTGAGTTTGAAGAAAAGATAGAGAACCAGACAGGGCTAGTATATACTTCTTTAACTTCTGTTCATTAATTTGAACTATCCCTTTTGTGCCCAAATAAGGTGAGCCGAACAATATTTCATTGGGGACAATCCCAAGTCGTTTCTCGGTGCTATTCGCACCGATAGGAGAGCCAAGAGTAGACGCTTTGTCCACGGGAGTTTGGTCTCAAGTACTAATTTAGATAGTTGTTTTTTCAGCGCCTGATTCATTCTTTCAACCTTTCCTGATGGGGATGGGAATCAAAGGCTGTGAAATTCCCAGGAGATTCCTAAATTCTTCATTGTCTCCTGTAATACTTTATAAGTAAAATTTGTACCTTGATCTGAGTCTATATGTTCTACTACACCTTACCTGGGAACTATCTGTTCAAGAATCACCTTGGATGCCCCACTCGCAGTGGCTGTAGCCAAGGGGTATGCTTCAACCCATCTGGACATATGGTCAACGAGCACCAACAGGGACTTCAACCTTCCCACGCGGGGTAACTCGGTATAATTTACCTGGATATTCTGAAATAGTCGTAGCCCAGGTGGTCGACCTCCCTGAACCTGTCTCCTCAAAAACTTTTTGTTTATCTTTTTACATGTTATACATCCTTCACATATCTGTTTGACAATGGTACATACTTCTTTACACCCATATTTTCGCAGGACTAAATCACACATTGCGTGCACCACCCCCCATGACTTCCCTGATGCAAAATGTTCATAATTTCTCGCGTCATCTCCCTTCCATCAGGTCGCAGCCAACACCCCTCTTCTGTTTTAACCGCACTAATATCTTTCAGTTCCTTCTCCTCCTCCTTACTATTAAATAACGGAGTACTCAGAGGATCAGGGAGCGAAGGTATCAGGGGACATATTACTGCCTCTGGTGGACTCATGGCCACCACCCTAGCTGCCTCATCTGCCAATCTATTCCCGCTTACTTGTAGGGTTTTCCCACTTCCTCTACCGTACCCTTGGTTTTTCTCATTTGGCCACATATTCCGTCGGTTTTCTATTTCCTGTGTTTCAGTCTTTTTTGTCTTTTGTTTCTGCTTTTCGTCCTCTCTCCTTACAAGTACTCTCTGAGCCTCTCTCAGCAATTCATTTAATGGTTTCTCACTCCATCTCAATATTTTCTGTATTTTCTTCTGAATATCTGGCCAAGACAGTCACAAAGTGTATTTTCAACAATCCTTCCCCTACTGGCCCCTCTAAATCCATCCCAGAATATTTGCGCATAGAGTCCTTCAGTCTTTGTAAAAACGCCGAGGGACTCTCTTCCTTTCCTTGACGTACCTCAAATGCATTCAATTGCTACTCCATTGCCCTTGTTAATAAAATTTTCATAATTTTCAGCTTTTCCCTATCTTCTTGTTTTTGATGATCCCAATTGGGGTCTCTTAAGGGGAACTTATCCTCTGCCTGACCTGCCCTTTCAGTTCCCATGAGGTGTTCCTGTCCCAGACCCCAAATGCTGCTTTCCTGATCAACCCTCTTTCTTCTCCACTAAATAAAATATTTAGTATGGACATCAATTCTGTCCAAGTATATACATGTGGACCCAGGAATTGATCAATTTGTTCTGACAAACCTACCGGGTCTTCTATAAGTATTTTCATTTCTTTTCTAAAGGACCTTACTTCCCCACTAGTTAAAGGGGCATTATCAAATCCAATTTCTCTTTCCCCGATCGGGACATCTCTTAATGGAAGCATGTTTTGGACCAACATTTCTTCTGCCTCCCCTTCACTTTCTTCTAATCTTTCTATTTGGCTTCTGGTGCGTTTTGCAATCGGGACCTGTCTTTTATCTATTTCCTGTTCTGTCTCAGACGTGGTGGGACCTTTATCCACCTGCCCCAGTCCCACTACCTGCCCCTGACTCGTACCAGAAACCGACACGGGCTGTTGGATTCTTCCAAATGGTTGGGGGTAAATTATCTAATACCTCCCATGGGATAGAGGTGATGCACGAGGGACGTTCTTTTCATCTATTTTTACAATGCACATCCGTATTTTAGATCCACCCTTCCAACAGGAGGCATAATCAGACTCCTCCTGACTGAAGGGTTCTTTTGCATTAACATATAAATTTGAATATTGACAAACCCAGTCTTTGTCCGACCCGTACTTTGGCCAGAAGACGGCAGGATGAAGAATAGATTCCTTAGTCCATACAAAACAACAATACTTAATCATCTTCTTTCTAGCTTTTTGTCGTGTGTGTTCATTTTGTTTCCAATTTCCCAATATCTTATCCAATGGACTTTCTCGAGGAATGTTGCCAGGAACGCCTCCCTTCTCAACGGAGGATTTTCCTTTACTACTTGTTGCACAACTTATTTCACCCTTGTTTACCACCCAGTGGCCTCAATCACCTCTCCCAATAGGGATCCAATCCCTACAGAATCTGAGGAATCTTTCCCTAGAAAATCCTTGAGTCCAACTCAAGATAGGGCACGTTTTAGGGGTTAGCCTGACCCCTGTCAGGTGATTGTGGTGTCCTTGTAAATCGCGAAAAGGCAATCGAGTTAGGGGTCCCACCCCGATGAACCAGAAACCTCGAGTCCAACTCGAGGTAGGAGTCTGGTACTCCCGAACTCCCAGGTTACTTTCATTAATTCCTCATAACTACTAAAACCCAAGACCCAGCCACCAAGGTAATACTTAAAAGTCAGTTTTCTTCCCTTGGTCTGTGCACAGAGCTACCTGACTATTAGACGTCTTCCGGTTGTGCCTTCCCCCTTGGGTCCCACCCAAGGTCCCCATGAGTCCAACTCAAAGTACACACACTCACCGCCAACTGGTTCGGAACGATTCTTAAAGGATTCAATTCAGGCAATCCCTCAAGCCATCCACCGCTGAAAAGCGGGGAAGGGGCGAACCTTCTCAGTTAGCGACTGTGGGAGCCTTTTCAGGAGCTGAAGTTCATCCCGGACGAGCCCCCAATTGTGAGAAACGAACCCACTTAATCAATAATTTTCAGTCCCAGTCAAAGAGTTCCGAAGCAGTACATTTATTCGGACATCTTTAAAGATGGGTGGCTCTACGAGGAGAGTCACACCCAACAGTAAAATACAGAGTTTTTTATGAGACCCTTTTCTGAGAGGTCTCTTGACACCCCTACACTAAGCGATAAACCTATCATAAGTGCCTATTTCTTTCTATCCCCTTTATTTGGTTATTACTTGCGCCCGTTATTCCCTCATTTGGTAATTCCCTGCACCCAAGCCTAAGTCGATCATACTTATCAATTACCTCACTTGTTTTCCTTTTAAATCTGTCTAATTTGGCTGTCCTTGTTCGTTACAGCCTTTCTGTCATTTTATCCAATTCCTTTTTTCTAACCTTCTGACTTCGGAAATCAGCCTTTACTATTTTGATAGTCCAAAAAGCGGACCTAAAAACTATAACCTTATTGTGAAATGCCCCTCCTGCTTCTCTTGTGGTCAAGTTACAGTACTCAAAGTTATTTCTTAGCTTAAAACTATTTCTTTAAAGGCCCTCTATATTCGTTAAAATCAACATATACCTGACAACCTGAAAAGTTTCTCTCTCACCACAGCTCCAATATCCCTCCTTAGCTGTGTAACCTTTTCCAGTCCTGAAATACTCTGAAAATGTGGACATCCTACAATCCCCCATGTCTGCGTAATCCTCTCAGGTCCCTGCAACACCCCCGATCTGTAGAACCAACTCCAATGCTTGTCACTCTCCCGATCAGTTTCTATAAGCCTGGCTATCTATGTAACATCTTCCCATCACTATCACCCACCCTGTCAATTTAAGCTCCTCAATTCTCCCCACCAATCTAACCATATCCATACGCTTCTCCAGCTCTTACACCCTTATCGATGTAAACGTTACATTCCCCGGCAACCATCCCTAAAGCAGAAACCTACTCGAGTGGGTCCAATGCTCCCTATCTGTGTTAGTGTCTCCAGGTACTATTGCTGTACCTGTCTCAGTAAGCTCTGACAGATTGTTCAGCTTTCCGGTACATTTAATATCCAGAACCTCAGCGTCTGACATCAACAAAAGTCTTCATTGACTACAGCCTTCTATATCTCTGTTCATTCCTCAATTCTATACAACTCTCTTAATCTCTGCAAATAGCACAATTCCAGAAAATGCTCCCTGTCTGCATGAACTGCCCAAATCCTATACTGAGAAGCCTCACTGTCCTTTTGATCACCTGTAGTCCCTTCAGATCTCCCTGCATCTTTCCTGACTCCATTGAATACAGCTCATCTCATGTCATAACTCCTCTAACTCATATGTTACTTCACATCTATGTGATATTCTTCAGTTACTGCAATTCTCATTCCTTATCTCCAGAGCTTCCATTCCCCTGATCAGTGTAAGGTTATTGATCCCTTGCAGCATGTTTAACACCTGTAGCAGCCTCCAACTCCTCAATGCATCCTGTCGCTGTAACCTCCTCAAATACTACAGCTCACTCTCTGTAATATCTTCCAGTATCTGCAATCCTGTTGATTTCTGTAACCTCCTCCAGCACAGCACTCCAAATGTCTGTTAACTAATGGGAATTCTTCAAACCTGCCTTCACAGTTCTCACTAGCTCTCTGAAGTCCTGCAGCCCTACAATCCTCAGTATCTCTGGCTCCTCCAATCCCGCCACTTCTCCCCGGCTGTGTGAACTGATCCAGCCCCTTCAAACCTCCCTATTTCACTCACTCGTGCAGCTCCAACTGTTGTGCATGTCAGTGTAATCCCCAGCACCAATAATCATCCCGGTCTCGATAAACTCCTGCAGCTTCAACTATCACCCCATCTATGTAATCTCCAGTTCCTCCAATCCTCCCTTTCTCTATAAATTCCGGTAGCTCCAAATGCCACCCCAAAAACCCTCTCTTTCTCTAAAACCTTCTGTAGCTCCAACTACCACCAATATCTATATAATCTCTAGTCCTGACACACGTCCCAGTCTCTGTATCTCCTGAAGCTGCAACAACCACCCCTATCTGTTTAATCTCTAGCCCTTATATTCCTCCCAATATCTGTAACTTTCTCAGGACTGATAACCCTGTATCTGTCTTTGATATCTTTCAGGCCGACAACCTATTTGATGTCAAACAACTAACAGTGGTCTCCAATCACCCGAACTGTGTAACATCCTCCCGTCTCTCCAACCCAGCTTTTCTCTGGTAGTTTCTCTGGTGTCTGTCTTCCCCTTTATCTCCGGTTACAGATCCCTGCTCAGGAAAACAATGTCTCAGTACCGAATCTGGAAGAACACAAGAATCTTCAGTTTATCAATACTTTTGCCTCATTTTTAAAAATTTAACGACTGCAAGTTCAACCTTGTCCACCTCTTCTTATCAATGTCACACCATTTTGAAGAACAGCCTGGTGAACCTTCTCTGGGCTGCCCCCAATGCAACGACATTTTCCCTCCAGTTATGGGACCAAACCTGTTTACAATGTTCTCGGTGTGGGCTGACTGGAGTCCTCTATAATTGTTACAAGCCTTCCCTATTTTTATTCTCCATTCTCTTTGGAATCAATGTCAGCAGCATTCCATTTGCCTTTTCTATGACCTGCTGGCCCTGTCTGCTACCTTTCTGAAATTTATACACAAGGATTCCCACGTTACTCTGTGATGTAGCTTTCTGCAGTTGATCTGAAACCAAGAGGTGACAGCAATAATCAGGAAGGTGCTGGAACGTATGGTAAACGACATGCCAAAAATGCTAACTACACACTTTGAAACCTATGGAAAAACGCAGTCCATAAGACCATCATGCATAGGTGCAGAATTAGGCCATTCGGGTCTATTCCACTATTTGATTTTTTTATTTAGATTAGATTAGATTACAGTCTGGAAACAGGGCCTTTGGCCCAACAAGTCCACACTGACCCACCGAAGCACAACGCACCCATACCCCTAAATTTACCCCTTACCTAACACTACAGGCAATTTAGCATGGCCAATTCACCTGACCTGCACATCTTTGGACTGTGGGAGGAAACCGGAGAACCCGGAGGAAACCCACGCAGACACGGGGAGAACGTGCAAACTCCACACAGTCAGTCGCCTGAGGCGGGAATTGAACCCGGGTCTCTGGCGCTGTGAGGCAGCAGTACTAACCACTGTGCCACCGTGCCGCCCACATGGCTGAATTGTTTCTCAACTCTATTCTTTCACTTACCCCCTATTACCCTTGATCTCTTTACTTATCAAGAACCTAGCGATCTCTGATTTAGACACATTGAATCACTTCGTACCCACAGCCCCATGAAGCAGTGAGTTCCACAGATCCATTACCCTCTGGCTGGAGACATTCCTCCACATCTCTATTCTTAAGGGTCGTCCCTTCACTCTGAAGCTGTGCCCTTGGCCCATAGTCTCTCCTGCTCGTGGAAACATCTTGCCCACGTCCACTCCATTCAGCCCCCCCCCCCGCCCGTTAATCTGTAAGTTTGAATGAAATTCTGCCACTGCCTCTGAAACTACATGAAGTGCAGACCCAGAGACTTCACCTGCTCCTCATATGATACGAATTTCATCCCTGAGATCTTCCTTGGAAACATATTTCTCGTACCCTTTCACAACCTTTGTCCAGACTCTTAATGGTGCTGGGCAAGTTGTTGGAGGGAATCCTGAGGGACAGGATGTACATGTATTTGGAAAGGCAAGGATTGATTCGGGACAGTCAACATGGCTTTGTGCGTGGGAAATCATGTCTCACAAATTTGATTGAGTTGTTTGAAGAATTAACAAAGAAGATTGATGAGGGCAGAGAAGTAGATATTATCTATATGGACTTGAATAAGGCGTTCGACAAGGTTCCCCATGGGAGACTGATTAGCAAGGTTAGATCTCACGGAAAATAGGGAGAAATAGCGATTTGGATACAGAACTGGTTCAAACGTAGAAGACAGAGGGTGGTGGTGGAGGGTTGTTTTTCAGACTGGAGGCCTGTGACCAGTGGAGTGCCACAGGATCGGTGCAGGGCCCTCTGTGTTTTTGTCATTGACATAAATGATTTTGATGCGAGCATAAGAGGTACAGTTCGTAAGTTTGCAGATGACAACAAACTTGGAGCTGTAGTGGACAGCGAAGAGGGTTACCTCAAATTACAACAGGATCTGGACCAGATGGGCCAATGGGCTGAGAAGTGGCAGATGGTGTCCAATTCAGATAAATGCGAGATGCTGCATTTTGGGAAAGCAAACCTTAGTAGGATTTATACACTTAATGGTAAGGTCCTAGGGAGTATTGCTGAACAAAAAGTCCTTGGAGTGCTGGTTCATAGCTCATTGAAAGTGGAGTCGCAGGTAGATAGGATAGTGAAGAAAGCGTTTGGTATGCTTTCCTTAATGGGTCAGAGTATTGAGTACAAGAGTTGGGAGGTCATTTTGTGGCTGTACAGGACATTGGTTTGGCCACTGTTGGAATATCGTGTGTAATTCTGGTCTCCTTCCTATCGGAAAGATGTTGTGAAATTTAAAAGGGTTCAGAAAAGATTTACAGGGATGTTGCCAGGGTTGGAAGATCTGAGCTACAGGGAGAGGCTGAACAGGCTGGGGTTGTTTTCCTTGGAGCGTCGGAGGCTGAGGGGTGACCTTATAGAGGTTTACAAAATTATGAGGGGCATGGATAGGATAAATAGACAAAGTCTTTTCCCTGGGATCGGGGAATCCATAACTAGAGGACATAAGTTATAGTGAGATAGGAAAGATATAATAGAGACCTAAGGGGCAATTTTCACATGCAGAGAGTGGTACGTGTATGGAATGAGCTGCCAGAGAATGTGGTGGAACCTCGTACAATTGCAACATTTATGCGGCATTTGGATGGGTATATGAATAGGAAGTGTTTGGAGGTATATGGGCCGGACGTTGGCAGATGGGACTAGATTGGGTTGGGATATCTGGTTGGCATGGATGGGTTGGACTGAAGGGTCTGTTTCCATGCTGTACATCTCTCTATGACTCTATGTGTAGAGTGTAGTTCCAACTCTGTCTCCTGCGGTGCTCCGCTCATCACCAGTTCCCAACGTGAAAAAGACCCCTTTCTTCACACTCTCTGCCTTGTGCCAGACAAATCCTCTATCCATGCTCAGCATGTTGTTCTGAATTAGAAATTTCATTTCACACCCACTGCTGGATTTAATTTTCTGTCTGGTTGTAAACAGCAGAGTTTCACCATTACCTTCCCATCTGTAATTCCCTGGAGTAGGTAGTGGTGATCTACCTTCCTGACCCATTGCAGGCCTTTGGGTGTGGGGGACAGACACAGTGCTGGGAGGATGGAGTATGGCTTGGAGGGCACCTTGAAAATGCTGGTGTTCCCATGCACCTGGAGCTCCTGTCCTTCCGGGGTATAGTGGTTCTGGGTTTATGAAATTCTGTTGAAAGGGCCTTCCTGAGTTTCCTCAGTGCTACTTATAGATCTTTTATTCCTTCATTCATTCATGAACATGAGCTTTGTTGGCTGAGCGAGCATTTATTGGTGATTTGGAGTTGTCCCTGAGAAGGTGGTAGTGAGCTGCCTTCCTGAGCCACTTCACCAGCTGTTTGAAATGTTGTTATCTGTGTACCCACCAGCAAGCACTACAACACTCCTCATGTCTGTAACTGCATACAGAGAATGCAGCTCTCCCTTCCATATCTGACATCCTCCCCGCCATATAAATGACAGTTCCTCACAATATCTCACCTCCTCCATTTCCATCTGTGCTTGAGATCACTAAAATTTCTTTATTCTTGTTTAAACTTCTGATCACCAAAAAAAACTCCCTTTTAAAATTTGTAACCCCTTCAGTTTCTGTTACTCTCCATATAACTGTAATCAATGATAGCACAGATTCCCTTACTAAATCGCTGTAATTCCAATGGTTGCATGTGCTAAATTGGCAATTTTCTTCCTCCTTATTAATCTCAGCAGTTCCAGCTCCTACAATCCCACTATGTGGAATGCACCAATTCTCTGCACCTCCTCATTTCCTGAGGATCCTTGAAAACCACCAGTGCCCCAAAGGTTTATATTCCCCCCAGTTACTGCAAGTCTTCTCACTCTGTCTCATCCAAGTCTCTCACATCCAAGTCTCCATCCAAGTTTCCAGGACAAGACAATACTTGCTGGTTGTCAATTTGCATTTGTTGAAGTCTACACATCTCTGTAAGCAGCTCCGAAAGACTCTACAAAGCTCCGTCATGAACACGCCACAATCTCTCTATTTCCTTTGCCTTCTTTAATGTCTGAAACTCTCACTGTATCTTTCAGTAAACTTCTTAAGTTGCTGAAGGTCTGCGTAGCTCCCGAGAAAACCTGTTACATCCCATATAGTTCGCTCAATCACTGTAACACCCTCTGCTCTGTCTAAACCTCCTCTTTTCCACTATCTTCCATGCACAACAGCGATCCTGTAAGAGAGCAGTGTTGAATGGGATGTTATAAATCTAAGCTGAGGCTTGAGGTCAACCATGACCTGGGAGTCACAATGGGAGGGAACCTGAGAGAGAGCAGCACAGAGCGGGAGAATATACATCAGCAACGAGGATCGAGGCCGACTGGGGCTTGGAGTTGGTGAAACAGCAGAGCAGGAGGCTCGAAATCAGCACCGAATCACAGAGGGAGTGACCATGTGACAAAGCAACTTGGAGCAGGAGCATGAGGCTAACTCACACCTGGGGGTTACAGAGGCAGCAAAGTGGGAGGGTATAAATCAGCATGAGGTTCAAGGCCTAATCGTGCCTGGGAGTCACAGAGACGGTGACCCTGTGAGGGAGCGGAGTGGACTGGGAGCTGGAGGATTACACGTCCCTGGGAGTCACAGAGACGGTGACCCTGTGAGGGAGCAGAGTGGAGTGGGATCTGGAGGATTACAAGTTCCTGGGAGTCACAGAGATAACGTTATGCTACTGGGATCTGCCTGCGCTGAGTTTGAAAGACATGCAAGAGCCATCACAGAAAAGGCTGTAAGTTCATTGGCTGATAAAAAGACCGTTAATTGCTATATGTTAGCAATTTTTTTTCAACTTCTGAAATATGGGTTGAACACAGAAATAAGAAGGAGAAGTGAATTGTGAGCCAATATAATAAATTACCCTCAGTAAGCCACAGTTGAATAAGGGACTTAACCATATTGTTGTTTCCCGAATGTAACTTCATTCTAAGTAATTTATTAAGTTTCTCCAGACATGTT
This sequence comes from Chiloscyllium punctatum, assembly GCF_047496795.1. NCBI lineage: Eukaryota > Metazoa > Chordata > Chondrichthyes > Orectolobiformes > Hemiscylliidae > Chiloscyllium > Chiloscyllium punctatum. The sequence continues at coordinate 53,448,299 of NC_092785.1, forward strand.
GTATTTTAAGACATGGCAAGACATATTCGTCAGATGGAAAATGTCATCTGTTACATTGGGAAATCATAGACCCTGCTCGTGTCCTAGATGGACACTGGGTCATAGAGCTCAGATAGCAACTACAGACTCTATGGGGCATCTGTGATGCTGCGAGTTTGGTGGATAGCACACACCCACAGCAGACCACCCTGCAGATATGACGGCCTGGAAGAAGGATGGGTCTGGGGGACTGGGCAATCGGAGATAAACAGTCAGTGAATACAAGAATATCATGGTGTCTCCCTCCCAATACAATTTCCCAGTTTGGAAGCTGATGAAGGTGTAGGCTGCTCAAGGGAGGGCAGTCAGAGCCATGTCTGTGGCCCCACAAGCAGCCTGACTGTACAGGAGGGGAGGGAGAAGGAAGGAGGAGCAATAGTCACAGGGGAGATAGGAAAGTGAAGAAGGTGTTAGCGTGTCTGTAATTCCATTGTAGTGGGGTTAAGAATGTTACTGTGTCTACAGGATATTCGTCTGGGGGACAGTGAGCAGTCGAAGGTCATGTCCATGTTGGTAGGAATGACCTGGATAGGAAGGGCGAAGTGGTCTGGGAGTCAGAATTTAGGGAGCTAGGTGGATGGTTAGCAAGCAGGTCTGAAAATGTAGCAATCCCTGGAATACTCGCAGGTCCGTGTCCAAGTGAGAACAGGACTCGGAGTTTTAGCTAGATGAGAGTGTGACTGAAACGATGGTGCAGAAGCACGGGCTTCAGATTCCTGGGACACTGGGACTAGTTCTGGGGAAGACAGCAACTGTACAAGCTGGAAGGGCTAACGTGACGGAGCTGGGACTGAATTTCTTACGGGGGTTTTGGAAGGGATTGAAAATAACATGGTGTGTGCTTAGGATACAAAAAGAAATAGTAGAGGAGACTACCAGGATTCTCAAAATAATGGGAGATATAGTTGGTACTAATTTACAACAAGTTTAACACTGGACGATGGAGTAAGAAAGAAAGCCTTAATCTGAGGTACTCTGCATGGACATGAATACTCGGAGTGTGGGGAGTTCCAGTTGCAGATTGCTTTGTAGTAATCTGAAGTACTGATCACCTCGAGCTGGCTCAAGGAATGACATGACTGGGTGTTAAATATTGCTGAGTATAAAGGCTTCCAAAATGATAGAAGGGAAGGAAAAGGATGAAGGTAGAAGTATTTGTTTAGATTAGCATTAGATAATGGGTCCAAGAGAAAGAGGATACGTCCAAGGACACAATGAATTTGGCTGGAGCTACACAACAAGTATACAATTACACTTTGAGGTACAGTCTGTCGGGCAGCAACCAAAGAAATGATGGAGAATAAATATGCAGGATCATTTGAGGGCGATGACAATACTACAGGTTAGTTATACTGAGAAACCTAATGTTTCCAGATACAGACAGGGATACTGGTGGTGAGGGATCACGAGGGTCAAGTGTTCCTGGATTACATGGAGGAGAGCTCACTGCAGGAGTATGTATCCAGCCCAAGAGAGCATGTACTATTGGACAAGAGGTGGGGCAAGTGGATCCAGTGTCAGTAGGGGAACGTTTTGGGGCACAGCGATCATTTTATGTTAAAGTTCAGAATGATGGCACAGAATGATATGCAATAATTGAGCGTGAGAAACATTAGTTGACTAAGAGCAGCCTTCAATGGGGCAAGAATGAAGCTGGAAACTTTTCAACAAGGCCAGTGAAATGGTCGCTTTAAATAGTGTGAACCAGGTCAGATGTAGCTGTCATTATGATGATGGGGCTGCAGTGTGACAACGACAGGTCTGGATAATCAAAGGGTTTTCCCATTTACACAGGAAGGGTAAATAGGTCAACACAGGGAAGTAGCATTGTGTATAAAGAATGGGATCAGTATTATTGTGATGCTCATCAATTTACACACTGCTCCGCCCTGCCCTCACCCCTCATCTCTGCGTATTGATCCTATCTGATGTTGGTAACCTTTGAAACCTTCGTGGGCGGCACGGTGGCATAGTGCTCAGCACTGCTACCTGACAGCGCCAGAGACCCGGGTTCAATTCCCACCTTAGGCGACTCTCTGTGCGGAGTTTGCACGTTCTCCCCGTGTCTGCGTGGGTTTGCTCCGGTTTCCTCCCACAGTCCAAAAATGTGCAGGTTAGGTGAATTGGCCACGTTAAATTGCCCGTAGTGTTAGGTGAAGGGGTAAATGCAGGGGAATGGGTCTGGATGGCTTGCGCTTCGGCGGGTCGGTGTGGACTTGTTGGGGCGAAGGGTCTATTTCCACTACTGTAAGTAATCTAATCTAATCTAAAACTTCAGAAAATAGCACAGTACAGAGGAGATCTCACAGTCCGCATTGTCACGTTGTTTTTTAAAGTCCTAGTTATGTCTCTCCGAATGCTGTAGGACTTCAGGTGCAGATCCGGGCACCTTTTTAAAATGGTTTGAGAGTTTCTGCCTCTACTCCATGTGTGACTCCCAGGTCCCGACCATAATCTGTGTGAAATAACAACCTTCCTCACTACTTTTATGATATTTCCATCAATTAGATTCAATATTCGCCACTGGTAACTGAGCTCTCCAACAGGAACGAGGTGTTCTCTCCCTTTCTACCCAGGGGACTGACAATATGTGCACCCCAATCAAATCTCTTCTCAGCATCCTCCGTTCCTATCTTTGCTCATAACTGCACTTCAACTGTCACAGGATGAAGAATCTCCTCTGTATCCTCTCCAGTCCAATTCCATCCTTCCATGTGATGAGGTGACCAAAACTGTACACAGTCCCCAACCTGCGATTGAACTAATTATTTATGCAGTTCCTGCATAGGCTTCCTGCTCTGAAGAGTATTTTGTCTGACAGACGAAATAATGCCATTTGCTACAATAAAAAGATTATTGGTGTTTCTAGCTACCTTCATTTATCTGCCCACACTGACCATACTCTCATTTATTGTCCATTCCTCTCTATTGTTGATGTCCTCAAATGCCTTGCATTGCACTTCTCTTTGTTGTTTGCTTCCTTCACCTGGACCCCATAGTTTCTGTTTTTAAACAGCCTGCCATGGGCTGTCTCGTCAAATCCAATAATTCACACGCAGTAACAAGTTACTGCCTCAAACCAACACAGTCAGATTAATTACACACAATCTTCCTGGAACAAATCCAGACTGACTGTCCTGGAGTCCCTGCGATTTCCTCAGTGACCGTTTACCCACTGAGTTAGAATTCCAGCCTCGACCTATTCAGTCAGTCCCTTGCTCCACATTAAACAAAGCTGCGGTATGAGCCATTCTCCAGATCTCCAGCATCATCCCTTCACCCAGGGAGGATTGGATAATGTAGGCAACTATTAGGCAGGGGATTTTCCACGGCTCCTTTTACGAGTCTGGAACATTGTGTTACCCCTATTTTAAGGATTTGAATCTCCTGTAAAATTCTCCACTCCACGTTTATTGTTCCCAATATTTCATCCCTATTTTGATTCAGACAGACAGAAACCTAAACAATCTTATGATTTGGTCAAGTCCCATTTTAGTCGAGTTTCATGCAGGATGACTCTCCACAAGGTGAAGTGCATTTTCTCATGATACCATCCCCAATCTGCCTCATTAACTAACTTCCGTGCCCACGTGGTCTTCCTGTCATCTGACATTAACCTGATGTTTTTTGCCTCTTTGTCATAACAACTGCCCACTGCCTGGATATCCCAGAATGCACTGGACTCCCTGTTAAAGTGGGCATCTTTAAAAACTCATTATACTTTTGGACTGTCAATCCGAAACTGCCCTAGACATGGCAGAGGGGATAACACTGGGGCCCCACTTTGTGGACAAGCCCCTGATATTCTGGTGATAACATGGTGCAGGAGAGGGACATTATTTTCCTCTAAGACTGGCAGGAGAGGCCATGGCACCAGACCCTGCCACCTTCGCCCGTTGTTGACCCCTGTGTCAGTGAAGTGCCAGCCTTCTGGGTGAATGCCCAATATAGTAAGAAGGAGATCGGTGACCTTCCCCACTCTACCAGGGTAAGTGCCACCATCTGCACTTCGTGCCCTCACCCTCACTCTCTCTGTTACTGCACCCACCTCCTACCAAGGCTCATGTTCTCCCACTCTCACTGAATGCAGCACCTTCTCTCAGTCTCTCTCTAACTGCTTCTCTGTTCCTCTCCCCAACTCTGCCTGGTGTCTGTGCTGCCTACTCACTCACTCAGGACACCTCACTACCTTTCCCCCAGCTGTACCAGCTGTAACAAATAATTCCACCTCACTTAATACTGCTGGTAATTCTCACATTTCGGAAGGTGCTGCCCCACACGAGAGCAGAAAGAGCCAAGAGGGATAAGTGGCTCCCCAACATTCAGCTCCTCACTCTATCACAGGGGAAGGGTCCTGACCCTAACAACCAGGAGAGGCTGACTGACCGTGTCCGAGCTCCCGGACTGGGATCTGAGACTCCCCCTGACTCCCTGTGCTGGGCACCGTGACTGACCATGTCCAAGCTCCCAGAGTGGGATCTGAGACTCCCCCTGACTCACTCTGCTGGGCACCGTGACTGACCGTGTCTAAGCTCCCGGACTGGGATCTGAGACTCCCCCTGACTCACTGTGCTGGGCACCGTGATTGACCGTGTCTAAGCTCGCTGACTGGGATCTGAGACTCCCCCTGACTCACTGTGCTGGGCACCGTGATTGACCGTGTCTAAGCTCGCTGACTGGGATCTGAGACTCCCCCTGACTCACTGTGCTGGGCACCGTGATTGACCGTGTCTAAGCTCACTGACTGGGATCTGAGACTCCCCCTGACTCACTGTGCTGGGCACCGTGATTGACCGTGTCTAAGCTCGCTGACTGGGATCTGAGACTCCCCCGACTCACTGTGCTGGGCACCGTGACTGACCATGTCCAAGCTCCCAGACTGGGATCTGAGACTCCCCCGACTCACTGTGCTGGGCACCGTGACTGACCGTGTCCAAGCTCCCAGACTGGGATCTGAGACTCCCCCGACTCACTGTGCTGGGCACCGTGACTGACCGTGTCCAAGCTCCCAGATTGGGATCTGAGACTCCCCCTGACACACTGTGCTGGGCACCGTGACTGACCGTGTCTAAGCTCGCTGACTGGGATCTGAGACTCCCCCTGACTCACTGTGCTCGGCACCGTGACTGACCATGTCCAAGCTCCCTGACTAGGATCTGAGACTTCCCCGACTCACTGTGCTGGGCACCGTGACTGAACGTGTCCAAGCTCCCGGACTGGGATCTGAGACTCCCCCTGACTCCCTGTGCTGGGCACCTTGACTGACCGTGTCCAAGCTCCCGGACTGGGATCTGAGACTCCCCCTGACTCCCTGTGCTGGGCACCGTGACTGACCGTGTCCGAGCTCCCAGACTGGGATATGAGACTCCCCCTGACACCCTGTGCTGGGCACCGTGAATGACTGTGTGGACAATGATACCAAACTTCCTGGGTTTGTGTCTGTGCGAAACACCAAGACAATACAGCAGGTGGGTGAGCCTGGTAGCTCTGGCTGAGTGGTAACACTGCTAAAGGCAGGGTAAGACAAGGCAATAATTCTGCGAGTATTCAAGTCAGCTCAAAGTGAGTGTGTACAAGCACGGAGTGAGAAGACCAGAGGGACAGTCCATGAGCTGGGTGTGTGTCTCTGAGCTCAGTGTCCCCGCAGCAGTATTGAGTATGTCCAAGCACACAGTGAGCAGCCTAGAGGCACAGTCCATGAGTTGTGTGTGTATCCCTGAGCAGTGTCCTTACAATTAGAGTTGTCAGTGCATCCCCAGCTGCAGCAGTGAAGTACGGAAGTGTACTGTCAGTGGGTCGGATATGTGCTAGGAATGCATGGTGAGGCTGGCATGTGAAAAATGCCAGCATTGGTGGGTGTGGAGTACATGTAGTTTCTGTTCGTGCATTGTCACCCGAGACGTTCGTGTCCAAGAGAGAAGGCCGCATGAGCAAGGAGCAAGATGAAGTCACCAGTTACCAACTCTGGCATTCATGTCAAATTCTCCGTATTGAGCTTCCCCACAGTGGGAGGGAGGATATGAAGGTGAAAATTGATGAGGAGAGATCTACAATAATGTGGCTGTTGATCATCAGTCATCATTCAGTCAGCACCTCGCCACTGCTGCACTCAAATCTTGACTTAAAGAACAGTCCAGCACAGGAACAGACCGTTCCGACCAGCAAGCCCACACTGACACATGATGCCCTTCGAAAGTTAAAACGAAAGTTTTTGCTTCTACACATTGTATGTCAATCTTTTCTCTGCTTTCTCTTCTCTGTGCCAAGATACGTCTTAATTCTTGCTATATTAGCTCCTTCCCCTCTATCAGTGCATCCCAGTCACTTGCACATTCTGTCTGGAAAAGCAAAAAAAAACTTACCTATCATGTCTCCTGAACTTTCTCCCTTTTATCTAAAACCTATGGTCCCTAGTAATTGATATTTCTCCTCTGGGAAAAAGCCTCTAACTGTCCTTCTATCTATGCCTTTGACAGTTTTGTAAATATCTATCAGGTTGCCCCATAGTCAATGATGCACAGATGCAAATAAAATATGTTTGTTCAATTTCTCCTTCTGGCTAATACAGACCAGACAACATGCTGGAAAAACTTTTTCATATCCTCTCCAACACTTCCACATCGTGTGGCAAAGAGGACTCGACAGAATATTCCAATGTGCCCGAAATAAGTTTCTCCACAGCTGCAATATGACCTGGTAATTTTCATACACCATGCTCCACGTCACAGTTGTCCAAATAAAGTTACATCTGTGCTTTGTCTGTCCAAGTCTGCAGCAAACCTATATCCTGCTGCATTTTCTGGCACTCATCCTCACAAGCTGCAACTCCGCCAATCTATTTACAGATCTCCAGTCACAAAAACACTGTTCCAGCACTACTCTGTCTTCAATGACCAAACAGTTCTCTATCCATCTTACTAACTGTCCGCTGATCCCATTTCACTTCACCTTCTGTGTGAGCCTGCCAGAAGGAACCATATCAAAGTCCTTGCTAAGGTCCAATCGGCCAACGTCCAGCCCCACGCCCTCATCAATCATTTTTCTCACTTCCTCAAAATAATTAATCAAGTTTGTGAGACAGGATCTTTCAAAACTATTGTGTTGCCTGTTGATAGTAAGTTCATACTAGAGTACTGTTGGAGCTGCAATCATTCAGATAATTTATTCCATCATATTCCAGACTTGAACCTTGGAGAGTAGAATAGATTCCCGGCAGTGCGGAAACAGGACCAGCGGCGAAATCAGTCCACACCAATCTTCCGAAAAGTAACCCACCCAGAACCATTTCCCTCTGACTAAAGCACCTAACATTATGGGCAATTTAGCATGGCCAATTCACCTGACCTGCACATCTTTTACCTTTGGGAGGAAATCCACAAAGACACGGGGGGAACGTGCAAACTCCACACATTCACCCTAGGTCCGTGGTGCTGTGAGACAGCAGAGCTAACGACTGAGCCACCGTACCGCTGTTGATGGTTACCGTACAGAAGGAGGCATGTTGGACCGTGATGGTTACTGTACAGTGGGAGGTATTTCGGGGTGTGATGCTTACTGTACAGTGGGAGGTATGTCGCGGTGTGATGGTTACTGAACAGTGGGAGGTGTGTCGGGCCGTGATGGTTACTGTACAGTGGGAGGAATGTAGGGCTGTGATGGTTACAGTACAGTGGGAGGTATGTCGGGGTGTGATAGTTACTGTACAGTGAGAGGTATGTCGGGCCGTGATGGTTACTGAAGAGTGGGATGTGTGTCGGGCCGTGATGGTTACTGTACAGTGGGAGGTATGTCGGGCTGTGATGGTTACTGTACAGTGGGAGGTATGTCGGGGTGTGATAGTTACTGTACAGTGAGAGGTATGTCGGATCGTGAAGGTAACTGTACAGTGGGAGGTATGTTGGGCTGTGATGGTAACTGTACAGTGGGAGGTATGTTAGGCCGTGATGGCTACTGTACAGCGGGACTTATGTCGGGCCGTGATGGTTACTGTACAGTTTAAGGTATGTCGGGGTGTGATGGTTACTGTACAGTGGGAGGTATGTCGGGGTGTGATAGTTACTGTACAGTGGGAGGTATGTCGGGCCGTGATGGTTACTGTACAGTGGGAGGTAGGTCACGGTGTGATGGTTACTGTACAGTGGGGGGTATGTCGGGGTGTGATGGTTACTGTACAATGGGAGGTATGTCGCGGTGTGATGGTTACTGTACAGTGGGAGGTATGTCGGGCAGTGAGGGTTACTGTACAGTGGGAGGTATGTCGGGGTGTGATAGTTACTGTACAGTGAGAGGTATGTCGGGCCGTGATGGTTACTGAAGAGTGGGATGTGTGTCGGGCCGTGATGGTTACTGTACAGTGTGAGGTATGTCGCGGTGTGATGGTTACTGAACAGTGGGAGGTGTGTCGGGCCGTGATGGTTACTGTACACTGGGAGGTATGTCGGGCTGTGATGGTTACTGTACAGTGGGAGGTATGTCGGGCCGTGATGGCTACTGTACAGTGGGAAGTATGTCGGATCGTGAAGGTTACTGTACAGTGGGAGGTATGTTGGGCTGTGATGGTTACTGTACAGTGGGAGGTATGTTAGGCCGTGATGGTTACTGTACAGTGGGATTTATGTCGGGCCGTGATGGTTACTGTACAGTTTAAGGTATGTCGGGGTGTGATGGTTACTGTACAGTTGGAGGCATGTCGGGGTGTGATCGTTACTGTACAGTGGGAGGTATGTCGTGGTGTGATGGTTACTGTACAGTGGGAGGTATGTTAGGCCATGATGGTTACTGTACAGTGGGAGGTATGTCGGGCTGTGATGGTTACTGTACAATGGGACGTATGTCATGCTGTGATGGTTACTGTACAGTGGGAGGTATGTCGGGCTGTGATGGTTACTGTACATTTGGAGGTATGTCGGGCTGCGATGGTTACTGTATAGTGGGAGGTATGTCGGGCTGTGATGGTTACTCTACAGTGGGACGTATGTCTGGCTGTGATGGTTACTGTACAGTAGGAGGTATGTCGGGGGGTGATGGTTACTGTACAGTGGGAGGTATGTCGGGGTGTGGTGGTTACTGTACAGTGGGAGGTATGTCGGGCCGTGATGGTTACTGTACAGTGGGAGGTATGTCGAGGTGTGATGGTTGCTGTACAGTGGGAGGCATGTCGGGCCATGATGGTTACTGTACAGTGGGAAGTATGTCGGATCGTGAATGTTACTGTACAGTGGGAGGTATGTTGGGCTGTGATGGTTACTGTACAGTGGGATTTATGTCGGGCCGTGATGGTTACTGTACAGTTTAAGCTATGTCGGGGTGTGATGGTTACTGTACAGTGGGAGGTATGTTAGGCCGTGATGGTTACTGTACAGTGGGATTTATGTCGGGCCGTGATGGTTACTGTACAGTTTAAGGTATGTCGCGGTGTGATGGTTACTGTACAGTTGGAGGCATGTCGGGTGTGATGGTTACTGTACAGTGGGAGGTATGTCGGGGTGTGATGGTTACTGTACAGTGGGAGGTATGTCGCGGTGTGATGTTTACTGAACAGTGGGAGGTGTGTCGGGCCGTGATGGTTACTGTACAATGGGAGGTATGTCGCGGTGTGATGGTTACTGAACAGTGGGAGGTGTGTCAGGCCGTGATGGTTACTGTACAGTGGGAGGTATGTCGGGCTGTGATGGTTACTGTACAGTGGGAGGTATGTCGGGGTGTGATAGTTACTGTACATTGAGAGGTATGTCGGGCCGTGATGGTTACTGAGGATTGGGAGGTATGTCACGCCGTGATGGTTCCTGTACACTGGGAGGTATGTCGGGCTGTGATGGTTACTGTACAGTGGGAGGTATGTCGGGGTGTGATAGTTACTGTACAGTGAGAGGTATGTCGGGCCGTGATGGCTACTGTACAGTGGGAAGTATGTCGGATCGTGAAGGTTACTGTACAGTGGCAGGTATGTCGGGCCGTGATGGTTACTGTACAGTTTAAGGTATGTCGGGGTGTGATGGTTACTCTACAGTTGGAGGCATGTCAGGGTGTGATGGTTACTGTACAGTGGGAGGTATGTCGGGGTGTGATGGTTACTGTACAGTGGGAGTTATGTTCGGCCGTGATGGTTACTGTACAGTGGGAGGTATGTCGGGCAGTGATGGGTACTGTACAGTGGGACGTATGTCATGCTGTGATGGTTACTGTACAGAGGGAGGTATGTCGGGCTGTTATGGTTACTGTACAGTTGGAGGTATGTCGGGCTGTGATGGTTACTGCACAGTGGGAGGTATGTCGGGCTGTGATGGTTACTGTACAGTGGGACGTATGTCTGGCTGTGATGGTTACTGTACAGTAGGAGGTATGTCGGGGTGTGATGGTTACTGTACAGTGGGAGGTATGTCGGGGTGTGGTGGTTACTGTACAGTGGGAGGTATGTCGGGCCGTGATGGTTACTGTACAGTGGGAGGTATGTCGAGGCGTGATGGTTGCTGTACAGTGGGAGGTATGTCGGGCCATGATGGTTACTGTACAGTGGGAAGTATGTCGGATCGTGAAGGTTACTGTACAGTGGGAGGTATGTTGGGCTGTGATGGTTGCTGTCCAGTGGGAGGTATTTTAGGTCGTGACGGTTACTGTACAGTGGGATTTATGTCGGGCCGTGATGGTTACTGTACAGTTTAAGGTATGTCGGGGTGTGATGGTTACTGTACAGTTGGAGGCATGTCGGGGTGTGATGGTTACTGTACAGTGGGAGGTATGTCGGGGTGTGATGGTTACTGTACAGTGGGAGGTATGTTAGGCCGTGATGGTTACTGTACAGTGGGAGGTATGTCGGGCTGTGATGGTTATTGTACAGTGGGACGCATGTCATGCTGTGATGGTTACTGTACAGTGGGAGGTATGTCGGGCTGTGATGGTTACTGTACAGTTGGAGGTATGTCGGGCTGTGATGGTTACTGTACAGTGGGAGGTATGTCGGGCTGTGATGGTTACTGTACAGTGGGACGTATGTCTGGCTGTGATGGTTACTGTACAGTAGGAGGTATGTCGGGGTGTGATGGTTACTGTACAGTGGGAGGTATGTCGTGGTGTGGTGGTTAATGTACAGTGGGAGGTTTGTCGGGCTGTGATGGTTACTGTACAGTGTTAGGTATGTCGAGGCGTGATGGTTGCTGTACAGTGGGAGGTATTGTCGGGCCATGATGATTGCTGTACAGTGGGAGGTATGTCGGTGTGTGATGGTTACTGTACAGTGGGAGATATGTCGGGGTGTGATGGGTACTGTACAGTGGGAGGTATGTCGGGCCGTGATTGTTACTGTACAGTGGAGGTATGTCGGGACATGATTGTTGCAATGCATTGGGAGGTTTGTCGGTCCTAGATGGTTACGTTATAGTGGCGGGTATGTCGGGCCGTGGTGTTTGCTGTACGGTGGGAGGAATGTCGGGCCGTGATGGTTACTGTACAGTGCGGGGTATGTCGAGCCGTGATGGTTACTGTAAAGTGGAAGGTATGTCGGATCGTGATAGTTACTGCATAGTGGGAGGTATGTCAGGCTGTGATGGTTATTGTACTTTGGGAGGCATGTTGGGTGTGATGGTTACTGTACAGTGGGAGGTATGTTGGGGTGTGATGGTTACTGTATAGTCGGAGGTATGTCAGGCCGTGATGGTTACTGTACTTTGGGAGGCATGTTGGGGTGTGATGGTTACTGTACAGTGGGAGGTATGTTAGGGTGTGATGGTTACTGTATAGTCGGAGGTATGTCAGGCCGTGATGGTTTCTTTACAGTGGGAGGTATGTCGGAATGTGATCGTTACTGTACAGAGGGAGGTATGTCGGGGTGTGATGGTTACTGTACAGTGGGAAGTATGTTAGACCGTGATGGTTGCTGTACAGTGGGAAGTATGTCGAGCCGTGATGGTTACTGTACAGTGGGAGGTATGTCAGGCCTTTATGGTTACTGTACAGTGGGAGGTATGTCTGGCCGTGATGGTTACTGTACAGTGGGAGGTATGTCGGAATGTGATCGTTACTGTACAGAGGGCGGTATGTCGGTCCGTGATGATTACTGTACAGTGGGAGGTATGTCTGCCCTTGATGGTTACTGTACAGTTGAAGGTATGTCGGGCTGTGATCGTTACTGTACAGTGGGAGGTAAGTCGGGGTGTGATGGTTACTGTACAGTGGGAGGTATGTTGGGGTGTGATGGTTACTGTACAGTGGGAGGTATGTCGGGGTGTGATGGTTACTGTAGAATAGGAGGTATGTTGGGCAGTGATGGTTACTCTACAGTGGGAGGTATGTCGGCCGGGATGGTTACTGTACAGTGGGAGGTATGTTGGGGTGTGATGGTTACTGTACAGTGGGAGGTATGTCGGGCCGTGAGTGTTACTGTACAGTTGGGAGGTATGTCAGGCTATGATGGTTACTGTACAGTGGGAGGTACGTCGGGGTGTGATAGTTACTGTACAGTGGGAGGTATGTCGGTCCGTGATGGTTACTGTACAGTGGGAGGTATGTCGGGGCATGATTGTTACTGTACAGTGGGAGGTATGTCGGATTGTTATGGTTACTGTACAGTTGGAGGAATGTCGGGGCGTGATGGTTACTGTACAGTGGGAGGGATGTCGGGCCGTGATGGTTACAGTACAGTGGGAGGGATGTCGGGGTGTGATGGTTACTGTACAGTGGGAGGTATGTCGGTCCGTGATGGTTACTGTACAGTGGGAGGTATGTCGGGGTATGATTGTTACTGTACAGTGGGAGGTATGTCGGGCCGTGATGGTTACTGTACAGTGAGAGGTATGTCGGGCCGTGATGGTTACTGTACAGTGGGAGTAATGCAGGTCTGTTATGGTTACTGTACAGTGGGAGGTATGTCGGGCTGTTATGGTTAGTGTACAGTTGGAGGGATGTCGGGGTGTGATGGTTACTGGACAGTGAGAGGTATGTTGGGGTGTGATGGTTACTGTAGAATGGGAGGTATGTCGGGCCGTGATGGTTACTGTACAGTGAGAGGTATGTCGGGCAGTGATGGTTACTGTACAGTGGGAGGTATGTCGGGCCGTGATGGTTACTGTACAGTGGGAGGTATGTCGGGCCGTGACGGTTAATGTGCAGTGGGAGGTATGTCGGGCTGTGATGGTTACTGTACAGTGGGAGGTATGTCGGGCCCAGATGGTTACGGTGCAGTGGGAGATATGTCACGCTATGATGGTTACTGTACAGTGGGAGGTATGTGGGGCCGTGATGGTTACTGTAAAGTGTGAGGTATGTCGGGCTGTGATGGTTAATGTACAGTGGGAAGTATGTCGGGGTGTGATCGTTACAGTGCAGTGGGAGGTATGTCGGTCTGTGATGGTTACTATACAGTGGGAAGTATGTCGAGCCGTGATGGTTACTGTACAGTGGGAAGTATGTCGGATCGTGAAGGTTACAGTACAGTGGGAGGTATGTTGGGCTGTGATGGTTACTGTACAGTGGGAGGTATGTTAGGGCGTGATGGTTACTGTACAGTGGGAGGAATGTCGGGCCGTGATGGTTACTGTACAGTTTAAGGTATGTCGGGGTGTGATGGTTACTGTACAGTGGGAGGTATGTCGGGGTGTGATGGTTATCTGTACAGTGGGAGGTATGTTAGGCCGTGATGGTTACTGTACAGTGGGAGGAATGTCGGGCAGTGATGGTTACTGTACAGTTGGAGGCATGTCGGGGTGTGATGGTTACTGTACAGTGGGAGGTATGTCCGGTTGCGATGGTTACTGTACAGTGTGAGGTATGTTAGGCCGTGATGGTTACTGTACAGTGGGAGGTATGTCTGGCTGTGATGGTTACTGTACAGTGGGAGGTATGTCGGGCCGTGATGGTTACTGTACAGTTGGAGGTATGTCGGGCTGTGATGGTTACTGTACAGTGGGAGGTATATCTGGCTGTGATAGTTACTGTTCAGTGGGAGGTATTTCGTGCCGTGATGGTTAATGTAAAGTGGGAGGTATTTCGAGGTGTGATGGTTGCTGTACAGTGGGAGGTATGTCGGGCCATGATGGTTACTGTACAGTGGGAGGTATGTCGGTGTGTGATGGTTACTGTAGAGTGGGATTTATGTTGGGTTGTGATGTTTACTGTACAGTGGGAAGTATGTCGGGGTGTGATGGTTACTGTACAGTGGGAGGTATGTCGGGCAGTGATGGTTACTGTACAGTGGGAGGTATGTCGGGGTGTGATGGTTACTGTATAGTGGGAGGTATGTCACACCGTGATGGTTACTGTACAGTGAGAGGTATGTCAGGCCATGATGGTTACTGTACAGTGGGAGGTATGTCGGTCCTAGATGGTTACGGTACAGTGGGGGGTATGTCGGGCCGTGGTATTTACTGTACAGTGGGAGGTATGTCGGGCTGTGATGGTTACTGTACCGCGGGTGCTATTTCGGGCCGTGATGGTTACTGTACAGTGGGAGGTATGTCGGATCGTGATAGTTACTGTATAGTGGGAGGTATGTCAGGCTGTGATGGTGACTGTAGTTTGGGAGGCATGTTGGGGTGTGATGGTTACTGCACAGTGGGAGGTATGTTGGGGTGTGATGGTTACTGTATAGTGGGAGGTATGTCAGGCCGTGATGGTTTCTTTACAGTGGGAGGTATGTCGGAATGTGATCGTTACTGTACAGAGGGAGGTATGTCGGGCTGTGATCGTTACTGTACAGTGGGAGGTAATTCGGGGTGTGATGGTTACTGTACAGTGGGAGGTATGTTGGGGTGTGATGGTTACTGTACAGTGGGAGGTATGTCGGGGTGTGATAGTTACTGTAGAATAGGAGGTATGTTGGACCGTGATGGTTACTCTACAGTGGGAGGTATGTCGGCCAGGATGGTTACTGTACAGTGGGACGTATGTCGGGGTGTGATGGTTACTGTACAGTGGGAGGTATGTCGGGCCGTGAGTGTTACTGTACAGTTGGGAGGTATGTCAAGCTATGATGGTTACTGTACAGTGGGAGGTACGTCGGGGTGTGATAGTTACTGAACAGTGGGAGGTATGTCGGTCCGTGATGGTTACTGTACAGTGGGAGGTATGTCGGGGCATGATTGTTACTGTACAGTGGGAGGTATGTCGGGTTGTTATGGTTACTGTACAGTTGGAGGAATGTCGGGGCGTGATGGTTACTGTACAGTGGGAGGGATGTCGGGCCGTGATGTTTACAGTACAGTGGGAGGGATGTCGGGGTGTGATGGTAACAGTACAGTGAGAGGTATGTCGGGCCGTGATGGTTACTGTACAGTGTGAGGTATTTCGGACCGTGATGGTTACTGTACAGTGGGAGTAATGCAGGTCTGTTATGGTTACTGTACAGTGGGAGGTATGTCGGGCTGTTATGGTTACTGTACAGTTGGAGGTATGTCGGGGTGTGATGGTTACTGGACAGTGAGAGGTATGTTGGGGTGTGATGGTTACTGTAGAATGGGAGGTATGTCGGGCCGTGATGGTTACTGTGCAGTGGGAGGTATGTCGGGGCATGATTGTTACTGTACAGTGGGAGGTATGTTGGGGTGTGATGGTCACTGTAGAATGGGAGGTATGTCGGGCCGTGACGGTTAATGTGCAGTGGGAGGTATGTCGGGCTGTGATGTTTACTGTACAGTGGGAGGTATGTCGGTCCCTGATGGTTACGGTGCAGTGGGAGATATGTCACGCTATGATGGTTACTGTAGAGTGGGAGGTATGTGGGGCCGTGATGGTTACTGTAAAGTGTGAGGTATGTCGGGCTGTGATGGTTAATGTACAGTGGGAAGTATGTCGGGGTGTGATCGTTACAGTACAGTGGGTGGTATGTCGGTCTGTGATGGTTACTATACAGTGGGAAGTATGTCGAGCCGTGATGGTTACTGTACAGTGGGAAGTATGTCGGATCGTGAAGGTTACAGTACAGTGGGAGGTATGTTGGGCTGTGATGGTTACTGTACAGTGGGAGGTATGTTAGGCCGTGATAGTTACTGTACAGTGGGATGTATGTCGGGCCGTGATGGTTCCTGTACAGTTTAAGGTATGTCAGGGTGTGATGGTTACTGTACAGTGGGAGGTATGTCGGGCCATGATGGTTACTGTACAGTGGGAGGTATGTCGGTGTGTGATGGTTACTGTAGAGTCGGATTTATGTTGGGTTGTGATGTTTACTGTACAGTGGGAAGTATGTCGGGGTGTGATGGTTACTGTACAGTGGGAGGTATGTCGGGCAGTGATGGTTACTGTACAGTGGGAGGTATGTCGGGGTGTGATGGTTACTGTATAGTGGGAGGTATGTCACGCCGTGATGGTTACTGTACAGTGAGAGGTATGTCGGGCCATGATGGTTACTGTACAGTGGGAGGTATGTCGGGCTGTGATGGTTACGGTACAGTGGGGGGTATGTCGGGCCGTGGTGTTTACTGTACAGTGGGAGGTATGTCGGGCCGTGATGGTTACTGTACCGTGGGTGCTATTTTGGGCCGTGATGGTTACTGAACAGTGGGAGGTATGTCGGATCGTGATAGTTCCTGTATCGTGGGAGGTATGTCAGGCTGTGATGGTGACTGTAGTTTGGGAGGCATGTTGGGGTGTGATGGTTACTGCACAGTGGGAGGTATGTCGGGGTGTGATGGTTACTGTATCGTGGGAGGTATGTCAGGCCGTGATGGTTTCTTTACAGTGGGAGGTATGTCGGAATGTGATCGTAACTGTACAGAGGGAGGTATGTCGGGGTGTGATGGTTACTGTACAGTGGGAAGTATGTCAGTCCGTGATGGTTGCTGTACAGTGGGAAGTATGTCGGGTCGTGATGGTTACTGTACAGTGGGAGGTATGTCGGGCCTTTATGGTTACTGTACAGTGGGAGGTATGTCTGGCCGTGATGGTTACTGTACAGTGGGAGGTATGTCGGAATGTGATCGTTACTGTACAGAGGGAGGTATGTCGGTCCGTGATGATTACTGTACAGTGGGAGGTATGTCGAGGTGTGATGGTTGCTGTACAGTGGGAGGTATGTCGGGCCATGATGGTTACTGTACAGTGGGAGGTATGTCGGTGTGTGATGGTTAATGTAGAGTGGGATTTATGTTGGGTTGTGATGTTTACTGTGCAGTGGGAAGTATGTCGGGGTGTGATGGTTACTGTATCGTGGCAGGTATGTCACGCCGTGATGGTTTCTTTACAGTGGGAGGTATGTCGGAATGTGATCGTTACTGTACAGAGGGAGGTATGTCGGGGTGTGATGGTTACTGTACAGTGGGAAGTATGTCAGACCGTGATGTTTGCTGTACAGTGGAAGGTATGTCGGGCCGTGATGGTTACTGTACAGTGGGAGGTATGTCGAGGTGTGATGGTTGCTGTACAGAGGGAGGTATGTCGGGCCATGATGGTTACTGTAGAGTGGGAGGTATGTCGGTGTGTGATGGTTACTGTAGAGTGGGATTTATGTTGGGTTGTGATGTTTACTGTACAGTGGGAAGTATGTCGGGGTGTGATGGTTACTGTACAGTGGGAGGTATGTCGGGCAGTGATGGTTACTGTACAGTGGGAGGTATGTTGGGGTGTGATGGTTACTGTACAGTGGGAGGTATGTCGGGGTGTGATCGTTAGGTACAGTGGGAGGTATTTTGCGGTTTGATTGTTACTGTACAGTGGGAGGTATGTCGGGGCATGATTGTTGCTGTACTTTGGGAGGTATGTCGGTCCTAGATGGTTACGGTACAGTGGGGGGTCTTTCGGGCCGTGGTGTTTACTGTACAGTGGGAGGTATGTCGGGCCGTGATCGTTACTGTACAGTGGGAGGTATGTCGGGCCGTGATGGTTACTGCACAGTGGGAGGTATGTCGGATCGTGATAGTTACTGTATAGTGGGAGGTATGTCAGGCTGTGATGGTGACTGTAGTTTGGGAGGCATGTTGGGGTGTGATGGTTACTGTACAGTGGGAGGTATGTCGGGGTGTGATGGTTACTGTATAGTGGGAGGTATGTCAGGCCGTGATGGTTTCTTTACAGTGGGAAGTATGTCCGGCCGTGATGGTTACTGTACAGTGGGAGGTATGTCGGGCCTTTATGGTTACTGTACAGTGGGAGGTATGTCTGGCCGTGATGATTACTGTACAGTGGGAGGTATGTCGGAATGTGATCGTTACTGTACAGAGGGAGGTATGTTGGTCCGTGATGATTACTGTACAGTGGGAGGTATGTCGAGGTGTGATGGTTGCTGTACAGTGGGAGGTATGTCGGGCCATGATGGTTACTGTAGCGTGGGAGGTATGTCGATGTGTGATGGTTACTGTAGAGTGGGATTTATGTTGGGTTGTGATGTTTACTGTACAGTGGGAAGTATGTCGGGGTGTGATGGTTCCTGTATTTGGGAGGTATGTTGTGGTGTGATGGTTACTGTATAGTGGGAGGTACGTCAGGCCGTGACGGTTTCTTTACAGTGGGAGGTATGTCGGAACGTGATCGTTACTGTACAGAGGGAGGTATGTCGGGGTGTGATGGTTACTGTACAATGGGAAGTATGTCAGACCGTGATGGTTGCTGTACAGTGGGAGGTATGTCGGGCCGTGATGGTTACTGTTCAGTGGAAGGTATGTCGAGGTGTGATGGTTGCTGTACAGTGGGAGGTATGTCGGGCCATGATGGTTACTGTACAGTGGGAGGTATGTCGGTGTGTGATGGTTACTGTAGAGTGGAATTTATGTTGGGTTGTGATGTTTACTGTACAGTGGGAAGTATGTCGGGGTGTGATGGATACTGTACAGTGGGAGGTATGTCGGGCAGTGATGGTTACTGTACAGTGGGAGGTATGTCGGGGTGTGATCGTTAGGTACAGTGGGAGGTATTTTGGGGTTTGATTGTTACTGTACAGTGGGAGGTATGTCGGGGCATGATTGTTGCTGTACTTTGGGAGGTATGTCGGTCCTAGATGGTTACGGTACAGTGGGGGGTCTGTCGGGCCGTGGTGTTTACTGTACAGTGGGAGGTATGTCGGGCCGTGATGGTTACTGTACAGTGGGAGGTATGTTGGGGTGTGATGGTTACTGTACAGTGGGAGGTATGTTGGGGTGTGATGGTTACTGTACAGTGAGAGGTATGTCGGAATGTGATCGTTACTGTACAGAGGGAGGTATGTCGGTCCGTGATGATTACTGTACTGTGGGAGGTATGTCGAGGTGTGATGGTTGCTGTACAGTGGGAGGTATGTCGGGCCATGATGGTTACTGTAGCGTGGGAGGTATGTCGATGTGTGATGGTTACTGTAGAGTGGGATTTATGTTGGGTTGTGATGTTTACTGTACAGTGGGAAGTACGTCGGGGTGTGATGGTTACTGTATTTGGGAGGTATGTTGTGGTGTGATGGTTACTGTATAGTGGGAGGTACGTCAGGCCGTGACGGTTTCTTTACAGTGGGAGGTATGTCGGAACGTGATCGTTACTGTACAGAGGGAGGTATGTCGGGGTGTGATGGTTACTGTACAATGGGAAGTATGTCAGACCGTGATGGTTGCTGTACAGTGGGAGGTATGTCGGGCCGTGATGGTTACTGTACAGTGGAAGGTATGTCGAGGTGTGATGGTTGCTGTACAGTGGGAGGTATGTCGGGCCATGATGGTTACTGTACAGTGGGAGGTATGTCGGTGTGTGATGGTTACTGTATAGTGGGAGGTACGTCAGGCCGTGACGGTTTCTTTACAGTGGGAGGTATGTCGGAACGTGATCGTTACTGTACAGAGGGAGGTATGTCGTGGTGTGATGGTTACTGTACAATGGGAAGTATGTCAGACCGTGATGGTTGCTGTACAGTGGGAGGTATGTCGGGCCATGATGGTTACTGTACAGTGGGAGGTATGTCGGTGTGTGATGGTTACTGTAGAGTGGGATTTATGTTGGGTTGTGATGTTTACTGTACAGTGGGAAGTATGTCGGGGTGTGATGGATACTGTACAGTGGGAGGTATGTCGGGCAGTGATGGTTACTGTACAGTGGGAGGTATGTTGGGGTGTGATGGTTACTGTACAGTGGGAGGTATGTCGTGCCATGATGGTTACTGTAGCGTGGGAGGTATGTCGATGTGTGATGGTTACTGTAGAATGGGATTTATGTTGGGTTGTGATGTTTACTGTACAGTGGGAAGTATATCGGGGTGTGATGGTTACTGTATTTGGGAGGTATGTTGTGGTGTGATGGTTACTGTATAGTGGGAGGTACGTCAGGCCGTGACGGTTTCTTTACAGTGGGAGGTATGTCGGAACGTGATCGTTACTGTACAGAGGGAGGTATGTCGGGGTGTGATGGTTACTGTACAATGGGAAGTATGTCAGACCGTGATGGTTGCTGTACAGTGGGAGGTATGTCGGGCCGTGATGGTTACTGTACAGTGGAAGGTATGTCGAGGTGTGATGGTTGCTGTACAGTGGGAGGTATGTCGGGCCATGATGGTTACTGTACAGTGGGAGGTATGTCGGTGTGTGATGGTTACTGTAGAGTGGGATTTATGTTGGGTTGTGATGTTTACTGTACAGTGGGAAGTATGTCGGGGTGTGATGGATAGTGTACAGTGGGAGGTATGTCGGGCAGTGATGGTTACTGTACAGTGGGAGGTATGTCGGGGTGTGATCGTTAGGTACAGTGGGAGGTATTTTGGGGTTTGATTGTTACTGTACAGTGGGAGGTATGTCGGGGCATGATTGTTGCTGTACTTTGGGAGGTATGTCGGTCCTAGATGGTTACGGTACAGTGGGGGGTCTGTCGGGCCGTGATCGTTACTGTACAGTGGGAGGTATGTCGGTGTGTGATGGTTACTGTATAGTGGGAGGTACGTCAGGCCGTGACGGTTTCTTTACAGTGGGAGGTATGTCGGAACGTGATGGTTACTGTACAGTGGGAGGTATGTTGGGGTGTGATGGTTACTGTACAGTGGGAGGTATGTTGGGGTGTGATGGTTACTGTATAGTGGGAGGTATGTCAGGCCGTGATGGTTTCTTTACAGTGGGAGGTATGTCGGAATGTGATCGTTACTGTACAGAGGGAGGTATGTCGTGGTGTGATGGTTACTGTACAGTGGGAAGTATGTCAGACCATGATGGTTGCTGTACAGTGGGAAGTATGTCCGGCCGTGATGGTTACTGTACAGTGGGAGGTATGTCGGTGTGTGATGGTTACTGTATAGTGGGAGGTACGTCAGGCCGTGACGGTTTCTTTACAGTGGGAGGTATGTCGGAACGTGATCGTTACTGTACAGAGGGAGGTATGTCGGGGTGTGATGGTTACTGTACAATGGGAAGTATGTCAGACCGTGATGGTTGCTGTACAGTGGGAGGTATGTCGGGCCATGATGGTTACTGTACAGTGGGAGGTATGTCGGTGTGTGATGGTTACTGTAGAGTGGGATTTATGTTGGGTTGTGATGTTTACTGTACAGTGGGAAGTATGTCGGGGTGTGATGGATACTGTATAGTGGGAGGTATGTCGGGCAGTGATGGTTACTGTACAGTGGGAGGTATGTTGGGGTGTGATGGTTACTGTACAGTGGGAGGTATGTCGTGCCATGATGGTTACTGTAGCGTGGGAGGTATGTCGATGTGTGATGGTTACTGTAGAGTGGGATTTATGTTGGGTTGTGATGTTTACTGTACAGTGGGAAGTATATCGGGGTGTGATGGTTACTGTATTTGGGAGGTATGTTGTGGTGTGATGGTTACTGTATAGTGGGAGGTACGTCAGGCCGTGACGGTTTCTTTACAGTGGGAGGTATGTCGGAACGTGATCGTTACTGTACAGAGGGAGGTATGTCGGGGTGTGATGGTTACTGTACAATGGGAAGTATGTCAGACCGTGATGGTTGCTGTACAGTGGGAGGTATGTCGGGCCGTGATGGTTACTGTACAGTGGAAGGTATGTCGAGGTGTGATGGTTGCTGTACAGTGGGAGGTATGTCGGGCCATGATGGTTACTGTACAGTGGGAGGTATGTCGGTGTGTGATGGTTACTGTAGAGTGGGATTTATGTTGGGTTGTGATGTTTACTGTACAGTGGGAAGTATGTCGGGGTGTGATGGATAGTGTACAGTGGGAGGTATGTCGGGCAGTGATGGTTACTGTACAGTGGGAGGTATGTCGGGGTGTGATCGTTAGGTACAGTGGGAGGTATTTTGGGGTTTGATTGTTACTGTACAGTGGGAGGTATGTCGGGGCATGATTGTTGCTGTACTTTGGGAGGTATGTCGGTCCTAGATGGTTACGGTACAGTGGGGGGTCTTTCGGGCCGTGGTGTTTACTGTACAGTGGGAGGTATGTCGGGCTGTGATGGTTACTGTACAGTGGGAGGTATGTCGGGCCGTGATCGTTACTGTACAGTGGGAGGGATCTCGGGCCGTGATTGTTACTGTGCAGTGGGAGGTATGTTGGGGTGTGATGGTTACTGTACAGTGGGAGGTATGTTGGGGTGTGATGGTTACTGTATAGTGGGAGGTATGTCAGGCCGTGATGGTTTCTTTACAGTGGGAGGTATGTCGGAATGTGATCGTTACTGTACAGAGGGAGGTATGTCGGGGTGTGATGGTTACTGTACAGTGGGAGGCATGTCGGGCTGTGATGGTTACTGTACAGTGGGAGGTATGTCGGGCCGTGATGGTTACCGTACATTGGGAGGTATGTCGCGCTGTGGTGGTTACTGTACAGTGGGAGGAATGTCGGGTCGTGATGGTTACTGCACAGTGGGAGGTATGTCGGGCCGTGATGGTTACTGTACAGTGGCAGGGATGTCGGGCCGTGATGGTTACTGTACAACGGAGGTATGTCGGGCCGTGATGGTTAATGTACAGTGGGAGGTATGTCGGGCCGTGATGGTTTCTGTACAGTGGGAGGTATGTCTGGCCATGATGGTTACTGTATAGTTGGAGTTATGTCGGGCTGTGTTGATTACTGTACAGTGGGAGGTATGTCGGGGTGTGATAGTTACTGTACAGTGGGAGGTATGTCAGACCGTGATGGTTACTGTGCAGTGGGAGGTATGTCGGGCCGTGATGGTTACTGTTCACTGGGAGGTATGACGGGCCGTGATGGTTACTGTACAGTGGGAGGTATGTCAGGCCGTGATGGTTACTGTACAGTGGGAGGTATTTCAGGCCGTGATGGTTATTGTACAGTGGGATGTATGTTGGGGTGTGATGGTTAATGTACAGTGGGAGGTATGTCGCGGTGTGATGGTAATAGTACAGGGGGAGGTATGTCGGGGTCTGATGGTTACTGTACAGTGGGAGGTATGTCGGGCCGTGATGGTTACTATAATGTGGGAGGTATGTCGGGGTGTGATGGTTAATGTACGGTGGAAGGTATGTCGGGCCGTGATGATTACTGTATAGTGGGAGGTATGGCAGGCCGTGATGGTTACTGTACAGTGGGTGGTATTTCGGGGTGTGATGGTTATTGTACAGTGGGAGGTATGTCGGACAGTGATGGTTACTGTACAGTGGGAGGAATGTCGGGACTTGATGGTTAATGTACAGTGCGAGGGATGTCGGGGTGTGATGGTTACTGTACAGTGGGAGATATGTCGGGTTGTGACGGTTACTGTACAGTGGGATGTTTGTCGGGCCGTGATGGTTACTGTACAGTGGGAGGTATGTCGGGCCGTGATGGTTAATGTACAGTGGGAGGTATGTCGGGGTGTGATGCTTACGGTACAGTGGGAGGTATGTCGGGCCGTGATGGTTACTGTACAGTGGGATGTATGTCGGGGTGTGATAGTTACTGTACAGTGGGAGGTATGTCAGGGTGTGATGGTTACTGTACAGTGGGAGGTATGTCGGGGTGTGATAGTTACTGTACAGTGGGAGGTATGTCAGGGTGTGATGGTTACTGTACAGTGGGAGGTTTGTCGGGGTGTGATGGTTACTGTACAGTGGGAGGTATGTCGGGGTGTGATGCTTACGGAACAGTGGGAGGTATGTCGGGCCGTGATGGTTACTGTACAGTGGGATGTATGTCGGGGTGTGATGGTTACTGTACAATGGGAGGTATGTCGGGGTGTGATGGTTACTGTACAGTTGTAGGTATGTCGGGCCGTGATGGTTACTGTACAGTGGGAGGTATGTCGGGGTGTGATGGTTACTGTACAGTGGAAGGTATGTCGGGGTGTGATGGTTACTGTACAGTGGGAAGTATGTCGGGCTGTGTTGTTTACTGTACAGTGGGAAGTATGTCGGGGTGTGATAGTTACTGTACAGTGGGAGGTATGTTGGGCCGTGATGGTTACTGTTCAGTGGGAGGTATGACGGGCCGTGATGGTTACTGTACAGTGGGAGGTATGTCGGGCCGTGATGGTTACTGTTCAGTGGGAGATATGACGTGCCGTGATGGTTACTGTACAGTGGGAGGTATGTCAGGCCATGATGGTTACTGTACAGTGGGAGGTATTTCAGTCCGTGATGGTTATTGTACAGTGGGATGTATGTTGGCGTGTGATGGTTAATGTACAGTGGGAGGTATGTCGCGGTGTGATTGTAACTGTACAGTGGGAGGTATGTCGGGGTCTGATGGTTACTGTACAGTGGGAGGTATGTCGGGCCGTGATGGTTACTATAATGTGGGAGGTATGTCGGGGTGTGATGGTTACTGTACAGTGGTAGGTATGTCGGGCCGTGATGATTACTGTATAGTGGGAGGTATGTCGGGGTGTGATGGTTACTGGTCAGTGGGAGGTATGTCGGGCCGTGATGGTTCCTGTACAGTGGGTGGTATTTCGGGCCGTGATGGTTATTGTACAGTGGGATGTATGTCGGACAGTGATGTTTACTGTACAGTGGGAGGAATGTCGGGACTTGATGGTTAATGTACAGTGCGAGGGATGTCGGGTGTGATGGTTACTGTACAGTGGGAGGTATGTCGGGGTGTGATGGTTACTGTACAGTGGGAGGTATGTCGGGGACGATGGTTACTGTACAGTGCGAGGTTTGTCTGGGTGTGATAGTTACTGTACAGTGGGAGGAATGTCGGGCTGTGATGTTTACTGTACAGAGGGAGGGATGTCCGGGTGTCATGGTTACTGTACAGTGGGAGGTATGTCGGGGTGTGATGGTTACTGTACAGTGGGAGGTATGTCGGGGTGTGATGGTTACTGTACACTGGGATGTATGTCGGGGTGTGATGGTTGCTGTACAGTTGTAGGTATGTCGGGGCGTGATGGTTACTGTACAGTGGGAGGTATGTCGGGGTGTGATGGTTACTGTACAGTGGTAGGTATGTCGGGCCGTGATGGTTACTGTACAGTGGGAGGTATGTCGGGGTGTGATGCTTCCTGTACAGTGGGAGGTATGTCGGGTTGTGATGGTTACTGTACAGTGGGAGGTATTTCGGGCCGTGATGGTTATTGTACAGTGGGAGGTATGTCGGGGTGTGATGGTTACTGAACAGTGGGATGTATGTCGGGGTGTGATGGTTACTGTACAGTTGTAGGTATGTCGGGCCGTGATGGTTACTGTAGAGTGAGAGGTATGTCAGGGTGTGATGGTTACTGTAGAGTGAGAGGTATGTCGGGGTGTGATGGTTACTGTACAGTGGTAGTTATGTCGGGCCGTGATGATTACTGTATACTGGGAGGTATGTCGGGGTGTGATGCTTCCTGTACAGTGGGAGGTATGGCAGGCCGTGATGGTTACTTTACAGTGGGTGGTATTTCGGGGTGTGATGGTTATTGTACAGTGGGAGGAATGTCGGGACTTGATGGTTAATGTACAGTGCGAGGTATGTCGGGGTGTGATGGTTACTCCACAGTGGGAGATAAGTCGGGTTGTGCCGGTTACTGTACAGTGGGATGTATGTCGGGCCGTGATGGTTATTGTACAGTGGGAGGTATGTCGGGGTGTGATAGCTACTGTAAAGTGGGGGGTATGTCGAGACGTGATGGTTACTGTACAGTGGGTGGGATGTCGGGCTGTGATGGTTACTGTACAGTGGCGGGTATGTCGGGGTGTGATATTTACTGTACAGTGGGGGGTATGTCGGGGTGTGATGGTTACGGTACAGTGTGAGGTTTGTCGGAACGCGATGGTTACTGTACAGTGGGATGTATGTCGTGCCGTGATGGTTACTGTACAGTGGGAGGTATGTCGGGGTGTGATATTTACTGTACAGTGGGAGGGATGTCGGGCTGTGATGGTTACTGTACAGAGGGAGGGATGTCGGGCTGTGATGGTTACTGTACAGTGGAAGGTATGTCGGAACGTGATGGTTACTGTACAGTGGGTGGAATGTCGGTACGAGATGGTTACTGTACCGAGGGAGGTATGCCTGGGTGTGATGGTTACTGTACAATGGGAGATATGTCGGGGTGTGATGGTTACTGGACAGCGGGAGATATGTCGGGGTGTGGTGGTTACTGTACAGTGGGAGGTATGTCGGGGTGTGATGGTTACTGTACAGTGGGAGGGATGTCGTGATGTTATGGTTACAGTACAGCGGGATGTATGCCGGGGTGTGATGTTTACTGTACAGTGGTTGGTATGTCGGGGTGTGATGGTTACTGTACAAGGGGAGGTATGTCGGGGTGTGAGGGTTCCTGTACAGAGGGACGTATGTCGGAACGTGATGGTTACTGTACAGTGGGAGGTATGTCGGACCGTGATGGTTACTGTACAGTGGGAGGTAGGTCGGGGTGTGATGGTTACTGGACAGTGGGAGGTATGTCAGGCAGTGATGGTTACTGTATAGTGGGAGGTATGTCGGGGTGTGATGGTTACTGTACAATGTGAGGTATGTCGGGGTGTGATGGTTACTGTACAGTGGGAGGTATGTCGGGCCGTGATGGTTACTGTACAGTGGGATGTATCTCACACAGTGATGGTTACTGTACAGTGGGAGGTATGTCAGACAGTGATGTTAACTGTATAGTGGGAAGAATGTCGGGGTGTGATAGTTACTGTACAGAGTGAGGCATGTCAGGGCGTGATGGTTACTGTACAGTGGGAGGTATTTCGGGCCGTGATGGTTACTATACAGTGGGAGGTATCTCACACAGTGATGGTTGCTGTACAGGGGGAGGTATGTCGTGGTGTGTTGTTTACTGTACAGTGGGAGGTATGTCGGGGTGTGATGGTTACTGTACAGTAGGAGATATGTCGAGGTGTAATGGTTACTGTACAGTGGGAGGTATGTCAGGGTGTGATGGTTACTGTACAGTGGGAGGTATGTCGGGGTGTGATGGTTACTGTACAGTGGGAGGTATGTCAGAACGTGATGGTTACTGTACAGCGGGAGGTAGGTCGGGGTGTGATGGTTACTGTACAGTGGGAGATATTTGGGGCTGTGAGGGCTACTGTACTGTGGGAGGTATGTCGGAACGTTATGGTTCCTGTAGATGGGGAGATATGTCGGGCTGTGATGCTTACTGTACAGCGGGAGGTAGGTTGGGGTGTGATGGTTACTGTGCAGTGTGTGGGATGTCGGGGTGTGATGGTTACTGTACAGTGGGAGGTATGTCGGGCTGTGATGGTTACTGTACAGCGGGAGGAATGTCGGGCTGTGATTTTTACTGTACAGTGGGAGATATGTCGGGGTGTGATGGTTACAGTACAGTGGGAGGGATGTCGGGCCGTGATTGGTACTGTACAGTGGGAGGGATGTCGGGTTGTGATGGTGACTGTACATTGGGAGGTATGTCGGACCGTGATAGTTACTGTACAGTGGGAGGTATGTCGGCACGTGATGGTTACTGTACAGTGGGAGGGATGTCGGGCTGTGATGGTTACTGCACAGCGGGAGATATTTCGGGAAGTGATGGTTTCTGTACAGTGGGAGGTATGATGGGCTGTGATGGTTACTGTACAGAGGGAGGTATGTTGGGCTGTGATGGTTACTGTACAGTGCCAGGTATGTCGGGGTGTGATTATTACTGTACAGTTGGAGGTATGTTGGCGTGTGATGTTTACTGTGCAGTGGGAGGTATGTAGGTCCGTGATAGTTACTGTACAGTGGGTGGTATGTCGGGACGTGATGGTTACTGTACAGTGGGAGGTATGTCGGGGTGTGATGGTTACTGTACAGTGGGAGGTATGTCGGAACGTGATGGTTACTGTAAAGTGGGAGGTATGTCGGGCCGTGATGGTTACTGTACAGTGGGAGGGATGTCGGGGTGTGATGGTTACTGTACAGTGGGAGGTATGTCCGGGTGTGATGGGTACTGTACAGTGGGAGGTATGTCGGGATGTGATGGTTTCTGTACAGTGGGAGGTATGTCGGGGTGTGATGGTTACTGTACAGTGGGAGGTATGTCGGGTTGTGATGGTTACTGTACAGTGGGAGGTGTGTCCGTATGCGATGGTTTCTGTACAGTGGGAGGAATGTCAGGGTGTGATGGTTACTGTACAGTGGGAGGGATGTCGGGGTGTGATGGTTACTGTGCAGTGGGAGGTATGTCGGGATGTGATGGTTACTGTACAGTGGGAGGTATGTCGGGACGTGATGGTTACTGTACAGTGGGTGGGATGTCGGGCTGTGATGGTTACTGATCAGAGGGAGGTATGTCGGGATGTGATGGTTACTGTACAGTGGGGGGTATGTCGGGGTGTGATGGTTACGGTACAGTGAGAGGTTTGTCGGAACGCGATGGTTACTGTACAGTGGGAAGTATGTCGTGCCCTGATGGTTACTGTACAGTGGGAGGTATGTCGGGGTGTGATAGTTACTGTACAGTGGGAGGGATGTCGGGCTGTGATGTTTACTGTACAGAGGGAGGGATGTCGGGCTGTGATGTTTACTGTACAGAGGGAGGTATGTCGAGGTGTAATGGTTACTGTACAGTGGGAGGTATGTCAGGGTGTGATGGTTACTGTACAGTGGGAGGTATGTCGGGGTGTGATGGTTACTGTACAGCGGGAGGTAGGTCGGGGTGTGATGTTTACTGTACAGTGGGAGATATTTGGGGCTGTGAGGGCTACCGTACTGTGGGAGGTATGTCGGAATGTTATGGTTCCTGTAGATGGGGAGATATGTCGGGCTGTGATGCTTACTGTACAGCGGGAGGTAGGTCGGGGTGTGATGGTTACTGTGCAGTGTGTGGGATGTCGGGGTGTGATGGTTACTGTACAGTGGGAGGTATGTCGGGCTGTGATGGTTACTGTACAGCGGGAGGAATGTCGGGCTGTGATTTTTACTGTACAGTGGGAGATATGTCGGGGTGTGATGGTTACAGTACAGTGGGAGGGATGTCGGGCCGTGATGGGTACTGTTCAGTGGGAGGGATGTCGGGTTGTGATGGTGACTGTACATTGGGAGGTATGTCGGACCGTGATAGTTACTGTACAGTGGGAGGTATGTCGGCACGTGATGGTTACTGTACAGTGGGAGGGATGTCGGGCTGTGATGGTTACTGCACAGCGGGAGATATTTCGGGAAGTGATGATTTCTGTACAGTGGGAGGTATGTTGGGCTGTGATGGTTACTGTACAGTGGGAGGGATGTTGGGCTGTGATGGTTATTGTACAGTGCCAGGTATATCGGGGTGTGATGATTACTGTACAGTTGGAGGTATGTTGGCGTGTGATGTTTACTGTGCAGTGGGAGGTATGTAGGTCCGTGATAGTTACTGTACAGTGGGTGGTATGTCGGGACGTGATGGTTACTGTACAGTGGGAGGTATGTCGGGGTGTGATGGTTACTGTACAGTGGGAGGTATGTCGGAACGTGATGGTTACTGTACAGTGGGAGGTATGTCGGGCCGTGATGGTTACTGTACAGTGGGAGGGATGTCGGGGTGTGATGGTTACTGTACAGTGGGAGGTATGTCCGGGTGTGATGGTTACTGTACAGTGGGAGGTATGTCGTGATGTGATGGTTTCTGTACAGTGGGAGGTATGTCGGGGTGTGATGGTTACTGTACAGTGGGAGGTATGTCGGGATGTGATGGTTACTGTACAGTGGGAGGTGTGTCCGTATGCGATGGTTTCTGTACAGTGGGAGGAATGTCAGGGTGTGATGGTTACTGTACAGTGGGAGGGATGTCGGGGTGTGATGGTTACTGTACAGTGGGAGGTATGTCGGGGTGTGATGGTTACTGTGCAGTGGGAGGAATGTCGGGATGTGATGGTTACTGTACAGTGGGAGGTACGTCGGGACGTGATGGTTACTGTACAGTGGGTGGGATGTCGGGCTGTAATGGTTACTGATCAGAGGGAGGTATGTCGGGATGTGATGGTTACTGATCAGAGGGAGGTATGTCGGGGTGTGATGGTTACGGTACAGTGAGAGGTTTGTCGGAACGCGATGGTTACTGTACAGTGGGAAGTATGTCGTGCCCTGATGGTTACTGTACAGTGGGAGGTATGTCGGGGTGTGATAGTTACTGTACAGTGGGAGGGATGTCGGGCTGTGATGTTTACTGTACAGAGGGAGGGATGTCGGGCTGTGATGTTTACTGTACAGAGGGAGGTATGTCGAGGTGTAATGGTTACTGTACAGTGGGAGGTATGTCAGGGTGTGATGGTTACTGTACAGTGGGAGGTATGTCCGGGTGTGATGGTTACTGTACAGCGGGAGGTAGGTCGGGGTGTGATGTTTACTGTACAGTGGGAGATATTTGGGGCTGTGAGGGCTACCGTACTGTGGGAGGTATGTCGGAATGTTATGGTTCCTGTAGATGGGGAGATATGTCGGGCTGTGATGCTTACTGTACAGCGGGAGGTAGGTCGGGGTGTGATGGTTACTGTGCAGTGTGTGGGATGTCGGGGTGTGATGGTTACTGTACAGTGGGAGGTATGTCGGGCTGTGATGGTTACTGTACAGCGGGAGGAATGTCGGGCTGTGATTTTTACTGTACAGTGGGAGATATGTCGGGGTGTGATGGTTACAGTACAGTGGGAGGGATGTCGGGCCGTGATGGGTACTGTACAGTGGGAGGGATGTCGGGTTGTGATGGTGACTGTACATTGGGAGGTATGTCGGACCGTGATAGTTACTGTACAGTGGGAGG
This sequence comes from Chiloscyllium punctatum, assembly GCF_047496795.1. Classification (NCBI taxonomy): domain Eukaryota; kingdom Metazoa; phylum Chordata; class Chondrichthyes; order Orectolobiformes; family Hemiscylliidae; genus Chiloscyllium; species Chiloscyllium punctatum. The sequence goes on from NC_092785.1 coordinate 53,479,295, forward strand.
TATGTCGGCACGTGATGGTTACTGTACAGTGGGAGGGATGTCGGGCTGTGATGGTTACTGCACAGCGGGAGATATTTCGGGAAGTGATGGTTTCTGTACAGTGGGAGGTATGTTGGGCTGTGATGGTTACTGTACAGTGGGAGGGATGTTGGGCTGTGATGGTTATTGTACAGTGCCAGGTATATCGGGGTGTGATGATTACTGTACAGTTGGAGGTATGTTGGCGTGTGATGTTTACTGTGCAGTGGGAGGTATGTAGGTCCGTGATAGTTACTGTACAGTGGGTGGTATGTCGGGACGTGATGGTTACTGTACAGTGGGAGGTATGTCGGGGTGTGATGGTTACTGTACAGTGGGAGGTATGTCGGAACGTGATGGTTACTGTACAGTGGGAGGTATGTCGGGCCGTGATGGTTACTGTACAGTGGGAGGGATGTCGGGGTGTGATGGTTACTGTACAGTGGGAGGTATGTCGTGATGTGATGGTTTCTGTACAGTGGGAGGTATGTCGGGGTGTGATGGTTACTGTACAGTGGGAGGTATGTCGGGATGTGATGGTTACTGTACAGTGGGAGGTGTGTCCGTATGCGATGGTTTCTGTACAGTGGGAGGAATGTCAGGGTGTGATGGTTACTGTACAGTGGGAGGGATGTCGGGGTGTGATGGTTACTGTACAGTGGGAGGTATGTCGGGGTGTGATGGTTACTGTGCAGTGGGAGGAATGTCGGGATGTGATGGTTACTGTACAGTGGGAGGTATGTCGGGACGTGATGGTTACTGTACAGTGGGTGGGATGTCGGGCTGTAATGGTTACTGATCAGAGGGAGGTATGTCGGGATGTGATGGTTACTGTACAGTGGGGGGTATGTCGGGGTGTGATGGTTACGGTACAGTGAGAGGTTTGTCGGAACGCGATGGTTACTGTACAGTGGGAAGTATGTCGTGCCCTGATGGTTACTGTACAGTGGGAGGTATGTCGGCGTGTGATAGTTACTGTACAGTGGGAGGGATGTCGGGCTGTGATGTTTACTGTACAGAGGGAGGGATGTCGGGCTGTGATGGTTACTGTACAGAGGGAGGTATGTCGGGGTGTGAGGGTTACTGTACAGAGGGAGGTATGTCGGACCGTGATGGTTACTGTATAGTGGGAGGTATGTCGGGGTGTGATGGTTACTGTACAATGTGAGGTATGTCGGGGTGTGATGGTTACTGTACAGTGGGAGGTATGTCGGGCCGTGATGGTTACTGTACAGTGGGATGTATCTCACACAGTAATGGTTACTGTACAGTGGGAGGTATGTCAGACAGTGATGGTAACTGTATAGTGGGAAGTATGTCGGGCTGTGATAGTTACTGTACAGAGTGAGGCATGTCGGGGTGTGATGGTTACTGTACAGTGGGAGGTATTTCGGGCCGTGATGGTTGCTTTACAGTGGGAGGTATCTCACACAGTGATGGTTACTGTACAGGGGGAGGTATGTCGTGGTGTGTTGTTTACTGTACAGTGGGAGGTATGTCGGGGTTTGATGGTTACTGTACAGTAGGAGATATGTCGTGGTGTAATGGTTACTGTACAATGGGAGGTATGTCAGGGTGTGATGGTTACTGTACAGTGGGAGGGATGTCGGGGTGTGATGGTTACTGTACAGTGGGAGGTATGTCGTGCCGTGATGGTTACGGTACAGTGAGAGGTTTGTCGGAACGTGATGGTTACTGTACAGTGGGAGGTATGTCGGGGTGTGATGGTTACTGTACAGTGGGAGGGATGTCGGGGTGTGATGGTTACTGTACAGTGGGAGGTATGTCGTGCCGTGATGGTTACGGTACAGTGAGAGGTTTGTCGGAACGTGATGGTTACTGTACAGTGGGAGGTATGTCGGGCCGTGATGGTACTGTGGAAGGTATGTCAGAACGTTATGGTTCCTGTAGATGGGGTGATATGTCGGGCTGTGATGCTTACTGTACAGCGGGAGGTAGGTCGGGGTGTGATTTTTACTGTACAGTGGGAGATATGTCGGGGTGTGATGGTTACAGTACAGTGGGAGGGATGTCGGGCCGTGATGGGTACTGTACAGTGGGAGCGATGTCGGGGTGTGATGGTGACTGTACATTGGGAGGTATGTCGGGGTGTGATGTTTACTGTGCAGTGGGAGGTATGTAGGTCCGTGATAGTTACTGTACAGTGGGAGGTATGTCGGGACGTGATGGTTACTGTACAGTGGGAGGTATGTCGGGGTGTGATGGTTACTGTGCAGTGTATGGGATGTCGGGGTGTGATGGTTACTGTACAGTGGGAGGTATGTCGGGCTGTGATGGTTACTGTCCTGCGGGAGGTATGTCGGGCTGTGATTTTTACTGTACAGTGGGAGATATGTCGGGGTGTGATGGTTACAGTACATTGGGAGCGATGTCGGGCCGTGATGGGTACTGTACAGTGGGAGGGATGTCGGGGTGTGATGGTGACTGTACATTGGGAGGGATGTCGGACTGTGATGGTTACTGCACAGCGGGAGATATTTCGGGAATTGATGGTTTCTGTACAGTGGGAGGTATGTCGGGCTGTGATGGTTACTGTACTGCGGGATGTATGTCGGGCTGTAATTTTTACTGTACAGTGGGAGATATGTCGGGGTGTGATGGTTACAGTACAGTGGGAGGGATGTCGGGCCGTGATGGGTACTGTACAGTGGGAGGGATGTCGGGCCGTGATGGTTACTGTACTGCGGGATGTATGTCGGGCTGTAATTTTTACTGTACAGTGGGAGATATGTCGGGGTGTGATGGTTACTGTGCAGTGTGTGGGATGTCGGGGTGTGATGGTTACTGTACAGTGGGAGGGATGTCGGGCAGTGATGGCTACTGCACTGCGGGAGGTATGTCGGGCTGTGATGGTTACTGCACTGCGGGAGGTATGTCGGGGTGTGATGGTTACTGTACAGTGGGATGTATGTCAGGGTGTGATGGTTACTGTACAGTGGGAGGTATGATGGGCTGTGACGGTTATTGTACAGTGTGAGGTATGTTGGGCTGTGACGGTTACTGTACAGCGGGAGGTATGTTGATCCGTGATGGTTACTGTACAGTTGGAGGTATGTCGGTCCGTGATGGTTACTGTACAGCGGGAGGTATGTTGGGGTGTGATGGTTACTGTACAGTGGGAGGTATGTCGGACCGTGATAGTTACTGTACAGTGGGAGGAATGTCGGGACGTGATGGTTACTGTACAGTGGGAGATATGTGGGGGTGTGATGGTTACTGTACAGTGGGAGGTATGTCGGGCCGTGATGATTACTGTACAGTGGGAGGGATGTCGGGGTGTGATACTTACGGTACAGTGGGAGGTATGGCGGGTTGTGATTGTTACTGTACAGTGGGTGGTATGTCGGGGTGTGATGGTTACTGTACTGTGGGAGGTATGTCGGGGTGTGATGGTTACTGAACTGTGGGAGGTATGTCGGGCCGTGATGGTTACTGTACACTGGGAGGTATGTCGGGCTGTGATGGTTACTGAACAGAGGGAGGTATGACTGGATATGATGGTTACTGTACAGTGGGAGGTATGTCGTGCCGTGATGGTTACGGTACAGTGAGAGGTTTGTCGGAACGTGATGGTTACTGTACAGTGGGAGGTATGTCGGGCCGTGATGGTTACTGTACAGTGGGAGGTATGTCGGGGTGTGATAGTTACTGTACAGAGGGAGATAGGTCGGGGTGTGATGGTTACTGTACAATGTGAGGTATGTCGGGACGTCATGGTTTCTGTACAGTGGGAGGAATGTCAGGGTGTGATTGTTACTGTACAGTGGGAGGTATGTCGCGTTGTTATGGTTACTGTACAGTGGGATGTATGTCGGGACATGATGGTTACTGTACAGTGGGAGGTATGTTGTGCTGTGACGGTTACTGTACAGTGTGAGGTATGTTGGGCTGTGACGGTAACTGTACAGCGGGAGGCATGTCGGTCCGTGATGGTTACTGTACCGTGGGAGGGATGTCGGGGTGTGATGGTTACTGTACAGTGTGCGGTATGTCGGTCCGTGATGGTTACTATACTTTGGGAGGGATGTCGGGGTGTGATGGTTACTGTACAGTGGGAGGTATGTCGGACTGTGATAGTTACTGGACAGTGGGAGGTATGTCGGGGTGTGATGGTTACTGTACAGTGGGGGTATGTCGGGGTGTGATGGTTACTGTACAGTGGGAGGGATGTTGGGGTGTGATGGTTACTGTACAGTGGGAGTTATGTCGGACCGTGATAGTTACTGTACAGTGGTAGGTATGTCGGGGTGTGATGATTACTGTACAGTGAGGGGTATGTCGAATGTGATGGTTACTGTACAGTGGGAGGGATGTCGGGCTATGATGGTTACTGTACAGAGGCAGGTATGTCGTGGTGTGATAGTTACTGTACAGTGGGAGGGATGTCTGAACGTGATGGTTACTGTACAGTGGGAGGTATGTCGGGCCGTGATGGTTACTGTACAGTGGGAGGTATGTCGGGCCGTGATGGTTACTGTACAGTGGGAGGTATGTCGGGGTGTGATAGTTACTGTACAGAGGGAGATAGGTCGGGGTGTGATGGTTACTGTACAATGTGAGGTATGTCGGGACGTCATGGTTTCTGTACAGTGGGAGGAATGTCAGGGTGTGATTGTTACTGTACAGTGGGAGGTATGTCGCGTTGTTATGGTTACTGTACAGTGGGATGTATGTCGGGACATGATGGTTACTGTACAGTGGGAGGTATGTTGTGCTGTGACGGTTACTGTACAGTGTGAGGTATGTTGGGCTGTGACGGTAACTGTACAGCGGGAGGCATGTCGGTCCGTGATGGTTACTGTACCGTGGGAGGGATGTCGGGGTGTGATGGTTACTGTACAGTGGGCGGTATGTCGGTCCGTGATGGTTACTATACTTTGGGAGGGATGTCGGGGTGAAATGGTTACTGTACAATGGGAGGTATGTAGGGGTAATATGGTTACTGTACAGTGGGAGGTATGTCAGGCCGTGATGGTTACTGTACAGTGGGAGGTATGTCGGTGTGTGATGTTTATTGTACAGTGGAAGGAATTTCGGAACGTGATGGTTACTGTACAGTGGGAGGTATGTGGTGCCGTAATGGTAAATGTACAGTGGGAGGGATGTCGGGGTGTGATAGTTACTGTACAGTGGGAGGGATGTCGGACTGTGATAGTTACTGTACAGTGTGAGGGATGTCGGGGTGTGATGGTTACTGTACAGTGAGAGGTATGTCGGGCCGTGACGTTTACTGTACAGTGGGAGGGATGTCGGAACGGTATGGTTACTGTACAGTGGGAGGTTTGTCGGGCCGTGATGGTTACTGTACATTGGGAGGTATGTCGGGGTATGGTAGTTACTGTACAGTGGGAGGTATGTCGGTGTGTGATGGTTACTGTACCGTGGGAGGTATGTCGGGGTGTGATGGTTACTGTACAGAGGGAGGTATGTCGGGGTGTGATGGTTACTGTACAGAGGGAGGTATGTCGGGCCGTGATGGTTACTGTACAGTGGGAGGTATGTCGGTACGTGATGGTTACTGTACAGTGGGTGGGATGTCGGGCTGTGATGGTTACTGTATTGTGGGAGGTATGTCTGGGTGTGATGGTTACAGTACAATGGGAGCTATGTTGGGTTTGGATGGTTACTGTACATTGGGAGGTATGTTGGAGTGCGATAGTTACTGTACAGTGGGAGGTATGTCGGGGTGTGATACTTACGGTACAGTGGGAGGTATGTCGGGTTGTGATTGTTACTGTACAGTGGGTGGTATGTCGGGGTGTGATGGTTACTGTACAGTGGGAGGTATGTCGGGGTGTGATGGTTACTGTACTGTGGGAGGTATGTCGGGCCGTGATGGTTACTGTACAATGTGAGGTCTGTCGGGTTGTGTTTGTTACTGTACAGTGGGAGGTATGTCGGGCAATGATGGTTACTGTACAGTGGTTGGGATGTCGGGCTGTGATGGTTACTGTATTGTGGGAGGTATGTCTGGGTGTGATGGTTACAGTACAATGGGAGCTATGTTGGGTTTGGGTGGTTACTGTACATTGGGAGGTATGTTGGGGTGCGATAGTTACTGTACAGTGGGAGGTATGTGGGGGTGTGTTGCTTCGTTTACTGTGGGAGGTATGTTGGGCTGTGACGGTGACTGTACAGTGTGAGGTATGTCGGGGTGTGATGGTTACTGTACAGTGTGAGGTATGTTGGGCTGTGATGGTTACTGTACACTGGGAGGTATGTCGGGACGTGATGGTTACTGTACAGTGGGAGGTATGTCGGGGTGTGTTGGTTAGTTTACAGTGGGAGGTTTGTTGGGCTGTGACGGTGACTGTACAGCGGGAGCTATGTCGGTCCGTGATGGTTACTGTACCGTGGGAGGGATGTCGGGGTGTGATGGTTACTGTACAGTGGGCGGTATGTCGGTCCGTGATGGTTACTATACTTTGGGAGGGATGTCGGGGTGTGATGGTTACTGTACAGTGGGAGGTATGTCGGGGTGTGATGGTTACTGTACAGTGGGGGTATGTCGGGGTGTGATGGTTACTGTACAGTGGGAGGGATTTCGGGGTGTGATGGTTACTGTACAGTGGTAGGTATGTCGGGGTGTGATGGTCACTGTACAGTGAGGGGTATGTCGAATGTGTCGGTTACTGTACAGTGGGAGGGATGTCGGGCTATGATGGTTACTGTACAGAGGCAGGTATGTCGTGGTGTGATAGTTACTGTACAGTGGGAGGGATGTCTGAACGTGATGGTTACTGTACAGTGGGAGGTATGTCGGGCCGTGATGGTTACTGTACAGTGGTTGGGATGTCGGGCTGTGATGGTTACTGTATTGTGGAAGGTATGTCTGGGTGTGATGGTTACAGTACAATGGGAGCTATGTTGGGTTTGGATGGTTACTGTACATTGGGAGGTATGTTGGAGTGCGATAGTTACTGTACAGTGGGAGGTATGTCGGGGTGTGTTGCTTCGTTTACAGTGGGAGGTATGTTGTGCTGTGACGGTGACTGTACAGTGTGAGGTATGTCGGGGTGTGATGGTTACTGTACAGTGTGAGGTATGTTGGGCTGTGATGGTTACTGTACACTGGGAGGTATGTCGGGACGTGATGTTTACTGTACAGTGGAAGGTATGTCGGGGTGTGTTGGTTAGTTTACAGTGGGAGGTTTGTTGGGCTGTGACGGTGACTGTACAGTGTGAGGTATGTCGGGGTGTGATGGTTACTGTACAGTGTGAGGTATGTTGGGCTGTGACGGTTACTGTACAGCGGGAGGTATGTCGATCCGTGATGGTTACTGTACAGTGGGAGGTATGTCGGTCCGTGATGGTTACTGTACAGTGGGAGGTATGTAGGGGTGTGATGGTTATTGTACAGTGGGAGGCATGTCGGGGTGTGATGGTTACTGTACAGTGGGAGGTATGTCGGACCGTGATAGTTACTGTACAGTGGGAGGTATGTCGGACGTGATGGTTACTGTACAGTGGAGATATGTCGGGGTGTGATGGTTACTGTACAGTGGGAGGTATGTCGGAACGTGATGCTTACTGTACAGTGGGAGGTATGTCGGGCCGTGATGATTACTGTACAGTGGGAGGGATGTCGGGGTCTGATATTTACGGTACAGTGGGTGGTATGTCGGTTTGTGATTGTTAATGTACAGTGGGTGGTATGTCGGGATGTGATGGTTCCTGTCCAGTGGGAGGTATGTTGGGACTTGATGGTTACTGTACAGTGAGAGGGATGTCGGGCTGTGATGGTTACTGAACAGAGGGAGGTATGTCTGGATGTGATGGTTACTGTACAGTGGGAGGTATGTCGTGCCGTGATGGTTACGGTACAGTGAGAGGTTTGTCGGAACGTGATGGTTACTGTACAGTATGAGGTATGTCGGGCCGTGATGGTTACTGTACAGTGGGAGGTATGTCGGCGTGTGATAGTTACTGTACCGAGGGAGGTAGGTCGGGGTGTGATGGTTACTGTTCAGAGGCAGGAATGTCGTGGTGTGATGGTTACTGTACAGTGGGAGGGATGTCTGAACGTGATGGTTACTGTACAGTGGGAGGTATGTCGGGCCGTGATGGTTACTGTACAGTGGTTGGGATGTCGGGCTGTGATGGTTACTGTATAGTGGGAGGTATGTCGGGGTGTGATGGTTACAGTACATTGGGAAGTATGTTCGGGTGCGATAGTTACTGTACAGTGGGAGGTATGTCGGGGTGTGTTGGTTAGTTTACAGTGGGAGGTATGTTGGGCTGTGACGGTGACTGTACAGTGTGAGGTATGTTGGGCTGTGACAGTTACTGTACAGCGGGAGGTATGTCGGTCCGTGATGGTTACTTTACAGAGGGAGGAATGTCGGTGTGTCATGGTTACTGTACACTGGGAGGTATGTCGGGACGTGATGGTTACTGTACAGTGGGAGGAATGTCGGGGTGTGATGGTTACTGTACAGTGGGAGGTATGTCAGGACGTGATGGTTACTTTACAGTGGGAGGTTAGTCGGGGTGTGATAGTTACTGTCATCTGAGAGGTATGTCGGGGTGTGATGGTTACTGAACAGTGGGAGGTATGTCGGGGTGTCATGGTTACTGTACAGTGGGAGGTATGTCGGGGTGTGATGGTTACGGTACAGTGGGAGGGATGTCGGGGTGTGATGGTTACTGTACAGTGGGAGGTATGTTGGGTGTGATGGTTACTGTACAGCGGGAGGAATGTTGGGGTGTGATGGTTACTGTACAGTGAGAGGTATGTCGGGTGTGATGGTTACTGTACAGCGGGAGGGATGTCGGGGTGTGATGGTTACTGTACAGTGGGAGGTATGTCGGGTGTGTTGGTTACTGTACAGCGGGAGGAATGTCGGGGTGTGATGGTTACTGTACAGTGGGAGGTATGTCGGGTGTGATGGTTACTGTACAGCGGGAGGAATGTCGGGGTGTGATGGTTACTGTACAGTGGGAGGTATGTCGGGGTGAAATGGTTACTGTACAATGGGAGGTATGTAGGGGTGTGATGGTTACTGTACAGTGGGAGGTATGTCAGTCCGTGATGGTTACTGTACAGTGGGAGGTATGTCGGGGTGTGATGTTTATTGTACAGTGGAAGGAATTTCGGAACGTGATGGTTACTGTACAGTGGGAGGTATGTGGTGCCGTAATGGTAAATGTGCAGTGGGAGGGATGTCGGGGTGTGATAGTTACTGTACAGTGGGAGGTATGTCGGGACATGATGGTTACTGTACAGTGGGAGGGATGTCGGGGTGTGATGGTTACTGTACAGTGGGAGGTATGTCGGGCCGTGATGGTTACTATACAGTGGGAGGGATGTCGGGGTGTGATGGTTACTGTACAGTGGGAGGTATGTCGGACTGTGATAGTTACTGTACAGTGGGAGGTATGTCGGGGTGTGATGGTTACTGTACAGTGGGGGTATGTCGGGGTGTGATGGTTACTGTACAGTGGGGGCTATGTCGGGGTGTGATGGTTACTGTACAGTGGGAGGGATGTCGGGCTATGATGGTTACTGTACAGAGGCAGGTATGTCTTGGTGTGATGGTTACTGTACAGTGGGAGGGATGTCTGAACGTGATGGTTACTGTACAGTGGGAGGTATGTCGGGCCGTGATGGTTACTGTACAGTGGTTGGGATGTCGGGCTGTGATGGTTACTGTATAGTGGGAGGTATGTCGGGGTGTGATGGTTACAGTACAATGGGAGGTATGTAGGGGTGTGATGGTTACTGTACATTGGGAAGTATGTTGGGGTGCGATAGTTACTGTACAGTGGGTGGTATGTCGGGGTGTGTTGGTTAGTTTACAGTGGGAGGTATGTTGGGCTGTGACGGTGACTGTACAGTGTGAGGTATGTTGGGCTGTGACAGTTACTGTACAGCGGGAGGTATGTCGGTCCGTGATGGTTACTGTACAGTGGGAGGAATGTCGGTGTGTCATGGTTACTGTACACTGGGAGGTATGTCGGTACGTGATGGTTACTGTACAGAGGGAGGAATGTCGGGGTGTGATGGTTACTTTACAGTGGGAGGTATGTCGGGGTGTGATAGTCCTGTAATCTGGGAGGTATGTCGGGGTGTGATGGTTACTGTACAGTGGGAGGTATGTCGGGGTGTCATGGTTACTGTACAGTGGGAGGTATGTCGGGGTGTGATGGTTACTGTACAGTGGGAGGGATGTCGGGGTGTGATGGTTACTGTACAGTGGGAGGTATGTTGGGTGTGATGGTTACTGTACAGCGGGAGGAATGTTGGGGTGTGATGGTTACTGTACAGTGGGAGGTATGTCGGGTGTGATGGTTACTGTACAACGGGAGGCATGTCGGGGTGTTATGGTTACTGTACAGTGGGAGGTATGTCGGGTGTGATGGTTACTGTACAGCGGGAGGAATGTCGGGGTGTGATGGTTACTGTACAGTGGGAGGTATGTCGGGGTGAAATGGTTACTGTACAATGGGAGGTATGTAGGGGTGTGATGGTTACTGTGCAGTGGGAGGTATGTCAGGCCGTGATGGTTACTGTACAGTGGGAGGTATGTCGGGGTGTGATGGTTACTGTATAGTGGGAGGGATGTCGGGGTGTGATGGTTACTGTACAGTGGGAGGGATGTCGGGGTGTGATGGTTACTGTACAGTGGGAGGTATGTGGTGCCATAATGGTAAATGTACAGAGGGAGGGATGTCGGGGTGTGATAGTTACTGTACAGTGGGAGGGATGTCGGTCCGTGATGGTTACGATACAGTGGGAGGGATGTCGGGGTGTGATGGTTACTGTACAGTGGGAGGTATGTCGGACTGTGATAGTTACTGCACAGTGGGAGGTATGTCGGGGTGTGATGGTTACTGTACAGTGGGGGTATGTCGGGGTGTGATGGTTACTGTACAGTGGGGGGTATGTCGGGGTGTGATGGTTACTGTACAGTGGGAGGGATGTCGGGCTATGATGGTTACTGTTCAGAGGCAGGTATGTCGTGGTGTGATGGTTACTGTACAGTGGGAGGGATGTCTGAACGTGATGGTTACTGTACAGTGGGAGGTATGTCGGGCCGTGATGGTTACTGTACAGTGGTTGGGATGTCGGGCTGTGATGGTTACTGTATAGTGGGAGGTATGTCGGGGTGTGATGGTTACAGTACATTGGGAAGTATGTTGGGGTGCGATAGTTACTGTACAGTGGGAGGTATGTCGGGGTGTGTTGGTTAGTTTACAGTGGGAGGTATGTTGGGCTGTGACGGTGACTGTACAGTGTGAGGTATGTTGGGTTGTGACAGTTACTGTACAGCGGGAGGTATGTCGGTCCGTGATGGTTACTTTACAGAGGGAGGAATGTCGGTGTGTCATGGTTACTGTACACTGGGAGGTATGTCGGGACGTGATGGTTACTGTACAGTGGGAGGAATGTCGGGGTGTGATGGTTACTGTACAGTGGGAGGTATGTCAGGACGTGATGGTTACTTTACAGTGGGAGGTTAGTCGGGGTGTGATAGTTACTGTCATCTGGGAGGTATGTCGGGGTGTGATGGTTACTGTACAGTGGGAGGTATGTCGGGGTGTCATGGTTACTGTACAGTGGGAGGTATGTCGGGGTGTGATGGTTACTGTACAGTGGGAGGGATGTCGGGGTGTGATGGTTACTGTACAGTGAGAGGTATGTCGGGTGTGATGGTTACTGTACAGCGGGAGGGATGTCGGGGTGTGATGGTTACTGTACAGTGGGAGGTATGTCAGTCCGTGATGGTTACTGTACAGTGGGAGGTATGTCGGGGTGTGATGTTTATTGTACAGTGGAAGGAATTTCGGAACGTGATGGTTACTGTACAGTGGGAGGTATGTGGTGCCGTAATGGTAAATGTGCAGTGGGAGGGATGTCGGGGTGTGATAGTTACTGTACAGTGGGAGGTATGTCGGGACATGATGGTTACTGTACAGTGGGAGGGATGTCGGGGTGTGATGGTTACTGTACAGTGGGAGGGATGTCGGGGTGTGATGGTTACTGTACAGTGGGAGGTATGTCGGACTGTGATAGTTACTGTACAGTGGGAGGTATGTCGGGGTGTGATGGTTACTGTACAGTGGGGGTATGTCGGGGTGTGATGGTTACTGCACAGTGGGGGGTATGTCGGGGTGTGATGGTTACTGTACAGTGGGAGGGATGTCGGGCTATGATGGTTACTGTACAGAGGCAGGTATGTCGTGGTGTGATGGTTACTGTACAGTGGGAGGGATGTCTGAACGTGATGGTTACTGTACAGTGGGAGGTATGTCGGGCCGTGATGGTTACTGTACAGTGGTTGGGATGTCGGGCTGTGATGGTTACTGTATAGTGGGAGGTATGTCGGGGTGTGATGGTTACAGTACATTGGGAAGTATGTTGGGGTGCGATAGTTACTGTACAGTGGGAGGTATGTCGGGGTGTGTTGGTTAGTTTACAGTGGGAGGTATGTTGGGCTGTGACGGTGACTGTACAGTGTGAGGTATGTTGGGTTGTGACAGTTACTGTACAGCGGGAGGTATGTCGGTCCGTGATGGTTACTTTACAGAGGGAGGAATGTCGGTGTGTCATGGTTACTGTACACTGGGAGGTATGTCGGGACGTGATGGTTACTGTACAGTGGGAGGAATGTCGGGGTGTGATGGTTACTGTACAGTGGGAGGTATGTCAGGACGTGATGGTTACTTTACAGTGGGAGGTTAGTCGGGGTGTGATAGTTACTGTCATCTGGGAGGTATGTCGGGGTGTGATGGTTACTGTACAGTGGGAGGTATGTCGGGGTGTCATGGTTACTGTACAGTGGGAGGTATGTCGGGGTGTGATGGTTACTGTACAGTGGGAGGGATGTCGGGGTGTGATGGTTACTGTACAGTGAGAGGTATGTCGGGTGTGATGGTTACTGTACAGCGGGAGGGATGTCGGGGTGTGATGGTTACTGTACAGTGGGAGGTATGTCAGTCCGTGATGGTTACTGTACAGTGGGAGGTATGTCGGGGTGTGATGTTTATTGTACAGTGGAAGGAATTTCGGAACGTGATGGTTACTGTACAGTGGGAGGTATGTGGTGCCGTAATGGTAAATGTGCAGTGGGAGGGATGTCGGGGTGTGATAGTTACTGTACAGTGGGAGGTATGTCGGGACATGATGGTTACTGTACAGTGGGAGGGATGTCGGGGTGTGATGGTTACTGTACAGTGGGAGGGATGTCGGGGTGTGATGGTTACTGTACAGTGGGAGGTATGTCGGACTGTGATAGTTACTGTACAGTGGGAGGTATGTCGGGGTGTGATGGTTACTGTACAGTGGGGGTATGTCGGGGTGTGATGGTTACTGCACAGTGGGGGGTATGTCGGGGTGTGATGGTTACTGTACAGTGGGAGGGATGTCGGGCTATGATGGTTACTGTACAGAGGCAGGTATGTCGTGGTGTGATGGTTACTGTACAGTGGGAGGGATGTCTGAACGTGATGGTTACTGTACAGTGGGAGGTATGTCGGGCCGTGATGGTTACTGTACAGTGGTTGGGATGTCGGGCTGTGATGGTTACTGTACAGTGGGAGGTATGTCGGGGTGTGATGGTTACAGTACAATGGGAGGTATGTAGGGGTGTGATGGTTACTGTACATTGGGAAGTATGTTGGGGTGCGATAGTTACTGTACAGTGGGTGGTATGTCGGGGTGTGTTGGTTAGTTTACAGTGGGAGGTATGTTGGGCTGTGACGGTGACTGTACAGTGTTAGGTATGTTGGGCTGTGACAGTTACTGTACAGCGGGAGGTATGTCGGTCCGTGATGGATACTGTACAGTGGGAGGAATGTCGGTGTGTCATGGTTACTGTACACTGGGAGGTATGTCGGGACGTGATGGTTACTGTACAGAGGGAGGAATGTCGGGGTGTGATGGTTACTGTACAGTGGGAGGTATGTCAGTACGTGATGGTTACTTTACAGTGGGAGGTATGTCGGGGTGTGATAGTCCTGTAATCTGGGAGGTATGTCGGGGTGTGATGGTTACTGTACAGTGGGAGGTATGTCGGGGTGTCATGGTTACTGTACAGTGGGAGGTATGTCGGGGTGTGATGGTTACTGTACAGTGGGAGGGATGTCGGGGTGTGATGGTTACTGTACAGTGGGAGGTATGTTGGGTGTGATGGTTACTGTACAGCGGGAGGAATGTTGGGGTGTGATGGTTACTGTACAGTGGGAGGTATGTCGGGTATGATGGTTACTGTACAACGGGAGGGATGTCGGGGTGTGATGGTTACTGTACAGCGGGAGGAATGTCGGGGTGTGATGGTTACTGTACAGTGGGAGGTATGTCGGGGTGAAATGGTTACTGTACAATGGGAGGTATGTAGGGGTGTGATGGTTACTGTGCAGTGGGAGGTATGTCAGGCCGTGATGGTTACTGTACAGTGGGAGGTATGTCGGGGTGTGATGTTTATTGTACAGTGGAAGGAATTTCGGAACGTGATGGTTACTGTACAGTGGGAGGTATGTGGTGCCATAATGGTAAATGTACAGAGGGAGGGATGTCGGGGTGTGATAGTTACTGTACAGTGGGAGGTATGTCGGGACATGATGGTTACTGTACAGTGGGAGGGATGTCGGTGTGTGATGGTTACTGTACAGTGAGAGGTATGTCGGGCCGTGATGTTTACTGTACAGTGGGAGGGATGTCGGAACGGTATGGTTACTGTACAGTGGGAGGTATGTCGGGCCGTGATGGTTACTGTATATTGAGAGGTATGTCGGGGTGTGATAGTTACTGTACAGTGGGAGGTATGTCGGTGTGTGATGGTTACTGTACCGTGGGAGGTATGTCGGGGTGTGATGGTTACTGTACAGTGGGAGGTATGTCGGGCCGTGATGGTTACTGTATATTGGGAGGTATGTCGGGGTGTGATAGTTACTGTATAGTGGGAGGTATGTCGGTGTGTGATGGTTACTGTACCGTGGGAGGTATGTCGGGGTGTGATGGTTACTGTACAGAGGGAGGTATGTCGGGGTGTGATGGTTACTTTACAATGGGAGGTATGTTGTGGTGTGATGGTTACTGTACAGTGGAATGTATGTCGGGCCGTGATGGTTACTGTACAGTGGGAGGTATGTCGGGGTGTGATGGTTACTGTACAGTGGGAGGTATGTCGGGGTGTGATGGTTACTGTACAGTGGGAGGTATGTCGGGGCGTGATAGTTACTGTACAGTGGAAGGGATGTCGGGGTGTGATAGTTACTGTACAGTGGGAGGGATGTCGGGGTGTGATGGTTACTGTACAGTGGGAGGTATGTCGGGGTGCGATGGTTACTGTGCAGTGGGAGGTATGTCGGGACGTGATGGTTACTGTACAGAGGGAGGTATGTCTGCCGTGATGGTTACTGTACAGTGTGAGGTATGTTTGGTGTGTTTGTTACTGTACAGTGGTGAGGTAGGTCGCGCCGTGATGGTTACTGTACAGTGGGAGGTATGTCGGGCCGTGATGGTTACTGTACTTAGGGAGGTATGTCGGGACGTGATGGTTACTGTGCCGAGGGAGGTATGTCGGGGTGTGATGGTTACTGTACAGCGGGAGGTATGTCAGGGTGTGATGGTTACTGTACAGCGGGAGGTATGTCGGGGTGTGATGGTTACTGAACAGTGGGACGTATGTCGGGGTGTGACGGTTACTGTACAGACGGAGGTATGTCGGAACGTGATGGTTACTGTACAGTGGGAGGTATGTCGGGGCGTGATAGTTACTGTACAGTGAGAGGTATTTTTGGCTGTGATGGTTACTGTACAGTGGGAGGGATCTCGGGCCGTGATGGTTACTGTACAGTGGGAGGTACTTCGGGCCGTGATGGTTACTGTACAGTGGGAGGTATGTCGGGGTGTGATGGCTACTGTACAGTGGGAGGTATGTCGGGGCATGATTGTTACTGTATAGTGGGAGGTATGTCGGGGCGTGATGGTTACTGTACAATGGGAGGTATGTCAGGCCGTGATGTTTTCTGTACAGTGGGAGGTATGTCGAGCCATGATGGTTCCTGTACAGTGGGACGTATTTGGGGCTCTGCTGGTTACTGTACAATGGGAGGCATGTCGGGCCGTGATGGTTACTGTACAGTGGGAGGTAGGTCGGGGTGTGATGGTTACTGCACAGCAGGAGGTAGGTCGGGGTGTGATGGTTACTGTACTGTGGGAGGTATGTTGGAGCGTGATGGTTACTGGACAGTGGGAGGTATGTCGGGCTGTGATGGTTACTGTACTTAGGGAGGTATGTCGGGACGTGATGGTTACTGTGCCGAGGGAGGTATGTCGGGGTGTGATGGTTACTGTACAGCGGGAGGTATGTCAGGGTGTGATGGTTACTGTACAGCGGGAGGTATGTCGGGGTGTGATGGTTACTGAACAGTGGGACGTATGTCGGGGTGTGACGGTTACTGTACAGACGGAGGTATGTCGGAACGTGATGGTTACTGTACAGTGGGAGGTATGTCGGGGCGTGATAGTTACTGTACAGTGGGAGGGATGTCGGGGTGTGAAGGTTACTGTACAGTGGGAGGTATGTCGGGGTGTGATAGTTACTGTACAGTGAGAGGTATTTTGGGCTGTGATGGTTACTGTACAGTGGGAGGGATCTCGGGCCGTGATGGTTACTGTACAGTGGGAGGTATTTCGGGCCATGATGGTTACTGTACAGTGGGAGGTATGTCGGGGTGTGATGGCTACTTTACAGTGGGAGGTATGTCGGGGCATGATTGTTACTGTACAGTGGGAGGTATGTCGGGGCGTGATGGTTACTGTACAATGGGAGGTATGTCAGGCCGTGATGGTTTCTGTACAGTGGGAGGTATGTCGAGCCATGATGGTTCCTGTACAGTGGGACGTATTTGGGGCTCTGCTGGTTACTGTACAATGGGAGGCATGTCGGGCCGTGATGGTTACTGTACAGTGGGAGGTAGGTCGGGGTGTGATGGTTATTGCACAGCAGGAGGTAGGTCGGGGTGTGATGGTTACTGTACTGTGGGAGGTATGTTGGAGCGTGATGGTTACTGGACAGTGGGAGGTATGTCGGGCTGTGATGGTTACTGTACAGTGGGAGGGATCTCGGGCCGTGATGGTTACTGTACAGTGGGAGGTATTTCGGGCCATGATGGTTACTGTACAGTGGGAGGTATGTCGGGGTGTGATGGCTACTGTACAGTGGGAGGTATGTCGGGGCATGATTGTTACTGTACAGTGGGAGGTATGTCGGGGCGTGATGGTACTGTACAATGGGAGGTATGTCAGGCCGTGATGGTTTCTGTACAGTGGGAGGTATGTCGAGCCATGATGGTTCCTGTACAGTGGGACGTATTTGGGGCTCTGCTGGTTACTGTACAATGGGAGGCATGTCGGGCCGTGATGGTTACTGTACAGTGGGAGGTAGGTCGGGGTGTGATGGTTATTGCACAGCAGGAGGTAGGTCGGGGTGTGATGGTTACTGTACTGTGGAGGGTATGTTGGAGCGTGATGGTTACTGGACAGTGGGAGGTATGTCGGGCTGTGATGGTTACTGTACAGTGGGAGGTATGTTGTAACGTGATGGTTACTGCAAAGTGGGAGGGATGTCTGGCTGTGATGGTTACTGTACAGTGGGAGGGATGTCGGGCTGTGAAGGTTAATGTACAGTGGGAGGGATGTCGGGCTGTGATGGTTGCTGGACAGTGGGAGGAATATCAGGCTGTGATGGTTACTGTACAGTGGGATGTATGTCGGGGTGTGATGGTTACTGTAGAGTGGGAGGAATATCAGGGTGTGATGGTTACTGTACAGTGGGAGGTATGTCGGGGTGCGATGGTTACTGTACAGTGGATGGAATATCAGGGTGTGATGGTTACTGTACAGTGAGAGGTATTTGGGGCTGTGATGGTTACTGTACAGTGGGAGGGATCTCGGCCGTGATGGTTACTGTACAGTGGGAGGTATGTCGGGCCGTGATGGTGACTGTACAGTGGGAGGCATGTCGGGGTGTGATGGTTACTGCACAGAGGGAGGTATGTCAGGTTGTGATGGTTACTGTAATGTGGGAGGTATGTCGAGGTGAGATGGTTACTGTACAGTGGGAGGTATGTCGGCGTGTGATTGTTACTGTACAGTGGGAGCAATGTCAGGGTGTGATGGTTACTGTACAGTGGGAGGTATGTCGGGGCGTTATGGTTACTGTGCAGTGGGAGGTATGTCGGGGTGTGATGGTTACTGTACATTGTGAGGTATGTTGGGCTGTGATGGTTACTGTACACTGGGAGGTATGTCGGGACGTGATGGTTACTGTACAGTGGGGGCTATGTCGAGCCGTGATGGTTTCTGTACAGTGAGAAGTATGTCGGAAAGTGATGGTTACTGTACAGTGGGAGGTATGTCGGGGTGTGATGGTTACTGTACAGTGGGAGGGATGTCGGGCTGTGATGGCGACTGCACTGCGGGAGGTATGTCGGGCTGTCATGGTTACTGCACTGCGGGAGGTATGTCGGGGTGTGATGGTTACTGTACAGTGGGATGTATGTCGGGGTGTGATGGTTACTGTACAGTGGGAGGGATGTCGGGCTGTGATGGCGACTGCACTGCGGGAGGTATGTCGGGCTGTGATGGCGACTGCACTGCGGGAGGTATGTCGGGCTGTGATGGTTACTACATTGCGGGAGGTATGTCGGGGTGTGATGGTTACTGTACTGTGGGATGTATGTCGGGGTGTGATGGTTACTGTACAGTGGGAGGTATGATGGGCTGTGACGGTTATTGTACAGTGTGAGGTATGTTGAGCTGTGACGGTTACTGTACAGCGGGAGGTATGTCGATCCGTGATGGTTACTGTACAGTTGGAGGTATGTCGGTCCGTGATGGTTACTGTACAGTGGGAGGTATGTCGGGGTGTGATGGTTATTGTACAGTGGGAGGCATGTCGGGGTGTGATGGTTACTGTACAGTGGGAGGTATGTCGGACCGTGATAGTTACTGTACAGTGGGAGGAATGTCGGGACGTGATGGTTACTGTACAGTGGGAGGTATGTCGGAACGTGATGCATACTGTACAGTGGGAGGTATGTCGAGCCGTGATGATTACTGTACAGTGGGAGGGATGTCGGGGTGTGATACTTACGGTACAGTGGGAGGTATGTCGGGTTGTGATTGTTACTGTACAGTGGGTGGTATGTCGGGGTGTGATGGTTACTGTACTGTGGGAGGTATGTCGGGGTGTGATGGTTACTGTACTGTGGGAGGTATGTCGGGCCGTGATGGTTACTGTACAGTGTGAGGTCTGTCGGGTTGTGTTTGTTACTGTACAGTGGGAGGTATGTCGGGCAATGATGGTTACTGTACAGTGGTTGGGATGTCGGGCTGTGATGGTTACTGTATTGTGGGAGGTATGTCTGGGTGTGATGGTTACAGTACAATGGGAGCTATGTTGGGTTTGGGTGGTTACTGTACATTGGGAGGTATGTTGGGGTGCGATAGTTACTGTACAGTGGGAGGTATGTGGGGGTGTGTTGCTTCGTTTACTGTGGGAGGTATGTTGGGCTGTGACGGTGACTGTACAGTGTGAGGTATGTCGGGGTGTGATGGTTACTGTACAGTGTGAGGTATGTTGGGCTGTGATGGTTACTGTACACTGGGAGGTATGTCGGGACGTGATGGTTACTGTACAGTGGGAGGTATGTCGGGGTGTGTTGGTTAGTTTACAGTGGGAGGTTTGTTGGGCTGTGACGGTGACTGTACAGCGGGAGCTATGTCGGTCCGTGATGGTTACTGTACCGTGGGAGGGATGTCGGGGTGTGATGGTTACTGTACAGTGGGCGGTATGTCGGTCCGTGATGGTTACTATACTTTGGGAGGGATGTCGGGGTGTGATGGTTACTGTACAGTGGGAGGTATGTCGGACTGTGATAGTTACTGTACAGTGGGAGGTATGTCGGGGTGTGATGGTTACTGTACAGTGGGGGTATGTCGGGGTGTGATGGTTACTGTACAGTGGGAGGGATTTCGGGGTGTGATGGTTACTGTAAAGTGGTAGGTATGTCGGGGTGTGATGGTTACTGTACAGTGAGGGGTATGTCGAATGTGTCGGTTACTGTACAGTGGGAGGGATGTCGGGCTATGATGGTTACTGTACAGAGGCAGGTATGTCGTGGTGTGATAGTTACTGTACAGTGGGAGGGATGTCTGAACGTGATGGTTACTGTACAGTGGGAGGTATGTCGGGCCGTGATGGTTACTGTACAGTGGTTGGGATGTCGGGCTGTGATGGTTACTGTATTGTGGGAGGTATGTCTGGGTGTGATGGTTACAGTACAATGGGAGCTATGTTGGGTTTGGATGGTTACTGTACATTGGGAGGTATGTTGGAGTGCGATAGTTACTGTACAGTGGGAGGTATGTCGGGGTGTGTTGCTTCGTTTACAGTGGGAGGTATGTTGTGCTGTGACGGTGACTGTACAGTGTGAGGTATGTCGGGGTGTGATGGTTACTGTACAGTGTGAGGTATGTTGGGCTGTGATGGTTACTGTACACTGGGAGGTATGTCGGGACGTGATGTTTACTGTACAGTGGGAGGTATGTCGGGGTGTGTTGGTTAGTTTACAGTGGGAGGTTTGTTGGGCTGTGACGGTGACTGTACAGTGTGAGGTATGTCGGGGTGTGATGGTTACGGTACAGTGTGAGGTATGTTGGGCTGTGACGGTTACTGTACAGCGGGAGGTATGTCGATCCGTGATGGTTACTGTACAGTGGGAGGTATGTCGGTCCGTGATGGTTACTGTACAGTGGGAGGTATGTAGGGGTGTGATGGTTATTGTACAGTGGGAGGCATGTCGGGGTGTGATGGTTACTGTACAGTGGGAGGTATGTCGGACCGTGATAGTTACTGTACAGTGGGAGGTATGTCGGACGTGATGGTTACTGTACAGTGCAGATATGTCGGGGTGTGATGGTTACTGTACAGTGGGAGGTATGGCGGAACGTGATGCTTACTGTACAGTGGGAGGTATGTCGGGCCGTGATGATTACTGTACAGTGGGAGGGATGTCGGGGTCTGATATTTACGGTACAGTGGGTGGTATGTCGGTTTGTGATTGTTAATGTACAGTGGGTGGTATGTCGGGATGTGATGGTTCCTGTCCAGTGGGAGGTATGTTGGGACTTGATGGTTACTGTACAGTGGGAGGGATGTCGGGCTGTGATGGTTACTGAACAGAGGGAGGTATGTCTGGATGTGATGGTTACTGTACAGTGGGAGGTATGTCGTGCCGTGATGGTTACGGTACAGTGAGAGGTTTGTCGGAACGTGATGGTTACTGTACAGTATGAGGTATGTCGGGCCGTGATGGTTACTGTACAGTGGGAGGTATGTCGGCGTGTGATAGTTACTGTACCGAGGGAGGTAGGTCGGGGTGTGATGGTTACTGTACAATGGGAGGTATGTCGGGACGTCATGGTTTCTGTACAGTGGGAGGAATGTCAGGGTGTGATTGTTACTGTACAGTGGGAGGTATGTCGGGTTGTTATGGTTACTGTACAGTGGGATGTATGTCGGGGTGTGATGGTTACTGTACAGTGGGAGGGATGTCGGTCCGTGATGGTTACGATACAGTGGGAGGGATGTCGGGGTGTGATGGTTACTGTACAGTGGGAGGTATGTCGGACTGTGATAGTTACTGCACAGTGGGAGGTATGTCGGGGTGTGATGGTTACTGTACAGTGGGGGTATGTCGGGGTGTGATGGTTACTGTACAGTGGGGGGTATGTCGGGGTGTGATGGTTACTGTACAGTGGGAGGGATGTCGGGCTATGATGGTTACTGTTCAGAGGCAGGTATGTCGTGGTGTGATGGTTACTGTACAGTGGGAGGGATGTCTGAACGTGATGGTTACTGTACAGTGGGAGGTATGTCGGGCCGTGATGGTTACTGTACAGTGGTTGGGATGTCGGGCTGTGATGGTTACTGTATAGTGGGAGGTATGTCGGGGTGTGATGGTTACAGTACATTGGGAAGTATGTTGGGGTGCGATAGTTACTGTACAGTGGGAGGTGTGTCGGGGTGTGTTGGTTAGTTTACAGTGGGAGGTATGTTGGGCTGTGACGGTGACTGTACAGTGTGAGGTATGTTGGGCTGTGACAGTTACTGTACAGCGGGAGGTATGTCGGTCCGTGATGGTTACTTTACAGAGGGAGGAATGTCGGTGTGTCATGGTTACTGTACACTGGGAGGTATGTCGGGACGTGATGGTTACTGTACAGTGGGAGGAATGTCGGGGTGTGATGGTTACTGTACAGTGGGAGGTATGTCAGGACGTGATGGTTACTTTACAGTGGGAGGTTAGTCGGGGTGTGATAGTTACTGTCATCTGGGAGGTATGTCGGGGTGTGATGGTTACTGTACAGTGGGAGGTATGTCGGGGTGTCATGGTTACTGTACAGTGGGAGGTATGTCGGGGTGTGATGGTTACTGTACAGTGGGAGGGATGTCGGGGTGTGATGGTTACTGTACAGTGGGAGGTATGTTGGGTGTGATGGTTACTGTACAGCGGGAGGAATGTTGGGGTGTGATGGTTACTGTACAGTGAGAGGTATGTCGGGTGTGATGGTTACTGTACAGCGGGAGGGATGTCGGGGTGTGATGGTTACTGTACAGTGGGAGGTATGTCGGGTGTGTTGGTTACTGTACAGCGGGAGGAATGTCGGGGTGTGATGGTTACTGTACAGTGGGAGGTATGTCGGGTGTGATGGTTACTGTACAGCGGGAGGAATGTCGGGGTGTGATGGTTACTGTACAGTGTGAGGTATGTCGGGGTGAAATGGTTACTGTACAATGGGAGGTATGTAGGGGTGTGATGGTTACTGTACAGTGGGAGGTATGTCAGTCCGTGATGGTTACTGTACAGTGGGAGGTATGTCGGGGTGTGATGTTTATTGTACAGTGGAAGGAATTTCGGAACGTGATGGTTACTGTACAGTGGGAGGTATGTGGTGCCGTAATGGTAAATGTGCAGTGGGAGGGATGTCGGGGTGTGATAGTTACTGTACAGTGGGAGGTATGTCGGGACATGATGGTTACTGTACAGTGGGAGGGATGTCGGGGTGTGATGGTTACTGTACAGTGGGCGGTATGTCGGTCCGTGATGGTTACTATACAGTGGGAGGGATGTCGGGGTGTGATGGTTACTGTACAGTGGGAGGTATGTCGGACTGTGATAGTTACTGTACAGTGGGAGGTATGTCGGGGTGTGATGGTTACTGTACAGTGGGGGTATGTCGGGGTGTGATGGTTGAAATACAGTGGGGGGTATGTCGGGGTGTGATGGTTACTGTACAGTGGGAGGGATGTCGGGCTATGATGGTTACTGTACAGAGGCAGGTATGTCGTGGTGTGATGGTTACTGTACAGTGGGAGGGATGTCTGAACGTGATGGTTACTGTACAGTGGGAGGTATGTCGGGCCGTGATGGTTACTGTACAGTGGTTGGGATGTCGGGCTGTGATGGTTACTGTATAGTGGGAGGTATGTCGGGGTGTGATGGTTACAGTACAATGGGAGGTATGTAGGGGTGTGATGGTTACTGTACATTGGGAAGTATGTTGGGGTGCGATAGTTACTGTACAGTGGGTGGTATGTCGGGGTGTGTTGGTTAGTTTACAGTGGGAGGTATGTTGGGCTGTGACGGTGACTGTACAGTGTGAGGTATGTTGGGCTGTGACAGTTACTGTACAGCGGGAGGTATGTCGGTCCGTGATGGTTACTGTACAGTGGGAGGAATGTCGGTGTGTCATGGTTACTGTACGCTGGGAGGTATGTCGGGACGTGATGGTTACTGTACAGAGGGAGGAATGTCGGGGTGTGATGGTTACTGTACAGTGGGAGGTATGTCAGTACGTGATGGTTACTTTACAGTGGGAGGTATGTCGGGGTGTGATAGTCCTGTAATCTGGGAGGTATGTCGGGGTGTGATGGTTACTGTACAGTGGGAGGTATGTCGGGGTGTCATGGTTACTGTACAGTGGGAGGTATGTCGGGGTGTGATGGTTACTGTACAGTGGGAGGGATGTCGGGGTGTGATGGTTACTGTACAGTGGGAGGTATGTTGGGTGTGATGGTTACTGTACAGCGGGAGGAATGTTGGGGTGTGATGGTTACTGTACAGTGGGAGGTATGTCGGGTGTGATGGTTACTGTACAGCGGGAGGAATGTTGGGGTGTGATGGTTACTGTACAGTGGGAGGTATGTCGGGTGTGATGGTTACTGTACAACGGGAGGGATGTCGGGGTGTGATGGTTACTGTACAGTGGGAGGTATGTCGGGTGTGATGGTTACTGTACAACGGGAGGGATGTCGGGGTGTGATGGTTACTGTACAGTGGGAGGTTTGTCAGGCCGTGATGGTTACTGTACAGTGGGAGGTATGTCGGGGTGTGATGTTTATTGTACAGTGGAAGGAATTTCGGAACGTGATGGTTACTGTACAGTGGGAGGTATGTGGTGCCGTAATGGTAAATGTACAGAGGGAGGGATGTCGGGGTGTGATAGTTACTGTACAGTGGGAGGTATGTCGGGACATGATGGTTACTGTACAGTGGGAGGGATGTCGGGCCGTGATGTTTACTGTACAGTGGGAGGTATGTCGGAACGGTATGGTTACTGTACAGTGGGAGGTATGTCGGGCCGTGATGGTTACTGTATATTGGGAGGTATGTCGGGGTGTGATAGTTACTGTACAGTGGGAGGTATGTCGGTGTGTGATGGTTACTGTACCGTGGGAGGTATGTCGGGGTGTGATGGTTACTGTACAGAGGGAGGTATGTCGGGGTGTGATGGTTACTTTACAATGGGAGGTATGTTGTGGTGTGATGGTTACTGTACAGTGGGATGTATGTCGGGCCGTGATGGTTACTGTACAGTGGGAGGTATGTCGGGGTGTGATGGTTACTGTACAGTGGGAGGTATGTCGGGGTGTGATGGTTACTGTACAGTGGGAGGTATGTCGGGGCGTGATAGTTACTGTACAGTGGAAGGGATGTCGCGGTGTGATAGTTACTGTACAGTGGGAGGGATGTCGGGGTGTGATGGTTACTGTACAGTGGGAGGTATGTCGGGGTGCGATGGTTACTGTGCAGTGGGAGGTATGTCGGGACGTGATGGTTACTGTACAGAGGGAGGTATGTCTGCCGTGATGGTTACTGTACAGTGTGAGGTATGTCGGGTGTGTTTGTTACTGTACAGTGGTGAGGTAGGTCGCGCCGTGATGGTTACTGTACAGTGGGAGGTATGTCGGGCCGTGATGGTTACTGTACTTAGGGAGGTATGTCGGGACGTGATGGTTACTGTGCCGAGGGAGGTATGTCGGGGTGTGATGGTTACTGTACAGCGGGAGGTATGTCAGGGTGTGATGGTTACTGTACAGCGGGAGGTATGTCGGGGTGTGATGGTTACTGAACAGTGGGACGTATGTCGGGGTGTGACGGTTACTGTACAGACGGAGGTATGTCGGAACGTGATGGTTACTGTACAGTGGGAGGTATGTCGGGGCGTGATAGTTACTGTACAGTGGGAGGGATGTCGGGGTGTGAAGGTTACTGTACAGTGGGAGGTATGTCGGGGTGTGATAGTTACTGTACAGTGAGAGGTATTTTGGGCTGTGATGGTTACTGTACAGTGGGAGGGATCTCGGGCCGTGATGGTTACTGTACAGTGGGAGGTATGTCGGGGTGTGATGGCTACTGTACAGTGGGAGGTATGTCGGGGCATGATTGTTACTGTACAGTGGGAGGTATGTCGGGGCGTGATGGTTACTGTACAATGGGAGGTATGTCAGGCCGTGATGTTTTCTGTACAGTGGGAGGTATGTCGAGCCATGATGGTTCCTGTACAGTGGGACGTATTTGGGGCTCTGCTGGTTACTGTACAATGGGAGGCATGTCGGGCCGTGATGGTTACTGTACAGTGGGAGGTAGGTCGGGGTGTGATGGTTACTGCACAGCAGGAGGTAGGTCGGGGTGTGATGGTTACTGTACTGTGGGAGGTATGTTGGAGCGTGATGGTTACTGGACAGTGGGAGGTATGTCGGGCTGTGATGGTTACTGTACTTAGGGAGGTATGTCGGGACGTGATGGTTACTGTGCCGAGGGAGGTATGTCGGGGTGTGATGGTTACTGTACAGCGGGAGGTATGTCAGGGTGTGATGGTTACTGTACAGCGGGAGGTATGTCGGGGTGTGATGGTTACTGAACAGTGGGACGTATGTCGGGGTGTGACGGTTACTGTACAGACGGAGGTATGTCGGAACGTGATGGTTACTGTACAGTGGGAGGTATGTCGGGGCGTGATAGTTACTGTACAGTGGGAGGGATGTCGGGGTGTGAAGGTTACTGTACAGTGGGAGGTATGTCGGGGTGTGATAGTTACTGTACAGTGAGAGGTATTTTGGGCTGTGATGGTTACTGTACAGTGGGAGGGATCTCGGGCCGTGATGGTTACTGTACAGTGGGAGGTATTTCGGGCCATGATGGTTACTGTACAGTGGGAGGTATGTCGGGGTGTGATGGCTACTGTACAGTGGGAGGTATGTCGGGGCATGATTGTTACTGTACAGTGGGAGGTATGTCGGGGCGTGATGGTTACTGTACAATGGGAGGTATGTCAGGCCGTGATGGTTTCTGTACAGTGGGAGGTATGTCGAGCCATGATGGTTCCTGTACAGTGGGACGTATTTGGGGCTCTGCTGGTTACTGTACAATGGGAGGCATGTCGGGCCGTGATGGTTACTGTACAGTGGGAGGTAGGTCGGGGTGTGATGGTTATTGCACAGCAGGAGGTAGGTCGGGGTGTGATGGTTACTGTACTGTGGGAGGTATGTTGGAGCGTGATGGTTACTGGACAGTGGGAGGTATGTCGGGCTGTGATGGTTACTGTACAGTGGGAGGTATGTTGTAACGTGATGGTTACTGCAAAGTGGGAGGGATATCTGGCTGTGATGGTTACTGTACAGTGGGAGGGATGTCGGGCTGTGAAGGTTAATGTACAGTGGGAGGGATGTCGGGCTGTTTTGGTTGCTGGACAGTGGGAGGAATATCAGGCTGTGATGGTTACTGTACAGTGGGATGTATGTCGGGGTGTGATGGTTACTGTAGAGTGGGAGGAATATCAGGGTGTGATGGTTACTGTACAGTGGGAGGTATGTCGGGGTGCGATGGTTACTGTACAGTGGATGGAATATCAGGGTGTGATGGTTACTGTACAGTGAGAGGTATTTGGGGCTGTGATGGTTACTGTACAGTGGGAGGGATCTCGGCCGTGATGGTTACTGTACAGTGGGAGGTATGTCGGGCCGTGATGGTGACTGTACAGTGGGAGGCATGTCGGGGTGTGATGGTTAATGTACAGTGGGAGGTATGTTGGGGTATGATGGTTAATGTACAGTGGGAGTTATGTTGGGGTGTGATGGTTACTGGACAGAGGGAGGTATGTCGGGCCGTGATGGTTACTGTACAGTGTGAGGTATGTCGGGGTGTGTTTGTTACTGTACAGTGGGAGGTATATCGGGACATGATGGTTAATGTACAGTGGGAGGTATGTCGGGCTGAGATGGTTACTGGACAGTGGGAGGTATGTCGGTGCGTGATGGTTACTGTACAGTGGGAGGTATGTTGGGCTGTGACGGTTACTGTGCAGTGTGAGGTATGTTGGGCTGGGATGGCTATTGTACAGCGGGAGGTATGTCGGTCCGGTATGGATAATGTACAGTGGGAGGGATTACCTGGTATGATGGTTACTGTACAGTGGGAGGTATGTCGTGGTGTGATGGTTACTGTACAGTGCGAGGTATGTCGGACCGTGATGGTTACTGTACAGAGGGAGGCATGTCGGGGTGTGATGGTTACTGTACAGTGGGAGGTATGTCGGGTTGTGATGGTTACTGTACAGTGGGAGGTATGTCGGGGTGTGATGGTTACTGTACAGCGGGAGGTATGTCGGGGTGTGTTTGTTCAGTGGGAGGTATGTCGGGCCGTGATGGTTACTGTACAGTGGGACGGATGTCGGGGTGTGATGGTTACTGTACCGTGGGAGGTATGTTGGAATGTGATGGTTACTGTGCCGAGGGAGGTATGTCGGTGTGTGGTGGTTACTGTACAGCTGGAGGTATGTCAGGGTGTGATGGTTACTGTACAGCGGGAGGTATGTCGGGGTGTGATGGTTACTGAACAGTGGGAGGTATGTCGTGGTGTGACGGTTACTGTGCAGAGGGAGGTATGTCGGAACGTGATGGTTACTTTACAGTGGGAGGTATGTCGGGCCGTGATGGTTACTGTACAGTGTGAGGTATGTCGGGTGTGTTTGTTACTGTACAGTGGTGAGGTAGGTCGCGCCGTGATGGTTACTGTACAGTGGGAGGTATGTCGGGCCGTGATGGTTACTGTACTTAGGGAGGTATGTCGGGACGTGATGGTTACTGTGCCGAGGGAGGTATGTCGGGGTGTGATGGTTACTGTACAGCGGGAGGTATGTCAGGGTGTGATGGTTACTGTACAGCGGGAGGTATGTCGGGGTGTGATGGTTACTGAACAGTGGGACGTATGTCGGGGTGTGACGGTTACTGTACAGACGGAGGTATGTCGGAACGTGATGGTTACTGTACAGTGGGAGGTATGTCGGGGCGTGATAGTTACTGTACAGTGGGAGGGATGTCGGGGTGTGAAGGTTACTGTACAGTGGGAGGTATGTCGGGGTGTGATAGTTACTGTACAGTGAGAGGTATTTTGGGCTGTGATGGTTACTGTACAGTGGGAGGGATCTCGGGCCGTGATGGTTACTGTACAGTGGGAGGTATGTCGGGGTGTGATGGCTACTGTACAGTGGGAGGTATGTCGGGGCATGATTGTTACTGTACAGTGGGAGGTATGTCGGGGCGTGATGGTTACTGTACAATGGGAGGTATGTCAGGCCGTGATGTTTTCTGTACAGTGGGAGGTATGTCGAGCCATGATGGTTCCTGTACAGTGGGACGTATTTGGGGCTCTGCTGGTTACTGTACAATGGGAGGCATGTCGGGCCGTGATGGTTACTGTACAGTGGGAGGTAGGTCGGGGTGTGATGGTTACTGCACAGCAGGAGGTAGGTCGGGGTGTGATGGTTACTGTACTGTGGGAGGTATGTTGGAGCGTGATGGTTACTGGACAGTGGGAGGTATGTCGGGCTGTGATGGTTACTGTACTTAGGGAGGTATGTCGGGACGTGATGGTTACTGTGCCGAGGGAGGTATGTCGGGGTGTGATGGTTACTGTACAGCGGGAGGTATGTCAGGGTGTGATGGTTACTGTACAGCGGGAGGTATGTCGGGGTGTGATGGTTACTGAACAGTGGGACGTATGTCGGGGTGTGACGGTTACTGTACAGACGGAGGTATGTCGGAACGTGATGGTTACTGTACAGTGGGAGGTATGTCGGGGCGTGATAGTTACTGTACAGTGGGAGGGATGTCGGGGTGTGAAGGTTACTGTACAGTGGGAGGTATGTCGGGGTGTGATAGTTACTGTACAGTGAGAGGTATTTTGGGCTGTGATGGTTACTGTACAGTGGGAGGGATCTCGGGCCGTGATGGTTACTGTACAGTGGGAGGTATTTCGGGCCATGATGGTTACTGTACAGTGGGAGGTATGTCGGGGTGTGATGGCTACTGTACAGTGGGAGGTATGTCGGGGCATGATTGTTACTGTACAGTGGGAGGTATGTCGGGGCGTGATGGTTACTGTACAGTGGGAGGTATTTCGGGGTGTGATGGCTACTGTACAGTGGGAGGTATGTCGGGGTGTGATGGTTACTGAACAGTGGGAGGTATGTCGTGGTGTGACGGTTACTGTGCAGAGGGAGGTATGTCGGAACGTGATGGTTACTTTACAGTGGGAGGTATGTCAGGCCGTGATGGTTTCTGTACAGTGGGAGGTATGTCGAGCCATGATGGTTCCTGTACAGTGGGACGTATTTGGGGCTCTGCTGGTTACTGTACAATGGGAGGCATGTCGGGCCGTGATGGTTACTGTACAGTGGGAGGTAGGTCGGGGTGTGATGGTTATTGCACAGCAGGAGGTAGGTCGGGGTGTGATGGTTTCTGTACTATGGGAGGTATGTTGGAGCGTGATGGTTACTGGACAGTGGGAGGTGTGTCGGGCTGTGATGGTTACTGTACAGTGGGAGGTATGTTGTAACGTGATGGTTACTGCAAAGTGGGAGGGATATCTGGCTGTGATGGTTACTGTACAGTGGGAGGGATGTCGGGCTGTGAAGGTTAATGTACAGTGGGAGGGATGTCGGGCTGTTTTGGTTGCTGGACAGTGGGAGGAATATCAGGCTGTGATGGTTACTGTACAGTGGGATGTATGTCGGGGTGTGATGGTTACTGTAGAGTGGGAGGAATATCAGGGTGTGATGGTTACTGTACAGTGGGAGGTATGTCGGGGTGCGATGGTTACTGTACAGTGGATGGAATATCAGGGTGTGATGGTTACTGTACAGTGAGAGGTATTTGGGGCTGTGATGGTTACTGTACAGTGGGAGGGATCTCGGCCGTGATGGTTACTGTACAGTGGGAGGTATGTCGGGCCGTGATGGTGACTGTACAGTGGGAGGCATGTCGGGGTGTGATGGTTAATGTACAGTGGGAGGTATGTTGGGGTATGATGGTTAATGTACAGTGGGAGTTATGTTGGGGTGTGATGGTTACTGGACAGAGGGAGGTATGTCGGGCCGTGATGGTTACTGTACAGTGTGAGGTATGTCGGGGTGTGTTTGTTACTGTACAGTGGGAGGTATATCGGGACATGATGGTTAATGTACAGTGGGAGGTATGTCGGGCTGAGATGGTTACTAGACAGTGGGAGGTATGTCGGTGCGTGATGGTTACTGTACAGTGGGAGGTATGTTGGGCTGTGACGGTTACTGTGCAGTGTGAGGTATGTTGGGCTGGGATGGCTATTGTACAGCGGGAGGTATGTCGGTCCGGTATGGATAATGTACAGTGGGAGGGATTACCTGGTATGATGGTTACTGTACAGTGGGAGGTATGTCGTGGTGTGATGGTTACTGTACAGTGCGAGGTATGTCGGACCGTGATGGTTACTGTACAGAGGGAGGCATGTCGGGGTGTGATGGTTACTGTACAGTGGGAGGTATGTCGGGTTGTGATGGTTACTGTACAGTGGGAGGTATGTCGGGGTGTGATGGTTACTGTACAGCGGGAGGTATGTCGGGGTGTGTTTGTTCAGTGGGAGGTATGTCGGGCCGTGATGGTTACTGTACAGTGGGACGGATGTCGGGGTGTGATGGTTACTGTACCGTGGGAGGTATGTTGGAACGTGA
Organism: Chiloscyllium punctatum; assembly: GCF_047496795.1. Taxonomy (NCBI): domain Eukaryota; kingdom Metazoa; phylum Chordata; class Chondrichthyes; order Orectolobiformes; family Hemiscylliidae; genus Chiloscyllium; species Chiloscyllium punctatum. Next base: position 53,510,676 of record NC_092785.1, read on the forward strand.
TGGTTACTGTGCCGAGGGAGGTATGTCGGTGTGTGGTGGTTACTGTACAGCTGGAGGTATGTCAGGGTGTGATGGTTACTGTACAGCGGGAGGTATGTCGGGGTGTGATGGTTACTGAACAGTGGGAGGTATGTCGTGGTGTGACGGTTACTGTGCAGAGGGAGGTATGTCGGAACGTGATGGTTACTTTACAGTGGGAGGTATGTCGGGGTGTGATGGTTACTGTACAGTGGGAGGGATGTCGGGCCGTGATGGTTACTGTACAGTCGGAGGGATGTCGGGCTGTGATGGTTACTGTACAGCGGGAGGTAGGTCGGGGTGTGATGGTGACTGTACTGTGGGAGGTATGTTGGAACGTGATGGTTACTGGACAGTGGGAGGTATGTCGGGCTGTGATGGTTACTGTACAGCGCGAGGTATGTCGGGCTGTGATGGTTACTGTACCTTGGGAGGGATATCGGGCTGTGATGGTTACTGTACAGTGGGAGGTATGTCGGGCTGTGATGGTTACTGTACAGTGGGAGGGATGTCGGGCTGTGATGGTTACTGGACATTGGGAGGTATGTCGGGCTGTGATGGTTACTATGCAGTGGGAGGGATATCAGGGTGTGATGGGTACTGTACAGTGGGAGGAATGTCGGGCTGTGATGTTTACTGTACAGTGTGAGGTATGTTGAGCTGTGACGGCTACTGTACAGCGGGAGGTATGTCGGTCCGCAGTGGATATTGTACAGTGGGAGGGATGACTTGGTATGATGGTTACTGTACAGTGGGAGGTATGTCGTGGTGTGATGGTTACTGTACAGTGCGAGGTATGTCGGGGTGTGATAGTTACTGTACAGTGGGAGGTATGTCGGGGTGTGATGGTTACTGTACAGCGGGAGGTATGTCGGGGTGTGATGGTTACTGTACAGTGGGAGGTATGTCGGACCGTGATAGTTACTGTACAGTGGGAGGTAAGTCGGGACGTGATGGTTACTGTACAGTGGGAGGGAAGTCGGGGTGTGATGGTTACTGCACAGCAGGAGGTAGGTCGGGGTGTGATGGTTACTGTACTGTGGGAGGTATGTTGGAACGTGATGGTTACTGGACAGTGGGAGGTATGTCGGGCTGTGATGGTTACTGTACAGTGGGAGGTATGTTGTAACGTGATGGTTACCGGACAGTGGGAGGGATGTCTGGCTGTGATGGTTACTGTACAGTGGGAGGGATGTCGGGCTGTGAAGGTTACTGTACAGTGGGAGGAATATCAGGGTGTGATGGTTACTGTACAGTGGGATGTACGTCGGGGTGTGATGGTTACTGTAGAGTGGGAGGAATATCAGGGTATGATGGTTACTGTACAGTGGGAGGTATGTCGGGGTGCGATGGTTACTGTACAGTGGGAGGAATATCAGGGTGTGATGGTTACTGTACAGTGAGAGGTATTTGGGGCTGTGATGGTTACTGTACAGTGGGAGGGATCTCGGCCGTGATGGTTACTGTACAGTGGGAGGTATGTCGGGCCGTGATGGTTACTGTACAGTGGGAGGCATGTCGGGGTGTGATGGTTAATGTACAGTGGGAGGTATGTTGGGGTGTGATGGTTAGTGGACAGAGGGAGGTATGTCGGGCCGTGATGGTTACTGTACAGTGTGAGGTATGTCGGGGTGTGTTTGTTACTGTACAGTGGGAGGTATGTCGGGACGTGATGGTTACTGTACATTGGGCGGTAAGTCGGGCTGAGATGGTTACTGGACAGTGGGAGGTATGTCGGTGCGTGATGATTACTGTACAGTGGGAGGTATGTCGTGGTGTGATGGTTACTGTACATTGCGAGGTATGTCGGACCGTGATGGTTACTGTACAGAGGGAGGCATGTCGGGGTGTGATGTTTACTGTACAGTGGGAGGTATGACGGGGTGTGATGGTTATTGTACAGTGGGAGGTATGTCGGGCCGTGATGGTTACTGTACAGTGGGAGGCATGTCGGGGTGTGATGGTTAATGTACAGTGGGACGTATGTTGGGGTGTGATGGTTAATGTACAGTGGGAGGTATGTTGGGGTGTGATGGTTACTGGACAGAGGGAGGTATGTCGGGCCGTGATGGTTACTGTACAGTGTGAGGTATGTCGGGGTGTGTTTGTTACTGTACAGTGGGAGGTATGTCGTGGTGTGTTTGTTCAGTGGGAGGTATGTCGGGCCGTGATGGTTACTGTACAGTGGGAGGGATGTCGGGGTGTGATGGTTACTGTACCGTGGGAGGTATGTTGGGACATGATGGTTACTGTGCCGAGGGAGGTATGTCGGGGTGTGATGGTTACTGTACAGTGGGAGGTATGTGGGGCCATAATGGTTACTGTACAGTGGGAGGTATGTCGGGCCGTGATGGTTACTGTACAGTGGGAGGTATGTCGGGGTGTGATGGTTACTGTACAGAGGGAGGTATGTCAGGCCGTGATGGTAACTGTACAGTGGGAGGTAAGTCGAGCCATGATGGTTACTGGACAGTGGGACGTATTTGGGGCTCTGATCGTTACTGTACAATGGGAGGCATGTCGGGCCATGATGGTTACTGTACAGTGGGACGTATTTGGGGCTCTGATGGTTACTGTACAGTGGGAGGTATGTCAGGCTGTGATGCTTACTGTATAGCGGGAGGTAGGTTGGGGTGTGATGGTTACTGTACAGTGGGAGGGATGTCGGGCTGTGATGGTCACTGGACAGTGGGAGGAATATCAGGGTGTGATGGTTACTGTACAGTGGGATGTATGTCGGGGTGTGATAGTTACTGTACAGTGGGAATTATGTCGGGTTGTGATGGTTACTGTACAGCGGGAGGTATGTCGGGGTGTGATGGTTACTGTACAGTGGGAGGTATGTCGGACCGTGATAGTTACTGGAAAGTGGGAGGTATGTCGGGACGTGATGGTTACTGTTCAGTGGGAGGGATGTCGGGGTGTGATGGTTACTGTACAGTGGGAGGTATGTCGGGACGTGATGGTTACTGTACAGTGGGAGGTATGACGGGGTGTGATGGTTACTGTACAGTGGGAGGTATGTCGGGCCGTGATGGTTACTGTACAGTGTGAGGTATGTCGGGTGTGTTTGTTACTGTACAGTGGGGAGGTAGGTCGCGCCGTGATGGTTACTGTACAGTGGGAGGTATGTCGGGCCGTGATGGTTACTGCACTTAGGGAGGTATGTCGGAACGTGATGGTTACTGTGCCGAGGGAGGTATGTCGGGGTGTGATGGTTACTGTACAGCGGGAGGTATGTCAGGGTGTGATGGTTACTGTATAGCGGGAGGTATGTCGGGGTGTGATGGTTACTGGACAGCGGGAGGTATGTCGGGATGTGATGGTTACTGAACAGTGGGACGTATGTCGGGGTGTGACGGTTACTGTACAGACGGAGGTATGTCGGAACGTGATGGTTACTATACAGTGGGAGGTATGTCGGGGCGTGATAGTTACTGTACAGTGGGAGGGATGTCGGGGTGTGAAGGTTACTGTACAGTGGGAGGTATGTCGGGGTGTGATAGTTACTGTACAGAGAGAGGTATTTTGGGCTGTGATGGTTACTGTACAGTGGGAGGGATCTCGGGCCGTGATGTTTACTGTACAGTGGGAGGTATTTCGGGCCGTGATGGTTACTGTACAGTGGGAGGTATGTCGGGGTGTGATGGCTACTGTACAGTGGGAGGTATGTCGGGGCATGATTGTTACTGTACAGTGGGAGGTATGTCGGGGCGTGATGGTTACTGTACAATGGGAGGTATGTCAGGCCGTGATGGTTTCTGTACAGTGGGAGGTATGTCGAGCCATGATGGTTACTGTACAGTGGGACGTATTTGGGGCTCTGCTGGTTACTGTACAATGGGAGGCATGTCGGGCCGTGATGGTTACTGTACAGTGGGAGGTAGGTCGGGGTGCGATGGTTACTGCACAGCAGGAGGTAGGTCGGGGTGTGATGGTTACTGTACTGTGGGAAGTATGTTGGAACGTGATGGTTACTGGACAGTGGGAGGTATGTCGGGCTGTGATGGTTACTGTACAGTGGGAGGTATGTTGTAACGTGATGGTTACTGGACAGTGGGAGGGATCTCGGGCCGTGATGTTTACTGTACAGTGGGAGGTATTTCGGGCCGTGATGGTTACTGTACAGTGGGAGGTATGTCGGGGTGTGATGGCTACTGTACAGTGGGAGGTATGTCGGGGCATGATTGTTACTGTACAGTGGGAGGTATGTCGGGGCGTGATGGTTACTGTACAATGGGAGGTATGTCAGGCCGTGATGGTTTCTGTACAGTGGGAGGTATGTCGAGCCATGATGGTTACTGTACAGTGGGACGTATTTGGGGCTCTGCTGGTTACTGTACAATGGGAGGCATGTCGGGCCGTGATGGTTACTGTACAGTGGGAGGTAGGTCGGGGTGCGATGGTTACTGCACAGCAGGAGGTAGGTCGGGGTGTGATGGTTACTGTACTGTGGGAAGTATGTTGGAACGTGATGGTTACTGGACAGTGGGAGGTATGTCGGGCTGTGATGGTTACTGTACAGTGGGAGGAATGTTGTAACGTGATGGTTACTGGACAGTGGGAGGGATGTCTGGCTGTGATGGTTACTGTACAGTGGGAGGGATGTCGGGCTGTGAAGGTTAATGTACAGTGGGAGGGATGTCAGGCTGTGATGGTTGCTGGACAGTGGGAGGAATATCAGGCTGTGATGGTTACTGTACAGTGGGAGGAATATCAGGGTGTGATGGTTACTGTACAGTGGGATGTATGTCGGGGTGTGATGGTTACTGTAGAGTGGGAGGAATATCAGGGTGTGATGGTTACTGTACAGTGGGAGGTATGTCGGGGTGCGATGGTTACTGTACAGTGGGAGGAATATCAGGGTGTGATGGTTACTGTACAGTGAGAGGTATTTGGGGCTGTGATGGTTACTGTACAGTGGGAGGGATCTCGGCCGTGATGGTTACTGTACAGTGGGAGGTATGTCGGGCCGTGATGGTTACTGTACAGTGGGAGGCATGTCGGGGTGTGATGGTTAATGTACAGTGGGAAGTATGTTGGGGTGTGATGGTTAATGGACAGTGTGAGGTATGTTGGGGTGTGATGGTTACTGGACAGAGGGAGGTATGTCGGACCGTGATGGTTACTGTACAGTGTGAGGTATGTCGGGGTGTGTTTGTTACTGTACAGTGGGAGGTATGTGGGGACGTGATGGTTACTGTGCAGTGGGAGGTATGTCGGGCTGAGATGGTTACTAGAGAGTGGGAGGTATGTCGGTGCGTGATGGTTACTGTACAGTGTGAGGTATGTTGGGCTGTGACGGTTACTGTACAGTGTGAGGTATGTTGGGCTGTGATGGCTACTGTACAGTGGGAGGTATGTCGGTCCGGTATGGATAATGTACAGTGGGATGGATTACCTGGTATGATGGTTACTGTACAGTGGGAGGTATGTCGTGGTGTGATGGTTACTGTACAGTGCGAGGTATGTCGGACCGTGATGGTTACTGTACAGAGGGAGGCATGTCGGGGTGTGATGGTTACTGTACAGTGGAAGGTATGTCGGGGTGTGATGGTTACTGTACAGTGGGAGGTATGTCGGGGTGTGATGGTTACTGTACAGCGGGAGGTATGTCGGACCGTAATAGTTACAGTACAGTGGGAGGTATGTCGGGACGTGATGGTTACTGTACAGTGGGAGGTATGTTGGGGTGTGATGGTTACTGGACAGAGGGAGGTATGTCGGGCCGTGATGGTTACTGTACAGTGTGAGGTATGTCGTGGTGTGTTTGTTCAGTGGGAGGTATGTCGGGCCGTGATGGTTACTGTACAGTGGGAGGGATGTCGGGGTGTGATGGTTACTGTACCGTGGGAGGTATGTTGGGACGTGATGGTTACTGTGCCGAGGGAGGTATGTCGGGGTGTGATGGTTACTGTACAGCTGGAGGTATGTCAGGGTGTGACGGTTACTGTACAGTGGGAGGTATGTTGTGGTGTGATGGTTACTGGACAGAGGGAGGTATGTCGGGCCGTGATGGTTACTGTACAGTGTGAGGTATGTCGTGGTGTGTTTGTTCAGTGGGAGGTATGTTGGGCCGTGATGGTTACTGTACAGTGGGAGGGATGTCGGGGTGTGATGGTTACTGTACCGTGGGAGGTATGTTGGGACGTGATGGTTACTGTGCCGAGGGAGGTATGTCGGGGAGTGATTCTTACTGTACAGCTGGAGGTATGTCAGGGTGTGATGGTTACTGTACAGCGGGAGGTATGTCGGGGTGTGATGGTTACTGAACAGTGGGAGGTATGTCGTGGTGTGACGGTTACTGTACAGAGGGAGGTATGTCGGAACGTGATGGTTACTTTACAGTGGGAGGTATGTCGGGGTGTGATGGCTACTGTACAGTGGGAGGTATGTCGGGCCATAATGGTTACTGTACAGTGGGAGGTATGTCGGGCCGTGATGGTTACTGTACAGTGGGAGGTATGTCGGGGTGTGATGGTTACTGTACAGTGGGAGGTATGTCGGGGCGTGATGGTTACTGTACAGAGGGAGGTATGTCAGGCCGTGATGGTAACTGTACAGTGGGAGGAAAGTCGAGCCATGATGGTTACTGTACAGTGGGACGTATTTGGGGCTCTGATGGTTACTGTACAATGGGAGGCATGTCGGGCCGTGATGGTTACTGTACAGTGGGACGTATTTGGGACTCTGATGGTTACTGTACAGTGGGAGGTATGTCAGGCTGTGATGCTTACTGAATAGCGGGAGGTAGGTTGGGGTGTGCTGGTTACTGTACAGAAGGAGGTAGGTTGGCGTGTGATGGTTACTGTACTGTGGGAGGTATGTGGGGCTGTGATGGTTACTGTACAGTGGGAGGGATGTCGGGCTGTGATGGTTACTGTACAGTGGGAGGGATGTCGGGCTGTGATGGTCACTGGACAGTGGGAGGAATATCAGGGTGTGATGGTTACTGTACAGAGGGAGGTTTGTCGGGGTATGATAGTTACTGTACAGTGGGAATTATGTCGGGTTGTGATGGTTACTGTACAGCGGGAGGTATGTCGGGGTGTGATGGTTACTGTACAGTGGGAGGTATGTCGGACCGTGATAGTTACTGGAAAGTGGGAGGTATGTCGGGACGTGATGGTTACTGTACAGTGGGAGTGATGTCGGGGTGTGATGGTTACTGTACAGTGGGAGCTATGTCGGGGTGTGATGGTTACTGTACAGTGGGAGGTATGTCGGGACGTGATGGTTACTGTACAGAGGGAGGTATGTCGGGCCGTGATGGTTACTGTATAGTGTGAGGTATGTCGGGTGTGTTTGTTACTGTACAGTGGGGAGGTAGGTCGCGCCGTGATGGTTACTGTACAGTGGGAGGTATGTCGGGCCATGATGGTTACTGTACTTAGGGAGATATGTCGGGACGTGATGGTTACTGTGCTGAGGGAGGTATGTCGGTGTGTGATGGTTACTGTACAGCGGGAGGTATGTCAGGGTGTGATGGTTACTGAACAGTGGGACGTATGTCGAGGTGTGACGGTTACTGTACAGACGGAGGTATGTCGGAACGTGATGGTTACTGTACAGTGGGAGGTATGTCGGGGCGTGATAGTTACTGTACAGTGGGAGGGATGTCGGGGTGTGAAGGTTACTGTACAGTGGGAGGTATGTCGGGGTGTGATAGTTACTGTACAGTGAGAGGTATTTTGGGCTGTGATGGTTACTGTACAGTGGGAGGGATCTCGGGCCGTGATGTTTACTGTACAGTGGGAGGTATTTCGGGACGTGATGGTTACTGTACAGTGTGAGGTATGTCGTGGTGTGTTTGTTCAGTGGGAGGTATGTCGGGCCGTGATGGTTACTGTACAGTGGGAGGTATGTCGGGGTGTGATGGTTACTGTACCGTGGGAGGTATGTTGGGACGTGATAGTTACTGTGCTGAGGGAGGTATGTCGGGGTGTGATGGTTACTGTACAGCTGGAGGTATGTCAGGGTGTGATGGTTACTGTACAGCGGGAGGTATGTCGGGGTGTGATGGTTACTGAACAGTGGGAGGTATGTCGTGGTGTGACGGTTACTGTACAGAGGGAGGTATGTCGGAACGTGATGGTTACTTTACAGTGGGAGGTATGTCGGGGTGTGATGGTTACTGTACAGTGGGAGGTATGTCGGGCCATAATGGTTACTGTACAGTGGGAGGTATGTCGGGCCGTGAAAATTACTGTACAGTGGGAGGTATGTCGGGGAGTAATGGTTACTGTACATTGGGAGGTATGTCGGGGCGTGATGGTTACTGTACAGAGGGAGGTATGTCAGGCCGTGATGGTAACTGTACAGTGGGAGGTAAGTCGAGCCATGATGGTTACTGTACAGTGGGACGTATTTGGGGCTCTGGTGGTTACTGTACAATGGGAGGCATGTCGGGCCGTGATGGTTACTGTACAGTGGGACGTATTTGGGGCTCTGATGGTTACTGTACAGTGGGAGGTATGTCAGGCTGTGATGCTTACTGTATAGCGGGAGGTAGGTTGGGGTGTGATGGTTACTGTACAGAAGGAGGTAGGTCGGCGTGTGATGGTTACTGTACTGTGGGAGGTATGTGGGGCTGTGATGGTTACTGTACAGTGGGAGGGATGTCGGGCTGTGATGGTTACTGTACAGTGGGAGGGATGTCGGGCTGTGATGGTCACTGGACAGTGGGAGGAATATCAGGGTGTGATGGTTACTGTACAGTGGGAGGTATGTCGGGGTGTGATAGTTACTGTACAGTGGGAATTATGTCAGGTTGTGATGGTTACTGTACAGCGGGAGGTATGTCGGGGTGTGATGGTTACTGTACAGTGGGAGGTATGTCGGACCGTGATAGATACTGGAAAGTGGGAGGTATGTCGGGACGTGATGGTTACTGTACAGTGGGAGGGATGTCGGGGTGTGATGGTTACTGTACAGTGGGAGGTATGTCGGGGTGTGATGGTTACTGTACAGTGGGAGGTATGTCGGGACGTGATGGTTACTGTACAGAGGGAGGTATGTCGGGCCGTGATGGTTACTGTACAGTGTGAGGTATGTCGGGTGTGTTTGTTACTGTACAGTGGGGAGGTAGTTCGCGACGTGATGGTTACTGTACAGTGGGAGGTATGTCGGGCCGTGATGGTTACTGTACTTAGGGAGGTATGTCGGGACGTGATGGTTACTGTGCCGAGGGAGGTATGTCGGGGTGTGATGGTTACTGTACAGCGTGAGGTATGTCAGGGTGTGATGGTTACTGTACAGCGGGAGGTATGTCGGGGTGTGATGGTTACTGAACAGTGGGACGTATGTCGGGGTGTGACGGTTACTGTACAGACGGAGGTATGTCGGAACGTGATGGTTACTGTACAGTGGGAGGTATGTCGGGGCGTGATAGTTACTGTACAGTGGGCGGGATGTCGGGGTGTGAAGGTTACTGTACAGTGGGAGGTATGTCGGGGTGTGATAGTTACTGTACAGTGAGAGGTATTTTGGGCTGTGATGGTTACTGTACAGTGGGAGGGATCTCGGGCGGTGATGGTTACTGTACAGTGGGAGGTATTTCGGGCCGTGATGGTTACTGTACAGTGGGAGGTATGTCGGGGTGTGATGGCTACTGTACAGTGGGAGGTATGTCGGGGCATGATTGTTACTGTACAGTGGGAGGTATGTCGGGGCGTGATGGTTACTGTACAATGGGAGGTATGTCAGGCCGTGATGGTTTCTGTACAGTGGGAGGTATGTCGAGCCATGATGGTTACTGTACAGTGGGACGTATTTGGGGCTCTGCTGGTTACTGTACAATGGGAGGCATGTCGGGCCGTGATGGTTACTGTACAGTGGGAGGTAGGTCGGGGTGTGATGGTTACTGCACAGCAGGAGGTAGGTCGGGGTGTGATGGTTACTGTACTGTGGGAGGTATGTTGGAACGTGATGGTTACTGGACAGTGGGAGGTATGTCGGGCTGTGATGGTTACTGTACAGTGGGAGGTATGTTGTAACGTGATGGTTACTGGACAGTGGGAGGGATGTCTGGCTGTGATGGTTACTGTACAGTGGGAGGGATGTCGGGCTGTGAAGGTTAATGTACAGTGGGAGGGATGTCGGGCTGTGATGGTTGCTGGACAGTGGGAGGAATATCAGGCTGTGATGGTTACTGTACAGTGGGAGGAATATCAGGGTGTGATGGTTACTGTACAGTGGGATGTATGTCGGGGTGTGATGGTTACTGTAGAGTGGGAGGAATATCAGGGTGTGATGGTTACTGTACAGTGGGAGGTATGTCGGGGTGCGATGGTTACTGTACAGTGGGAGGAATATCAGGGTGTGATGGTTACTGTACAGTGAGAGGTATTTGGGGATGTGATGGTTACTGTACAGTGGGAGGGATCTCGGCCGTGATGGTTACTGTACAGTGGGAGGTATGTCGGGCCGTGATGGTTACTGTACAGTGGGAGGCATGTCTGGGTGTGATGGTTAATGTACAGTGGGAGGTATGTTGGGGTGTGATGGTTAATGTACAGTGTGAGGTATGTTGGGGTGTGATGGTTACTGGACAGAGGGAGGTATGTCGGGCCGTGATGGTTACTGTACAGTGTGAGGTATGTCGGGGTGTGTTTGTTACTGTACAGTGGGAGGTATGTGGGGACGTGATGGTTACTGTGCAGTGGGAGGTATGTCGGGCTGAGATGGTTACTAGACAGTGGGAGGTATGTCGGTGCGTGATGGTTACTGTACAGTGGGAGGTATGTTGGGCTGTGACGGTTACTGTACAGTGTGAGGTATGTTGGGCTGTGATGGCTACTGTACAGCGGGAGGTATGTCGGTCCGGTATGGATAATGTACAGTGGGAGGGATTACCTGGTATGATGGTTACTGTACAGTGGGAGGTATGTCGTGGTGTGATGGTTACTGTACAGTGCGAGGTATGTCGGACCGTGATGGTTACTGTACAGAGGGAGGCATGTCGGGGTGTGATGGTTACTGTACAGTGGGAGGTATGTCGGGGTATGATGGTTACTGTACAGTGGGAGGTATGTCGGGGTGTGATGGTTACTGTACAGCGGGAGGTATGTCGGACCGTAATAGTTACTGTACAGTGGGAGGTATGTCGGGACGTGATGGTTACTGTACAGTGGGAGGTATGTTGGGGTGTGATGGTTACTGGACAGAGGGAGGTATGTCGGGCCGTGTTGGTTCCTGTACAGTGTGAGGTATGTCGTGGTGTGTTTGTTCAGTGGGAGGTATGTCGGGCCGTGATGGTTACTGTACAGTGGGAGGGATGTCGGGGTGTGATGGTTACTGTACCATGGGAGGTATGTTGGGACGTGATGGTTACTGTGCCGAGGGAGGTATGTCGGGGTGTGATGGTTACTGTACAGCTGGAGGTATGTCAGGGTGTGATGGTTACTGTACAGCGGGAGGTATGTCGGGGTGTGATGGTTACTGAACAGTGGGAGGTATGTCGTGGTGTTACGGTTACTGTACAGAGGTAGGTATGTCGGAACGTGATGGTTACTTTACAGTGGGAGGTATGTCGGGGTGTGATGGTTACTGTACAGTGGGAGGTATGTCGGGCCATAATGGTTACTGTACCTTGGGAGCTATGTCGGGCCGTGATGGTTACTGTACAGTGGGAGGTATGTCGGGGTGTGATGGTTACTGTACAGTGGGAGTTATGTCGGGGCGTGATGGTTACTGTACAGAGGGAGGTATGTCAGGCCGTGATGGTAACTGTACAGTGGGAGGTAAGTCGAGCCATGATGGTTACTGTACAGTGGGACGTATTTGTGGCTCTGCTGGTTACTGTACAATGGGAGGCATGTCGGGCCGTGATGGTTACTGTACAGTGGGACGTATTTGGGGCTCTGATGGTTACTGTACAGTGGGAGGTATGTCAGGCTGTGATGCTTACTGTATAGCGGGAGGTAGGTTGGGGTGTGATGGTTACTGTACAGAAGGAGGTAGGTCGGGTTGTGATGGTTACTGTACTGTGGGAGGTATGTGGGGCTGTGATGGTTACTGTACAGTGGAAGGGATGTCGGGCTGTGATGGTTACTGTACAGTGGGAGGGATGTCGGGCTGTGATGGTCACTGGACAGTGGGAGGAATATCAGGGTGTGATGGTTACTGTACAGTGGGAGGTATGTCGGGCCATAATGGTTACTGTACAGTGGGAGGTATGTCGGGGCGTGATGGTTACTGTACAGAGGGAGGTATGTCAGGCCGTGATGGTAACTGTACAGTGGGAGGTAAGTCGAGCCATGATGGTTACTGTACAGTGGGACGTATTTGGGGCTCTGATGGTTACTGTACAATGGGAGGCATGTCGGGCCGTGATGGTTACTGTACAGTGGGACGTATTTGGGGCTCTGATGGTTACTGTACAGTGGGAGGTATGTCAGGCTGTGATGCTTACTGTATAGCGGGTGGTAGGTTGGGGTGTGATGGTTACTGTCCAGAAGGAGGTAGGTCGGGCTGTGATGGTTACTGTACAGTGGGAGGGATGTCGGGCTGTGATGGTCACTGGACAGTGGGAGGAATATCAGGATGTGATGGTTACTGTACAGTGGGAGGTATGTCAGGGTGTGATAGTTACTGTACAGTGGGAATTATGTCCGGTTGTGATGGTTACTGTACAGCGGGAGGTATGTCGGGGTGTGATGGTTACTGTACAGTGGGAGGTATGTCGGACCGTGATAGTTACTGGACAGTGGGAGGTATGTCGGGACGTGATGGTTACTGTACAGTGGGTGGGATGTCGGAGTGTGATGGTTACTGTACAGTGGGAGGTATGTCGGTGTGTGATGGTTACTGTACAGTGGGAGGTATGTCGGGACGTGATAGTTACTGTACAGAGGGAGGTATGTCGGGCCGTGATGGTTACTGTACAGTGTGAGGTATGTCGGGTGTGTTTGTTACTGTACAGTGGGGAGGTAGGTCGCGCCGTGATGGTTACTGGACAGTGGGAGGTATGTCGGGCCGTGATAGTTTCTGTACTTAGGGAGGTATGTCGGGACGTGATGGTTACTGTGCCGAGGGAGGTATGTCGGGGTGTGATGGTTACTGTACAGCGGGTGGTATGTCAGGGTGTGATGGTTACTGTACAGCGGGAGGTATGTCGGGGTGTGATGATTACTGAACAGTGGGACGTATGTCGGGGTGTGACGGTTACTGTGCAGACGGAGGTATGTCGGAACGTGATGGTTACTGTACAGTGGGAGGTATGTCGGGGCGTGATAGTTACTGTACAGTGGGAGGGATGTCGGGGTGTGATGGTTACTGTACAGTGGGAGGTATGTCGGGGTGTGATAGTTACTGTACAGTGAGAGGTATTTTGGGCTGTGATGGTTACTGTACAGTGGGAGGGATCTCGGGCCGTGATGGTTACTGTACAGTGGGAGGTATTTCGGACCGTGATGGTTACTGTACAGTGGGAGGTATGTCGGGGTGTGATGGTTACTGTACAGTGGGAGGTATTTCGGACCGTGATGGTTACTGTACAGTGGGAGGTATGTCGGGGTGTGATGGTTACTGTACAGTGGGAGGTATGTCGGGGTGTGATAGTTACTGTACAGTGAGAGGTATTTTGGGCTGTGATGGTTACTGTACAGTGGGAGGTATGTCGGGGTGTGATAGTTACTGTACAGTGAGAGGTATTTTGGGCTGTGATTGTTACTGTACAGTGGGAGGTATGTCGGAGCGTGATGGTTACTGTACAATGGGAGGTATGTCAGGCCGTGATGGTTTCTGTACAGTGGGAGGTATGTCGAGCCATGATGGTTACTGTACAGTGGGACGTATTTGGGGCTCTACTGGTTACTGTACAATGGGAGGCATGTCGGGCCGTGATGGTTACTATACAGTGGGAGGTAGGTCGGGGTGTGATGGTTACTGCACAGCAGGAGGTAGGTCGGGGTGTGATGGTTACTGTACTGTGGGAGGTATGTTGTAACGTGATGGTTACTGGACAGTGGGAGGTATGTCGGGCTGTGATGGTTACTGTACAATGGGAGGTATGTTGTAACGTGATGGTTACTGGACAGTGGGAGGGATGTCTGGCTGTGATGGTTACTGTACAGTGGGAGGGATGTCGGGCTGTGAAGGTTAATGTACAGTGGGAGGGATGTCGGGCTGTGATGGTTGCTGGACAGTGGGAGGAATATCAGGCTGTGATGGTTACTGTACAGTGGGAGGAATATCAGGGTGTGATGGTTACTGTACAGTGGGATGTATGTCGGGGTGTGATGGTTACTGTAGAGTGGGAGGAATATCAGGGTGTGATGGTTACTGTACAGTGGGAGGTATGTCGGGGTGCGATGGTTACTGTACAGTGGGAGGAATATCAGGGTGTGATGGTTACTGTACAGTGAGAGGTATTTGGGGCAGTGATGGTTACTGTACAGTGGGAGGGATCTTGGCCGTGATGGTTACTGTACAGTGGGAGGTATGTCGGGCCGTGATGGTTACTGTACAGTGGGAGGCATGTCGGGGTGTGATGGTTAATGTACAGTGGGAGGTATGTTGGGGTGTGATGGTTACTGGACAGAGGGAGGTATGTCGGGCCGTGATGGTTACTGTACAGTGTGAGGTATGTCGGGGTGTGTTTGTTACTGTACAGTGGGAGGTATGTCGGGACGTGATGGTTACTGTACAGTGGGAGGTATGTCGGGCTGAGATGGTTACTGGACAGTGGGAGGTATGTCGGGCTGAGATGGTTACTGTACAGTGGGAGGTATGTTGGGCTGTGACGGTTACTGTACAGTGTGAGGTATGTTGTGCTGTGATGGTTACTGTACAGTGGGAGGTATGTCGTGGTGTGATGGTTACTGTACAGTGCGAGGTATGTCGGACCGTGATGGTTACTGTACAGAGGGAGGCATGTCGGGGTGTGATGGTTACTGTACAGTGGGAGGTATGTCAGGGTGTGATGGTTACTGTACAGTGGGAGGTATGTCAGGGTGTGATGGTTACTGTACAGCGGGAGGTATGTCGGGGTGTGATGATTACTGTACAGTGGGAGGTATGTCGGACGTAATAGTTACTGTACAGTGGGAGGTATGTCGGGACGTGATGGTTACTGTACAGTGGGAGGTATGTTGGGGTGTGATGGTTACTGGACAGAGGGAGGTATGTCGGGCCGTGATGGTTACTGTACAGTGTGAGGTATGTCGTGGTGTGTTTGTTCAGTGGGAGGTATATCGGGCCGTGATGGTTACTGTACAGTGGGAGGGATGTCGGGGTGTGATGGTTACTGTACCGTGGGAGGTATGTTGGGACGTGATGGTTGCTGTGCCGAGGGAGGTATGTCGGGGTGTGATGGTTACTGTACAGCTGGAGGTATGTCAGGGTGTGATGGTTACTGTACAGCGGGAGGAATGTCGGGGTGTGATGGTTACTGAACAGAAGGAGGTAGGTCGGCGTGTGATGGTTACTGTACTGTGGGAGGTATGTGGGGCTGTGATGGGAACTGTACAGTGGGAGGGATGTCGGGCTGTGATGGTTACTGTACAGTGGGAGGGATGTCGGGCTGTGATGGTCACTGGACAGTGGGAGGAATATCAGGGTGTGATGGTTACTGTACAGTGGGAGGTATGTCGGGGTGTGATAGTTACTGTACATTGGGAGGTATGTAGGAAAGTGATGGTTACTGTACAGTGGGAGGTATGTCGGGGCGTGATAGTTATTGTACAGCGGGAGGTATGTCGGGGTGTGAGGGACACTGTACAGTGAGAGGTATTTGGGGCAGTGATCGTTACTTTACAGTGGGAGGGATCTCGGCCGTGATTGTTACTGTACAGTGGGATGTATATCGGGACGTGATGGTTACTGTACAGTGGGAGGTATTTGGGACTCTGATGGTTACTGTACAATGGGAGGGATGTCGGGCCGTAATGGTTACAGTGCAGTGGTTGGTATGTCCGAACGTGATGGGTACTTTACAGTGGGAGGTATGTCGGGCTGTGATGCTTACTGTACAGCGGGAGGTAGGTTGGGGTGTGATGGTTACTGTACAGTGGGTGGGATGTCGGGGTGTGATGGTTACTGTACAGTGGGAGGGATGTCGGGCTGTGATGGTTCCTGTACAGCGGGAGGTAGGTCGGGCTGTGATGGTTACTGTACAGTGGGAGGGATGTCGGGCTGTAATGGTTACTGTACAGTGGGAGGGATGTCGGGCTGTGATGGTTACTGTACAGTTTTAGGGATGTCGGGCTGTGATGGTTACTGGACAGTGGGAGGTATGTCGGGCTGTGATGGTTACTGTACAGCGGGAGATATGTCGGGCTGTGATGGTTACTGTACAGTGGGAGGGATGTCGGGCTGTAATGGTTACTGTACAGTGGGAGGGATGTCGGGCTGTGATGGGTACTGTACAGTTTTAGGGATGTCGGGCTGTGATGGTTACTGGACAGTGGGAGGTATGTCGGGCTGTGATGGTTACTGTACAGTGGGAGGTATGTCGGGGTGTGATGGTTACTTTACAGTGGGAGGTATGTTGGGCTGTGACGGCTACTGTACAGCGGGAGGTATGTCGGTCCGGTATGGATAATGTACAGTGGGATGGATGACGGGGTATGATGGTTACTGTACAGCGGGAGATATGTCGGGGTGTGATGGGTACTGTACAGGGGGAGGTATGTCGGGGTGTGATGGGTACTGTACAGTGGGATGTATGTCGGGGTGTGATGGTTACTGTACAGCGGGAGGTATGTCGGTGTGTGATGGTTACTGTACAGTGGGAGGGATGTCGGGGTGTGATGTTTACTCTACAGTGGGAGGTATGTCAGGGTGTGATGGTTACTGTACAGCGGGAGGTATGTCGAGGTGTGATGGTTACTGAACAATGGGAGGTATGTCGTGGTGTGACGGTTACTGTACAGAGGGAGGTATGTCGGAACGTAATGGTTATTTTACAGTGGGAGGTATGTCGGGGTGTGATGGTTACTGTACAGTGGGAGGTATGTCGGGCCATAATGGTTACTGTACAGTGGGAGGTATGTTGGGCCGTGATGGTTACTGTACAGTGGGAGGTATGTCGGGGTGTGATGGTTACTGTACAGTGGGAGGTATGTCGGGGCGTGATGGTTACTGTACAGAGGGAGGTATGTCAGGCCGTGATGGTAACTGTACAGTGGGAGGTAAGTCGAGCCATGATGGTTACTGTACAGTGGGACGTATTTGGGGCTCTGATGGTTACTGTACAATGGGAGGCATGTCGGGCCGTGATGGTTACTGTACAGTAGGACGTATTTGGGGCTCTGATGGTTCCTGTACAGTGGGAGGTATGTCAGGCTGTGATGCTTACTGTATAGCGGGTGGTAGGTTGGGGTGTGCTGGTTACTGTACAGAAGGAGGTAGGTCGGCGTGTGATGGTTACTGTACTGTGGGAGGTATGTGGGGCTGTGATGGTTACTGTACAGTGGGAGGGATGTCGGGCTGTGATGGTTACTGTACAGTGGGAGGGATGTCGGGCTGTGATGGTCACTGGACAGTGGGAGGAATATCAGGGTGTGATGGTTACTGTACAGTGGGAGGTATGTCGGGGTGTGATAGTTACTGTACAGTGGGAATTATGTCAGGTTGTGATGGTTACTGTACAGCGGGAGGTATGTCGGGGTGTGATGGTTACTGTACAGTGGGAGGTATGTCGGACCGTGATAGATACTGGAAAGTGGGAGGTATGTCGGGACGTGATGGTTACTGTACAGTGGGAGTGATGTCGGGTTGTGATGGTTACTGTACAGTGGGAGGTATGTCGGGGTGTGATGGTTACTGTACAGTGGGAGGTATGTCGGGACGTGATGGTTACTGTACAGAGGGAGGTATGTCGGGCCGTGATGGTTACTGTACAGTGTGAGGTATGTCGGGTGTGTTTGTTACTGTACAGTGGGGAGGTAGGTCGCGACGTGATGGTTACTGTACAGTGGGAGGTATGTCGGGCCGTGATGGTTACTGTACTTAGGGAGGTATGTCGGGACGTGATGGTTACTGTGCCGAGGGAGGTATGTCGGGGTGTGATGGTTACTGTACAGCGTGAGGTATGTCAGGGTGTGATGGTTACTGTACAGCGGGAGGTATGTCGGGGTGTGATGGTTACTGAACAGTGGGACGTATGTCGGGGTGTGACGGTTACTGTACAGACGGAGGTATGTCGGAACGTGATGGTTACTGTACAGTGGGAGGTATGTCGGGGCGTGATAGTTACTGTACAGTGGGCGGGATGTCGGGGTGTGAAGGTTACTGTACAGTGGGAGGTATGTCGGGGTGTGATAGTTACTGTACAGTGAGAGGTATTTTGGGCTGTGATGGTTACTGTACAGTGGGAGGGATCTCGGGCGGTGATGTTTACTGTACAGTGGGAGGTATTTCGGGCCGTGATGGTTAATGTACAGTGGGAGGTATGTCGGGGTGTGATGGTTACTGTACTTAGGGAGGTATGTCGGGACGTGATGGTTACTGTGCCGAGGGAGGTATGTCGGGGTGTGATGGTTACTGTACAGCGTGAGGTATGTCAGGGTGTGATGGTTACTGTACAGCGGGAGGTATGTCGGGGTGTGATGGTTACTGAACTGTGGGACGTATGTCGGTGTGTGACGGTTACTGTACAGACGGAGGTATGTCGGAACGTGATGGTTACTGTACAGTGGGAGGTATGTCGGGGCGTGATAGTTACTGTACAGTGGGCGGGATGTCGGGGTGTGAAGGTTACTGTACAGTGGGAGGTATGTCGGGGTGTGATAGTTACTGTACAGTGAGAGGTATTTTGGGCTGTGATGGTTACTGTACAGTGGGAGGGATCTCGGGCGGTGATGTTTACTGTACAGTGGGAGGTATTTCGGGCCGTGATGGTTAATGTACAGTGGGAGGTATGTCGGGGTGTGAGGGACACTGTACAGTGGGAGGTATGTCGGGGCATGATTGTTACTGTACAGTGGGAGGTATGTCGGGGCGTGATGGTTACTGTACAATGGGAGGTATGTCAGGCCGTGATGGTTTCTGTACAGTGGGAGGTATGTCGAGCCATGATGGTTACTGTACAGTGGGACGTATTTGGGGCTCTGCTGGTTACTGTACAATGGGAGGCATGTCGGGCCGTGATGGTTACTGTACAGTGGGAGGTAGGTCGGGGTGTGATGGTTACTGCACAGCAGGAGGTAGGTCGGGGTGTGATGGTTACTGTACTGCGGGAGGTATGTTGGAACGTGATGGTTACTGGACAGTGGGAGGTATGTCGGGCTGTGATGGTTACTGTACAGTGGGAGGTATGTTGTAACGTGATGGTTACTGGACAGTGGGAGGGATGTGTGGCTGTGATGGTTACTGTACAGTGGGAGGGATGTCGGGCTGTGAAGGTTAATGTACAGTGGGAGGGATGTCGGGCTGTGATGGTTGCTGGACAGTGGGAGGAATATCAGGCTGTGATGGTTACTGTACAGTGGGAGGAATATCAGGGTGTGATGGTTACTGTACAGTGGGATGTATGTCGGGGTGTGATGGTTACTGTAGAGTGGGAGGAATATCAGGGTGTGATGGTTACTGTACAGTGGGAGGTATGTCGGGGTGCGATGGTTACTGTACAGTGGGAGGAATATCAGGGTGTGATGGTTACTGTACAGTGAGAGGTATTTGGGGATGTGATGGTTACTGTACAGTGGGAGGGATCTCGGCCGTGATGGTTACTGTACAGTGGGAGGTATGTCGGGCCGTGATGGTTACTGTACAGTGGGAGGCATGTCTGGGTGTGATGGTTAATGTACAGTGGGAGGTATGTTGGGGTGTGATGGTTAATGTACAGTGTGAGGTATGTTGGGGTGTGATGGTTACTGGACAGAGGGAGGTATGTCGGGCCGTGATGGTTACTGTACAGTGTGAGGTATGTCGGGGTGTGTTTGTTACTGTACAGTGGGAGGTATGTGGGGACGTGATGGTTACTGTGCAGTGGGAGGTATGTCGGGCTGAGATGGTTACTAGACAGTGGGAGGTATGTCGGTGCGTGATGGTTACTGTACAGTGGGAGGTATGTTGGGCTGTGACGGTTACTGTACAGTGTGAGGTATGTTGGGCTGTGATGGCTACTGTACAGCGGGAGGTATGTCGGTCCGGTATGGATAATGTACAGTGGGAGGGATTACCTGGTATGATGGTTACTGTACAGTGGGAGGTATGTCGTGGTGTGATGGTTACTGTACAGTGCGAGGTATGTCGGACCGTGATGGTTACTGTACAGAGGGAGGCATGTCGGGGTGTGATGGTTACTGTACAGTGGGAGGTATGTCGGGGTATGATGGTTACTGTACAGTGGGAGGTATGTCGGGGTGTGATGGTTACTGTACAGCGGGAGGTATGTCGGACCGTAATAGTTACTGTACAGTGGGAGGTATGTCGGGACGTGATGGTTACTGTACAGTGGGAGGTATGTTGGGGTGTGATGGTTACTGGACAGAGGGAGGTATGTCGGGCCGTGTTGGTTCCTGTACAGTGTGAGGTATGTCGTGGTGTGTTTGTTCAGTGGGAGGTATGTCGGGCCGTGATGGTTACTGTACAGTGGGAGGGATGTCGGGGTGTGATGGTTACTGTACCATGGGAGGTATGTTGGGACGTGATGGTTACTGTGCCGAGGGAGGTATGTCGGGGTGTGATGGTTACTGTACAGCTGGAGGTATGTCAGGGTGTGATGGTTACTGTACAGCGGGAGGTATGTCGGGGTGTGATGGTTACTGAACAGTGGGAGGTATGTCGTGGTGTTACGGTTACTGTACAGAGGGAGGTATGTCGGAACGTGATGGTTACTTTACAGTGGGAGGTATGTCGGGGTGTGATGGTTACTGTACAGTGGGAGGTATGTCGGGCCATAATGGTTACTGTACCTTGGGAGGTATGTCGGGCCGTGATGGTTACTGTACAGTGGGAGGTATGTCGGGGTGTGATGGTTACTGTACAGTGGGAGGTATGTCGGGGCGTGATGGTTACTGTACAGAGGGAGGTATGTCAGGCCGTGATGGTAACTGTACAGTGGGAGGTAAGTCGAGCCATGATGGTTACTGTACAGTGGGACGTATTTGGGGCTCTGCTGGTTACTGTACAATGGGAGGCATGTCGGGCCGTGATGGTTACTGTACAGTGGGACGTATTTGGGGCTCTGATGGTTACTGTACAGTGGGAGGTATGTCAGGCTGTGATGCTTACTGTATAGCGGGAGGTAGGTTGGGGTGTGATGGTTACTGTACAGAAGGAGGTAGGTCGGGTTGTGATGGTTACTGTACTGTGGGAGGTATGTGGGGCTGTGATGGTTACTGTACAGTGGGAGGGATGTCGGGCTGTGATGGTTACTGTACAGTGGGAGGGATGTCGGGCTGTGATGGTCACTGGACAGTGGGAGGAATATCAGGGTGTGATGGTTACTGTACAGTGGGAGGTATGTCGGGCCATAATGGTTACTGTACAGTGGGAGGTATGTCGGGGCGTGATGGTTACTGTACAGAGGGAGGTATGTCAGGCCGTGATGGTAACTGTACAGTGGGAGGTAAGTCGAGCCATGATGGTTACTGTACAGTGGGACGTATTTGGGGCTCTGATGGTTACTGTACAATGGGAGGCATGTCGGGCCGTGATGGTTACTGTACAGTGGGACGTATTTGGGGCTCTGATGGTTACTGTACAGTGGGAGGTATGTCAGGCTGTGATGCTTACTGTATAGCGGGTGGTAGGTTGGGGTGTGATGGTTACTGTACAGAAGGAGGTAGGTCGGGCTGTGATGGTTACTGTACAGTGGGAGGGATGTCGGGCTGTGATGGTCACTGGACAGTGGGAGGAATATCAGGGTGTGATGGTTACTGTACAGTGGGAGGTATGTCAGGGTGTGATAGTTACTGTACAGTGGGAATTATGTCCGGTTGTGATGGTTACTGTACAGCGGGAGGTATGTCGGGGTGTGATGGTTACTGTACAGTGGGAGGTATGTCGGACCGTGATAGTTACTGGACAGTGGGAGGTATGTCGGGACGTGATGGTTACTGTACAGTGGGTGGGATGTCGGAGTGTGATGGTTACTGTACAGTGGGAGGTATGTCGGGGTGTGATGGTTACTGTACAGTGGGAGGTATGTCGGGACGTGATAGTTACTGTACAGAGGGAGGTATGTCGGGCCGTGATGGTTACTGTACAGTGTGAGGTATGTCGGGTGTGTTTGTTACTGTACAGTGGGGAGGTAGGTCGCGCCGTGATGGTTACTGGACAGTGGGAGGTATGTCGGGCCGTGATAGTTACTGTACTTAGGGAGGTATGTCGGGACGTGATGGTTACTGTGCCGAGGGAGGTATGTCGGGGTGTGATGGTTACTGTACAGCGGGTGGTATGTCAGGGTGTGATGGTTACTGTACAGCGGGAGGTATGTCGGGGTGTGATGATTACTGAACAGTGGGACGTATGTCGGGGTGTGACGGTTACTGTGCAGACGGAGGTATGTCGGAACGTGATGGTTACTGTACAGTGGGAGGTATGTCGGGGCGTGATAGTTACTGTACAGTGGGAGGGATGTCGGGGTGTGATGGTTACTGTACAGTGGGAGGTATGTCGGGGTGTGATAGTTACTGTACAGTGAGAGGTATTTTGGGCTGTGATGGTTACTGTACAGTGGGAGGGATCTCGGGCCGTGATGGTTACTGTACAGTGGGAGGTATTTCGGACCGTGATGGTTACTGTACAGTGGGAGGTATGTCGGGGTGTGATGGCTACTGTACAGTGGGAGGTATGTCGCGGCATGATTGTTACTGTACAGTGGGAGGTATGTCGGAGCGTGATGGTTACTGTACAATGGGAGGTATGTCAGGCCGTGATGGTTTCTGTACAGTGGGAGGTATGTCGAGCCATGATGGTTACTGTACAGTGGGACGTATTTGGGGCTCTGCTGGTTACTGTACAATGGGAGGCATGTCGGGCCGTGATGGTTACTATACAGTGGGAGGTAGGTCGGGGTGTGATGGTTACTGCACAGCAGGAGGTAGGTCGGGGTGTGATGGTTACTGTACTGTGGGAGGTATGTTGTAACGTGATGGTTACTGGACAGTGGGAGGTATGTCGGGCTGTGATGGTTACTGTACAGTGGGAGGTATGTTGTAACGTGATGGTTACTGGACAGTGGGAGGGATGTCTGGCTGTGATGGTTACTGTACAGTGGGAGGGATGTCGGGCTGTGAAGGTTAATGTACAGTGGGAGGGATGTCGGGCTGTGATGGTTGCTGGACAGTGGGAGGAATATCAGGCTGTGATGGTTACTGTACAGTGGGATGTATGTCGGGGTGTGATGGTTACTGTAGAGTGGGAGGAATATCAGGGTGTGATGGTTACTGTACAGTGGGAGGTATTTCGGGGTGCGATGGTTACTGTACAGTGGGAGGAATATCAGGGTGTGATGGTTACTGTACAGTGAGAGGTATTTGGGGCAGTGATGGTTACTGTACAGTGGGAGGGATCTTGGCCGTGATGGTTACTGTACAGTGGGAGGTATGTCGGGCCGTGATGGTTACTGTACAGTGGGAGGCATGTCGGGGTGTGATGGTTAATGTACAGTGGGAGGTATGTTGGGGTGTGATGGTTACTGGACAGAGGGAGGTATGTCGGGCC
Organism: Chiloscyllium punctatum; assembly: GCF_047496795.1. Classification (NCBI taxonomy): domain Eukaryota; kingdom Metazoa; phylum Chordata; class Chondrichthyes; order Orectolobiformes; family Hemiscylliidae; genus Chiloscyllium; species Chiloscyllium punctatum. The sequence continues at coordinate 53,534,310 of NC_092785.1, forward strand.
GTGATGGTTACTGTACAGTGTGAGGTATGTCGGGGTGTGTTTGTTACTGTACAGTGGGAGGTATGTCGGGACGTGATGGTTACTGTACAGTGGGAGGTATGTCGGGCTGAGATGGTTACTGGACAGTGGGAGGTATGTCGGTGCGTGATGGTTACTGTACAGTGGGAGGTATGTTGGGCTGTGACGGTTACTGTACAGTGTGAGGTATGTTGTCCTGTGATGGTTACTGTACAGTGGGAGGTATGTCGTGGTGTGATGGTTACTGTACAGTGCGAGGTATGTCGGACCGTGATGGTTACTGTACAGAGGGAGGCATGTCGGTGTGTGATGGTTACTGTACAGTGGGAGGTATGTCAGGGTGTGATGGTTACTGTACAGTGGGAGGTATGTCAGGGTGTGATGGTTACTCTACAGCGGGAGGTATGTCGGGGTGTGATGATTACTGTACAGTGGGAGGTATGTCGGACGTAATAGTTACTGTACAGTGGGAGGTATGTCGGGACGTGATGGTTACTGTACAGTGGGAGGTATGTTGGGGTGTGATGGTTACTGGACAGAGGGAGGTATGTCGGGCCGTGATGGTTACTGTACAGTGGGAGGGATGTCGGGGTGTGATGGTTACTGTACCGTGGGAGGTATGTTGGGACGTGATGGTTACTGTGCCGAGGGAGGTATGTCGGGGTGTGATGGTTACTGTACAGCTGGAGGTATGTCAGGGTGTGATGGTTACTGTACAGCGGGAGGTATGTCGGGGTGTGATGGTTACTGAACAGAAGGAGGTAGGTCGGCGTGTGATGGTTACTGTACTGTGGGAGGTATGTGGGGCTGTGATGGGAACTGTACAGTGGGAGGGATGTCGGGCTGTGATGGTTACTGTACAGTGGGAGGGATGTCGGGCTGTGATGGTCACTGGACAGTGGGAGGAATATCAGGGTGTGATGGTTACTGTACAGTGGGAGGTATGTCGGGGTGTGATAGTTACTGTACATTGGGAGGTATGTAGGAAAGTGATGGTTACTGTACAGTGGGAGGTATGTCGGGGTGTGATGGTTACTGAACAGAAGGAGGTAGGTCGGCGTGTGATGGTTACTGTACTGTGGGAGGTATGTGGGGCTGTGATGGGAACTGTACAGTGGGAGGGATGTCGGGCTGTGATGGTTACTGTACAGTGGGATGGATGTCGGGCTGTGATGGTCACTGGACAGTGGGAGGAATATCAGGGTGTGATGGTTACTGTACAGTGGGAGGTATGTCGGGGTGTGATAGTTACTGTACATTGGGAGGTATGTAGGAAAGTGATGGTTACTGTACAGTGGGAGGTATGTCGGGGCGTGATAGTTATTGTACAGCGGGAGGTATGTCGGGGTGTGAGGGACACTGTACAGTGAGAGGTATTTGGGGCAGTGATCGTTACTTTACAGTGGGAGGGATCTCGGCCGTGATTGTTACTGTACAGTGGGATGTATATCGGGACGTGATGGTTACTGTACAGTGGGAGGTATTTGGGACTCTGATGGTTACTGTACAATGGGAGGGATGTCGGGCCGTAATGGTTACAGTGCAGTGGGAGGTATGTCCGAACGTGATGGGTACTTTACAGTGTGAGGTATGTCGGGCTGTGATGCTTACTGTACAGCGGGAGGTAGGTTGGGGTGTGATGGTTACTGTACAGTGGGTGGGATGTCGGGGTGTGATGGTTACTGTACAGTGGGAGGGATGTCGGGCTGTGATGGTTCCTGTACAGCGGGAGGTAGGTCGGGCTGTGATGGTTACTGTACAGTGGGAGGGATGTCGGGCTGTAATGGTTACTGTACAGTGGGAGGGATGTCGGGCTGTGATGGTTACTGTACAGTTTTAGGGATGTCGGGCTGTGATGGTTACTGGACAGTGGGAGGTATGTCGGGCTGTGATGGTTACTGTACAGCGGGAGATATGTCGGGCTGTGATGGTTACTGTACAGTGGGAGGGATGTCGGGCTGTAATGGTTACTGTACAGTGGGAGGGATGTCGGGCTGTGATGGGTACTGTACAGTTTTAGGGATGTCGGGCTGTGATGGTTACTGGACAGTGGGAGGTATTTCGGGCTGTGATGGTTACTGTACAGTGGGAGGTATGTCGGGGTGTGATGGTTACTTTACAGTGGGAGGTATGTTGGGCTGTGACGGCTACTGTACAGCGGGAGGTATGTCGGTCCGGTATGGATAATGTACAGTGGGATGGATGACGGGGTATGATGGTTACTGTACAGCGGGAGATATGTCGGGGTGTGATGGGTACTGTACAGTGGGAGGTATGTCGGGGTGTGATGGGTACTGTACAGTGGGATGTATGTCGGGGTGTGATGGTTACTGTACAGCGGGAGGTATGTCGGTGTGTGATGGTTACTGTACAGTGGGAGGTATGTCGGACCGTGATATTTACTGTACAGTGGGAGGTATGTAGGGACGTGATGGTTACTGTACAGTGGGAGGGATGTCGGGGTGTGATGTTTACTCTACAGTGGGAGGTATGTCAGGGTGTGATGGTTACTGTACAGCGGGAGGTATGTCGAGGTGTGATGGTTACTGAACAGTGGGAGGTATGTCGTGGTGTGACGGTTACTGTACAGAGGGAGGTATGTCGGAACGTAATGGTTATTTTACAGTGGGAGGTATGTCGGGGTGTGATGGTTACTGTACAGTGGGAGGTATGTCGGGCCATAATGGTTACTGTACAGTGGGAGGTATGTTGGGCCGTGATGGTTACTGTACAGTGGGAGGTATGTCGGGGTGTGATGGTTACTGTACAGTGGGAGGTATGTCGGGGCGTGATGGTTACTGTACAGAGGGAGGTATGTCAGGCCGTGATGGTAACTGTACAGTGGGAGGTAAGTCGAGCCATGATGGTTACTGTACAGTGGGACGTATTTGGGGCTCTGATGGTTACTGTACAATGGGAGGCATGTCGGGCCGTGATGGTTACTGTACAGTAGGACGTATTTGGGGCTCTGATGGTTCCTGTACAGTGGGAGGTATGTCAGGCTGTGATGCCTACTGTATAGCGGGTGGTAGGTTGGGGTGTGCTGGTTACTGTACAGAAGGAGGTAGGTCGGCATGTGATGGTTACTGTACTGTGGGAGGTATGTGGGGCTGTGATGGTTACTGTACAGTGGGAGGGATGTCGGGCTGTGATGGTTACTGTACAATGGGAGGGATGTCGGGCTGTGATTGTCACTGGACAGTGGGAGGAATATCAGGGTGTGATGGTTACTGTACAGTGGGAGGTATGTAGGAAAGTGATGGTTACTGTACAGTGGGAGGTATGTCGGGGCGTGATAATTATTGTACAGCGGGAGGTATGTCGGGGTGTGATAGTTACTGTACAGTGAGAGGTATTTTGGGCTGTGATGGTTACTGTACAGTGGGAGGGATCTCGGGCCGTGATGGTTACTGTACAGTGGGAGGTATTTCGGACCGTGATGGTTACTGTACAGTGGGAGGTATGTCGGGGTGTGATGGCTACTGTACAGTGGGAGGTATGTCGCGGCATGATTGTTACTGTACAGTGGGAGGTATGTCGGAGCGTGATGGTTACTGTACAATGGGAGGTATGTCAGGCCGTGATGGTTTCTGTACAGTGGGAGGTATGTCGAGCCATGATGGTTACTGTACAGTGGGACGTATTTGGGGCTCTGCTGGTTACTGTACAATGGGAGGCATGTCGGGCCGTGATGGTTACTATACAGTGGGAGGTAGGTCGGGGTGTGATGGTTACTGCACAGCAGGAGGTAGGTCGGGGTGTGATGGTTACTGTACTGTGGGAGGTATGTTGTAACGTGATGGTTACTGGACAGTGGGAGGTATGTCGGGCTGTGATGGTTACTGTACAGTGGGAGGTATGTTGTAACGTGATGGTTACTGGACAGTGGGAGGGATGTCTGGCTGTGATGGTTACTGTACAGTGGGAGGGATGTCGGGCTGTGAAGGTTAATGTACAGTGGGAGGGATGTCGGGCTGTGATGGTTGCTGGACAGTGGGAGGAATATCAGGCTGTGATGGTTACTGTACAGTGGGATGTATGTCGGGGTGTGATGGTTACTGTAGAGTGGGAGGAATATCAGGGTGTGATGGTTACTGTACAGTGGGAGGTATTTCGGGGTGCGATGGTTACTGTACAGTGGGAGGAATATCAGGGTGTGATGGTTACTGTACAGTGAGAGGTATTTGGGGCAGTGATGGTTACTGTACAGTGGGAGGGATCTTGGCCGTGATGGTTACTGTACAGTGGGAGGTATGTCGGGCCGTGATGGTTACTGTACAGTGGGAGGCATGTCGGGGTGTGATGGTTAATGTACAGTGGGAGGTATGTTGGGGTGTGATGGTTACTGGACAGAGGGAGGTATGTCGGGCCGTGATGGTTACTGTACAGTGTGAGGTATGTCGGGGTGTGTTTGTTACTGTACAGTGGGAGGTATGTCGGGACGTGATGGTTACTGTACAGTGGGAGGTATGTCGGGCTGAGATGGTTACTGGACAGTGGGAGGTATGTCGGTGCGTGATGGTTACTGTACAGTGGGAGGTATGTTGGGCTGTGACGGTTACTGTACAGTGTGAGGTATGTTGTCCTGTGATGGTTACTGTACAGTGGGAGGTATGTCGTGGTGTGATGGTTACTGTACAGTGCGAGGTATGTCGGACCGTGATGGTTACTGTACAGAGGGAGGCATGTCGGTGTGTGATGGTTACTGTACAGTGGGAGGTATGTCAGGGTGTGATGGTTACTGTACAGTGGGAGGTATGTCAGGGTGTGATGGTTACTCTACAGCGGGAGGTATGTCGGGGTGTGATGATTACTGTACAGTGGGAGGTATGTCGGACGTAATAGTTACTGTACAGTGGGAGGTATGTCGGGACGTGATGGTTACTGTACAGTGGGAGGTATGTTGGGGTGTGATGGTTACTGGACAGAGGGAGGTATGTCGGGCCGTGATGGTTACTGTACAGTGGGAGGGATGTCGGGGTGTGATGGTTACTGTACCGTGGGAGGTATGTTGGGACGTGATGGTTACTGTGCCGAGGGAGGTATGTCGGGGTGTGATGGTTACTGTACAGCTGGAGGTATGTCAGGGTGTGATGGTTACTGTACAGCGGGAGGTATGTCGGGGTGTGATGGTTACTGAACAGAAGGAGGTAGGTCGGCGTGTGATGGTTACTGTACTGTGGGAGGTATGTGGGGCTGTGATGGGAACTGTACAGTGGGAGGGATGTCGGGCTGTGATGGTTACTGTACAGTGGGAGGGATGTCGGGCTGTGATGGTCACTGGACAGTGGGAGGAATATCAGGGTGTGATGGTTACTGTACAGTGGGAGGTATGTTGGGGTGTGATAGTTACTGTACATTGGGAGGTATGTAGGAAAGTGATGGTTACTGTACAGTGGGAGGTATGTCGGGGTGTGATGGTTACTGAACAGAAGGAGGTAGGTCGGCGTGTGATGGTTACTGTACTGTGGGAGGTATGTGGGGCTGTGATGGGAACTGTACAGTGGGAGGGATGTCGGGCTGTGATGGTTACTGTACAGTGGGATGGATGTCGGGCTGTGATGGTCACTGGACAGTGGGAGGAATATCAGGGTGTGATGGTTACTGTACAGTGGGAGGTATGTCGGGGTGTGATAGTTACTGTACATTGGGAGGTATGTAGGAAAGTGATGGTTACTGTACAGTGGGAGGTATGTCGGGGCGTGATAGTTATTGTACAGCGGGAGGTATGTCGGGGTGTGAGGGACACTGTACAGTGAGAGGTATTTGGGGCAGTGATCGTTACTTTACAGTGGGAGGGATCTCGGCCGTGATTGTTACTGTACAGTGGGATGTATATCGGGACGTGATGGTTACTGTACAGTGGGAGGTATTTGGGACTCTGATGGTTACTGTACAATGGGAGGGATGTCGGGCCGTAATGGTTACAGTGCAGTGGGAGGTATGTCCGAACGTGATGGGTACTTTACAGTGTGAGGTATGTCGGGCTGTGATGCTTACTGTACAGCGGGAGGTAGGTTGGGGTGTGATGGTTACTGTACAGTGGGTGGGATGTCGGGGTGTGATGGTTACTGTACAGTGGGAGGGATGTCGGGCTGTGATGGTTCCTGTACAGCGGGAGGTAGGTCGGGCTGTGATGGTTACTGTACAGTGGGAGGGATGTCGGGCTGTAATGGTTACTGTACAGTGGGAGGGATGTCGGGCTGTGATGGTTACTGTACAGTTTTAGGGATGTCGGGCTGTGATGGTTACTGGACAGTGGGAGGTATGTCGGGCTGTGATGGTTACTGTACAGCGGGAGATATGTCGGGCTGTGATGGTTACTGTACAGTGGGAGGGATGTCGGGCTGTAATGGTTACTGTACAGTGGGAGGGATGTCGGGCTGTGATGGGTACTGTACAGTTTTAGGGATGTCGGGCTGTGATGGTTACTGGACAGTGGGAGGTATTTCGGGCTGTGATGGTTACTGTACAGTGGGAGGTATGTCGGGGTGTGATGGTTACTTTACAGTGGGAGGTATGTTGGGCTGTGACGGCTACTGTACAGCGGGAGGTATGTCGGTCCGGTATGGATAATGTACAGTGGGATGGATGACGGGGTATGATGGTTACTGTACAGCGGGAGATATGTCGGGGTGTGATGGGTACTGTACAGTGGGAGGTATGTCGGGGTGTGATGGGTACTGTACAGTGGGATGTATGTCGGGGTGTGATGGTTACTGTACAGCGGGAGGTATGTCGGTGTGTGATGGTTACTGTACAGTGGGAGGTATGTCGGACCGTGATATTTACTGTACAGTGGGAGGTATGTAGGGACGTGATGGTTACTGTACAGTGGGAGGGATGTCGGGGTGTGATGTTTACTCTACAGTGGGAGGTATGTCAGGGTGTGATGGTTACTGTACAGCGGGAGGTATGTCGAGGTGTGATGGTTACTGAACAGTGGGAGGTATGTCGTGGTGTGACGGTTACTGTACAGAGGGAGGTATGTCGGAACGTAATGGTTATTTTACAGTGGGAGGTATGTCGGGGTGTGATGGTTACTGTACAGTGGGAGGTATGTCGGGCCATAATGGTTACTGTACAGTGGGAGGTATGTTGGGCCGTGATGGTTACTGTACAGTGGGAGGTATGTCGGGGTGTGATGGTTACTGTACAGTGGGAGGTATGTCGGGGCGTGATGGTTACTGTACAGAGGGAGGTATGTCAGGCCGTGATGGTAACTGTACAGTGGGAGGTAAGTCGAGCCATGATGGTTACTGTACAGTGGGACGTATTTGGGGCTCTGATGGTTACTGTACAATGGGAGGCATGTCGGGCCGTGATGGTTACTGTACAGTAGGACGTATTTGGGGCTCTGATGGTTCCTGTACAGTGGGAGGTATGTCAGGCTGTGATGCCTACTGTATAGCGGGTGGTAGGTTGGGGTGTGCTGGTTACTGTACAGAAGGAGGTAGGTCGGCATGTGATGGTTACTGTACTGTGGGAGGTATGTGGGGCTGTGATGGTTACTGTACAGTGGGAGGGATGTCGGGCTGTGATGGTTACTGTACAGCGGGAGGTAGGTCGGGCTGTGATGGTTACTGTACAGTGGGAGGGATGTCGGGCTGTAATGGTTACTGTACAGTGGGAGGGATGTCGGGCTGTGATGGTTACTGTACAGTTTTAGGGATGTCGGGCTGTGATGGTTACTGGACAGTAGGAGGTATGTCGGGCTGTGATGGTTACTGTACAGCGGGAGATATGTCGGGCTGTGATGGTTACTGTACAGTGGGAGGGATGTCGGGCTGTAGTGGTTACTGTACAGTGGGAGGGATGTCGGGCTGTGATGGTTACTGTACAGTGGGAGGGATGTCGGTCTGTGATGGTCACTGGACAGTGGGAGGAATATCAGGGTGTGATGGTTACTGTACAGTGGGAGGTATGTAGGAAAGTGATGGTTACTGTACAGTGGGAGGGATGACGGGGTATGATGGTTACTGTACAGCGGGAGGTATGTCGTGGTGTGATGGTAACTGTACAGTGCGAGGTATGTCGGGCCGTGATGGTTACTGAACAGTGGGAGGTATGTCGGGGTGTGATGGTTACTGTTCAGCGGGAGGTATGTCGGTGTGTGATGGTTACTGTACAGTGGGTGGTATGTCGGTCCGTGATAGTTACTGTATAGTGGGAGGTATGTAGGGACGTGATGGTTACTGTACAGTGGGAGGGATGTCGGGGTGTGATGGTAACTGTACCGTTGGAGGTATGTCGGGACGTGATGGTTAATGTGCCGAGGGAGGTATGTCGGGGTGTGACGGTTACTGTACAGTGGGAGGTATGTCGGGCTGTGATGGTTACTGTACAGTGGGAGGTATGTCGGGCCGTGATGGTTACTGTACAGTGGGAGGTATGTCGGGCCGTGATGGTTACTGTACAGTGGGAGGTATGTCGGGCTGTGATGGTTACTGCACAGTGGGAGGTATGTCGGGCCGTGATGGTTACTGTACAGTTGGAGGTATGTCGGGGCATGATTGTAACTGTACAGTGGGAGGTATTTGTGGCTCTGATGGTTACTGTACAATGGGAGGCATGTCGGGCTGTGATGGTTACTGTACAGCGGGAGGTAGGTCGGGGTGTGATGGTGACTGTACTTTGGGAGGTATGTTGGAACGTGATGGTTACTGGACAGTGGGAGGTATGTCGGGCTGTGATGGTTACTGTACAGCGGGATGTATGTCGGGCTGTGATGGTTACTGTACAGTGGGAGGGATGTCGGGCTGTGATGGTTACTGTACAGTGGGAGGGATGTCGGGCTGTGATGGTTACTGTACAGTGGGAGGAATGTCGGGCTGTGATGGTTACTGGACAGTGGGAGGTATGTCGTGCTGTGATGGTTACTGTACTGTGGGAGGAATATCAGGGTGTGATGGTTACTTTACAGTGGGATGTATGTCGGTGTGTGATGGTTACTGTACAGTGGGAGGTATGTTGGGCTGTTACGGTTACTGTTCAGTGTGAGGTATGTTGGGCTGTGACGTCTACTGTACAGCGGGAGGTATGTCGGTCCGGTATGGATAATGTGCAGTGGGAGGGATGACCTGGTATGATGGTTCCTGTACAGTGGGAGGTATGTCGTGGTGTGATTGTAACTGTACAGTGCGAGGTATGTCGGGCCGTGATGGTTACTGAACAGCGGGAGGTATGTCGGTGTGTGATGGTTACTGTACAGTGGGTGGTATGTCGGACCGTGATAGTTACTGTATAGTGGGAGGTATGTAGGGACGTGATGGTTACTGTACAGTGGGAGGGATGTCGGGACGTGATGGTTAATGTACAACGGGAGGTATGTCAGGGTGCGATGGTTACTGTACAGCGGGAGGTATATCGGGGTGTGATGGTTACTGAACATTGGGAGGTATGTCGGGGTGTGACGGTTACTGTACAGAGGGAGGTATGTCGGAACGTGATGGTTACTGTACAGTGGGAGGTATGTCGGGGCTGTGATTGTTACTGTACAGTGGGAGCGATCTCGGGCCGTGATGGTTACTGCACAGTGGGAGGTATGTCGGGCTGTGATGGTTACTGTACAGTGGGAGGTATGTCGGGCCGTGATGGTTACTGTACAGTTGGAGGTATGTCGGGGCATGATTGTAACTGTACAGTGGGAGGTATGTCGGGCCGTGATATTTCTGTACAGTGGGAGGGATGTCGGGCTGTGATGGTTACTGTACAGTGGGAGGGATTTCGGGCTGTGATGGTTACTGGACAGTGGGAGGTATGTCGGGCTGTGATGGTTACTGTACTGTGGGAGGAATATCAGGGTGTGATGGTTACTTTACAGTGGGATGTATGTCGGTGTGTGATGGTTGCTGTACAGTGGGAGGTATGTTGGGCTGTTACGGTTACTGTTCAGTGTGAGGTATGTTGGGCTGTGACGTCTACTGTACAGCGGGAGGTATGTCGGTCCGGTATGGATAATGTGCAGTGGGAGGGATGACCTGGTATGATGGTTCCTGTACAGTGGGAGGTATGTCGTGGTGTGATGGTTACTGTACAGTGCGAGGTATGTCGGACCGTAATGGTTACTGTACAGTGGGAGGCATGTCGGGGTGTGATGGATACTGTACAGTGGGAGGTATGTCGGGGTGAGATGGTTACTGTACAGTTTTAGCGATGTCGGGCTGTGATGGTTACTGGACAGTGGGAGGTATGTCATGGTGTGATGGTTACTGTACAGCGGGAGGTAGGTCGGGCTGTGATGGTTACTGTACAGTGGGAGGGAATTCGGGCTGTAATGGTTACTGTACAGTGGGAGGGATGTCGGGCTGTGATGGTTACTGTACAGTTTTAGGGATGTCGGGCTGTGATGGTTACTGGACAGTGGGAGGTATGTCGGGCTGTGATGGTTACTGTACAGCGGGAGATATGTCAGTCTGTGATGGTTACTGTACAGTGGGAGGGATGTCGGGCTGTAATGGTTACTGTACAGTGGGAAGGATGTCAGGCTGTGATGGTTACTGTGCAGTTTTAGGGATGTCGGGCTGTGAAGTTTACTGGACAGTGGGAGGTATGTCGGGATGTGATGGTTACTGTACAGTGGGAGGTATGTCGGGGTGTGACGGTTACTATACAGTGTGAGGTATGTTGGGCTGTGACGGCTACTGTACAGCGAGAGGTATGTCGGTCCGGTATGGATAATGTACAGTGGGAGGGATGACGGGGTATGATGGTTACTGTACAGTGGGAGGTATGTCGTGGTGTGATGGTAACTGTACAGTGCGAGGTATGTCGGACCGTGATGGTTACTGTACAGTGGGAGGCATGTCGGGGTGTGATGGTTACTGTACAGTGGGAGGGATGTCGGGGTGTGATGGTTTCTGTACAGTTGGTGGTATGTTGGGGTGTGATGGTTACTGTACAGAGGGAGGTATGTCGGGCCGTGATGGTTACTGTACAGTGGGAGGTATGTCGGGCCGTGATAGTTACGGTACAGTGGGAGAGATGTCGGGGTGTGATGGTTACTGTACCGTTGGATGTATGTTGGGACGTGATGGGTACTGTGCCGAGGGAGGTATGTCGGGGTGTGATGATTACTGTACAGAGGGAGGTATGTCGGAACGTGATGGTTACTGTACAGTGGGAGGTATGTTGGGGCTGTGATTGTTACTGTACAGTGGGAGCGATCTCGGGCCGTGATGGTTACTGTACAGTGGGAGGTATGTCGGGCTGTGATGGTTACTGTACAGTGGGAGGTATGTCGGTCCGTGATGGTTACTGTACAGTGGGAGGTATGTCGGGCTGTGATGGTTACTGTACAGTGGGAGGTATGTCGGGCCGTGATGGTTACTGTACAGTGGGAGGTATGTCGGGGCTTGATTGTAACTGTACAGTGGGAGGTATTTGGGGCTCTGATGGTTACTGTACAATGGGAGGCATATCGGGCCGTGATGCTTACTGTACAGCGGGAGGTAGGTCGGGGTGTGGTGGCTACTGTACAGCAGGAGGTAGGTCGGGGTGTGATGGTTACTGTACTGTGGGAGGTATGTCGGGCTGTGATGGTTACTGTACAGTGGGAGGTATGTCGGGCCGTGATGGTTACTGTGCAGCGGGAGGTAGGTCGGGCTGTGATGGTTACAGTACAGTGGGAGGGAATTCAGGCTGTAATGGTTACTGTACAGTGGGAGGGATGTAGGGCTGTGATGGTTACTGTACAGTTTTAGGGATGTCGGGCTGTGATGGTTACTGGACAGTGGGAGGTATGTCGGGCTGTGATGGTTACTGTACAGCGGGAGATATGTCGGGCTGTGATGGTTACTGTACAGTTTTAGGGATGTCGGGCTGTGATGGTTACAGGACAGTGGCAGGTATGTCGGGCTGTGATGGTTACTGTACAGTGGGAGGTATGTCGGGGTGTGATGGTTACTTTTCAGTGGGAGGTATGTTGGGCTGTGACGGTTACTGTACAGTGTGAGGTATGTTGGGCTGTGACGGCTACTGTACAGCGGGAGGTATGTCGGTCCGGTATGGATAATGTAAATTGGGAGGGATGACGGGGTGTGATGGTTACTGAACATTGGGAGGTATGTCGTGGTGTGATGGTAACTGTACAGTGCGAGGTATGTCGGACCGTGATGGTTACTGTACAGTGGGAGGCATGTCGGGGTGTGATGGTTACTGAACAGTGGGAGGGATGTCGGACTGTGATAGTTACTGTACAGTGGGAGGGATGTCGGGGTGTGATGGTTACTGTACAGTGGGTGGTATGTTGGGGTGTGATGGTTACTGTACAGAAGGAGGTATGTCGGCGCGTGATGGTTACTGTACAGTGTGAGGTCTGTCGGGGTGTGTTTGTTACTGTACAGTGGGAGGTATGTCGGGCCGTGATAGTTACGGTACAGTGGGAGGGATGTCGGGGTGTGATGGTTACTGTACCGTTGGAGGTATGTCGGGACGTGATGGTTACTGTACAGTGGGAGGTATGTCGGGGCTGTGATTGTTGCTGTACAGTGGGAGCAATCTCGGGCCGTGATGGTTACTGTACAGTGGGAGGTATTGCGGGCTGTGATGGTTACTGTACAGTGGGAGGTATGTCGGGGTGTGATGGTTACTGTACAGAGGGAGGTATGTCGGGCTGTGATGGTTACTGTACAGTGGGAGGTATGTCGGGCCGTGATGGTTACTGTACAGTGGGAGGTATGTCGGGCTGTGATGGTTACTGTACAGTGGGAGGTATGTCGGGCCGTGATGGTTACTGTACAGTGGGAGGTATGTCGGGGCATGATTGTAACTGTACAGTGGGAGGTATTTGGGGCTCTGATGGTTACTGTACAGTGGGAGGTATGTCGGGCTGTGATGCTTACTGTACAGCGGGAGGTAGGTCGGGGTGTGATGGTTACTGTACAGCAGGAGGAAGGTCGGGGTGTGATGGTTACTGTACTATGGGAGGTATGTCGGGCTGTGACGGTTACTGTACAGTGGGAGGGATGTCGGGATGTGATGGTTACTGTATAGTGGGAGGGATGTCGGACTGTGAAGGTTACTGTACAGTGGGTGGGATGTCGGGGTGTGATGGTTACTGGACAGTGGGCGGTATGTCGGGCTGTGATGGTTACTGTACAGCGGGAGGTATGTCGGGCTGTGATGGTTACTGTACAGTGGGAGGGATGTCGGGCTGTGATGGTTACTGTACAGTGGGAGGTATGTCGGGCCGTGATGGTTACTGTACAGTGGGAGGGATGTCGGGGTGTGATGGTTACTGTACCGTGGGAGGTATGTCGGGACGTGATGGTTACTGTCCCGAGGGAGGTATGTCGGGCCGTGATGGTTACTGTACAGTGGGAGGGATGTCGGGGTGTGATGGTTACTGTACCGTGGGAGGTATGTCAGGACGTGATGGTTACTGTGCCGAGGGAGGTATGTCGGGGTGAGATGGTTACTGTACAGAGGGAGGTATGTCGGAACGTGGTGGTTACTGTACAGTGGGAGATATGTCGGGGCGTGATAGTTACTGTACAGTGGGAGGGATGTCGGGGTGTGATGGTTACTGTACAGTGGGAGGTATGTCGGGGTGTGATGGTTACTGTATAGTGACACGTATTTGGGGCTGTGATGGTTACTGTGCAGTGGGAGGTATGTCGGGACCTGATGGTTACTGTGCCGAGGGAGGTATGTCGGGTTGTGATGGTTACTTTACAGAGGGAGGTATGTCGGGGCGTGATAGTTACTGTACAGTGGGAGGTATGTCGGGCCGTGATGGTTACTGTACAGTGGGAGGTATGTCGGGCTGTTGTGGTTACTGTACAGTGTGAGGTATTTTGGGATGTGACGTCTACTATACAGCGTGAGGTATGTCAGTCCGGTATGGATAATGTGCAGTGGGAGGGATGACCTGGTATGATGGTTACTGTACAGTGGGAGGTATGTCGTGGTGTGATGGTTACTGTAAAGTGCGAGGTATGTCGGTCCGTGATGGATACTGTACAGTGGGAGGCATGTCGGGGTGTGATGGATACTGTACAGTGGGAGGTATGTCGGGGTGTGATGGTTACTGTACAGTGGGAGGTATGTCGGGGTGTGATCGTTACTGTACAGCGGGAGGTATGTCGGGGTGTGATGGTTACTGTACAGTGGGCGGTATGTCGGACCGTGATAGTTACTGTACAGTGGGAGGTATGTCGGGACGTGATGGTTACTGTACAGTGGGAGGGATGTTGGGGTGTGATGGTTACTGTACAGAGGGAGGTATGTCGGGCCGTGATGGTTACTGTACAGTGTGAGGTATGTCGGGGTGTGTTTGTTACTGTACAGTGGGAGGTATGTCGGGACATGATGGTTAATGTACAGTGGGAGGTATGTCGGGCTGAGATGGTTACTGGACAGTGGGAGGTATGTTGGAACGTGATGGTTACTGTAAAGTGGGACGTATTTCGGGACGTGATGGTTACTGTACAGTGGGAGGTATGTCGGACCGTGATAGTTACTGTACAGTGGGAGGTATTTCGGGACGTGATGGTTACTGTACAGTGGGAGGTATGTTGGGCTGTGACGTTTACTGTACAGTGTGAGGTATGTTGGGCTGTGACGGTTACTGTACAGTGTGAGGTATGTTGGGCTGTGACGGTTACTGTACAGTGGGAGGTATGTCGGTCCGTGATGGTTAATGTACAGTGGGAGGGATGACGGGGTGTGATGGTTACTGTACAGTGGGAGGTATGTCGGTGTGTGATGGTTACTGTACAGCGGGAGGTATGTCGGGGTGTGATGGTTACTGTACAGTGGGAGGGATGTCGGGGTGTGATGTTTACTGTAGAGCGGGAGGTATATCGGGGTGTGATGGCTCCTGGACAATGGGAGTTATGTAGGGGTGTGATGGTTACTGTACAGAGGCTTGTATGTCGGGGTGCGATGGTTACTGTACAGTGGGAGGTATGTCGGAACGTGATGGTTACTGCACAGAGGCAGGTACGTCGGGGTGTGATGGTTACTGTGCAGTGGGAGGGATTTCGGGACGTGATGGTTACTGTACCGAGGGAGGTATGTCGGGGTGTGAAGGTTACTGTGCAGCGGGAGGTATGTTGGGGTGTGATGGTTACTGTACAGTGGGAGGTATGTCGGGGCGTGATGGTTACTGTACAGTGGGAGGCATGTCGGGGTGTTGTGGTTACTGTACAGTGTGAGGTATGTTGGGATGTGACGTCTACTGTACAGCAGGAGGTATGTCAGTCCGGTATGGATAATGTGCAGTGGGAGGGATGACCTGGTATGATGGTTACTGTACAGTGGGAGGTATGTCGTGGTGTGATGGTTACTGTAAAGTGCGAGGTATGTCGGACCGTGATGGTTACTGTACAGTGGGAGGCATGTCGGGGTGTGATGGATACTGTACAGTGGGAGGTATGTCGGGGTGTGATGGTTACTGTACAGTGGGAGGTATGTCGGGGTGTGATGGTTACTGTACAGCGGGAGGTATGTCGGGGTGTGATGGTTACTGTACAGTGGGCGGTATGTCGGACCGTGATAGTTACTGTACAGTGGGAGGTATGTCGGGACGTGATGGTTTCTGTACAGTGGGAGGGATGTTGGGGTGTGATGGTTACTGTACAGAGGGAGGTATGTCGGGCCGTGATGATTACTGTACAGTGTGAGGTATGTCGGGGTGTGTTTGTTACTGTACAGTGGGAGGTATGTCGGAGCGTGATGTTTACTATACCGTGGGAGGTATGTCGGTACGTGATGGTTACTGTGCCGAGGGAGGTATGTCGGGCCGTGATGGTTACTGTACAGTGGGTGGGATGTCGGGGTGTGATGGTTACTGTACCGTGGGAGGTATGTTGGGCTGTGATGGTTACTGTACAGCGGGAGGTATGTTTGGGTGTGATGGTTACTGTACAGTGGAAGGAATGTCGGAACGTGATGGTTACTGTACAGTGGGAGGGATGTCGGGCTGTGATGGTTACTGTACAGAGGGAGGTATGTCGGGGTGTGATGGTTACTGTACAGTGACACGTATTTGGGGCTGTGATGGTTACTGTGCAGTGGGAGGTATGTCGGGCCGTGATTTTTACTGTACAGTGGGAGGTATGTCGGGCCGTGATTGTTACTGTACTGTGGGAGGTATGTCGGGGTGTTGTGGTTACTGTACTTTGGGAGGTATGTCGGGGCGTGATGGTTACTGTGCAGTGGGAGGTATGTCGGGCCATGATGGTTACTGTACAGTGGGACGTATTTGGGGCTCTGATGGTTACTGTACAATGGGAGGCATGTCGGGCCGTAATGGTTACTGTACAGTGGGACGTATTTGGGGCATTGATTGTTACTGTACAGTGGGAGGTATCTCGGGCTGTGATGCTTACTGTATAGCGGGTGGTAGGTTGGGGTGTGCTGGTTACTGTACAGAAGGAGGTAGGTCGGCGTGTGATGGTTACTGTACTGTGGGAGGTATGTGGGGCTGTGATGGTTACTGTACAGTGGGAGGGATGTCGGGCTGTGATGGTTACTGTACAGTGGGAGGGATGTCGGGCTGTGATGGTCACTGGACAGTGGGAGGAATATCAGGGTGTGATGGTTACTGTACAGTGGGAGGTATGTAGGAAAGTGATGGTTACTGTACAGTGGGAGGTATGTCGGGGCGTGATAATTATTGTACAGCGGGAGGTATGTCGGGGTGTGAGGGACACTGTACAGTGAGAGGTATTTGGGGCTGTGATCGTTACTTTACAGTGGGAGGGATCTCGGCCGTGATTGTTACTGTACAGTGGGAGATATATCGGGACGTGATGGTTACTGTACAGTGGGAGGTATTTGGGACTCTGATGGTTACTGTACAATGTGAGGGATGTCGGGCCGTAATGGTTACAGTGCAGTGGGAGGTATGTCCGAACGTGATGGGTACTTTACAGTGGGAGGTATGTCGGGCTGTGATGCTTACTGTACAGCGGGAGGTAGGTTGGGGTGTGATGGTTACTGTACAGTGGGTGGGATGTCGGGGTGTGATGGTTACTGTACAGTGGGAGGGATGTCGGGCTGTGATGGTTACTGTACAGCGGGAGGTAGGTCGGGCTGTGATGGTTACTGTACAGTGGGAGGGATGTCGGGCTGTGATGGTCACTGGACAGTGGGAGGAATATCAGGGTGTGATGGTTACTGTACAGTGGGAGGTATGTCGGGGTGTGATAGTTACTGTACAGTGGGAATTATGTCAGGTTGTGATGGTTACTGTACAGCGGGAGGTATGTCGGGGTGTGATGGTTACTGTACAGTGGGAGGTATGTCGGACCGTGATAGATACTGGAAAGTGGGAGGTATGTCGGGACGTGATGGTTACTGTACAGTGGGAGGGATGTCGGGGTGTGATGGTTACTGTACAGTGGGAGGTATGTCGGGGTGTGATGGTTACTGTACAGTGGGAGGTATGTCGGGACGTGATGGTTACTGTACAGAGGGAGGTATGTCGGGCCGTGATGGTTACTGTACAGTGTGAGGTATGTCGGGTGTGTTTGTTACTGTACAGTGGGGAGGTAGGTCGCGACGTGATGGTTACTGTACAGTGGGAGGTATGTCGGGCCGTGATGGTTACTGTACTTAGGGAGGTATGTCGGGACGTGATGGTTACTGTGCCGAGGGAGGTATGTCGGGGTGTGATGGTTACTGTACAGCGTGAGGTATGTCAGGGTGTGATGGTTACTGTACAGCGGGAGGTATGTCGGGGTGTGATGGTTACTGAACAGTGGGACGTATGTCGGGGTGTGACGGTTACTGTACAGACGGAGGTATGTCGGAACGTGATGGTTACTGTACAGTGGGAGGTATGTCGGGGCGTGATAGTTACTGTACAGTGGGCGGGATGTCGGGGTGTGAAGGTTACTGTACAGTGGGAGGTATGTCGGGGTGTGATAGTTACTGTACAGTGAGAGGTATTTTGGGCTGTGATGGTTACTGTACAGTGGGAGGGATCTCGGGCGGTGATGTTTACTGTACAGTGGGAGGTATTTCGGGCCGTGATGGTTAATGTACAGTGGGAGGTATGTCGGGGTGTGAGGGACACTGTACAGTGGGAGGTATGTCGGGGCATGATTGTTACTGTACAGTGGGAGGGATGTCGGGGCGTGATGGTTACTGTACAGTGGGAGGTATGTTGGGGCGTGATGGTTTCTGTACAGTGGGAGGTATGTCGAGCCATGATGGTTACTGTACAGTGGGACGTATTTGGGGCTCTGCTGGTTACTGTACAATGGGAGGCATGTCGGGCCGTGATGGTTACTGTACAGTGGGAGGTAGGTCGGGGTGTGATGGTTACTGCACAGCAGGAGGTAGGTCGGGGTGTGATGGTTACTGTACTGTGGGAGGTATGTTGGAACGTGATGGTTACTGGACAGTGGGAGGTATGTCGGGCTGTGATGGTTACTGTACAGTGGGAGGTATGTTGTAACGTGATGGTTACTGGACAGTGGGAGGGATGTCTGGCTGTGATGGTTACTGTACAGTGGGAGGGATGTCGGGCTGTGAAGGTTAATGTACAGTGGGAGGGATGTCGGGCTGTGATGGTTGCTGGACAGTGGGAGGAATATCAGGCTGTGATGGTTACTGTACAGTGGGAGGAATATCAGGGTGTGATGGTTACTGTACAGTGGGATGTATGTCGGGGTGTGATGGTTACTGTAGAGTGGGAGGAATATCAGGGTGTGATGGTTACTGTACAGTGGGAGGTATGTCGGGGTGCGATGGTTACTGTACAGTGGGAGGAATATCAGGGTGTGATGGTTACTGTACAGTGAGAGGTATTTGGGGATGTGATGGTTACTGTACAGTGGGAGGGATCTCGGCCGTGATGGTTACTGTACAGTGGGAGGTATGTCGGGCCGTGATGGTTACTGTACAGTGGGAGGCATGTCTGGGTGTGATGGTTAATGTACAGTGGGAGGTATGTTAGGGTGTGATAGTTAATGTACAGTGTGAGGTATGTTGGGGTGTGATGGTTACTGGACAGAGGGAGGTATGTCGGGCCGTGATGGTTACTGTACAGTGTGAGGTATGTCGGGGTGTGTTTGTTACTGTACAGTGGGAGGTATGTGGGTACGTGATGGTTACTGTGCAGTGGGAGGTATGTCGGGCTGAGATGGTTACTAGACAGTGGGAGGTATGTCGGTGCGTGATGGTTACTGTACAGTGGGAGGTATGTTGGGCTGTGACGGTTACTGTACAGTGTGAGGTATGTTGGGCTGTGATGGCTACTGTACAGCGGGAGGTATGTCGGTCCGGTATGGATAATGTACAGTGGGAGGGATTACCTGGTATGATGGTTACTGTACAGTGGGAGGTATGTCGTGGTGTGATGGTTACTGTACAGTGCGAGGTATGTCGGACCGTGATGGTTACTGTACAGAGGGAGGCATGTCGGGGTGTGATGGTTACTGTACAGTGGGAGGTATGTCGGGGTATGATGGTTACTGTACAGTGGGAGGTATGTCGGGGTGTGATGGTTACTGTACAGCGGGAGGTATGTCGGACCGTAATAGTTACTGTACAGTGGGAGGTATGTCGGGACGTGATGGTTACTGTACAGTGGGAGGTATGTTGGGGTGTGATGGTTACTGGACAGAGGGAGGTATGTCGGGCCGTGTTGGTTCCTGTACAGTGTGAGGTATGTCGTGGTGTGTTTGTTCAGTGGGAGGTATGTCGGGCCGTGATGGTTACTGTACAGTGGGAGGGATGTCGGGGTGTGATGGTTACTGTACCATGGGAGGTATGTTGGGACGTGATGGTTACTGTGCCGAGGGAGGTATGTCGGGGTGTGATGGTTACTGTACAGCTGGAGGTATGTCAGGGTGTGATGGTTACTGTACAGCGGGAGGTATGTCGGGGTGTGATGGTTACTGAACAGTGGGAGGTATGTCGTGGTGTTACGGTTACTGTACAGAGGGAGGTATGTCGGAACGTGATGGTTACTTTACAGTGGGAGGTATGTCGGGGTGTGATGGTTACTGTACAGTGGGAGGTATGTCGGGCCATAATGGTTACTGTACCTTGGGAGGTATGTCGGGCCGTGATGGTTACTGTACAGTGGGAGGTATGTCGGGGTGTGATGGTTACTGTACAGTGGGAGGTATGTTAAGGCGTGATGGTTACTGTACAGAGGGTGGTATGTCAGGCCGTGATGGTAACTGTACAGTGGGAGGTAAGTCGAGCCATGATGGTTACTGTACAGTGGGACGTATTTGGGGCTCTGCTGGTTACTGTACAATGGGAGGCATGTCGGGCCGTGATGGTTACTGTACAGTGGGACGTATTTGGGGCTCTGATGGTTACTGTACAGTGGGAGGTATGTCAGGCTGTGATGCTTACTGTATAGCGGGAGGTAGGTTGGGGTGTGATGGTTACTGTACAGAAGGAGGTAGGTCGGGTTGTGATGGTTACTGTACTGTGGGCGGTATGTGGGGCTGTGATGGTTACTGTACAGTGGGAGGGATGTCGGGCTGTGATGGTTACTGTACAGTGGGAGGGATGTCGGGCTGTGATGGTCACTGGACAGTGGGAGGAATATCAGGGTGTGATGGTTACTGTACAGTGGGAGGTATGTCGGGCCATAATGGTTACTGTACAGTGGGAGGTATGTCGGGGCGTGATGGTTACTGTACAGAGGGAGGTATGTCAGGCCGTGATGGTAACTGTACAGTGGGAGGTAAGTCGAGCCATGATGGTTACTGTACAGTGGGACGTATTTGGGGCTCTGATGGTTACTGTACAATGGGAGGCATGTCGGGCCGTGATGGTTACTGTACAGTGGGACATATTTGGGGCTCTGATGGTTACTGTACAGTGGGAGGTATGTCAGGCTGTGATGCTTACTGTATAGCGGGTGGTAGGTTGGGGTGTGATGGTTACTGTACAGAAGGAGGTAGGTCGGGCTGTGATGGTTACTGTACAGTGGGAGGGATGTCGGGCTGTGATGGTCACTGGACAGTGGGAGGAATATCAGGGTGTGATGGTTACTGTACAGTGGGAGGTATGTCAGGGTGTGATAGTTACTGTACAGTGGGAATTATGTCCGGTTGTGATGGTTACTGTACAGCGGGAGGTATGTCGGGGTGTGATGGTTACTGTACAGTGGGAGGTATGTCGGACCGTGATAGTTACTGGACAGTGGGAGGTATGTCGGGACGTGATGGTTACTGTACAGTGGGTGGGATGTCGGAGTGTGATGGTTACTGTACAGTGGGAGGTATGTCGGGGTGTGATGGTTACTGTACAGTGGGAGGTATGTCGGGACGTGATAGTTACTGTACAGAGGGAGGTATGTCGGGCCGTGATGGTTACTGTACAGTGTGAGGTATGTCGGGTGTGTTTGTTACTGTACAGTGGGGAGGTAGGTCGCGCCGTGATGGTTACTGGACAGTGGGAGGTATGTCGGGCCGTGATAGTTACTGTACTTAGGGAGGTATGTCGGGACGTGATGGTTACTGTGCCGAGGGAGGTATGTCGGGGTGTGATGGTTACTGTACAGCGGGTGGTATGTCAGGGTGTGATGGTTACTGTACAGCGGGAGGTATGTCGGGGTGTGATGATTACTGAACAGTGGGACGTATGTCGGGGTGTGACGGTTACTGTGCAGACGGAGGTATGTCGGAACGTGATGGTTACTGTACAGTGGGAGGTATGTCGGGGCGTGATAGTTACTGTACAGTGGGAGGGATGTCGGGGTGTGATGGTTACTGTACAGTGGGAGGTATTTCGGGGTGTGATAGTTACTGTACAGTGAGAGGTATTTTGGGCTGTGATGGTTACTGTACAGTGGGAGGGATCTCGGGCCGTGATGGTTACTGTACAGTGGGAGGTATTTCGGACCGTGATGGTTACTGTACAGTGGGAGGTATGTCGGGGTGTGATGGCTACTGTACAGTGGGAGGTATGTCGGGGTG
Source organism: Chiloscyllium punctatum (assembly GCF_047496795.1). NCBI lineage: Eukaryota > Metazoa > Chordata > Chondrichthyes > Orectolobiformes > Hemiscylliidae > Chiloscyllium > Chiloscyllium punctatum. The sequence continues at coordinate 53,556,224 of NC_092785.1, forward strand.
TGAGGGACACTGTACAGTGGGAGGTATGTCGGGGCATGATTGTTACTGTACAGTGGGAGGTATGTCGGAGCGTGATGGTTACTGTACAATGGGAGGTATGTCAGGCCGTGATGGTTTCTGTACAGTGGGAGGTATGTCGAGCCATGATGGTTACTGTACAGTGGGACGTATTTGGGGCTCTGCTGGTTACTGTACAATGGGAGGCATGTCGGGCCGTGATGGTTACTATACAGTGGGAGGTAGGTCGGGGTGTGATGGTTACTGCACAGCAGGAGGTAGGTCGGGGTGTGATGGTTACTGTACTGTGGGAGGTATGTTGTAACGTGATGGTTACTGGACAGTGGGAGGTATGTCGGGCTGTGATGGTTACTGTACAGTGGGAGGTATGTTGTAACGTGATGGTTACTGGACAGTGGGAGGGATGTCTGGCTGTGATGGTTACTGTACAGTGGGAGGGATGTCGGGCTGTGAAGGTTAATGTACAGTGGGAGGGATGTCGGGCTGTGATGGTTGCTGGACAGTGGGAGGAATATCAGGCTGTGATGGTTACTGTACAGTGGGAGGAATATCAGGGTGTGATGGTTACTGTACAGTGGGATGTATGTCGGGGTGTGATGGTTACTGTAGAGTGGGAGGAATATCAGGGTGTGATGGTTACTGTACAGTGGGAGGTATGTCGGGGTGCGATGGTTACTGTACAGTGGGAGGAATATCAGGGTGTGATGGTTACTGTACAGTGAGAGGTATTTGGGGCAGTGATGGTTACTGTACAGTGGGAGGGATCTTGGCCGTGATGGTTACTGTACAGTGGGAGGTATGTCGGGCCGTGATGGTTACTGTACAGTGGGAGGCATGTCGGGGTGTGATGGTTAATGTACAGTGGGAGGTATGTTGGGGTGTGATGGTTACTGGACAGAGGGAGGTATGTCGGGCCGTGATGGTTATTGTACAGTGTGAGGTATGTCGGGGTGTGTTTGTTACTGTACAGTGGGAGGTATGTCGGGACGTGATGGTTACTGTACAGTGGGAGGTATGTCGGGCTGAGATGGTTACTGGACAGTGGGAGGTATGTCGGTGCGTGATGGTTACTGTACAGTGGGAGGTATGTTGGGCTGTGACGGTTACTGTACAGTGTGAGGTATGTTGTGCTGTGATGGTTACTGTACAGTGGGAGGTATGTCGTGGTGTGATGGTTACTGTACAGTGCGAGGTATGTCGGACCGTGATGGTTACTGTACAGAGGGAGGCATGTCGGGGTGTGATGGTTACTGTACAGTGGGAGGTATGTCAGGGTGTGATGGTTACTGTACAGTGGGAGGTATGTCAGGGTGTGATGGTTACTGTACAGCGGGAGGTATGTCGGGGTGTGATGATTACTGTACAGTGGGAGGTATGTCGGACGTAATAGTTACTGTACAGTGGGAGGTATGTCGGGACGTGATGGTTACTGTACAGTGGGAGGTATTTTGGGGTGTGATGGTTACTGGACAGAGGGAGGTATGTCGGGCCGTGATGGTTACTGTACAGTGTGAGGTATGTCGTGGTGTGTTTGTTCAGTGGGAGGTATGTCGGGCCGTGATGGTTACTGTACAGTGGGAGGGATGTCGGGGTGTGATGGTTACTGTACCGTGGGAGGTATGTTGGGACGTGATGGTTACTGTGCCGAGGGAGGTATGTCGGGGTGTGATGGTTACTGTACAGCTGGAGGTATGTCAGGGTGTGATGGTTACTGTACAGCGGGAGGTATGTCGGGGTGTGATGGTTACTGAACAGAAGGAGGTAGGTCGGCGTGTGATGGTTACTGTACTGTGGGAGGTATGTGGGGCTGTGATGGGAACTGTACAGTGGGAGGGATGTCGGGCTGTGATGGTTACTGTACAGTGGGAGGGATGTCGGGCTGTGATGGTCACTGGACAGTGGGAGGAATATCAGGGTGTGATGGTTACTGTACAGTGGGAGGTATGTCGGGGTGTGATAGTTACTGTACATTGGGAGGTATGTAGGAAAGTGATGGTTACTGTACAGTGGGAGGTATGTCGGGGTGTGATGGTTACTGAACAGAAGGAGGTAGGTCGGCGTGTGATGGTTACTGTACTGTGGGAGGTATGTGGGGCTGTGATGGGAACTGTACAGTGGGAGGGATGTCGGGCTGTGATGGTTACTGTACAGTGGGAGGGATGTCGGGCTGTGCTGGTCACTGGACAGTGGGAGGAATATCAGGGTGTGATGGTTACTGTACAGTGGGAGGTATGTCGGGGTGTGATAGTTACTGTACATTGGGAGGTATGTAGGAAAGTGATGGTTACTGTACAGTGGGAGGTATGTCGGGGCGTGATAGTTATTGTACAGCGGGAGGTATGTCGGGGTGTGAGGAACACTGTACAGTGAGAGGTATTTGGGGCAGTGATCGTTACTTTACAGTGGGAGGGATCTCGGCCGTGATTGTTACTGTACAGTGGGATGTATATCGGGACGTGATGGTTACTGTACAGTGGGAGGTATTTGGGACTCTGATGGTTACTGTACAATGGGAGGGATGTCGGGCCGTAATGGTTACAGTGCAGTGGGAGGTATGTCCGAACGTGATGGGTACTTTACAGTGGGAGGTATGTCGGGCTGTGATGCTTACTGTACAGCGGGAGGTAGGTTGGGGTGTGATGGTTACTGTACAGTGGGTGGGATGTCGGGGTGTGATGGTTACTGTACAGTGGGAGGGATGTCGGGCTGTGATGGTTCCTGTACAGCGGGAGGTAGGTCGGGCTGTGATGGTTACTGTACAGTGGGAGGGATGTCGGGCTGTAATGGTTACTGTACAGTGGGAGGGATGTCGGGCTGTGATGGTTACTGTACAGTTTTAGGGATGTCGGGCTGTGATGGTTACTGGACAGTGGGAGGTATGTCGGGCTGTGATGGTTACTGTACAGCGGGAGATATGTCGGGCTGTGATGGTTACTGTACAGTGGGAGGGATGTCGGGCTGTAATGGTTACTGTACAGTGGGAGGGATGTCGGGCTGTGATGGTTACTGTACAGTTTTAGGGATGTCGGGCTGTGATGGTTACTGGACAGTGGGAGGTATGTCGGGGTGTGATGGTTACTTTACAGTGGGAGGTATGTTGGGCTGTGACGGCTACTGTACAGCGGGAGGTATGTCGGTCCGGTATGGATAATGTACAGTGGGATGGATGACGGGGTATGATGGTTACTGTACAGCGGGAGATATGTCGGGGTGTGATGGGTACTGTACAGTGGGAGGTATGTCGGGGTGTGATGGTTACTGTACAGCGGGAGGTATGTCGGTGTGTGATGGTTACTGTACAGTGGGAGGTATGTCGGACCGTGATATTTACTGTACAGTGGGAGGTATGTAGGGACGTGATGGTTACTGTACAGTGGGAGGGATGTCGGGGTGTGATGTTTACTCTACAGTGGGAGGTATGTCAGGGTGTGATGGTTACTGTACAGCGGGAGGTATGTCGAGGTGTGATGGTTACTGAACAGTGGGAGGTATGTCGTGGTGTGACGGTTACTGTACAGAGGGAGATATGTCGGAACGTAATGGTTATTTTACAGTGGGAGGTATGTCGGGGTGTGATGGTTACTGTACAGTGGGAGGAATGTCGGGCCATAATGGTTACTGTACAGTGGGAGGTATGTTGGGCCGTGATGGTTACTGTGCAGTGGGAGGTATGTCGGGGTGTGATGGTTACTGTACAGTGGGAGGTATGTCGGGGCGTGATGGTTACTGTACAGAGGGAGGTATGTCAGGCCGTGATGGTAACTGTACAGTGGGAGGTAAGTCGAGCCATGATGGTTACTGTACAGTGGGACGTATTTGGGGCTCTGATGGTTACTGTACAATGGGAGGCATTTCGGGCCGTGATGGTTACTGTACAGTAGGACGTATTTGGGGCTCTGATGGTTCCTGTACAGTGGGAGGTATGTCAGGCTGTGATGCCTACTGTATAGCGGGTGGTAGGTTGGGGTGTGCTGGTTACTGTACAGAAGGAGGTAGGTCGGCGTGTGATGGTTACTGTACTGTGGGAGGTATGTGGGCTGTGATGGTTACTGTACAGTGGGAGGGATGTCGGGCTGTGATGGTTACTGTACAGTGGGAGGGATGTCGGGCTGTGATGGTCACTGGACAGTGGGAGGAATATCAGGGTGTGATGGTTACTGTACAGTGGGAGGTATGTAGGAAAGTGATGGTTACTGTACAGTGGGAGGTATGTCGGGGCGTGATAATTATTGTACAGCGGGAGGTATGTCGGGGTGTGAGGGACACTGTACAGTGAGAGGTATTTGGGGCTGTGATCGTTACTTTACAGTGGGAGGGATCTCGGCCGTGATTGTTACTGTACAGTGGGAGGTATATCGGGACGTGATGGTTACTGTACAGTGGGAGGTATTTGGGACTCTGATGGTTACTGTACAATGTGAGGGATGTCGGGCCGTAATGGTTACAGTGCAGTGGGAGGTATGTCCGAACGTGATGGGTACTTTACAGTGGGAGGTATGTCGGGCTGTGATGCTTACTGTACAGCGGGAGGTAGGTTGGGGTGTGATGGTTACTGTACAGTGGGTGGGATGTCGGGGTGTGATGGTTACTGTACAGTGGGAGGGATGTCGGGCTGTGATGGTTACTGTACAGCGGGAGGTAGGTTGGGCTGTGATGGTTACTGTACAGTGGGAGGGATGTCGGGCTGTAATGGTTACTGTACAGTGGGAGGGATGTCGGGCTGTGATGGTTACTGTACAGTTTTAGGGATGTCGGGCTGTGATGGTTACTGGACAGTAGGAGGTATGTCGGGCTGTGATGGTTACTGTACAGCGGGAGATATGTCGGGCTGTGATGGTTACTGTACAGTGGGAGGGATGTCGGGCTGTAGTGGTTACTGTACAGTGGGAGGGATGTCGGGCTGTGATGGGTACTGTACAGTTTTAGGGATGTCGGGCTGTGATGGTTACTGGACAGTGGGAGGTATGTCGGGCTGTGATGGTTACTGTACAGTGGGAGGGATGACGGGGTATGATGGTTACTGTACAGTGGGAGGTATGTCGGGGTGTGATGGTAACTGTACAGTGCGAGGTATGTCGGGCCGTGATGGTTACTGAACAGTGGGAGGTATGTCGGGGTGTGATGGGTACTGTACAGTGGGAGGTATGTCAGGGTGTGATGGTTACTGTACAGCGGGAGGTATGTCGGTGTGTGATGGTTACTGTACAGTGGGTGGTATGTCGGACCGTGATAGTTACTGTATAGTGGGAGGTATGTAGGGACGTGATGGTTACTGTACAGTGGGAGGGATGTCGGGGTGTGATGGTAACTGTACCGTTGGAGGTATGTCGGGACGTGATGGTTAATGTGCCGAGGGAGGTATGTCGGGGTGTGATGGTTACTGTACAGTGGGAGGTATGTTGGGCTGTTACGGTTACTGTTCAGTGTGAGGTATGTTGGGCTGTGACGTCTACTGTACAGCGGGAGGTATGTCGGTCCGGTATGGATAATGTGCAGTGGGAGGGATGACCTGGTATGATGGTTCCTGTACAGTGGGAGGTATGTCGTGGTGTGATGGTAACTGTACAGTGCGAGGTATGTCGGGCCGTGATGGTTACTGTACAGTGGGAGGTATGTCGGGGTGTGATGGGTACTGTACAGTGGGAGGTATGTCAGGGTGTGATGGTTACTGTACAGCGGGAGGTATGTCGGTGTGTGATGGTTACTGTACAGTGGGTGGTATGTCGGACCGTGATAGTTACTGTATAGTGGGAGGTATGTAGGGACGTGATGGTTACTGTACAGTGGGAGGGATGTCGGGGTGTGATGGTAACTGTACCGTTGGAGGTATGTCGGGACGTGATGGTTACTGTACAGCGGGAGGTATATCGGGGTGTGATGGTTACTGAACATTGGGAGGTATGTCGGGGTGTGACGGTTACTGTACAGAGGGAGGTATGTCGGAACGTGATGGTTACTGTACAGAGGGAGGTATGTCGGGGCTGTGATTGTTACTGTACAGTGGGAGCGATCTCGGGCCGTGATGGTTACTGCACAGTGGGAGGTATGTCGGGCTGTGATGGTTACTGTACAGTGGGAGGTATGTCGGGCCGTGATGGTTACTGTACAGTTGGAGGTATGTCGGGGCATGATTGTAACTGTACAGTGGGAGGTATTTGGGGCTCTGATGGTTACTGTACAATGGGAGGCATGTCGGGCTGTGATGGTTACTGTACAGCGGGAGGTAGGTCGGGGTGTGATGGTGACTGTACTGTGGGAGGTATGTTGGAACGTGATGGTTACTGGACAGTGGGAGGTATGTCGGGCTGTGATGGTTACTGTACAGCGGGAGGTATGTCGGGCCGTGATGGTTACTGTACAGTGGGAGGTATGTCGGGCTGTGATGGTTACTGTACAGCGGGAGGTATGTCGGGCCGTGATGGTTACTGTACAGTGGGAGGTATGTCGGGCTGTGATGGTTACTGGACATTGGGAGGTATGTCGGGCTGTGATGGTTACTGTACTGTGGGAGGAATATCAGGGTGTGATGGTTACTTTACAGTGGGATGTATGTCGGTGTGTGATGGTTACTGTACAGTGGGAGGTATGTTGGGCTGTTACGGTTACTGTTCAGTGTGAGGTATGTTGGGCTGTGACGTCTACTGTACAGCGGGAGGTATGTCGGTCCGGTATGGATAATGTGCAGTGGGAGGGATGACCTGGTATGATGGTTCCTGTACAGTGGGAGGTATGTCGTGGTGTGATGGTTACTGTACAGTGCGAGGTATGTCGGACCGTAATGGTTACTGTACAGTGGGAGGCATGTCGGGGTGTGATGGATACTGTACAGTGGGAGGTATGTCGGGGTGAGATGGTTACTGTACAGTTTTAGCGATGTCGGGCTGTGATGGTTACTGGACAGTGGGAGGTATGTCATGGTGTGATGGTTACTGTACAGCGGGAGGTAGGTCGGGCTGTGATGGTTACTGTACAGTGGGAGGGAATTCGGGCTGTAATGGTTACTGTACAGTGGGAGGGATGTCGGGCTGTGATGGTTACTGTACAGTTTTAGGGATGTCGGGCTGTGATGGTTACTGGACAGTGGGAGGTATGTCGGGCTGTGATGGTTACTGTACAGCGGGAGATATGTCAGTCTGTGATGGTTACTGTACAGTGGGAGGGATGTCGGGCTGTAATGGTTACTGTACAGTGGGAAGGATGTCAGGCTGTGATGGTTACTGTGCAGTTTTAGGGATGTCGGGCTGTGAAGTTTACTGGACAGTGGGAGGTATGTCGGGATGTGATGGTTACTGTACAGTGGGAGGTATGTCGGGGTGTGATGGTTACTATACAGTGTGAGGTATGTTGGGCTGTGACGGCTACTGTACAGCGGGAGGTATGTCGGTCCAGTATGGATAATGTACAGTGGGAGGGATGACGGGGTATGATGGTTACTGTACAGTGGGAGGTATGTCGTGGTGTGATGGTAACTGTACAGTGCGAGGTATGTCGGACCGTGATGGTTACTGTACAGTGGGAGGCATGTCGGGGTGTGATGGTTACTGTACAGTGGGAGGGATGTCGGGGTGTGATGGTTTCTGTACAGTTGGTGGTATGTTGGGGTGTGATGGTTACTGTACAGAGGGAGGTATGTCGGGCCGTGATGGTTACTGTACAGTGGGAGGTATGTCGGGCCGTGATAGTTACGGTACAGTGGGAGAGATGTCGGGGTGTGATGGTTACTGTACCGTTGGATGTATGTTGGGACGTGATGGGTACTGTGCCGAGGGAGGTATGTCGGGGTGTGATGGTTACTGTACAGAGGGAGGTATGTCGGAACGTGATGGTTACTGTACAGTGGGAGGTATGTTGGGGCTGTGATTGTTACTGTACAGTGGGAGCGATCTCGGGCCGTGATGGTTACTGTACAGTGGGAGGTATGTCGGGCTGTGATGGTTACTGTACAGTGGGAGGTATGTCGGTCCGTGATGGTTACTGTACAGTGGGAGGTATGTCGGGCTGTGATGGTTACTGTACAGTGGGAGGTATGTCGGGCCGTGATGGTTACTGTACAGTGGGAGGTATGTCGGGGCTTGATTGTAACTGTACAGTGGGAGGTATTTGGGGCTCTGATGGTTACTGTACAATGGGAGGCATATCGGGCCGTGATGCTTACTGTACAGCGGGAGGTAGGTCGGGGTGTGGTGGCTACTGTACAGCAGGAGGTAGGTCGGGGTGTGATGGTTACTGTACTGTGGGAGGTATGTCGGGCTGTGATGGTTACTGTACAGTGGGAGGTATGTCGGGCCGTGATGGTTACTGTGCAGCGGGAGGTAGGTCGGGCTGTGATGGTTACAGTACAGTGGGAGGGAATTCAGGCTGTAATGGTTACTGTACAGTGGGAGGGATGTAGGGCTGTGATGGTTACTGTACAGTTTTAGGGATGTCGGGCTGTGATGGTTACTGAACAGTGGGAGGTATGTCGGGCTGTGATGGTTACTGTACAGCGGGAGATATGTCGGGCTGTGATGGTTACTGTACAGTTTTAGGGATGTCGGGCTGTGATGGTTACAGGACAGTGGGAGGTATGTCGGGCTGTGATGGTTACTGTACAGTGGGAGGTATGTCGGGGTTTGATGGTTACTTTTCAGTGGGAGGTATGTTGGGCTGTGACGGTTACTGTACAGTGTGAGGTATGTTGGGCTGTGACGGCTACTGTACAGCGGGAGGTATGTCGGTCCGGTATGGATAAAGTAAATTGGGAGGGATGACGGGGTGTGATGGTTACTGAACATTGGGAGGTATGTCGTGGTGTGATGGTAACTGTACAGTGCGAGGTATGTCGGACCGTGATGGTTACTGTACAGTGGGAGGCATGTCGGGGTGTGATGGTTACTGAACAGTGGGAGGGATGTCGGACTGTGATAGTTACTGTACAGTGGGAGGGATGTCGGGGTGTGATGGTTACTGTACAGTGGGTGGTATGTTGGGGTGTGATGGTTACTGTACAGAAGGAGGTATGTCGGCGCGTGATGGTTACTGTACAGTGTGAGGTCTGTCGGGGTGTGTTTGTTACTGTACAGTGGGAGGTATGTCGGGCCGTGATAGTTACGGTACAGTGGGAGGGATGTCGGGGTGTGATGGTTACTGTACCGTTGGAGGTATGTCGGGACGTGATGGTTACTGTACAGTGGGAGGTATGTCGGGGCTGTGATTGTTGCTGTACAGTGGGAGCAATCTCGGGCCGTGATGGTTACTGTACAGTGGGAGGTATTGCGGGCTGTGATGGTTACTGTACAGTGGGAGGTATGTCGGGCCGTGATGGTTACTGTACAGTGGGAGGTATGTCGGGCTGTGATGGTTACTGTACAGTGGAAGGTATGTCGGGCCGTGATGGTTACTGTACAGTGGGAGGTATGTCGGGGCATGATTGTAACTGTACAGTGGGAGGTATTTGGGGCTCTGATGGTTACTGTACAGTGGGAGGTATGTCGGGCTGTGATGCTTACTGTACAGCGGGAGGTAGGTCGGGGTGTGATGGTTACTGTACAGCAGGAGGAAGGTCGGGGTGTGATGGTTACTGTACTATGGGAGGTATGTCGGGCTGTGACGGTTACTGTACAGTGGGAGGGATGTCGGGATGTGATGGTTACTGTATAGTGGGAGGGATGTCGTACTGTGAAGGTTACTGTACAGTGGGTGGGATGTCGGGGTGTGATGGTTACTGGACAGTGGGCGGTATGTCGGGCTGTGATGGTTACTGTACAGCGGGAGGTATGTCGGGCTGTGATGGTTACTGTACAGTGGGAGGGATGTCGGGCTGTGATGGTTACTGTACAGTGGGAGGTATGTCGGGCCGTGATGGTTACTGTACAGTGGGAGGGATGTCGGGGTGTGATGGTTACTGTACCGTGGGAGGTATGTCGGGACGTGATGGTTACTGTCCCGAGGGAGGTATGTCGGGCCGTGATGGTTACTGTACAGTGGGAGGGATGTCGGGGTGTGATGGTTACTGTACCGTGGGAGGTATGTCAGGACGTGATGGTTACTGTGCCGAGGGAGGTATGTCGGGGTGAGATGGTTACTGTACAGAGGGAGGTATGTCGGAACGTGATGGTTACTGTACAGTGGGAGATATGTCGGGGCGTGATAGTTACTGTACAGTGGGAGGGATGTCGGGGTGTGATGGTTACTGTACAGTGGGAGGTATGTCGGGGTGTGATGGTTACTGTATAGTGACACGTATTTGGGGCTGTGATGGTTACTGTGCAGTGGGAGGTATGTCGGGACCTGATGGTTACTGTGCCGAGGGAGGTATGTCGGGTTGTGATGGTTACTTTACAGAGGGAGGTATGTCGGGGCGTGATAGTTACTGTACAGTGGGAGGTATGTCGGGCCGTGATGGTTACTGTACAGTGGGAGGTATGTCGGGCTGTTGTGGTTACTGTACAGTGTGAGGTATTTTGGGATGTGACGTCTACTATACAGCGTGAGGTATGTCAGTCCGGTATGGATAATGTGCAGTGGGAGGGATGACCTGGTATGATGGTTACTGTACAGTGGGAGGTATGTCGTGGTGTGATGGTTACTGTAAAGTGCGAGGTATGTCGGTCCGTGATGGATACTGTACAGTGGGAGGCATGTCGGGGTGTGATGGTTACTGTACAGTGGGAGGTATGTCGGGGTGTGATCGTTACTGTACAGCGGGAGGTATGTCGGGGTGTGATGGTTACTGTACAGTGGGCGGTATGTCGGACCGTGATAGTTACTGTACAGTGGGAGGTATGTCGGGACGTGATGGTTACTGTACAGTGGGAGGGATGTTGGGGTGTGATGGTTACTGTACAGAGGGAGGTATGTCGGGCCGTGATGGTTACTGTACAGTGTGAGGTATGTCGGGGTGTGTTTGTTACTGTACAGTGGGAGGTATGTCGGGACATGATGGTTAATGTACAGTGGGAGGTATGTCGGGCTGAGATGGTTACTGTACAGTGGGGGGGATGTCGGGGTGTGATGGTTACTGTACCGTGGGAGGTACGTCGGGACGTGATGGTTACTGTGCCGAGGGAGGTCTGTCGGGCCGTGATGGTTACTGTACCGAGGGAGGTATGTCGGAAAGTGATGGTTACTGTACAGTGGGACGTATGTCGGGGCGTGATAGTTACTGTACAGTGGGAGGGATGTCGGGGTGTGATGGTTACTGTACAGTGGGAGGTATGTCGGGTTGTGTTGGTTACTGTACAGTGACACGTATTTGGGGCTGTGATGGTTACTGTGCAGTGGGAGGGATCTCGGGCCGTGATGTTTACTGTACAGTGGGAGGTATGTCGGGGTGTGATGGTTACTGGACAGTGGGAGGTATGTTGGAACGTGATGGTTACTGTAAAGTGGGACGTATTTCGGGACGTGATGGTTACTGTACAGTGGGAGGTATGTCGGACCGTGATAGTTACTGTACATTGGGAGGTATTTCGGGACGTGATGGTTACTGTACAGTGGGAGGTATGTTGGGCTGTGACGGTTACTGTACAGTGTGAGGTATGTTGGGCTGTGACGGTTACTGTACAGTGTGAGGTATGTTGGGCTGTGACGGTTACTGTACAGTGGGAGGTATGTCGGTCCGTGATGGTTAATGTACAGTGGGAGGGATGACGGGGTGTTGTGGTTACTGTACAGTGTGAGGTATGTTGGGATGTGACGTCTACTGTACAGCAGGAGGTATGTCAGTCCGGTATGGATAATGTGCAGTGGGAGGGATGACCTGGTATGATGGTTACTGTACAGTGGGAGGTATGTCGTGGTGTGATGGTTACTGTAAAGTGCGAGGTATGTCGGACCGTGATGGTTACTGTACAGTGGGAGGCATGTCGGGGTGTGATGGATACTGTACAGTGGGAGGTATGTCGGGGTGTGATGGTTACTGTACAGTGGGAGGTATGTCGGGGTGTGATGGTTACTGTACAGCGGGAGGTATGTCGGGGTGTGATGGTTACTGTACAGTGGGCGGTATGTCGGACCGTGATAGTTACTGTACAGTGGGAGGTATGTCGGGACGTGATGGTTTCTGTACAGTGGGAGGGATGTTGGGGTGTGATGGTTACTGTACAGAGGGAGGTATGTCGGGCCGTGATGATTACTGTACAGTGTGAGGTATGTCGGGGTGTGTTTGTTACTGTACAGTGGGAGGTATGTCGCAGCGTGATGTTTACTGTACCGTGGGAGGTATGTCGGTACGTGATGGTTACTGTGCCGAGGGAGGTATGTCGGGCCGTGATGGTTACTGTACAGTGGGAGGGATGTCGGGGTGTGATGGTTACTGTACCGTGGGAGGTATGTTGGGCTGTGATGGTTACTGTACAGCGGGAGGTATGTTTGGGTGTGATGGTTACTGTACAGTGGAAGGAATGTCGGAACGTGATGGTTACTGTACAGTGGGAGGGATGTCGGGCTGTGATGGTTACTGTACAGAGGGAGGTATGTCGGGGTGTGATGGTTACTGTACAGTGACACGTATTTGGGGCTGTGATGGTTACTGTGCAGTGGGAGGTATGTCGGGCCGTGATTGTTACTGTACTGTGGGAGGTATGTCGGGGTGTTGTGGTTACTGTACTTTGGGAGGTATGTCGGGGCGTGATGGTTACTGTGCAGTGGGAGGTATGTCGGGCCATGATGGTTACTGTACAGTGGGACGTATTTGGGGCTCTGATGGTTACTGTACAATGGGAGGCATGTCGGGCCGTGATGGTTACTGTACAGTGGGACGTATTTGGGGCATTGATTGTTACTGTACAGTGGGAGGTATCTCGGGCTGTGATGCTTACTTTACAGCGGGAGGTAGGTCGGGGTGTGATGGTTACTGTACAGCAGGAGGTAGGTCGGGTGTGATGGTTACTGTACTGTGGGAGGTATGTTGGAACGTGATGGTTACTGTACAGTGGGAGGTATGTCGGACCGTGATAGTTACTGTACAGTGGGAGGTATTTCGGGACGTGATGGTTACTGTACAGTGGGAGGAATATCAGGGTGTGATGGTTACTGTACAGTGGGAGGTATGTTGGGCTGTGACAGTTACTGTACAGTGTGATGTATGTTGGGCTGTGACGGTTACTGTACAGTGGGAGGTATGTCGGTCCGTGATGGTTAATGTACAGTGGGAGGGATGACGGGGTGTGATGGTTACTGTAGAGCGGGATGTATATCGGGGTGTGATGGCTCCTGGACAATGGGAGATATGTAGGGTTGTGATGGTTACTGTACAGAGGCTTGTATGTCGGGGTGCGATCGTTACTGTACAGTGGGAGGTATGTCGGAACGTCATGGTTACTGTACAGAGGCAGGTATGTCGGGGTGTGATGGTTACTGTACAGTGGAAGGGTTTTCGGGACGTGATGGTTACTGTACCGAGGGAGGTATGTCGGGGTGTGAAGGTTACTGTGCAGCGGGAGGGACGTTGGGGTGTGATGGTTACTGTACAGTGGGAGGTATGTCGGGCTGTGATGGTTATTGTACAGAGGGAGGTATGTCGGGCAGTGATGGTTACTGTACAGTGGGAGGTATGTCGGGGTGTGATAGTTTCTGTACAGTGGGAGGTATGTCGGGCAGTGATGGTTACTGTACAGTGGGAGATATGTCGGGACGTGATGTTACTGTACTGTGGGAGGGATGTCGGGGTGTGATGGTTACTGTACAGTGGGATTTATGTCGGGCAGTGATGGTTACTGTACAGTGGGAGATATGTCGGGACGTGATGTTACTGTACAGTGGGAGGTATGTCGGGGTGTGATGGTTACTGTACAGTGGGAGGAATGTCTGGGTGTGATGGTTACTGTACAGTGGGAGGTATGTTGGGCTGTGACGGTTACTGTACAGTGTGAGCTATGTTGGGATGTAACGGTTACTGTACAGCGGGAGGTATGTTTGGGTGTGATGGTTACTGTACAGTGGAAGGAATGTCGGAACGTGATGGTTACTGTACGGTGGGAGGGATGTCGGGCTGTGATGGTTACTGTACAGAGGGAGGTATGTTAGGCTGTGATGGTTACTGTACAGCGGGAGGTATGTTTGGGTGTGATGGTTACTGTACAGTGGAAGGAATGTCGGAACGTGATGGTTACGGTACGGTGGGAGGGATGTCGGGCTGTGATGGTTACTGTACAGAGGGAGGAATGTTGGGGTGTGATGGTTACCGTACAGTGACACGTATTTGGGGCTGTGATGGTTACTGTACAGTGGGAGGGATCTCGGGCCGTGATGTTTACTGTACAGTGGGAGGTATGTCGGGCCGTGATGGTTACTGTACAGTGCGAGGTATGTCGGGGTGTTGTGGTTACTGTACAGTGGGAGGTATGTCGGGGCGTGATGGTTACTGTGCAGTGGGAGGTATTTCGGGCCATGATGGTTACTGTACAGTGGGACGTATTTGGGGCTCTGATGGTTACTGTACAATGGGAGGCATGTCGGGCCGTTATGGTTACTGTACAGTGGGACGTATTTGGGGCATTGATTGTTACTGTACAGTGGGAGGTATCTCGGGCTGTGATGCTTACTTTACAGCGGGAGGTAGGTCGGGGTGTGATGGTTACTGTACAGCAGGAGGTAGGTCGGGTGTGATGGTTACTGTACTGTGGGAGGTATGTTGGAACGTGATGGTTACTGTATAGTGGGAGGTATGCCGGACCGTGATAGTTACTGTACAGTGGGAGGTAATTCGGGACGTGATGGTTACTGTACAGTGGGAGGAATATCAGGGTGTGATGGTTACTGTACAGTGGGAGGTATGTTGGGCTGTGACGGTTACTGTACAGTGTGAGGTATGTTGGGCTGTGACGGTTACTGTACAGTGGGAGGTATGTCGGTCCGTGATGGTTAATGTACAGTGGGAGGGATGACGGGGTGTGATGGTTACTGTACAGTGGGAGGTATGTCGGTGTGTGATGGTTACTGTACAGCGGGAGGTATGCCGGGGTGTGATGGTTACTGTACAGTGGGAGGGATGTCGGGGTGTGATGTTTGCTGTAGAGCTGGAGGTGTATCGGGGTGTGATGGCTCCTGGACAATGGGAGATATGTAGGGGTGTGATGGTTACTGTACAGAGGCTTGTATGTCGGGGTGCGATGGTTACTGTACAGTGGGAGGTATGTCGGAACCTGATGGTTACTGTACAGAGGCAGGTACGTCGGGGTGTGATGGTTACTGTACAGTGGGAGGGCTTTCGGGACGTGATGGTTACTGTACCGAGGGAGGTATGTCGGGGTGTGAAGGTTACTGTGCAGCGGGAAGTACGTTGGGGTGTGATGGTTACTGTACAGTGGGAGGTATGTCGGGGCGTGATGGTTACTGTACAGTGGGAGGTATGTCGGGCTGTGATGGTTATTGTACAGAGGGAGGTATGTCGGGCAGTGATGGTTACTGTACAGTGGCAGGTATGTCGGGGTGTGATAGTTTCTGTACAGTAGGAGGTATGTCGGGCAATGATGGTTACTGTACAGTGTGAGGTATGTTGGGCTGTGACGGTTACTGTACAGCGGGAGGTATGTTTGGGTGTGATGGTTACTGTACAGTGGAAGGAATGTCGGAACGTGATGGTTACTGTACAGTGGGAGGGATGTCGGGCGGTGTTGGTTACTGTACAGAGGGAGGTATGTTGGGGTGTGATGGTTACTGTACAGTGGAAGGAATGTCGGAACGTGATGGTTACTGTACAGTGGGAGGGATGTCTGGCCCTGATGGTAACGGTACAGTGGGAGGTATGTCGGGGTGTGATGGTTACTGTACAGTGTGAGGTATGTCGGGGTGTGATGGTTACTGTACAGTGGGAGGTATGTCGGTGTGTGATGGTTACTGTACAGCGGGAGGTATGCCGGGGTGTGATGGTTACTGTACAGTGGGAGGGATGTCGGGGTGTGATGTTTGCTGTAGAGCTGGAGGTGTATCGGGGTGTGATGGCTCCTGGACAATGGGAGATATGTAGGGGTGTGATGGTTACTGTACAGAGGCTTGTATGTCGGGGTGCGATGGTTACTGTACAGTGGGAGGTATGTCGGAACCTGATGGTTACTGTACAGAGGCAGGTACGTCGGGGTGTGATGGTTACTGTACAGTGGGAGGGCTTTCGGGACGTGATGGTTACTGTACCGAGGGAGGTATGTCGGGGTGTGAAGGTTACTGTGCAGCGGGAAGTACGTTGGGGTGTGATGGTTACTGTACAGTGGGAGGTATGTCGGGGCGTGATGGTTACTGTACAGTGGGAGGTATGTCGGGCTGTGATGGTTATTGTACAGAGGGAGGTATGTCGGGCAGTGATGGTTACTGTACAGTGGCAGGTATGTCGGGGTGTGATAGTTTCTGTACAGTAGGAGGTATGTCGGGCAATGATGGTTACTGTACAGTGTGAGGTATGTTGGGCTGTGACGGTTACTGTACAGCGGGAGGTATGTTTGGGTGTGATGGTTACTGTACAGTGGAAGGAATGTCGGAACGTGATGGTTACTGTACAGTGGGAGGGATGTCGGGCTGTGATGGTTACTGTACAGAGGGAGGTATGTTGGGGTGTGATGGTTACTGTACAGTGGAAGGAATGTCGGAACGTGATGGTTACTGTACAGTGGGAGGGATGTCTGGCCCTGATGGTAACGGTACAGTGGGAGGTATGTCGGGGTGTGATGGTTACTGTACAGTGTGAGGTATGTCGGGGTGTGATGGTTACTGTACAGTGGGAGGTATGTAGGGGTGTGATGGTTACTGTACAGTGGGAAGTATGTCGGGGTGTGATGGTGACTGTACAATGGGAGTTATGCCGGTGTGTGATGGTTTCTGTACAATGGGAGGTATGTCGGGGTGTGATGGTTACTGTACAGTGGGAGGTATGTCGGGCCGTGATTGTTACTGTGCAGTGGGAGGTATTTCGGGCTGTGATGGTTACTGTACAGTGGGAGGTATGTCGGGGTGTGATGGTTACTGTACTGTGGGAGGTATCTCGGGGTGTGATGGTTACTGTACAGTGGGAGGTATGTCGGGGTGTGATGGTTACTGTACAGTGGGAGGTATGTCAGGCGGTGATGGTTACTGTACAGTGGGAGGTATGTCGGGCCGTGATTGTTACTGTGCAGTGGGAGATATTTCGGGCTGTGATGGTTACTGTACAGTGGGAGGTATGTCGGGGTGTGATGGTTACTGTACTGTGGGAGGTATCTCGGGGTGTGATGGTTACTGTACAGTGGGAGGTATGTCGGGGTGTGATGGTTACTGTACAGTGGGAGGTATGTCAGGCGGTGATGGTTACTGTACAGTGGGAGGTATGTCGGGGTGTGATGGTTACTGTACAGTGGGAGGGATGTCGGGCCGTGATGGTTACTGTACATTGGGAGGTATGTCGGGGTGTGATGGTTACTGTGCAGTGGGAGGTATGTCGGGGTGTGATGGTTACTGTACAATGGGAGGTATGTCGGGGTGTGATGGTTACTGTACAGTGGGAGGTAGGTCGGGGTGTGATGGTTTCTGTGCAGTGGGAGGTATGTTTGGGGTGTGATGGTTACTGTACAGTGGGGGGTATGTCGGGGTGTGATGGTTACTGTACAGTGGGGGGTATGTCGGGGTGTGATGGTTACTGTACAGTGGGGGGTATGTCGGGGTGTGATGGTTACTGTACAGTGGGAGGTATGTCGGGGTGTGATGGTTACTGTTCAGTGGGAGGTATGTCGGGGTGTGATGGTTACTGTACATTGGGAGGTATGTCGGGGTGTGATGGTTACTGTACAGTGGGAGGTACGTTGGGCTGTGAAGGAAACCTGAAGTAAGGCGTCGGCCCGAAACGTCAATTCTCCTGCTCCTTGGATGCTGCCTGACCTGTTGCGGTTTTCCCGCAAAACACTTTTCAGCTCTGGTTAGAGACATATCTGAACAACGGGGAGATGTGTGTTGGTGCAGATTGGTCATTGGACTAGAACATAGCACTGGTCCAGATGCAGTCCAACATTTGTAACAACGACCTGTCAACAACCCTGTCTTGCAAATATATCTCTTCTGTGTGCCACCTAAACTCTGTAATTCTGCTCCTTAGACCCGATCCTGAATGAAGGGTTTATAAAGGTGATGAACTCCTGCAGCACATGGCATCTTACATTGAATCCGTCATAAACCATATCCAGTGTACATTCGCCCCACAATGTCAGTATCCAAACAGATTTGTGCAGCTCCATTGATGGCCATTATGAATCCAGCCCAACAACCTTGTGTGCGACTTGAGCTGGAAATGTCTGTGTAAATGTTGACAGCATTGTTCTAACCATGAACAGCCAAGTCTCTTTGCTGAAGTTTCGATAGCCTTTTATAATACCAACTTTAAATTGTCCAATCAGCATTTTATCGCCCCTTTATTTAGTTCACTTTTATAACAATAATATGATGAAAACAGTGCCCAATTCACAGGAAGGAGCATTGAAATGATAAGCCTCATTGCCAGTACCAAGACCAGATGATTATTAAGTACAAGGTCTTTGAAAATATGCAACTATTTTCCCTTGTATTAGTATTGTGAACGAATAGTCAACTCTCCTGTTCCTCAGATGCTGCCCTGAACGGTTGTTTTTTTTTTCAGAACCACACTTTTTGACTCTGATCTCCAGCATCTGCAGTCGTCACTTTCTCCCTGCTAATATTCACTCATAATCATTTTCAAGGCAACAATATCACTGTGTATTTAAACATGTTACAGTCAGAAATGAGTACATTTTGAATTGCTTCTTTCTATCTCAGAGCTCAGTAATGTGGGATGTGAATGGCAGTGTCTGTGTGATGTTGAATATGTAGTCCATGCATCTGAGGGATGGACAGATTGTTTCAAACATCATTTCCCTTCAGCTGTTCACAAAAAGCAAGGAACCGCTTGGACCCCACCAGCCTGAGCACACAAAACCCAAAGCACAGTGTCCAGCTTTGGGCATGAATATTTTTCATTTTAATTTATTCATAGAATATGATTGGGATGGTATTTATTGCCCATCCCATATTGTCCTTGAGAAGGTGGGGGTGAGCTGCCATATTGACCCGCTGCCGTCCATGTGCTGTAGATGTGCATTCCGGAGGGACGTTGAAACAGTGACACTGACAGAACAGCAATATAGTGGGTGGCTTGGAATGGGACGTGAATTTGGTGATGATCCCATGTGTCTGCTTCCCTTGTCCTTCTTGATTGTCGTGGTTTTGGAGGTACGTTGTAAGGAGCCTTGGTAAATTTCTGCAGAGCACCGTGTAGATAGCAGACTTTGCTGCTACTGAGTGTCAGTGGGTGAGGGATGAAGCTGCATTCACACATACAAATGGGGGTATTTCATCACACACACATTCAATATGTGTCTTTTCGATGGTGTACAGGCTTTCAGAAACCATGAGGTAAGTTATTTCTGCAGGATTCCTAGCTCCTGACATATTCTTGTTGCCAATCAATTTAAATGTATCAAAGTGTGGCACTGGCAAAAGCACAACCGGTCAGACAGCATCTGAGGTACAGGAGAATCGACGTTTTAGTATAATCCCTTCACAGGAACGGTAATGAAATTATATGGTCAGTCCAGTTCTGGAGAACGGGAATCCCTGGGATACTGCTAGGTGGGTGTTCAGTTATGGTGGTGGCATTGAACGTTGGAAGATATGGTTCAATTTTCTATTGTTAGAGGTAATCATTGCCTGGCACGTGTGTAATGCAAATGGTATTGTCACTGTTAAGCACACACCTGCATATTTCCAGGTCCTGTTGCATTTGGACAAGGACTTCTTCAGGATCTGAGTAAATCACGAATGGTGTTGAACATTGTCCAATCATTGACAAACATTCCCACTTGTGACTTTTCAGTGTTGGAATGGTCATTTATGATTGGGCCGAGGGCAAAGAGCACTCTTATTGCTCATCGATGCTGTCCCTCTCTCTAAGCTAGGAAGCTTGTTTCTAGTTCTACCTGGTCCAGATTTGTCTAACAACATATCTGAGCAGAATAATGTTACAGTATCTGCCCCATGGAGCTGAGGGAGGACTTGGTTAGCTCAATAAGTTGTACAGCGAGATATTAATGCCTACAGCGTGAGTTCAATTCCTGCACTGACTGGGGTGACTAAAGTACTGTCCTCTCCCTTACTTGGGGCATGATGACTGTGCAGTTAAACTGCCACCAGTCATCTCTGTCTAACGAGAGAGCAGCCCTATCACCCTGTCGGGGTATGGTGCCCGACCTTTCCAATTTTGATCTACACGTTTACTCAGAAACCCCTCTCCGAGGAACTGCTGCGGAGCTGTCCTGCAGCTGAGATGTCTGCTCCCCACCAACCACAGCCACCTTCCTTTCAGATATATCTTCAGCCAGTGCAGACGATTCCTATTTGCTCCAGTTTTGCTGTTAATCCTGGTTACGACATTTGGTCAAATGCAGTTATGATGCTGTTCAGTGCAGTCATTGTAGCCAACTCTCGAGATTTCAGCTGTGTGTTTTCTTGTTGTATATCATTAAACCCAGGGTACAATGAGCCCAAGGGATGAGAGCCCAAACTGAGCTTCAGTGATCAGGTTGGTGTTGAGGAAGTGCTGCTTGATCCCACTGTAGATGACATCTTCATCAATTTATTAATGACAGCGATTAGAGCAATGGGGCAATCATTGAATTGTCTGATGTTTTGTCTGTGTGTGTACAGGACATACCCGGACACACAAGGGTTTATCCCCTGGCCTGATGGCAAGTGTAAAGTGGAGCGTATGCCAGGCATGGACAGTGAAAATTATGCAGGAGTAAAAAATCTGCTTCTGTAGGTTATGACTCACATCACATCACATAGGCCAGTGCCGAGTTCTAGATCTTTTTGAAATCTGTTCCGTTTAGAATGGTGATAGTATTTCTCACATGTGCGCTCATGCGTATCACACACACACACACTTCACAACATAAAAGTAGGGCTTTATCTCCGGAAATACTGTGTGCGGTAGTCACTGTTCCCAATATGGTCATCATGCAATGTGTCTGCAGCTGGTAGATTGGTGAAGATGAGGTAAAGTATGTTTCTCCCTGTCAGTCATTCCTTCCTGACCCAGTGCAGACCCAGTCAAGCAGCTATAACCGTTTGAACCCAACCACATCAATCAGCAATGCTGCGGCTGAGCCCTTCTGGGTAGTGGTTTTAAAGTGGCCCACTCAGTATGGATTCTCCAGACTTGCTTTCTGATCTCTGTAACATCGCCAAGACTGGATTCCTCTCTCTCGAAAATCTCCAGCCTTGCTTTCCTACCTCTGGAACATCTCCAGCCTTGCTTTCCTCTCTCTCTAACATCTCCAGCCTTTCCTTCCTCTCTCTGTAACATCTCCAGCGTTGCTTTCCTATCTCTGTATCATCTCCAGATTTGCTTTACTCTCTCTGTAACATCTACAGATTGGCTTTCCTCTCTATGTAACATCTCCAGCCTTGCTGTCCTCTCTCTTCGCAACATATCCAGCCTTGGTTTTGTATCTCTGTAACATCTCTAGCCTTGCTTTCCTCTCTCTGTAAAATCTCCTGCCTTGCTTTCCTCTCTCAGTAACATATCCAGCCTTGCTTTCCTCTCTCAGTAACATATCCAGCCTTGCTTTCCTATCTCTGTATCGTCTCCAGACTTGCTTTCCTCTCTCTTTAACATCTCCAGCGTTGCTTTCCTCTCTGTAACATCCCTAGCCTTGCTTTCACATTTCTGTAACATCTCCAGCCTTACTTTCCTATCTCTGTAACATCTCCAGCCTTGCTTTTGTATCTCTGTATCGTCTCCAGCCTTGCTCTCCTCTCTCTCTGTAACATCTCCAGCATTGCTTTCCTGTCTCTGTAAAATCTCCAGACTTGCTTTCCCAGCTCTGTACGATCTCCAGCCCTACTTTCCTATCTCTGCAACATGTCCAGCATTGTTTTCACATCTCTGTAACCGCTCCAATCTTGCTTTGCCAACTCTGTAACATCTCTAGCCTTGTGTTTGTATCTCTGTAACATCTCCAGCCTTCCTTTCCTCTCTCTGTAACATCTCTAGCCTTGCGTTTTTATCTCTGTAACATCTCCAGCCTCGTTTTCCTATTTCTGGAACATCTCCAGCCTTGCTTTCCTTTCTCTGTATCGTCTCCAGAATGCTTTCCTCTCTCTGTAACATCTTCAGCCTTGTTTTCACATCTCAGTAACAGCCCCAGACTTGCTTTCCCAACGCTGTGACATCTCCAGCTTTGCTTTCACATCTCTGTAACCGCTGCAGACTTGCTTTCCCAACTCTATAACATCTCTAGCCTTGTGTTTGTATCTCTGTATCATCACCGGCCTTGCTTTCATATCGCTGTAACATCTCAAACATTGCTTTCCTATCTCTGTAACATCTCCCGCCTTGCTTTTCTCTGCCTGTATCATCTCCAGCCTTGCTTTCCTATCTCTGTAACAACTCGTCTTGCTTTCCTATCTCTGCAACATCTCCAGCCTTGCATTCCTATCTCTGTAACATCTCCAGCATTGCTTTCCTGTCTCTGTAAAATGACCTGCATTCCTTTCTTATCTCTGTAACATTTCCAGCCTTGCTTTCCTATCTCTGTAACATCTCCAGCCTTGCGTTCCTCTCTCTGTAACATCTCCAGCCTTGCTCTCCTCTCTCTCTGTAACATCTCCAGCCTTGCATTCCTATCTCTGTAACATCTCCAGCATTGCTTTCCTGTCTCTGTAAAATCTCCAGACTTGCTTTCCAACCTCTGCAACATCTCCAGCATTGCTTTCTTATCTCTGTATCGTCTCCAGAATGCTTTCCTATCTCCGTAACATCGCCAGCCTTGTTTTCACATCTCTGTAACAGCCCCAGACTTGCTTTCCCAACGCTGTGAAATCTCCAGCTTTGCTTTCACATCTCTGTAACCGCTGCAGACTTGCTTTCCCAACTCTATAACATCTCTAGCCTTGTGTTTGTATCTCTGTATCATCTCCAGCCTTGCTTTCATATCTCTGTAACATCTCAAGCATTGCTTTCCTATCTCTGTAACGTCTCCAGCCTTGCTTTTCTCTGCCTGTATCATCTCCAGTCTTGCTTTCCTATCTCTGTGACATCTCTAGCCTTGCATTCCTATCTCTGTAAAAACTCCTGCCTTCCCTTCCTTACTCTGTCACATCTCCAGCCCTACTTTCCTTTCCCAGTAACATCTCTAGCCTTGCTTTCCTATCTCTGTATCATGTCTAGCCTTGCTTTCCTTTTTCTGTAACATCTCCACCCTTGCTTTCCTTTTTCTGTAACATCTCCACCCTTGCTTTCCTTTTTCTGTAACATCTCTAGCCTTGCTTTCCTATCACTGTACCATCTCCAGCCTTGTTTTCCTGTCTCTGTATCGTCTCCAGATTTGCTTTCCTATCTTTGTAACATCTCCAGCTTTGCATTCCTATCTTTGCAACATCTCTAGACTTGCTTTCCCAAATCTGTAACATCTCCAGCCTTGCTTTCCTGTCTCTGTAACATCTCAAGCATTGCTTTCCTCAGTCTGTATCAATTCCGGCCTTGCTTTCCTATCTCTATATTGTCACCAGATTTGCTTTCCTATCTCTATAACATCTCCAGCCTTGCTTTCCCAACTATGTAACATCTCCAGACTTTCATTCCTATATCTGTCACATCTCCAGCCTTGATCTCCAATCTCTGTAACATCTCCAGCCTGGCTTTCCTGTCTCTGTAACTTCTCCAACCTGTCTTTCCTATCTCTGTATCATGTCTAGCCTTGCTTTCCTATCATTGTAACATCTCTGGCCTTGCTTTCCTATCACTGTACCATCTCCAGCTTTGTTTTCCTGTCTCTGTATCGTCTCCAGACTTGCTTTCCTATCTTTGCAACATCTCCAGCCTTGCTTTCCTCTCTCTGTATCATCTCCAGCCTTGCTTTTCTCTGTCTGTATCATCTCCAGCATTGCTTTCCTATCTCTGTAACATCTCCAGCATTGCTTTCCTATCTCTGCAACATCTCCAGCCTTGCTTTTCTCTGTCTGTAACATCTCCAGCCTTGCTTTCCTACCTCTGTGACATCTCTAGCTTTGCATTCCTATCTTGTAACATCTCCAGCCTTGCTTTCCTACCTCTGTGGCATCTCCAGACTTGCATTCACTTTTCTTTAGCATCTTCAACCTTTTCTATGTAGTTCTCAGTATCTCAGATGATCCGGAGTGCATCCAGCTCCATCTCCCGAACGTGTCTCCCAGCACCTGGAGCTGGGTTCACTTCCCAAACACGTGTATTCATCACGAAGTTGAAGTCTCCCTGAACTGCCACGTCCTGCAGGAGGAACATGCGACTGCCCTAACTGCCATCTCGACTGCTGTAAGACTAGAGTTCAAAGGAGTTTACCTTTTGTTGAGCGGCTGCTCACTGAAACCAGTCAAATCAAAGCACGACTACCTACTCTGCTACTGGCAGCATGTCTATGGACAAATCCACATTTAGTTTTTGCGAGGGAAGGAGGGAGACACTGCAGGGAAAAAGTGTTAGGGCCTGAAGCACTCCTTGACACCAGGCACATAATGACCATTTCGTCAGTGCAGGTCACCGCTTGACCTTGGAAGGTGTCTTACTGAGGTCTTCCTTCTGGTAGTGGTGACTGCGCTGATGCAAGTATTCCACCGACATCCAAACCGCGTTTTCGCATTCCTCTGGTCTTTTCTGACTATTAGTACTGCATTTCTGAATACCTTGAATCTATTGATTGCATTCCAAACTGCGTCTCACTCCCTAGAGAAAGAGGTTGAAATTTCACTGAATACAGGCTATTGGGAAAAAAAGTTTACCATTGGACATATGAGCGACAGTATGCCGATCTGCTCACTGTCTGTTTTTTCCTTTCAATTTGCATATATTTATTCTGACAACCCTCCATTCCACTTTCCTACATTTTTCCCATAACACTTGTTTAAAAATCTGTCCATCTCAGCCTTGAAGATATTTAGTGATCGAGCCTCATCAGCCTTCACAATTTTCTACAGTTGTTTTCCTCCCACTGATGTGAGACTTGGTGGTCTTTAAACCCATTGCCTTTTTTTTCTCACACTGTGTGGAAATTGAAACTACATAAAATTCAATCACACTAACTCTGTGGCCAGATCCCAAATAAAAGAAAAACACAAAGATTTTAGGAGCCTGCAAACTCTTCCCTCATCTTCCACATCAGCCTAGGGTACAGTTCATCCGGAACTAGGGATTTGCCACTTTTTATCCGGCATAAACGTCCAATTCTTCCTCAGCTTGTGTGTCACTTTGCTTAAAGCACTGTATTAGGGACTGAGTGAATCCAGGAACTGCTTCTCCAAAGTGAAGCACGTGTTTAACATATTCTATGGCTCTGTCCTCAGGCTGCATCCTCGGGCCCTAATACTCCCTATTGTTTCGCTGGTCCTTAATAAACCGATAAAATGTCTTTGGATTATTGAAGCTATTGCCCGCTAATGCTTTTTTAACCCCATTTTAATTCTTCCACTAACTTTCTTGAGATTAGCCCTACATGTTCACTGCTCTTCTGGCACCTATTTTTGTATCTGATACGTATTGATATAAGAAGTTCTCTGGAATAAATGTCAAGACATATTTTCCCTCTTAAAAATATTCACTGCCCTCATGAACGTTTGGAATTGAAATGCCTGAATAGAATGATCCTATTACTGGATTTACACAACTCAATGAATTGATTACATGTCTGCTCCTGTACACATGGGTTAGAGGAGGCAGTATATCTCCGTAACAGCCTTGAGGGATGAATTGAGGAAAAACACATGGCTTAGGGGCAGCAGTTGGCCATTTGGCTGCACCATTCAGAATGCTCATGACTGATCTGAGTTTGTCTGTCCATCCGTCTCCTGTCTGTTCCCAATAAACATTTACTCTCCTGTCCATCAAAGATCAGTCAAGCTCATAAGACCATAAGATCATAAGACATAGGAGTGGAAATAAGGCTATTCGGCCCATCGAGTCCACTCCTCCATTCAATCATGGCTGATGGGCATTTCAACTCCACTTAACCGCATTCTCCCCGTAGCTCAGACTTATGCACTTAATGGTAAGGTCCTGGGGAGTGTTTCTTTTAAACAAAGAAGCCTTGGAATGCAGGGTCATAGCTCTCTGAAAGTGAAGTCACAGGTAGATAGGACAGTGAAGAAGGCGTTTGTTATGCTTTCCTTTATTGGTCAGAGTATTAAGTACAAGAATAGGGAGGTCATGTTGCGACTGTACAGGACATTGGTAAGGCAACTGTTGGCATATTGCATGCAATTCTAGTCTCCTACCTATTGGAAAGATGTTGTGATGCGTGAAAGGGTTCAGAAAAAATTAACAAGGATGTTGCTGGGGTTGGAGGATTTGAGCTATAGGGAGAGGCTGAAAATGCTGGGACTGTTTTCCCCGGAGCGTCGGAGTCTGAGGGGTGTCCTTATGCAGGTTTACAAAATTATGAGGGGCATGGATAGAATAAACAGACAAAGTATTTTCCCTGGGGTCGGGAGTGCAGAACTAGAGGGCATAGGTTTAGGTTAGAGGGGAAAGATATAAAATAGACCTAAGGGGCAACGTTTTCACGCAGAAGGTGGTACGTTTATGGAATGAGCTGCCAGAGGATGTGGTGGAGTCTGGTACAATTGCAACATTTAAGAGACATTTGGATGGGTATATGAATAGGAAGGGTTTGGAGGGATATGGGCCGGGTGCTGACAGGTGCGACTAGATTGCGTTAGGATATCTGGTTGGCATGGACAGGTTGGACTGAAGGGTCTGCTTCCATGCTGTACATCTCTATGATTTTATAAAAGAGTCTTCACTGCTCCCTGAGGATGAGGACACCACAGGAAGCACAACACTAAAGTGAAAGGGACGTCCTTATTTCTTTGTGGGACCTGTTATTTTAAAACTGAACATCAAATCACCACCTCTTTTCAGAAATAAGGAAAGAATAATTAGAAATAAACATAAACTATTCTGGACTCCAAACCTGTCCCACATTGCCACTGACCCTTTCAAATGGAATATGTATCAACCCCGGCCTCTTCTGCTGTCTCAGGAAGAGAGCACCTGATAGCATAACACCACATGAGCATGAACAATGTAGCAGAATGAGGCCATTCGGCCCATCGTGTGTAATATGCCATTCAATCATTTCTTATATGTTCCTCAACGTCATTCTCCTGCCATCCCCGGAGAATCTTTGATCCCCTTACAAATCAAAAGCTTATCTGTTTGTGTCTTAATGACACTCGTGTCAGTGAGAGTGTGTTTGTGTCCCCATCTTCTTGTCATCTGTGTATTTGTGCGTCTACGTCTGTCTTTCTGTGTATCAGCCTGTGTGTTGTATCTGTGTTTGTGTCTATTTGTGTGTTACTCTATATGTCTGTGTGTGTTTCTACGTGTTGAATCTGCCTATCCCCTTGTATGTGTTGTGTTTGTTCGTACGTTGGGGTGTTTACCAATAATTCTGTGTATTTCAGTGTCTGCATCTGTATTTTTGGGGGGGAAGTGAAAGGCCTGTTGTTGGAACTGCCAGTGGGTTGAAAGTAAGAACTGTCTTTCACTGAGCACTGTTCCTTAATCGGTCAATGGGATATGGATGTTTCAGAAACTTCATGCGTGGCATCCCAGTACACTCTCTCTTGTACTAGTGTCCTCCCCACATGATTGGGTTAGAGGGGTGAGGGAATGGATAATGGCAATTCCACCACCCGGCTTGGCCATTTCTGCCCTATTCCTGGCTGTTTCTCTTGGAATGGGAGAAAGGGAGGGAGGGAGTGAGGGCAGGAGTGGGTGGCCCTGCTATTAGTGCTGGTATAGGTGGGGCTGGGGGGAATTGTAAGGTGTCCGGAATGAGTCAGTTGACAGTTTTGAATCCAAATAGTGTGGGGGGATATTGCGTGGGTGATAGAGAAAGTGTGGGAAGGAAGTTGCTGAATTCAATAGTGAGATTAGTCGTGCGTGAGCCTTATTTGGAAATAGAGCATGAGGATTGTCTGTGCATAGGTGCTATAACAGATACACAGTGAGTGTGAGGGAGCAGAGAGAATACGGTGAGCTTTATCCTTTCAGAGCGGGGAGGATATTGATGCTTGTCCTGTATTGATGGGCATTTCTTCAGATCATCTCAGTGTCGAGGTGAGCATTCCCGAATGTCTTGTCCAAGTCTATCATTAATAATGGCACAGAACTGTCCCTCAGATTCCACAGAATCAGTTTAGGTAGAGTTTACAAATAGCAAGGAGAAGCAAATATTGGTGTGTTATATATCGAAACCAAAACAGTTGCAGAAAATCTGAGCATCATATATTCTGGAAATTATATAGACAAGTATTGTGGATACTGCAACTTTACTGGTTCGTCTCAAGTTGCATCTAAACTGCATTAACTAAGTGACTGCACACATTGTGAAAAATAAATTCTGTAAGTGCATTTGAGGTGGGTTTAAGAGTATGTTGTGAAGCAAACTAGAGAGCAGGTTATTTTGGATTTGGTGTTGTGTGATCAGAAGGATGAATTGATAACCTTGCTCTGAAACAGCTTTTAAGGAATAGTGACATTAATAAGGTGCATTTTACATGGTATCTGCATATAATATAGAATGCTTGAACATTCTGGTCAAACATCATGGTAGCCTGGAGGGTCAAGTTCGCTCCAGTGAATTGGGAAAGTACAATATAACATTCAGTGGGACACAAGCAATGGTTGGTAGAGTCAGAGAGTCCGACAACATGGAGACAGGCCCTTCCATTCCGATCAAAATGTCAATCCACGCAAACCCCATTTCCCTGCCATTGCCCTGTATCTTTCTAACCCTTTCCTGTCCGTGTATTTGTCCAAATGCCTTTTAAATTTTGCGAATGTTCCCGCCTCAACCACTTCAGCTGGCACATCATTCCATATGCGTACCACACCCTGTGTATAAAACAGTTGCTCCTCCAGTTCTCTTTTATTGTTTCCCCTCTGACCTTAAACTGATGCCATCTAATCCGTGATTGCACAACCCCTGAGCAAAAGAAAAGTGCGTTCACTCTGTCCATCCCTCCCATGATCTTATACACTTCTATTAGATTCCCCCTCAGCCTCATACATCTTAAGTAAAAGGTCCTAGCTTGTCCAACCTTCCCAATAACTCAGACCATTGAGTCCTTCGCTATATCTATGTAAATTTCTTCTGCACTATTTCCAGTTTAATGACATCCTTCCTATAGCAAAGTGAACAAAACTGAACATAACGCTACCAATATGGCTTCACCAGCATCCTGTATAACTGCAACGTAACTCGTTAATGTCAATACCCCGTGATATACCCTGATGAAGAACAGTGTGCCAAACGCTTTCTTCACTGCCTTGTCTACCTCTGAGTCAACTTTCAGAGAACCATTCACCTGAATCCCAAGGTCCCTCTGTTCCACTACACTCCTTAGGACCCAACCATTCACCAGGAAACTCCAACCTTGATTTGACTTTCTAAAATGCAGGAACTTACACTGATCTACATTAAAATCCATTTGCCATTTCTCAGCCACTTCTCCAGCTGATCAAGATACTGCTGCATTTTCTGAAATTTCTGATAACCTTCTTCACTCTCGATGATGCTAATTTTCTTGTCATCTTCAAACTTACAAATCATGCCTGTACATTCTCATCTAAATCATAGATATATGTAATATGTAGTGGTCACAGCACTAAACCGTGAGGCATTCCACTAGTCACAGGCCTCCAGGCTGACAAGCATCCTTCCGCTATTACCCCTGCTTCCTACCTTCAAGACAATTTCGTATCTAATTTGGCAGCTCCACCTCAATTTTAGGTGATCTAACCTTCCAGAACAGCGTACCATATGGAACCTTTTTGAAGGCCTTACTGGAATCCATATAGACTACGTATACCACCCGGACCTCCTCAACGTTGATGCTCACATAATCAAAGAATTCAAAAAAATTTGTGAGCCATGATCTCCCATGCACAAAGCTGTGCTGAGTTTGATGATGGGCTTTTGCCTGAAACATTGATTTTCCTGTTCCTCGGATGCTGCTTGACCTGCTGTGATTTTCCAGCACTACTCTAATCTTACTCCTAATCACACCCTGTCTTATCTCTCAGAACCTTTTCTAGTAAGTTACCTACTACAGATTTTAGGTTTCCTGGTCTATAGTTCCCAGGTTTTTCGTCGTAGCCCTTCTTGAGTAAGGACACAGCATTCGCTACCCTTCAGTCCTCCGGGACCTCACCTGTTGGCCAAGTATGATGCAAAAATATCAGCCAGGGACCCCGCAATTCCTTCCCTGTCCTCCTGCAGTGTTCCTGAATATATCTGGTCAGGACCAAGAGATTTATAGAAATAAAAATTCTGAAAAATACATCTATTTATTTCAGATACAAACACCACAGAAAGGGAAATTGACAAAATGGTTTTTAACATAACAAATTCGAAAATGTATTTATCATAGGAAGTGGCTTCAGAAGAATTTCAGTCATTGTGGGAATTTGAGAATTTTCAGAAATTCACGATCCAGAAACAAGGGCAACAAAACTGATAAGGAAATCAGAAAGAGAACTTGAATGCTAACAAACAGGAACAAAAAAAACACTGCATAAATCTACAATCTGTATTTCAAAGGAAACAAATTAAAAGCAAGGTCAAATATGGAAATTTGTAATCAGGAGAGGAGTGTTTATTGTGAAGAACAGGGAAATCGTCAAGAAAATAATCAGTTACTATGCATCTGTCTTCATGGATTAAGATCCACAAAATCACCCAGTAATACCAAGTGATCATGTAGGGCTTGTGCAACGAGAGACATAAAGTCAATTTATATCAGTAAAAAGGTGGTATTTGAAAAAGTGACTGGATTGAGCATGGCTAAGTCTGACAATCCTGGTGTACTTCGTATTAAAATGTCAGACATAAGTCAGTAATAGAAGTATTAATTGCACTGTTGATGACTGACTGTTTTATTTTCCTGTGGTTTCTGAAGAGGCCGGAAGCCATTGCAGATAAATACAAGTTAGTGAACGTGGTCCAAGCACGATAGATTAATGGAAGGGAGCTTAGCATCTATAAAAGGGAAGAAGACATAGTTTGGAGACCTGCTGATCAATTATCTTGACATCTGCAGGGAAACTTGGAATCTATTATACAGCGTGTGATATTGGATACTTAGAAATTAACAGCAACAATGGAGAGGATCCGTATGTATTTCTGACAGACGTCTAACTAGACGCGCTATTAATTGTTAGACCCCAACTACTACCCCCTGAGAAAAATAACAGGAAGTGACTTCACCACAGGAAATAACATCACCACAGGAAATGACATCAACATCCCAAAGAAACCCAAACATACGAATAGAAAGCATGAATTTTCAACATTGCTTCGCATGAGGTCCTCTGAAGATGTTACCTCGTAAGGTAATGAAGTGTCTGGAAATGAACCTTCCAGCTCAGCAAGAAAACCTGCATCCATTGGTGAAAATGTGTTGCTGGAAAAAGCTCAAGCCCGAAGCGTCGATTCTCCTGCTCCTTGGATGCTGCCTGACCTGCTGCGCTTTTCCAGCAACACATTTTCAACTCTGATCTCCAGCATCCGCATTCCTCACTTTCTCCTGCATCCATTGTGTACAGTTTTAGTGACACAATCGGAGAAAGAATATAATAACCACAAAAAAAGTGCAATGGACATTCTGCAGATTAGTCCCTCAGATGGCGAGGTTGCCTGATGAGGAAACTCAGTCCATGTTCTCCAGAGTTTCAAAGCGAGATGTGTCACAGTGAAATTTAGAAAATTCACAAAACATATGACAGTTTGGAAATTAACAGAACACTTCCCTGGGTGTCTAATCCACATTCAGGGCAAATAATGGCAAGATAAGGGATTGGCCACGTAATATGGTAATAATGAGGAAATTCATCACTTGTTGAGAACTGCCTAAAACAGGGGCATACAAACCTGCTGGTAGGGTAAGATGAGGGAGAATCTCCAGATATTCTGCAAGTATGTCAAGCAGAAAAGAATAACAAGGGAACAGGTGACTTGTCATTAGTGACTTGCCAAGTTGCATCCAAATTAACTTAGTGTTAGGAGACAAAGGATAGTTGTTGAAGGCTGAAGACCGGTGTGTCTGGAGACCGGTGTCCAATGGTGTATCATAGGGATCAGTGCTGTATCCCTAATTATTTGTGATTCGGAGGTGCTGGTGTTACACTGGGGTGGGCAATCCTAAAAATCACATAACACCAGATTATAGTCCAGCTGGTGTATTCAGAGTCACATGCGTTCAAAGTGCACAACACCTGATGAAGAAGCAGCGCTTCGAAGCTAGTGCCTCCGAATAAACCTGTTGGATTGTAACCTGGTGTTGTGTGAACTATAACCTTATTATTTGTGGTACTCATAAATGATGCAGCTGTAAATACAGACGGGGGTGGCGGGAATGTGACAACTATGTTTGTGTTTGATACAAAGGTTGGCCGGGTGATTCGCAGTGAGGAAGAAGGTCTTATGTTACAGGAAGATACTGATGGAATGGTCAGATGGGTGGATCAATGGCAGATGGAATGTAACCCTGATAAATATGAGGTGATGCACTTTGGAAGAAGGAACCAGACAGGGAAGGACACAATGATTGGCAGCACACTCGGGAGCTCAGAGGGTGCTTCTCCACACATCCCTGAATGTGACTAAACAGGTTAATACACAATTTGAGAAAACATCGGGGATGTAAACATAATCTTTATTCATCAAGGCATAGATTATAAGAGCTATGCAGAACTTTGGTTTGGCCAAGTTGGAATACTGTGTGTAGTTCTTGGAAACACATTACGGGAAGGATCTGATTGTAGTGGAGGGGTCTCAGAGGAGTTTCACCAGGATGTTCCCTCGGATGGACCATATCAGCTATGGAGATAGGCTGGATAAGCTCGGGTTGTTTACTTTGGAGCAGAGAAGGCTGAGGGGGATGTGATTCAGAAAGATAAGATTCCGAGGGACATGGACAGGGTGGATAGACAGCAGCTGGTCCTTTTCGTCAAAGGGCCAAGAACAATGGAGCACATTTTAAAGTGAAGGATTTGAGATTTGGAGGGAATTGAGCTTTGTTTGTCACCCAGAGGGTGTTGGGGTCAGGAATGCCCTTCCTGAGGGAGCAGTTGTCATGGTACTTCACAACCTTTGGAATATATATGGCTGTGAACTTGAAATGCCATAAGATTCATGGCTACAAGCCTTGTGTCGGAAAGTGGGACTAATGTAGACCGTGCTGTATTTCTGATGGTACAAAGTCTGTGCTTCTGTGTTTGTATGGCTGTGGAAGGTCAATCATTGTGTAGCTTAGGATAGGAATTGATGGGTTTCTGAAGAGTATATTAACAAGGGTTTTAAGATTGAACTTGTAATATCTTCTGAAAATATGTCAATGGCAAAATTAAGTGGAAAAAGGTGCAGCTTTCTTACAGTCTGATACCAGAAAATTGAGGGCAGGGAAAAGGCAGAACTTTGGAGCAAATATTTTAGTTATGTCTTCACAGAAGAAAACAAAACAGAAAAGATAACTTCCCAACAATACTAATGAACATTAGTCTGCTCAGAAAAAGGGAATAGAATAAAATTAGCAACCAAACAATTTTAGGGGAAGTATTGGAACTAAAAGTATTGAGCACAGACAAAGTCAACAGAGATTTATCAAATGGGAAACATATTTGAGAAAGTGACGTTTAGCATAATTATGGAGAAGCAATCAATGAAATATGATTGCATTTTCAGAAAGATTTTTAAAAAGCCCCAAGCCTATTATGCAAATTCAAATCCTCTGGGAATGGGACTAATATGGTTTTAGAATGGGAGAGCGGGCTGGAAGCAGTGAGTAGGAATAAAACAATGTTCTTTTTTTGAATGGAAGGCTTGGAGGATATAGCAAGGATCAGGGTTTGGGCTCCAGCTATTCCCAATACACATCATGTATTTGGTTGAGTGGATAAAATACAATATTTCCAAGTTATGACACTAAACAATATTGGATTGTGAGTGGGTGAGCAGGATGTCAAAATGCTCCAAGGTGATTGCGACAAGTGGAGTGTCTGGGCAAATGCAAGGCAGATGGAGATCAATGGGGGCGGGGAAATGGTCAATGGGGGATACGGATGACCTTTGATGGGAAAAACAGAACGGGAGCCTATCATTTGAAAAGGGATTGTTTGAAAAATCTTGATCTATACAGGAACTTAAGCTGCATGTTTGTTTCCTTCTGTGCAACCCACCGAAGTCAGTGTAGGGCAATGAGATCTGAATCCAGAAGTCAATTTTGGGAACGGCATTGGCACGCTGCCCAGTGTACACAGACCTAACAAGTGGGGAGCTGTAACATTGAAAAGGATCTGGATCTCCCTGTACACCAGTCAGTGAAAGCAATATTGCAGGAGCAGAAAGCAGATAGGCAGATAAATCGTGTATTCACCTTCATTTCAGGGGGATTTGAATACAGGAGTAAAGGTGTTTTACTGCAGCTGTATAGGGCGTTGGTGAGACCTCATATTATGTTTTGGTTTTCTTACCTAATAAAGGACAAACTTGACATTGAGGGAGAGCGGCGAAGATGACCAGACTGATCTCTGGGATGATAGGTTTGTTGTGGGAGTAGAGTTTGGGGTGGCTGGGCCTGTATTCCATGGGTTTTAGGAAAATGAGTGGAGATATCAGTGAAATATATAAAACTCTGTCAGTGCGAGATAGATTGGAACCAGAGATGAGAATTCCCTTGGCTAGGACATCAAAATAAGGGCCCACTGTATTATGTACAGACTGGCCACTCTGCATTGAGATGAGAATAAGTGTCTGCACTCAGTGACTGGTGAAACTGGGGAATTATCTCTCAGATTAGGCTGTAGAAACCAAGGCACTGAAGATAAATAAGGATTTCTGGAAACTAAAGTGATAGGGAGAGAGCAGGGTATGCTATGAAGATAGAGGATCAGATATCATTACAGGTTGTTCTCCAATAACATGGTAGCTGTGTTCCTGTGCAGCACCGTGTTGCAGAAAATCATGCAATATTAATGATGTGGTCTATGGGGTAAAGAGACTAATGGGCGAACTGCAAAATATCAGTAAAAACCAAAAATTGAAAGTTAGTCTAACACACACACTAGCACAGTTTAATTAAACCTTTAAATCATATATTGTAATGAAATAGTGCTGTAAACGCAATACTTTCACAATACAGTCACTGGCTACATCCCTGCACCTTTCACTAAGCTCTTCACCTGAAAGCGCGCAGGGCTGACTGACCATGTCATGCCAACATGGAATTCCTTTTCTCCTCAAAATTCTCCCCCTGGTTTGAAATAAAGTTCCTTCTAATTGGAGAGAACACTTCCCTTTTTCAGGCTCAGGTTCAAGGCTTGCAGAGCGGATTGCATTCCTGTTTTAGCTGAACACTCAGAGGGTGCATTTTGCAGGCAGAGGATCCTGAAGTTGGGTTTTGTTGTTCAGTTGGTGCCTGGCAACGAATCGCGACGCAGTGAGCAGGAGCTCACTTTATAGAAAAAAGGTGCAAAATTCACGAATCGCACTGCAGTCAAATCATGTTTAATAAACCCGCGTTATCAGAGAACTGCCTGTATATTGAATCGAGGAGCAAGATTGATGGACTGAAGGTACTACAACAGTTCTTATTTTATATTTCACAATGTTTAAACATGTGTCGGGGAAACTGCATTGAGGAAATTTTCTCCATGAACTAGAATGGGGAAAGCTCAATGTGTTGTACGACCTTTCCCGATGTTTCTGTGCAGTCAGTTTTTGGGAAAGCTCGGTAAATATTGTCACAAGCTCTCAGATGTTAGGAAGGAGGACTCTGCAGGATCACCAGGACTGTGATTCCCATTCCCTTTTCTGATATCGAGGCTGGTGCCCGGTATTCGGTCTGTTTATTTCCTTAAAGACCTTGGAGCAGTGTGATACAATAGAATGTCTTGCTTGGCCCTTTCAGGGACCATTGAAGAGTTGATCACATGTCTGTGTGTCTGGAGTCACTTTTAGGCCATACAAGGAAAGCATTGGAGATTCACTTCGTGACAGTACGTTGGGGAAGGAGATCAAAGTTTACAATAAACATTGGATGCAAGGTCACTGTTACAATCACCAGATTCGAGATCTTGATATTTTATTAATTGTTTTTAACTTGCACCAGCTGCCAGAGCATTATTCTGTATTGGATTAGTAATCCAGTGACATTTCCACAACAGCACCATCTCCACATAGGATCCTATCGGAAACCACAATGAGCAGGCTATTTCTGTCCTGCTTGACAGCTC
Source organism: Chiloscyllium punctatum (assembly GCF_047496795.1). NCBI lineage: Eukaryota > Metazoa > Chordata > Chondrichthyes > Orectolobiformes > Hemiscylliidae > Chiloscyllium > Chiloscyllium punctatum. The sequence continues at coordinate 53,592,525 of NC_092785.1, forward strand.
TGTGAAAAAGAACTCCCACCAACTTGACTATCGTAAAGGGACTGAGGGGGTGTTAAATGGTCAGAATGTAATTATTCCGCTATTAGGGGACGGACATAGTTGAGTAATTTTCCACATTGCCAGGGAGTTGTCAGAGTTGGAGCTGGAATGAAACAGCTTCCCCAGGGACACGGCTTGTTGTGCAGCATAAGTCTTCAATCCTATTGCAGGAATGGTGTCAGGGTCCTTTGTCTTTTTCGTATCTACTGTGTTCAGCGGTTTCTTCATGTCACGTACAGCGAATCGAATTGGGTGAACACTGCCATCTGTGATACTGTGGATATCATGGCGAGGATGAGGTGGATCGTCCATCCAACACCTCTGGCTGAGGATGGTGCAGATACTACATCCTTGTCTTTTTCACTGATGTGAAGGGCTGTTCCATTATTTAGGATGGGGATATTTCTGGACTCCTTTCTTCCAGTGAGTTGTTTAATATTACAACGACATTTATGTATGGATGTGGCAGGACAGCAGAGCTTAGATCTGATCTGTTGGTCTTGGGATCATTTTGTCCTCTCTATCAGATGTTAGTTCTGCTGTTTAGAATGAAACCACTCAAGCGCCATAGCTGTAATGGTTTGTCATCAGCTTTAGGCACACATGGTTCTGACCGTGGCATGTTCACCCACACTCGTCACTGAACCATTGATGGTAATGGTAGACTGATGGAATATACTGGGGAAAATGATACAGATTGTGTTTGAATACAATCCTGCTTCTGTTGCTGCTGTTGTCTACAGCATCACATGAAAGCTCAGTTTGAGCTGCAATATCTGCAATTCAATTCTACTGACTGTCCCCCAGTTCACATCGAGACCCATTCACCATTCAGCCGTGTACTCAGTGACCTCACCTAGTTTCTGATGCAGTAATATTTCCATTTTCATATTCTCATTCTGCTGAGGGTTCTCCTTGGTGTCATGCTTCCAATTTGTTATATTACTCAAACTCTTTAACATATTCATCTGAATCTTTTCCTTGCTCGTTGTGCCATCTTCTGCGTTTGAATTGAATGTGTTTCCCTCTGGTTTTCTCCCTGACCATGATTAAGAGCTCTGTGGTGTCAGTGATGCCAGCCTTGTGCAGTTTCTGAACGAATGAATGTGTGCACTTCAGTTCCCAGTGTAGGGTGCCCCGTGTTGGACAGGGCGTTTAAGCAGCTTTCAAACACGTCATTGGAACTTGTTCAAAAACAGAAATTCCTGAAGAAATAAATCAGCTCTGGCGGCATCTTTTGTAGTGAATGTAGAGTTAATCTTTCGAGTCCAGTGGCCCTCTACAAAGTCCGCAGTTTCTTCAGCAATTTTTGTAGTTATTTTGTATTTATTTCCAGTATTCATAGTTATTTGTTTCATTGAAAATTTGTGCTGTGCCTATTCATTTCTGAAGAACCTCAGCAGGTCTGGCAGCATCTGCAGAGACAGAGAAACAGAGTTAGCGTAACAAGTCCAATGCGACTTGTTCTGAACTGAAAAGGGTTGGCTTTTTAATCCCTTGCCGGAGATGGGGGATGGGTGACTTGGAAAAGTGGGCGTGGCAAAAGATAAACAGGATATTAGCAGTGGTGAACGAGAAGATGATGCAAAATGGGTTTAAATTAAGGTGTGAATGGGGGAAAGGGGTTCTCTCTCGTTGAGTGTAAGATGAAGAAGACACAACCACACAAGGCCATAGGGAGAACAGGAGAGAGACTGTTGACAATGTGGTATTATATAGATCTAGATCTATACGTTTTCACAGTATACATCATCACTGCCTTCACACTATGGAATTCAGGTGCTTGACCTCTTATTACCACCAGTAAAAGTTTCATGCTGCCTTAGTTTTGTAACATAGAGCAAAGCTAACAGTATGAAGTTTGGGCCCTTTTTGTACACCTGTCATTTTTAATATTCTTTCAAATTTGCAGTGCTCATCTTTAAACGTTTGATCTTGAAGTTAGTATCAGATGGAGTGTACGAGTTTGAAGGGTGGCATTCTAGAAGTTTATAATATCATGGGAGGCATGGATAGAGTGAATAGCGAAGGTTCTTTCTGTAGGATCGGGGAGTTCAAACACAGATGCATAGCTTTAAGGTGGAAGGGGGGAAACTTGAAAGAGCCAAAGGGACAAAGTCTTTTTACACAGAGTGTGATGTATTATGGAATGAACTGCCAGAAGAACAGTGGGAGATGCAAGTACAGCTACAATATTTCAAAGACATTTGGACCAACATATGAATGGGAAACGTTTCGAGGCATATGGGCCACGTGCAAGCAGATGGGATTAGTATAATTTAGAAAACCTGGTCAGCATGGACAAGTTGGACCAAAGGGTCTGTTTGTGCACGATATGGCTGGATGGATGTAGAAACTGAGGAAAATGTACGAAAAGAGATGATGTAATAAATTGGTAAGAAATATTAAAACAAGCATCATGAGCTTTTCTGTCAACATAAAAAAGCTTGAAGATGTGTATGTGAGCTGAGAGGGAAGTGAAGTGAGGAAAGTACATTGAAGCCATTCGGAGGGTGTGACTGGAGAACTGGCAACAGGGAACAGGCAGATAGTTTACACTAGTATTTTAAATCACTCCTCATGAGGAAAGTATTGTAAGCATGTCAATGGTATAAACAAAATGGTAACAGGAGGGCAGTTATTGAACTGTCTCTAACAAAAGGAACAAGGTATTTACCTAACTGATGAAAATAAGGGTAGGCAGGTCAGCAATAATTCATAGTTAATTTTAAAAGAAGTGGTCACAGAGTGACTTGCAGCATTGTGTGAAATATTCCATAACTCTTTGGATTACAGGAGTGTTCCAGTGAAACTGGAGAACCTCCAATGTGGTGCCTGTCTTCAAGAAAGAAATGAGACAGAACGCAGGAACAATTTAGCCTAACCATTATTGCTGGGAATCTGCTAGAGCCTGTTATTTAGGAAGGAATTGCAGGGCACTTAGAAAAGCTTAATGCAGGGTTAGCATGGTTTTGTAAAGGGGATACTATTTTTGCTCTGTAAAATCATACAAATTCTTTTTTGTCGATCCCTGAGAATGTCAAGATTAGAGTCATGCTGGAAAAGCACTGCATTCAAGGAGCAGGAAAATCAATGTTTCGGGCAGGAGCCGTTCATCAAGAATCCCTGAGAAAGTGACAAGCAGATTTGATAAAGGGAACTGGTCAACATGAGGCTTTCCAGAAAGTTTTCATAAGATATCACAAAATAAACGTTCTGACACAAGACAGAGGATTGTAGTATGATGAATAATATATTAGCATGGGATAATGGTTGCTTAACACATAGAAATCGGAGAGTCAGGATTTATGGATCTTTATGATATAGACGTATCTAATGGATTATCACAAATATCAGGCCGATGGCATCAGTTATGTACAATCTATACTGATAACCTGATCGCGGGAGCTGAGTGCAATATCCATTGGAGTTAGTGGATCACTTTGAGAACCAAAATGCAGGCTGCTATTTAATTAAGAGGACTCCCAAAAAGTAGTACAAAGCGATTGGAGTGTTCCTGAGTATGAAACGTAACGTCAGCATGCTGATGCAGCAAGTAACTGGGTTGGTTTATACGGCAGCTTCCTGGGATGGAAGGGTTGAATTCTTGAATACATTAAAAATGGTGAGATTAATCATCGTGATTGAAGTGAATGAGGGTGATATTACTGAAATGTACAAGATACAGAGGGGGCTTGACAAAGTAAATGCTGAGAAGGTGTTTCCCCTGAGTCTCGAACTCGAGGTAGTAGATACCGAATAAGGAACATTGATTTCAATCTGAGGTGAAAAATGAAGCATTCTCTCAGAAGGGAGTGAATGTATGGAATTCCCTCACCCAGAGAGTTGTGGAGGGATGCAGGAAATTGCTAGGAAAGTGGAGTTGAGCCCGGAAGTAGAGCAGCCATGTTCCTATTGAATGAGAGTTCAGACTTGAGGGGCCGAATAGCCGTCTCATGTTCCTACTTCTTAGTTTTTTATGTTATGCTTATGGAAAGTAATTGGTTATTTTCCTGGAAGTCGTGTTGTACAATGTTGCATTCGGAGAGGAGAAAATGTGCCTGAGTTAACCCTGGATGGGATATGGGAACTGCATTCAAAGCAATTCCAGAGCAGAAGTTACAGAGTGGGGAAGCATGGAAAAAAGGATTGCGGCTGGGGGCCACTTCCTGACCAAGCCTGCAATTTCCAAGTGCATTTCCGAAACTACACCTAACCATCGGCGTGGCTTCGATCTGCCTGTTTGTAGCAGGTCCGAAGGGCTGAATGGAACATCAGAACAGAGCTGAGGGACACGAGTGGGCCAAACGGCCCTTTGACACAACTCCACCAGTAAATATGGTCGTGGCTCATCTCATTGTCATCCCAGCTGCACTTTTCTCTCCATGCACCATTATCCCTGATTCACCTGTCTATGGAAAATCAGACAAAGCCAGCTCGATATAATATAATGGTTCAGCCATCCCAAACTTCTGGGGAAGGGAATTTCACTTGAGTGAAATCCGACTTTGTGAATTTTTCCTCACTCTGGTTCTGACTGAGGTTGGAGGATGCCACTGCTTCCTTTTCTAGTCCTACTCCTTCACTGCTAACAACAAATTTTATATGTAACCGGGTTGGTGATATGGCCGATGATAAAGGTCTCAGACGGGGTCAGGTTCAGTAATAGGAACAAGTCAGGCAAATTTCTTTCATCAGCCGCAGGTAACTAATAGGTCTAACGGAGCACCGTGATAGATTTGTGGTTAGCACTGCTGCCTCATATCAGCAAGGAGCTGACCTCAATTCCAACCTCATCCGACACTCTATGTGGAGTTTGAACATTCTTCCCGTGTCTGTGTGGGTTTCTTCCCAGTTCTCCAGTTTCCTCCCACAGTTCAAAGATGTGCAGCTTAGTTTGATTGACCATTCTAAATTAACCAGAGTGACCAGGGATGTGAAGGTTAAGTGGGTTAGTCATGGGAAATGCAGGGTTACATGGATAGGGTAGGGGGACAGGTCTGGTGGGATACTGTTCGGCGGGTTGGTATGGACTCGATGGGTCGAATGTCTTGCATCCACACTGTAGGGGTTCAATGACAACAGCATCAAGTTTGGGCTCTACAAACTCTCAGTCAGTATATAACTGGTTCACTCGCCTCAAGGCTTTGTATATTTCAATGCGATCAGCTCTCACTCCAAGGGTAACCTGTTAAAGTCCCCATAATATCAGCCCTTCATGCATGGAATGAATTAAGTGAAACACCTCTGAATTGTTTCCAATGTTACTATATCCTTTCCCAGATAAGAATGCAAAAATAAACTAATCTCACACACCGATGAGTCTGTATAGTTTTGTTTTCTCAGGGTGTAGTGAGTCTTTGGAACACTCTTCCCTGCAGATCATTCGAGGCAGAGATATTGAATATTTTTGAGGCAAGGTTCATGAATCACATATGAGTCAAGGATTATCGAGGAGTGGGCAGCAATGTGCAGTGTTGGGGAAAATGTAGACAGTGGTACTGAATGAAACGGCTCCAGAAAATCCGGGAATTAAACGAAATGATAACGTTGATAAAGTTTTAAAGAGGAAACAAGCTGGCAGCGATCTGAAAGGTCTGCTTTGCTGATCTCTGTATCACAATAATGCTCTACCCCACCCAACCACAGTCATTTACTTACAATTGAACACTAAAAGAGCTACAGAATCCTTACTAATGCCATTTTGTCAAGTGGAAATGACAAAACATGGGAAAGGATCGAGTAAGTCCCAACACGCAGCGCACCCGTCAGAAGCTTTCAGCATGTCTGTGGCTGCACCTGTAACACGGTCTGCTCGTTCAATGGACCAAGTTACTCACCAGGACTGGTCACCGAGTTCACCAAGTTACGGGAAATGACTGAAACCATGATTGACGAAAAATTCAGCGGGAGGATAGAACCACTCTCAGCCGTGCTCCAAATACATGATGAGCAACTTGAAAGCCTTGAAAACAGAACGGATGAGGTCGAGAGCCAAACTGCAGGGACAGAGTCTGTGATCGATTCAAGTAAGGAGCGGATCTTCACCCTTGAAAAATAGGTCCGTACCTTAACTGAACAAGGTGACGACCTCGAGAGCAGGATGAAGAATGTTCATATCATCGGTCTGCTGGACCGGACATAAGGTGATCAGCCGGTGAGCTTTTTTGCGAGAACTGGCTGCAGAGATTCATTCACTTCTAAGCTGAAGAGGGACGGGTGAAGAGTGAGACAGTTCATCGGGTTACGGTGCGCAGGTCAGGCTCAGACCAACGCCCTCACCCTGTCCGTGGGCGATTACATTGTTGCAAGGACAAACAAAGACTTAAGGTAGCCTCCAGAACACAGGGAAGAGACCCGAAGAGGGCTCCAGGATTATGTTCTTCCAGGTGTTTTCAGAGGCAATGATTCAGAAAATAAAATCTTTTGATGATATCAAGAGAAGATTAAGGGAACTTGAGATTCAGTATTCCTTAATGGACTCAGCGGTGCTCCGTATGCACTAGTGGATCTTTCAATAGATCCACTAACTCTCCAGAGGTTGTGAAAACTTTGTGGACACTTTAAAGTAGGCTGGATGCGTTAATGGAAAGCGATAACCTTGTTTCTCTTTTTAAAAAGAAAGTTTGATGACAGTTTCTGGTATTAAGCAGTGTTAAATTATAGACGGGGCTGGATGGAGTACATACTTTTAACTCCTTCATTAGTATTAATGCTCGTTTTTCTCTTGCTTAGTTTGTGTGTCGGGTTCGGCTCAAGCTGGACGGAGTGATGAAGGTGATCGTGATGACTGAATGCCTACCTAAGGGCAGTTCAGTCCCGATGTTTGTGAGTAATTACCCTGGATGCAGTATTGATAATGGGGCAGAAGATAGAGATTTGTGACGTGCAAATGCTCCCAGTCGACGGGGGTAAATGCCCCTCCTGACTGCCATTGGCACTTTGTATCTTTTTTTGCATTTGTATGTATTTAGTTTTGGAACGTTTTGAGAGCTTATTAGTTGTAGTAGCTTTAGGCTGTATGTTTTTTTAGGCTCTATGATTCTGTTTTTATTGATGCTCAGCGATTTGTAATTCGAGTTCTTCCTCTCTGGATTTCAAATATTGTTTCAGTGTGTAATGGCTAATGTCGTGCTTAAATGGTGTATCTGGAACATTAAGGGGAGCCATTCGCCAGTTAAGAAAACGGAGAGGGTGGATATTGTCGTATTGCAGAGATGCACTTTGATGACAAGGAACATTTGACATTACAGCAAGGTGGGTTTGATCGGGTTTATTTCTCATCTTGTAACACGAGGAATAAGAGAGAAACCATACTGGTGAGGAAGAATCTTTCATTTAAATTAGTAGATTGTATTAGACACCCATGGGAGGATCATAACCCTCAAAGATATATGGGGAACAAAGCAGTAGTTTGAATGTTTATTGCCCCCGGTTCACTGCCGGAAATTCCTGATAGATGCATTTTCCAAATTAAGTAATCTTTCTTCACAGCACAACATTGTAGGAGGAAATTTCAATTGTCTTTTGCACCCACGGTGGACAGTATGCCCAAAGGCCCCAAGTACCATCTTTCCAATCTAAGCAATTAGTGGAGTTTTGTGTCGAACTGGGGCTGGTGAATGTTTGGAGGCAGATCCATCTCATAAATAGGGATTTTACTTTCTTCTTTAACCCGCAGAAATGCCACACTAGGGTTGATCTCTTCCTCACCTTGCAGCAATCTTCAATTCAGTGGTGTTCTGTACAATTGTGAATATTACCATTTCTGACCATGCAACAGTGTACTTATTGATTAAGATTAAGGGCAATATAGCAGGTTCAAGACACTGGAGAGTGGTTCCCTTTATTCTTAAGGATAGGAAGTACATTGAGTATTTCTGTAATGAATTCAGATCTTTCTTAGCCATTAATTCAGATTCAACCAGTAACCCATCCATTCTATGGAAAATTGCTAAGGCTTATGCCAAAGGAATAATTATTCTTTAGGATGCGGGAAGCTGGAGCAGGAATGCTTGCTCCAGGCACAGTTGAAGGCAGCCGAGAGGGCATACTGTGATAGACCCTCGGTGGCTAGACTGCAGAGGATCACAACGCTTCGGTCTGCAGTGAATTCGATGCTCACACAGACAGCCAAGAAGGAACTTACTTTTTCAAAACAAAGGCTTTTTGAGCATGGTGATACGCCTAGTAAGTATTTAGCCTATCTTGCGAGTGAAAAGAGAGTCCCAAAGCCACTACCTCAATTAGGGAAGGTACTGGGAAGCTTAACTGCGATCCCATAATGATACAAACAGCATTTTGGAGATTTTACTCCGAATTATATCAGACTGAGTATTATGTGGATAAATGGATTAAGATGTAATCTTTCTTCAAGAACTTGGATCTTCCAGGGGTAACTCCCAAATAAGTGTCTTGCCTTAATGAACCATTGTCAGTGCAGGAGGGCGTAAACCAGCTTCCAGGCGGAAAGGCGCCTCGTCCTGACGGATATCCAAGTGAATTTTATGAGGAATTTGTAAACCAATTGTCAGGGCCGATGCTTACCATTTTAGTCACTCTCACAGTCACGACTGCCTCCCCTATCCTTAAGAGAGGCTCATATCTCTCTTATTCTTAAGAAAAGGAAGACACCAAAAGATTTTGCTTCTCGTAGGCCCATCTCACTTCTAAATATTGATTTCCAAATTCTGTCTGAATCCCTTGCATTAAGCATGGAAACTATTTATCCTTCCATTGTCAAAGTGCACCACACCGGCTTATAAAAGGCTGTAGATATTCCAACAATGTTAGGAGATTGCTCAATATGATCCAAGCGTGTCAACAGCAAATTATACCGGTATTAATGATCTCTTGAAATGCAGAGAAGTAACTTGCTTGGGTTGAGTGGCCGTATCTCTTCTATATATTAGAATGTTTTGGCACAGGCAAAATTTTTATCAAGTGGGTGAGGATCCTTGAAAGTGATCCTCTGTGTGTGATCCTGTAAAATTAATATTTCTAAAGGCAGTCGACAAGGTTAACCCCTTTCGCCAGTGTTGTTTAAGTTGGTGATTGAGCCACTGGCGAAGGCCATCTGCAGGGACCCCAACATATCTGCCCTAGAAGTGAGATAGAAGTCACGTAAGTTTACATTGTTTACAGATGATGGTCTTAGATTTTTGTTAAATCCCATAGTTTTGGTACCTTACCACATGCAATGCATCAGCTCGTTTGGTGCCTTTTCCGGCTATACTATTGATTTTATAAAGTCGGAGGCCATGTTTATGGGCGAACTCAGGGAAATAACTGATGCTGTGGGAGAATCCTGATTTCATTTTCAATGGTCCCAGGGGATAATGGGCATGTTTCCTATTTAGGTATATTAGAAGATAGAACATAGAACATAAAACAATACAGCACTGAACAGGCCCTTCAGCCCACGATGTTGTGCCGACCACTGATCCTCATTTATGCACCCTCAAATGTTTGTGACAGTATGCATGTCCAGTAGACTCTTAAATGTCCCCAATGACCTTGCTTCCACAACTGCTGCTGGCAATGCCTTCCATGCTCTCACAACTCTCTGTGTAAAGAATCCGCCCCTGACATCCCCTCTATACCTTCCTCCAATCAGCTTAAAACTATGACCCCTCGTGTTAGTAATTTCTGCCCTGAGAAATGGTCTCTGGCTCACGACTCTATCGATGCTTCTCATTACCTTGTATACCTCAATTAGGTTCCCTCTTCTCGACCTTTTCTCTAATGAAAAAAGTCCGAGCTCAGTCAACCTCTCCTCATAAGATAAGCCCTCCAGTCCAGGCAGCATCCTGGTAAACCTCCTCTGAACCCTCTCCAAAGCATACACATCTACCAGAATTGGACGCAGTATTCAATTGCAGTCTAACCAAAGTTTTAGAGAGATGCAGCAAGATCTCACGACTCTTAAACTCAATACCCCTGTTAAGGAAAGCCAAAACACCATATGCTCTCTTAACAACGCTATCCACTTGGGTGGACATTCTAAGGGATCTATGTACCTGCATACCAAGATCCCTCTGTTCCTCCACACTGCCAAGGATCATATCCATAATCCTGTACTCAGCTTTAAAATTCGACCTTCCAAAATGCATCACTTCTCATTTATCCAGGTTGAACTCCATCTGCCACCTCTCAGCCCATCTCTGCATCCTGTCAATGTCCCGCTGCAGCCTACAACAGCCCTCTATAATGTCAACGACACCTCCAACCTTTGTGTCATCTGGAAACTTGCTGTCCCATCCTTCAATCCCCTAATCCAAGTCATTAATAAAAATTACAAACAGTCGAGGCCGAAGGACAGAGCCCTGTGAAACACCACTCTCCACAGACTTCCAGGCAGAATATTTTCCTTCTACTACCACTCGCTGTCTTCTGTTGGCCAGCCAATTCTGCATCCAGACAGCTAAGTTCCCCTGTATCCCATTCCTCCTGACCTTCTGAATGAGCCTACCATGGGGAACCTTATCAAACACCTTGCTGAAGTCCAGATACACCACATCCGCAGCTCGACCCTCATCAACTTTTCTAGTCACATCCTCAAAGAATTCGATAAGGTTTGTGAGGCATGACCTGCCCATTACAAAGTCGTGTTGACTGCATTTAATCAAGCCATGCTCTTCCAGATGGCCATAAATCCTATCCCTCAGAATCCTTTCTAACACCTTGCAGACGACAGACGTGCGACTTACTGGTCGGGGATTTTCCTATTTCATTTCTTGAAGGGAGGAATTACATTTTTCCTCTCTCCCGTCCTCAGGTACGACTCCAGTGGAGAGCGAGGATGCAAAGATCTTCACAAGTGGCGAAGCAATTGCATTTCTCGTTTCCCAAAGCAGCCGAGGACAAATCTGGGCCGGGCTTGGCGACTTGTCAACCTTAATGTTTGACAAGATGTTCAGTAAATCAGCTTCCTCGATCTCTATCCTTTTCAGGATGCACACCTGCGCTTCAAAGGTTTCATTCACTACAAAATTCATTTCTTTCGTAAAGACAGAAGCACAAAAACTCATTTAGGGCTTCCCCTACCTCCTCAGACTCCACACATAAATTCCCTATGCTATCCCTGATCGGCCCTACTCTCTCTTTGACCATTCTCCTATTCCTCACATAAGTGTAAAATACCTTTGTGTTCTCCCTAATCCATTCTGCCAAGCCTTTCTCGTGCCCCCTCCAGGCTCTCCTCAGACCATTTTTGATCTCCTTCCTCACCTGCCTGTAATCCTCTCGAGCTGAGCTTGACCCGAGCTTCCTCCACGAGAAATCCACCGTTCTCGTCATCCAAGCTTCCTTTATCTTACCACTTCTTGACTGACTTAGTGGTACATGTTTATTCATCACTTTCAGCAACTGTTCCTTAAACAGTCTCCACATGTCTATAGTGCCTTTACCATGGAACAATTGCTCCCAATCCATTCTTCCTAACTCATGGCTAATCGCATCATTCTTTCCTCTTCCCCAATTAAATATCCTCCCATTTTGCCTAATCTTCTCCTTCTCCATAGCTATGTAGAATGTGAAGCGGTTGTGGTCACGATCACCAAAATGCTCTCCCACCACAAGATCTGATACTGCCCCGGCTTGTTTCCGAGCACCAAGTCTAGAATGGCCTCTCCCCTCGTCGGCCTGTTAACGTACTGAGTTAGGAAACCCTCCTGAATACACCTTACAAAAACAGCTCCATTCAAATCTTCTGCTCGAAGGAGGTTCCAATCAATATTGGGAAAGTTAAACTCACCCATTACAACAACCCTACTACGTCCACACTTTTCCAAAATCTGCCGACCTATGCTTTCTTCCATCTCCCTGCTGCTATTGGGGGGCCTGTAGTAAACCCCTAACGAGGTGACTGCTTCCTTGCTGTTCCTAATTTCCACCCATACTGACTCGGTAGGCAGATATTCCTCGACAATGGAAGCTTCTGTAGCTGTGATACACTCTCTGATTAGTAGTGCTACACCCCCTCCTCTTTTCCCTCCTCTCTATTCTTTTTAAATGCTCTAAACCATGGAACATCCAGCAACCATTCCTGCCCCTGAGAAACCCATGTCTCTGTTATGGCCACAACATCATAGCACCAGATACTGATCCATGCTCTAAGTTCATCACTTTTATTCCTGATACTCATTGCATTAAAGCAAACACACTTTAACTGATCCCTTGGTCCCTTCCCAGGAAAATCCTTCCCACTCGCTGGTCTACCTCTTGCTATTACCTCGTCGGCATCACCTCTCACCTCCGGTATACAGCTCAGGTTCCCACCCCCCTGCCATCCTGGTTTGAACCCTCTCAAATTACTTGAGCAAACGTTCCACTCAGGACATTGGTCCCCTTCCAGTTCAGATGCAAACCGTCCTTCTTGCACAGGTCCCAACTTCCCCTGAAGGCATCCCAATTATCTACATATCTGAAGCCCTCTCTCCTACACCAGCTGCACAGCCACGTGATAAGCTGCACCCGCTCCCTGCTCCTTGCCTTGCTATCTCGTGACATCGGTAGTAAACTAGAGAACACTACTTTATTCGTCCTGCTTTGCAGCTTCCATCCTAACTCCCTGAAATCACTTTTTATATCCTCAATCCTTTTTTCTGGATATATCATTAGTGCCAATATGTAACACGATTTCTGGCTGTATGCCCGCCCCTTTTAGAACCTTATACACCCGATCGGAAACGTCCAGGACCCTAGCACCAGGGAGGCAACATACCTTCCGGGAATCCCGATCCTGACCACAAAATCTCCTGTCGATTTCCCTAACTATCGAGTCCCCTACCACGAGTACTTTTCTATTCTGCCCCCTTCGCTTCTTTGCCACAGTCTCAGGCTCAGAGCCAGAGACTGACTGCTATGGCTTTCCTCTGGTAGGTCATCCCCCCCCAGGGAGTATCCAAAATGGTATACTTATTGCTGAGGGGAATGTCCACAGGGGATCTCTGAACTGTCTGTTCCCTTTCCTTCCCCCTAACTGTACCCCATCTATCATTGTCCTGAGCCTTCGGAGTGACTAACTCCCGGTAACTCCTCTTAATTACCCCCTCAGCCTCCCGAATGATCTGTAGTTCATCCAGCTCCAGCTCCAATTCACTAACACGGTTTTCAAAGAGCTGGAGTCGGGTGCACTTCCCACAGATGTTGCCAGCGGAGAAGTTTTCCATGTCTACCACCTGCCACATTCTGCAGGAGGAGCAAGCAACTGCCCTAGCATCTATACCCGACTTATCTGAACACACAGTCAGTACTAAAGTAGAAAGCTTAGTTCAAGTTGCTATTAAATTAATAACAAAGTTATATTCAATACAGGAACTTTAGATTGAGCGTTACCTTATTAACTAGATTAGCGGAGGAGGGTGGGTGGGAGATACTACAGTTGTAGAGTCTCGGGTTTAGCCGCCTTGTTGATATATATGGTCACTGCTTTCCTTCCCGGCTGCCCCTCTGGTCCTTGTAACTTCCTCCGCTCTCCCGCTCCTTTTGTGAAAGAGAAAAATACCGTTGTCCGCTACCGGTAAGTAATTTTTAAAAACTGCCTTACCTTAGCTGCAGTCTTCCGGGTTCATCTTCCTCCGGTGATGCTCGCACTTTAAAAAAAAATCATTAATCCTATCATTAAACTTATATTAATGTGGGATTTGTCCATTTATTTGACAAAATTAAACAAGACCTTCGAAGATGGGAGACACTTCCAATATCCTGGCTAGGTTGGATAGCTCTTATTAATATGAATTCCCTCCCTTGTTTGTTGTGCCCCGTATGAATTCTTTTTTTTTATGTTTCCCAGACAAACATTTAGGCGACTAAATGGATGATGTAGCTCTTTGATTTGTCGCCATAAGCGACTCCTTATCAAGTTAACCAAATTACAACGACCCCACAATTTGTGGGGAGTAGATCTCCCGGATATTAAAAGCTATCAATTAAGCTCTTCTTCACCCGCTGTTAGTGAGGCCTCAGCGTCAATATGGTTAGATATTGAAGCTTCTCAGGCAAAGTGCTCTCTTATTAGATTGCAATTCAGAGACAAAATGAGAACAGTTACGAAGTATTGTCATTTCCCAATAAGTATCAAGAATTTTAAAGTAGGGAGGGCAATGTGTCCGAGCGAGTGCAATATAGCCAAACCTCATTTCTTACCCTTAAACGTGGTGTACCGTGTTTCTGACGGGGATACTGGATTCTATGTTTAAACTGTGGGCAACTCGTGGATGTATCTTGCTTTTATGATTTATCTGAGGGAGAAACAAGGATGTCCTTTGATGAAATAAGTCGTAACTATAGACTACCAAGTAGAGATCTCTTCTGTTTTCTTTTTATCAGATCAAAGATGTTATTCAAAAAAGAACCACACTTTTAATAGACCCGTACAGATCCGATACAGAGAAGAGGGTGCTTCGTTCTAAGAACACACTCTCTGTCAGTACCCTTTATCATTTGTTGGAGTGTGGCCCCTCAGACGAGACGTTGTACCTTTCTGAGGTCTGCAAAGAGAGTTGGGGTTTGAGATCTCTTCGCACAAAGGGGAGGATATTTGTGAAATTGCAAGAAGTATTTCGATTTGTAAGAAGACTCTTGCCATGTAGTTGAAGATTCTTCATAGAGTCTATCTGGCCCTAGATCCTCTCTCAACATTCAAGATGGGAGTATGTCTTAAATACAGAATGACTATGGACACTCTTACTCATTGCTTGTTGGCCTTCCACCGGCGCTATAGGAACGGTGTGTTCTCTGGGATGGAGAGGATCTTGGGGAACGAATTGGAGATGGATCAGGTTTCCCTTTTCCTGGGCCTTCCCAGTCTACCTTACTCAGATGTGCATAGGAAAAAAACACTTTAATACCCTCACTCTCTGAGTTCAGAAAAAAAAAAGTTCTCTTGTGTTGGGTGTCTGAAAACCCCCTTGGGTCTGTTGGGTTGTCGTAACCTCGTCATGGAGCATAGCCCTTTGGACTTTTTAAAAGGTATGTTGCACCATAAAATAGAGGATTTTTATAAGACATGGCAGCACTTTTTGAATTACCAAGGTACAGGCTGTCTGCCATTCTAATAAGGACTTGTATATAGCTATGACGAACTTGGCTAATGAATCAAATGTCCAGAGAGGAAGAATTATGAACAAATGAACATGTATTAGTTAATGCTCTTGAAGTTTGAGAGCTATAGTTTTGTTACACTGAGTTCTACTATTCGTTATTTAATTTTTTTTGTTTTTCTTCAGTCCGTTGATTTACATTGTTTTTCTTTATGTACATGCATATGGGTGTAATTGTGTTCAGTTTGCATTGATTTTTCAGTTGGGTACTTATTGGTTCATTGAAGCATTAAAAAGATTTTCTCTGAATAAAAAATATTTTTGAAAAAATTAAAATGTTAACATGGATAGAATAGAGTCCCAAAGGACCACATTTCTTATTAGTGAGACCGCAAATTATGGTTTATCTTAAGGATCATCACACATCGGGTGACAGGATGATGTTGAGAGAGCGTCCCCTTCAGAGCAACCTCTGTCTGTGTGGGAATTGAACATGCACTGTTGGCTTTCCTCTGTATCACAAGCCAGCCATCCAACCAACAGATTGCGAGACTGTGTAACTGCTATAGACAGAAATAGCCGAAGTCAAAGTAAAATATAAACTTTGATAAGAAGGAGAAAAGGTACAATTCAGATAACGGTCAAGCTAAAAACTGAGGAAAAAAAATCTTCGCTGGAAATTGTATTTTATAGCGTGACAGTTGATTGCATGCTATCTTTGTATGAATAAGTTGACCAAGTGAAATAACCAGAATTCCTAGTTGTGATTAGATGTCGATAACTATAAAATATAAGTACATTTTTGATTGTTCTGTGTGAGGCATGCTAACCATTGTCTGAAAGTAAAAAGCTGATGGAATATATTTTTTGAGGGTTGGTCCTCATGGGAAATGCCTCCCGAACACATGCTTGAAGAAACCCGAGGTAGGAAGTGCGTGAGTGTTGTCTGGTAAGTAACAGGGAACCAAAGGCTGAAAATGATTGGAAGTTCCTGCAACGTGAAGCTCAGGAGACATTCAGATCACCCTCGATCTTATTAAATGGTACAGCATATTTGAAGGGCTGAATGGACTCATGATGGATTTTAGTTGCATGTGATTTAAAAAGAAACACTCTGTTCCTTCACCGAATGTTTTACACACTGGGGCACTACCATCTTCCTGAAACTGGGAATTATTTGGAATATTATTTTGAATATTCCATAATCAGCATTCTCCAGAGCATTCTACAATCTGTGGGGATATTACAAAGGCAAGAGACACAGAGAGAGAGGGGTGGCTGCTGCATACAGGAATGAGAGTGGTGGAGCATGAGCCTTGTTCGGGTGTCGGTGCTGGAACAGACAAACGTTTAGCACGAGGGGCCAGAGAGCATACAATGACCTTATCCTCGCAGAGTGGGGAATATCATCGATGTTTGTACTGTATTGCTGGACATTGCTACAGATCGCAGGTACTGCACTGAGCTGGGTGGTGAGCTCAGATAATGCTCGGTGGGTCTGCTGGTGTGGCCCACTCTGTGAAGAGATGTACTAACCCATCCACCAGGATATCTGTGACCCTGTTGACAAACCGTGGTGTAATTGATTCTTATCTGCTATGGTCTGGGTAAACTGTACATGGCAGCTCCAAACTGAGGAAAGCTCAATCGAGTGCCCATTGTCCTTTTAAAAGTGGCATCAGTGCAAGGGATAATGGAATGTCTGGGGCATCCGGGCGATGCTGGATACCTCCAGCCAAGATGGGTGGGAGAATGGGGCTAGCATTGAATGAGAGGGACACCATGGGGTAGGATGGGTAGTTAATGAGGTGAGTTCGATATGATAGCACCAGGAAACTAGCTCGGCCTCGTGCAGACAATCCCCCTGTCACACTCAATGAAAATCACTCCAAGATAAATTATTGTTAGATTCAGCCCGACGAGTTGAAGACTCTGCTGACCCCATTCACAGTTACAGAGCTGCAGAACAAGTCTTCATCCACAACTCTCCATCATCTGAACTCATTGCTATATTCCGTTCACCATCGCTCCTCTTAATACTGGCTTATTTTGCCGGATGTTATTGAAATGTCTATATCTCAGCATTCTGAAACCTGTGAACACATCCTTCCAAGACATTGTTGCTCAATTTCACCCTCTATGTCTAAACCCAAAACCACTTTCATGCACAGAGACAGGCCATTCAGCCAAAACTGGTCCGTACCAACCAAAATGTCCGTCCACATTAACACCATTTCCCTGCACTTGGCCCATATCCTTCACTGCCTTTTCAATTTATATATTGTTCGAAAGTGCAGCGAGGTTTTGTGATGTCAAGAAAGGCCTCAGGAAAGATCTCACTGAATCTACCATTCATCTCACCCCAGCAATAAGATTACACAGAAACAATTTGACTGGAGGTTACAAACAAGAAGTATCAGCAGACACTGGTGGGAGATGTGTATGGAAGTCAATACTGCAGGGAAAAATGCATACGTTCTAAACAGGAAATTAGATATACAAGCGTTTGCAGGCAAAACCCAACGGGTCTGGTACTATTTGAAGGAAGAAAGTCGAAAGTTTGGACCTCAAAGAGTTTATCGGGTCAGGGCGCATCCATGGAGCAGGAAAGTCTATGTTTCAGTCATAAGCCCTTCATCAGGAATTCATTTCAGGATTCACTTTTTCCTAATCCTCTGTAGGAAGACAGTGAGTCAAAATTTTTAATTTGGGAAATCTTCATCAGAACAGCTTTTGTTTTCGATCTCCAGTATATGCAGCTCTTTGTTTTATTTTAGATCAGCAATTATCTTGCATGCTGCAGTATTAATGGACAACTTGGAAGAAGGGGAAGGGGTGAGGACAGAAGAGCAGGCAATGTGTCAGTCACAGCTTAAGGCCCTGTCCACCAGAATGTGAATCCTGAGGTGAAGGTCAAGGAGGGCTTGTCAAAAGCACCGCACTGGAATTGGACATAATTTGAACAGATGTGACAGATCCAGAGAAAGTGGGATGATGCAGTGTCTCTCGCAGATGGTCATTGAGTGGCACAGTGGCTAGCAATACTGGTTTACAGCACCAATGACCTGGGTTCGATTCCACCCTTTGGTGATAATCTATGTGGTGTTTGTACCTTCTCCCTGTGTGTGCGTGAGTTTCCTCTGGGTGCTTGGTTTTCCTCTCACAGCCAAAAATGTCCAGATTAGATTCAGTGACCTCACTAAATTACTCCGCAGTATCCAGGAATGTGTAGGTTCGCTGGATTGTCGATGGGAAATGTAGAGTTACCGGGGTAACCTTTGGGTTTATTGGTCGGGATGATATCTGGAGGGTCGGTGTGGACTCGGTGGGCTAAATGGTCTGGTTCCACACTGCAGGGCTTCTATAATTTCTATGTAGCTGTCTGTTTGAAAACTCTTCCCAGGAGCCTAACTATAAGCGCTAATACAATTTGCCTCAACAAAATGTTACATCTTCCGTTTGTCTAACATGAACTCCATCCGCCACTCCTCGGCCCTTTAGCCTATCTGATCAGCGTCCCATTTTACGCTGAGTTAACCATCTGCACTGTCCACTACCTCACCAATTTTGGTTTTATCTGCAAACTCACAATTACTACTGTATTCATTCCAAATTATTTATATGAAATGACAAAATCCATTCGATCTTTGTGGTCTACTGCTGGTCACAGAAATCTAGTCCAAAACTATATAACAGTTCAGAAATATTTCCTTCATCTACTATCCTTCGAGTCAATTACCTCCAACTCTCCCTGTATTCCATGTGATCTCACCCTCCAACTCTCCATGTATTGAATGTGATCTCACCCTCCAACTCTCCCTGTATTCCATGTGATCTCACCCTCCAACTCTCCCTGTATTCCATATGATCTCACCCTCCAACTCTCCCTGTATTCCATGTGATCTCACCCTCCAATTCTCCCTGTATTCAAAGTGATCTCACCCACCAACTCTCCCTGTATTCCATGTGATCTCACCCTCCAACTCTCCCTGTATTCCATGTGATCTCACCCTCCAACTCTCCCTGTATTCCATGTGATCTCACCCTCCAACTCTCCCTGTATTCCATGTGATCTCACCCTCCAACTCTCCCTGTAGTCCATGTGATCTCACCCTCCAACTCTCCCTGTATTCCATGTGATCTCACCCTCCAACTCTCCCTGTATTCCATGTGATCTCACCCTCCAACTCTCCCTGTATTCCATGTGATCTCACCCACCAACTCTCCCTGTATTCCATGTGATCTCACCCACCAACTCTCCCTGTATTCCATGTGATCTCACCCTCCAACTCTCCCTGTATTCCATGTGATCTCACCCTCCAACTCTCCCTGTATTCCATGTGATCTCACCCACCAACTCTCCCTGTATTCCATGTGATCTCACCCTCCAACTCTCCCTGTATTCCATGTGATCTCACCCTCCAACTCTCCCTGTATTCAATGTGATCTCACCCACCAACTCTGTATGTATTCCATGTGATCTCACCCTCCAACTCTGTCTGTATTCCATGTGATCTCACCCTCCAACTCTCCCTGTATTCAATGTGATCTCACCCTCCAACTCTCCCTGTATTCCATGTGATCTCACCCTCCAACTCTCCCTGTATTCCATGCGATCTCACCCACCAACTCTCCCTGTATTCAATGTGATCTCACCCTCCAACTCTCCCTGTATTCCATGTGATCTCACCCTCCAACTCTCCCTGTATTCCATGTGATCTCACCCTCCAACTCTCCCTGTATTCCATGTGATCTCACCCTCCAACTCTCCCTGTATTCCATGTGATCTCACCCTCCAACTCTCCCTGTATTCCATGTGATCTCACCCTCCAACTCTCCCTGTATTCCATGTGATCTCACCCACCAACTCTGTCTGTATTCCATGTGATCTCACCCTCCAACTCTGTCTGTATTCCATGTGATCTCACCCTCCAACTCTCCCTGTATTCCATGTGATCCCACCCTCCAACTCTGTCTGTTTTCCATGTGATCTCACCCTCCAACTCTCCCTGTATTCCATGTGATCTCACCCACCAACTCTCCCTGTGTTCCATGTGATCTCACCCTCCCACTCTCCCTGTATTCCATGTGATCTCACCCTCCAACTCTCCCTGTATTCCATGTGATGTCACCCTCCAACTCTCCCTGTATTCCATGTGATCTCACCCTCCAACTCTCCCTGTATTCCATGTGATCTCACCCTCCAACTCTCCCTGTATTCCATGTGATCTCACCCTCCAACTCTCCCTGTATTCCATGTGATCTCACCCACCAACTCTCCCTGTATTCCATGTGATCTCACCCACCAACTATCCCTGTATTCCATGTGATCTCACCCTCCAACTCTCCCTGTATTCCATGTGATCTCACCCTCCAACTCTCTCTGTATTCCATGTGATCTCACCCACCAACTCTCCCTGTATTCCATGTGATCTCACCCTCCAACTCTCCCTGTATTCCATGTGATCTCACCCACCAACTCTCCCTGTATTCCATGTGATCTCACCCACCAACTCTCCATGTATTCCATGTGATCTCACCCTCCAACTCTGTCTGTATTCCATGTGATCTCACCCTCCAACTCTCCCTGTATTCCATGTGATCTCACTATGCTAACCAGTTTACCACGCGGAACACTTTTGAATGCCTTACTATAGTCTATATTGTATTCTACATTTCTATTTCTGTGCCTTTGTCAATCTTATTCGTCACTTCTTCAAAATGATAAATCAAATTAGTGAGACACGATTTCCCACACACAAAGTCATGTTGACTATTGCTAATTGGAATTTGCATTTCTAAACAAAGTAAATGCTGTCCCTTAGAATCCCCTCCAACAATTACCCACTATTGACATCAGTCCCACTTGTCTACAGTTTCCTGGCTTTTCCTTGCCAACTATTCTTAAAAAGGAAAACAACCTTACCTGTGACTGTCCATGATACACATATCTCATCCAGAGACCGAACAATTACTTCTCTAGCTTCCCAACAGATTTGGGGTACATCTGATTAGTTCATGGATCATAGAACAGTGCAGCTCAGTACAGGCCCTTGACCTGCTGATGTTGTGCCGGCAGTTTATCCTACTCTAAGGTCAGACTAACCTTCATGCCCTTCATTGTACTAAAATCCACGTGCCTAATCAAGAGTCACTGAAAAGGTCAGAGGGGATTATCCACCTTAATGCATTTTAAAATATCCAGCTCCTCATCTTCTGTAATATAGACAGTTTTCAAGGTATCACTATTCATTTCCCCAAGTTCTCTACCTTCCATATCCTACTCCACAGTAAATACTGATGCAAAATATTTATTGAGTATCTCACCGATCTCGTGTAGTTCCACACATAGATCAACATTGCTGATCTTTAAGGGGTCCTGTTCTCTCCCTAGTTATTCTTTTGACCTTAATGTAGTTGTAGAATCGCTTTGGAATGTCCCTTACCCTATTTTCGAAAGATATCTTATGTCCCTATTTTGCCCTCCTGGTTTCCCTCTTGAGCATTAGCCCACATCCCTGGTACTCCACGATGGAGTCACTCGATCCCTACTGTCTGTACCAATCACATACTTCCGCCTTTTCTGGAACAGAGCCTCAATTCTGCTCGCCATTCAGCATTCCCTACACCTACCTGCCTTACCCTGCTCATAGGCAGGAACATTGTGTCGCTAGACTCTGCAACTCATTTGTGAAGGCCTCCCACTTTCCCGCCAATAGCTTCTCCAAAGCAGCTTTTCAAAGTGTCAAAATAAAACGTTCAAAGTTGGCCTGAGTCAACATACAACTTTAACTTTATATTAGGAGTATTTTTCTCCGTAAGTATTTTACAACTGATAGTTACTGAATTACAGGCTCCAGAAGCAGAATGCCTCCTCCTGTCCCTCTGTAACAGAGTTGAGATGCTCAATGGCCTCCCCCTGTCCCTTTATAACAGGGGCATAGGGACAGAATTACTTCCTCCTGTCCCTGCGCAGCAGTCTCGATGCTCTGAATAATGTCCTAAGGTTATGGAAGAATTTTACAACAGTGCACATAAAACCAAGAGCAACATTACACAAAGTAAATAGACAATAAATATATACACTGGTTTATTGGCTCTGGAAATTCCCCCACCAGTCACCTTATGCAGCGGGTCTATTACGTTTTCACTCTCGCCGTTTATAAACAGTATGTAATATATACAGTCTTGCAGTGTTCTGGCACTACTCCCACATGCATGGAAGAAACAATAAGAATATTGAAAGATTTATGCTCCATCCCTAAGCAACGTGCATCCATTCCACCGGCACCGAATAAATGTTCACTTTTATTGGGATATGAAAAGTGATGTCAGGAAGGGGTTATCTGGACCTGTTTGTTCAGTGACTGTGATTAATGTTAGTCTCCATGGGTTGCAATTACCCCAGTGGACGGTTTCCATCTTTTAATGATAAGTGGGCTCCGTCCAATGTGTTATCCCACAGTATGGTGAGAGCATCACCAACAGTATTAACAGGAATGAGCAGCTCCAGAGAGAGTCAGGGGGGAGAGATCAGAGTCTGAGCACAAGAGTGTGGAATCTTTCAACAATGAATCAGAATCTGAGAACATTAGACTGGAATGTTACAGCAATGGATCACAATCTGCGAACATTAGACTGGAATGTTACAGCAATGGATCACAATCTGCGAACATTAGACTGGAATGTCACAAGAATGGACAGGAGTTTATATTGGGATGTTTGGTTTCTTTCTACATATTATGATCGAAGGTCATTATCGTGGCGGATCAAATATGCACTTTACATTATACAATATTTTTATCATCCAATCCTGGCTTCCGTTGGTGTACCTGGTAAGTCTCACTGTTCAGTTATTAATTCTATAAATCATGTTTGACAATAATACTGTTCTTTCATTGACTCTACCCTCCTTGCCACTGTTATTGTTCCTTCTAAGACTCTAAATCCACCTATTCACTTGACAAACCACTACTAAATTCTTAAATCACTCTCTCCCTCCATGCTTCTGGCAGTGTTACTCATGGGTTGCTATGTTGACTTGCTCAGTTTCAGCTGTGAACCATGATCCGCTGTATCACTGCACTTGCTATCTAAATATTGAAAGCATTGAGGTCACCATCTTCTGTTCTGGTTACAAACTGCATTTCCTTCCTCTGACTCCATCTCATTCCTGGCCAATATCTGAATCTGATATAGACAAATAACAACAGTGGTGATCCCTTTGGACATGAACCAATTCCTGACACTATACCCTGACCATTCCTAATTATAACTACTGATAAATCCGGAATATACTTCACTGGCTAATCCCATCTGCTATTTGAACCCTGAGCTGTGAAATCCAGTCTTAAAGATGGCATTCGCCTGTTGCTGACACTCACAGCTGCAAACCTGCAGAAACAACTCTGAGTGAATACTCCACAGCTCATATCTGATATCACACAGAACTCCCCATCCATCCATCTTTCCTGTGCGTACTGATCTATAATGCTATTGGGTCTGGCAATGGCTTTATTTAATATTCTCAAGAACGTCATTAACAGCTGCCCATGAACTATCTCTCTCTGTCCATTATACCAAGCCCTGACAGTTGTTCACATTTAAACTGATTTCCTCCATGTGTGCTCTCTCTTAGGCAATAATTGTCACATCTAACACTGCCCCTGAACCACACACAAACGCACACATAAAACCCCTTGTCTTGAACTGATGCATGAAGATACAGAGAAATTAATTTATGGGAGCACATTTACTGTCACTCGCAGTATGGGCGGCAAATTGCCCCGTGTTAGTCAGTTACGCAGTGCAAGTGTAGCAGAAATATACCGGCAAAATATTGCAATATTGCCATGCTGGGCAGATAGTACACCTTACTGAGCAATACATTAACATAGTCTGCACAGCTCCCCACGCTGGGCAGATAGTCCATCTTACTGAGCAATACACGAGCATAGTCTGCACAAATCCCCATTTGAATGCATTCAAATGATTTACGAAGGGAAGAAGTAGGAGAGTGGAGGACTACAGGCCAGTTAGTTGTTATCCACAGTAGCGAAACTGTTGCAACCTATTGTAACGAAGATCTTATTGGACACTGAGAAAGTAATAGCAAATTTCAAGTGAATTGTTCTGCATTTATGAAACGTAACTTATAATTTATAATTTTTTTCTAGAAGATATCTCTTGTATTTGTAAATAATGGCGAATCAGTGAATACGGTACAGTCAGATATTCAAGAGGAGTTTTAATCAGCAAACACAGTAAGTTAGCAGAAAACATTAAAGCATAGTGTATTGGGACAAACATATGCAAACGGTGGAAGGTAAGCTTGAGACAAACTATTGGAGAACATAGATGGTGGTAGAAGGTTGTTTGTGTGACTGCAGACCGGTGTACGCTGGTGTGCCACAGGTTTCAGTGCTGTGTCCCTTTAAACGCCTTCATTTAAACGGAATCAGAATACAGACAACGAAGAATCAACTAGACTCAAAGTATTAGCTTGATCTCTCTTTACGGATGCTGTCTGACTCACTGTGATCTCTAGCATGTGTTGGTTTCAGTACAGATTCTGCTTCTGCAGTGATTTGCTCCTACGAGAAGTAAAGACATTCTGCAGAGTAACACAGAGAGTTGGGGAGACTGTGCCTGTCCAATTTTGACGTCGTGATCTCAGTAAAATATACTGATCACATATACTGAATGGGCTTTCTCCAGATTAATCCCTCAGATGACACGATGGTCTGCTGAGGAGACTTGGTCTAGGATCAAGGCTGAAATTTGTGCGTGAAACTGAAGACGCTGATTTATTGTTATATGAGACTTCACGTCTGTTTTACTTTGGAAAAGGAGGAGGCGGGTACAGAATTCAAGAAGATGGACGGGGAAGATCTTGAACAGATTGATATAAGATGTGAGCATGGATTGATGTATTGGCTGGCATAAAATTGGACCAATGCCCATGTCCAGATCAGTTACATCTCAGGCTGCTGTTGGAGACAAGGGATGAAAGGCGCTGATGCAAATGTTTAAATAGAATCTGGTCACAGGTGAGGTGTCCGAGGACTGGAGAACCCCCTTTATAGGAAGGGTTGTAGAGATAGAGCAGGGAACTATACACCAGTGTGTTTCAGATCAGTGTTAAAGAAAGTTTTGCACAAAATACGTGGTGGTAGAAGGCTGTTTGTGTGACTGGAGACCGGTGTCCCCTGGTATACCACAGTGATCAGTGTTGTGTCCCTTATTAAATGTGGTATTCATAAATGGTGGAGGTGTGAATGTAGAGGGGGAGTGGGAGTGTGATAAGTAAGTCTGTGTTTGATACAAAGATTGACCGGGAGGTTGGCAGTGAGGAGGAAGGGCTTATGTTACAGTAAGATACAGATGGAATGGTCAGATGGGTGGATCAATGGCAGATGGAATGTAACTCTGACAACTGAGGTGATGCACTTTGGAAGAAGGAACAAAATGAGGAATACACAATGAATTGTAGCACACAAGAAAGATCATAGGGAGCTTTTTCACACATTCTTGAGTGTGATGCAGGGGAATAAAAGGTTATGTAAGAAGTCAATGGAAGCAGTAGGTATAACCTTTACTCATCGAGGCATAGATTACAATATCTATGTAGCACTTTGGTGAGGCCAATATGCAATACTGTGTGGAGTTGTGGGAGCCACATTAAAGGAAGTATGTGATTATTCTGGAGGGGATGCAGAGATTCACCTGGATGTTTCCAATTATGGAGTATATCAGCTATGGATAAAGGCTGAATAAACTCGGATTCTTTAGTTTGAATGAGAGAAGGCTGAGGGGGACGTGATTCAGAAGTATAAGATTACGAGGGACATGGACAGGTTAGATAGACAGCAGCTGTTCCTTTTAGTCAAAGGGCCAAGAACAGGGGAGCACACTTTTAAAGGGAAGGATTTGAGGTTTAGAGATGAATCAGGGATTGTTTTTCACCCAGAGGGTCATGGGGTCTGGAATGCACTTCCTAAGGGGGGCAGTTATCACGGGTCACCTCACAACCATTAAAAAGTATTTGGACGAGCACTTGAAGTGTCATACCATTCATGGCTACGGGACTGATGTAGGAAATTTGGAATAATACAGATTGTGCTGTATTTTTGATGGTACAGAGTCTATGCTTCTGTGATTGTATGGCTGTGGAAGGTCAATCATTGAACAGCTTAAGACAGGAAGTAATGGGTTTTGGAAGAATACATTAACGAGCATGAAATGTAAAATCTTCTCAACGTACAATATACCAAGGTGACATGTTGGAGAAGATATTTGTAGCTTCCTTACAGTCCAAAACCAACCAATGGAGAACAGGAAAATGGCAGACTATGAAGCATCTACTTCAGTTCTGCCTTTATGATAGGATTTTTAAAAAGTGCTTCCAATCAATTCTAGGTCTACTGAGAAAGAAAGCAAATGCAATCAAATCACTAAATAAGCAGTTTTGGAGAATTTATTTGCACTGAAATCTGATAATTCCCCATGGAATGATAATCTATATCTCTGATTCTGAAAGGAGGTGACCATGGGAATAATGGATAATTTACTTGCCGTCTTCCAAATTCCAGATGATTGAATTGACAGATTTGAGAGCAGCAAATGTAACCACAAGATTTCTAAAGGAGGCAGGGAGACAGCAGAGAATTACAGTCTGCTTAGCAACAGAGAAGCAGTCAGGACAATACAAGAGTCTATTAGAAAGAATGCTTTGCCAGGGAACTATGAGAATTATGTTAATTTGCAAGTAATGAACATGGATCAAGTTAATATCAAATTATTAATGGCGAATCATATTTAAGAATCCGACTGTGAAACAAATTATGGCCAATCAATATATGCAGTAAACTTGAATTTTCAGAAACATTTTTGATGACGTCCCAGGTGTAGTGTTGTGACAATGCTACTCCTTTAACAAGGTTATGCTTTCCTTGTTTTTTTTCACAGCAGTCTGAAAAGCAGCGAATCCAAAGAGTCTGGGTTTGACTACTTGGGAGTGCTTTCAAGTCTAAAATTAAAACACATACAATGAGGAGCGAGTTATGCTAGATCCGGTCCTGTGTAATGAGACAGGAATAATTAATGACCTCTTAGTTAGGAATCAACTTGGAAGGAATAATGACAGTATGGTTGAATTTAAAACACAGATGGAGAGTCAAGATAAAATTCAATACCAGGGTCCTGTGCTTAAACGAAGGAGACTACAACAGAATGGAGGAAGGACTTGGCAAAAGTCGACTGGAAACAAATGCTTTATAGTGAGAGTTGACGAGCAGTGGAGGATTTTCAAAGTAGTTTTTCAAAGTCCTAAGCAAACGTATATTCAGTGAAAAGAAAGACTGTAAGAAAAGGGGATGTCTGCCGTGGGTGTCTAAGCAAATACGCAAGGCTATCAAATTGAAAGAGATGGAATGCAAAGTGGCCAAGAACAGCAGGAACCTAGAAGATTGGGAAAAGATTAAAGGTCAACAGAAAACCACGAAAAGTGCAATAAAGAAAAGTAGGATAGAACACGAGAAAAAAGAAATCTAGCACAGTATATGAAGACAGATAGCAGATGATTCCCTAAATATATAAAATGAAAATGAGTGGCTAACTTAAATGTTGGTCCTTGAGAGGATAAGAAGGAGCATTTAGTTACAGGATATAATGAAATGGCTGAGGAATTGAACAGGTATTTTGTATCAGTCTTCATAATGTATGACACGAATAACATGCCAGTGATCGACGAAGATATGAAGATTCTAGATTAGAATGGTGTTGCTAAAGCACAGCAGTTCAGGCAGCATCTGAGGAGCAGAATCATCGACGTTTCAAGCAAAGGCCTTTCATCAGGAATGCTCTGAACTGTTGTGCTTTTCCAGCTCCACTCTAGAATCTGGTTTCCAGCATCTGCAGTTCTTGTTTTTACCAATGAGATGAAGGTAGGTGAGGACTTGTGAACAATCATTACTACAGAGGAGGTAGCGTTGGGCAAGCTAATGGAGTAATGGAGCTAAGGTTAGACGAATCCCCTGGCCCTGATGGAATGTATCCCAGGGTACTAAAATGGTAGCGGGAGAAATAACAAGTGCAATTGTGGTAACTTTCTACAATTTGCTGAACTCTGCGGCAGTCCCAGCAGATTGAAAAGCAGCAAATGGGACGCCATTATTTAAAAAGACAGGTGGATAACAGTTGGGAAATTATAAACCAGTTAACTTAATCTGTGTAGTGGGGAAGACGCCTTGACTGTATTATCAGGGAAGAAATAGCAAGGCATTTTGATAGAAAACGGCCCATTGCACAGATGCAGCAAGGATGCATGAAGGGCAGATCATGCTTAACAAGTCTTTTGGAAATCTGCGAAGACATTACGAGCAAGATAGACAACGAGGCCGCAGTGGATGTGGTGTATCTAGGTTTCAAAAAGGCTTTGACAGGGTGCCACATAATAGTCTGCTGCATAAGATAAAGATGGATGGCGTTACGGGTAAAGTATTAGCATGGTTAAAAGATTGGTTGACTAACGGGAAGCAAAGTGTGGGTATAAACGAGTGCGATCCTGGCTGGCAATCAGTGCTGAGTGGTGTGCCTCAGGGATCAGTGTTGGGGTTGCATTTATTCACAATTTATAAAGATGATGTGTAGTTCGGAGCATGCATAGTTGGACAAAGTTTGCAGATGGCACGAAGATGAGCGGCAGAGCAAAGTGTGCAGAGTACTGTGAAACTTTGCAGAGGTAAATAGTTACATTGCATGAATAGGTAAAGGTCTGGCAGATGGAATACAATGTTAATAAATATGAAGTAATCTATTTTGTTAGGAGTACCAGTAAAAAGGAATATTACTTGAATTGTAAAAAGATGCAGCATGCTGCTGTGCAGAGGGACCTTGGTGTCCTTGTGCATGACTCACAGAAGCTTGATCTGCAGGTGCATCAAGTAATTAGGAAGGTAAATGGCATTTTTTTCTTCTTTGCGAAAGGGGTTGAATTTAAAAGCAGGAAGGTTATGTTACAGCTGTACAGGGTGCTGGTGAGGTCATAACTGGAGTATTGTGAGCAGTTTTGGCCTCCTTACTTGCAAAGCGATGTACTGGCAGTGGAGGTAATGCAGAGGCAATTCACTCTGGTGCATCTGGAGTTGAGGGGGTTGTCTTATGAGCAGAGACAGAGTAGATCAGCATTATATTCATTGGAATTTAGAAGAATGAGGGGAGGATCTTATAGAAACATAAAAATATTATGAAGGGAAGTAGTCAGAAAAACGTAGAGAGGATGATTGCACTGGCAGGTGAAGCTAGGACAAGACGGAATAACCTCAATATTAGAGGGAGCAGATTTAGGATTGAATTGAGAAAGAACCTTTTCACCCAGAGGCTTGTAATTCTATGGAATTCCCTGCCCAGTGAAGTAGTTGACGCTACTTCAATAAATGTTTTTCGAGCTGAGATAGATATGTTTTGAACAATTAAGAAAATTACGGATACAGTGAGAGTGCAGGTAAGTGGATCTGTGTCCACGAATAGATCAGCCTTGATGTTACAGAATGGCTGAGCAGGTTAGAAGGAAAAGATGGCCGAATCCTGCTCCTAGACCTTCTGTTCTTATGAAAGGGGAGTGTCCAGTTGTCCCAGCGCAGACCCTCTGCTTTGATTTGTTTGGACCGATTTTTCACAGACTGGCTGTTTACTGAAAGCAGGCAGCCAGTTGTGAAGCTATCAGGACAAAGAAGAAGGTCCATGATGATCCCCCCTCTCTCTGATATCTGTCCTGGAAGAAACTGAGTTTGATTTTTCCTTTCGAATTTTCCATGGGGTGTTTATGGAGATTGTTCCAAGTACTTCGAACAACACCATAGATTATTTAGATACAGATTACTTACAGTGTGGAAATATGCCCATTGGCTCAACAAGTCCACACCAACCCCCCCAAAGAGCAACCCATCCAGATCCATTTGCCTACATTTATCCCTTCATCTAACACTACGCTCAATTTAGCATGACCAATCCAGCGAACCGGCGCATTTTTAGACTGCGCGAGGAAACCGGAGCACCCAGAGGAAACCCCACACAGACACGGGCAGAATGTGCAAACTCCACACAGACAGTTGCCTGAGGCAGTAATTGAACCCGGGTCCCTGGCGCTGTGAGGCAGCAGTGCTAACCACTGTGCCATGGTACCACCCAAGGGCTTTCAACCATTTTCAGATTCTCAGTTGGGGAGTGGAGTGCGACTGAAGATCAGAAAGTTTCACCTGGAAGATGAGTTGAGTCGCCAACTTTAAATTTTTAAAAACTATTTATTTATAAAACTTTAAAATGACAAAAGCTGGGAAAAGTCACTTTAGTTCTACTTACTGTGGAACTAGTAGCATGGATATGGCTTCTAATTGGCTGACTCTTGGTATTGTCATTCCTAATCACGTTCCACAGTAATGCCCTACATTTTGTAGGCTGGATTGAAAGTCACTTCTTGGTCTTCCCATGTACCCACTCCTTATGAATTTAATTTGCTAATATCATTAAGTTAGGATAATCTGTTGGGTTTTCGGATAGATTGTTATTCTGCATGCTATTCTCTTCTGTTTGTCTTTCATCCGTAACCTTGAAAATAAATTCTGTTTTATTTCAAACTAAGTGGCTTGACCAGCTG
Organism: Chiloscyllium punctatum; assembly: GCF_047496795.1. Classification (NCBI taxonomy): domain Eukaryota; kingdom Metazoa; phylum Chordata; class Chondrichthyes; order Orectolobiformes; family Hemiscylliidae; genus Chiloscyllium; species Chiloscyllium punctatum. Next base: position 53,623,263 of record NC_092785.1, read on the forward strand.
CGTCACTCCTGGAATATCTGCCTTACACCTGCTTAAGGCAACAAGCAAAGTTTGAGTCTGTACTACTTCCTTGAAATGACTTGAGGTGGTCTGTCCTGGCCCATAACAGTGTGCAACAGTGAGATCTAATATACTGGCATGGGTTGAGAATGGTAGAGAGCTGAAAGAAAAAGTGAGTCAGAATAAGCAGCTCCTTTTTTTGGAGTGGAAAGCAATTATGAGCAGGATGATCCTGGAATTGATGTTTGGCACCCATCTATTCAGGAAGCAGATTAAACATCTGCTCGAGGGTACTAAATGGAATGTTTCCAAATCTGCTGATGACACCAAACTGAGAATTGATTGGGTGAGGCGGATGTAAAGAAGTTCAAGGTAATTGAGACACGTGGAGGAAATGGGCAAATACGTGGCAGATGAACAGCAATGTGGATGGACGTAACACTGAACATTTTGGTTGGAAAAATAGATTATCAGGCTAGCATTTCAAAAGGAATTGATGTGAAAATGTTATTCTGTGAAGATACTAACGTGCATACCTTTGTTGACTTCTTCACCGAACTCTGAGGTCCATTCACGGCAGTGAATTCTGAAACCAGACGTCAATACTGGGATTAGCAGTGGCACTTATGCCAGTGGTTATATGTAACATTGAAAAGGATCTGGATCTCCCTGTACACCAGTCACTGAAAGCATTATTGGAGCAACTGAAAGTAATTAGGAAGGTAAATAATGTGTTGACCTTCATTTCAGGGGAATTTGAGTCCAGGAATAAGGGTATCTTATTAGATCTGTACATGACCTTGGTGAGACCCCATCTCGAATATTGTGAAGTATTGTGTGCAGTTTTGGTCTCCTTACCTAATAAAGGACAAACCTGACATTGAGGGAGAGCAGCAAAGAATGACCAGACTGATCTCTCGGAAGACAAACTTGTTGTGGGAACAGAGTTTGGTGCGACTGAGTCTGTATTCCATGTGGTTTAGGAAAATGAGTGGAGATCTCAGTGAGATATATAATACTCTGACAGGGCGAGATATATTGGAAACAGGGATGATAATTCACCTGGCTGGGACGTCAAAACAAGCAGCCGCAGTATTAGGTACGGTCAGCGCACTCTGCATTGAGATGAGAATAAATGTCTGAAATCATAGACTGGTGAATCTGGGAATTCTATGCTACACAAGCCTGTGGAAGCCAAGGCACTGAATTTCGTTAAGTATTTCTTGACACTAAAGGGACAAGGTTGCAGCAGAGGTTTGGTGTGGGGAGAAAGGATCAACCATCGTTATATTGAATGGGAAAGCAAAATTGATGGACCGAAGTTCCTAATTCATATTGTTCCAATAATTAATCACTTCAAAGGATATCCAGTATGAAGTGTTTGGGAAAACTTTTTGGAGATATTAGACCAAAAACTAGAATGGGGGAGGGTCAATGTGTTGAACGACCTACGCCTTCCCCAATGTTTCTGTGCAGTCTGTGGGAAAACTCTGTAAATGTGTCACAAGCTCTCAGCTGTTAGGAAGGAGGCATCTGCTGGATCAACAGGACTGTGTTTCCCATTACCTTTTCTGATACCGAGACTGGTGCTGGGTGTTCTGTCCAACTTTATCCATTAAGGGTTTGGAACAGTTTGATACAATAGAATGTCTTGCTTGGCATTTTAGAGACCGTTGAAGTGTTTGCCACATGTCTGTCGTCTGGAGGCACTTTTAGGACAGAACAGGAAAGCAGGGGAGATTCACTGCCTGAAAGTACATTAGCAAGGCAATTGGTATTTACAATCGGCTTCAAGGTCACTGTTACTGAGAGCAGATTTTAGATTTCGATATTTTATTAGTTGTTTTTAACTTCCACCAGCTGCCAGAGCATTAGCCTGGTCGAGATTGGTAATCCAGTGACATTTCCACAATAGCACCATCTCCACATGGGGACCATTCGGAAACCACACTGAGCAGATAATTTCTGTGCTGCTTGACAGCTCTGTCAAAAATAACTCAAACCATTTTGTCTATCGTGATGACTGAGGGGGTGGTAAATGGTCAGATTGTAATTATTCTTCTCTTAAGGGACTGGACATAGTTGAGGAATTTTCCACGTTGTCAGGGAGATGTCAGAGTTGGAGCTAGAATGAAACAGTTTCCCCAGGGACACGGCTCGTTGTGCAGCACAAGTCTTCAGTCCTATTGCAGGAATGGGTTCAGCGCCCATTGCCTTTTTCGTACCTACTGTGTTCAGCTGTTTCTTCATGTCACGTCCACTAAATCGAATTGGTTGGAGACAGGCATCTGTGATTCTGTGGGCATCATCCAAGGAACACTTCTGGCTGAGGATGGTGCAGACATTGCATACTGTCTTTTACACTGATGTGCAGCAAGGTTCCATTCTTTCGGGGAATGGCAAAGTAATAACCTAGCGATATTGAGCTGTTAGTCTCGCGACCCAGGCAATGCTCATGTGACCTGAGTTTGAATACTGCCACAGCAAATGGTGGAATTCAAATCCAATAAATATTTGGAATTAAGAGTCTAATGATGATCATGAAACAGTTGCTGATTGTGTGAGAAACCCATCTTGTTCACAGATGCCCTTTCGGGAAGGAAACAGCCATTCATTCCTGCTCTGGCCGACATGTACCTCCAGACCCACAGTAATGTGTTTGACTCTTAACTACCCTCCGGGCAATACAAGATGACCTATCCAGCGACACACTAATCCCATTGAATAATTAAAAAAAATAATATTTGTGGAGTCCTCTTCTTTCGTCAGTTGTTTCATAGTTCAACTCTATTTCTAACTGGCTGTGGCAGGACTGCAGAGCATCGATCTGATCTGTTTACTTTGTAATCATTTCGTCCTCTCTATCAGATGTTAGTCCTGCTGTTTGCAATGTATGTGAGTTGTCAAGTGTGGTAGCTTTAAATGGGTTGTCATCAGTTTTAGGTCCACACGGTTCTGACCCTGGTATGTTCACCTACACTCGTGACTGAAACATCATTCAGTTTAATGGGAATAATGGACTGAGGAATTATCCTGGGCAAAAAGTTACAGATTGTGACTCAGTACAATTCGCCTTCTGTCCAACTGTGATCTACACTATTACATGAATTCCCGGGTTTGAGATGCAACTTCTGCAATGCAATTCTGCTGTCTGTCACCCAACTGATACCGAGACCCATTGACCCGTACCCCGTGAGCTACTCTGGTGTCTGATCTGGTAGCACTTCCATTTTCATATTCTCATTCCTCTGAGCGATTATTTATTGTGTCACACCTCTTACTTGTCATGTTTTTCAAAACTCCAAACATATTCCGTGAGGTAGCCCCATGGCTCAGTGTTTCGTGCTGCTGCCTCACAGCGCTAGGGACCCAGGTTCGATTCCATCGTCTAGCGACTGACTTAATGGAGCTGTCGCATTCTCCCTGTGGGATTCTTCTGAGTGCTTTTGTTCGCTCCCACAAACCAAAAATTTGCAGGTTAGGTGCATTAGTCAAGGGTAAGTAGAGCATAAGAAAATGGGTGTGCTTGGTTTACTCTTCAGAGGATCGGTGTGGACTTGTTGGGCTGAAGGACCTGTTCCACACTGTAGCGATTCTAATTCTAACATTCATCTGACTGTTTTCCCTTGCAGTTGTGCCACTTTCGGTGTTTAAATTGAATGTGCTTCACTCTGCTTCACTCCATGACTTTCATTAAGAACTCTGTAGTGTCAATGATTCCAGTCGTATGTAGTTTCAGAACCAAGATATTTGTGCACCTTTTGTTATTTTACACTTCCCAGTGTACAGCAATCCAAGTGGGTGAGGACATTTGAGCAGCTTTGACATACATCTTTGAACATGTTCAAAAGCAGAAATTTCAGGAGAAACTCAGCAGGTCTGGCGTCATCTGTCCCGACAAATAAACAGAGATAGCGTTTCAAGTCCAGCGTGGCCCTTGTTCAGAACTGAAAAGGGCTGCTTAATGCCTTGGCAAAAGTGGACGAGCGATGATAGGAAACAGAGCATGTGGAGGTGCAATGGCACAGAGGAATGGGCTTTTAATTGTTGTAAAAAAGAAACAGATATAAAATTGGTGTAAATTAAAGTGTAGATGGCAGACATGGGTTGTCTCTATTGAGTGCAGGATAAACAAGACACAGATGAGATCATTGGGAGGCCAGGAAGTAGAATATATGAAAAATGGAGGACAGACATAATGGAGTCAGGCTGTGAATTTGGAATTGTGTATTAACTCCTGCAGGCTGTAATACATCAAAGTGTATAGTGAGGTGTTACTCGAGCTTGGGTGGTGTTTCATTGGAACATTTCAGCAGCTCAGGACCGAAATCTTAGGATGAGCGCAAGGTCAGTTATTGAAATGGGAAGCAATGAGATTCTCAGGGTCATTCCTACAGAGTGGAAGTGGTCCTCGAACAAGTCTCTGTTTGGTGTCCCCAATGTAAAGGAGACAGCATTGTGAGCAGCAATGACAGGAGACCGGATTGAAAGAGTAAAAGTGAAATGCTCCTTCACCTGGAAGGTGTGTTTGGGGTCTTGGACAGTGGGGATGGAAGAGGTGAATGGGCATGTGTTGCAGCTTCTGTAATTGCAAGGGAAAGTGTCATGGGGAGTTGGGAAGTGTTCGGGATGATGGAGGGTGTTACAGAAGAAATGGTCTCTGTGAAATGCTGTCAGTGGTCGCGAGAGGAAGATGTGTTTGATAGTGCTGTCCCATTGGAGATGGTGGAATGGTGGAAGATGATTCTGTAAATACGGATTCTAGTACAGTAGAAGTGAGGACGAGGGGAGATCTATCATTGTTCTGGGAATGAGGGGACGGAGTGAGGACAGAAGTGCAGGAGATGGGATAGTCACAGCTGAAGGTCCTGTCCTCCGGAATTAGCGGATTTCTGATTTGAAGGAAAAGGAGGTCACATCACAGGCAGTTCACTGGAATGTGGCGTCATCAAACAGAAACAACAGAGATGGAGAAACTGGGAGAATGGAGTCAGCCTCCGCTGATCATGTGTTCAGCTACACGCAGAAGTCCCCCCTGAATGATTGAAAAGAACCAGACATCTAAACTGAGGCTTTCTCTCTCACATCTGATCTGAAGCGAGATGTGGAAGTAGACCCAGAGGAAGGTCAGTGGGTATACGTGAGCAGACATTCAAGCAGATATCTAATAACGCTCAGAAATTGTTGTTTCTGTTCAAAAAGAAGGACTCGATAGAAGACGTACCACCCATGGTTGACAATGATACTATGATGAGCATTAGTATAGGGCCAGATATAGGATGTTTATTTCAGGGATCATAAGCAGATGCTGGGCATGACTTTCAACTGTGGTTCCTGAATGCCCCCTTCCCCCCCAGAAACCCCTGTCATTGCTGTTCCATCCTTTTCCCTGATCCTTTCCCCTTCCTGATTCCAGGTTCTCCATCTCCAATTACAGAGCACATTGTCTCACATTATGGTCCCTCCCCACTTCACCTGAAGCTCTTTGATCCAGCCTAACTTCCCTGCACTCGCATCAATCGGCATTTTGTGCTACCACCTTGCCTCTGGTCTGAGCGTGGCTTGGCCTCTTCATTCATGCTGTCTTAGACCTCCCACTCACATCTCACTCCGGAAAGTTTCATTCTTGGAGTAAACCGTATTGAAAACACTATTCTCCCTTTGCACTGAATTCACATTGTGATCCCAAATCCAAAAAGTACACCCAGCCTTCATCTCACTCTGCTAAAGGTGCATGCTGACCGTATGGTATAAGAATTCCTTTTTTTACATAGAACTGGCCAAAGATACGTTTTCACTGTAGAGATCATCACCCCCTTTAAACAAAGGAATTTGTTTGCTTGACGTCTTAGTAGCACTAGTAAGAGTTGCAAGCTGCCTTAGTATTGTAACATGGAGAAAAACAAATCACATTATGTAGTTTGGGCTGAGTGTTGTTTTCCTGTCATTTTTAATACTCTTACAAATTTGCAGTGCTTATCTTTAAATGCTTGCTCTTGAATCTAGAATCAGATGGAGTGTTGAGGGGTGACATTCTAGAAGTTTTAATATCATGGGAGGCATCGATAGGGGGAATAGCCAAGGTCTTTTTGAGAGGATAAGAGAGTCCAAACATAGATGACGTCGCTTTATGGTTAAAAGGAGGAAATTTAAAAGGGACAAATGGACAACGTTTTCACACAGAGGGTAATTTGCTTATGGAATGAGCTGCCAGACGAAGATACAAGAACAGCTACAACATTCAAAAGACATTTGGATAAACATATAAATGGGAAATGTTCAGAAGCATATGGGCCAAATGCAAGCAGATGAGACTAGTTTCGTTTGGAAAGCCTGGTCAGCATGGACAAGTTGGACCAAAGGGTTTGTTTTTGCGCGATATGACTTTATGAATCTAGAAAGCAAGGAAAAAGGGGAAGAAAGGATATGCTGTAAGAAAACTGGCAAGAAAGATAAAATCAAGCAGCGCAAGCTTTTCTGTGTATAGAAAGAAAGTTCAAGATGAATGTATGCCCTTTGGTAGAAATGAAGTCAGGAGGACGTTTGGTGTGTATGCCTGGAAGGAACAGACAGATAATTTACACCAGAATTTTATATCATTCCTCATATTAGAAGGCACTGTAAGTATTTCAATGATATAATCAAAATAGCAATAGGAGGGAAGTTCTTGAACTGCCTCTAACAAAAGGAACAAGGCTTTTTAATAAACAGATAAGAGTAAGGGTACGCAGGTCAGCAGTAATTCACAGTTGGTTTTAAAAGCGGCGGTTACAGAGTGACTGGTGTTACTGTGAGAAATATTTCATAACTCCTTGGATTGCAGGAATGTTCCAGTGAAACTGGAGACCCTGCAATGTGGCGCCTCTTTTCAAGAAAACAGCGAGACTGAAAGCAGTAACCATTTAGCCTCAACATTATTGTTGGGAATCTGCTCGAGTCTATTATTAAGGAAGGAATTGCAGGGCATTTAGAAAAGCCTCACGCACAGTCAACATGGTTTTGTGAAAGGCGATCTATATTTTGCCTGTTAAATCATGCAAAGTTTTTTTTCTGGAGATCCCTGAGAATGTAACAAGCGGACATGATAAAGGGGATCTCGTAGATACGAGGCTTTCTCGAGATTTTTCATAAGGTTTCACGAAATAAAACTTGCTACACAAGACAGAAGCTCATAATTTGACAGCTAATATATTAACATGGGATGAGGGTTGTTTAACACATAGAAATCGGACTGTCAGGGTTAATGGATCTTCCTGATGAAATATATCTGTATCACAAATATCAGTCCAATGCATAATTTAGTTACAATCTATACTGAAAGCCGGAGCTGATTACAATATATATCCGAGTTTGAGGATGACACTGAGAACCAAAAGGCTGGCTGTTACTTAATGGAGAGGACACCCACAAAAGGAACAGTGCAAAGGGATGGGATTGTTTTTGCGTCTGAAACATAACGTCAGCATGCTGATGCAGCAAATAACTAGGTTGGTTCATTAGGCGGGTTCCTGGAATGAAAGGGATTAATTATTGAGTACATCTAAAATGGTGAGGCATTTATTCATTGTAGTTGAAATGAATGTGGACGATATTACTGAAACGGACAAGATGCAGAGGGGGCTTGACAAGTTAGCTTTCGAGAATGTGGATCAATTCCAGGGCAGAGAGTCGAACTCCCGGTTGTAGATATAGAATAAGGGTTATCCATTTCAAACTGAGATGCAAAGAAACATCTTCTTTCAGAAGGGAGTGAATGCCTGGAATTCCCTAACCCAGAGGTTGTGGAGACTGGGTCACTGAATGTATTTACAGACTGGCTGGATTGGGTTTTGACATATCAGCGAGTTGAGGGATACAAGGGGTTAGCGGGAAAATGGAGTTGAGCCCTGAAGTAGATCAGCCATGTTCTTATTAAATGACAGTGCAGGCTTGAGAGGCCGAATAGCCTCCTCCTGTTTCTATTTCTTACATTCTTATGTTATTCTTCTGGAAAGTAGTTGGTTATTTTCCTGAAAATGGTGTTGTACAATGTTGCATTCTGGGAGAGCAGAGATTTATTTGAGCTCACGCTGGATGCGGGTACAGGGCTGTATTCACAGCGAATCTGGATCTGTAACAAGACCCACATCTGGAGCAGAAGATACAGAGACGGGAAGCCTGAAAAGAGAGATTGGGGTGCGGGTCAATACCTGGCTCAGCCTGGATTTCCCAATTACATTTCCCAAACTACATCTAACCATCGGGGTGGCCTCAATCTGCCCCTGTGTAGCAGGTCCGAAGGGCTGAATGGAACATCAGAACATAAGGCTGAGGGACACGAGTGGGACGTTCGGCCCTTTGACACTATTCCACCAGTTAATAAGGTCGTGGCTCATCTCACTGTGGTCCCAGCTGCACTTTTCTCTCCATGCAGCATTATCCCTGATTCACCTGTCTATGGAAAATCAGATGAAGCCAGCCTCGATATAATATAAAGCTTCAGCGATCCCATACTTCTGGGAAGGAGAATTCCTACGTGAATAAATTCTCACTTTGTGAATTTCTCCTCACTCCGGTTCTGATGAGGTTGGAGGGTGTCACTGTTTCCTTTTCTAGTCCCACTCCTTCACTACCCACATCACATTTTAAATGTGACCAGGTTGGTGATATGGCCGATGATAAAAGTCTTAGACTAGGTCTGGTTCAGTGATAAGAACAAGTCAAGCAGATTTCTTTAGTCAGACACAAGTAATGTGTATAACTAATGGAGGAGCATGGTTGATCTGTGTTTCACACTGCTGCCTCACATCTCCAAGGAGCTGGGTTCAATTCCAACCTCGGGCGTCCTGTATGTGGAGTTTGAACATTCTCCCTGTGCCTGTGTGGGTTTCCTCCCAGTGTTCCAGTTTCCTTCCACAGAACAAAAATGTGCAGATAGAGTGGATTGGCCATGCTAATTTACCCATAGTGCTCAGGGATGTGTATGTTAGGTGAGTTAGTCTTGCGAAATGCAGGGTTACATGGATAGGATTGGGGGCAGGTCTGGCTGGGCTGCTGTTCGGTGGGTCAGTGTGGATTTCATGGGTAGAATGCCCACTGTTGAGGTTCTAGAACAATGGCAAGAAGTTTGGACTATACAAATACACAGTCGATATCTACCTGATACACTCTGCTGAAGGTTTTGTATGTTTCAGTAAGATCACCTCTCTTTCTATGAGTAACCATAATATAAGGCCTTCATCCTGGAATACATGAAGTGAAACATCGCTGAACTGCTTCCAATATAATTATATCCAACCTCAGGGAAATAGACAAAAATTAACCTCACACCCCAGGTGAGGCAATTTTTTTTGTTTTCTCAGTGCGATGAGTTTTTGGAACTCTCTTCCCCGCAGACCATTGGAGGCAGAGATGCTGAATATCGTTGAGGCACAGACGGAAGATTCATAAGTAACAACAGAGTCAAGGATATTCAGGGAATGGGCTGGAATGTACAGCATGGGGAAATATTGACAATCGTACAAAATGACACTGCTTCACAACATCCGGCAAAACGAGATGGTAATCTAGAAAACATTTTAAAATGCTAACAGTGATAGAACAGAGTTCCAAGGGACCATAAGACTGCTCTGTCATTAGAGAGAGACCACTTGCGGTCGTTTAAGCTGAGGGTCACCACGCCTCGGGTGATGGGTTGAGGGTGAGACAGCGTCCCCATCAGTCAGTGTGGTGAATTGAACCGGCGCTGTTGGACTCCATCTTCATCGCAAACCAGCCGTCCAGCCAACTGAGTGGGAGACAGTGTAACTGTTACAGACAGAAACAGTCACAGACAAAGGGCAAGAGAAACTTTCATAACAAGGAAAAAGGTACAATTCAGATAACAGTCAAAATAACGACTGAGGGTAAAAACGTCATCTGCTAGAAATTGTATTTTATAATGAGACAAGTATTTCAAATCTGTCTTTGGCTGAATACGGTAAGGTGAGAAACTGAAATAACCAGAATTACGAAGTGTGATTGGATATCGATAACCATAAAATACGTGTAGATTTTTGATCGCTCTGTGTAAAATGTGCTTACCATTACATTGATGGAGAAAGCTGATGGAATATATTGCTGGGACAGTGCGTCCCCTTGGGAAATGCCCTCAAGCAGGCGCTTGAAGAAAACTGGGGTAAAAGTGCCTGAGTGTTGTCTGCTCAGTGAGAGGAACCCAGGGGATTCCTGGAGATTGAAAGCAATTATTTGGAAAATACTTTAAAAAGGTTGGCTTCATTTCGAATGCCAGAAATCCATGTTGAAGTAACACTTATGTACTATGAGTAATTAAGTCATGTGGATCAATTTGGAGCAGTCTATCTGTGCAGCCCCTGCTCCATTTGTTTGCAACGTTAAAACATCTCTAACCCTTTCCTGTTCCTGTGTTAGTGGTTTGAGAAGCTGAATGACCTCTTCCTGTTCCATTTTAATGACACTGGGAGTAAAATGGTCTCTTTCTGATCCTTTGTAAGTGGGTGTGGGAGTGAGCAGATTCCTTCTTTTCCTGTTTTATGGGCAGGAGGGACTGAATGGGCTATCCCTCTTTTTGCTCAGTAGTATTGATGGGCTGAATGGCTTTCTCATATTCTTGTGAAACCAGATTGAAGTGCTCAATGTGCTCCTCGTTTTACTGTGGAAATGTACAGTGCTGTAACGTGAATGTTACCCAGATTTTAATAGCACAACCTTGAATGTTGTTCAGGTCTACTTGCACATGGACACAGACTGCTTCAAGAGCTGAAGAGGGACAACGTGTTCTAAACATTACGTAAACTTCAGTGAATATCCCCACTTCTGCTCAGTTTTGACTCAATGGGCTGAACGGCCTCCTTCCGAACTGCAGGATTCCCCGCTGACAAACAGAAGATGCCTGGGCTGAGGGAGCTACCTTGTGGATCTCCTGCAGAGATGCCCCATGGCCGAGATGATTGATGCCCACCAATGGTAATCATCTTCCCTTGTGCCGTGAATGACTCCAAACAGTGGAGAGGTCACAATCGATTCTCATTAAGTGTGATTTTCCTCAGGGTCCTTGATCTCATCCTCAGTCAAATACTGCCTTGAGTTCAGGACCAGTCTCTCTTACCTGAGCCCATGTGTTCCCTCTATTGCTCATATCAATAGGTCATGATGTAGAAGCAGAGAATGCTTTCTTCAAATAGAGGGTAGTGAATGTGAGGAATTCTCTTACACAGAGAGTTCGGGGAGCTAGATCACTGAAAGGGACCGGTGGTGTTCCGCAGGGAGCGGCTCTCGGACCCCTACTCTTTATTATTTCTATAAATGACTTGGATGGGGGTGTGGACTAGTGGGTTAGCAAATTTGCCAATGACACAAAGGTTGTTGGAGTGGTACAGAATGTGGAGGGCTTTTGTAGGTTGCAACAGGACATTGACAGGATGCAGAGCTGGGCTGAGAAGTGGCAGATGGAATTCAAACTGGAAAAGTGTGAAGGGAATCCCACTGCAAACTCGAATGTGAATGCAGAATACATGGTTAAAGACAGAATTCTTGGCAGTGTGGAGGAACAGCGCGACCTTGAGGTCCGTGTCCACAGATACCTTAAATATGCTCCCCAAGTTGATGGTGTTTTTAAGAAGGCATATGGTGTGTTGGCTTTCATTAGCAGTGGGTTTGAGATTAAGAGCCGTGAGGTTATGCTGAAGCTCTATAGAACCTTGGATAGACCACACTTGGAATATTGTGTTCAGTTATGCTCACCCCATTATCGGATGGATGGGGAAGCTTTAGACCAGAAATTTACCAAGATGCTGCCTGGACTGGAGGGCAAGTTTTATGAAGAAAGCTTGAGGGAGCAAGGGCTTTTCTCATTGGAGGAAAGAAAGATGACAAGTGACTTGACAGAGGTGTGCAAGATGATGAGAGGCATAGACAGAGTGAATAGCTAGCGACTAGGGCAGAAATATCTATCATAAGGGGTCATAATTTTAAGGTAATTGGACGAAGGTTTAGGGGAGATATCAGAGGTAGGTTCTTTAGACAGAGAGTGGTGGGTGTGTGGAATGCACTGCCAACAGTGGAAGTAGAGTCAATTACGTGAGGGAAACTTAAGAGAATCTTGGATAGGCATATGGAAGAACGTGAACGGAAGCATGCAGGATAGTCTGATCATAGAATAGGATAAACGGGTGGTACAACATCGAGAGTCAAATGTCCTTTACTGTGCTCTAATGTTCTTTGTTCTGTGTTCGATGGAAGTGCTCATAGAGGTTGGAGAGGGATTTTGATGTATCAGAGAGGTGAGGGCTATGAAGCCATGATCTTAGTGAAAGGCAAGGCAGGCTTGGGAGGTGAACGACCTGCCTTTTTTTCTGATATTCTCACATTCTGTTATTGGAAAATTAGATTAGATTAGTTTAGATTAGATTAGAATAGATTAGATTAGATTAGATTAGATTAGATTAGATTAGATAAAATGAGATTACTTACAGGAAGGTACCTTGAAGGTCTGCTATGGGATGTTGCAGTCAAGGAGCCCAGAGGACTTTGTGATCCATCTCTGGCTGAGGTATGGGGGCTGTATTCACAGTGAATCTGGGTCTACCAACAAATGGAGCACAAGTTGCAGAGAGGGGAAGCTCTTTAAAGAGAAATGACGGACCGCTTTCATATCCAGCCTGGGATTTCCCATTACATTTTCCAAATCTCCCAAACCGTGTGTGACAGTCATGAGGGAGTGAATGTTCTCCTCTGTTTCTGTGCACCAGGTGATAGCAGTAAGTGGCCTCCAACTGCTCAGATCCAGCAGGTCTGAGGGTCTGAATGGAACACAGAAACATGGGACTGAGGAGTAGGAGTAGGTCCTGAGATACTTTGAGCCTTCTCCACCAGGCACTAAGATTGTGGCTGATAAGGTTTGGTCTCACCCCCACTTTCCTGTCTGTATCCCATTAGCCATGACGCAGTCTCTGTGAAATATTTAACTCACTCAGCTGTGAATACTTGCAATCAGAGAGGCACCACAAACTTCTGGCGAAGAGAATTCCCATTCAAAAGCCCTTTTAGCATTTTTCCTCATCCCTGTGATAGAATAGGAGAGTCATGCAGCATGGAAACACATCCTTTTGTCCAAATTCTCCATGCCAATCAATCATCCGATCCTGACCTAGTCCCAATGCCAGCATTTGGTCCATATCCCTCTGAACCATTTCTATTTATGTATCTATCCAGATACATTTTAAACATGTAATTGTACCCGCTTTCACCACAGCACTTTCCGTGCACCCACCAGTCTCTGCATGAAAAAGTTTCCCCTCAGGTTCCATCTAAATCTTTCCCCTGTCATCTTCAACCTCTGCCGTCTAGTTTTGTAAGTCCCTGCAATGGGAAAAAAAGATGTTGGCCATTGAGACTATAAATGGCCCTCAGAATTTTATAAGCCTCTGTCATGTCACTATTCAGAGTCCAACACTCCAGGGGGAAAAACCCCAACCTGTTCATCCTCTCCTGCAGCTCAATTCCGCAGGTTCCAGAAAATCCTTGTAATTTTTTTCTGCACCCTCTCAAGCTTAGCAACATCCATCCTTTAGCAGTGACAACTGAATTGTATGCAGTATTCTTAACGTGGCCTCACCAACGTCCTGTAGAAGCGTAATATGCTACTCCATCTCATATACTCAATGTTCTGACTGAACATTAAAACTCTGTCTACCTGCTACTCCACTTTCAAGGAACTATGATCCTGCATCCGTAAGTCTCTTTGTTTAGAAACATTCCCCAGGGTACCACCCTGCTTTAACTTTCCAAAATGCAAAACCTCACAAATGTCTGCATTAAATTCTATCTGCCAGTCCTTGGCCCTTTGTTTGTCAAGGGTGCTGTTGTGCCCTGAAATAATCATCACTGTCCACTGCCCCTTTTTTATGTGACCTGTAAACCGACTTACCAGACCTCCGATAATCACACACAATTTGTGTATATATATGATGAAAAGCATTGAGCTCAGCACTGATTCTTTCAGCACACCCCGGCCCACAGGCCTACAGTCTGGAAAACAACGCATTACCTTCAATCCAATTTTGTATACAATTGGTTAGCCTTTCCTGAATTTCATCTGACCTAACCTTGGTATTCTGTCTACGATGAGGAACCTTATTAAATGCCTTGCTGAAGTCTGTGTGAACAATGTATACCACAGTGCCTTCCTCAATCTTCTTCGTCACTTTTTCAAAATACCAATCACATTAATGAGACATGATTTCCATCGTACAAAGCCATGTTGACTATTCCTAATAAGTCCTCATGTTTCTAAATGCATGTAAATCCTATCCATCAGAATTCCCTCCAACAATCTCCTCCACACGGGCATTAGGCTGACTGAGTAGATAATTTCTTGAGTTTTGAATCGATGTTCCCTTTTCTAGTCCCACTCGTCCACTAGCCACAAAAAAACAATTATAACTAGATTGGTGATATGGCCAATGATATAGTTCTCAAAGTGTGTCAGGGTCAGTGTTAGGAACAAGTCAGACAGTTTTCTTTAATCTGTTAAAACAACACGTATATGACCAAAGCAAAGTTGCTCAAACTATGATGGAAAGAAGAATGACGAGTGGATATTGCAAATATGTACATTGGTATTTCCCTTTGAAAAATACTACAGAACACACGCACACGCACCGATGGATATCAACCTGAAAAGGAAAAGCTTTGCAAAGTTATCTTGAAAGAACGTTGTCCAAGTATGATTCGAAGTCATGACGGAAGGAACAATGAGAGTTTGACCCAAATGCTATTCTACTTATGAAGTCATCAAATCCTACAGCATGGAGAGAGGCCCTTTGGCCCAAACTGTCCATGCTGACACAAATATCCATCCACATTAACCTTTTTTCCTAGCACATGTCACTTGTTGTCCTTTCCTGTCCATGTAATTGTCCAAATACCGTTTAAATAATGTTAATACAAATGCTTCAACCCCTTCCGCTGGCAGCTCATTCCCTTTGTGTACCACCCTCTGTGTAAAACAGTTTCCATCAGTTTCCCTTTTATTCCTTCCCATCTCATCTTAAACTGATGCTCTCTAGACCTCAATTCCCCAACTCTGGGAAAAAAGGTTCAGTCCATTCACCCTATCCATGCCTCTCATAATCTTGTACACTTCTATAAAATCCCCCTCAATCTCCTACGGTCTAAAGAAAAAAAAGTTCTCGCTTGTCCAACCTCTTCCTATAATTCATACAATTGAGTCCTGGCAACATCTTTGTAAATTCCGTCTGCACACATTTCAATTTAAAAACATCCTTCTGATCGCAACGTGACCGAAACTGAACACAACACTACAAGTGCAGTCTCACCGACATCCTGTATAACTGCAACATAACTTACCAACTTCTCTCCTCCATGTCGGGACTGTTGACTGCCTGTGAGCCAAAAGCCTTCTTCACTGCCCATGTCTCCCTGGGACTCCCCTTTCAGAGAACGGTGGACCTGAACTTCATGGTCCCTCTGCTCAACGACACTGCTTAAGGCCTTACCATTCACCATGAAACACCTACATTGTTTTAAGTTTGCAAAAAATATTCCTCAGCCCATTTCTCCAGTTGATCAAGATCCTGCTGCAATTTCTGATAAGCTTCCTCACTGTCCACAATACCACCAATTTTAGTGCCACCTTCAAATTTACTAATCATGCCTTATACATTCAGAAGAATATCATTGAAATAGATAATAAACAACAATGGGCCCAGCACTGATCACTGAGGCATTTCATGTGTTACAGGCCTCCAGTCGGAGAGCATCCTTCCACTATAACCCTCTGTTTACTACCATCAAGCCAATTGTGCAGTCAATTTGTCAGCTCCCTCTGGATTCCATGTGATTCTAACCTTCCAGACCAACCTATCAAGAGTAATCTTGTCCAAGGCCTTACTGAAAACCATACAGACTATGTCTACTGCGCTACCCTCATCAACATTCCTGGTCGCTTCATCAAAGAACTCAAACAAATTTGTGAGGCATGATCTCCCACTCACAAAGTCATACAATCGTTCCAGTCTAAAAACAACTATTAATAATAATTATTAAAATAAGTAACACCAAGCAATAATAAATAATAGTAAGATGACATTTTTAATGGACAATAAATTATCCATGGTTTGTGGCATTGGAACCTGTATCATTGGTGAAGGGCAGAATAGTTTTTGTAGAGAGAGTGAGGACTGCAGATGCTGGAGTTCAGAGCTGAAAACGTGTTGCTGGAAAAGCGCAGCAGGTCAGGCATCATCCAAGGAGCAGGAGAATCGACCTTTCGGCATGTGCTCTTCTTCAGGGAGGGCTTCAGGATGATTCCTGAAGAAGGGCTCCTGCCCGAAAAGTCGATTCTCCTGCTCCTTGGATGCTGCCTGACCTGCTGCGCTTTTCCAGCAACACAGAATAGATTTTGTACCTGTGTCATTGAACTGCGTTGAACAAAAGCAAGGGTGGCATGGTGGCTCAGTGGTTAGCACTGCTTCCTCATAGTGTCACGGATCCGGGTTTGATTTCAGCCTCGGGTGACTCTCTTTTGGAGTTTGCACATTCTCCCTGTGTTTGCATGGCTTTCCTCTGGGAGCTTCATTTTCCTTACACAATCCAAAGATGGAGAAAGTGAGGACTGCAGATCCTGGAGATCAGAGTTGAAAATGTGTTGCTGGAAAAGCACAGCAGGTCAGGCAGCATCCAAGGAACAGGAGAATCGAGGTTTCGGGCATCAGTCCTTCTGATGCCCGAAACGTCGATTCTCCTGTTCCTTGGATGCTGCCTGACCTGCTGCGCTTTTCCAGCAACACAATCCAAAGATGTACAGGTTAGGTGAATTGGCCACCGCCTTATGCGCATTAGTTAGGGGTACATATAGATTATGGGCATGGGACTGGGTGGGTTGCTTTTCAGAGGGTCGGTGTGGCCTGGTTGGGCCAAATGGCCTGTTTCTATACTGTAGGAAATTGAAAAAAAATAAACTATTTCGAATCAAACCCTGTGTTTCCAAACGTGTGCATATCTTATCCCTCAGAATCTTCTCAAGTAACCTATCGAGTCCAGATGTTAGGCTTCCTGGTCTATATTTCCCAGATTGTTCTTTGCTTCCCTTCCTGAATAATGGCACAACATTTGCTACACTTCAATATTCTGGAACCTAACCTGCGACTAACAATGATACAAAAATATCACGCAGGTCCCCATAGTTTCTTCTGTAGCCTCTTGCAGCATTCTTGGATGCATCTGCTTAGGACCAGGAGATTTATCCACCTTCATACATTCTAATACATCCAACACGTCCTCTCCTGTGATATTGACTAACCTCATGATATCACCACGACCTTTGTTAACCTCTCAAGTCTTCATGTAATTCTCCACAGTAAAGACAGAGGAGAAATATTCATTGAGAATCTCACACATTTCCTATGGTTCTAGACATGCATGTCCACTTTGGACCTTGAGGGGTCATATTCTCCTGTAGTTATTCATTTAACTTTAAATATTAAAGAACCTCTTTGGATTCACCCTAATCTTCTCAGACAATGCTATCGTGTGCGCCCTTTTCGCACTTCTGATTTCCTTCTTCAGTAAACTCCTGTATTCCCTGGACACCACCAGGGATTCCCTTGATCCCAGCTGCATGGATCTCATCCACACCTCTTTTTGCCTGTCAAAGGTTCAATATCTCCTGACATCCAGGGTTCCCTCTTCCTGCCAACCTTGCCTGTTACGCTCACAGGGACATATAGACCTTGAACTCCAGCCATTTCACTTTTCAAGGTCCCTTCGCCTGCAAACAAACTCCTCCAACCAACCCATACAAACTCCTCTCTAATTCCATCAAAATTCGCTTTCCCCCAATTTAGAAATTGAACATGCGGGCCAGTTTTGTCTTTCTCCATAAGTATTTTAAATCTATGGTCACTGGTCCCAGCGTGCTCCCCCACTGTCACCTCAGTCACCTGTCCTGCCCTATTTCTTAGAGTAGGTCAAGTTTTACCCCTTCCCGAATTGCACCCTCTACATACTGCTTGAGGAAACGTTTCTGAACACACTTAATAGATACACCCCATCTCAGTCCTTAATTCTATGTAATTCTCAGTCAGTGTTCGGAAAATTAAAATCTACGACTATGGCAATCCTATTGGCCCTGCAAGTCTCCCCAATCTCTCTACATATTTTAAGTATTCTAATTCCCTTTTACTATTAGGGGGCCTATAGTACCACCCAAATAATATCATCAACCCTTTTTTTATTTCTTAGCTTCCCCCACAAATCCTCAATGGATGATCCATCAGTTATTCTATCTCTGATTACTGCTTTGGTACTCGCCTTAATCAAAAATGAAACCGCCACACCTCCTTCTACCATCTCAGTCTCGCATAAAGCACCTGTACCTTGGTACATTAAGCTGCCAGTCCTGTCCCTCCCTTAGCCATGTTTCTGTAATGGCTATAATATCGCAGTCCCACGTACCTCTCCACGCACTGAGTTCATCGGTCTTACCTGTCAGCCATCTTGCATTGAGATCGATGCAATTTGATCCAACAGGCATTCCTTGCTCCATGTCGTGTTCCTGCCTAACCTTTCTCTGCACTTTACTGTTTGTGATAACGGTATCTCCTTCCAGCCTCGCATTTGCAACCTTACTGTTGAGGATCCCACGCAGTCCACCACGCCAGCCAATCTAGTTGAAACCCTCCATTGTAGCTCTTGCAAACCTGCTAGCCAGGATATTAGTCTCCTTCCAATTCAGGTACAACCCGTCCTTCCTTAACATGTCACCTCTGCCCCACAAAAGATCCGAATGATCTAAAACTCTGAATCCCTCCTCCTGGACCAATTATTTAGCCACGCATTCCTTGCCATGTCCGCCTGTTCTTACCCTCACTAGCATGGAACACTGGAAGTAAACCGGATATTACCACTGTCGTGGTTCTGACTTTTACCCTTTTTCCTCGCTCTCTATAATCACTCTGTATGACCTCATCACTACTTCTATCTGTGTCATTTGTACCAATGTGCACAATGACTTCTGGCTGCTCCCCCACCCCGGTGAGAACGTTCTGCAGCCGCTCTGAGACATCCTGGACTCTGGCACGGAGAAGGCTATACATCATCTTGGATTCCCATTTGCAGCCATAGAATCTGTTGTCTGATCGCCTCACATATCGAGTCTGAATAATTACTTCTGAAGTTATTCGTCACGCATAACCTTCTGACAATGGGATTTCTTCCTGAAACAGTTGGATTTGGCTGAATTACTTTGGGGAGATTCCAATGAATCAGCATCAGGAATCCTCCATGAGTGGAAAAGACGACGAGGCTTTTTTTCACTCCCACACAGTGCTGTGTTGAGCGGCAGGGAAACAAAAAAAAGAGCAATAGGGTGTTCGTTCACAGATAGGCTACATTTTTCTATCTGTAAGTTAAATCAGTAACGTTATCAGGCCCCAAACGGGACCATGTGAGCTCTCCTTGAATATTGTCCGAACTATATGACTCCATCACATTCTCGACTCCAGGTCAGTGCATTATTGCTGTTGTCATACACCGAATCAATACATTAACAATAAATAGCCCTACTTGTTTTGAAGATGTGTTAATATATGCCTGCATAATGCAAACATAAGCGTTTGATGACTTCACAATATTTGTGTTAAGATGAATATGTTTTATTCTTAAACAAATACAGAAATTGCAGGAAAAGCTCAGCCTGTCTGGCATCAGATACGAAGAGAAATCAGAGTTCAATTTTTCGGTCCAATGACTTTTCCTTTGATCCTGACTGATTCTTAAATTATTCCCCCAATTTTATTCTCCCACATAAGAAGATATATCCATCCGGTATTCACCAACTACACTCTTCTCAAGCTGTTATATGGTCAATAAAACATCTCTGATTCTCATGTTGATCTGTTCCTTCTTCGTAACATAATGCCTTCATCCCAAGAATGAGTAAAGAGAAAAATCTTTGAAACGTTTCGAAAGCAATTTTGTTTTTATTAGTTAAGGCAATTAAATCAACACATAATACATCAGATGTGATCTCATCAATGCCCTGTACTGATGCAAAAAACATCGCTAAGATCAAACACAACACCCCTTACATGAAACAGAATAATTCCATTTACTTCCAAATCACCAGCTGAATCGTCAGAGTAATTTGTTGTGATTCATGTACTAAGACACACAGATCCCTCTGTACCACTCTGTTCTGCATTCTCCTTGCATTTAAATAATTTTCTGCTGTTTTGTCTTTTCCCCAAAACAGAAAATTCCCATCACAGAAATGTTGTACTTTTTTTCTGCTGAAGGTTTGCTCAAAACTGTCCTCTATCTGTATGCCATTGCTTGATGCTCTGCCCCTCCCCTGTCTCTATCCAATTGCAGACGCTCTGCCCTTCCCCTGTCTGTAGCCTATTGCAGACGCTCTTCCCTCCCCTGTCTCTATCCCATTTCAGACGCTCTGCCCTCCCCCGTCTGTATCCCATTGCAGATGCTCTGCCCTTCCCCTGTCTGTATTTCATTGCAGATGCTCTTCCCTCCCCCTGTATGTATCCCATTGCAGGCGTGCTGTATTCCCTGTCTGTATCTCATTGGAGACGCTCTGTCTCCATTTGACATCTTATTGATTGACTATCCTGATGTATGAGCAAACTGAGCTCCATCCTCTCCATCCAATTCATTGGTATGGATTGTAATTTGTTGATGACCTCACACAGATCCCTGAAGAATTCCACTAGTTACAGCTTTCCAAACACAAAATGTATAATGATCTCTACTCTGTATTTCCTGATGCTGCCCAAGGCGCCCCTGCTCCTGCGTAACAGCCTGGGATGGATATATGGCATCCTCCTGTGCTGTGTAATTTACTGGAATGATTTGAATACTTCATTCTATTCCTGCCTAACCCCATAGAGGTGCATTGTGGCCTGATCCTGCTGTATTATCACGATGCCAACTGGCTGAATGGTATCTTTCTCTCCCTCTGTAACAGCCTTGGGGGTGATTTGACAGAGCAACGGATGAGGTAGGAGCAGCAGTTGGCCATTCGCCCCCTCCAACTTGCTGCTCAGTTTAGAAACATCATGGCTGGTCTGATTGTAACTGAATACCGCTTTCCTGTCAGTTCCCAAAAACATTGACCCTCCTGTCCATCAATAGTCAGTCAAGGTCAACCTTGAATATCCTCAATGACCTTCACTGTTCCCGGGGGATGAGAACGCCACAGATCGCATAATCCAAAGGAGAAAGGAGCAACGTTATCTCAAATGGAGATGGGAGAACCCTTTCATTTTAAAATGTGTTAACCTCACAGCAAGTCACCTTTTCAGGAACAAGGGCACAGCAAATAGGAACAAACATATACCATTCAGCCCCTCAAACGTATCCCACAGTCCCATTGACTGTTCAGTCAAGTATTTATCAAACTTA
Source organism: Chiloscyllium punctatum (assembly GCF_047496795.1). Classification (NCBI taxonomy): domain Eukaryota; kingdom Metazoa; phylum Chordata; class Chondrichthyes; order Orectolobiformes; family Hemiscylliidae; genus Chiloscyllium; species Chiloscyllium punctatum. The sequence continues at coordinate 53,644,701 of NC_092785.1, forward strand.
GCTTCTACTGCACCCTTGGAAAACAATCATGACACCTTAAGGCCACAGAGCATAAGAAATTGGATATAGGCATTTGGCCCATCAAGTCTACTTTGCTATTTGATTCTGTCAGGTGTGATTCACCACACATCTTTCCCGCCTTCTCACTGTAACTCTCGATCGTTGTTTTAATCTAACCTTTGTCTTAAAGACATAGTTGCGTTGGTGTCTCTGTATGTGTGTGTGATTGCGTGTGTGTTTCTGTGTATATCTGTTTAATGGCAGGAGACAGGCTAGTGGTGGATGGTTGGTTTTTGAAATGGAAGCCTGTGAGCAGCGATGATCCAGAGGCAAAATTGTTGGGTCCTCTTTTGTTTGTCATTTATATAAATGATTTAGATGAGAGTTATAGAAGGCATATTTCAAAAATTTGCGGATGACATCAAGTTTTGGTGTACAGTGGACAGAATTTGTATATTGGCGAACAACTAAAGATTACAAAGAGACCTTCATTAATTAAATCAATGATTCATAGAGATGTACAATAGGGAAACAGACCCTTCAACTCTTTCATGCCATCCGATTATTCAAAATTAATCCACTCCCATTTGCCAGCATTTGGCCCATATCTCAATAATCATAAAGCCTTTTAAATTTTGTAATTGTTCCAGCCTCCACCAGTTTCTCTGACAGTTTATTCCATCGAAGCACCATCCTCTGCAGGAAAAAAAGTTGTTCTTCATTGTCTTTCAAATATTTCTCTTCCCACCTTCAACCTATGCCTTCTAGTTTTAGACTCTCCTACCTTAGGGGGAAGGAACCTTGACCACTCACCCTATCCATGCCCTTCATAATTTTATAAGCCTCTAGAAAGTGTAAATGTGACTCCAATCAAGAGGGTTGGCTGCGCTTTCAGTCATCCTGGATCTGTAGTTTCAAATTCAGTAGTCGTACCTCTTCCTTCTCCATCAAGGCACGATTCCAAAAAAGTTTAATCAACTTGTTCAGACATATTATGGAACAGCTCTGTGGGATTTGGAACTAGAATTTTCGGCGCAGTGATAGGGACACTACCATCATTCAGCATTAGCCCCTAAAGCTGCAACATGATGCGACTGTGTGTTTGTTGATCAGCCGGTTGTAACATGCTGTGACACACCTGCACAGGACATGAATGCACTCCACCTTCTCCAGAGATAGGGGCACTATCAGACATTCATGGACTGGAATCGAATCCAGAGCTCCGGCGCAGAAACTTGGGCACCATCCATTAAACAAGGCCTAAATCATGCCCAGATTTCGGGTCATATATGAAGTGTATGGATTTATTATATTCTGGTTAACATTACCAAATTATACAGGGGACATTTCTAATTGAAAAAAAGTACAAGTTATTAGCCTCAACAAAAGGATGTTGAATGCATTCGCTATGCCATTGAGATAATCAATGAACATCTTCAATTGCCTTGGCTATGATTTCCGGTTTAAATGTCTTTTACCAGTAGTCTGCTGTATTAGGGAAAGAAATCCTGCAGACACACTCTGCACTATGAAGGATCTCGAGTAGATATCAATACTGAACACCAGAGAGGAGAAAGGAGCACAATTCTGGGCCCAAAACACCGGTCACTATTTCAAATCTCTATCATGTGGCTTCCCTCCTTCTAAAATCATTCATTGATACAAGGCAACTGTTTCCTTTCCAGCTTTTGCTTGCCGACTCCTCCCTCTGCCTGCACAAGGAAAACCAAGCTCTGGGTCTTTGGGAAACTCAAGGCTGGTGTTTGTAGGCCTTCTGGAGAGGGGATTGTCGTTTTAATCCGAAGGGGGAATGTGAGGGGGCAGTAATATCATTCACTGGGCTGGGGTGGGGCAGATGGAGTTTAACATGGATACATGTGAGGCATTGCATTCTGAAAAAACAAACAAGGGGAGGGCTTAGACAATTAATGGTGGGCTTTGGCAGTTATATAGATAAGAGGGACCCGGGGCGCAGGTATAATTCTTTGAAGTTTGTGACGTAGGGTGTTTAAGGTTACTTCATTGCTCATATATTTGTGGTTAGAAGTTGGGAAGTCATGCTGAGATTGTGCAGGATATTGATTCAGCCACTTCTGAAGTACTGTGTGCAGTTCTGTTATAGGAAGGAGATTATTAAGCTGGAGATGGTTGAGAAGAGATTACCAGGATGTTACCAGTAACACCTCATCTTCTGCCTCGGAAGCTACAAACACACGTCATGAACATTGGATTCACTGGTTTACAAATCTCCCCTGGCCAACCCAGATCCCAGATCCAACCTCCGGACTCAAATCTGCCCTCTTGAGGAGACTTAATGTCCATCTTCCTCTGCTCCACACTCCCCACCGATCTATCACTATCACCTCCTATCTTCACTCAACTCTCACTGATCTTTCCCCCAGCATCACCCCATCGCCCATTTTCCCTTAGCCCCTTCTCCCTCCCCAGTCCTGAAGAAAGGTCCTGCCTGAAACGTCGACTCTCTTGCTCCTCGGATGTTGCCTGGCTTACTGTGCATTTTCCTCCGCCATGCTTTACCAGCACTGAATTATCCAATATCTGCAGTCCCCATTATTTCTTAGGTACAATTCTCTTTTAACATAGCCATGTCGCAGTCTGCTATAACCGCACGCAGTCTTACTGATATTATCTTCTCAGATCATGGACGATAAAAGTTCTCTCAATGTCTTCCTGATATTGCAGTGCCTGATCAGTAGATAGAGAACATATGTTTCAATTTATAAAAGGAGAAGCATGCTTATATTCTGATAAACCTTTGGCATTGCTCCCATATCCAAGGCAGATTGAATGCTTACACATGATTGATCTACCAGACCCAACATTTGTTCCCTCAGTCACCCCCACATATATCATTCAGAATATGTAAATTTTAATAATAAGTATTGAATTGAAATGGGTTAATGGGAGGTATTTGGGTTCAGCGACTGTGATTGATGTCAGTCTCTGTGCATCCTAAATGTGTCACTGGAGGGCTTTCCTCTTCTATTAATGAGGGACTCGGTTCAATGTGTTATCCCATAGTATCAGTGGGAGCATCACCGACAGCACTAACAGGGATCAGCAGACCCAGAGAGAGGGGGAGGAGAGATCACAATCTGAGAACATTAGACTGGAATGTTCCAACAATGGATCAGAATCTTAGAACACTCGACTGAAATGTTCCAGCAATGGACATGAGTTTATCCGAGGGTCTTTACCGTCTCTCTCGACCTTGGATCACATTTGCTTTGCGGATCTATGATGTACTGATGGTTATTCAAGTTGGGTACTATCCCATCCTCGCTAAGTTGGTGTCCCTGGTAATTCATTCTATCTGTTCATTAAGCCAGGTTGGACTGAATTGCTGCACATATTATTTAAAATTGAGAAAGGTGGATGTCAACATTTTCAATTCCAACGAAATATTCCATTCCTCACAAATTGTATCGAGCAAATTACTCATGACAAATTACTCACCAAATTGTGAGGAGAACCAGACTATTCTGAAACTCCATAAGCCTTCTAGCCCTGCACAGATCTACATTTCTATATCCTCCCACTCACTAATCCTGTCCAATACCACCATCATGATATCTGCGACTCCTCCCCTGCCTCAGTGCATCTTCTCAATAAACCATCAATTGTGCCTTTGTTAAATCTGGATACAACTTATCAAGTCCCTTGTAACCACATGTAAATTCCAGAATAATTGCTCTTGAGTATGTTGAACTTGTTTACTGCACAGATTCTGTCAGACGGGCAGACACTGCATGCTGCTTAAATCATTGACACATAATCTCATGAACGAAATTGATGTAATTGAACTGAAAATATCATCATTTGTGAGAAAAGGCCCATCTGCTTGCTCCATGTCCTTCAGAGAAGCCAATGCGTTATCCTTCCGCAGTCACGTCTGTGCAAACCCCCAGCAATATGTTTTACTCTTGACTGTCCTGTGGAACAGCTGAACCAGTCACTCAGTTCAAGCTCGGCATAACATGCTGGCCTTGTCAGGACTGCACACATCTCGTGACAGAAGAACAAAAGTAAAGTTAGCTCCCTTCCTCTGCCTGTTTTCCTTATTCCTACACTTCATTTCCATTCAGGTAGGTGTCCATTCCCTATTTCAAGTGCAATCTTTCTGACTGAGTCTCTCCCCAAGAGTGATGTTCATCTCCACGGGCATCTCTGGTACTGGCTCTACTGATGCTGACAGACAGATGTAAGGAACTTTTAAATTCCACAACAGTGGCAGTGCATAGAGAAGGAATGAGTTTTTATGTCACTAGAAAGATACGAAGACCAATAAGTGAGGGAAATGAATTATTGTGATCATCACTGAGAGTGTAGTTGAGGCAGTATTTACGGTATTATGGACAGATGTTTCTCCTTTAAAAGGAATTATCTCATTGCAATAGAGGCTATCTAAAGGAATTTCATGAGACTAATCCCTTTGCTGATGGTAAAAGAGGAGTGAGTGAAGGTTAATCTGTAGCACTGCCAGACAATAAGAGGTCATTGCATTGAAACTTGATGGTGATGGACAATCACTCCTAATATTCTACACAGACACTGAGAAGGTGATAATTTCCATGGTTTGTATTTTTTATATTACTCGGGCTGCATGATTCTGGATATATAATTGCCTCTGAGGAGAAAATCTGCCTTGATATCAGGGTCAATCCCTCTTACCTAAGCAGGTCAGTTAAACACTTTTGTTAGTGTTAATATGTGATGGTGTCTGTGTGGAAAGCGTTTTCTTCTCATAGAGGGTAGTGAATGTTAGGAATTGTCAGGTTTAGAAAGTTAGGGGAGCAATATCACTCCAAGTATTTAAAAAGGAGGTAGATGGATTTTTGACCTGTCATAGAGCTGAGGGGTGTGAAGTATTGCGCATTAAAGAAGAGTTAATGCCAACAGTAGTTCAGCCATGATAGCATACAATGGTGTGAGCATTCAAATTACTACTCCTCTTTTTATGTTCTCATATTCTTTCTTTGGAAAGTTGATGGTTTTAATTTTCCTGGATATGTTGTTATTGAATGTTGAGGACAATGAGAGAAAAGAATTTTGTGAGCCATCTCGGGGAGAGGTATGGGCTGGATATTCAAATGAATCTGGGTCTACAACATGACCAACAAATGAAACACCATTTGCAGAGAGGAGACACTCTTTAAAGAGGTGGGAGACCACTTTCATACACAGCTTGGATTTCCCATCACATTTTCCAACACACAGCAAACCACACAGTGTTGAGGGACTGAATGATATCCTGTAATACTGCGAACCACGTACTTGGAGCAAGTGGTCTCCATCTGCTCCTATCCAAGAGGTTTGAAGGACTGATTCTAACATAGGAACAGAGAACTGAGGAGCAGGAGTGGGTCATTAGACACTTTGTCATTGCTCGACAAGATAATAAGATCATGGCTGATCTGATTGTGGTCTGCGCAGCACTTTTCAGTCTGTCCACAATTTTCCTCCATTCACATGTCTGTCAAATGTTGCAAAACACAACTTTGAATAAATGCAAGCATCCAGGCACAATAGTAGGAAACTGCACAAAGTCAAAGTACACAGGCAGAACAATTCTGGAAGGCAACAGGCATTTATCTATCAGCCTTGTTCCCATACAATTAATTCTGCAGTTTATCATTTTAGATTTGTTCATGTAATGTGGGTGTTGTTGATCGGCCAACATTTATGGACCATGTCTAATTACGCTGAAAGTGGTGGTGTTGAACAGCGCATGTGAATTTCTCATTTCTGCTCCAACAAATGTTGGAGGGTCGTTGTGTCCTTTTCCAGCCCCACTTCTCCACTGGTTAGAACAGTTTTGAAGTGTCTCTAGCCCAGTGTCTCGAAAAATGTGAGACACAGAGTCATATACGTACAGACACATACACAATCGCACATGTCTGAAGACGAAAAGGAATAGGAAAAGATTTACAGAGTTTCATAGTAGTTGAACTCATTTCAAATGGAAAAGAGATAATGCATCCCAACTGGTAGTATGTCTCCGAGTTATTCTCCTCAAACAAGCTGCTGGTATGGGACTTCTTCCTGGAACAGGTGGATTTAGCAGAATTTCCTTTCCTTCAATCAGTGGAGCGATGCCCATGAATCTTCAACAGGAATGCTCTATGTTTGTTGAAGATGACTGACAGATTTTTTACTCTCACATTTTCCTGCCAGAAGGGACAAAGTGAGAGAGAGGGGGTAATAGACTGTGGCTTACGACCATAAGATCATCGGATATTGGAACAGAATTAGGCCATTCGGCCCATTGATTCTGATCCACTATTCAATTATGGCTGACAAGCTTCTCAAAATCATTGTCCTGCATTCTCCCTGTAATCCTTGATCCCTTTGATACTCAAGAAGCTAACTACCTCTATCTTCAATATACACAATGACCTGACCTCCACTGCCTTCTGTGAAAATGAATTCCATAGATTCTCCACTCTCTGGCTGAAGACATTTCCCCTTACCTCCGTAATAAAAGGATCTCACTTTACTGTAAGGTTGTATCCTTGGGTCCGAGAGTCTCCTACCAATGGAAGTCTTAGCAACATCCGTACTGTCCAGGCCATTTAGTATTCTGTATGTTTCAATTAGATTCCCCCACATCCCTCTGAACTCCATCAAGAACAGACCCAGAGTCCTCAAACGTTCTCATATGTTAACCTTTTCATTCCTGAGACCATTCCCGTGTACCTCCTGTGAAGCCATTTCAAGGTCAGCACATCCTTCTTGAGATATGAGGCTCAGAACAGCGCACACTACTCCAAATATGGTCTGACAAGAGCCTTATAGAGCCTCAGAAGTACATCCATGCTTTTATATTCAAATCCTTTCCAAATAAATTCCATCACTGCATTTGCTTTCCTAACTACTGACTCAACCTGCAAGTTTACATTGAGAGAATCCTGGAGTAGAACTCCCAAGTCCCTTTGCACTTCAGACAACTGAAGTTTCTCGATAGTCCATGTTTTTATTCTTTCTAACAAAGTGCATGTTGCCACAATTTCCCACTTTGACTCCATCTGCCATTTCTTTGCTCATTATCCTAACCTATCCAAATCCTTCGTGAGCCTCCCTGCCTCTTCGGCGTTACCTGTCCCTATATCTATCTTTGTATCATCTTCAAACGTAGATAGAATGCCTTCAAATGGTTCATCTGGATCTTTAATGTATAAAGTGAAAAGTTGTGGTCCCAACACTGAGCCTTATGGAACACCACTTGTCAACTACTGTCAACCTGAGAGGGACATGTTTATCGACACTCTTTGCTTCCTGCCAGACAGACAAACTTCTATCTATGCTAGCACCTTGCCTCTAACACCATGGACCCCTGCCTTATTCAGTAGCCTCCTGTCAGCACATTGTCAAAGATCTTCTGGAAGTCCTGGTGAATGAAATCCATTGGTTCTCCTTGTTCTAAGCTGATTGTTAAATCCTCAAGGTTTTCTAGCAGATTTTCCAGACATGACCTCCTCTTGATGAAACCATGCTAACTTTGTCCTACTTTACCATCCACATCCAACTATTCAGAAATCTCATCCTTCACAATGGATTCCAGGACCTTACGTACAGCCAAGTTTAGATTAGTCAGTCTTAAATTTTCTGTTTTTTACTTTAATTTTAAACAGGGGTATCACGTTAGCAATTTTCCAGTCCTCTGCGAATCTCCCTGATTCGAGAGATTCCTGAAAGATCACCACCAACGCCTCCACTGTCTCATCAGCTATCTGCCTTAGAAATCTGGACTGGAGTCCATCTGGTCCAGGTGATTTACTTACCTTCAGGCCATTCAGTTTTCCCAACACCTTCTCCTAGGTGATGGCCACTATAATCAGGTCTGTCCACTAAGTCTTTTCAATGTTTGGGATATTGCTCGTGTTTTCAACCATGAAGACTGACACAAAGTAATTTTTCAGCTCTTCAGCCATTTCCTTGTTCCACATTACTATCTCTCCTGTGTCGATTTCTATCGATCAGATGCCCATTTTTGCCTCTCGTTTGCCCTTTATGTATCGAAAGAAGCTCTTACAGTCTTTCTTTACATGACTGGCTTACTTACCCTCATATTTAACTTTCTCACTCACTTTTTTTTTTCTCTCTGTTGGTCTTTGCAAGTGTTACGATATGGGGGCGAACTCCTCTGTTAATTAAACCAAACACCCAGGAGAGCTCACCGCACCTCACAATTTATTAGAATATGAGTGACAGAGAACTCCCAAATTCCACTATTTAAAGAAAATAGCGCCAATTTATTTTTCACTGTAATAGTGAACATTGCACCACAACTTTAACCAACCCACCCCCCACAACTGCCCCCAAATCTCTAACATTATGCTGTTTCAATAAGACATTTATGAAGATTACATCAACTTAATTTCAAAACCACACAGCCACTGCCGTCCTCTATGTTGTTACTCTCCTGGCTGATGAATTCCCTGGGTCGTCGTATTTCTGTTTACTGTGAATAGTTTTCATATGAAAAAATATATATGATTAGTAAGTATTTCCTAATATCTTACGGAGCAAGATGGATGATCCCCAGGCTTCTTCTGTCTCGAAGGCATCTGCTCTCTCCCTAATTTTCAAAATGTTCGCATTTTTATGTCCCAGGCATCAAATTGTCTCACTGGTTCAATGTTGGCAAAACAATAAATTCAATCTCAATTTGATTTCAGTGACAGAGAGAGTGAAGGAATGAGGGTGTTGCATGCAAAGGTGAGAGTGGTGGAGCAAGAGCCTTGTTCGGGGGTAGATGCTGTAACAGATATACAGAGAATGTGAGGGAGTAGAGAGAATAGGGAGACATTTGCCCCAGGCCGAATGGGGAAGGTTATTTTTGCTTGTCCTGTATAGATGTGCATTTCTTCAGACCATCTCAGCATCGGGGTGAGCCTCCCCAATGTCTTGTCAACGTCTATCACGAATAACACCACACACCACATTCCTCAGCTTCTTCTTTTGTATGCAACTTGCAAACAACAAGGAGGAACACATTGGTGCCTTACATATCTAAACCAAAACTGTTGTGCAACTTTGTGCATCCGATTCTCTGGAAATTAGATATGCAAATATCGTGGGTGCTGCAGTAATATTGGATGATCTAAAGTTGCATCTAAACTGCGTTAACTAAATGATTGCTAATGCTGTGAAAAATACATTTCATAAGTGTATATGAGGTAGGCTGAAGAGTGTGTTGTGAACCAAAGTAGACAGCAGGTTATTTCGGGCGTGGTGTTGTGTGGTCAGAAGGACTAATTACTTACCATGCTCTGAGGCAGCTATTGGGCAATCGTGACATTAATATGTTGTATTTTACATGGCGCCTGCAAGCAATATAGAATTTTTGAACATTACACTCAAATATCATGGAAACCCGAAGGCTAGAGGGTCAAGTGAATTGGAAAAATACAATATGACATTTAGTGTGAGACAAACATTGGCTGTTAGTGATAGAAATACTGTAAAGTCTGAAAAATACGTATATATCTCTAAGTTACAAACACCAGCGAAAGGGAAGGTGACTCATTAATGGTTTACGTAAGAAATCAATGATTGCATTAAATCTAAGGAAGCAGCTTCAGAAGAATTACAGATATTGTGGAAATCTGAACATTCTGAGAGATTTACTTTTCTGAAAATAAGGAAGGAGAAAGTGTTAAGGAAATCAAAAAGAACATGAATACAAACAAACAGGAAACACAAAGTCTGCTTACATCTACGATTCATGTACCAAAGTTTATGGATTAGTGTATAATCCAAAGTAAGGCCAAATGTGGAAATTTTTAAGGTATAGTTGAATTTATTGTTGGGAACAAGAAAATGGCAGAGAAACTAACCAGCTGCTTTGCATCTGTCTTCATGGAGAAAGCGCCAGGAAACCTCCGTGTAAAGTGATCACATGGGACTTGTGGAACTAAAGACATAAAGTCCATTCATATCAGCAACAAGGTAGTACTTGAAAATTGAGCCAGATTGATCATTGCTAAGTCTGATGGGCCAGATATACTTCATATCAAATTGTCAGAAATAAAACAGCATACTAATTGAACTGTCGGTGACTATATTTTATTTTCTTGCAAATTCTGCAAAGGCCATAGCCATTGCAGATAACTGAAAGTAAGTAAACATGATCCATCTCTGTACACAGGGAAGAAGTGATAATGTGGAGGACTGCAGACCAATTGATTTGACATATGTATGGAAAGAGTTGAAATCCATTATATATGAAGTGATATTGGGTACTTAGAAATGAACAGCAAAATTGCAGAGAATCACAATGCATTTCTGTCAGAGAAATCATGCCTGAGGAAATTCGGAATGATTTGAAGTTGTTTCTTGCAGCATAGACCACGGACAACCAGTGGAAGTAGTGTATTTGGATTTTCAGAAGTCTGGCCGGGAAAAATTTCTGGCTGTAACAGCTGCTCCTTTTTTGAGGTATTTTAGGTGTTGGAGGTGATTTCCTCGAATTCCAGAAGCAGCAATTACTGTTTTGTATGCTCTTGCATTGTTTTGGAACTTTGGGAAAAAAGGTCAAACAAACAGCAGTTTTAAGAGGGAACAGAACGGACAAAGGAAGCAGATGGTGAGGGGAAGAAACTGACAGGACAGCGTACCTGCACAGTTACTGCTTTTGCTGTTTGAATTCATGTATCGCTGGATATCGGAGTGCCTCTTGGAAAATTAGCAAACATTGAAATTTACAACTAGTTTGGAGGAACTGTTTGAGCAAAGTTCCCAGCCAGATAGTGGATTGTTTTAACTGTGTCCTACAGAAAGTCTGCAGAAGTGAGTAGATTGGGTTATTCCTTAATTATATGTTTTTGAGATATGTCTCTTGATTAATCTTAAAATATAAGCCATAAATATTAATATAGCCTTGGGCAGTGTTTTGTAGAGGAATGAGACAGTTTTCTTTTTCTTGGTCTCTAGATTGTGAAGGAGCACAAATGGCCTTTGTTGAATCATATGCGCTTTTTGTCAGATGTGGGAGTTTAAGGAGGATTTAAGGGTTACTGCGGATTATATCTGCAATAAATGCTTCTGCTTGTGAATCCTATCAGATCGAATGGATCGGATGGAGAGACAGTTTAAGACAATGAAGAATTGGTAACAGCAACAGTATGTGATGGATGGCAGTTATAGGAAGGAGGTATACAGTTACAGATACAGTTACATAGATGGGTTAACTCCAAGAAAGACAAGAGAGTTAAGTAGCTAGTGCAGGACTCTTCTGTGGTTGTCCCCATTTCAAACAAATATGCTGTTTTGGAAAATGTAGCGGGTGTTGGATTCACACGGAACGTAGCACAGACAAGTTTGTGGTATGGAGACTGGCTCTTATGCAACAAGGGATACGTCGGATTCCACGTGGTCAATTGTGTTAGGGGACCTGCTAGTCTGAGGTACAGACAGACGGTTCTGTGGCCAGCAGAGAAATAAGTAGCTTAGTGTGTTGTTTCCCTGGTACCAGGATCAAGGATATCTCAGAAAGGGTGCAGAATGTTCTCACGGGGGAGAGGGGCCAGCAAGAGGTCATTGTCCAAATTGGAACCAACAACATAGGAGGGGAAACGTTTGGACGGATTATGGATGGAGATTGCATGGTGATCGGCAGAAATTTTAAAAAGAGGTTCTTGAGAGTAATAATATCTGGATTACTCCTGGCGCTACGAGCTAGTGAGGGCAGGAATAGAGGGATAGAGCAGATGAGTGCATGGTTGTGGAGCTGGTGTATGGGAGAAGGATTCACCTTTTTGGATCACTGGAATCTCTTTTGGGGTAGAAGGAACCTGTACCAGAAGAAGTGATTGTATCTAAATTGGAAGGGGATGAATATACTGACATGGAGATTTGCGAGAGCCGCTCGGGAGGATTTAAACTAGGAAAGGGGGGGGGGGAAGCTGGGGGCAGGGAGTTAGTGAGGAAATAGATCAATCTGAGATTGGTACAATTGAGAACAGAAATGAGTCAAACAGTCAGGGCGGGTAGGGACAAGGTAGTACTAATAAATTAAACTGCATTTATTTCAATGCAAAGTGACCGAAGGCAGATGAACTCAGGGCATGATTAGGAACATGGGACTGGGATATCATAGCAGTTACAGAAACATGGCTCAAGGATGGGCAGGACTGGCAGCTAAATGTTCCAGGATACAAATGTTTCAGGAAAGATAGAAAGGAAGGCAGGACAGGAGGGGGAGTGGAGTTTTTTTATTAGGGATAGCATTACAGCTGTACTGAGGGAGGATATTCCTGGAAATACATCCAGGGAAGTTATTTGGGTAGAACTGAGAAATAAGAACGGGATGAGCGCCTTATTGGGATTGTATTATTGACTACCTAATAGTCAGAGGGAAACTGACAAACAAACTTGTAAGGAGATCTCAACTATCTGTAAGAAAGTAGGGTGATTATGTTAGGAGATTTTAACTTTCCAAACATAGACTGGGACTGCTATAGCATTAAGAATCTAGATGGAGAGGAATATATTCAGTGTGTACAAGAAAATTTTCTGATTCAGTATGTAGATGAACCTACTAGAGAAGGTGCAAAACTTGACCAACTCTGGTGAAATAAGACAGGGCAGGTGACTGAGGTGTCAGTGGAGGTGCACTTTGGGGCCAGCTACCATAATACTATTAGATTTAAGATAATTATGGAAAAGGATAGACCAGATCTTAAAGTTGAAGTTCTAAGTTGGAGAAAGGCCAATTTCGACAGTATTTGGCAAGAACTTTCAAACCCTGATTGGGGGCAGATGTTCACAGGTAAACGGATGGCTGGAAAATGGGCAGCCTTCAGAAATGAGATAACAAGAATCCAGAGAAAGTATATTCCTGTTTGGATGAAAAGAAAGGCTGATAGTATAGGGATTGCTGACTAACTAAAGGGTTTGATTAATTAAAAGAAGGAAGCATATGTCAGGTATAGACAGGATAGATCGAGTGAATCCTTCGAAGAGTATAAAGGCAGTAGGAGTATACTTAAGAGGGAAATCAGGAGGGCAAAAAGGGGACATGAGATAGCTTTAGCAAGTAGAATTATGGAGACGGCAAAGGGTTTTTACTAATACATTAAGGACAAAATCATAACTAGGGAGAGAATAGAACCCCTCAAAGATCTGCAAGGCAGCCCTTGTGTGGAACTGCAGGAAATGGGGGAGATACTAAACGAGTATTTTGCATCAGTATTTACTGTGGAAACGGATATGGAAGATATAGAATGTCAGGAAATAGATGGTTACTCGTTGAAAAATGTCCATATTCCAGAGGAGGAAGTGCTGGATGTCTTGAAACGTGTAAAAGTGGGTAAATCCCCAGAACCCGAACAGGTGTACCATAGAACTCTGTGGGAAGCCAGAGGAGTGATTGCTGGGCTTCTTGCTGAGACATTTGTACCGTTAATACTCACAGGAGAGGTGGCAGAAAACTGGAGTTTGGCAAACGCGGTGCCACTGTTTAAGAAGGGTGGCACGGACAAACCATGGAACTATAGGCCAGTGAGCCTGACGTCGGTGGTGGGCAAGTTGTTGAAGGGCATCCTGAAGGACAGGATGTACATGGAGTTGGAAAGACTAGGACTGATTAAGGATAGTCAACATGGCCTTAACCGTGGGAAATCATATTTCACGATCTTGATTGAGTTTTTTGAAGAAGTCACGAAGAGGGCAGAGCGGTAGATGTGTTCTATATGGACTTCAGTAACGCGTTCGACAAGATTCTCCATGGAAGACTGTTTAGCAAGTTTAGATCTCACGGAACACAGGGACAACTAGCCACTTGGATACAGAACTGGCTCAAAGGTTGAAGACAGAGGGTGGAGGTGGAGGGTTATTTTTTAGACTGGAGGCCTGTGACCAGTGGAGTACCACAAGGATCAGTGCTGGTTCCTCAATTGTTTATCATTTACGTAAATGATTTGGATGTGAGCGTAAGAGGTATTGTTAGTTAGTTTGCAGATGACAACAAAATTGGAGGTGTAGTGGACAGCGAAGAGGTTTACCTCAGAGTCCAACAGGATCTTGATCAGATGGGTCAATGGGCTGAGAAGTGGCAGATGGAGTTTAATTGAAATAAAAGCGAGGTGCTGCATTTTGGGAAAGCAAATTTTAGCAGGACTTCCACACTTAATGGCAATGTCCTGGGTGTGTTGCTTAACAAAGAGACCTTGGAGTGCCCGTTCATGGCTCCTTGAAAGTGGAGTCGCCGGTAGGTAGGATAGTTAAGGCGGTGCTTTCATTTATTAGTTAGAGTATTGAGTATTGGAGTTGGGAGGTCATGTTGCGGTTGTACGGGACACTGGTTAGGCCACTGTTGGAATATTGCGTGGAATTCTGGTCTCCTTCCTATCGGAAATATGTTGTGAAAATTGAAAGGGTTCAGGAAAGATTTACAAGGATGTTGACAGGATTGGAGAATTTGAGGTATAAGGAGAGGCTGTACAGGCTGGGGCTGTTTTCCCTTGAGAGTTGGAGGCTGAGGGGTGACCTTCTAGAAATGTACAAAATTGTGAAGGGCATGGAGAGGATAAATAGAGAAAGCCTTTTCCCTGGCGTCGGGGAGTCCAGAACTAAAGGGCATAGGTTTAGGCTGTGAAGCGAAGGATATTGGGTTGCACAGTGGTTAGCAATGCTCCCTCCCAACGCCACGAGACTCGGGTTCAATTCCCGCCTCAGGCTGCGTGGACTTTGCACATTCCCCCTTTGTCAGCGTGAGTTTCCTCCCACAATCCAAAAATGTGCAGGCTAGGTGAATTGGCTATGTTAAATTGCCTGCACTGTTAGGTTAAGGGGTAAATGTAGGAGGAAGGGTCTGGGTGGTTTGTGGGTTGGTGTGGACTTGTTTCCACATTTCAAAAAATCTAAACGTGAAAGAGACCTAAGGAGAAACGTTTTCACACATACGGTGTTACGTGTATGGAATGAGCTGCCAGAGGATGTGGTGGAGGCTGGTACAATTGCAGCATTTAAAAGACATTTGGATGGTTATATGATTAGGAAGGGTTTGGAGGGATATGGGTCGAATGCGGGCAGGTGAGAATAGATTGGGTTGGGATATCTGCTAGACATGGACGGATTGGACTAAAGGGTCTGTTTCCATGCTGTACATCTCTATGCCTCGATAACTCACAGAGTGAGTTCGTAAATGCAGTTAGTGTGAATGGTATTTGGAGCAATACATGTAATTGGAAAGTTAAAGTTAGGTTGGAGTTTGTTTAAAGGGATTAGAATATAGAGGCATAGACATCATGAAGCAGTTGCATCGAGTGTTGGTTGGACTGTACCTGAGGTATTGAGTGCAGTGTCGGTGACCTAATCTAAGAAAGATTACACTGATCACAGAGGACGTGAAATGGACATTCTCCAGATTAATTCCTGAGATGACAAGATTTTCTGATGGGGAGATTTGTCTTGCGACCTCTCCAGTTTCAAAGCATGAGAGGTGATCTCAGTGAAATTTCAAAAATCTATGATTCATGTGATGAGGTGGAAATAAACAGGATGTTTCTCGAGCTGTCTACTCTATATTTAAGGCAAATAATGACAGGATAAGGGATATGCCATTTAAGACCGTAAAAAGGAGGAAATTCTTCCCTTGGAGGGGACTGACTAACACAGGGGCATGGAAGCCTGTTGGCAGGGCAAGATTCAGGATAATCCCCAGATATTCTTCACGTATATCAAGTGGAACAGAACAACCAGGGAACATGTCGGGTCTATTAGTGACTTGGCAAGTTGTATCCAAACTCAACTTCATGGCAGAAGGCTGTTTGTGTGACTGGAGCCCAATTTCCCCGGTGTACACGGTAGAGATCAGTGCTGTGTTCCGTATTATTTGTGGTATTCATAAGTGATGTGAATGTGAAGTGGGTAGGGGGCGTGTGATAAGTAAGTTTGTGTTTGACACGAAGATTAGCCGTGTGGTTGGCAGTAAGGAGGGAGGTCTTATATTACAGGAAGATACAGATAGAATGGTCAGATGGACAGAACAATGGCAGATGGAATGTAACTGTGATAAATATGAGGTGATACACTTTGGAAGAAGGAACCAGACAGGGGAGGACTCAAAGAATGGCATCACACGAGGAAGCTCAGAGCGTGCTTCTCCACACATCCCTGAATGTGACTGGATATGATAATTGATGAGTTCAGCATGACTGTAGATAATGCCTTTATTCATTGACCCAAAGATTATCCGAATTTTATATAGCACTTCGGTCAGGCCAAATGAAATATTGTGTGCAGTTCTGCGAGCCGCATTACACGAAGGATGTGATTGTACTGGTTGAGGTACAGAAGAGATTCACCAGGATGTTCCCTGGGATGGACCATATGAGCTGTGGAGAGAGGCTGGGTAAGCTTGAATTATTTATTTGGAGCAGAAGAAGTTGAGTGGGTAAGTAATTCAGGTTTAAGATTACAAGGGGCATGGACAGGGTGAATAGATAACAACTGGGTTTTTTTAGTCAAAGTGTCAGCTTCCATACAGTCAGAAACCAGGGAATGGAGAATGGAGAACAGAGAAACATGACACAACTACTTCACTTCTGCCTTCTCAGATAAATACATAAACAAAGCCTTCCCAGCAATAGGAGAAAACCTGAGTCTGATGAGAAAATGATGTGGAATGAAAGTAGTAAATACACTAATTTGGAGAAATTATTGGAACTGAAACTAATGGGCATAGGAAGAAATCAACAAACATGGATGAAATTGGAAACATATTTGATGAACTGACTGGTAGATTAATCACAGAAAAAAGCAATGGAGGCACTGAACTTGGATTTTCAGCAAGAATTTTAATAGAGTCTCAAGCCTCGTGTGCAAAGTAAAAGCACATGGGATGGGGGTAATATATGAACATGATGTTAAAATGGGAGTGTGGACAGGAAAGAATGAGTAGGAAAAAATGGATGGGTTTCAGTTTGGAAGGCTCCTGCATTATTGCAATGATTGGTGCTGGGTCGCCAGATATTCACAATACATCTCAAACATCTTGTTGAGGGAATCAAATGCAAAGTTTCCAAGTCTGCTGACGGAAGTAGGATTTTGAAAGTGAGGAGGATGTGAAAAAAACTTCAAGGTGATTGAAACAAATGGAGTGAATGAGTAAGTATGTGGCAGAGGAAGAGCAGTGTGGATAGATGTGATGTTGTGTACTTTGTTGGGAAACATTAAAATTCCAGCCAACCATTGGAAAAGGGAGTGGTTGAGAAATGTCGATCTATGAAGGGAACTGCACTTTTCTTCTGTTGTTGTTTGGACAGACACCTGAGTTCCATGCAGGGCAGTGAGTTCTGAAGACAGAAGCCAATTCAGGGAATACATTGGCACACAGACCAGTTTACACAGGCCCACCAAGTGGGTAGCTGTAACATTGAAAAGGATCTGGGACCTCACTGTACACCAGTCACTGAAAGCAAGATGGCAGGAGCAGAAAGCAGTCAGGAAGATAAATGGGGTGTTGACCCTCATTTCAGGTGGACTTGAGTCCAGGAGTAAAGGTATCTCAGTGCAGCTGTACAGACTCTTGGTGAGATCTCAACTCGAACATTGTGCAGTGTTGTGTGCAGTTTTGGTCTCCGTACCTAATAAAGGACAAACCTGACATTGAGGGAGATCAGCGAAGGATGACCAGACGGATCTCTGGGATGACAGACTTTTCGTGGGAGCAGAGTTTGGGTCGAATCAGCCTGTATTCCATATGGTTTAGGAAAATGAGTGGAGATCTCAGTGAGATATATAAAACACTGACAGGGTTAGGTAGATTGGAAGCAGCGATGATAATTCCCGTGGCTGGGAAGTCTAAAACAAGAGGCCACAGTATTAGGTACAGACAGGTCACATTGCATTTAGATACGAATAAATGTCTGCACTCAGAGACTGGTGAACCTGGGAATCCTCTCTCACATAAGGCTGTGGAAGACAAGGCACTAAAGACTAATAAGGATGTCTAGACACCGAAATGGTGGGGGGGAGGGCAGGAGTATGGTGTAGAAATAAAGGATCAGCCATCATTATATTGAATTGGATAGCAAACCCGACAGACCAAAGGGACTACCGCAGTTCCTATTTTATAGCTTCATAATGTTAATCACATTAAGGGATGTGCACAGTGTGTGGGGAAAGTGCATTGAGGAGATGTTCAAACATTAACTAGAATGGGGCAGGCTCAATATGCTTTATGGCCTATTACATTCCCGATGTTTCTGTGCGGTTTGTGGGAAAGCTCTGTAAATGTTGTCACAAGTTCACAGATGTTAGGACCAGGTCTCTGCAGGGTCAACAGGACTGTGTTTCCCGTTCCCTTTTCCAATACCGAGGGTGGGCTGAATGTTCTGTCTGGTTTTATCCTTTAAGACGTAGGAGCAGTTTGATACAATAGAGTGTCTTGCTTGGCCGATTCAGAGACCATTGAAGAGTTTATCACATGTCTGTGTGTCTGGAGTCACTTTTAGGACAGACCAGGAAAGCACGGGGGATTCACTTCTTGAAAGTACATTGGAAAAGCAAATTGGTGTTACAATTGACATTGACTTCAAGGTCACTGTTACTGACGCCAGATTTTAGATCTCGATATTTTATTAATTGTTCTTAACTTCCACCAGCTGCCAGAGCATTAGTCTGGTCTGGATTATTAATCCAGTGACTTTTCCAAAACAGCACCAAGTCCACATGGGGACCTATCAGAAACCACACAGAACAAGTTACGTCTGTGCTGCTTGACAGCTCTATCAAAAGACAGGGCCCATTGCCTTTGTCATATCTACTGTGTTCAGCTGTTTCTTCACTTCACGTGCAGCAAATCGAATTGGTTGAAGACTGATTTGTGATTCTGTGGGCATCATGATGACGGTGAGTTGAATCATCGACTCAACACCCCTGGCGAGGATGGTAGAGATACTATTTCCTTGATTTTTACAAAGATGTGCAGAGCTGATCCATTGATAGAATGGGAATAATTGTGGAGCCCTCACCATCTGTTAGTTGTTTAATCGTCTATCACGATTTTTGGCCGGATGTGGCAGGCTGCAGAGTTCGATCTGGGTGTATTGACCTTGTGACAATTTCGCTCTCTCTATCATTAGATTTGGTTTCATTTGATTTGATAGGAGTCATTGTCGCATGTATCTAAGTACAGTGAAACTCTTTGTTCATACACAGTTCTGGCAGATCATAGTGAGAGTTGGAGCTGCCTTTTTTTAGAGACATGGAGTGGCCATAATTTAAAAGTCTACTTCAGCTGTCTGTTTCTGAGGGGCCACAAAATAGACAGAAATTAAAATAGATTGCTTCAGCATCAGTGAAAAAAGGGCCTTTGAAAAGGGAATTATTCCAAAGCAAAAGAAAGGATAATCTGATTCGCAAGATTCTGAAACATGCCAACATAGTGATAAAGGAGGTATTTTTTTAAAAAAAATTGATGATTTGTAACAGAACACAGATGAAATAATGAAATTGTAGCACAAAAGAATCACTACAAAAGGTAACTTATTCTGATCTCAGTAAGGATTCTTTTCATCCACAAAAATAGCATCTCAAGTTATCTTTCAGAATCTAGCTGCGCCTTTGAAACTATTTACAATAGTAATCAGTTCTAGTTAAATATTTGGTAAATAATCATGGACACAGATTTCAACGTAATTATAAAACCTTAAAGAGATGCCTGGGTTTTCTTGTCTAATTCGCTAAGAAAAACGTTAACAGTAGAAATAATAAAAATATTACGAATTTTGTATCAGAATCAGCTTTTTAATGTAAAATGTGATAACGGAATTTGATAAGTGGTAGCCTGCCCAATGGAGAATAGAATTTATGCAATCCTTCAAAATAAACAATGAGGGGTATGACTCAAAAGAGCACAGCCCCGAACTTTGGAAAGCATTATAGAAAGATCCGAAGGCCTAGAGATAACAACAATGGTTAAACTTCCGAAACAAATAAAAACCTCGGGCTGTCCCTGAGAGTGTCCATCACTGATCAGTTGTTTTACAAGATTGGTTCTGCAGAAGTGGAGTGGAGTGTACACTGACAAGGTTGTGTATGAACATTGCAACACAGAAAGTATAAAAATACTGTCCTTTTACTGTAAACTCGAAGTGTGTCATTGATTTGCCGTCTGATCTGAGCTAAAGATTAAGGAAACGATTGTCTTCTCATGTCAAAGTCAGATTCGAGGAAGATCCTTTGGTATTCTCCCAGCATTAACCAGGTTTTGCTTGAATTAAAGCCCATTCCGTGCCTGTGCCCTGTCTGCCTCCAGAGTCTTTGTCCCTAGCTGGGGAATCTCGCTCCTACAATAAGCAAGGAACATACAGATCATAGGGTAAAGGAAAAACTTAGACTGAGGCTTACAGGATACACCAGAAAGGGCGTGCAATAGGCAACATCAATGTGAGCAAGATCAGCATTATTTGAAGTTAGAGACTCCATTCCTCAGTTTAATAGTGGCTGGGAGGATGTTGTTCATGAGCCGCTAGTATGTGTGTTCAAGCTTCTGTAGTGTCTGCATGGTGGAAGAGAGTGTAGGAGATCCAGGGTTCAATGGGTCTTTGATAATGTTGTCAGCCTTTCTGCGGCAGTGAGCTGTGTAAATGGAGACAATGGATAGGACGTTGGTTTCCGTGATGGCATAGGCTGTGCACACAACCTTCTGTCATTTCTCTTACTGTCCTGGGCACGGCTGTGGTCACACCAGGTCATTATGCACCCAGATAGTTTGCTGTCAGTGGTGCATTTATAGACATTGGTGAGGGTCCTTGTGGACATGTCAAATGTCCTGAGCTGCCAGAGAAAAAAGAGGCGTTGTTGTGCCATCTCGGCTGTCACATCTACATGGGAGGTCGGTTATCGTCACTCCAAGCAACTTAATGCTTTCCGCTCTTTAAACTTCAGTTCCATTGATGCAGATGGGGGCATGTTCTCCTCATTTCTTTCTTAAGTCATTGATCAGTTGGTTAGTTCTGTCGACGTTGAAAGAGGGGTTGGTCTCAGTGCAGCACATCACCAAGTCCTCTATTTCCGTTCTGTATTTTGACTTGTTATCATTACATACCTGTCCTACTATGATGGTGTCATCAGTGAACATGTAGATGGCATTTGTTCAACATTTGGCAATACAATCGTGGGTGAAAAGGGAGTATACTAGGGGGCTGAGGACACATCCTTTGGGATTTCAGTATAGAATGCTTTCATGGAAGAGACACACTTACCTATTTTCACTCACTGTGTACTGTAGGTCAGAAAGATGAGGATCCAAATTCAGAGGGCGGAGGCAAGACTAAGGTCAGGGAGTTTGGTGATCAGTCTGAAGGGAATAATGGTGTTGAAGGTGAACCTATAGTCAATGAGCAGGAATCTGACGTGGGTGCCCTTGTTGTCCAGATGTTCCAGGGATATGGCACCCGCTATGGACCCAATCCACTGGTAGGAAAATTGTAGGGGATCGAGGCAGGCTGGGAGACTGGAACTGATGTGGACCATGACTAGCTTCTCGAAGCACTTCATGCTTCCCTCAGTCTCCAGCGCTCTAAAGAGAAATGTCCCAGCTTATCCAACGTCTCCCTATGACTCAGACCCTTGAGTCCTGGCAACATCCTTGTAAAGTTTCAGTTTAATACCATCCTTCCTACAGCAAGGTGACCAAAACTGAACACAATGCTGAACTGGGAAATATTTGGAACTGTAAGTTTTACTCTGCTGCCAATTATTATGCTGCTGTGATATTGTTTTATTTTTTGTGTTATTCTGAAACCTTATTATTCATTGAATCCTCTGACGGTAATCCCCTCGGGTGAACGTCCTGCTGACTGTTTGGATGTGAATCAATCTATTTTGTTTGGACTGATATTTTGAGGCCGCTGTATATCAGAGAACAGGAAGAGATGATGGATGATTGTGCAGTGTGTGTCCTTTACTGGACCAGCTTGTCTCTCCAGGCACCTAAAGCTTTTATTGTGGGCCAGAGTACCTCAGAATCGTTACATCACAGAAGAAAGCTACTTAGCCCATTGTAGGTCCATGCACACAGAACATTACTGCTCAGTACCGACAACATCCTTCAGCACTGCCGACAGATCCACAGACCTTACTGTCAACCGTAAATTTACTATCTCATCCTTCTTTTCCCTCATTAAGGTCATTTTCAAAAGGACAAACAACAGTCACTCCAAAGCAGATCCTTGCAGTATACCACGAGTAACTAAACTCCAGGATGAACATTCCCCATCAACCATCACCTTCTGCCTGCTTTCAGCTAGCCGACGTGTGATCCAAACGCTAAATCACCCACAATTCCACGTCTCCATATTTTCTGGGAGAAAGTAAAGACTGCAGATGTTTGAGATCAGAGTCGAGATTGTGGCGCTGGAAAAGCACAGCGGGTCAGGCAATATCCGAGGAGCGAGGAGAAAATGAAGACTACAAATGCTGCAGACCAGAAAACTGATTCCTGATGAAAGGCTTACAAGAGAAACATCAATTTGCATGCATCTTGGACGCTGCCTCATCTGTTCTGCTTTTCCAACACCACACTCTCCATATTTTCTTCAATAGCCTACCATGGGTACCTTATCAAATGCTTAAATGAAATCCACATAACTCACTTTACCCTCATCCACCTGTTTGGTCACCTTCTCAATGAACTCGGTAAGATTTGTGAGGCATGACATACCCTTCACAAAACCTTGTTGACTATTCCTAATCAAATGATTCCTTTCTCGATGATATTAAATCCTATCTCTTATAATCCTTTCCAACACCTTACCCACAACCAAAGTAAGACAGGTATCTAATTACCAGGGTTGTCCTTTCTCCATTTATTGAGCAAGGGGATAAGATTTGCTGTCCTCCAGTCTTCTGGCACTATTCCTGTAGATAATGGCAATGTAAAAATCCGAACAGATGGTTGTGTAAACTCCTCCCTAGCTTCTCAGAGAATCCAAGGATAAATCCCATCTGGCCCAGGGGACTTATCTATTTTCACACTCTCCAGAACTGCTAACATCTCCACGTTACGAACTTCAATCCTGTCTAGTCTAATAGCCTGTATCTCAGTATTGGCCTCGACAGCATTTTCTTTTTCCATTGTGAATACTGATTCAAATATTAATTTACAGCATGTCCTATCTCCTCAGACTCCACACACAACTTTACACTACTCTGTTTGATTGCCATTAATCTTCATTTGTCCATTCTATTATTCATGACGTACTGATAGAAAGCTTGAGGGTTTTCCGCGATCCTACTTGCCAAAGGCTTCTCATGCTCTTTCCTGGCTATTCTTAGCTCTTTCTTTAAGACCTTACAGGCTAACTTGTAACTCTCAAGCATCTGAACTGAGCCTTCACGTTTCATCTTAAAATAAGCATCCTTCTTCCTCTTGACAAGAGATTCAACTGCTTCAGTAAACCACAGCAGCCTCACTCGACCACTTCCTCCTTTCCTGACAGGTATAAACTTATCAAGGACACACAGTAGCTGTTGTTTGAAAAAGCTCCACTCTTAAATTGTACCCATCCTCTGCAGTTCCATTCCCCATCCTATGCATCCGAAATCCTTTCCTAATTGCATCATAATTGCCTTTCCCCCCAGCTATAACTCTTGTCCTGCGGTATACACCTGTCCCTTTCCATCGCTAAGGTAAACATAACTGAATTGTGGTCACTATCAGCAAAGTGTTCACCTACCTCAAAATCTAACACCTGGTCTGGTTCATTACTCAGTACCAAACCCAATTTGGCCTCGGCCCTTGTTGGCCTATCTACATACTGTGTCAGGAAACCATTCTGCGCACATTGGACAAAAACTGACCCATATAAAGTAATTGAACTGCAGCATTTCGAGTCAATATTTGGAAAGTTAAACTCTTCCATAACAACTACTCTGTTATTTTCGCTCCTATCCAGTATCATCTTTGAAATCCTTTGCTCTACATCTCTGGAACTTTTCAGACAGCAGTAGAGAACTTTCAGCAGAGTGACCTCTCCGTGTGTGTATCTAACCTCTTCCCATACGTCCTCAGCAGACGAGTCCTTATCAAGCATCCTTTCTACCAACGTAATGCTGTCTTTGATTTTCAATGACACCTCCCCCTCCCCCACCCCAACCACCACCCCGCCCCACTGTTAGTACCTTCCTTGTTCTTATTAAAACATCTAAACCCGGACCCTCCAACGATCAGTCCTGTCCCTGTTCTATCTATTTCTCCAAAATGGCCAAAACATCAAGCTGCACAACTGGACAATTTGGAAACAGGGAGTGTTAAAAGAGGGTGAGTTGGATAGATCAGAAGACAGCATGAGGGGTGATAGACTGGAACGGGCAGAAAATGGAAGTTTTATTTAGAAATTCTCACGGATGGCAAGGTCTTTATCTATTGCCATACCGTTTGAGCACTGTGCGGATACTGGCTGTGGTCCCAGAGCATTTATCGCCAATAATATCACAGAGCTGAGTTGCTGACAGTTAAACACACAGAGTCCAAAAGGTGATTTAATTTAAATAGACTGGATGAACAGCAGCAGGAACTGAGAATCGTGCTCGATACTGAGATACTGCGCCAGAGAATCTCAATGAGGTGAATCACTGACAGAGGGAAATCAGCATCTCAGCTGTGGGCCAAATAATGATTGACAAAGATTACACACCACGTCCGTGGTTTTGTAATACACATTTCAATTTATGAAGCTCAATATCATGAGTGTATCTTATTTCTTTGTACTTTCCATAGTTTAGTATGGGCAGAAAATCATTTTGTCCCCGTATTTTGTGTTCAATAAATAGATTTTACTCTTCAATCCTCACTTTAGATATATCCTTGAATCTGTTCTTCATATGAGTTATAAAGAGTAACATTCCAATACTGATGACTGGGGAATATTATTGTCCCTCCCTCCAGTCTGAACTGCCATGTCTCACAATTCTCTCTGTTTCCTGTCTCCTCCACAATGCCATAATCACACTGTAATTGAAGTCCACTAAATAACATTTCATCACAGTTCACTAACATCGATAACATCAATAGCACAGGCCTCATCTGCCTCTCTCTAAACCTGGAATAACAATCTGAATTGTATTCGCCACGTTCAATTCTCTGTTAACATATCCATGCCATTTGTCTGTTACAACCCCACGTTTCTCAGACACGCATTCAACTCAGATCATGAATTATAAAAATTGTCTCAAAGTTTAATTGAAATTATGATGCTTGATCAATAGTTACAGGATGTATGTTTCCATTTAGAATCAGAGACACGTGTTTACGTTCTGATAAAATTATGGCATTACTCCTGCATCCAAGACAGATTGAATGGTTGCACTCAATTGATCTCCCGGCCTCAAGATTTGTTCCATCAGTCACCCTCACATCGCCCATTCAGAAAATGACAGTTTGAATCATTGTTTTGAATTTGAATAAAACAGTATTGAATTGAAAGGCGTTGGCTGGAGCTATTTGTTCAGTGACTGTGATTGATGTCAGTCTCCGTGGATCCGAGATGTGTCACTGGAGGGTTTGCCTCTTCTATTAATTAAGGACTCGGTTCAATGTGTTATCCCAGTATGGGCAGGAGCATCAAGGACTGGACGAACAGGGATCAGTAGCTCGAGAGACAGGGGGAGAAGAGATAAGAATCTGAGAACATTTGACTGGGATGTTCCAATAATGGATCAGAATCTGAGAACATTAGACTGGAATATTACAACAGACAGGAGGTTATCCTGGGGTCTTTACTACCTTTCTCAGCCTTGGATATCATTAGCATCACGGATCGAAGATATCCTTTGTATTATTCAAGGTGGTTACTATCCCATCCTCGCTATAGTTGGTGTTCCTGGTAAGTCATTCCATCTGACCATTAAGCTGAGTTGTACTGAATTGCTGTTCATATTCAAATTTTAAAATTTGCAAGTCATCATTTTCAGGTCCAGTCAAAAAATATATTCCTTACTGATTATAACTAGCAAATTACTATTCTCAGCTTACTCAACAATACGCGAGGAGAAACCAGACTGTTCCTAATTTCCATTATCTTTTTTCTTCATTCATATTTACATTTATACTTATTCTCCCCACTCACCAATCCTGCCCAAGACCACTATCAGGATATTTCAGTCACCTTCTCAGCCTCAATGCTGCTGCTGAATAATCCATCGTTTGTGCCTTTGGTAAATTCAGATATAACCGTTTCAAGTCCCTTCTAACTATGCTGACGTCACAAAATATTTGCACTTGAGATGGTTAATTTGTCCTCTCCACAGAATCTGTCAGATGGACAGACAGTGCATGGTGGTCAATTCATTGACTCATAATCAAGTGGCACAGAATAATAATCTTTTGGTGTCTCATGAAGGAAGTTGATGGAATGCAAATGAAATCATCACCACTAGTTTTAAACAGGAGCATATCTGTTTGCCTCGTCCTTTAGAGAAGGCAATGGGTTATCCTTTCAGGTTCAGGTCTCTGTGTGACTGCAAACCCACAGCAATGTGGTTTACTCTTTATTATCCTGTGCAACAGCTGAATCAGCCACTCAGTTCAAGATCAGCATAACATGCTGGCCTGACCAGGGCTGCACACATCCCGTGAGGGAAGAACAAAAGGAAAGATAGCTCCCTTTCTCTGCCTGATTTCCGTGTTCCTGCAAGTCATTTCCATTCAGGTAGGTGACCATTCCCTTTTTCAAGTGAATTCTTTCTGATTGAGTCTCCCTCTGAACGTGATATTCATCTCCATCGACACCTCTTGTGATGACTGACGCACAGATGTAAGAAACTTCAAAATTCCACATCATTCGCAGTGCAGAGAGAAGGAATGGCTTTTTATACCACAGGAAAGAAGCTGAGACAGTTAAGTGAGGGAAAAGAATTATTGTAATCAACCCTAGAGTGTTGTTGAGATAGTATTTGGAGTATTGTGCACAGATTTTCTCTCCGTTATAAGGAATAATCCTCTTGGCAGAAACAGTATAAAGGAGTTTTACCAGACTAATTGTTGGGATGATTGTACCATCGGGAGTGCATGAGGATCTGTAGCGCTTTGAAGAATAAGAGGTGATTGCATTGAAACTTAAGGTGATGGACAGTCACTCATTATATCCCAAACAGAACTAATACGGTGATAAATTCCATGTTTTTTTTTTAACTTGGTTTACATAATTCTCAATGGCTTAAAAGACTCTGAGAATGTTCCTCTCAGTCCACGCCACTCCCCATTTCGATAAACTCTTCCAACATTAATCCAGTGCATTTGGTGTGTGATCATACATAGAACTTCACGTTATCCACCATCCCGACAGGAGCCACAATACCTTCATTCTAAAACAGTTAACTATCCCCACCAGTTTCTGACCCCCACGAAGAACATGGGTCTGTCTTCTTGGAGATGGAAGATGCCTCCTTGAGGCTTGGCACAAAACATTTGATTCCTCCCTCACTGCCGGCAAAACACGTTAAAGAATCATTTGTTCCACAGGCAATGGAGCCACAAGGAGCATTGTGAGCAGTCTATAAGTGCAGTCTCTGCTCCGTCCGTTTCCTAGGTTGGAGAATCAATGACACCCTCCTATTTCTGTATAAGTGTCTCGAGGGTTGAATGGGCACCTCCTGGTTCCATAGAACAGGTTTAGGGGTCTCACTGAAATCTGCCTGTTCCTGTTAAACAGTTCAATGTACTGACCAGACGCCTCCTCTTCCTGTGGAACAGGCAGAAGGATTGAATGGGCTGTCCCTCTTCTTGTTCAGTCATTTCGATGGGCTGAATAGTTTCCACATATCCGGGTGTAACCAGCTTGAGGTGCTGAATGAGTTTCTCTTTTAATTGTGGAAATGTGCAGTGCCTGGCCGTTCTGTTACTTCAATGTTACCGACACTTTAACAGCACAAACGTGAATGTTGTTTGGGTCTTGC
This sequence comes from Chiloscyllium punctatum, assembly GCF_047496795.1. Lineage (NCBI taxonomy): Eukaryota > Metazoa > Chordata > Chondrichthyes > Orectolobiformes > Hemiscylliidae > Chiloscyllium > Chiloscyllium punctatum. The sequence goes on from NC_092785.1 coordinate 53,672,631, forward strand.
TGAATATGGATACATACCGGTTCAGGAGCTGAGTGGGGACAAAATGTTATGAATATTGTGTGATCTTCAGTGATCACTCCGCTTCTGATCTTGGGATAGATGGGGAGCGCCGGGAGTGGGGGCACATAGACGTTGATGAAGGAGCTGAAGATGTTTGTGCTGAGGAAGTTACTCTGAGGATCTCCTGAAGTGATGTCCCGGGACTGAGAGGATTGTCAGCCAACGACCACAAACATCTTGCTTTGTGCTCTGAAAGACCCCACCCAGTGAGGACGTTAGACCTGATTCTCATTAAGCTCAGATAAGTAGGTGGTCTTGATGACATCCTCAGTCAACTACTGCCTTGATATCAAGGCCATTCACTCTTTCCTGAGCCCCTGTGTTCACCTCTTGTTCACATCAACAGGTGACGGTATATGTGTAGAGAGTGTTTTCCTCTCACAGAGGGTAATCAATGTCAGGAATTATCTGGACTAGAGAGTTAGGGGAGCTACATCACTGAAAGTATTTAATGGGGTGGTACATGAATCTTTGACCTGTCAGAGAGCTGACGAGTGTGAATAACTGGACATTAAGGAGGACTTAATGCGAACAGTAGATTAGCTATGATCGTATACAATGGCTTGACCGTCCGAATTACCTATTCCTGTTCCTTATGTTTTCATTTTCTGTAATTTCAAAGTAAATGGCTGTAATTTGCCTGGATGTACTGTAATTGCATGTTGTAGTCAGAGAGAGCAAAGCACTTTTGGGTCATCTCTGAGTGAGGCTCTACCATGCACTATGATCTGATTAAGGTCTCAGCACTTTTCTGTCAGTGTACCATTTTCCTACATTCATCTGTCTTTCAAATGTCTTACATAGACAATTTTGAACAAATGGAAATAACCAGGCATCACAATCTTCTGTGGAAGGGAATTCACACCTTGATAACCCTATGAGAATCTCTTGTTCGTGTTCTGACCAATGTTGGAGGGTCATTCATGTCTTTTCCCACTCCTCTATTGGTGAAAGCAAATTTTAAATGTAACCAGTTGAGTGCTGTGTCCAATGATATAGGTATCGGACTGGGTAATTTTTCTTCAAATATCTGAGAACTGTGAACAAATGGTAAACTGATAGAGTGTCCCAAATGTTTTTTTCTGACTTTCAACTTATTCTGCTCACACAAATGTCTGGGAATGCGGATTTCTTCCCGGAACAGTTGGATTTGGCTGAATTCCCTTTGCTTCGAGCTGTACAGAGATTCTTATGAATCCTCATCAGGAATCCTCTACGAGTGTTAAAGATGACTCAGGATTTTTCTGCTCTCACGCCTTGTTTTCAGGCAGAAGTAAGTAAGAGAGAGAGACCAATTGGCTGCTGCTTCTGAAGCAAATAATATTTTTATCCGTCTTTGTGTGGAAAAATACAAGAATGTCAACTGAACACCAAACTGGACCATGCGCACTCTCCATGTGCATTCTCTGGAATGGATGATAATAAAGTGTATGCTGTATGCAGCATCATTGCTGTTGTTGGTGCACAGTGCCTTTCATTAGCAAAAGAAAATAATGCCCGCACCGACCACCCCACCAACCTCCATGTACAGCATATGATCCGCCACCATTTCTGCCACCTCCAAACGGACCCCACCACCAGGGATATATTTCCCTCCCCTCCCCTATCAGCGTCTCTACAAAGAAAGTAATGTGCCCGTTTGATGATTTGATGAGATGTTTATATACATCTGCGTAATTTTAAAAAAAATGGGTTGATATCTTCATAGTATTTGTGTTAATACCAATGCATCTCATTCAAAAAATTATTGTCTAGCTTTAGTCTTCTTAACAAGGGAAAATATGTATCCAGCTGAAAAACTTCTCTGAAATCATGGTTTAATAAGATTTCTCATCTAAGATCAAAACAGATAGTCCCTGATAACAAAAGGCCTTCATTTCAGGAATGAGTAAAGGGAAATATTTTTGAACATTTTTGAAAGGAATTGTATCCGGTTGTATTTTTAGTTTAGAGGATCAGAACTTCACCCAGAGTATCTGATGTGGTCTCATGGTCTCAGCAATGCCCTGTACAGATACAGTGAAATATTCCTAATTAAACCCAATACCCGTTGCTAAAAGCAGCATCATTCCACTTACCTTCCGAATCACTTGCTGCATCTGCAGACAGACTTCGTATCAGTCATGTAACAAGAATATGAAAAACATCTGCATCAAAGAGTTCTGCAATCTCTCTGCATTTAAATTGTTCCCGACTGCAATAGACAACTCACATTATATTATTTCTACTGAGGGTTTGCTCACTAACCTTCCCTGTCTACATCATAATGCAGATTCACTCCCTCCATTTGAAGATCTATTGAATGATCATTTTGGTGTACAAGATAGTTCAGCTTTGATCCATTCAGTCCCTTCATCCAGATATTTTACATAGATTATTGATCATTGATGACCCTACAGTGATCTCTGAGTCAAAACTAGTTACAGTTTTGTTTAAAAAATCATATATCTCTACTATTTCCTGTTAGTGACAGCATCACTGTTCCTGTGCAGCAGTTCAGGCGGGCTGAATGGCCTTCTCCTGGGCTGTGTAATGTACTCAACGAGCTGAATTACTTCATCCTATATTCCTGTGTAATTCTTTGGAGGGGCAGAATGGTCTCCTCCCATCTCATTGCAACGATCCATTCAGGCTGAATGGGATGGTCCTCTACCCTGTAATCGCACTCAGTGGTGGATTGAGGCAACAACACATGGGGTATGGTCAGCAGTATATCTCTGTAACGGCCGGGAGCGTGGATTGAGGGAACAACACATGGGAAAGGGGCAGCAGTTGGCCATTTAGCGGCACCATACAGAATGCTCATGGCTAATCCGAGTGTGTCTGACCATCCGTCTCCTATCTGTTCCCAATAAACATTGTCTCTCCTGCCCGGCAAAGATCCGTCAAGCTCAAACTAAAATACCTAAATTAACCGAGTCTTCACTGCTCCCTGAGGATGAGGACACCACAGATCGCACAACAGTAAAGGGAAAGGGACATCCTTCTTTCATTGTGGGACACAGTTTTTTAAAAAACCGTGTTAACCTCATATCAAACCACTGCCCCTTTTCGGATATAGTGGTACAATAACTAGGAATAGACATTAACCATTCTGCCCTCCTATCTTTTCCCACATTATCACTGACTGTTTCCAATCAAATATGTTGCTGCTGCTGTCTCAGGAAGAGAATACCTGATAGCATAACACCATACGGGTATTAAAAAAAAGGAGCAGAATTAGACCATTTGGCCTATCGAGTCTGATATACCATTCAGTCATTTCTAATATGTTCCTCAACATCATTCTCCTACCTTCTCCCTAGAATCCTTGATCTCCTTATAAATCAAAAACTTATTTATTTGAGTCTTAATGACACTCGCGTCTGTGTCTTAATGTGTATTTATGTGTGTGTGTGTGTGTGTGTCTATGTGCTTGTTACTTTTGTATTTGTGTGACTATGTCTGTCTGTCAGCCTATGTGTTTCTATCTGTGTTTGTGTCCATTTGTGTGTGACTGTTTATGTCTTTGTGTGCTTCTCCGTTTGTACATGCTTATCTCCTTGTATGCATTGTGTATGTTAGTATATTGGGGTATTTACCAATACGTCTGTGTATTTCAATGCCTGCATCTCTGTGCAATGGGATATCTGTTCTTCTACGAGTGAGAGAGATGAGGCTGGAACTAACAGTCGGTTTGATTTGAGAATTGCTCTTACTGTACACTGCTCCTTATTAGGTTGGTGGGACATGGATGTTTCAGAATCTCCACACAAGGCCTCCTGGTCCTCTCCAGAGCTCTCCAGGATCCTCCCCACATATCAAGGTAGGGGGATGAGGGAATGGATATCGGGCACTCCACCACCCTGGTTGGCCCTTTCTGTCCTATTCCAGGCTGCTTCTCCTGGAATGGGACAAAGGGAGGGAATGAGTGAGGGTGGGAGTGGATGGCCCTGCTGTTAGTGCTGGACTAGGTCAGGTGTGACATGGTGAGGTGGCCGGAGGGAGTCTGTCCATAGTAGTATCCATGTAGTGCTATAGTGCTATTAGTGTGTGGGACTATTGCATCAGGGACAGAAAATGTGGGGGACCGAAGGTGCTGAATGCAACAGTGAGTGTGGTCGTGCTTGAGCCTTATTGGAGTTAGAGAATGAGCCTTGCTTGAGGGCAGGTGCTGTAGCAGATATACAGTGAGTGTGAGGGAACAGCGAGAATATACGGTAACACTTATCCTGACAGAGCGGAATGGATATTGATGCTTGTCCTGTATTGCTGGACATGTCTGCAGATCATCTCAGCATCGAGGTGAGCCTCCCTGAATGCCTTGTCCAAGTCTATCGCTCATAACGACACAGGCTCTGTCCCTCAGATTCCACAGAATCAGTTTGGGTGGGTCTTACAAATAGCAAGGAGAAACAAACTTTTTGTGTTATATATCTGAACCAAAACTGTCGTGCAAATATTTTGCATCATATGCTCTGGAAATTATATATGCAACTATATGTAAAGGGAAGCTGTGACATACTGATATTATCGCTGGGCTCTTAACTCAGAGACCCAGGTAATGTTCTGGGGACATGGTTTCAAATACTGCCATGGCAGATTGTGGAATTTGAATTCAATAAGTATCTGGAATCGAGGGTTTATGATGATCAGGAATCCATTCCTGATTGTTGGAAAAATTCATCTGGTTCCCTGATGTCCTTTAGGGAAGGAAACGGCTGTTCTTATCTGGTCTGGCCTGCATGGCACTCCAGATCCAATGCAACACTGTTGACGCTTAACTGCTCTGGCTTGGCCAGTAAATGCTGGTTATCCAGCTAAGTCCCCATCCTGTGAATGTGTAACAAATACTCGTGGGTTCTGCTGTAATAATGTATGGTGTCAAGTTGCATCGAAACTGAGTTAACTAAGTGACTGCTAATGTTGCGAAAAATAAATTCCTTTAGTGCATATCAGGTAGGTTGGAGAGTATGTTGTGAACCAAACTAGAGAGCGGATTATTTCGGATTTGGTTTTGTGTGATACTGATTAAGGATGATCAGCCATGATCATATTGAATGGTGGTGCAGGCTCGAAGGGCAGAATGGTCTACTCCAGCACCTATTGTCTTTTGTCTATTGACTATTGTGTATTGTGTGGTTGGAAGGACTAATTACTAACCTTGCTTGGAAGCAGCTTTGGAGGAATAGTGACATTAATATGTCGTATTTTCCACGGCGTCTGCATTCAATGTGGAATGTTTGAACATTCTGGTCAAACACCATGGAAGCCCAGAGGTTAGAGGGTCAAGTTCGCTCCAGTGAATTGGGAAAATACAATATAACATTCAGTAGGAGAACAATGGTTGTTAGACTCATATAATCTTACCGCATGGAGACAGGCCATTCGGCCCTTACTGGTCCATTCCAAACAAAATGTCCATTCACACTAACCCCATTTCCTTGCCATTTCCCTGTATCCTTCTAATCCTATCTACCTGTGTATTTGTCCAAATGTACTTTAAATTTTGTGAATGTACCGGCCTCAACCACTTCTGCTGGCAGCTCATCCCATATTCTGGATTAGTGGTGCTGGAAGAGCACAGCAGTTCAGGCAGCATCCAACGAGCAGCGAAATCGACGTTTCAGGCAAAAGCCCTTCATCAGGAATAAAGGCAGTGAGCCTGAAGCGTGGAGAGATAAGCTAGAGGAGGGTGGGGATGGGGAGAAAGTAACAAAGAGTACAATGGGTGAGTGGGGGATGGGATGAAGGTGATAGGTCAGGGAGGAGAGGGTGGAGTGGATAGGTGGAAAAGGAGATAGGCAGGTAGGACAAGGCCAGACAAGTCATGGGGACAGTTACTGAGCTTGGAGTTTAAAACGAGGGTGAGGTGGGGGAAGGGGAAATGAGGAAACTGTTGAAGTCCACATTGATGCCCTGGGGTTGAAGTGTTCCAAGGCGGAAGTTGAGGCGTTCTTCCTCCAATGTAGAGGAGACCGCATCGGGAGCAATGGATACAATAAATATATGAGTGGATGTGCAAGTAAAACTTTGATGGATGTGGAAGGCTCCTTTAGGGCCTTGGATAGAGGTGAGGGAAGAGGTGTGGGCGCAGGTTTTACAGTTCCTGCGGTGGCAGGAGAAAGTGCCAGGATGGGAGGGTGGGTCGTAGGGGGGGCGTGGACCTGACCAGGTAGTCGCGGAGGGAACGGTCTTTGTGGAAGGTGGAAAGGGGTGGAGAGGGAAATATATCCCTGGTAGTGGGGTCTGTTTGGAGGTGGCAGAAATGTCGGCGGATGATTTGGTTTATGCGAAGGTTGGTGGGGTGTAAGGTGAGCACCAGGAGTGTTCTGTCCTTGTAACAGTTGGAGAGGTGGGCTCTGAGGGCGGAGGTGCAGGATGTAGACGAGATGTGTTGGAGGGCATCTTTAATCATGTAGGAAGGGAAATTGTGGTCTCTGAATAAGGAGGCCATCTGGTGTGTTCTGTGGTGGAACTGGTCCTCTTGGGAGCAAATCCGGCGGAGGCGGTGGAATTGGGAATATGGGACGGCATTTTTGCAAGAGGTAGGGTGGGAAGAGGTGTAATCCAGGAAGCTGTGAGAGTCGATGGGTTTGTAAAAAATGTCAGTGTCAAGTCGGTCGTTGCGCCACCCCTACTGCCATGATCACCACCACTTCCGCCCCCACCAGCACCACTCACCTGCATTCTGCTGACATGCCCCCCACAGACCCCACTGCCACTATCCCCACCCCCCAGAATCCCAAGGGGAACACTACCCCTGCTCATGACTCCATCCCCATTCCCCCCACCATCACACACACTCCAGTTACAGGTTCCGCCCCCTCTCCCAGCTCTACACCCACACCAGATCCAAGCTACCAGCCCTGCCGAGTTTTCACCATCCCTCCAGACCTCCCCCTCACTGAGGACGAACGATCAGTCCTCAGCAAAGGTCTCACCCTCATCCCGCTCCGTCCACACATCAATGAATTTAATACACGCCGTGATGTCGGACAATTCTTCCGTCGCCTCCGCCTCCGAGCTTACTTTCACAATCAGGACTCCCGCTCACCTTCCAAGGACCCCTTCGACCACCTCCAACACACTGCATCCATCTGAAAACCCTGCGCTGGCCTATTACCTGCCCTCAACCTCTTAATTTCCAACTGCCGCCGGGATATTAACCGCCTCAACCTGTCTTCCTCCCTCCCCCACTCCAACCTCTCACCCTCACAACGCGCAGCCCTCCAATCCCTCTGCTCCAATCCCAACCTCACCATCAAGCAAGCGGACAAAGGAGGCGCAGTGGTAGTATGGCGCACTGACCTCTACACCGCTGAAGCCAAATATCAACTCGAGGACACCTCTTCCTACTGCCCCTACGACCATGACCCCACACCCCATCACCAAACCATCATCTCCCAGACCATACAGAACCTCATCACCTCAGGAGATCGCCCACCCACAGCTTCCAACCTCATAGTCCGGGAACCCCGCACTGCCCGGTTCTACCTCCTTCCCAAGATCCACAAGCCTGACCACCCTGGCCGACCCATTTTTTCAGCATGCTCCTGCCCCACTGAACTCATTTCTACCTACCTCGACACTGTCCTATCCCCCCAGTCCAGGAACTCCCCACATACGTTCGTGACACTACCCACGCCCTCACCTCCTCCAAGAATTCCGTTTCCCTGGCCCCCATTGCCTCATCTTCACGATGGATATCCAATCCCGCTACACCTCCATCCGCCATGACCAGGGCCTCCAAGCCCTCCGTTTTTTCCTCTTCAGACGTCCCCAACTGTACCCTTGCACCGAAACTCTCATTCGTTTGGCCGAACTGGTCCTCACCCTTAACAATTTCACCTTTGAATCCTCCAACTTCCTCCAGACTAAAGGCGTAGCCATGGGCACACGTATGGACCCCAGCTATGCCTGTCTCTTTTTTGGCTACGTAGAGCAGTTGATCTTCCGTAATTACACCGGCACCACTCCCCTCCTCTTCCTCCGCTACATTGATGACTGCATTGGCGCCACCTCGTGCTCCCGCGAGGAGGTTGAGCAATTCATCAACTTCACCAACACATTCCACACTGACCTTAAATTTACCTGGACGATCTCTGACACCTCCCTCCTCTTCCTGGACCTCTCCATCTCCATAAAAGACTATCCCTGCCTCCCATGATCTTTCACACGACTATCAGATCCCCTTCAGCCTCATACTTTCTAAAGTAAAAACTCCTAGCTTGTTCAACCTTTCATTATAACTCAGACCATTGAGTCTTGGCAACATCGTTGTAAATTTCTTCTGCACTCTTTCCAGTTTAATAACATCCTTCCTCGAGCAAAGTGAACAAAACGGAACATGATGCTACAAGTATGGACTTGCCAACATCTTGTATAACTGCAACATAACTCCCTAATTTCGATACATAGTGCTCTGACTGATGAAGGCCAGTGAGCCAAATACCTTTTTCAGTGCCTTGTCTACCTGGGACCCTCCAGTCCTCCAGGACCTCACCCGTTGGCTACTGATGATGCAAAAGTACAAACCAGGGCCCCCGTTATTTCTTTCCTGTCCTCCTGCAGTGTTCCTGATTATATCTGGTCAGTATCAGGAGATTTATTGAAATACTGCAAAATCTGAAAAATATGTCTATTTATTTCAGGTAAAACACCCAAGAGTGAGAAAGTGAGTTAACAATGATTAGGATAATGAATTAAAGATAATATTAATCACAGGAAGTGACTTCAGAAGAATTCCAGACATTGTGGAATCCTGAGAATTCACGGAAATTTACGATCCAGTAAAGGAGGGCCATGAAACGGGTAAGGAAATCAAAAAGACAACATGCATACAAACAAACAGGAATACAAAGACTGCATAATTCTATGGTCTATATTTCAAAGGAAAGAGAAAAGCATAGTCAAATGTGGAAATCTGCAATCAGGCGAGACGAGCTTATTATGGATAACAGGGAAATGGCCAAGTAAATAACCAGTTACTTTGCATTTGTCTTCATGGAGGAAGATCCAGAAAATCACCCAGAAATATGACGTCATCATATAGGACTTGTGGATCAAACGACATAAAGTCAATTTATATCAGTAACAAGGCTTTACTTGAACATGCAGCTGGATTGAACATTGCTAACCTTGAAAAACCAGATGTACTAAATACCCAAATCTTCAGAAATAAACTACTAATAGAAGTATTAGTTGCACTGTCGATGACTGTGTCCATTTCTCAGTGTATTCTCCATAGTCTGGAAGCCGTTGTGGATAAATGGACATTAGTAAACGTGATCAAAGCTTTATAGATGAACGGTAGTGATCCAAGGGAAGAAGAGATAGTGTGGAGAACTGCAGACCAATTAACTTGATATTTGTGGGGAAACTGTTGGACTCTATTATATAGGATGTGATATTCGTTATTTAGAAAGTAACAGCAACATTGGAGAGAATCAGTATGCATTTCTGAAAGGGAAATCACACTTGACAAGCTTTGGAATTGTTTGAAGTTGATTCTTACAGCAGAGATAATGGGGAACCAGTACAATTGGCTCATGTTAGATTATCAGAAGGCTTTTTACATGAACTCACACAATGAGTTCGTAAATGTAATGAAAGTGAAGGGTATTTGGAGGAATATATGCAAGTGGTAAGGTAAAGTTTGGATGGCCTTGCTTTAAGGGAGTCAGAATACAGATGTAAAGACATGTTGAAGCAGTTTAACAGCGTATTGGTGAGACTGTACCTGGAATATTGAGTACAGTTTTGGTGACCAAATCTGAGAAAGGATATACTGACCACAGAGGAAGTTCAATGGACATTCTCCAGATTAATCCCTCAATTGGCGAGATTGCGTGATGAGGAAACTCGGCCTGTGTTCTCTAGAGTTTCAAAGAATGAGAGATGGGTCACTGTGAAATTTTTAAAAGTCACAAAACATGTGACAAGTTGGAAATTAACAGGATGTTTTTCCTGCTGCCTAATACACAATCAAGTGAAATAATGGCAGGATAAAGGACAGACCATTTAAGACTGCAATAAAGAGGGAATTCTGCACGCGTAGGGGACTAACTAACACAGGGGCATGGAAACCTGTTGGCAGGCCAAGATTAGGGAGAATTCCCAGATAATATACAAGTGTGCCAGCGGAATCAGAATAAAAAGGGAACAGATCGGACTCATTCGTGACTTGCCAAATTGCATCCAAATGAGGTTTAGTGGTAGGACACAAGGTGGTGGTAGACGGCTGCTTGTGTGACTGGAAGCCAGTGTCCAATGGTATACTACAGGGATCAGTGCTGTGTCCCTTATTATTTGTGATTCGGAGGTGCTGGTGTTGGACTGGGTGGACAATGCTAAAAATCGCATAACAACAGATTATACTCCACCAGGTTTATTCTGCGGCACAACCTTTCGAAGTGCTGCTTCTTCATCAAAGCGCGCAGTCACCTGATGAAGAAGTAGCGCTTCGAAAGCTAGTGCCTCCGAACAAACCTGTTGGACTCTAACCTGATGTTGTGTGATTTTCAACTTTAATATTTGTGGTACTCATAAATGATGTCGCTGTGAATATGGACGAGGGGTGGGGAATATGATAAGTAAGTTTGTGTTTGATACACAGATTGACTGGTTGGTTGGAAGTGAAGAGGAAGGCCTCAACTTACGTGAAGATACAGATAGAATGGTCAGCTGGGAAGTTCAATAGCAGATGGAATGGAACCCTGATAAATATGAGGTGATACATTTTGGAAGAAGGAACCAGGCAGGGGAGGATTCAATGAATGGCAGCAAACTAGGAAGGTCAGAGGGTGCTTGTACACACATCCCTGAATGTGATGGACAGGTTAATACGCAATTTGGGAAAGCGTAGAGGACTGTAAACATAACCTTGAGTCATTGAGGCACAGATTATAAGAGCAATGCGGAACTTTGGTGTGGCCAACATGGAATACTGTGTGTAGTTCTGGAAACGACATTACAGGAAGGATGTGAGTGCACAGGAGGGTGTGCAGAGGAGATTCACCAGGATGTTCCCTGGGATGGAGCATATCAGCTATGGAGAGAAGTTGGATAACCTTTGGTTGTTTAGACTGGAGGAGAGGAGGCTGAGGGGGACGTGATTCAGAAGAACAGGATTACGAGGAGCATGGACAGGGTGGATGGACAGCAGCTGTTCCTTTTAGTCAAAGGCCCACACCTATAAAGTGAAGGGTTTGCGGTTTAGTGAGGATTTGAAGATTGCTTTTCACCCAGAGTGTGTTGGGGTCTGAAATGCAATTCTTGAAAGGGAGTTGTCATGGTAAACTCGAAACCATTAGAAAATACATGGTAGTGCACTTGAAATGCCTTAAGATTCACGGCTATGGGTATTGTGTTGGGAAATGGGTCTCATTTAGACCGTGCTGTATTTCTGATAGTACAGAGTGTTTGCTTCTGTGAATGTATGGCTGTGGAAGGCCAATCACTGAGTACCTTAAAATATGAATTGATAGGGTTCTGAAGAATATCTTAACAAAGTTTATAAGACAGAACTTGTAATATTTTCTGAAAATATGCCAATGGCAAAATTAAGAGAAAGAAATGTGCAGTTTTCTTACAGTTTGACACCAGATAATTGAGGACCAGGAAATTGCAGAACTATGGAGCAAATGCTTCAGTTATGCCTTCACAGAGGAAAACAAAACAAAAAAGAAAACTTCCTAACAATACTGGGGATCTTCGGTCTGGTGAGAAAAAGGGAATATAATGAAATTAGCAACTAAACAGTTTAGAGAAAGTATCGGACTGACATTAATGGGCATAGTCAAAATCAACAGAGATTTATGAAATGGGAATCATATTTGAGAAAGTGGCTTTTAGCAAAATTATGGAGAAGCTATCAATGCAATACGAGTGGAATTTCAGAAAGATTTTTGATAAAGCCCAAGCCTATTGTGCGAATTTGAATCCTCTGGAACTGAGGCTAATATATGGTCATGGTTTCAGAATGGGAGAGCTGTCAGGAAACACTGAGTAGGAATAAAACAATGTTTTTTTTAAGAAAATGGAAGGCTGGTAGGATATAGCAAGGATCGTGGCTTAGGCCCCAGCTATTCCCAATACACATCATATATTTGGTTGAGGGGCTCAAATGCAACATTCCCAACTCTGCTGACAGCACTGAATGAAGTCAGCTTGTGAGTGGGTGAGGGGGATGTAAAAAAGCTCCAAAGTGACTGAGACAAGTGAAATTACTGGGAAATACGTGGCAGATGGAGACCAATGGGGGAGATGAGATGTTGTGCACTTTGATGGGAACAATAAAATGGCAGCCTCTCATTTGAAAAGGACGCAGTTGAAAAATGTTGTTCTATAAAGGAACTTAAGCTGCATTTTTGTTTATTTCTGCACAGCCCTCTAGGCACATGTAGGACAGTGAGTTCTGAAGCCAGAAGTCAATACTGGGAATGGCATTGGCACACTGACCAGTGTATATAGACCCTGCAAGTGGGGAACTGGAACATTGAAATGAATTTGGAAATTCCCTGTACATCAGTCACTAAAACCAATATTGCAGGAGCAGAAAGCAGGAAGGCAGATAAATGCTGTATTCACCTTCATTTCAGGGGAATTGAGTACAGGAGTAAGAGTATCTTACTGCATCTGTACAGGGCCTTAGTGAGACCCCATCTCAAACATTGTACATTATCGTGTGCAGCTTTGGTCTCCTTATCCAATAAAGGACGAACCTGACATTGAGGGAGAGCAGCGAAGGATAACGAGACTGATCTCTGGGATGACAGCCTTGTTGTGGGAGCAGAGGTTGAGGCGACTGGGCTTGTATTCCATGCCATTTAGAAAAAACGAGTGGTGATCACAGTGAAATATATAAAACTCTGACAGGGCGAGACAGATTGGAAGCAGAGACGGTAATTCACTGGCTTGGACGTCTAAAACAAGGGGCCACAGTATTAAGTACAGACAGGCCACTTTGCATTGAGAGGAGAATAAATGTCTGCACACAGAGACTGGCGAACTAAGGGTACTGTTTCTCAGATCTGGCTGTGGAAACCAAGGCGCTGAATATAAATAAGGATTTCTGGAAATTATAGGGATAGGGAGAGAGCAGGAGTATGGTGTGAAGATAGATCAGCTATCAGTCCAGGTTGTTCTCCAATAACGCAGTAGCTGTGTTCCTGTGCAACACTGTGTTGTAGAAAATCATGCAATATTAATAATGGGGTCTATGGGAAAAAGAGTGTAAGGGACAAACCCCCCAAATATCAGTAAAACCAAAAGTTAATTTTAGTCTAATACACACACTAGCACAGTCTTAATAAATCTTTAAATCACATATTGTAATAAAACATGCTGTAAATGTAACACTTTCAAACTACAGTCAATGACTACAACAGTGTACCTTTCACCACACTCTTCACCAGAAAATGCATGAGGCTGACTGAACACGTGATGTCGATGGGGAAATTCCAGTTCTCCTCAAGAGTCTCCCACAGTTTGAAATAAAGTTCTTTCTAAATGTAGACTATAATTCCCCGTTACAGGCTCAGTTTCAAGGCTTCCAGAGCAGATTGCATTCCTGTTTTAGCTGAACACATTGATTGTACATTTTTCAGACAGAGGATCCTGAGGCTGGGTTTTGCTGTTCAGTTGGTTCCTGGCAAGGAATCGCGTCACAATGAACGGGAGTTCACATTATGGAAAAAGGTTCACGAATCACATTGCAGCCAAATTGTATTTAATCAGCACGCGTTATCTGAGAACTGCCTGTATATTGAATGGAGGAGCAAAATTGATGGGCTGAAGGGACTACAGCAGTTCTCATTTTACATTTCACAATGTTTAAACATATTAAGGCATAAGAATATTGTATGGGTAAAACTGCATGTAGGAGATGTTCGGCCATTAACTAGCACAGGGAAAGCGCAATGTGTTGTGTGACGTACTCATTTCCCGATGTTTATGTGCAGTCTGTGGGAAAGCTCTGTAAATATTGTCACAAACCGTCAGACGTTCGGAAGGAGATCTCTGCAAGGTCAACAGGACTATGTTTCCTGTTCCCTTTTCTGTCTCCAAGGTTGGTGCCGGGTGTTCTCTCCGGGTATATCCTTTAAGACCTCGGACCATTTGATACAATTGAGTGTCTTGCTGGCTGTTTCAGAGACCATTGAAGAGTTGATCACATGTCTGTGTGTCTGGAGTCACTTTTAGGCCAGACCAGGAAAGCATGGGAGATTCACTTCCTGAAAGTACATTGGGTAAGGGGATCGATGTTTACAATCAACATTGGACACAAGATCACTGTTACTGACACCAGATAATTGTTTTTATTATTCCACCAGCTGCCATCAGCTGCCCAAGCATTAGCCTGGTCTATATTAGTAATCCAATGACAATTCCACAACAACACTATCTCCACATGGGGACCTAATGGAAACCACATTGAGCTGATTATTTCTGTGCTGCTTGACAACTCTGTTAAAAAAAAAGAACTCCCACCAATTTACTGTCGTGATGGGACTGATGGGGTGGTAATTGGTCAGATTGTATTTATTCCCCTCTTAGGGAACTGGACATAGCTGAGTATTTTTCCACATTGCCAGAGAGATGTGAGAGTTGGAGCTGGAATGAAGCTTCCCCAGGGACACGGCTTATTGTGCAGCACAAGTCTTCAGCCCTGCTTCAGGAATGGTGTCAGGGCCCATTGCCTTTGTCGTATCTACTGTGTTCAGTTGTTTCTTCATGTCACCTGCAGGAATCGAATTGGTTGAAGACTTTCATCTGTGATTCTGTGGGCATCATGATAGGGTGAGGTGGATTATCGACTCAACATGCCTGGCTGAGGATAGTGCAGACACCACATACTTGACTTTTACACTGACTTACAGGTCTGTTCCATTATTTAGGATGGTGATATTTGTGGTGTCCTCTCCTCCAGTAAGTTGGTTAATGGTTCATCGACATTTATGCTTGGATTTGGCAGGATGGCAAAGCTTAGATCAGATTTGTTAGTCGTGGGATCATTTCTGCCTCTGTACCAGATGTTAATTCTGCTGTTTCGAATGTAACCAGTCAATTGTGGTAGCTTTAATGCATTGTCATCAGGTAAAGATACACATAGTACTGACCCTGGTATCTTCACCCACACTCGTCACTGATACATAGATCTGCTTGATGATAATCGTCGACTGAGAGATTATCCTGAGGGAAAGGATACAGATTGTCATTGAATACAATTCTGCTTCTGCTGCTGCTATGACCTATAGCATCAGATGATAACCCAGTTTCAGGTGCAATATCTACGATTCAATTCTACTGACTGTCCCCCAGTTCACACCGAGACCCATTCACCCAACTGCCCTGTATTCACTGATGTACTCTGGTTTCTGATGCGGCAACCCTTCCGTTTTCATATTCTCATTCTGCTGAAATTCTTTCCTTGGTGTCACGCCTCCAATTTGTTACTTTAACTCAATCAAATTAAGGTACTAAACTGAATCTTTTCCTTTCAGTAATGCCATCTTCTGTATTTGAAGTGAATGTATTTCCTTCTGTTTTTCTCCCTGACCATAATTCAGAGCACTGCAGTGTCAGTGATGCCAGCCTTATGCAGTTTCAGAGTCAAGGAACTTGTCACCATGTGTTGGTGTTCAGTTCCCAGTGTACGGCACTCCATGTTGGACAGGATGTTTGAGCATCTTTGACAAATGTCGTTGGAAATTGTTCAAAAACAGAAATTGCTGAATAAATTGCTAAAGATGTTGCAGAATTTTCTGGAGTAAATGCAGAGTTTAACTTTCAGGTCCATGAACCTTCTACAAAGCTCCCTGTTTCTCTAGCAATTTTTGGTATTTTTATTTCCAGTATCGATCGTTATTTTGTAATTGAAAATATGTTCTGTGCCCCTATTCATTTCTGGATAAACTCAGCAGGTCTGTCAGCATCTGCAGAGACAGAGAAACAGAATTAGTGTTTCAAGTCTCGTGTGACACTTCTTAAGAACTCAAAATGATTGGAAAATGTGCTTCAAATCCCTAGCCAGAGTTGGGGAATGGGTGACAGGGAAAAGGGGGTGTGGCAAAAGATAAAAGAAGATTCTGTGAAATGAGTTTAAATTAAGATGCGATGGGGAAAGGGGTTCTCTCTATTGAGTACAAGATAAGGAAGACACAAGCACACAAGGTCTTTGGGAGACAAGAGGGGGAATGTTGACTATGTTTTATTATATCGATCTGGCCATAGATACGTTTTCATTGTCAAGATCATCACCCCCGTTAGACAAATAAATTCAGGTGCGTGACTTGTTATTGGTACTAAATAAGCGTTTCATGCTGCCTCAGTATTGTAATAAGGAGAAAAACAAATAATAGTATGAAGTTTTGACTGAGTATTGTTTTACTGTCATGTTTAATATAGTTTCAAATTTCAGCACTTATCTTTAAATGTTTGTTCTTGAAGTTAGTATTAGATGGAGTGGAGAAGGTTGTGGGCTGACGTTATAGAAGTTTATGAAATCATGAGAGGTATGGATCGGGGGAATAGCCAAGGGCTTTTCCACGGGATGGGAGAGTTCAACCATAGGAGGCATAGGTTTAAGGTGAAAGGGGGAAGAAGAAAGGGCGGCACGGTGGCACAGTGGTTAGCACTGCTGCCTCACAGCGCTAGAGACCCGGGTTCAATTCCCGCCTCAGGCGACTGACTGTGCGGAGTTTGCACGTTCTCCCCGTGTCTGCGTGGGTTTCCTCCAGGTGCTCCGGTTTCCTCCCACAGTCCAAAGATGTGCAGGTCAGGTGAATTGGCCATGCTAAATTGCCCGTAGTGTTAGGTAAGGGGTAGATGTAGATGTCGGGGTATGGGTGGGTTACGCTTCGGCGGGGTGGTGTGGACTTGCTGGGCCGAAGGGCCTGTTTCCACACTGTAAGTAATCTAATCTAATCTAATTAAAAGGGATGCAGGAGCAGTGTTTTTATACAGAGTGGTACGGGTATAGAATGAGCTTTCAGAGGAAGAGTGGTAGATGCCAGTACAATTATAAGATTTAAAACTCATTTGGACAAAAATATGAATGGGAAACATTTAGAGGCCTATGGGCCAAATGAAAGCAGATGGGGCTAGTTTAGATTGGAAAACCTGGCCAGCATGGACATTAAGAAAAGCTTCACGCAGTGTCAGTGAGGGTTTGTGAAAAGGAAATTATATTTTGCCCTGTAAGATCATGCAAAGATTTCTGGAGATGCCTGAAAATATAACAAGCGGACTTGATAAAGGGGATCTAGGAGAAAGAGACTTTTCAGAGATTTTCCGCAGGGTATTAAAAAATAAAAGATTTTACTCAAGCCAGAAGCGAGTAGGAAGACGGACAATGTATTAACATGCGATGATGCCTAGTTAACACATAGAAATTCGGGACTCAGGATTAATGGATCTTTATGATAAAGGTGTGTCACCACACATATCAGTCCGATGGCATCAGTTATTGCAATCTATACTGACAGCCACCTGAAGGAGGGAGCTGAGTGCAATATACATCCGAGTTTGTGTAAGACACTGAGAACCAAAAGGCTGGCTGTTATTTAATGGAGAGGACTTCCAGAAAAGGAGGAGTACAAAGTGATTGGAGTCTGCCTGAGTATGAAACATAATGTCAGCATGCTGATGCAGCAAGTAATGCGGTTGGATCATTAACCGGCTTCGAGAGATGAAAGGGTTGAGTTATTCAGAATCTCTATAATGGTGAGGTGATTATTCATTGGGGTTTAAATGAATGAAGAGTGATACTGTTGAAATATACAAGATACAAAGTGGGCTTGAGAAGGTAGATGTTGAGAAGTTGCTCCCATTCCTGGGCAGAATGTCGAACTCGAGGATATAGATACCGAATTATGAACATCAATTTCAATCGAAGATGCAAAGTGATGTCCTCTCTCAGAAGGTAGTGAATATCTGGAATTCCATAACCCAGAGTCAGCATGAAAGTGGAGTTGAGCCCTGGAGTAGATCAGCCACGTTATTATTTTATGACAGGGCTAGCTTGAGGCGAATGACCTACTTCCGTTCCAATTTATTAATTTCACATGTTACGCTATTGGAAACTAACAGGTTATTTTCCTGGAAGTCGTGTTGCACAATGTTGCATTCAGGGACAACAGATGATTTGTTTCAGTTAACCATAGGTGGGGTATAGGGGCTGTATACCCAGCGTATCTAAGTCTGTAACATGACCCACATCTGGAGCAGAGGTTACAGTGGGGAAGCCTGGAAAGAAAGCTTGGGGGTGGCGGTGGGCTCCTGACCCAGCCTGGATTTTGCAAGTAGTTTTCCGAAACTACACCTAACCATCGGAGTGGCCTCGATGCGCCTTTGTGTAGCAGGTCCAAAGGGTTGAACGAAACATCAGAACATGGCGCTGAGGGACATGAGTGGGCCATTCAGCCCATTGACACTACTCCACCAGTAAATAAGATTGTGGTTCATCTCATTGTGTTCCCAGCTGCACTATGCTCCCGATGCACCATTATCCCTGATGCACCTGTTTGCGGAAAATCATTGTATATTATATCAAAGCCAGCCTCGATATAGTATAAATATTCAACCATCCCAAACTTCCGGGAAAAAGAATTTCCAATGGAATAAATTCCCACTTGGTGAATTTCCCCGAATTCCTGCTCTGACTGAGGTTGGAGGGTGTCACTGTTTCATTTTTATCCCACTCCTCCACTGCTCCCAACAAATTAACAATTTAGCTTAAAAATGTGTTGCTGGAAAAGCGCAGCAGGTCAGGCAGCATCAAAGGAGCAGAATGGACATTTCGAGCATATGCCCTGCTTCAGCAATGAGGAGGGTGTGCCAATCAGGCTACGATAAAAGGAGGAGGGACTTGTGGGGAGGGGCTTTGGGAATACGATATGTGGAAGGAGGTTAAAGTGAAGGTGATAGGACGGAGAGGGGTGGGGCGGAGAGGTCGGGAAGATGATTGTAGCTCAAGAAGGTGGTGCTGAGTCTGAGGGACTGAGAAAAGGTGGGGGGAGGGGAAATGAAGAAGCTGGAGAAATCTGCATTCATCCCTTGTGGTTGGAAGGTTCGTAGGCGGAAGATGAGGTGCTCTTCCTCCAGGCGTCGTGTTGCCACCGTCTTGCGATGGAGGACGCCAAGGACCTGCATGTCTTTGGCAGAGTGAAAGGGGTAGCTAAAGTGTTCAGCCACAGTGCGGTTGGGTTGGTTGGTGCGGGTGTTCCAGAAGTTTTCTCTGAAACGTTCTGCAAGTTGGCGGCCTGTCTCCCCAATTTAGAGGAGGCCACATTGGATGCAGCGGATGCAGTAAATGATGTGTGTGGAGGTGCAGGTGAATTTCTGATGTATATGGAAGGATCCCTAGGGGCCTTGGAGGGAAGTGAGGGGGGAGGTGTGGGCGCATGTTTTGCATTTCTTGCAGTTACACGTGAAGGTGCTGGGAGTGGTGGTTGGGTTGGTGGGGGGTGTGGATCTGACGAGGGAGTCGTGGAGGGAGTGGTCTTTCCGGAACACTGATAGGAGTGGGGAAAGAAATATATCCTTGGTGGTGGGGTCTGTTTGGAGGTGGCGGAAATGACGAAGGATGATATGTTGGACATGGAGGTTGGTGGGGTGGTAGGTGAGGACCAGTGGGGTTCTGTCCTTTTGGTGATTGGAGGGACGGGGTTCACGGGCGGAGGAGCGGGAAGTGGAGGAGATGTGGTGGAGAGCATCGTCAACCACGTCTGAGGGGAAATTGCGGTCTTTGAAGAAGGAGGCCATCTGGGTTGTTCAGTATTGGAATTGGTCCGCCTGGGAGCAGATGCAGCGGAGGCGAAGGAATTAGGAACATGCGATGGCATTTTTACAGGGGACAAGGTGGAAGGAGGTGTAATCTAGGTAGCTGTGGGAGTCATTCGGTTTATAGTAAACATTCGTGTTGAGTCGGTCGTCCGAGATAGAAATGGAGAGGTCTAGGAAGGGGAGGGAGGTGTCTGAGACCGTCCAGGTAAATTTGAGGTCGGGTGGAAGGTGTTAGTAAAGTTGATGATCTATTCTCCCAGTAAACTTTAAATGTAACCAGGTTGGTGATATGGCCGATCATAAAGTTATCAGACTTGTCAGGTTCAGTGACAGGAACAAGTCAGGCAGATTTCTTTAGTCAGCCACAAATAACTAATAGAAGTGACGGATGTGCATGATGGATATCTGGTTAGCACTGCTACCTCCCATCATCAAGGTGCTGCTTTCAATATAACCTCAGGCGACGCTATGTGTGGAGTTTGAGCATTCTCTCTGCAGATTTCTGTGTGGGTTTCCTCCCAATGCTCCAACAGTCCAAAGATCCGCAGCTTAGAGTGGATTGGCCATGCTAAATTGCCCATCGTGCCCAGGGATGTGTAGGTTAGGTAGGTTAGTCATGGGAAATGCAGGATTACTTGGATAGGGTAGGGGGGCAGGTCCGGTGGATGCTGTTTGGAGGGTCAGTGTGGAGTTGATGAATGGGATGCCCTGCTTACACACTGTAGAGATTCTGTGAAAATGACAAGAAATTTAGACTATACCCAGTGGGTATCTATCTGATCCACTCTCGTCTAGGTCTTGTACGTTTCAATAAGATCATCTCTCATTCCAAGAGTGATCTGTTAAATCCTTCATAATATAAGGTACTCATTCCTGGAATGCGTGAAGTGAAACATCTCCGAAATGCTTCCAATGTAATTATATTCTTTCTCAGATAAGGAGACAAAGAAAAAATAATCTCACACTCAGATCTTGTGTTTTATTTTTGTTTTCTCAGTGTTGTGGTTCTTTGTAACTCTCTTCCTCACAGACCATTGTAGGCAGAGATATTGAATAATTTTGAGGCATAGACAGAAGGTTCATAAGTAACAACGGAGTCAAGGATTATCGGGGATTGGCAGGAATGTGCGGTATGGGAGTAAATGTAGACAGTGGCACCAAATGACACTGCTCCAGAACATCCAGGAATATAATTCAAAACGAAATGGTAATATCGATAAAATGTTAAGGGGGAAGCTCAGATGGCGGCAATCTGGAAGGTCTGTTTTACTGGGGTCTGCATCACAGCACAGGCAAAGTGGTTCTCTAACCCACCCCATACCAGCCAATTACTTAACATTCAACACTAAAAAGAGCGATAGAATCTTTACTAATCCCGATTTGTCAAGTGGAAATGACAAAACATGGGAAAGGATTGAGTAAGTCCCAACACGTGGTGCACCCGTCAGAAGCATCGACAGCCTGAGGCTGTAGCTGCAAGACACTCTGCTCGTTCAATAGACCCAGTTACTCACCAGGCCTTGGTCACTGAGTTCACCAACTTAAGTGAAATGATTGAAGGCATGACTGAACAGAAGTTCAGCTGTGGCTAGAACCGCTCTCAGACGTGCTCCAAAAACATGAGCAGCAACTCGACAGCCTTGGAAACAGAACATACAATGTCAAGTGACGAAATGCATTGACTGAGACTGCGATCAATTCCTCTCGGGAGAGGATGCTTCCCCTTGAAATACAGGTCCATACCTTAACTGAACAAGATGACCACTTCGAGAACAGGGACAGGATGAAGAATGTTCACATCATCGATCTGCTGGGCCAGACAGCAGGTGGTCAGCTCGTGAGTTTTTCGAGATCCGGCTGCTGTTATTCCTTCACTTCGAAGCTGAAGAGGGATGGGTGAAGACAGTTCATCGGGTTATGGCGCGGCGGTTAGACTCAGACCAACACCTTTGCCCTGTCCTTGTGCGGTTACATAGTTACAGGGATAAACAAAGACTGATGGAAGCTCAGTGTGGTTTCCAATGGCTTTAATTCACGAGAGCTCCAGGATTATGTTCTTTCAGGACTTTTCAGCATCAGTGATTCAGGAAAGAAAATCTTTTGATGATATCAAGAGTAGTGTAAGGGAACTCGGGATTCAGTATTCCTTATGGTTCCCAGTGCTGTTCCGTATTGCTTTGAATGGATCAATGAACTCGACTGACTCTCCAGAGAAAGCGAAAACTTTGTGGACATTTTAAAGTAAGCTGGATGTTTAGATAATCATGTTTCTCCCTTAAAGAAATGTTGTTGGATTTTTCTAGTATTAACCAGTGTTACATTATAGTCGGGGGTGGGTAGAGTTCACACTTTTATCTTCTTCATTAGTATTTCTACTCGTTTTCTCTTTCTTTGCTTGTGTCGGAGGTGTGGCTCAAGCTGGAGGGAGTTACAAAGGTAGTTGTGATGACAAACTGCCGACCGAAGGACAGTTGAAGCCTGTTTTTTTGTTATTAATTGCCCTGAATGCCATATTGGTAGCGGGCAGAAGATAAAGTTTTGGGATTGTTTTTTAATGTGTTTAGCTTTGGAAAGTTTTGTGAGCTTATTAGTTGTACTAGTTTTAGTTTGTATAGTTTTTAGGGTCGCTGAGTCTTTTATCATTAATGCTCAGCGATGTGTAATTCGATGTGAAACTCTCTCGAATTCAAATGTTGCTGCAGTGTGTTATGGATTATTATGTGCTTAAAATCGTTTACCTGAAACATTAACGGCAGTGATCTGCCAGTCAAGAGGAAAAATGTAATTTCTCGACTTAAAAAAAAAGTGGGTGGATGTTCCTCCATTGCAGGAGAGGCACCGTGATGACAAGGAACATTTGACGTGACAGCAGGGCGGCTTTATTGGGTTTATTTCGCATCTTTTAATACTAGGAATAGAAGAAAAGTCATAATGGATAGTAAGAATCTTTCTTTTAAATTATTAAATTGCATTAAACACTCATGGAAGGATCATAATCCTCAAAGCCTTGAACTATGGGAATTAATACAGTATTTTGAATGTTTATTGCCACCCAGTGCACCCTCTTAAAATCCTGGTAGATGCATTTCCCAAATTAAGTTATCTTGCATCGTGGCACATTAATGTAGAAGGATATTTCAACTGTCTTTTGCACCCCACAATGGACAGAATGTCCAAAGGTTACCAATACCCTCGTTATAATTTACGTAATTAGTGGATTTGTGTGCAGAATCAGAGCTGGTGGATGTCTGGAGGCAGATCTATCTCACAAGTAGAGATTTTATTTTCTTCTTGAACCCGCATAAATGGCACACGAGGGTTGATCTCTTCCCCATCCCTGCAACAATCTTAGATTCGTTGGCATTCTGCACAATTGGGAATATTACCCCAACATACCAGCCCCAGAAGTGGGATAGAAGTCACATAAGATTATGTTGTTTGCAGATGAAGGTATTATATTTTTGTCAAATCCCGCAATTTCGGATGCTCACGTGATGCAATGCATTAATTTGCTTGTGACCTTTTTGAGCTTTAAGATTAATTTTACAAAATTGGAATCCATGCCTATGGGAGGTCTTAGGGAAATACCTGATTTTGAGGGTAAATCCTGTTTTCCTTTTAAATGGACGGGGAGGTGGGGGAGGTAGCTCTATTTCAGTATATTCATTACATCCGTTTTTGATCATTTATTTAACGTGAACTATGACCATTTGTTTGAAAAAATTAAACAAGACATTCAAAGAAGGGAGGCACCTCCAATATCCTGGCTAGGTCGGATAGCTGTTCTTAAAATGAATGTTCTTCCTCATTTACTACTCCCTGTGTGAATGCTTCCTTTGATGTTTCCCAGACAGACATTTAGGAGACTTTATGGCTGGTTTAGCTATTTCATTTGGGGCCATAAGCGACTCTCTATCAAGCTAACCAAATTTTAACTGCCCCACATTGTGGGGAGTAGATCTCCCAGATTAAAAGCTATGAATTCAGGTCTTTTTTATCCTATGTTAGTGCCTGGGCCGCTGAGGACTCGGCGTCAATAGGATTAGATATTGAACCCTCTCAGACAAAGTGAACCCTTATTAGTCTGCTGGTCTTAGACAAAATGACAACACTTATGGAGTATTGTCATAACCCAATAATTATCAATACTGTTATAGCTTGAATCACAATGCGTCAGATCGAGGGCAATACAGCCAAAACCATGTTTCTTACCCCTATAATTGGTATACCGGGTTTTGATCCTGGGATAATGGATTCCAGGTTTAAACTGTGGGCAGCAAGGGGTGTGCCTTGCTTGAGTGATTTAGAATTAGTAGAATCCTTTCAGTGTGGATAAAAGCCCTTGGGCCCAGCAAGTCCACTTTGACCCTTTGAAGAGTAGCCCACCCAGACCCATTCCCGTACCATCCTATATTTCCCCTGACTAATGACCCAACCTACTCATCACTGAACACTATGGTTGATTTATCAATGATCAATTCATCTAACCGGCACATCTTTGGACGTTGGGAGGAAACCCACACAGACACGGCGTGAATATGTTAACTCCACGCAGCCAGGCATCCAAGGCCGGAGCCAAAGCCGGAACCCAGCTGTTGTGAGGCAGCAATGCTCACCACCGATCGACCTAGTGTTATTTGAGGGAGAAACGATGATGTCATTTGATCAAATAACTCGTACATATGGACTGGCTAGTAGAGACCTCTTCTCAATCTTTTCCAGATCAGAGATTTGATTTTTAAAAAAACACAATCGTAACAGACTCTTACAGGTCCAATAGACAGAAGAGGGTGCTTATTTCTTAGAATTCACTCTCTGTCAGTACCCTTTATCATTAGTTGGAGAGTGTCCC
Source organism: Chiloscyllium punctatum (assembly GCF_047496795.1). NCBI lineage: Eukaryota > Metazoa > Chordata > Chondrichthyes > Orectolobiformes > Hemiscylliidae > Chiloscyllium > Chiloscyllium punctatum. Next base: position 53,697,310 of record NC_092785.1, read on the forward strand.
CTCAGGCGAGACTGTGCAGCTTTGTGATGTCTGCGAGAGAGAGTTGGGGCTTCAGGCCACTTCGGAAACATGGGAGGATAATTGTGAAAATGATCGAAGAATTTCATCTGCAATAGGATCCATTCCATGCAGTTGAAAATTCTTAAAAGGGTCTATCTGACCCTTGATTATCTCCTAAAATTCAAAGTGGGATTATCTTCAGCATGTCCGAAATGCAGAATGACTACAGGCACACTTACTCATTGCATGTGGTCCTGCTGCAGGCTTCATATATATTGGAGCACTGCGTTAGGTGTGGTAGAGTGGGTCGAGGGGACTGAATTGGAGATGGACCTGGTTTCACTTTTCCTGGGCCTGCACAAGGTACTTTACACAGATTCACATGTGAAATAATATGCTTACTTTCTGTCCTAGGAAAATCATTCTGTTGTGTTGGATGTCTGAAACCCTGCCGCCACCCCCTCCCCCCACCCCCGGGTCAACGTAAGCTCTTCATGGAGAATATCGCTTTGGACTTTTTCACTAGCATGGTGCACCAAAAAACAGAGATTTATATAGGACATTGCAGACCTTTTTGGATTACCATGATACAGGCTTATTTGGCACTCTCAGAAGGCCTTTTGTAGAGCCCTGACGATATTATCTAATGACTCTTCTATCCAGAGAGGAAGAATAATGAACAGAAAAATGGATATCAGTTAATGCTCTTGAAGAACGAGAGCTATCATTTTGTTACGCTGAGCTGCATTATTTATTCATTAGTTATTGCTTATTTTTGTTTTTCTTCTGTCAGTTTAGTGTTTTTAACTTGTTTTGTATGTACATGCACATGCGTTTAATTTTGATCAGTTACTGGAGTTGTGTTGCTATTGGTTTATTATAATATTAAAAATCCATTTTTCAATAAAGATATTTTTAAAAATATTAAAATGCTAACATTGATAGAATAGAGTCCCAAAGAAATCTCATTCGAGAGACCACTCATGGTGGTTTAACCTGAGGGTCACCACACCTCGGGTGATGGGATGAGGTTGAGAGAGCATCCCCTTCATGGTAACCTCTGTCAGTGTGAGGAACTGACCCTGAACTGTTGGCCTCCCTCTGTATCACAAACCTGCCGTCCTGCCAACTGAGTGGGAGACAGTGTAACTGTTACACACAGAAACAGTCACAGACAAAGGGCAAGAGAAACTTTCATAACAAGGAAAGTGGTACAGTTCAGATAACGGTCAAGATAACGGCTGAGGGTAAAAACGTTCTCTGCTCGAAATTGTATTTTATAATAAGACGTGTTTAGAAGCTGTTTTTGGTTTAATATTTAAGGTGAGTCAAGTGAAATAACCAGAATGACACAGTGTGATTGGATATCTATAACTATAAAATAAGTGTATATATTTGTTTGGTCTGTGTAAAGCATGCTGACCATTGCATGAAAGTATATAATTAATGGAATATACTGTTAGGAGAGTGCATTCCATGGGAAAAGCCCTCAAACAGCCGCTTGAAGAAAACTGGGGTAAAAGTGCCTGAATGCCGTCTGGACAGTGACAGGAACCCAGGGGGTTGAATGACTGAAAGTTTCTGTAACATGGAGCTGAGAAAAGCATCAGATCAGCCGGGACCTATTAAATGCTAGAGCACGTTTGAAGGGCTGAATGGCCTCAACAGGATTTGAAATGTGTGTGATTTGGAAAAAGTGCGTCCCTACTCCTTCCTCTTATGTGTTACACACCGGATCACTGCATTTTCCTGAAACTGGGCATTAGTTGGAACACTGTGTGGAACATTCCATAATTGGTATTCTCCGGAATATTCTCTAACTGTGTGGGGGATATTGCAAAGGTGTGTGTGAGAGAGAGAGAGAGAGCGAAGCTGCTGCATGCGACAGTGAGAGTGGTGGAGCATGAGCCTTGTTCGTGCTATAACAGATATACAGTGAGTGTGAGGGAGCAGAGAGAATACGGTGAGCCTTCCCCTGACAGAGCGGGGAAGGTTATTGATGCTTGTCCTGTATTGCTGGACATTTCTTCAGACCTCAGATACTGCACTGAGCTGGGTGGTGAGCACAGACCATGCTCAGTGGGTCTGGTGGTAAGGCCCCCTCTGGGAAGGCAATGGTCCCCCTCTGTACTAGCCCATCCACTATGCGCACCATGCAGCGTCAACAAACTGTGGTATAATTGCCGCTTATCTGCCATGCTCGGGGTAAACTGTGCAGGGCAGCTCCAAACTGAAAAAGCTCAGCCGTGTGCCCCTTGGCCTTTTAAAGATGGCACCAGTGCCAGGGAACATGGAATATCGAAGGAAATCCTGGCGACTGTGAGTACCTCCAATCCTAATGGGTGGCAGAATCGGGCTGGAATTCAATGAGAGGTGAGTGCTATTTAATGAGGTGAGTTTGATAGGACAGCACCAGGAAACTAGCTCAGCTTCGTACAGACAATCCCTCTGTCACACTCAATGAAAATGACACTGAGACATATTACTGTTTTATACAGTTCAATGAGCCGAACACTCTGCTGTCCTCACTCCCGGTTACAAAGCTGCAGAACAAATGCTCATTCAAAACTCTCCATCGCCTGAACTCACAGCAATATTCCATTCACTCATGTTGCATGATACTATCGAAATGTCTTCATATCAGCATTCTGAAACTTGGGAACATATCTTTCCATGACATGTTTTCTCACTCTGTTCCTCTCTGTCTCTATCCCCAAACGCACATATTTGCAGTCATACATTTCTACTGCATGGAAACAAGCCCTTAGGCCTAGCTGTTCCATGCCGACCAAAATGTACATCCACACTCAGCCCATTTCCCTGCCCTTGTTCCTTTCCTATCCATGTATTTTGCCAAATACCTTTTCAATGTTGCTATTGTACCCTCCTCAACCACTTCCACTGGCAGCTCAGTCCATATGCAAACCACACTCTGTGTAAAACAGTTGACCCTCAGGTTCCTTTTTATTTTTGTCCTCTCCAAACATGAACATTTGTCCTCTAGTCCTTGGTTCCCCAACCTTGCAAAAAAAAATATTCACCCCTATGCATATTCTAACTTGTACACATTCTCCCTATAACTCAGACCCTTTAGCCCAGGAAACATCTTTGTAAATTTGTCCTACATTCATTGTAGTCCAATAATATCCTTTCCAGGGCAAGGTGAACAAAACTGAGCACAATATTCCAAATGCAACTTTAACAACATCTCGTACAACTGCAACATAACGTCCCAACTTCTATACTTAATGCCCTGATGAAGGCCAGTGTGCCAACAGCCTTCTTCACTGTCCTGTGTATCTGCGACTCAAATTCAGACAATCGTGCACCTGATTTCCAACATCCTTTTGTTCCACTACACTCCTTAAAGCCCTCTCATTCACCATTAAACTCCCACTTGAATTTGACTTTCCAACATGCAAGACATCACACTTGCATTTGCAATTTCTCAGCCCACTTCCCCAGCTGATCAAGGTACTGCTGCAATTTCTGATAACCTTCCTCAATGTGAACAATGCCTCCCATTTTAGTGTCATCTGCAAACTTACTAACCTTGCATGTGCACTTTCATCCAAATCATTGATATAGATAACAAACAGAAATGGGGACAGAACCGACCCCTGAAGCACTCCACTAGTCACAGGTCTCCAGTCCAACAAGCATACCTCCAACATAGCCAGTTGCTTCATAATGTCAAATCAATTGTGTCGCCAAATTGCCAGGTTACCTTGGAGTGCATGTGATCTAACCTTCTCGAGTGGCCTTCCATGTGGAACCTTATCAAAGGCCTTACTGAAATCCATATAGACTATGTCCAACGTCCTGCCCTCGTCAACGTTCCTGGTCACTTCTGCCAAAAACTCGAACAAAATTTGTAAGGCATGATCTGCCACGCACAAAGCTATGCTGACTGCTCCAAGTCAAACTTTGTCTTTCCAAATTCATGCATATCTTATTTCTCAGAACCTTCTCAAGTGGTTTACCGAAAACAGATGTGAAGCTTACTGGTCTATATTTCCCAGGCATTTATTTTCAGCCCTTCTTGAAGAAGGGCACTACGTTTGCTACTGCCCAGTCTTCCAGAACCTTGGACTCTTAACAGTCTTATCTCGCCTCTTGCAGTGCTCTTGGATATATCTAGTCAGGACCAAGAGAATATCTGACTTTGTGCATTCTCATATGTCCAACAACAGCTCTACTGTGATATGGACAGTACTAAAATATCTCAACTAAACTTCCAAAGGTCACAGGTCTTCATGTCTTTCTACATGATAAACACATAGGGGAAATTGAGGACCTCAACCACCTCTTGAAGTTGTACACATACGTGCCCATTTTGGTTTTCAAGGCGTCCTATTCTCTCTCTAGTTGTTCTTTTTCTTTAATATACTGATTTTGGATTCACCCTAATCCTCGCAGCCAAGGCTATCTCATACTCCGTTTTCGCCTTGCTGATTTCCTTCTTCATTAAACTCCAATATCTCCCGTGTACCTCCAGGGATGCCCTTGATTCCAGCTGCTTGCACCTGGGGCACGCCTCCTTTTTTTGCTGGTCAGAGCCTCAATATCTCTTGTCATCCAGGGTTTTCTCTTCCAACCTCACTTTCCCTTCACCCTCACAGGAATATATAAACCTTGAACTCGAGCTATCTCACTTTTACACCCCTCCCTCGTGCCTGACATCCTTTAACCTGAAAACAAACTACTCCAATTAACCCCTGCAATCCCCTGTCTAATTCCAGCAAAATATGCCTTGCTCCAATTTAGACTTCAATCTGTGGACCAATTTTGTCCCTCCCATAACTATTTTGAAATTATAGCGCTAGTCACTTTTCCCAAAATACTCCCCCACTTTACCACCGTCACCTATTCATCCCTATTTCCCAACAGTAGGTTGAGTGTGTCCACTCCCGTGTAGGACCCTTTATATACTGCTTGGGGAATCTTTCGTGAACAAACTTAAGAAATTACGTTCCATTGAAGTTCTTAACCATCTGGATGTCCCAGTTTATGTTAGGAAATTTTAAATCTATTATGACAATCCTATTGCTCCTGCTACTCTCACCAGTTTCCCTGCCTCTTTGTTCCTTCAATTCCCATTGTTGATTTGGAGGCTTATAGTGCAACCACTATAACATCACCATCCCCCCTTTCTTCCTTGCACATTCACAAAAGCTCATCGGATATTATCTCAGTTATTTCATCTTTAAATACTTGTGTGATACTCGCCTTGATCAGAATATTGGCATATCAACTGTTTCCATTTGCAATGATTTTCACATCTGCAGCATCCCTTTTCAAGGTACATTGGAGATATGGAGTTGTAACTGGATGGCAGCTGCATATCCTGTCACTCCATCATGGGCTGCAAGTTTCCCCACACTGGGCAGTGATCTAACACAGTGTTACCGAACAATGCAACAACCTGTGTTTATATATGATTGAACCAGTGCGGTCTGCACATCTCCCCACGCTGGACATTTATCCCAGGAATATAGATCAAGTATTGGTGTGGGCTGCACAGAGTTCCATTCTGGATATTGCTGGGTTGCATTCAGCAGTACGCTAGCCATATCTACACAGTGCTCCACCCTGAATGTATTATGGATGTGCTGGTTATGGGAGTTTGATTGCGAATGTGAGAGAACTAAAAATCTGGCAATATCTTTATTTTGTGTTTTCATTCTTGTGATTGGACCCTTCAAATCCTGACTCATCCTTAGACCTGACCCTCTGGATGAGTGATGGTGATTGTTGTTACAGCATCCGGGTGTGCAACATGACCAAGAAATGGAGCAGAGGCTGCAGAGAGGACAGTCTCTGTAAAATGGAATGAGGGAATCACCATCAGATCAGCCGTGGTCTTAGTGAATGTTGGGGCAGGATTGAATGGACCACGAATGCAACTTATTCATGTATTTATTTCTTTTTCCAAGCAAACTCCCCTTCTCTCCCATTGTCCCATACTGGTGGGGAGTGAGGTACCTCCTCCTATTCCTGCATAACGGGACCATGGAAACTCACTAACCTACAGATTTCCCTGTGGCCCAGTTTCGAGCAGTTGAGTGACTGCCTCCTGATCCCAAGTTTGTGAAAGTAGATGTCCTCCTTCTGCTCCAGAGTAACAGGCTCCAATAACTCTGTGCTCACCTGCTGCTACTGTGGAATGGAGTTTAGGGACTGAATGGCCTGTTCACATTCCTTACAGCTTTTCTTACAGCATTGACTAAAAGCAATTCTCCTGCTTCTGTAAAACACCATCAAAATCTGAATGATGTATTTTTGTATTTTACTCTCAGTAATTGAGCAAACAAACCGACTGACAGAATTCAGAAGCTGAATAGCCTCCTCCTGTTCCTGCGTTATACACTCAAGAAGCAATAGACTATCAGAGATGTACAGCACAGAAAAAGATCCTTCAGTTCAGTCGTCCATGCCGACTAAATATCCGAAATTAATCATGTCCCCCTTGCCAGCAGTTGGGCCATCTTCTTCTAAATTAATTCATGCATGTATCCATCCAAATGCCTTTTAAATGGTGTAACTGTACCTGCCTCCACCACTTCTTTTGGCTGTTCAATCCATACACACAGCAGTCTCTGTGTGAAAATGTTATCCCTCATGTCCCTATTTAAATCTTTCCACCTCACCTTAAACCTTTGTCTTCTAGTTTTGGACTCGCCTATCCTGGGTACAAGATGTTGACTGTTTACCTTAACTATTTCCCTCATCATTTTATAAACCTCTTTAAGGTCCCCCCTCAGCCTCAACACTTGAAAATAGCCCCAGCCTATTCAAACTCTCCCTTTAACTCTAATCCTCCAACACCTGCAACATTCTTTCGCATCTCTTCTGTACCCTTTCAAGTTTGACATTTTTCTGATAGTAGGGTAACCATAATTAAAAGCAATTTTACAAAAGTGGCCAAACCAATACTCAAATGTAAATGATTTGTACAAGTGACAAAAGGCAGTGGACCCACTATTGATCTTTGCGACACGCCACTGGTCACATGACTCCAAGTTTATTGAACAAATGTCCACTGTCGCGCCATGTCTCCAATACTCAAGAACATTTTGGATCTAAGTGCTGAGCTCTCCCTGGATCCCAGGCAGTCTAAACTTGTTAACCAGGCTACCATGTAGAATATTTTGGTTTTCTTACTGAATTCCATAAAGACAACATCCACTAGCCTGCCTTCAGCAATCATCTTCATCACTTCCTCAAAAGATTACATTGAGTCCTGAGATGTGAACTCCAATGTACAAAGCCCTCTGCAGTCCTTGTATTTTCAAATGCATGCACATCCTTTCCATCAAAGTTCCCTCCAACAAATTAGTCACCATTGACGTCAGGCTCAGTGATCTATAGTTACCTGGGTTTTCCTTACTTTCTCAAATAATTACACTATGTTAGCAGCCCTTCAGTCTTTTGACACCTCACCTGTGGAAATCAATGATACAAATATATCAGCAAAATGCTGACCAATCTCTTTTCTAGCTTCCCACAAACATCTGGGATACAACTGATCAGGTCCCAGGGATTTGTTCACCTTTATGTGTTTGAAAATGTCAAACACCTCCTTGTAATATAGATACTTTTCAATGTTTCACTGTATATTTATTCATTCTCTCGCTCTTGTAACGTCCTCCACATTAAATACTGAGGTGAAATTGTTGTTTCTAATCCCTCCAATCTCCTGTGGTTCCACGCATAGGTAACCTTACTGATCTTTAACGTGCCTTATTCTGTCCCGAGTTAATCGTTTACCATTAAAGGATTTGTAGAATTTCTTCAATGCCTCGTTAACCCTATTTTAAAGCCATCTCCTGTCCACATTTTTCTGGCCTGATTTCCCCATTGACTGTACACTTGCTGCCCTTATACACCTCTGGGGATTCACTTGATCTCAGCTCTGTTTACCTGACATATGCCTCCTTCCTTACCTTGACCAGACCATCAGTATATCTGGCCACCCAGCACTCCCTGCACCCACCAGCCTTGCCCATCTCGATAATAGGAACACGTTGGCTCTGGACTCTCTGAAACCAAGTTTTGATGGCCTTGCGTTTTCCAACCATCCCTTTACCTGTGAATAGGGTATTCCAATCAGCCTTTCACAGGGCTCACCTAACACTTTCAAAATTGGCCTTGTTCAAAGTTAGAACATTAATGTTTACATCAGGTCTTTCCTATTCCAAAACTAATTTAAAACTAATATTTATGCGTAACAGAGTTGAATGTTAAATAAACACTTCCTGCCCCTCTGTGACAGGCTCAAGAGGCTGAATGGCCTCCTCATGTCCCTCTGTAATAGACTCAAGAGGCTTAATTGCCTCCTCCTCTTCCTCTATAACACACTCAAGAGGCTGCATGGCCTCCTCCTGTCCTTGTGTAACAGACCCGAGACATTAAATGACACAGCAACCTGTGGATTACGAGCAGCCGTTAAACTGTATCTAATGGGGGTCCAACCCTTCTCAGTTACAGAAACACAACCAGGTGCACTCCAGGTGCCCTTTCAGTAACACCTCATACAGCTGCAGTGACACATCTCTTTGTTTTGAATGATTCTGTTGGCAAAATGCGCCAATATTCTAGATTTCCACCTTTTCAAGTAACAACAAGCTAATATGGGATGAATGGCCTTCTCTTATCCCTCTGTAAGAGGCCCATAGGGACAGAATTATTTCGGCCTGTTGCTGAGCAGCAGTCTCAATGCTCTGTCTCAAGGTTATGAAAGGATTTGGTAGTAGGTCACTTAAAACCAGGAGTAGCCTCACACTGGTCAATAATTACCGTACTTTGTATTGAGGGATCTAGAAACTTGCCCACCCAACTTTTCTTTATGCAGCCGATCTGTTATTCTATAATTGCCTCCTTTCATAAACAGAGTGGAACATATATAGACTCCTGCAATGTTCTGCTAATACTCTCATATACAAGATAAAAAAAGATTTAAGATTGGTCCATCCCTCAGCAATCCTCATCCATTCCATCCAATTGTTCTCTTTTAGAACATAGAACATAGAACATAGAACAATACAGCACAGAACAGGCCCTTCGGCCCACGATGTTGTGCCGAACTTCTATCCTAGATTAAGCACCCATCCATGTACCTATCCAAATGCCGCTTAAAGGTCGCCAATGAATCTGACTCTACCACTCCCACGGGCAGCGCATTCCATGCCCCCACCACTCTCTGGGTAAAGAACCCACCCCTGACATCTCCCCTATACCTTCCACCCTTCACCTTAAATTTATGTCCCCTTGTAGTGATATGAAAAGTCATGTGTGGAACTGGTTAATTGAATCTGTTTGCTCAGTCATGATTTGGAGATGCCGGTGTTGGACTGGGGTGTACAAAGTTAAAAATCACACAACACCAGGTTATAGTCCAACTGTTTAAATTGGAAGCACACTAGCTTTCGGAGCGCCACTCCTTCATCAGGTGATAGTGGAGGACACACTTCTAAGGCACAGAATTTATCGCAAAAATTTACAGTGTGATGTAACTGAAATTATACATTGAAAAATACATTGATGTAAAATTCTGTTGAATTTTTATCTGTTCTAATACCATTATAGTTTCACTTCTTTCATGTGTAAATCACAGAACATTTAAAAAAAATGTTGCATTCTCAGGTTAGCTGTAACAGTGGGTTAGCTAGACAATATGCTGAAAGTGTTAGCCCCCTGTGTTCTCTGTCTATGCCATAATGTTTAGATTGATTCTAATCTAAAAAGTGAGATAACAGTGAGATTTACATGAATCCATGGAATTTTTGAGTTAAGTGTTTTACATGAATTCATGCAGTTTTGAGCAAAGTACAATGAAAGTCTGCAAGGGCAAATTCACCCCACAAAATATATGTGTGCATGTGGGTCTTTGTGTGTGTGTGTGTGTGTGTGTGTGTGTGTGTGTGTGTGTGTGTGTGTGTGTGTGTGTGTGAGTATGCGTTTCTGGGGTGGGGGGTTTTGAGTGCCAATGAGAGAGTGTGCATGTGTGTGCATGAGTGTAGAGTGCTCTAAGTCTCTGAGAGATTGTCCATGTGTGTGTGACAGTGTGTGTGTCTGTAAGGGTGTGTGTGAGTGTCTGTGTGCGTGTCTTTGTACATGTGTGTCCGTGTGTATGTGTATGTAGATGAGTGCCTGTGTGTGTGTGTGTGTGTGTGTGTATCGTGCAATGGTGGTCACCTGTATTGTGATGTTAAACCAAGGTCCCATTTGAGGTCCTCCCTTTGGGTACAGGAATTAGCTATCAGCCTCTGCTCGGCCACTTTTTGCTGCTGCCTGTCCTGAAGTCCGCCTTGGAGGCTGGTCACCCGTAGGTCCAAGGTTGAAGGTCCTTGACCACTGAAGTGTTCCAGAACTTGGAGGGAACCCTCCTGTCTGTTGATTGTTGTGCGGTGCCCATTCATCCGTTGCCGTAGCCTTTGCTCGGATTCCCAGTGTTTGTACAGTGACTGTGATCAATGCCAATCCCCCTGGATTCTAATTATTCCAGTGGAGCGTTTCCATCTTTTAAAGATAAATGGGCGCTGCTCAATGTATTATCCCTTAACATGAGCGGGAGCATCACCGACAGCACTGACAGGGATCAGCAGATCCAGAGAGAGGGGGAGGAGAGATCAGAATCTGAGAACATTAGACTGGAATGTTCCAACAATTGATCAGAATCTGAGAACATTAGACTGGTCCAAAAATGTATCAGAATTTGGGAACATTAGACTGGCATGTTCCATCAATAGACAGGAGTTTATCCAATTATGTTTGCATTGTGTTGGTGGTCATTATCATTGATGATTTATTACACTATTCTCATTATTCAATATTTTTATTAACCTTTCCTGGCTATCGTTGGTGTTCCTGGTAAGTGTCACTGACCAGATTTTTTTTCTATTAACCGGTTATAACTGTATTACTGTTCTTTCTTATATTCTATCCTTCTTGTCACTATTATTTTCCTGTTGAAACTCTCAATCCATATATTCACTCTACAGACCACGACTAACTACATCAATGAATGTGTTCAATTATTGTCTCCCTTTCAGCACTGGCATTGTTACTCATTCTTCTCTCTGTTGACCTAATCAGTTTCAGCGGAGAACTACAATTTACCGTATCATTGCCTTTGTTATTTAAATATTAAGAGCAGGGAGGTCACTCTCTACTGTTCTGGTTACAAACTCCACTTCCTTCCACTGTTTCCATCCCATCCCTGGCCAATATCTGCGGCTGAAGCAGACAAGTCACCACTGTGCGAGGTCCCTTTGACATTGAGCTGATTCATGACACCATACCCTGACCATTTCTAACTTCAAATACTCACCACTCCAGAATATATCTCACTGGTTTAGTCCATCTGCTGTTTGAACCTTGAGCTATGAAATACTGTCTTAATGAAGCCAATAATCTGCTGCTGATGGTCCCGGCTTCAAACCTGCCGAAGCAAATCTCATTCAAACTCACACCAAACTCCCATCCATCTGTCATTCATGTGCACGCCGATATATATTGCTGTTGTGTCTGGCAATGCCTTTATTTTAACATTCTCATACACTTTACCTCATCTGTCCTTGCATTTTCTCTCGTTCTCTCTCTGTCGACTAACAAAAAGCCTGCTAGTTGTTCTTATTTAAAATAGGTTCCTCCATGTGCGTTCCTTCTTAAACAATAAGTTTCACATTCAAACACGCCAATCGCGCACAAACACGCACTCTCTCTCAGTTTCTGATGAACATGCACGCACAAACACACATGCATCAAATCTTCCCATTATAGACAGTAATCTGATGCGAATATAGTTTGCATATGATAGTAAAGTTTGCAATAATCACTATGCTGGGCAGATAGTGCAGTTTACTGAGCAACACACGAGCAGGGTCTGCACAGCTCTCCATGCTGGGCTGTCATCTTGTCCCAGTTTATGTTGTTTGTGGTGTTCTGTGAAGCAGATTCAGAATTTGATGTAACAAACCATTTCAGCTGATCTGACAATGCCTTTATTCAAATTTTTCATTCTTGTAAGTTTACTCTCGAAGATTTCACTTCTCCAGTTAGTCCCACTGTCCTGTCTGTTTCCCCATATTTCCACAAGTTTTTTCAATTAATTAACTGTCTGTTTCTGTCTTTGATGTGAATCTTTCTGTTCCTCTGTATCTTTCCCTGGGCTTAGCTTTTAGCTCCCTAGTGTATCGAGTGCTGGCATTGTGAAGGTCAGAAACAGTGAAATGGTGTGTGTCAGGCTGTTGTTCACTTCCTGGGATGTCCCATGACATGGCCTATGGACAGGGGTGTTTCAGAAGTTATGCGACACATCCTTGTAACTTGGTCTGTACCTGTATTTGTCCCTCTCGGGTGACCTTGCGATCAGTAACACGAAGAAGCCCCTGAAGTAAAGGACCAGGCATCTAAATTGTGTGCCAATGCAGTCACCTTTTAAAAAAAGTTCTCCTTTCTTTAAATAAGTGATCTTGAAGGCAAAACTGCCAACTGAAAACGGCTCAAGTAAATAACTTACGACGCTTTTAGGGTTTATAATAAATAGTAGTAACAATGGCCTAGTAACTTATCCCCAGTTGCTACTCTCTCTGAAACCTGACTTGATGCTGCTTCCTCCTGGATTGGAGAACTGTATGCAAGAATGTATGTCTGAATGTTCCATTTTGCCAAGGGGTTTGTTTATGGGATGTTAGTATATTGGAACAGTTGATTTGAAGAAGATACTGTATCCATTATTCGGGAAAGGATTCCAATAGTTAAATTATTCTAAATTCCTCTTCACTGTGTATGGATTTTCATTAGAGGGTTTAAATATATTGTGTTTTACTTAATGGTGAATAGTTTGACGAGTAACATCACATCTGGAACAACCGTTTCACATCTATCCTTTAAAATAAGAAAAGGTGTGTCTCCAAGCTACCCTCCTAAAACGTTTGAGGCAGTCTAGTTGGTCTATTACAAATTGACGAGTCATGTCTGGTTCCAAATCGATAATACTAAATTGGGTTTAGAATTTCAATCCCTACATTGTACAAACAGGCCATTTGACCCAACAAGTCCACCCCGACACTCCGAGGAGTAACCTACCCAGACCCAATCCTCTACCCTATCATTGCACATTTATCCCGACAAAGGCTCCTAACCCGTACATCCCTGGAAACTACAAACAATTTAGCATGGCCAATTCAGCTGACATGCACATTTTTGTATTGTGGGAGGAAACCAGAGAATCCAGAATAAGCTCATGCAGACACTGGAGATTATGCACTGGGAGACTATTGGATTCAAAGGTCGTGTATGGTAGCTGTTAGTGCCTCTTGTTCCGGATGTTGAATTCGGTTGGTTTAAACCGTGTTTTGTGTCTAAAGATTATTTCAGTCACTAAGAGTTCTCTGGGTGAGGAAGAAGTGAATTTGGCGGTTTTACAAAAGGGAATGTAGGCAAAGCAGTAGGAATTGACAGACAAGCTGGAGTTGGGGTTGTGATTGTCTGCGAGAAAATGAGAGATAATTACAGCTATAGATCGGCAATTACATTTTGTTGAACCACCATCAGACTCTTTGGAAATGGCTAGAATTCAATTTCAAACTTTGAACATGAGAAAGAATTGAAACAGTTTGAATTATGATGAAAAGTAGAAATAAAAGAAAAGGAAGTGAAGGCGAAACAGAGAAAAAGACAGAAGAAAAGCAGAGAGTTTCAACTTAAAAAGTTAGTAATTAGAGAGGAAAGTTGGCATAGAAGGCGGAGATGAAGTTAGATGGTAGGCTGAATCAGAAGGATAGTGAGGTTGAACAACCCTTTAGTAGCCAATGGTCTAATGGCGTTCTGTTTAAATACATCCAGGCATTATCTAAATTTGATGGGAAGGATGGGGAAACCTTTTGAATTTCATTTGAGCAAGTGGCTAAACAAATGTACTGCTCAGTGACCATGTGGATTTAGTTGATCCAAACCAAGCTGATATGTATTTGCATCCTTATTGGAGGAGGTATCTGGCCAGTATGAGGAGACAAAGAAAGCCATCTGAAGTATATATGAGCTTGTGTCAGAAGCCGACAGACAGTGTTTCAGGAATCTAAAAAAGGGTCCCTGGTTAAACGCACATTGAGTTTGAAAGGATCAAACAAAGTAATTTTGAAAGGTGGGTAAGGGTATTAAAAACAGAGCAAACCTATGACACTGTTAGAGAGATTCTTATTTTGGAGAAGCTCAACAATTCACTTCCTGCAGTCGTGAGAACTCGTGTGGAAGAGCAGAGAGTTACAATGGCAAGGTTAGAAGCTGAAATAGCTGATGATGATGATGATTGAGTTCAGAAATCAAAGTTTGGTTTCTGTGAGAGATTGAGAAGAATGTGTGAGATCTTCTTAAATCATATATCTGTGAAAGTAAGGTTTACTGGCATAGGCCAGGAGTATCAGGTAAATATGTTATAGTATTAAGAGGTACAGGAGCATGTAATTCTTTTATGCTGAGACATGAGGAGCTATGCCATTCAGAGGGACTATTGGAGAGATGAGAAGTGCTCCATTATGTAACGTGTGGTTGGAGTGTCCAGTGGAAACACCAACAGATTTATTCCACAATGAGGAAGGAGGCCTTGAGCTTGGTGTTGCAACATTTCAGCACTTAAATTGCAAATAGCATACATGAGCCAAGTCTTTTTCACTGATCGTGACCCCTTAATGTTTTTGGAGAACTTTAGGGAGAGAAATACCAGTCTGTTCCGATTGAGCTTATTATTTCTGCCATTCAGTTTGAAATTATACAGGTTACAGGGCGAGAAAACCTAAGTTTTAACATGTTGTGGAGACTTGAATGAAGAAAGACAAAGGCATTTTGTGGCAGGAGTAAAATGACTGAAATCGAAACTAGTTGTGAACAATTGTATGCTTAGTCAATGAAATATATATATATGCTTTGCAGACTACTAACAGAGGAAGACTAGGACGTCTAAAATGAATTCACCCTTGTATATTGATGGATTATTTTATTATAGATGGAGTCTCAGGATACTATCACTGTATAAAGGTAATTTTCTCTTCGATTTATTTTGAAAGAGGTTTTAAAGACAGAGGTGCAGAACTCATGTCTGAAAACAGTTTAAGCAAAAAACAGAAAAAGGCTTTAGTTTTAATTCAAACGGTGGTAACAACGGAAGGGCAGTGGCCAGCTCTCCCAGACCAGGTTTTTTCGGTTTGCTTTTAGCTGCAGCATTCAGAAGCTGCTGGGGATCCCGGAAGGGTTGAAAGTTTCAATACATGATCCCCAGCTGCTTTTCTCTCTGAGATCTCTGTTGATGTTGTTTCCCCCTGGATTGGAAAACTGCTGTAAGGATCTGTATTTGAAAATATCTTTGTGCCAAGCGGTGTAAACCAAGAAGATACGGTATCTATTGTTTGTGCAAGTATTCCAATATATAAGCTATCCAAAAATAGTATTTTCTTTGAATGTATTTTAACTAAAGCATTTGAATAGATTATATTTGCTTAATGTCGAGTGGTTTGACCAGTCACAATATATCTGGAACACACATTTCCCATCTATATTCAAAATAAGGAAAGGTTTAGGTCTAAGCGGCCTTCTAAAAATATTTTGCAGGGATCTGGTCTGGTCAACAACACCTGTAGCCGAGGGGTTTGTGACTGACTCCTGTAATTGAAAATTTAGTGATGAGGCTGGGGATGGTTTGCTGGAGGTTGTGGTGTAAGCTGCCTCGGACATTCAGGGAGACCTGAGGATTTGGTGACCCAACTCTGGATGGAGCATGGGGACTGTAGTTACAGCATCTGGGTCTGTAACATGAACAACAAATGGAGCAGAGGCTGCAGAGAGGGGAAGCTCTGAAACCAGGCAGTGAGTGTGTGTGGGGAAAGGGAACTACTGTATCCATCCCGGGTTTTCCAGGAACAGCTTCCCAAAGCTTCATTTATGGGAGGAGCAACGCGTGAGGGGATCCTGACTTAACAAACAGCTGGTCACAGAGTGGTGTCACCTCCTTCAACACGACCTGAAGCTTCATTCCAGGGGTTAGGACAGTCCTGCCAGTGGCTGTTAGGGTTACAGTTTCATTCAGCTTCTATGATCCGGAACTTTCCAGGCATGAGCTGGTGACATTTCCATCATTCGCCACTATCTCAATATCAATGTCACCATTCGGTGCCGGAGGATGTATACAGTGGATGAGATAAATAGATTGTTTCTCCCACAGCAGGGAGCTATCGAGTGTATCCTTATTTTCCCAGTATAGTGGGATTCCCGATGGTGTACATGGCATCTTCAGAGTACCCGTATCAATGGGGAGAGGTAGAGGAACTGAAGGAGCTCTCTCTCTGTTAATATTACCGTGTGTCCATGCACAGTACATCATGTCCTGACAGCAGCCACAGTTCCTTCATTCAAAGGCAGGCAGCCATTCCCATCGTCTTCTGGTCTCCATGAAGAAAGGAATGAATTTATCTTGGATAAAGGCTGTCCCCTTGATACACATTTCAAAACATCATCCCACCACTAACCAACCACAACATGTGTACGGAGAGCAATGGCGTCACTTGGAGCGTCAAGGAGCAGACGATCAGGGATGGAGCAAATGCTTCCATGTCTGAACGGGTCTGAGTGAACCCCCCAGTACACAGTATCATTAAGTCCTGTAATCCCTCCTCATTTCAGTAACATACTACCTTCCATTAGTCCTGTAAATGAAATGACAGGTTATATCAAGTTATATTCCACCTGCCAAACGATTATCCATTGTTTTTACCACTCTGTATCTATTTGCAGGCTCTCCATCCTCTCTTAATAATGTAATTTCTTCCTTATCACCACGACATTGCCAAACTCAGTCCCAGTACATCTATTCAATCCCACTGAACGTTGATATGGATTGTAAATAGTTGAGGACCCAACCGTGGTCGCTATATGACTCAACATTTTATGATCAGTCCAACTGATTAAGACTTATTTATCCGGAGTGCCTGTTTCCTGTTTGATAGCCAGTCCTCCCCCATTTCTGTGTAACACATTCGAAAGCCTGAATAAGAACAAGGAGCATCAGTAGTCTATTTACCCCCTCGAGCCTGCTCCGTTATTGAATACAATCATGACTGATGTCATCCCTGCTCCACCATTGAAAACAATCATGGCTGATGTCATCCCTGCTCCACCATTGAATACAATCATGGCTGATGTCATCCCTGCTCCACCATTGAATACAATAATGGCTGATGTCATCCCTGCTCCACCATTGAATACAATAATGGCTGATGTCATCCCTGCTCCACTATTGAATACAATCATGGCTGATGTCATCTCTGCTCCGCCATTGAATACAATCATGGCTGATGTCATCCCTGCTCCACCATTGAATACAATAATGGCTGATGTCATCCCTGCTCCACCATTGAATACAATAATGGCTGATGTCATCCCTGCTCCACTATTGAATACAATCATGGCTGATGTCATCTCTGCTCCGCCATTGAATACAATCATGGCTGATGTCATCTCTGCTCCACCATTGAATACAATCATGGCTGATGTCATCCCTGCTCCACCATTGAATGCAAACATGGCTGATGTAATCTCTGCTCCACCATTGAATACAATCATGGCTGATGTCAGCCTGTTCCACCATTGAATACAATCATGGCTGATGTCATCCCTGCTCCACCATTGAATACAATCATGGCTGATGTCATGCCTGCTCCGCCATTGAATACAATCATGACTGATGCCATCCCTGCTCCACCATTGAATACAATCATGGCTGATGTCATCCCTGCTCCATCATTGAATACAATCATGGCTGATGTCATCCCTGCTCCACCATTGAATACAATCATGGCTGATGTCATCCCTGCTCCGGCATTGAATACAATAATAGCTGATGTCATTCCTGCTCCACCATTGAATACAATCATGACTGATGTCATCCCTGCTCCACCATTGAATGCAAACATGGCTGATGTCATCCCTGCTCCATCATTGAATACAATCATGGCTGATGTCATCCTTGCTCCACCATTGAATACAAACATGGCTGATGTCTTCCCTGCTCCACCATTGAATACAATCATGGCTGATGTCATCCCTGCTCCGCCATTGAATACAATAATGACTGATGTCAGCCTGCTCCACCATTGAATACAATCGTGGCTGATGTCATCCCTGCTCCGCCATTGATTACAATAATGGCTGATGTCATCCCTGCTCCGCCATTGAATGCAAACATGGCTGATGTAATCTCTGCTCCACCATTGAATACAATCATGGCTGATGTCATATCTCCTCCTCCATTGAATACAATAATAGCTGATGTCATCACTGCTCCGCCATTGAATGCAAACATGGCTGATGTCATCTCTGCTCCACCATTGAATAGAAGCATGGCAGGTGTCATTGCGGCCTCTGTTCCACTTTACTGCCATCTCTCAATCCTAAAACGCTGGGCTGTTGCTGTAGATTGCGCCACATGAAAAAAATATACATTCCACATCTACACTTTCAATTAGTCTTAACATTTTGCAGATCTCAATGAGATCTCCTTTCATTCTTATAAACTTAAGAATATCGTCCTTAACTGCTCAATTTCTCTTCATTAGACAACCGTCTCATCTCTGGAATCAATCTAATGAACCTCTTCTGAATTAACTCCAATGTAAGTGGATCCTTCCACAAGACAGGGCATCTAAACTGTACTCCATTTGCAGCCTCACGAAAGCCTTGCATAGCTACAGTCACACCCCCTAACCTTCTAGTCTGGCATTGTCCAAATAAACTTTGAAATTATGCTTGTATTTCTCATTGCTTGCAGTACCTGCATGCAGGGTTTCTGTGAAATGCAAGTGGACACCGATATCCCTCTGCTCCTAACCACTTTGAAGTTTCTGTACATTTTGCTAATAATTTTCGTTCCGATGATGCTGGCCAACTTGAATAACCCATACTTATCCAATTTAATTTTCATTGCCAATTTATGGTCCATTCAACCAAACTATCCATGTTTATTTTGATATCTCTTCCATCTTCATTCCAAAGTAATTTCCCACCAATGTTAGTGTCCTCTGTTGTGGTTCTGTTCGACGAGCTGGGAATTTGTGTTGCAGACGTTTCGTCCTCTGTCTAGGTGACATCCTCAGGGATTGGGAGCCTCCCGTGAAGCACTTCTGTGATATGCTTTTTTATTGAATCTGTTGTCCCAATCGAACTCATGTTGCTTATCATCTGCGTGTGTGGCTCCTAAGGATAGTTGGTCGTGTCGTTTCAAGGATAGTTGGTGTTCGACTGGGGCAACACTAATATTATAGGACAAGCCAAACAGAGAACAGCCAGGGAATTCCTAGAGGCATGGTACTCATCACAGATTCAATCAATAAGAACATTGACCTGGACCCAATATACCAATCACTACAACGGACAGCTGGAACTGACAACCGGAAGCAGCAGATTCGAACCGCTACAAATGCCGGAGGAAAGATCACAGAAGCGCTTCACAGGAGGCTCCCAAGCACTGAGGATGTCACCTAGACAGGGGACGAAACATCTGCAACACAAGTTCCCAGCTCGGCGAACAGAACCACAACAACAAGCACTGAGTTACAAATCTTCTCACAAACTTAGTGTCCTCTGAAAATAGTATTTTCTGTCTCATCAACCGAGTAAAAATATCCAACGCAAATAGTTGAGGCATAAGTACTGAAATCTACGGTACTCCACAAATTGCATTTGCCAAAAGAAAATGACACATTTATTTCATCTGACTGCATTTTGTTGGTTCACCAATCCTCCATCCAAGCTAATAATTTACTCCTAAACCCATGTTCTCTGATCTTACCACTTACTCTTTGGATAAACAACATATCTGATGCCTTCCGGAAGACCAGATACATTCCATCTCCAAGAATCCTACTATCTAACTTGCTTGCTACATTCTTAAGTAACTCACGCAAACAATTCATACTCAGTTGATCATTTGTAAAATCGTGTTGACTCTGATGGATTGTGGTTTGACTTTGGAAATGTCCTCAACAACGGATTCTAATAAATTGCCGTAAATTGCGATAGTTTTATCGAGATGTTTTCATGTAATGTATACAGTTATTGTAAGTTCTTCCCTTTTGAAAACCTTTACATTTTCTTTGAATTCCTGTTTAACGTGCAAACGTTTGTAAAGGATCTGCTCCAATTGTTGTGTAAGAGGTATGTGTGGTTGCATGGATTCATCATCCTGGTGGTGTACAAAATCGATGGGCTGACGTCTTTCTGGTTTTATGATATTCTAATCTCTATGGCCAGAATGACCTCCTCCTGTTGATGTGTTAGAGGGTTGGGGGATTATGGAATCTTCCTGTAGCTGTGTAACATTTTGAGGGGATGATGGGTCTTCTCTTTTTCTTCCATAACAGGCTGGAGATACTGAACAGTCTCCTGATGTATCCCTGAGATGGGACTGAGGGAGTGATTGGTCTTCTCCTGTTCTCACACAACAGACACGTGTCTGAATTACCTCCAACTTTCTTACTAAAAAAAGTATCTGATACTTTATATCCTTATCCAATTCCCCTACATCGGATCGGAGGGGCTGACTGACCTCCTGTTATCTCAGTGTAGCAAATCTCCAGTCATTGTGTGGCCTCTTCCAGTTCCTGTGTTACAGACTTGAAGATGCTGAATGGACTGATCCTGTTGCTGTGTAACAGGATACTGGTGCAGCGTGGCCTATTCTGGGTCCAGTGTTTTGACTCGCGGGGCTGATTGGCCTCCTCCTGTAACCTTACATCAGGCTCCGGGACTGAATACCCTTGTCCTGTTCTGGTGTAAAAGGGTCGAAGGTATGACTATCCTTCTGCTGTTCCTGTGCAACAAGCTGGAGAAGTGGAGTGGATTCCTCCATTTATTGTGTAATTGACTTCGATTGCTGACTCCTTCCGGTGTCCGATGTAAAAATACGGTCATCTTTCGGTCTTCTAAACACAACCTGATCATCCTTTCCTTATAGTTTAACAATTCATAACAGGAATCAATTGAGGGAACTATCTCTGAGCTGCTTCGAATGTAACAATATCCGTTCCTCATTGAGGAGATTAAATCTGTACACACTACTCCAGATGTGATCTCACTAAGACCCTGTTCAGCAGCAGCAACACTTTACAAGCCTGCTGTAAGGTCCCCACCCACGTTACAGCAGTCTCAGCTGGCTGGGAAAATACACAGCATTGTTGAAAGATCATTGTCCTTCTCTACCCCACCAGCATAACAGGAGATCTGAAGAAGAGCATAAATGATGTGGCGAGATGATCTCCAACATTAATTTAAGCAGAGCCCACTTCGCTCAGGTTCTACAGAATCTAATAAGGTGGAGCTCAGAAACAGCAAGGAGGAGCAAACATTGATGGGAATTATATATCAAAGTGAAAGCTGCAATACAAATACTAGGTATGTTATAAAATAGGAAAATGAGATATACACGTTTGTGGCTACTGCAGGAATAATGTACTGTTTCAATTAGATCTAAGCTGCATTAACCAAACTGAATGCTAATGCTGAGAAAAATGGATTTCATGAGCATGTTTGAGATGGTTTGTATTAATATTATGTCTAGCACCGAGCTCGAGATCAGGTTACTTAGGAATTGGTGTTGGATGATCAGAAGAGCTAATTGAAAACTTTGCTGTAAATGACCTTATGGGACCAGTGACAATAATGCATTGGTTTTCGTTTATGATGTTTGAGTCCACGACAATTTTTGTTTTATTTGAAGTAACCGTTATAAATCTGAGTCATGCAAGCCATGAAGGTGTGAGGAGGAAGTGGAGACTACAGATGCTGGAGATCAGACGAGAAGAGTATGGTGCTGGAAAAGCATAGACAGGCAGCATACTAGGAGCAGGAGTATACATGTTTGACCATAAGCCTTTCATCAGGAATGAGACTTGTGGGCCAAGGGGGCTGAGGGATAAATGAGAAGTGGGTGTGGCAAAAGGGAGGTAGCTGGGAATGCGATAGGAAGATGAAGGTGGGGTTGAAAGTGATAGGTGATGAACGGAGACAAAAAGCCTAATCGACTGCATCCAATACACCCAATGTAGACTTCCGTACATCGGAGAGACAGGACGCCAACTTGTGGATCATTTCAGAGAATATCACTGGGACAGCCACATTGACCAACTCCACTGTCTTGTGGCTGAACACTTTAACTCCCCTTCCCACTCTACCAACGACATGAGGGTTCTGGCCTGCTCCATCGCCACTCCCTCTCCACCAGAAGCCTGGAGGAAGAAAGCCTCATCTTCCGACTTGGGATCCTCCAACCACAAGGGATCACGGTGGATTTCATCAGTTTCCCCACTTCCTCAAACCCCATCTTATCCCAATCCAAACTTGCAACTCAGCACCGCCATTTTGAACGTTCCTATGTGTCCACCTGCCATCCCATCAGCCCCACCTTCATCTACTTATTAGATCAAAGGAGGCAGCTTAGGAAAATGCCAAGTGTTGTAGTAGGCCAGTGGATTCAGAGAAATGTAAGGCCCAGTAAAGGATGGCCAAGAAACTGAGAAGAAAATCAAAAACGTAAAGCATGCAAACGAAAGAAAAGCAAAAGCCTGCTAAAAAGCTTCTGTCAATGTATGAAACAAAATCAAAAACACGCTCAAATGTGAGACAGTGAGTGTGCAGACAGGATCATTTATTGTAGAGAACAGAAAAATCACAGGGAAATGAAACAGTTATTTTTGTGTCCATCTTCAAGGAAGAATATCCAGAAATTCTCCCAGAAATACCAAGAGACCATGGGATTTGTGTAAGTAAAGTCAAAGATCATTCATATCAGTGATGATGTCTTCATTGAACAGACAGCCAGATTGAGTATTGATAAATCTGACAGACCAGATGTAGTACATACAAGTATTTCAAATGAAGCAGTAATGGACATATTGATTGCATTGCGGATTTTCATGTTATTTTCCGACACATTACTGAAAGGCATTTAGCTAATCTGAATAAGGTGAAGTTTATAAATATTATCCGACAGTTTAAGAAAGGATGAAGATAGAGAGCGGTGAACTACAGACCAGTTAACTTATCATCTGCGGTCGGGTGTCTGTTGGACTCAATTACAAAGAACGTGCTGCTAGATATATAGAAGATAATGGCAAAACCGGGAAGTATAATAACTCATCGATGAAATGAAAGCCATAAGTAGCAAACACTTTTTGGAATGGTTTGAAAGATGATTCTTGTAGACATAAGCAATGAGGAACCAATGGATAACGTATAGTTGGATATTCAGGAGCAATATTTTGAGAACTCACACAGCAAGCTCATAAGAAAAAATAAAGCGCAAGGTATTGGGAAAGATATATGCAAACGGGACAGTTAAAATTAGGTTTACATTCATGTGAATGTAATTGCAATGTAGAACATGTCGTGCACCAGTTGCATAGAGTGTTAGTGAGACTAAACTTAACGTATTGTGTACCGTTTGGAGTCCCAATCTAAGATATAATATACTGACTACAGAGGAACTGCAAAAGGTATTATCCAGATTAATCCATAAAATTGCAAGATTGTCTGATGGGGAAACTCACCTTGTGATCTTGCTTTTCATATTTTGATTACAGTGAAACTTAGAAATATCGAGGGGACTGAATAACAGAGGGACATGGAGAAGTGCAAACAGGCGAGATTAGCGAGAATCCCACGATATTCTACATGAACAAGTAGAATAGAATAATCAGCCAACAGTTAGTGTCCATTAGAAACCAAAGGGGGGCAATCTGTGTGAGAAGCTGGTGAGCATTGATAGGTTGTTACATGAGACCTTCGCATCTGTTTTACTTGGGAGAAGGAGGAGTCAGGTAGAGAATTCGAGAAGATGGACTGAAAAGCTCTCGAACAGATTGACGTAAAATACGAGCAGGAATTTGAGGCTTTGACCGGTATAAAATTGGACCAATCCCCGGTCTGGATGAGTTGTATCACAGGCTGCTGTCAGGGTCAAAGGAGGAAAGACCCTGACTGAAAATTGTAATTAGAATCTGACCATAGGGGAGGTGTCAGAGGACTGGAGAACAGCTAATGTGATTCCACTTCATGGTAAGGGTGGGAGAGATAGATCAGGGAACTATAGACAAGTGAGTGTTAGATCATTGATAGGAAAATTACTGGAGAAAACAGGGAAGGAAAAAAATCGATCTCTTATCAGAGTGGCAAGGGTGATCAGCGATAATCATCATGACTTTATCAGAGGGAAGTCACATTTCGTGAATTTGATTGATTTAGTTTGAGGAAGTCGCATATTTAGTTTTGTAGCAAGGCCTTTGACAAAGTTCCACATGAGAAACTGAGAAATAAAATATTCTCACAGTATCAAGAATAACTTGACAAGTTATAAAAAAAGTTGTCGTAGTGTCAGGAGACAGAGGGTTGTGGGAGAAGGCTGTTTGTGTGACTGGAGACCAGTGTCCCCTGGTGTACCACAGGGATCAGTGCTGTGTCCCTTATTTTTTGTGGTACTCATAAATGGTGTAGATGTGAATCTGCAGGGAGGTGGGTAGAGGAGGTGGGAGTTGTGATAAGTAAGTTTGCGTTTGATACAATGATTGGCCGGGTGGTTGGCAGTGAGGAGGAAGGCTTTATGTTGCAGGAAGATACGGAAGGAATGGTCAGACGGTTGGATCATTGACAGATGGAATGTAAACCTGGTAAGTATGAGGAGATGCACTTTGGAAGAAGGAACCAGACAGGAGAGTACTCAATGAATGGCAGCGCACGAGAAGCTTAGACTATGCACCTCCACACATCCCTGAATGTGACTGGACACGATAATGGGCTAGTTAAGAATTGGACCTTGGGTGCAGCATTTATTAATCAGTGTGTAGATTATAAGAGCTATACAGGGCTTTCGTTAGGCCAAGATGGAATACTGTGTGGTGTTCTGGGAGCAACATTACAGGAAGGATGTGATTGTACTGGAGGGTGTGCAGAGGAGATTCACCAGGATGTGGAGAGAGACTGGATAAGCTCGGGTTGTTTACTTTGGAGCAGAGAAGGCTGAGGGGGATGTGATTCAGAAGGATAAGATAATGAGGGACATGAACAGGGTGGATAAACAACAGTTGTTTCTTTTAGTCAGAAGGTCAAGAACAAGGGAGCACAATTTTACAGTGAGGAGTTTGAGGTACAGAGAGAATTTATTTTTTTTTCTCACCCAGAAGGTGTTGTGGTCTGGAATGCACTTGCTGAAAGGGGAGTTATCATGGGTAACCTCACAACCGTTAAAAAGTGCTTGGACGAGAACATGGAAGTATCATGGCATTCCCGGCTATGGACCTGATGTTGGAAAATGGGACTAATATAGATCGTGCTGTATTTCTGTTGGCACATAGTCTATAGTACTGAGAGTGTATGGTGTGCAAGGTCAATTATTGAGCAGCTGAATGCACGAATTGATCGGTTTCTGAAAAGTGAACTGTAATAGCTTGTTTAATCATGTCAATGTGAGAGGTATGAGAAAGTAAGTGCAGCTTCCTGAAACCAGAGAATAGGCAATGGGAAACAGGGAAATGGCAGAACGATGAAGTCACTACTTCAGTTCTGTCTTCACAGAACTTTCTAACAATACTAGGAAAACCAAGTCTGGTGTGGGAAAATGACATAGTACACGGAACAGAGAACATAGTAAGTAAATGGATTAGGAGAAATTATTGGGACTGAAAATAATGGTCATAGACAACTTTAACATAGATTTAAGAAATGGGAATTATGATTGCGAAACAGACAGGAAGACAAATGAAAGAGAAACAATGGATGTAATACATTTAGATTTTCAGAAAAAAACTTTGGTAAAGCGCCAAGCCGAGTTTGCAAAATTAAATCTTAGTGGATTGGGGCTAATATATGGCCATGTTTCTAGAATGGGACAGCTGGCAGGAAACAGTGAATAGAAATAAACAGACTTGTGAAGCAACAGCCTGACATTGTATTTAAGGTATGATTCTGTGAGTATGACTCTGTCCCAGACACCCCATCACCTTCCCCGGAGATCTCCTGTCTCACAAGCAGGACAGACACAGCAGATGTGACGGCAGAGTGAGATACAGTCCTCAATAGTGACTCTGTATCCCATGAAGTCTCACGGTGTAGTTTAGACATGGGAAAGGAAACCTCCTGCTGATAACCATATACCAGCCTCTCTCAACTGAAGAATCAATATTCCTCCATGCTGAACAACACTTGGAGGAAACACTGACGCTGGTAAGGATGCAAGATGTACTCTGGGTGGGGGATTCCAATGTCCACCTCCAAGAGTATCTCAGCTACAGCATTACTGATCGAGAGGGCCGGGTCCTAAAGGATATAACAGCTAGACTGGGTCGGTGGCAGGCGGTGAAGGAACCAACTAGAGGAAAATACATACTTGACCACATCCTTATTCAGCCAATTGCAGAAGTATCTGCCCATGACAATATTGGTAAGAGTGACTACCGCATAGTCATTGTGGCGACAAGTCACACCTTCACATTGAGAATAACCTCCATCAGTTTGAGTGGGACTATCCACGTGCTAAACAAGACAGACTTCGAACAGATCTAGCAGCTCAAGTCTGGGTTTCCATAAGGTATTGTGGGTCATCAGTAGCAGCAGAATTGTACTCCCACACAACGTCATGGCCTGGCATGTCCCCCTCACAACAATTACCATCAAGCCAGAGGATCAACCTTGGTTCGATAGAGTGTGCAGGAGGGCAGGAACAGCACCGGGCACACTTGACATTGAGATGTCAGCCTGGTGAAGCATGAAACAGGACTACATGTGTGCCAAAGAGCAGAAGCAATAAGTGATAGACAGAGCTAAGTGATCCCACAAGCAACGGATCAGATGTAATCTCTGCAGTCCTTCCACTTCTTGTCGAGAAACGCTGGGGACAATTAAACAATTCACTGGATGAAGAGATTCCACAAATAACCGCTTCCTCCATGATGGAAGAGCCCAGCACTTCAGTGTATAAGATAAGGCTGATGCATTCGTACCAATCTTCAGTCAGAAATGCGGAGTGGATGATCCATTTCAGCCTCCTCCAGTGGTCCTCAGCAATTCAGTTACCAGGCATCCACAGCAAGTGGACTGCAGCAATTCAACAAGACAGCTCATCACCGCCTTATCAAGGGGAACTAGGGACAGGAAATAAACTCTGGCCCAGCCAGTGACACTCAGATTGACGAAATAAATAAATTGGAAAAATAAAATTAACAGAAAGGTTGCTGAGGTATCGCAGGGATCGGTGCTCAGGCCCCAGATGTTCACAATACCAATTAAACATTTGATTGCAGGAATCAAATACAATATATCCCAGCCTGTTGAAAGCACTAAAGGATGTGGGATTGTAAGTGGGTGGGGAGGATGTTAAAAAGTGCCAAGGTAACTGAGACAAGTGGAGTGAATGGGCAAATACGTAGCAGATGGAGAACAAGGTGGGTAGAGGTGACGGTGTGCCCTTTGGTGGGAAGAATAGATTGTCAGCTTATATTTGAAACATGTTGCTCTATAAAGCGATGTCTGCTCCTTTTTGTTGTTTCCTTCTGAGCAGCGCTCCAAGGTCCCTGAAGCACAGAGAGTTCTCAACCCAGAGGTCAATACTGGGAATGGCATTGTCATGCTGACCAGTGTACATAGACCCTCCAAGGGGGGAGCTGTAACATTGAAAAGGATCTGAATCGCCTTGTACACCAGTCACTGAAAGCAATATTGCAGAAACAGAAAGCAGTTAGGAAGATAAATGATGCATTGACCTTCATTTCAGGATTTGAGCCCAGGAGTAAGTGTGACTTACTGCAGCTGTACAGGGCTTAGTTGGGACACCACCTTGAACACTGTGCAGTGTTGTGTGCAGTTTTGGTCTCCTTACCTAATAAAGGACAAACCTGACATTGAGGGAGCGCAGCAAAGGATAACCAGACTGATTCTCTGGGATGACAGAGTTTGGGGCGACTGGGTCTGTATTCCATGGACTTTATGAAAATGAGTGGTGATCTCAGTGAGATATATAAAACTCTAACAGGGTGTGACAGTATTGAATCAGGGATTGTAATTCCCCTGGCTGATATGTCTAAAACAAGGGTACAGGCAGGACTCTGTGCATTGAGATGAGAATAAATATCTGCACTCAGAGACTGGGGCACCTGGGGAATTCGCTCACACCGAGAAGCCAAGGCACTGAAGTTAAATAAGGATTTAGAGGCAGTAAACGGATGAGGTGAGAGCAAGAGTACAGTGTGGAAATGAAAGGCCAGCCATCATTATACTGAATTGGGGAGCAAACTCGATGGGCCAAAGGGACTACTCTACTTCCTATTTATAGTTTTCCAAGGTTACTCACATTAACAGATATATTCCTTTAGTGCGATAAGTGCATTGAGGAGATGTTTGAACATGAACTAGAATGGGGGAGGCTCAATATGTTGTATGCCCTCCTTCTTTGGGTCCATTTCTGGAACAGTTGAGGAACCCAGAGTGTGGGAGTAAGTACATGAAAGTTTTTGGTACTTACTGTCTTTAATTTCCGATATGGCGAGGAAGAACTGTTTGTTTAGTGTATGGATTCTTCTGTGGATGTTTCTCCTTCTTTACCGGTGTTTGAGTGTAGTCTGTGGGAAAATTGTCACAAACTCTCAGAAGTAAGGAAGGAGGTCTCTGCAGGGGCGACAGGATTGTGTTTACCATTCCCTTTTCCGATACCGAAACTGGTGTTGGGTATTCTGTCTGGTTTTATCCTTGAAGACATCGGAACAGTTTGATACAATTGAGGATCTTGCTTTGCCATTTCAGAGACTATTGAAGAGTTTATCAAATGTCTATGTTTCTGGAGTCACTTTGAGGCCAGTCCAGGAAAGCACGGGAGATTCACTTCCTGAAAGTACATTGGAAAATAATGGGTGGGAGAATCGGGCTAGTATTGAATGAGAGGAAGACTATGAGGTGGGTGGGTAGTTAATGAGGTGAGTTCGATAAGACAGCACCAGGAAACTAGCTCAGCCTGGTACAGACAATCCCTCTGCCACACTCAAAGAAAATGGCACTGAGACAAATTATTGTAGGATTCAGACCAATGAGTTGAAGACTATACTGACCCTACTCCCAGTTACAAATGCGCAGAACAAATGATCAACTGACTTCACACCAATATCCCTTTTTCCCATCTATCCTGGGAAGACTGACTCATATCACAGGATGCTATCGAAGTGTCGACATTTCAACATTCTGAAACCTCGGAACACATCTTTCAATGACACTATCTCTAAGTCTCCCCCTCTCTGTCTATACCCCAAACCCCTCCCATGTGATGATATTAAACTGAATCCCCTGCCATCTCTCTCTGGCAGTGAAGTTCTCACCCACAGTAACCCCTTGTCAGGGCACAATGGAGAAATGGAGTTGTAAATGGTGGGAGCTGCACATCCTGTCACTTCCAGCATGGGCTGCCAGTTTCCCGCGCTGGGCAAGGATCTAACACAGTGTTACGGAGCAATGCACTGGGGTGGGGTACACAGTCCTACATGCTGGGAGGGTAACTGCTCCTGGGTTACAGATCAATGCACTGGGTGGGGTACACAGACCGAGACGCTGCGAGGGTAACAGCGCCTGTTTTACAGATCAATGTACTGGGTTAATATACACAGTCCTACATGCTGGGAGGGTAATCGCTCCTGGGTTACAGATCAATGCGCTGGGGTGGGGCACACAGCCTACATGCCGGGAGGGTAACTGCTCCTGGGTTACAGATCAAAGCACTAGGGTGGGATACACAGTCCTACATGCTGGGAGGGTAACTGCTCCTGGGTTACAGAACAATGTACTGGGGGGGTAGACACAGTCGTACGTGCTTGCAGGCTAACTGCTCCTGAGTTACAGATCAATGCACTGGGGTGGGGTACAGAGTCCTACATGCTGGGAGGGTAATTGCTCCTGGTTTACAGATCAATGTACTGGGGTGGTATACACAGTCGTACGTGCTAGGAGGCTAAATGCTCCTGGGTTACAGATCAATGCACTGGGGTGGGGTACACAGTCCTACATGCTGGGAGGGTAACTGCTCCTGGGTTACAGATCACTGCACTGGTGTGGTGTATACAGTCCGACATGCTGGGACGTTAACTGCTCCTGGGTTACAGATCAATGCACTGGGGTGGTGTACACAGTCTGACATGCTGGGAGGATAACTGCTCCAGGGTTACACATCAATGCACTGGGGTGGTGTACACAGTCCTACATGCTGTGAGGGTAACTGCTCCTGGGTTACAGATCAATGTTCTGGGGTGGTGTACACAGTCCTACATGCTGGGAGGGTAAATGCTCCTGGGTTAAAGATCAATGATCTGGGGTGGGGTACACAGTCCTACATGCTGGGAGGGTAACTGCTCTTGGGTTACAGATTAATGTACTGGGGTGGTGTATGCAGTCCTACAAGCAGGGAGGGTAACTGTTACAGGGTTACAGATCAATGCACAGGGCTGGGGGACTCAGTCCTACATGCGGGGAGGGCAACTACTCCTGGGTTAAAGACCAATGCAGTGCGGTACGGTACACAGTCCTACATGCTGGGAGGGTAACTGTTCCAGGGTTACAGATCAATGTATCGGGGTGGGGTCCACAGTCCAACATGCTGGGAGGGTAAGTGCTCCTGGGTTACAGATCAAAGCACTAGGGTGGGGTACACAGTCCTACATGCTGGGAGGGTAACTGCTCCTGGGTTACAGAACAATGTACTGGGGGGGTAGACACAGTCGTACGTGCTTGCAGGCTAACTGCTCCTGAGTTACAGATCAATGCACTGGGGTGGGGTACAGAGTCCTACATGCTGGGAGGGTAATTGCTCCTGGTTTACAGATCAATGTACTGGGATGGTATACACAGTCGTACGTGCTAGGAGGCTAAATGCTCCTGGGTTACAGATCAATGCACTGGGGTGGGGTACACAGTCCTACATGCTGGGAGGGTAACTGCTCCTGGGTTACAGATCACTGCACTGGTGTGGTGTATACAGTCCGACATGCTGGGACGTTAACTGTTCCTGGGTTACAGATCAATGTACTGGGGTGGTGTACACAGTCCTACATGCTGGGAGGGTAATTGCTCCTGGGTTACAGATCAATGCACTGGGGTGATGTACGCAGTCCTACATGCTGGGGTGGTAACTGCTCCTGGGATACAGATCAATGCACTGGGGTCGTGTACGCCGTCCTACATACTGGGAGGGTAACTTCTCCTGGGTTACCGAACAATGAACTGGGGTGGGGTGCACAGTCTTACATGCTGGGAGGGTAACTGCTCTTGTTTTACAGGTCAATGTACTGGGCTGATGTACACAGTCCTACATGCTGGGAAGGAAACTGCTCCTGGGTCACAGATCAATTCACTGGGATGGGGTACACAGTCCTACATGCTGGAAGGTTAACCGCTCCTGGTTTACAGATCAATGCACTGGGGTGGGGTACACAGTCATACATGCTGGGAGCATAACAGCTCCTGGGTTTCAGATCAATACACTGGGGTGGGGTACACAGTCCTACATGCTGGGAGGATAACTGCTCCTGGGTTACAGAACAATGTACTGGGGTGGTGTACACAGTCCTACATGCTGGGGTGGTAACTGCTCCTGGAATACAGATCAATGCACTGGGGTGGTGTTTGCAGGCCTATATGCTGGGAGGGTAACTGTTCCAGGGTTACAGATCAATGCAGTGGGTTGGGGTACACAGTCCTACATGCTGGGAGGGTAATTGCTCCTGGGTTACAGATCAATGCACTGGGGTGATGTACGCAGTCCTACATGCTGGGGTGGTAACTGCTCCTGGGATACAGCTCAATGCACTGGGGTCGTGTACGCCGTCCTACATACTGGGAGGGTAACTTCTCCTGGGTTACCGAACAATGAACTGGGGTGGGGTGCACTGTCTTACATGCTGGGAGGGTAACTGCTCTTGTTTTACAGGTCAATGTACTGGGCTGATGTACACAGTCCTACATGCTGGGAAGGAAACTGCTCCTGGGTCACAGATCAATTCACTGGGATGGGGTACACAGTCCTACATGCAGGGGGGGGATAACTGCTCCTGGGTTACAGATCAATGCACTGGGGTGGTGTACACCGTCCTACATGCTGGAAGGTTAACCGCTCCTGGTTTACAGATCAATGCACTGGGGTGGGGTACACAGTCCTACATGCTGGGAGCATAACAGCTCCTGGGTTTCAGATCAATACACTGGGGTGGGGTACACAGTCCTACATGCTGGGACGATAACTGCTCCTGGGTTACAAAACAATGTACTGGGGTGGTGTACACTGTCCTACATGCTGGGGTGGTAACTGCTCCTGGAATACAGATCAATGCACTGGGGTGGTGTATGCAGGCCTATATGCTGGGAGGGTAACTGTTCCAGGGTTACAGATCAATGCACTGGGCTGGGGTACACAGTCCTACATGCTGGGAGGTAACTGTTCCAGGGTTACAGATCAATGCACTGGGGTGGTGTACACAGTCCCACATGCTGGGAGGGTAACTGATCCTGGGTTACAGATCAATGCACTGGGGTGGTGTTCACAGTCCTACATGCTGGGAGGGTAACTGCTCCTGGGTTACAGATCAATTCACTGGGGTGGTATACACAGTCCTACATGTTGGGAAGTTAACTGCTCCTGGGTTACAGATCAATGCACTGGGGTGGTGTACACAGTCCTACATGCTGGGGTGGGGGGGGGTCAATGCTCCTGGGTTACAGATCAATGTACCGGGGTTGTGCACACAGTCCGACATGCTCGGAGGCTAACTGCTCCTGGGATACAGATCAATGCACTGGGGAGTTGTACACAGTCCTACATGCTGGGAGGGTAACTGCTCGTGGGTTACCGATCAATGAACTGGGGTGGGGTGCACAGTCTTACATGCTGGGAGGGTAACTGCTCTTGTTTTACAGGTCAATGTACTGGGCTGATGTACACAGTCCTACATGCCGGGGGGGTAACTGCTCCTGGGTTACAGATCAATGCTCTGGGGTGCTGTACACCGTCCTACATGCTGGAAGGTTAACCGCTCCTGGGTTTCAGATCAATACACTGGGGTGGGGTACACAGTCCTACATGCTGTGAGGGTAACTGCTCCTGAGTTACAGATCAATGTTCTGGGGTGGTGTACACGGTCCTACATGCTGGGAGGGTAACTGCTCCTGGGTTACAGATCAATGCACTGGGGTGGTGTACACAGTTCTACATGCAGGGGTGGTAACTGCTCCTGGGTTACAGATCAATGCACTGGGGTGGTGTACGCAGTCCAACATGCTGGGAGGGTAACTGCTCCTGGGTTACAGAGCAATGTACTGGGGAGATGTATACAGTCCTACGTGCTGGGAGGGTAACTGCTCCTGGGTTACAGATGAATGTACTGGGGTGGGGTACACAGTCCTACATGCTGTGGGGTGATGGGGGTGTGGGTGTAACTGCTCCTGGGTTACAGATCAATGTACTGGGGAGATGTATACAGTCCTACATGCTGGGAGGGTAACTGCTCCTGGGTTACAGATCAATGTACTGGGGTGTGTTACACAGACCTACATGCTGGGAGGGAAACTGCTCCTGGTTTACAGATCAATGTACTGGGGTGGTGTACACAGTCCTACATTCTGGGAGGGTAATTGCTCCTGGGTTACAGATCAATGCACTGGGGTGGGGTACACAGTCCTACATGCTGGGAGCGTAACTGCTCCTGGGTTTCAGATCAATACACTGGGGTGAGATTCAACGTCCTATATGTTGGGAAGGAAACTGCTCCTGGGTTACAGATCAATGCACTGGGGTGGGGTACACAGTCCTACATGCTGGGAGCGTATCTGCTCCTGGGTTACAGATCAATGTACTGGGGTGGGGTACACAGTCCTACATACTGGTAGGGTAACTGCTCCTGGGTTACAGATCAAAGCACTGGGGTGGGGTGCACAGTCCTACATGCTGGGAGGTTAACTGCTCCTGGGTTACAGAACAATGTACTGGGGTGGTATACACAGTCGTACGTGCTTGCAGGCTAACTGCTCCTGAGTTACAGATCAATGCACTGGGGTGGGGTACACAGTCCTACATGCTGGGAGGGTAACTGCTCCTGGTTTACAGATCAATGCATTGGGGTGGGGTACACAGTCCTACATGCTGGGAGGGTAACTCCTCCTGGGTTACAGATCAATGTACTGGTGTGGTGTATACAGTCCGACATGCTGGGACGTTAACTGCTCCTGGGTTACAGAACAATGCGCTGGGGTGGGATACACTGTCCTACATGCTGTGGGGGTAACTGCTCCTGGGTTACAGATCAATGCATTGGGGTGGGGTACACAGTCCTACATGCTGGGAGGGTAACTGCTCCTGGGTTACAGATCAATGCACTGGGGTGGGGTACACAGTCCTACATGCTGGGAGGGTAACTGCTCCTGGGTTACTGATCAATGCACTGGGGTGGGGTACACAGTCCTACATGCTGAGAGGGTAACTGCTCCTGGGTTACAGATCAATGCACTGGGGTGGGGTACGCAGTCCCACATGCTGGGAGGGTAACTGCTCCTGGGTTACAGATCACTGTACTGGGGTGGTGTACTCAGTCCTAAATGCTGGGAGGGTAACTGCTCCTGGGTTACAGATCAATGCACTGGGGCGTGATTCACAGTCCTACATGCTGGGAGGGTAACTGCTCCTGGGTTACAGATCAATGCACTGGGGCGTGATTCACAGTCCGACATGCTGGGAGGGTAACTGCTCCTGGGTTACAGATCAATGCACTGGGGTGGGGTACACAGTCCTACATGCTGGGAGGGTAACTCCTCCTGGGTTACAGATCAATGTACTGGGGTGGTGTAGACAGTCCTACATGCTGGGAGGGTAACTCCTCCTGGGTTACAGATCAATGTACTGGGTTGGGGTACACAGTCCTACATGCTGGGAGGGTAACTGCTCCTGGGTTACAGATCAATGCACTGGGGTGGGGTACACAGTCCTACATGCTGGGAGGGTAACTCCTCCTGGGTTACAGATCAATGTACTGGGGTGGTGTACACTGTCCTACATGCTGGGAGGGTAAATCCTCCTGGGTTACAGATCAATGTACTGGGTTGGGGTACACAGTCCTACATGCTGGGAGGGTAACTGCTCCTGGGTTACATATCAATATACTGGGGTGGTGTACACAGTCCTACATGCTGGGAGGTTAACTGCTCCTGGTTTACAGATCAATGTCCTGGGGTGTTGTACACAGTCCTAAAGGCTGGGAGTGTAACAGCTCCTGGTTTACAGATTAATTCACGTGTAATCACGGCATAGTTCGCTGTGCTGGTCAGACTATCTGTTTGAGGTTTATTGATGAATGCACTGTTGTGGTCTGCATAGCTCCCCGTGCTGGACAGGTATCTAGTCCGCGTTTATAGATCAATGCACGGGTGTGGTCTGCACTGTTTCCCATGCTGAATACTTGCTGGAGGAACACAGCAAGCCAGGCAGTATCAGGAGGAGTGGAATTTGATGTTCCGGTGTAGACCTCCGTCAGGACTCTTGCAGAAGTGATACACCTGAAACGTCGACTTCTCCACCTCACAGCGTGGCTTGCTGTGTTCTCCAAGCTTCCTACCTGTCTTCTTTGGATTTCAGCACCTGCAGCTTTTCTGTCTCTGTCCCAGTTTTCCATAGTGTACACATGTCTCATCTGCGTTTGAAGATAAGTGCCCTGACATGATCTGCGCAGTGTTCCACTCTGGCCAGATTGCTGGGTTGTATTGTCCAGTGTAATGGATGAATCTGGCCAGATTGCTGGGTTGTATTGTCCAGTGTAATGGATGAATCTGGACAGATTGCTGGGTTGTACTGAGCAGGACACTGGCCTGGTCTGTACAGTGTTCCACAGTGAACAGATATCGCCTCTGGGCGTATAGTGTCTGGGCTGGTTCTGTGAGGTGGATTGAGAATGTGGTATATCTAACCATTTCAGCTGATCTGGCAATGCCTTTAGTTCCCATTCCTGTGATTGGACCCTCCGTCTCTCACCCCATTAATGTTACAGTGTGTCCAGGCACAGGACATCATGTTGGTGGGGTGGGTAGGGGGGAAAGGTCATGGACAGGTCAAGGTGTTCCCCGGAACGTTCTGTCCCTGACATTCTATAACTGACATTCCCCGGAACGTTCTGTCCCTGACATTCTATCACTGTCATTCTCTGGAACGTTCTGTCCCCGACATTCTATAACTGACATTCCCCGGAACGTTCTGACCCTGACATTCTATAACCGACATTCCCCGGAACGTTCTGTCCCTGACATTGTTTGTGAACGGCCGGACGTCATTGAATTGAACAAACGATAAGATCCCGAGGGAAGAGATCCCGTTCCAGGGAGAAGGAGACACTGTTCCGAAGGCCCCTCAGGCAGTTAAAGGGGTGAATACGTTTTCCCTGCGTTTACATTTCTCCATGACACAGGATCGACCACAATTTAGACCAAAATGCAGGAATTCCCAAACTCCGTTTGTCTTCATGAAACTGGGAGAGAATCCTCAGGACAGCAACGTTCCCACCCTCCGTATTAGGAACTGGGAAGGAGTGACCTGTGTCTGCTCTCAAGTGATCGAGTGTGTGGGAATGTTCTAGAAACCATCTATCCTTATGGATGTGTCTCTGTGTGTTTGGGGAGGGAGGGTTTGTTGTGGTTTATGTCACATTTTTGTCAGTAATTCCGACCTTCCCATTTGTTATTCCAGCTCCAATTATTTTAATAAATCCCTGAATACAGGGACATATTTGAAAATCTCACTGGGTCCCCGATCAAACGGGTCCCTTTGCCTCCAGGCTGATGGATAATGGGTTTGTTTTCCTTCCTCACAGTTAACGTAGTGACCATCTACGTCCTGCTTTATAAAGATTGTGGATTGTCTCCATGTGTCAGACGTTACCTGGGGGCCATGGCAGCGGCGGATCTCCTGGTCATTATCCTCGACGTGATCCTGAGACACATTCCCATTGTTTATCTGGAACAGTTTTATTTCCTGAGGTACTCCGTCCCCGTGTGTAATATCCACGCCGTCCTGCTTTATGCAGCCACTGACTGCTCTGTCTGGTTCACTGTCACTTTCACCTTTGATCGGTTTGTGGCCATTTGTTGCCAGAAGCTGAAAAGTAAATATTGCAGTGAGAAAACGGCGGCTGTGGTTCTGGGAGCAGTGACTGTGCTGAGCTGTTTAAAGAATATTTCCTGGTATTTTATGCTCGGGGCTCGGTATTCGCTGGTGAACGACCCCTGGTTTTGTCGTGTAACAGGCGCTGTTGTATTGTCCAGTGTCTGGGTCACAATCGAGTTCCTCCACAACATTCTAACCCCGTGCGTCCCATTTCTCCTGATTCTGCTGCTCAATGTTCTCACCATCAGACACATTTTAGTGACCAGCAGAGCCCGCAGCAGACTCCGCGCTCACACCAATGGGGCTGCTCAGTCTGACACTGAAATGAGAAACCGAAAAAAATCCATCATTTTACTGTTTGTGATCTCGGCCAATTTCATCCTGTTATGGTCAACGTTCATGCTGTTTTCTATATGGTACCGGATGTATGATATTGGGTATAAGTCTATGTATCTCCATCCCTTTGTGCGGGATTTGGGCTTCATGCTGCAGCTCCTCAGTTGCTGCACAAACACCGCGATTTATGCCGTGACCCAGACTAAGTTCAGGCAGCAGCTGAAGAATGTGCTGAAATAGCCCTTCACCCAAATCCATCCATCCATCAAATTCCCTCATTAATCAATCCATCCGGGATTTTCTCATTTCAGTTCAGTGTTTCAGCGATGGAGCAGCCTGTCGCTATGGTAACAGACTGAGGGTAGCGCTGGTTTCACCATCCTTATCCCACAGGGGGGTTACAGGGAAACATTTCAATGTTTCTCACAACTCAGGGGCCAGTGAGAAAAGACACCATCCCACTGACTGTATCCATACACTTCCATTTGTAACCAATAAAAATGTTGATTAAAGCGTGCCGAGCAGCAGAGTGACCGATGTTGTTGTGTGTCTTTGTGTTGGAGAAGCTGAGCTGGAGAGAGACAGACTCAGCCCCAAGTCCTGGTCCTCAGGGAAGGGGAGGGCACCGCGCCCTGAGCTCAGGAGCTGGATTTAACTCCCTCTGACCCCCCCCCCACTCCAACCTGGACTCCCCATTTCATCTTCCCCCCACTTTCTACTCAAATCTCTCCCTCTTTCTCACCACCCCTCCTCTTCCCTCTCTCACCACCCCTCCTCTACTCCCTCTCTCCCCCTCTCTCACACACACACACCCAACCCCGGTATCTCCACCTGCCTCCACTCTTCCCTTTCCCCTCACCCTCACTCTCTCTGTCCTGCCGTCTCTGCCTCCCTCCAGCAGTTCCATCGATACGCCATTATCCCCTTCTCCTACCTCCCACATCTCCCACCCCACACCACAGGCAGCCTCACGACCAATCATCCCCCCACCCCCCAGTCTCTGGGTCAGAGGAAGAGGGAAGGACCAGGAAAACAGATTGTGACTGAGAGAGAGAGGGAGGGAGGGAGAGAAATTCAGTCAGAGACAAACAGAGGGAGGTGGGGACAGAGAGAGACACTGATTGAGGGGGTCAAGAGTGAGAGGGCGGAGCGAGAGTGAAGGAGCGGGGGGAGAGAGAGGGGCAAGGGAGAGTTAGGGTGAGATATTGGAGAGCGAGAGAGGGGAGGGAGGGAGGGGAGGGAGCGAGAGAGGGAGGGAGGGGAGGGAGAGAGGGGATAGGAGAGAGGGGAGGGAGGGAGAGGGCGAGAGAGGGGATGGGAGAGAGGGGAGGGAGGGAGAGAGGGAGGGAGAGAGGGAGGGAGGGATAAGAGGGAGGGAAACGAGAGAGAGAGGGAGGGAGGGGAGGGAGGGAGGGGAGGGAGAGAGAGGGAGGGAGGGGAGGGAGGGAGGGGATGGGAGAGAGGGGAGGGAGGGAGAGAGGGAGGGAGAGAGGGAGGGAGAGGGCGAGAGAGGGGATGGGAGAGAGGGGAGGGAGGGAGAGAGGGAGGGAGAGAGGGAGGGAGGGATAGGAGGGAGGGAAGCGAGAGAGAGAGGGAGGGAGGGAGGGGAGGGAGGGAGGGGAGGGAGAGAGAGGGAGGGAGGGGAGGGAGGGAGGGGAGGGAGAGAGAGAGGGAGGGACAGGAGGGAGGGAGGGGAGGGAGAGAGAGAGGGAGGGAGAGGGCGAGAGAGGGGATGGGAGAGAGGGGAGGGAGGGAGAGAGGGAGGGAGAGGGTGACAGAGGGGATGGGAGAGAGGGGGAGCGCGAGAGAGGGGAGATTAGGAGGGAGAGGACGAGAGAGGGGAGGGAGGGTGTGGAGGGAGAGAGAGAGGGAGGGAGAGGGCAAGAGAGGGGTTGGGGAGAGGGGAGGGAGGGAGGGGAGGGAGAGAGAGAGAGGGAGGGAGAGGAGGGAGGGAGGGGAGGGAGAGAGCGAGGGAGGGAGAGGACGAGAGAGGGAATGGGAGAGAGGGGAGGGAGGGAGAGGGCGAGAGAGGGGATGGGAGAGAGGGGAGGGAGGGAGGGGAGAGAGAGAGAGAGGGAGGGTGGGAAGGGCGAGAGAGGGGAGAGGTTGAGAGAGGGGAGGACGAAATAGGGGAGGGAAGGAGGGGAGGGCGAGAGAGGGGAGCATGAGAGAGGAGGAGGGTGAGAGAGAGGAGGGCGAGAGAGGAGAGGGAAGGGAGGGGAGGGCGAGACAGGGAGGAGAGCGAGAAAGGGGGAGGGCAAGAAAGGGGGAGGGTGAGAGATATAGGTGCGAGAGAGGGGGGATGGTGGGAGAGGTGGGGTGCAAGAGAGGGGGAGCGAGGTGAAGGCGAGAGGGATGGAGAGGGCGAGAGAGGGGAGGGCGATAGAGGGGAGGGAGGGGAGGGCAAGAGAAGGGTGAGGGTGAGAGGGGGAGTGTGAGAGAGGGGGGATGGCGAGAGAGAGGAGTGAAGGACGTGAGGGCGAGAGGGAAGGAGAGGGCGAGAGAAGGGAGGGTGAGAAAGCAGGGAGGGCGTGAGAGATGAGGGAAGGAGGGGAGGGCGAGAGGGAGAGGGAGCAAGAGAGAGTAGGGAGGGAGGGGAGGGCGAGAGAAGGTTGAGAGTGACAGAGGGGAGAACGAGAGAGGGGGAGGGCTAGAGAGGGGGAGAGGGAGGGGAGGCGAGAGTGAGGGAGAGAGTGAGAGAGGGGAGTGAAGCGAGGGCGAGAGGAAGGGAGAGGGCGAGAGACGAGGGCGAGTGAGGGGAGGGAGAGGGTGGAGGGCGAGAGGGGATGGATGCAGGGCGAGTGAAGGGTGGGAAGGGAGGGTGAGAGGAAGGGAGAGGGTGAGAGAGGGGACGGAGGGAGGGGAGGGCGAGAGGAAAGGAGAGGTTGAGAAAGGTGGGGGAGCAGGAGTGAGGGGGAAGGCAAGAGAGGGGGAGGGCGAGAGAGGGGGAGAGGGAGGCGAGGGCGAGAGGGAGTGAGAGTGCGAGAGAGGTGAGGGAGGGTGTGGAGGGCGAGAGAGGTGGAGAGGGAGGGGCGAGAGAGAGAGAGGGGAGAGGTTGAGAGAGGGGAAGACGAGAAAGGGGCGGTAGGGAGGGGAGCGCGAGAGAGAGGGAGAGTGTAAGAGGGGACTGTAAGAGAGGGGAGTGCGAGAGAGGAGGAGGGCGAGAGAGAGGAGGACCAGAGAGGGAAAGGCAAGAGAGAGGGGAGAATGAGTGAGGGGGACAGAGAGAGGGGGGACAGAGTGAGGGGGGACAGAGAGAGGGGGGCAGAGAGGGAGGGGGACAGAGAGAAGGGGGACAGAGAGAGGGGGGTCAGAGAGGGAGGGAGACAGAAAGAAGGGGGACAGAGAGAAGGGGGACAGAGAGAGGGGGGACAGAGAGGGAGGGGGACAGAGAGAAGGGGACAGAGAGAAGGGCGACAGAGAGAGGGTACAGAGCGAGGG
This sequence comes from Chiloscyllium punctatum, assembly GCF_047496795.1. NCBI lineage: Eukaryota > Metazoa > Chordata > Chondrichthyes > Orectolobiformes > Hemiscylliidae > Chiloscyllium > Chiloscyllium punctatum. The sequence continues at coordinate 53,738,291 of NC_092785.1, forward strand.
GGGGACAGAGAGAAGGGGGACAGAGCGAGGGGGGCACAGAGCGAGGGGGGCACAGAGCGAGTGGGACAGAGAGAAGGGGGACAGAGAGAGGGGGGACATAGCGGGGGGGACAGAGTGGGGGCGGACAGAGAGGCGGGTCAGAGAGAGGAGGACAGAAGGAGGGTGGAGAGAGAGGGGGATAGAGAGAGGGGGGACAGAAAGAGGGGGGACAGAGGGGTACAGAGAAGAGGGGGACAGAGGGGGGAACAGAGAGGGGGGAATATAGAGGGGGGACAGAGAGGTGGGGGCCAAAGAAGTAGGGACAGAGAGAGGGGTCAGAGAGAGGGGGGTCAGAGAGCGGGGGAACAGAGAGAGTGGGGTCAGAGAGAGTGGGGTCAGAGAGAGAGGGGGACAGGGAGAGGGGTGACAGGGAGAGGGTGGACAGATAGAGGGTGGACAGACAGAGGGGGACAGAGAGAGGGGGCAGAGAGAAGGGGACAAGTTGTTCAGGGTACAAGATCATTAGGGATTTAGATAGGGTTGACCATGAGAACCTTTTTCCACGCATGGAGTCAGCTATTACGAGGGGGCATAGCTTTAAATTAAGGGGTGGTAGGTATAGGACAGATGTTAGGGGTAGATTCTTTACTCAGCGAGTCGTGAGTTCATAGAATGCCCTGCCAGTAGCAGTGGTGGACTCTCCCTCTTTATGGGCATTTAAACAGGCATTGGATAGGCATATGGAGGATAGTGGGCTAGTGTAGGTTAGGTGGGCTTTGATCGGCGCAACATCGAGGGCCGAAGGGCCTGTACTGTGCTGTATTCTTCTATGTTCTATGTTCTATGGGACAGACAGCGCGGGAACAGAGAGAGGGGGTGCAGAGTTGGGGGACAGAGAGTTGGGGGACAGAGAGAGAGGGACGGGGGCGCAGAGCGAGAGGAACAGAGAGAGGGGGGATAGAGAGAGAGGGCTGACAGAGAGATGGGGGTTCAGAGAGAGACGGACGGGGGGACAGAGAGAGCGGGACAGAGAGAGGGGGATGGAGAGAGGAAGAACATAGAGAGGGGGATAGAGAGAGGGGGATAGAGAGAGGGGGAACAGAGAGAAGGGGGACAGAGAGAGGGGGACAGAGAGAGGGGACAGAGAGGGGGGGACAGAGAAAGGGGTACAGTGAGGCGGGGAACAAGTAGGCGGGACAGAGAGGTGTACAGAGAGTGGGGGGACAGAGAATTGTGGACAGAGACAGGGGAGACATTGAGAGGGGGGACAGAGGGGAGGAACAGAGAGGGGAAATGAGGCGGGGGGACAGAGATCGGGTACAGAGAGATAGGGACATAGAGAGGGGTGACGGTGAGAGGCGGGACAGTGCGGGACAGAGGGGGGACAGAGAGAGGGGAACAAAGAGGGGGTACAGAGGGTGGGGGACAGAGAGAGGGGTGACAGCGAAAGGGGGACTGAGAGGGGGCAGAGAGTGGGGGAAGAGAGACGGGGCACAGAGAGACGGGGGAGAGATGGGGGGGCTTGGGATGGATACAGAGCGAGGGGTGGACAGAGAGAGTGGAACAGAGAAAAGGGGCAGAGAGAGAGGGACAGAGAGAGAGGGACACAGAGTTGGGACAGAGATAGAGGGACAGAGAGAGGGGGCAGAGAGAGGGGTGTGCAGAGAGAGGGGGCAGAGAGAGACGGGGCAGAGACCAAGGTGGGCAGAGCGAGAGGGGACAGAGACGGAGGGACAGAGACAGGGGGTACAGAGACAGGCGGACAGAGACAGGGGGAGAGAGACATGGAGGGATAGAGAGAGGGGGGACAGAGCAAGGGGGGCAGAGAGAGTGGGGTCAGAGAGAGTGGGGTCAGAGAGAAGGGGACAGAGAGAGGAGGCAGAGATCGCGGGAACAGACAGAGGGCGGACAGAGAGAGGGGGGCAGACAGGGGGGGACAGAGAGAAGGGGGACAGAGAGGGGAGACAGAGAGAGAGGGGACAGAGGGGGTACAGAGAAGAGGGGGACAGAGAGGGGTGTACAGAGACGGGGGGTCAGAGAGATGGGAGATGGGGGGCAGAAAGGGGGGTACAGAGAGGGGGGACAGAGAGAGGGGGGACAGAGAGAGGGGGACAGAGAGAGGGGGGCAAAGAGAGTGGGGGGACAGAGAGAGGGGGGACAGAGAGGGAGAGGACAGAGGGGGGACAGAGAAGAGGGGGACAGGGGGTACAGAGAGAGGGAGACGGAGAGAGGGGGACAGAAAGAGGGGGGTCAGAGAGAGTGGGGTCAGAGAGAGGGTGAACAGGGAGAGGGTGGACAGACAGAGGTTGGACAGACAGAGGGGGCAGAGAGAAGGGGACAGACAGCGTGGGAACAGAGAGGGTGGACAGAGAGAGGGTGTGCAGAGAGTTGGGGGACAGAGAGGGGGGGATAGAGAGAGGGCCGACAGAGAGATGGGGGACAGAGAGAGTCGGACGGGGGGGACAGAGAGAAGGGGACAGAGAGGAAGGGACAGAGAAAGGGGGAACAGAGAGTTGGGACAGAGATAGAGTGATAGAGAGAGGGGGACAGAGGGGGGGCAGAGAGAGGGGGGAGAGAGAGAGGAGGCAGAGAGCGAGGGAGTACAGAGACAGGGGGACAGAGACATGGGGGGATAGAGAGAGGGGGGATAGAGAGAGAGTGGGACAGAGAGAGGGGAGACAGAGAGATGGGTGGCAGAGAGTGGGGTCAGAGCGAGTGGGGTCAGAGAGGGGGGTCAGAGAGAGGGGGGTCAGAGAGAGAGGGCCAGAGAGAGGGGGCAGAGAGCGTGGGAACAGACAGAGGGTGTACAGAGAGAGGGGGTGCAGAGAGGGGGGGCAGGGAGAGGGTGGAAAATGAGAGGGCGACAGAGAGAGGGACGACAGAGAGAGGGGCGACAGAGAGAGGGTGTAACGTGAGAGGGGGCCGGGGGTGCAGAGAGAGAGGGGGGACAGTGAGAGGGGGGACAGAGAAAGGTGTATAGAGAGGGGGGCAGAGAGGCGGGAAGAGAGGGGTACACAGAGTGGGGGGACAGAGAGTTGGGGACAGAGAGAGGGTAGACATTGAGAGCGGGGACAGAGAGGGAGGAACAGAGAGCGGAAACAGAGATGGGGTACAGAGAGAGGCAGGATGGGGGGGACAAATGGAGGAATAGAGATAGGGGAACAAAGAGGGTACAGAGACTGGGCGACAGAGAGAGGGTCGATAGAGAGAGGGGGAAGAGAGTGGGGGACCGAGAGACGGGTGACAGTTAGCGGGGTGCGTGAGAGGGGGACGGAGCAAGACGTGGACAGAGAGAAGGGGACAGAGAAAGGAGGGCAGAGAGAGAGGGACAGAGAGAGAGGACCAGAGATGGGGGCAGGGAGAATTGGGACAGAGATTGGGAACAGACAGAGGGGGACAGAGAGAGGGGGAGCAGAGAGTTGGTGACAGAGTTGGGGACAGAAAGTTGGGGGAAAGAGAGATTGGGGGACAGAGAGAGAGGCACAGAGAGAGAGGGGGGATAGAGAGAGGGCTGACAGAGAGATGGGGGGGCAGAGACAGACGGACAGGGGGCAGAGAGAGAGGGGGCAGAGATAGAGGGACAGAGAGAGGGGGGATAGAGAGAGGTGGAACAGAGAGAAGGGGGACAGAGAGAGGGGGACAGAGAGGAGAGGGACAGAGAAAGGGGGGCAGAGAGAGAGGGACGGGGGGTACAGAGAGTTGGGACAGAGATAGGGGGACAGAGAGGGGGGCAGAGAGAGGGTGGCAGAGAGAGACGGGGCAGGGAGCAAGGTGGGACAGAGCAGGGGGGGACAAAGACAGGGGGACAGAGAGAGGGTGACAGAGAGAGGGGGACAGAGAGGGTGGTCAGAGAGAGGGGGGTCAGAAAGAGGGGGGTCAGAGAGAGGGGGGACAAAGAGAGGGGGACAGAGAGAGGGGGGACAGAGAGACGGGGACACAGAGAGGGGGGATAGAGAGAGGGGGGACAGAGAGAGGGGAGGCAGAGAGAGGGGGACAGAGAGAAAAAGGACAGAGACAGGGGACAGAGAGAGGGCGGACAGAGCGAGGGGGGGCAGAGTGAGGGGAACAGTGAGAGGGCGACAGAGAGGGCGACAGAGAGAGGGGGACAGAGAAAGGGGGCAGCGAGAGTGGGGAACAGCGAGAGGGGGGACAGCAAGAGGGGGGAGCAGCGAGAAGGGGGACAGCGAGAAGGGAGACCGAGAGGGGGTAAAGAGGGAGGTGGGATAGAAAGTGGGGGGACAGAGAGTGGGGACAGAGAATGGGGACAGAGAGTGGGGACAGGGTAAGAGGGGCAGAGAGAGAGGGGGCACAGAGAGAGAGGGGGTCATAGGGGGCAGAGAGAGAGGTTCATGGAGAGCGGGTCAGAGCGAGGGAGTTCAGGGAGAGGGGGACGGAGCGAGGGGTGGACAGAGAGAGAGAGGGACAGAGAGGAGGGGGACAGAGAGAGAGGGGTCAGAGAGAGGGAGGCAGAGAGACAGGGACAAAGAGTGGGGGACAGAGAGAGTGGGGACAGAGAGAGGGGGCAGAGAGAGAGGGGGGCAGAGAGAGGGGGGCAGAGAGAGAGAAGGGAACAGTGAGCATGGGACACAGAGTGAGGACAGAGAGAGGGGGACGGGGGGGCAGAGAGAGGGAGACAGAGAGTGGGGACAGAGAGCGTGGGAACTTAGAGAGGGCGGAGAGAGAGAAGGGGTACAGAGAGTTGAAGGCAGAGATGAGGGACAGAGAGAAAGGGACAGAGGGGGGGACAGAGAGACTTGGGACAGAGAGAGCGGGGACCGTGAGAGGGGGGACACGTGAGTGGGGGGTCCGAGGAGGGGTGCGGGGGGGCAGGGGGAGGGGCAATGAGAGGGGGGGCAGAGAAGGGGGGACAGAGATGCGGGACAGAGAGGCTGGACGGGGGGGACAGAAATTCGGGGACAGAGAGAGGGGAGACAGTGAGGGGGACAGATGGGGGAACAGAGAAGGGGGACAGAGAGGGGGGACAGAGGGGGAGAACAGAGAGAGGGGGTCAGAGAGAGAGGGACAGAGACACGCGGACAGAGAGAGAGGGACAGAGAGTGGGGGACAGAGAGGAGGGGGACAGAGAGGAGGGGGGAACAGAGCGGGGGGACAGCGAGAGGGATACAGAGAGATGGGGTCAGAGACGGGGGTCAGAGCGAGAAGGGGACAGTGAGAGGTGGACAGTGAGAGTGGGGACAGAGAGAGGGGTACAGAGAGAAGGGGACAGAGCGAGGGGGCACAGAGAGGGGGTACAGAGAGATGAGGGACATAGAGAGGGGGTCATAGAAGGGCAGAGAGAGGGTTTCAGGGAGGGGACAGAGAGAGGGGCAAAGAGACAGGGGGGACAGAGGGGGGGAACAGAGAGAGGGCAGACAGAGAGAGGAGGGACAGAGAGGGGGGTACAGAGAGGGGGGCAGAGAGCACTGGAACAGAGAGATGGCGACAGAGAGACGTGGGACAGAGAGAGAGCGTCATGGTGGGCAGGGAGAGGGGTAACAGAGTGAGGGTCACAGAGAGGGTGGGGCAGAGAGAGGGGCACAGAGAGAAGCTCACAGAGAAAGTGGGGACAGAGAGAGGGCGACAGAGAAAAGGGGACAGAGAGAGAGGGACAGATGGGGGGGGGCAGAGAAATGGGTAACAGAGCGAGCGGGGATAGAAAAGGGGGGACAGAGAGAGGTGGGACAGGGAGAGTTGGGACAGAGAGGGGCACAGAGAGAAGGTCGCAGAGAGAGGAGGACAGAGAACAGGAATAGAGAGAGGGACAAAGAGAGGGGCGACAGACAGAGGGGCAACAGAGAGCGGGGGACAGAGAGGGGGGACGGGGGATAGTGAAAGTGGACAGAGAGAAAGGAGGGGCAGAGAGGGGGGGACAGAGAGAGGGGGAAGGAGCGAGGGGTGGACAGAGAGGGGGTGGACGGGCGGACAGAGAGAGGGATGGTCAGAGACTGGGGGACGGGGCGGCAGCGAGAGGGGGGTCAGAGAGAGGGGGGACAGAGAAAGGCCGACAGAGAGAGGGGGACAGTGAGAGGGCGGTCAGAGAGAGGAGGACAGAGAGAGGGGGACAGAGAGTGGGGGGTCAGAGAGAGAGGGGTCATAGAGAGAGGGGTCAGAGAGAGGGGGGTCAGAGAGAGGTGGTCAGAGAGAGGGGGACAGAGAGTGGGGGGTCATAGAGAGAGGGGTCAGAGAGAGGGGGGTCAGAGAGAGGTGGTCAGAGAGAGGGGGGTCAGAGAGAGGGGGACAGAGAGAGGGGGACAGAGAGAGAGGGACAGGGAGTGGGGGACAGAGTGGAGGGGAATATTGAAAGGGGGACAGAGAGAGAGGAGGAGCAGAGAGAGGGAGACAGAGAGGGGGGAACAGAGCGAGGGATGGACAGAGAGGGGGTGGATGGGCGGACAGAGAGAGGATGGTCAGAGATTGGGGGACAGAGGGGGGGGCAGAGAGAGTGGGACAGCGGGAGGGGGTCGGGGGGGAAAGAGAAAGGGGGACAGAGAGAGAGGACGAGCACAGATAAGGGGACAGAGAGATGGGGACAGAGAGGGGGGACAGAGAGTGGGGGACAGAGAGGAGGGGATAGAGAGGAGGGGACAGAGAGGAGGGTGACAGAGAGAGGGGTGACAGAGAGAGGGGTGACAGAGAGAGGGGGCAGAGAGAGGGGTCAGATAGAGGGGGGCAGAGAGAGGGGAACAGAGAGAATGGGGCAGAGTGAGATGGGCAGAGAGAGGTGGACGGTGGGGGGAACAGCGAGGGGGGGGGACAGAGAGGGGGATAGTGAAAGGGGGACAGAAAGAGAGGAGGAGCAGAGATAGCGGGACATAGAGAGGGGGAGAGAGTGAGGGGTGGACAGAGAGAGAGAGTGGGGTGTCAGAGTGAGGGGGTCAGAGAGAGAGGGACAGAGAGAGGGGGACAGCGAGAGAGGGGGACAAGAGAGGGGAGGACAGAGAAACAGAGGGACAGGGAGAATGAACAGAGAGAGGTGGCAGAGAGAGTTGGGAGGACAGAGAGAGGGTGACAGAGAGATGGGGGACTGACTTAGTGGGACAGAAAAAGGTGGACAGAGAGAGTGGGGCAGAGAGAGAGGGGACAGAGAGAGGGGGGACAGAGAGAGGGGGGACAGAGTGACATGGTACAGAGAGACAGGGACAGAGGGACAGGGTCAAAGACAGAGTGGGGCAGTGAGAGATGAACAGAGAGAGCGGTACAGAGAGATGGGGGGACAGAGAGAGTGAGCACAGAGAGAGGGGGGTAGAGAGAGAAGGGGGACAGAGAGGGGGACAGATGGAGGTGGACAAGAGAGTGGGGACAGAGAGAGGGGGGACAGAGAGTGGGGATAGAGAGATGGGGACAGAGAGATGGGGGACAGAGAGAGTGGGGACAGAGGGAGTGGGGACAGGGAAAGGGGGGACAGAGAGAGTGGGGACACAGAGGGGGGTAGAGAGAGAAGGGGAACAGAAAGAGGGTGGACAGAGAGAGGGGGGACAGAGATAGGGGACAGAAAGAGGGGGACAGAGAGAGGGGGGACAGAGAGAGGGGGGTAGAGTGAGTGGTGGACAGAGAGGGGGTTGACGGGCGGACAGAGGGAGGAATAGTCAGATACTGGGGGAAAGAGAGAGGGGGGCAAAGAGAGTGGGACAGCGAGAGGGTGGATGGGGGGAGAATGAAAGGGGGACAGAGAAGGGGAAGGAGCAGATATAGGGGGACAAAGAGAGGGGGGTCAGAGTGAGAGGGTCAGATAGAGGGGGTCAGAGAGTGGGGGACAGCGAGAGGGGGACAGCGAGAGGGGGGAGAGAGTGAGCGGGACAGAGTGAGGGGATCAGAGAGAGGGGGTCAGAGAGAGTGGGGGACAGAGAGGGGGGACAGAGAGAAAGGGACAGAGAGCAACAGAGAGAGGAGGGACAGAGAGAGGGGGACAGACAGAGTGGGGACAGAGAGAGGGAACAGAGAGAGGGGGAGAGAGAGGGGGCAGAGAGGGGGGAACAGAGAGAGGGGAGAGAGAGGGGGACAGTGAAGGGGGACGGGGGGACAGAGAGGGGGCAAAGAGGGGGGACAGAGAGATTGGAGGGGGACAGAGAGATAGGGGACAGAGAGAGGGGGCACAGCGAGAGGAGAACAGAGACATGGGGACAGAGAGATGGGAACAGAGAGAGTGGGGGATAGAGAGAGAGGGGGACAGAGAGAGAGGGGGACAGGGAGAGGGGAGGACAGAGAAACAGAGGGACAGGGAGAATGAACAGAGAGAGGTGGCAGAGAGAGTTGGGAGGACAGAGAGAGGGTGACAGAGAGAAGGGGGACAGACTTAGTGAGACAGAAAAAGGTGGACAGAGAGAGGGGGGCAGAGAGAGGGGTGACAGAGAGTGTGAGCACAGAGAGAGGGGGTAGAGAGGAAAAGGGGGACAGAGAGGGGGACAGATGCAGGGGGACAGAGAGAGTGGAGACAGAGAGAGGGGGGACAGAGAGTGGGGATAGAGAGATGGGGGACAGAGAGATGGTGGACAGAGAGAGTGGGAACAGAGAGTTTGGGGACAGGGAGAGGGCGGACAAAGAGAGTGGGGACAGAGAGGGGGGTAGAGAGAGAAGGGGAACAGAGAGAGAGTGGACAGAGAGAGGAGGGGACAGAGACAGGGGGACCGAAAGATGGGGACAGAGAGAGTGGGGACAGAGAGAGGGGGGACAGAGACAGGGGGACAGAAAGAGTGGGACAGAAAGAGGGGGACAGAGAGAGGGGGAAACGGAGAGGGGGGAGAACAGAGAGATGAGTGACAAAGAGAGGAGGTCATAGGGGGGCAGAGAGAGGGGTTCAGGGAGGGGGCAGGGAGAGTGTGACAGAGAGAGGGGCAGAGAGAGGGGGACAGAGAGAGGGGGCAGAGAGTGGGGCAGAGAGAGGGAGGCAGAGAGAGGGGTGGCAGAGAGAAGGGTGGCAGAGAGAGAGGGCGGGAAGAGAGAGGGTGGCCAGAGTGAGGGGACAGAGACGGGGTGCAGAGAGAGGTGGACAGAGTGAGAGGTGGACAGAGAGAGGAGGGTCAGAGAGAGGGGGGACAGAGAGAGGGGGACAGAGAGAGGGGGAAACGGAGAGAGGGGGAGAACAGAGAGATGAGTGACAAAGAGAGGAGGTCATAGAGGGGAGAGAGAGGGGTTCAGGGAGGGGTCAGGGAGAGGGTCACAGAGAGAGGGGCAGAGACAGGGGGACAGAGAGAGGGGGGAAGAGAGAGGGGGAAAAGAGAGGGAGGGCAGAGAGAGGGGGCAGAGAGAGAGGGGCAGAGAGAGGGGTGGCAGAGAGAGGGGTGGCAGAGAGAAGGCGGGAAGAGAGAGGGTGGGCAGAGAGAGGGGACAGAGAGGGAGTTCAGAGAGAGGTGGATAGAGTTAGAGGTGGACAGAGAGAGGGGGGGACAGAGAGAGGGGAGGACAGAGAAACAGAGGGACAGGGAGAATGAACAGAGAGAGGTGGCAGAGAGAGTTGGGAGGACAGAGAGAGGGTGACAGAGAGAAGGCGGACAGACTTAGTGAGACAGAAAAAGGTGGACAGAGAGAGGGGGGCAGAGAGAGGGGTGACAGAGAGTGTGAGCACAGAGAGAGGGGGTAGAGAGAAAAGGGGGACAGAGAGGGGGACAGATGGAAGGGGACAGAGAGAGTGAGCACAGAGAGAGTGGGTAGAGAGGAAAAGGGGGACAGAGAGGGGGGCAGATGCAGGGGGACAGAGAGAGTGGAGACAGAGAGAGGGGGGACAGAGAGTGGGGATAGAGAGTTTGGGGACAGGAAGAGGGCGGACAAAGAGAGTGGGGACAGAGAGGGGGGTAGAGAGAGAAGGGGAACAGAGAGAGGGTGGACAGAGAGAGGGGGGACAGAGACAGGGGGACCGAAAGATGGGGATAGAGAGAGTGGGGACAGAGAGAGGGGGACAGATAGAGGGGGACAGAAAGAGGGGGACAGAGAGAGGGGGACAGAGAGAGGAGGACAGAGAGAGGGGGACAGATAGAGGGGGAAACGGAGAGGGGGGAGAACAGAGAGATGAGTGACAAAGAGAGGAGGTCATAGGGGGGCAGAGAGAGGGGTTCAGGGAGGGGGCAGGGAGAGTGTGACAGAGAGAGGGGCAGAGAGAGGGGGACAGAGAGAGGGGGCAGAGAGAGTGGGGCAGAGAGAGGGAGGCAGAGAGAGGGGTGGCAGAGAGAAGGGTGGCAGAGAGAGAGGGCGGGAAGAGAGAGGGTGGCCAGAGTGAGGGGACAGAGACGGGGTGCAGAGAGAGGTGGACAGAGTGAGAGGTGGACAGAGAGAGGGGGGGTCAGAGAGAGGGGGGACAGAGAGAGGGGGACAGAGAGAGGGGGAAACGGAGAGAGGGGGAGAACAGAGAGATGAGTGACAAAGAGAGGAGGTCATAGAGGGGAGAGAGAGGGGTTCAGGGAGGGGTCAGGGAGAGGGTCACAGAGAGAGGGGCAGAGAGAGGGGGACAGAGAGAGGGGGGAAGAGAGAGGGGGCAAAGAGAGGGAGGGCAGAGAGAGGGGGCGGAGAGAGAGGGGCAGAGAGAGGGGTGGCAGAGAGAGGGGTGGCAGAGAGAAGGCGGGAAGAGAGAGGGTGGGCAGAGAGAGGGGACAGAGAGGGGGTTCAGAGAGAGGTGGATAGAGTTAGAGGTGGACAGAGAGAGGGGGGTCAGAGAGAGGGGGACAGAGTGAGACAGGGACAGAGAGAGGGGGGCAGAGAGAGGGGGGTCAGAGAGAGGGGGGACAGAGAGAGGGGGACAGAGAGAGGGGGGTCAGAGAGAGGGGGACAGAGTGAGACAGGGACAGAGAGAGGGGGGCAGAGAGAGTGGAGACAGAGAGAGAAGGGACAGAGAGAGGGGGCTGAGAGAGAGGGGGGCAGTGAGGGGGACAGATGGAGGGCGACAGAGAGAGTGGAGACAGAGAGAGGGGGGACTGAGAGTGGGGATAGAGAGATGGGGGACAGAGAGATGGGGACAGAGAGAGTGGGGACAGAGAGAGGGTAGAGAGAGAAGGGGAACAGAGAGGGGGTGGACAGAGAGAGGGGGGACAGAGACAGAGGGACAGAAAGAGGGGGACAGAGAGAGTGGGGACAGAGAGAGAGGGGACAGAGACAGGGGGACAGAAAGAGGTGGACAGAAAGAGGGGGACAGAGAGAGGGGGACAGAGAGAGGGGGACAGAGAGAGGGGGAAACGGAGAGGGGGGAGAACAGAGAGATGAGTGACAAAGAGAGGAGGTCATAGGGGTGCAGAGAGAGGGGTTCAGGGAGGGGGCAGGGAGAGGGTCACTGAGAGAGGGGCAGAGAGAGGGGGACCGAGAGAGGGGGCAGAGAGAGGGGGCAAAGAGAGGGAGGGCAGAGAGAGGGGGCAGAGTGAGGGGGGCAAAGAGATGGAGGCAGAGAGAGGGGTGGCAGAGAGAGGGGTGGCAGAGAGAGGGCGGGAAGAGAGAGGGTGGGCAGAGAGAGGGGACAGAGACGGGGTGCAGAGAGAGGTGGACAGAGTGAGAGGTGGACAGAGAGAGGAGGGTCAGAGAGAGGGGGGACAGAGAGAGGGGGACAGAGAGAGGGGGAAACGGAGAGAGGGGGAGAACAGAGAGATGAGTGACAAAGAGAGGAGGTCATAGAGGGGAGAGAGAGGGGTTCAGGGAGGGGTCAGGGAGAGGGTCACAGAGAGAGGGGCAGAGACAGGGGGACAGAGAGAGGGGGGAAGAGAGAGGGGGAAAAGAGAGGGAGGGCAGAGAGAGGGGGCAGAGAGAGAGGGGCAGAGAGAGGGGTGGCAGAGAGAGGGGTGGCAGAGAGAAGGCGGGAAGAGAGAGGGTGGGCAGAGAGAGGGGACAGAGAGGGAGTTCAGAGAGAGGTGGATAGAGTTAGAGGTGGACAGAGAGAGGGGGGGGGACAGAGAGAGGGGAGGACAGAGAAACAGAGGGACAGGGAGAATGAACAGAGAGAGGTGGCAGAGAGAGTTGGGAGGACAGAGAGAGGGTGACAGAGAGAAGGCGGACAGACTTAGTGAGACAGAAAAAGGTGGACAGAGAGAGGGGGGCAGAGAGAGGGGTGACAGAGAGTGTGAGCACAGAGAGAGGGGGTAGAGAGAAAAGGGGGACAGAGAGGGGGACAGATGGAAGGGGACAGAGAGAGTGAGCACAGAGAGAGTGGGTAGAGAGGAAAAGGGGGACAGAGAGGGGGACAGATGCAGGGGGACAGAGAGAGTGGAGACAGAGAGAGGGGGGACAGAGAGTGGGGATAGAGAGAGATGGGGGACAGAGAGATGGTGGACAGAGAGAGTGGGGACAGAGAGTTTGGGGACAGGAAGAGGGCGGACAAAGAGAGTGGGGACAGAGAGGGGGGTAGAGAGAGAAGGGGAACAGAGAGAGGGTGGACAGAGAGAGGGGGGACAGAGACAGGGGGACCGAAAGATGGGGACAGAGAGAGTGGGGACAGAGAGAGGGGGACAGATAGAGGGGGACAGAAAGAGGGGGACAGAGAGAGGGGGACAGAGAGAGGAGGACAGAGAGAGGGGGACAGATAGAGGGGGAAACGGAGAGGGGGGAGAACAGAGAGATGAGTGACAAAGAGAGGAGGTCATAGGGGGCAGAGAGAGGGGTTCAGGGAGGGGGCAGGGAGAGTGTGACAGAGAGAGGGGCAGAGAGAGGGGGACAGAGAGAGGGGGCAGAGAGAGTGGGGCAGAGAGAGGGAGGCAGAGAGAGGGGTGGCAGAGAGAAGGGTGGCAGAGAGAGAGGGCGGGAAGAGAGAGGGTGGCCAGAGTGAGGGGACAGAGACGGGGTGCAGAGAGAGGTGGACAGAGTGAGAGGTGGACAGAGAGAGGGGGGGTCAGAGAGAGGGGGGACAGAGAGAGGGGGACAGAGAGAGGGGGAAACGGAGAGAGGGGGAGAACAGAGAGATGAGTGACAAAGAGAGGAGGTCATAGAGGGGAGAGAGAGGGGTTCAGGGAGGGGTCAGGGAGAGGGTCACAGAGAGAGGGGCAGAGAGAGGGGGACAGAGAGAGGGGGGAAGAGAGAGGGGGCAAAGAGAGGGAGGGCAGAGAGAGGGGGCGGAGAGAGAGGGGCAGAGAGAGGGGTGGCAGAGAGAGGGGTGGCAGAGAGAAGGCGGGAAGAGAGAGGGTGGGCAGAGAGAGGGGACAGAGAGGGGGTTCAGAGAGAGGTGGATAGAGTTAGAGGTGGACAGAGAGAGGGGGGTCAGAGAGAGGGGGACAGAGTGAGACAGGGACAGAGAGAGGGGGGCAGAGAGAGGGGGGTCAGAGAGAGGGGGGACAGAGAGAGGGGGACAGAGAGAGGGGGGTCAGAGAGAGGGGGACAGAGTGAGACAGGGACAGAGAGAGGGGGGCAGAGAGAGTGGAGACAGAGAGAGAAGGGACAGAGAGAGGGGGCTGAGAGAGAGGGGGGCAGTGAGGGGGACAGATGGAGGGCGACAGAGAGAGTGGAGACAGAGAGAGGGGGGACTGAGAGTGGGGATAGAGAGATGGGGGACAGAGAGATGGGGACAGAGAGAGTGGGGACAGAGAGAGGGTAGAGAGAGAAGGGGAACAGAGAGGGGGTGGACAGAGAGAGGGGGGACAGAGACAGAGGGACAGAAAGAGGGGGACAGAGAGAGTGGGGACAGAGAGAGAGGGGACAGAGACAGGGGGACAGAAAGAGGTGGACAGAAAGAGGGGGACAGAGAGAGGGGGACAGAGAGAGGGGGACAGAGAGAGGGGGAAACGGAGAGGGGGGAGAACAGAGAGATGAGTGACAAAGAGAGGAGGTCATAGGGGTGCAGAGAGAGGGGTTCAGGGAGGGGGCAGGGAGAGGGTCACTGAGAGAGGGGCAGAGAGAGGGGGACCGAGAGAGGGGGCAGAGAGAGGGGGCAAAGAGAGGGAGGGCAGAGAGAGGGGGCAGAGTGAGGGGGGCAAAGAGATGGAGGCAGAGAGAGGGGTGGCAGAGAGAGGGGTGGCAGAGAGAGGGCGGGAAGAGAGAGGGTGGGCAGAGAGAGGGGACAGAGACGGGGTGCAGAGAGAGGTGGACAGAGTGAGAGGTGGACAGAGAGAGGGGGGTCAGAGAGACGGGGACAGAGAGACGGGGGACAGAGAGAGAGGGCGGGCAGAGAGAGGGGGGACAGAGACAGAGGGACAGAGAGAGGGGGACAGAGAGAGGGGGACAGAGAGAGGGGAGGAACAGAGAGATGAGTGACAAAGAGAGGAGGTCATGGGGGGCAGAGAGAGTGTTTCAGGGAGGGGGCAGAGAGACGGTCACAGAGGGAGGGCCAGAGAGAGGGGGGGACAGAGAGAGGTGGGCAGAGAGAGGGGTCAAAGAGAGGGAGGGCAGAGAGAGGGGGGCAGGGAGAGAGGGGGTGCAGAGAGTGAGGTGGACAGAGAGTGAGGTGGACAGAGAGAGAAGTGGACAGAGAGAGTGGGGACAGAGAGAGGGGGGCAGAGGGAGACAGGGACAAAGAGTGAGGGACAGAGAGAGTGGGGACAAAGAGCAGGGGAAAGAGAGCAGGGGGGAGAGAGAAGGGAACAGAGAGATGGGGACAGAGAGAAGGGGACAGAGAGAGAGGGGACAGGCCTAGGGGAACAGAGAACCGTGGGGACAGAGAGAGGGGGATCGAGAGAGGGGGGACAGAGTGAGGGGGGACGGAGAGGGGTGATCGAGCGAGAGGGGACAGAGAGACAGGGGGACAGGGAGGGTGGACAGTGCGAGGGGGCAGAGGGGGGGCGAGGGATAGGGGCAGAGAGGGGGGTGACAAAGAGTCAGGGGTCAGGGAGGGGAGGACAGAGACAGGGGGACGGGGGGGACAGAGAGAGGGGGCGGGGTGTCAGAGAGAGAGGGGGACAGTGAGAGAGGGACAGAGAGAGGCGAACAGAGGGGGACAGAGAGAGGCGACAGAGAGACAGTGGGACAGGAAGGGTGGACAGAGCGAGGGGGCAGAGATCGGGTGGGACAGAGAGGGATGACAGAGAGAGAGGGGACAGACTTAGAAGGGACAGAGAGACGTGAGGACGGGGGGCAGAGAGGGGAGACAGAGAGGTGGGGACAGAGAGTGTGGGAGACAGAGGGGGACAGGGAGAGAGCGGACAGAGAGAGATGGATAGAGAGAGGGGAGATAGAGAGTGCAGGGACAGAGACAGTGAGGACAGAGAGTGGGATGACAGAGTGACGGGTGTCAGAGAGACGGGGACAGAGAGGCGGGGACAGAGAGAGGGCGGACAGAGAGAGGTGGGGACAGAGACAGGGGGACAGAAAGAGAGGGACACAGAGAGGGGGGACAGAGAGAGGGCGGCAGAAAGAGGGGGAAAAAGAGAGGGGGACAGAGAGAGAGGGACAGAGAGAGGGGGGACAGAGAGAGTGGGGACAGAGACAGAGGGACAGAAAGAGGGGAACAGAGAGAGGGGGGACAGAGAGAGGGTGGCAGAAAGAGGGGGAAAAAGAGAGGGTGACAGAGAGAGAGGGACAGAGAGAGGGGGACAGAGAGAGGGCGGCAGAAAGAGCGGGACAGAGAGAGGGGGACAGAGAGAGGGGTGGAACAGAGAGATGAGTGACAAAGAGAGTAGGTCGTGGTGGGCAGAGAGAGTGTTTCAGGGAGGGGGCAGAGAGACGGTCACAGAGAGAGGGCCAAAGAGAGAGGGGGGACAGAGAGAGGGGGGCAGATAGAGGGGGCAAGGAGAGGGAGGGCAGAGAGAGGGGGGCAGAGAGAGGTGGCAGAGAGAGGGCGGGCAGAGAGAGGATGGGCAGAGAGAGGGGGCAGGGAGGGGGTGTAGAGAGAGGTGGACAGAGTGAGAGGTGTACAGAGAGAGAGGGGGGACAGAGTGAGGGGGGATGGACAGGGATGATCGAGCGAGAGGGGACAGAGAGACAGGGGGACAGGGAGGGTGGACAGAGCGAGGGGGCGGGGGGGCGAGAGATAGGAGGCAGAGAGGGGGTGACAAAGAGTCAGGAGACAGGGAGGGGAGCACAGAGACAGGGGGACAGGGAGGAGGGGACAGATAGAGGGGGCGGGGGGTCAGAGAGCGAGGGGGACAGTGAGAGAGGGACAGAGAGAGTGGAACAGAGGGGGACAGAAGGAGGCGACAGAGAGACAGTGGGACAGGAAGGGTGGACAGAGCGAGGGGGCAGAGATCGGGTGGGACAGAGTGAGGGATGACAGAGAGAGAGAGGGGACAGACTTAGGGGGACAGAGAGACGCGAGGACGGGGGGCAGAGTGGGGAGACAGAGAGGTGGGGACAGAGAGAGTGGGAGACAGAGGGGGACAGGGAGAGAGCGGACAGAGTGAGATGGATAGAGAGAGGGGAGATAGAGATGCAGGGACAGAGACAGTGAGGACAGAGAGTGGGAACACAGAGAGACGGGTGTCAGAGAGACGGGGACAGAGAGGCGGGGACAGAGAGAGGGCGGACAGAGAGGGGGGGGACAGAGACAGGGGGACAGAAAGAGGTGGACAGAGAGAGGGGGGACAGAGAGAGGGCGGCAGAAAGAGGGGGAAAAAGAGAGGGTGACAGAGAGAGAGGGACAGAGAGAGGGGGACAGATAGAGGGCGGCAGAAAGAGCGGGACAGAGAGAGAGGGCCAGAGAGAGGGGTGGAACAGAGAGATGAGTGACAAAGAGAGTAGGTCGTGGTGGGCAGAGAGAGTGTTTCAGGGAGGGGGCAGAGAGACGGTCACAGAGAGAGGGCCAAAGAGAGAGGGGGGACAGAGAGAGGGGGGCAGATAGAGGGGGCAAGGAGAGGGAGGGCAGAGAGAGGGGGGCAGAGAGAGGTGGCAGAGAGAGGGCGGGCAGAGAGAGGATGGGCAGAGAGAGGGGGCAGGGAGGGGGTGTAGAGAGAGGTGGACAGAGTGAGAGGTGTACAGAGAGAGAGGGGGGACAGAGTGAGGGGGGATGGACAGGGATGATCGAGCGAGAGGGGACAGAGAGACAGGGGGACAGGGAGGGTGGACAGAGCGAGGGGGCGGGGGGGCGAGAGATAGGAGGCAGAGAGGGGGTGACAAAGAGTCAGGAGACAGGGAGGGGAGCACAGAGACAGGGGGACAGGGAGGAGGGGACAGATAGAGGGGGCGGGGGGTCAGAGAGCGAGGGGGACAGTGAGAGAGGGACAGAGAGAGTGGAACAGAGGGGGACAGAAGGAGGCGACAGAGAGACAGTGGGACAGGAAGGGTGGACAGAGCGAGGGGGCAGAGATCGGGTGGGACAGAGTGAGGGATGACAGAGAGAGAGGGGACAGACTTAGGGGGGCAGAGAGACGCGAGGACGGGGTGCAGAGTGGGGAGACAGAGAGGTGGGGACAGAGAGAGTGGGAGACAGAGGGGGACAGCGAGAGAGCGGACAGAGAGAGGTGGATTGAGAGAGAGGGTAGATAGAGAGTGCAGGGACAGAGACAGTGGGGACAGAGAGTGGGAAGACAGAGAGACGGTGGACAGAGAGAGGGCGGACAGAGAGACGGGGGACAGCGAGAGTGCGGACAGAGAGGGGGGGCAGAGACAGGGGACGGAAAGAGGGGACAGAAAGAGGGTGCAGAAAGAGGGGGCAGAAAGAGGGGACAGAAAGATGTGTCAGAGATGTGGGACAGACAGAGAGGCAGTGAGAGAGAGGAGCGGAGAGAGGGGGATATAGAGAGGAGAGACAGAGAGGGGGACAGAGAAACGGGGGACAGAGAGCGCTGGAACAGAGAGATGGGGATAGAGAGACAGGGGACAGAGAGAGGGGTGCAGAGAGGGGGAAGAGAGAGGGGGGACAGAGAGAGATTGGCAGAGAGAGGAGGGACCGAGAGGGGGACAGAGAGAGGGTGGACATAGAGCGCGGGATCATAGAGATGGGGATATAGAAAGGGGGGCAGAGAGCGGGGGACAGAGAGCGAGGGACAGAGAGGAGTGGGACAGAGATGAGGTGGACAGATAGAGGGGGACAGAGTGAGGGGGGCAGAAAGAGGGGAGCAGAAAGAGGGAGAAATAGAGAGGGGGAAATAGAGAGGGCGACAGAGAGACGGGCAACAGAGAGGGGGGAACAGAGAGGAGGGGACAGAGAGAGGGGGGAAAGAGAGAGGGGGACAGAGAGAGGAGGGACAGATAGAGAGGGACAGAGAGAGGGACAGAAAGAGAGGGGACCGAAAGAGGGGCGAAAGAAAGAGGGGCGACAGAGAGGGGGGACAGAGAGCGGGGGACAGAGAGCAGGGGACAGAGAGAAGGGAACAGAGAGATGGGGACAGAGAGAAGCGGACAGAGAGAAGGGAACAGAGATAAGGGGACAGAGAGAAGGGGACAGAGAGAGAGGGGACAGACCGAGGGAAACAGAGAACCGTGGGCACAGAGAGAGGGGAATCGAGAGAGGGGGGACAGAGTGAGGGGGGATGGAGAGGGGTGATCGAGCGAGAGGGGACAGAGAGACAGGGGGACAGGGAGGGTGGACAGTGCGAGGGGGCAAAGGGGAGGCGAGAGATTGGCGGCAGAGAGGGGGGGTGTCAAAGAGTCAGGGGTCATGGAGGGGAGGACAGAGACAGGGGGACAGGGAGGGGGTGACAGAGAGAGGGGGCGGGGAGTCAGAGAGAGAGGGGGACAGTGAGAGAGGGACAGAGAGAGGGGAACAGAGGGGGACAGAGAGAGGCTACAGAGAGACAGTGGGACAGGAAGGGTGGACAGAGCGAGGGGGCAGAGATCGGGTGGGACAGAGAGGGATGACAGAGAGAGAGGGGACAGACTTAGGGGGACAGAGAGACGTGAGGACGGGGCGCAGAGAGGGGAGACAGAGAGGTGGGGACAGAGAGAGTGGAGACAGAGGGGGACAGTGAGAGAGCGGACAGAGAGAGATGGATAGAGAGAGGGGAGATAGAGAGTGCAGGGACAGAGACAGTGAGGACAGAGAGTGGGAAGACAGAGAGACGGGTGTCAGAGAGGCGGGGAAAGAGAGACGGGGGACAGAGAGAAGGCGGGCAGAGAGAGGGGGGACAGAGACAGGGGGACAGAAAGAGGGGGACCGAGAGAGGGGGGACAGAGAGAGGGCGGCAGAGAGGGGGGCAGAGAGAGGTGGCAGAGAGAGGGCTGGCAGAGAAAGGGTGGTCAGAGAGAGGGGGCAGAGAGGGGGTGTAGAGAGAGGTGGACAGAGTGAGAGGTGTACAGAGAGTGGGGGGACAGAGTGAGGGGGGACGGACCGGGATGATCGAGCGAGAAGGGACAGAGAGACAGGGGGACAGGGAGGGTGGACAGAGCGAGGGGGCGGGGGGGGCGAGAGATAGGGGGCAGAGAGGGGGTGACAAAGAGTCAGGGGACAGGGAGGGGAGGACAGAGACAGGGGGACAGGGAGGAGGGGACAGATAGAGGGGGCGGGGGGTCAGAGAGCGAGGGGGACAGTGAGAGAGGGGAACAGAGGGAGACAGAGAGAGGCTACAGAGAGACAGTGGGACAGGAAGGGTGGACAGAGCGAGGGGGCAGAGATCGGGTGGGACAGAGAGGGATGACAGAGAGAGAGAGGGGACAGACTTAGGGGGAACAGAGAGACGTGAGGACGGGGGGCAGAGAGGGGAGACAGAGAGGTGGGGACAGAGAGAGTGGGAGACAGAGGGAGACAGCGAGAGAGCGGACAGAGAGAGGTGGATTGAGTGAGAGGGTAGATAGAGAGTGCAGGGACAGGGACAGTGGGGACAGAGAGTGGGAAGACAGAGAGACGGGGGACAGAGAGAGTGCGGACAGAGAGAGGGGGGCAAAGACAGGGGACAGAAAGAGGGGACAGAAAGAGGGTGCAGAAAGATGGGGCAGAAAGAGGGGACAGAAAGACTTGTCGGAGATGTGCGACAGACAGAGGGGCAGTGAGAGAGAGGGGCGGAGAGAGGGGGATATAGAGAGGAGAGACAGAGAGGGGGACAGAGAAACGGGGGACAGAGAGCGCTGGAACAGAGAGATGGGGATAGAGAGACGGGGGACAGAGAGAGCGGTGCAGAGAGGGGGAAGAGAGAGGAGGGACAGAGAGAGATTGACAGAGAGAGGAGGGACCGAGAGGGGGACAGAGAGAGGGTGGACATAGAGCGCGGGAACATAGAGATGGGGATATAGAAAGGGGGGCAGAGAGAGAGGGGGACAGAGAGCGGGGGAAAGAGAGCGGGGGACAGAGAGGAGGGGGACAGAGATGAGCTGGACAGATAGAGGGGGCCAGAGAGGGTGGGAGACAGAGGGGGACAGGGAGAGAGCGGACAGAGAGAGGGGGATAGAGAGAGGGGTGATCGAGAGTGTAGGGACTTAGACAGTGGGGACAGAGAGTGGGAAGACAGAGAGATGGGGGACAGAGAGGGGGGGGACAGAGACAGGGGGACAGAAAGAGGGGGACAGAGAGAGGGGGGACAGAGAGGGGGGGACAGAGAGAGGGGGACAGAGAGTGGAGGGGACAGAGAGAGTGCGGACAGAGAGGGGGAGCAGAGACAGGGGACAGAAAGAGGGGAGAGAAAGAGGGTGCAGAAAGAGGGGGCAGAAAGAGGGGACAGAAAGATGGGTCAGAGATGTGGGTCAGACAGAGGGGCAGGGAGAGAGAGGGGCAGAGAGAGGGGGATATAGAGAGGAGAGACAGAGAGGGGGACAGAGAAACGGGGGACAGAGAGCGCTGGAATAGAGAGATGGGGATAGAGAGACGGGGGACAAAGAGAGAGGTGCAGAGAGGGGGAAGAGAGAGGGGGGACAGAGAGAGATTGACAGAGAGAGGAGGGACTGAGAGGGGGACAGAGAGAGGGTGGACATAGAGCGCGGGAACATAGAGATGGGGATATAGAAAGACGGGGCAGAGAGAGAGGGGGACAGAGAGCGGGGGACAGAAAGGAGGGGGACAGACATGAGCTGGACAGATAGAGGGAGACAGAGTGAGGGGGCAGAGAGAGGGGTGCAGAGAGAGGGGGAAATAGAGAGGGGGATATAGAGAGGGGGACAGAGAGACGGGGAACAGAGAGGAGGGGACAGAGAGGGGGGACAGAGAGAGGGGGGCAGAGAGAGGGGGGACAGAGAGAGGGGGGACAGAGTGACATGGTACAGAGAGACAGGGAATCGAGAGGAGGGGGACAGAGATGAGCTGGACAGATAGAGTGGGGCAGAGAGAGTTGACAGAGAGAGGGGGATAGAGAGAGTGGGAGATAGAGAGTGTAGGGACAGAGACAGTGGGGACAGAGACTGGGAAGACAGAGACGGGGGACAGAGAGAGGGGGACAGAGACAGGGGGACAGAAAGAGGGGGACAGAGAGAGGGGGGACAGAGGGTGGGGACAGAGAGATGGGGGACAGAGAGAGTGGGGACAGAGAGCGGGGTAGGGAGAGAATGGGGTCAGAGAGAGGGTGGACAGAGAGAGGGGGACAGAGACACGGGGACAGAAAGAGGGGGACAGAGAGAGAGGGTACAGAGAGAGGGGGGCAGAAAGAGGGGGACAGACAGAGGGGGACAGAGAGTGGGGGACAGTGAGGGGGGAGTAACTGAGAGAGGGGGGTAACAGAGAGATGAGTGAAAGAGTGGAGGACATAGGGGTGCAGAGAGAGGGTTTCAGGGAGGCGGCAGAGAGAGGGTCACAGAGAGAGGGGCAGATATAGAGGGACAGAGAGAGGGGGCAGAGAGAGGGAGGCAGAGAGATGGAGGCAGAGAGAGGGGTGGCAGAGAGAGGGCGGGCAGAAGAGGGTGGGCAGAGAGAGGGTGGGCAGAGAGAGGGGGCAGAGAGGGGTTGCAGACAGAGGTGGACAGAGTGAGAGGTGGACAGAGAGAGGGGGGTCAGAGAGAGGGTGGACAGAGTGAGACAGGGACAGAGAGAGGGGGCAGAGAGAGTGGGGACAGAGAGAGAAGGGACAGAGAGTGAGGGGCAGAGAGAGAGGGGCAGAGAGAGAGGGACAGAGAGAGGGGGGACAGAGAGAGGGGGAAGAGAGAGAGGGGGGCAGAGGGAGACAGGGACAAAGAGTGAGGGACAGAGAGAGTGGGGACAGAGATCAGGGGACAGAGATCAGGGGACAGAGAGCAGGGGACAGAGAGAAGGGAACAGAGAGAAGGGGACAGAGAGAAGGGGACAGACCGAGGGGATCAGAGGACCGTGGGGACAGAGAGAGGGGGATCGAGAGAGGGTGGACAGAGCGAGGGGGCGGGGTGGCGAGAGATAGGGGGCAGAGAGGGGGGTGACAAAGAGTCAGGGGACAGGGAGGGGAGGACAGAGACAGGGGGACAGGGTGGGGGGGACAAATAGAGGGGGCGGGGGGTCAGAGAGAGAGGGGGACAGTGAGAGAGGGACAGAGAGAGGGGAACAGAGGGGTACAGAGAGAGGCGACAGAGAGACAGTGGAACAGGAAGGGTGGACAGAGCGAGGGGGCAGAGATCGGGTGGGACAGAGTGAGGGATGACAGAGAGAGAGGGGACAGACCTAGGGGAACAGAGAACCGTGGGGAAAGAGAGAGGGGGAACGAGAGAGGGAGGACAGAGTGAGGGGGGACGGACAGGGGTGATCGAGCGAGAGGGGACAGAGAGACAGGGGGACAGGGAGGGTGGACAGAGCGAGGGGGCAGAGTGGGGTGCGAGAGATGGGGGCAGAGAGGGGGGTGACAGAGAGTCAGGGGACAGGGAGGCGAGGACAGAGACAGGGAGGGGGAGACAGATAGAGGGGGTGGAGGGTCAGAGAGAGAGGGGGACAGCGAGAGAGGGACAGAGATAGGGGAACAGAGGGGACAGAGAGAGGGGGACAGAGAGATGAGAGACAAAGAGAGTAGGTCATAGGGGGGCAGAGAGAGTGGGAGACAGAGGGGGACAGGGAGAGAGCGGACCGAGAGAGGGGGATAGAGAGGGGGGAGATAGAGAGCGCAGAGACAGAGACAGTGGGGACAGAGAGTGGGAAGACAGAGAGTCGGGGACAGAGAGACGGGGGACAGAGAGAGGGCGGACAGAGAGAGGGGGGACAGAGACAGGGGGACAGAAAGAGGTGGACAGAGAGAGTGGGGGAACAGAGAGATGAGAGACAAAGAGAGGAGGTCATAGGGGGGCAGAGAGAGAGGGTTTCAGCGAGGGGGCAGAGAGAGGGTCACAGAGAGAGGGACAGGGAGAGGGGGGCCAGAGAGAGGGGGGACAGAGTGGGGGGACAGAGAGAGGGGACAGAGAGGGGGTGCAGAAAGAGGGGGACAGAGAGAGGGTGACAGAGAGTGGAGGGGACAGAGAGAGTGCGGACAGAGAGAGGGGGCAGAGACAGGGGGCAGAAAGAGGGGACAGAAAGAGGGTGCAGAAAGAGGGGGCAGAAAGAGGGTGCAGAAAGAGGGGGCAGAGATGTGGGGCAGACGGAGGGGCAGAGAGAGGGAGATATAGAGAGGAGAGTCAGAGAGGGGGACAGAGAAACTGGGGACAGAGAGCGCTGGAACAGAGAGATGGGGATAGAGAGATGGGGGACAGAGAGAGGGGTGCCGAGAGGGGGCAGAGAGAGGTGGGACAGAGAGAGATTGACAGAGAGAGGAGGGACCGAGAGGGCGACAGAGAGAGGGTGGACATAGAGCGCGGGAACACAGAGATGGGGATATAGAAAGGGGGGCAGAGAGAGAGGGGGACAGAGAGCGGGGGACAGAGAGCGGGGGACAGAGAGGAGGGGGACAGAGATGAGCTGGACAGATAGAGAGGGACAGAGTGAGGGGGGCAGAGAGAGGGGGCAGAGAGAGGGGGAAATAGAGAGGGAGAAATAGAGAGGGAAACAGAGATGGGGTCAGAGGAGGGGGGCAGATAGGAGGGGACAGAGGGGGGGACAGAGAGCGGGGGACAGAGAGAGAGGGACAGAGAGAGGGACAGAGAGAGGGGCGACAGGAAGAGGGGTGACAGAGAGGGGGGACAGAGAGCGGGGGACAGAGAGAGAGGGACAGAGAGAGTGGTACAGAGAGAGTGGGACAGAGAGAGGGGGACAGAGAGAGGGGGGACAGAGAGAGGAGGAGAGAGAGAGCAGGAATAGAGAGACGGACAAAGAGAGGGGCAACATATAGAGGGGAGAGAGAGAGTGGGGACAGAGAGATGGGGGCAGATTGAGGGGTGGACAGAGAGCGGTGGACGGGCGGACAGAGGGACCAATGGTCAGAAACTGGGGGACAGAGAGATCGGGGCAAAGAGAGTGGGACAGCGAGAGGGGGGATGGGGGTGAATTAAAGGGGGACAGAGAAAGAGGAGGAGCAGAGATAGGGGGACAGAGAGAGGTGGGTCAGAGTGAGAGGGTCAGAGAGAGGGGGTCAGAGAGTTGGGGACAGCGAGAGGGGGACATCGAGAGGGGGACAGAGTGAGCGGGACAGAGTGAGGGGGTCAGAGAGAGAGGGTCAGAGAGAGGGGGATAGAGAGCAGGAGACAGAGAGAGGGGGACAGAGAGAAGGGGACATAGAGAGTGGGGACAGAGAGAGGAGGGACAGAGAGAGGGGGACAGAGAGAGGGGGACAGAGAGCGGAGGGACAGAGATAGAGGGACAGAGAGAGGGACAGAGAGTGGGGCGACAGAAAAAGGGGCGACAGAGATGGGGGACAGAGAGAGGGGGACCGAGAGAGGGAGACAGAGAGAGGAGGGACAGAGAGAGAGGGACAGAGAGAGGGACAGAGAGAGGGGCGACAGAAAGAAGTGCGACAGATAAGGGGGACAGAGAGTGGGGGACAGAGAGCGGGGGACAGAGAGAGCGGGACAGAGAGAGGAGGGACAGAGAGAGAGGGACAGAGAGAGGGACAGAGAGAGGGGCGACAGAAAGTGGTGCGACAGAGAGGGGGGACAGAGAGAGGGTACAGAGAGAAAGGAACAAGATGGGGACAGAGATGGGGGACAGAGAGACGGCTGACAGAGAAAGGGGGCATAGGGGGCTGAGAGGGGTGTTCAGGAAGAGGGGGGACAGAAAGAGGGGGGTCAGAGAGAGAGAGGGGACAGAGAGAGGGGGGACAGAAAGAGGGGGACAGTGGCAGAGAGCAGGGGACAGAGCGGGGGAGAGACAGAGGGGTGACAGAGAGAAAGGGACAGAGAGAACGGGACAGAGAGAGGTACAGAGAGAGGGGTGACAGAGAGAGGGGGGACAGAGACAGGGGGATAGAGAGAGGGGATAAGGAGAGTGGGACACGGAGAGGAGGAAAGCGAGAGGGGGGCAGAGAGGGGGGGACAGTGAGAGAGGGCGGACAGAGAGAGTCGGGACCCAGAGAGGGGGCTGAGAGAGGGGGAAAGACAGAGAGGGACAGAGAAAGAGCGCGGACAGAGAGAGGGCGGGCAGAGAGGGGGACAGAAAGAGGGGAACAGAAAGAGGAGGGGGTAACAGAGACTGGGGACAGAGAGGGGGACGGAGAGAGGGGGGACAGAGAGAGAGCGGTCAGAGAGAGGGTGAGAAAGAGAGAGGGGACAGAGAGAGAGGGGGGACAGAGAGAGAGGAGGACAGAGAGGGACGAGGACAGAGAGAGTGGGGTCAGAGACAGGGGGATAGGGAGAGGGGACAAAGAGAGTGGGACACGGAGAGGAGGAAAGAGAGGGGTTCAGAGAGAGAGGGGAACAGAGAGAGGGGGGACAGAGAGAGGGGACATAAAGAGGGGGACAGAGAGGGGTAAAGAAAGGGGGACAGAGAAAGGGGGGACAGAGAGCGAGGGACAGAGAGAGGGGAACAGAAAGAGGAGGGATGGGGTAACAGAGGGGGGGATAGAGGGTGTGTACAGAGAGGGGGGACAGAGAGGGAGACAGAGATGGGGACAGAGAGACGGGGACAGAGAGACAGGGGACAGAGAGACGGGGGACAGAGAGACGGGGACAGAGACACGGGGGACAGAGAGTCGGGGGACAGAGACAAGGGGACAGAGAAAGGGGGTCATGGGGAGCAGAGAGAGTGAGGGACAGCGAGGGGGGACAGAGAGGGGTGGACAGAGCGGGGGACGGGGGTGCAAACAGGGGGGACAGAAAGAGCGGAACAGAAAGAGGAGGGAACGGGGACAGAGGGGGGAACTGAGGGTGGGTACAGAGAGACGGGGAACAGAGATACGGGGGACAGAGAGACGGGGGTCACAGGGAGCAAAGAGAGTGGGCAGAGAGTGAGGGAGAATGAGGGGATACAGAGAGAGGAGGACAGAGAAAGAGGGGAAAGAGAGAAGGGGGACAGAGAGAAGGGGGACAGAGAGAAGTGGGCAAAGGGTGCAGTGAGGGGGGCACAGAGCAAGGAGGGACACAGAGTGGGGGGACACCGAGAGGGGTTTACTGAGAGGGGGAAAGAGAGAGGCGGGCAGAGAGAGGGGGACAGAGAGAAGGGGGACAGAGAGAAGGGGGACAGAGAGAAGTGGGCAAGGGGTACAGTGAGGGGGGCACAGAGCAAGGGAGGACACAGAGTGGGGGTACACCGAGAGGGGGAAAGAGAGAGGTGGGCAGAGAGAGAGGGACAGTGAGAGGGGGACAGTGAGAGGGGGGCAGAGAGAGGGCGGAGAGAGACGGGGGCAGAAAGAGAGGAACAGAAAGAGGCGGGACAGAGAGAGGGTGACAGAGAGATGGGGACAGAGAGATGGGGACAGAGAGAGAGGGCGGAGAAAGAGGGCGGAGAGAGCGAGTGCGGACAGAGTGGGGGGCAGAAATTATGGAATAGAAAGGGGGGACAGAGAGCGGGGCACAGAGTGGGGGCGACAGTGTGTGAGAGACAGAGGGGGGTAGAGAAAGGGGGACAGAGAGAGTGAGGACAGAGAGAGGGAGGTCAGAAAGAGGGGGACAGAGATAAAGGGACAGAGATGGGGACAGAGAGACGGGGACAGAGAGAGTGAGTGGGTCATAGGGGTTCAGGAAGAGGGAGGACACAGAGAGGGGGGAACAGAGAGGAATTGGGGGACAGAGAGGAGAGGGGCAGAGAGCAGAGGGACAGACCGAGGGGGCGACAGAGCAAGGAGGTGACAGAGCGAGGGGGGGAACAAAGCGAGGGGGAGACTGAGAGACAGGGACAGGGAGGGTGGGACAGAGAGAGAGGGGCAGAGAGGGGGGGCAGAGAGAGAGGGGACAGAGAGAGGGGGGACAGAGAGAGGGGCAGGAAGGGGGGACAGAAGGGGGGAAGAGAGAGGGGGACAGGGGAACAGGGAGAGAGTGACAGAGATAGGGGGAGTCAAAGATTGGGGACAGAGAGAGGGAGACAGAGAGAGGGGGACAGAGGGGGGTGGGGAATAAGAGGGAGGTGGCAAAGAGAGAGGGGACAGAGAGAGAGGAACAGAGAGAGGGAGACTGGGGGGACAGAGGGGGACAGAAAGAGGGGGATAAAGAGAGGAAGACAGAGAGAGAGGGGACAGAGAGAAGGGGAGAGAGAGGGGGACAGATAGAAGGGGGGAACAGAGAGGAAGGGGGGACAGAGAGGAAGGGAGCAGAGAGCAGGGGGACAGAGCAAGGGGGGGCAGAGCGAGAGGGGGCAGAGAGGGGGGAAAAGAGATAGTGGGGGACAGAGAGGGAGGGAAAAGTGGGGTGTGGGGGAGAGAGATGGGGGCAGAGAAAGGGGGACAGAAAGGGGCAGAGATAGAGGGGAGAAAGTGGGGGAGTGAGATTGGGAGAGAGAGTGGGGAGCAATTGAGAGAGAGAGAGGGAGAGTGAGAGGGTGAGAGAGGGAGGGGAGAAAGAGGGTGGAGAGAGGGGGAAAAAGAGGGGGAGAGAGAAAGAGGGAGAGGGAGAGAGGGGAGTGAGATGACGGTGAGAGTGGGGGAAGATATTGGGGAGAGATTGGGGAAAGAGAGCGGGGAGAGAGGGGAAAGTAAGAGGGGGAGAGAGGGAGGGAGTGAGAGAGGGAAGGTAAGAGAGGGGAGAGATTTAGGTGACAGGGTGGGGAAGAGAGTTAGTGAAGAGCGAGAGGGGAGAAAGAGATTGAGGTGGAGACAGAGGGAGTGAGCGGGGTGGAGAGAGAGGGGCTGATGGAGGCGTTTCGAGAGGGGGGGGAGAGAGAGAGGGGGAGAGAGAGGGGGAGAGAGGGGGAGAGAGAGAGGGGAGTGAGTGAGAGAGAGAGAGAGAGAGAGAGAGGGGAGTGAGTGGGGGTGAGACAGGTGAGTGAGTGGGGGTGAGAGAGGGGAGAGTGAGAGGGAGGGAGAAAGGGAGGGAGTGAGAGCCAGAGGGAGAGTGAGGTGACAGAGTAAGGGGAGGGAGCTAGTCAAGCGAGAGAGATGGAGAGAAAGGGGTAGAGAGAGGAGGTGAGACAGAGAGGGGAGGGAAAGGGGAGAGAGAGAAAAAGGCGAGAGAGTGGGTGAGACGGGGGACAGAGGGGGCGAGACAGAGGGTGTGAAAAAGGGGGACAAGAGAGAACGGGCGAGAGAGAGGGGGTCGAGAGAGGGTGCAGAGAGATGGGGTGAGAGAGAGAGGCGAGAGAGAGGGGGAGAGGGGGTTAGAGAAGGAGAGAGGGTGTTTGGGAGAGTGGGGGAGAGAGAGAGGTTGGCGTAACGGGAGAGAGAGGGGGAGAGAGATGTGTGAGACAGAGGGTGTGAGAGGGGGTGAGAGAGGGGGAGAGAGTGGGGTTGAGAGAGAGACCACGCGAGAGTGGAGCGAGGGAGAGGGGAGAGAGAGAGGGGGTGAGAGAGAAGGGGAGAGAGAGGGTGAGAGCGAGGGGGTGAGAGAGAGAGGGGGTGAGAGAAAGGGGGTGAGAGAGAGGGGTGAGAGAGGGGGAGAGAGAGAGGGGAGTGAGTGAGAGAGAGAGAGAGAGAGGGGAGTGAGTGGGGGTGAGACAGGTGAGTGAGTGGGGGTGAGAGAGGGGAGAGTGAGAGGGAGGGAGAAAGGGAGGGAGTGAGAGCCAGAGGGAGAGTGAGGTGACAGAGTAAGGGGAGGGAGCTAGTCAAGCGAGAGAGATGGAGAGAAAGGGGTAGAGAGAGGAGGTGAGACAGAGAGGGGAGGGAAAGGGGAGAGAGAGAAAAAGGCGAGAGAGTGGGTGAGACGGGGGACAGAGGGGGCGAGACAGAGGGTGTGAAAAAGGGGGACAAGAGAGAACGGGCGAGAGAGAGGGGGTCGAGAGAGGGTGCAGAGAGATGGGGTGAGAGAGAGAGGCGAGAGAGAGGGGGAGAGGGGATTAGAAAAGGAGAGAGGGTGTTTGGGAGAGTGGGGGAGAGAGAGAGGTTGGCGTAACGGGAGAGAGAGATGTGTGAGACAGAGGGTGTGAGAGGGGGTGAGAGAGGGGGAAACAGTGGGGTTGAGAGAGAGACCACGCGAGAGTGGAGCGAGGGAGAGGGGAGAGAGAGAGGGGGTGAGAGAGAAGGGGAGAGAGAGGGTGAGAGCGAGGGGGTGAGAGAGAGAGGGGGTGAGAGAAAGGGGGTGAGAGAGAGGGGTGAGAGAGAAAGGGGTGAGAGAGAGGGATCGGGGGAATTGTGGGGGTTGGGGGAGAGAGAGAGGGCAGAAAAAGGGGGGAGAGAAAGGGTGAGAGAAAAATGGTGAGTGAGATTGGGGGATAGAGTGGGGAGAGAGTGGGAGGGAGAGAGGGGGAAAGTAAGTGGGTGAGAGACGGAGGAGGAGAGAGAGGAGAGAGAGGGGAAAGACAGTGTTGGAGAGAGGAGAGAGTGAGAGGGGGAGAGAGGGAGGAAGTGACAGAGGGAGATGAGAGATTTAGGTGACAGAGTGGGGAGAGAGTTAGTGAACAGAGAGGGGCGAGAGAGATTGAGGGGTACAGAGAGGGGGTGAGCGGGATAGTGAGAGAGGGTAGAGAGAGGGGTGAGCGAGGGGCGTAGAGAGAGGGGGGAGAGTGGGAGGAGAGAGGGGAGAGTGGGGGACAGAGACGATAGTGAGTGATAGGGTGAGAGACGGAGGGAGGGCGAGTGGGAGGGAGTGAGAGAGGGAGGGAGAGTGAGGTGACAGAGTGAAAAGAGAGAGAGAGAGGGCAGCGTGAGGGGTAGAGAGAGAGGGGCTAGAGAGGGAGGGCGAAAGAGGAGAGGGAGAGGAGGCAAGGGAGAGGGGGGAGAGAGGAAGAGAGAGAGAGGCGAGAGAGAGAGGAGGCAAGGGGGAGAGAGAGGGAGGGGGAGGGAGAGAGGGGGTGTGGGGAGAGTGGGTGGAGATAGATAGAGAATCGTGGGGACAGTGAGGGTAGAGAGAGAGAGGGGCAATAGAGAGAGAGGGAGTAGAGAGAGGGGGCAGAGAGCGGAGGGATAAAAATGGGGAAGAGAGAGGGTGGAGAGTGAGGGGGAGAGTGAGGGGGAGAGTGAGGGGGTAGAGTGAGGGGGATAGTGAGAGGGGAGAGTGAGGGGGAGAGTGAGGGGGTGAGAGAGAGGTAGAGAGAGGGAGAGAGGGGGTTTGATAGAGCGGGGTGAGAGAGCGGGGTGAGAGAGTGGGGGTAAGGGAGTGGGGATAGAGAGTGTGGGGAGAGAGAGAGGGAGTAGAGGGGGGAGACAGTGGGGTGGAGAGAGTGGGGTGGAGAGAGGGGGAGAGAGAAGGGGAGAGAGAGGGTGGGAGAGAGGGGGAGAGAGAAGTGGGAGAGAGAGACGGTAGAGAGACAGGACAGGGGGGAGAGAGACAGGAGAGTGGGGGGAAGGGGGGAGAGAGAGAGAGGGAGGGAGAGGGAGACAGAGGAGGACAGAATGGGGGTGAGGGAGAGGAGAGAAAGTGCGGGAAGAGAGAGGGAGAGAGGGGGGAGGGAGAGAGAGGGGGAGAGAGGGGGGAGAGAGAGGGGGAGAGAGGGGGAAGAGGGGGGAGAGGGGGTAGAGAGGGGGAAGAGGGGGAGAGGGGGTAGAGAGGGGGGAGAGAGGGGGAGAGAGAGAAGAGAGTGAGTGGGGAGAGAGAGGAAGAGAGAGAGAGGAGAGTGGGTGGGGAGAGAGTAGCGAGAGAGTATGGAGCTAGAAAGGGGGCGAGGGAGGAAATTATGTGGAGAGAGATGGGGAGAGAGTCGGGAAGAGACGGGAAGAGAGGTGGGGAGAAAGAGGAAGGGAGAGAGAGGTGGGGAGAGAGAGACGGAAGAGAGACGGGGAGGGGGAGAGAGGGGGCGAGAGGAGGGGAGAGAATGGGCGGAGACAGAGGGGAAGGTAGTGGGCGTGGGATGGGGAGAGAGAGAGAGGGGAGGGGTTAGAGAGGGGGGAGAGAGGGGGAGAGAGATGGATGGAGAGTGATGTGGAGAGAGAGATGGGTGGAGAGAGATGGGTGGAGAGAGATGGGTGGAGAGAGAGGGTGAGGGAGAGGAGGTGAGAGAGAGGGGATGAGAGTGATGGGCAACAGAGATGAGGCAAGAGAGGGCAAGAGAGGGGCCGAGAGAGGGGGAGAGAGAGGGGGAGAGAGCGAGAGAGGGGATAGTGTGGGGGAGAGAGGGGAGTGAGTGGGGGAGACTGAGAGGGAGGAAGGGAGAGAGAGGGAGGGTGTGAGAGAGGGAGGGAGAAGAGGTGACAGAGTAAGGGGAGAGATGTAGTGAAGAGAGAAAGATGGGGAGAGAGGGGATAGAGAGGGGGGTGAGCAAAGGAGGGGGCGGGAGAGGGGAGTTAGAGTGGGGCAAGATAGAGGGGAGACAGAGATCAGAGGGGGCAAGAAAGAGGGGGCTAGAGAGAGGGGGAGAGAGATTGGGTAGAGAGAGGGGATAGTGTGGGGGAGAGAGGGGAGTGAGTGGGGGAGACTGAGAGGGAGGAAGGGAGAGAGAGGGAGGGTGTGAGAGAGGGAGGGAGAAGAGGTGACAGAGTAAGGGGAGAGATGTAGTGAAGAGAGAAAGATGGGGAGAGAGGGGATAGAGAGAGGGGGTGAGCAAAGGAGGGGGCGGGAGAGGGGAGTTAGAGTGGGGCAAGATAGAGGGGAGACAGAGATCAGAGGGGACAAGAAAGAGGGGGCTAGAGAGAGGGGGGAGAGAGATTGGGTAGAGAGAGGGGATAGTGTGGGGGAGAGAGAGGAGTGAGTGCGGGAGACTGAGAGGGAGGAAGGGAGATAGAGGGAGGGTGTGAGAGAGGGAGGGAGAAGAGGTGACAGAGTAAGGGGAGAGATGTAGTGAAGAGAGAGAGATGAGGAGAGGGGGGGAGAGAGGCGGAGAGAGAAGGGAGAAAGAGGGGGAGAGTGTGGGGATAGAGAGGGGGAGGGGGAGAGAGTTGGGTAGATTGGGAGAGATGGGGTAGAGAGTGGGGAGGAGGGCAGACAGAGGGGAGAGAGGGGGAGAATGTGGGAGGAGTGAGAGGGTGAGAGAGAGAGGTGAGAGAGAGGAGGCTAGAGGGGGGAGAGAAAGGGGAGAGAAGAGGTGAGAAAGGGGAGAGAAAGAAGGAGAGAGAGTTTGGGGACAGAGAGCAGGGGAGAGGGGGAGAGAGAGAGGGTGAGAGAGAGTGGGTGCAGAGAGAGTGGGGGCAGAGAGAGTGGGGGGAAAGTTGGGGGTGAGACTAGGGGAGAGAGAGAGTGTGGGGAGAGTGGGGAGACAGAGTGGGGAACCAGAGTGGGGAGAGAGTGGGGGGACAGAGTGGGGGAGGGAGAGTGTTAGGCAGGGAGGGAGAAAGAGGGAGTAAGTTAGGTGACAGAGTGGGGGAGGGAGTTAGTGAAAAGAGAGGGGAGAGAGAGAGAGAGGGTAGAGAGGGGGGTGAGAGAAAGGTGTAGAGAGAGGGGTTGAGAGACAGACGGTAGAGAGAGAGGGGAGAGAGAGGGGGAGAGAGAGGGGGAGAGAGGGGGGCAAGAGAGAGTGGGAGAGAGGAGAGGAGAGATGGTGAGAGAGAGGGCGAGAAAGGGATGTGGAGAGAGGGTGGAGCGAGAACGAGTCATGGAGAGAGTGGGAAGAGAGAGGAGGTAGACGGAGATAG
Source organism: Chiloscyllium punctatum (assembly GCF_047496795.1). Taxonomy (NCBI): domain Eukaryota; kingdom Metazoa; phylum Chordata; class Chondrichthyes; order Orectolobiformes; family Hemiscylliidae; genus Chiloscyllium; species Chiloscyllium punctatum. Next base: position 53,770,864 of record NC_092785.1, read on the forward strand.
AGACTGGGGAAGAGAGATGGGGAGAGGGGAGGGGGGAGAGTGAGGGGGAAAGAGGGTGAAGAGAGATGGGGAGAGAGATAGGGAGAGAGAGGGGGAGAGAGGGGGAGAAAGAGAGGGGGAGAAAGAGAGTGGTTGGAAGGAGGAAAGTGGAGAGGGGGAGTGTGGGTGTGAGCGAGGGGAGAGAGAGAGTGAGAGGTAGAGAGGGGGTGAGAGAGAGAGAGAGGTGTAAAGAGAGGGGTTGAGAAAGAGACGGTAGGGAGAGAGAGTGGGAGAGAGGAGGGGAAAGATGGTGAGAGAGGGGGCGAGAGAGGGGTGAGGAGAGAGCGGGGAATGAGAGAGGAGGTAGAGCGAGATAGATACTGGGGAAGAGAGATAGGGAGAGGGGGGGGGAGAGAGAGAGGAGGAGAGAGGGTGAAGAGAGAGGAGGAGAGAGGGGGAGAAAGAGAGGGGGTGGCGGGAAGGAAGTGGAGAGGGGGAGTGTGGGTGTGAGTGAGGGGGAGAGAGAGGGGAGTGAGTGGGGGAAATAGAGGATCGTGAGTGACAGGGTGAGAGAGAGAGGGAGGAAGAGAGGGAGGGAGTGAGAGATGGAGGCAGATTGAGGTGACAGAGTGAGGGGAGAGAGAGAAGACAGAGAGAGGTGCAGAGAGAGAGGGTCGCGAGAGTGAGGGTGAAAGAAGGGATGGAGATGAGGCAAGGGAGAAGGGGCAAGGGAGAGGGGAAAGAGAGTCAAAGAGAGAGGGGGAGAGAGACAGGCGACAGAGAGGGAGAAAGGGAGGGGGAGAGAGAGGGGGGAGGGGAGGGGGAGAGAGAGATGGGAAGATAGAGAGGCAGTAGAGAGTGAGAGGAGGAGAGGCGGGCAGAGACCGGGCGAGAAAGAGGGGGAAGAGAAATGGGGAGAGTGAGGGGGAGAGTGAGGGGTGTGAGAGAGCGGAGGTGAGAGAGCAGGGGAGAGTGAGGGGGTGAGAGAGCAGGGGAGAGTGAGGGGGTGAGAGAGAGAGGGGGAGAGAGCGGGGAGAGAGAGGGGGGAGACAGACTGGCAGAAAGAGGGGGAGAGAGGAGGGAGATAGAGTGGGAGAGGGGGCAGTGAACGGGATGAGAAAGAGAGGGAGAGAGTGAGGGGAAGAGAGTGACGGGGAGAGAGGGATGGGGAGAGAGGGACACGGAGAGAGGGATGGGGAGAGAGGAACGGGGAGAGAGGTGGGGAGAGAGGTGGGGAGAGAGATGGGGAGATAGATGGGGAGATAGATGGGGAGATAGATGGGGAGAGAGATGGGGAGAGAGATGGGGAGAGAGAGTAGGGAGAGAAAATGGGGAGAGAAAGTGGGGGGAGAAAGTGGGGGGAGAGAGATTGTGGAGAGAGAGTGGGGGAGAGTGTGGCCGGTGAGAATGGGGGAGGAGAGAGTGGGGAGGGAGAGGTTTAGGGAGGGAGGGAGTGAGAGAGAGAGGGGGGAGACAGTTAGGTGAGAGGGTGTGGGAGACAGTTAGTGAAGAGAAAGAGAGAGGGGGAGAGAGAGTGAGGGGTAGAGAGACGGGGTGAGAGAGACAATATAGAGAGATGGGGAAAGAGGCGGTGAGAGAAGGAGAGAGGGAGAGAGGGGTAAAGAGGGGGACAGAGGGGGAGAGCGATGGGGAGATTGTAGGGGAGAGAGAGGAAAGAGAGGGGGTAGAGGGAGAGAAGTAAAGAGACGGGGGAGTGTGTGTTTGAGAAAGGGGAGAGAGAGGGGGCAGTGAGTGGGGGAGAGGAACGATAGTGAATGACAGGGTGAGAGTGGGAGGAAGGGAGAGAGGGAGGGAGTGAGAGAGGGAAGGAAAGTGAAGAGACAGAGTGAGGTGAGAGAGGGGGACAGAGAGAGGGTCAGAGAGAGGCGAAAGAGAGGAGGGAGAGGAGGCAACAGAGAAGGGGAGTGAGGGAAGAGAGAGGTGGAGAGAGAGGGAGAGGGGGAGACAGAGGGGGGAAAGAGAGTGGGGAGAGAGAGGGCGAGAGTGTGCAGGAGAGAGGGGGCAGAGAGCGGGGGAGAAAGAGGGAGAGAGAGAGGTGGAGAGTTGGGGAGAGAGTGACGGGGAGAGTGAGGGGGGCTGAGAGAGAGAGAGAGAGTGGGGAGAGAGATGGAGAGACAGACTGGGAGAAAGAGGGGGGAGAGGGGGAGATAGAGTTGGAAAGGGGAAGAGAACGAGGCGAGAAAGAGGGGGAGAGAGTGAGGGGGAGAGAGTGAGGGGGAGAGAGTGAGGGGGAGAGAGAGGGGGGAGAGAGTGGGGGATAAAGAGAGGGGCAGAGAGACGGGGAGAGAGATAGGGGAGAGAGAGAGGGGGAGAGAGGGGGGAGAGAGAGAGGGGGAATGAGAGAGTGGGAGAGAGAGGGGGAGAGAGAGGGTTAGAGAGAGAGGGGGAGAGAGGCGGTAGACGGGGGAGTGAGAGGGGAGGGTGAGGAAGGGGGAGACGGTGTGGGGAGAGAGGGGGAAAGAAAGGGGGTGAGGGAAAGAGAGCGAGAAGAGAGAGAGGGAGAGCGGGGAGTCAAGTGAGGGGGTCCAGTGAGGGGTTAGATTGAGAGGGTTTGAATGAGGGGGATTAAGAGGGGGAGAGAGAGGGGGAGAGAGGGGGGCAAGAGAGAGTGGGAGAGAGGAGAGGAGAGATGGTGAGAGAGAGGGCGAGAAAGGGATGTGGAGAGAGGGTGGAGCGAGAACGAGTCATGGAGAGAGGGGGAAGAGAGAGGAGGTAGACCGAGATAGAGACTGGGGAAGAGAGATGGGGAGAGGGGAGGGGGGAGAGTGAGGGGGAGAGAGGGTGAAGAGAGATGGGGAGAGAGATAGGGAGAGAGAGGGGGAGAAAGAGAGGGGGAGAAAGAGAGGGGTTGGAAGGAGGAAAGTGGAGAGGGGGAGTGTGGGTGTGAGCGAGGGGAGAGAGAGAGTGAGACGTAGAGAGGGGGTGAGAGAGAGAGAGAGGTGTAAAGAGAGGGGTTGAGAAAGAGACGGTAGGGAGAGAGAGTGGGAGAGAGGAGGGGAAAGATGGTGAGAGAGGGGGCGAGAGAGGGGTGAGGAGAGAGCGGGGAATGAGAGAGGAGGTAGAGCGAGATAGATACTGGGGAAGAGAGATAGGGAGAGGGGAGGGGGGGAGAGAGAGGAGGAGAGAGGGTGAAGAGAGAGGGGGAGAGAGGGGGAGGAAGAGAGGGGGTGGCGGGAAGGAAGTGGAGAGGGGGAGTGTGGGTGTGAGTGAGGGGGAGAGAGAGGGGAGTGAGTGGGGGAAATAGAGGATCGTGAGTGACAGGGTGAGAGAGAGAGGGAGGAAGAGAGGGAGGGAGTGAGAGATGGAGGCAGATTGAGGTGACAGAGTGAGGGGAGAGAGAGAAGACAGAGAGAGGTGCAGAGAGAGAGGGTCGAGAGAGTGAGGGTGAAAGAAGGGATGGAGATGAGGCAAGGGAGAAGGGGCAAGGGAGAGGGGAAAGAGAGTCAAAGAGAGAGGGGGAGAGAGACAGGCGACAGAGAGGGAGAAAGGGAGGGGTAGAGAGAGGGGGGAGGGGAGGGGGAGAGAGAGATGGGAAGATAGAGAGGCAGTAGAGAGTGAGAGGAGGAGAGGCGGGCAGAGACCGGGCGAGAAAGAGGGGGAAGAGAAATGGGGAGAGTGAGGGGGAGAGTGAGGGGTGTGAGAGAGCGGAGGTGAGAGAGCAGGGGAGAGTGAGGGGGTGAGAGAGCAGGGGAGAGTGAGGGGGTGAGAGAGAGAGGGGGAGAGAGCGGGGAGAGAGAGGGGGGAGACAGACTGGCAGAAAGAGGGGGAGAGAGGAGGGAGATAGAGTGGGAGAGGGGGCAGTGAACGGGATGAGAAAGAGAGGGAGAGAGTGAGGGGAAGAGAGTGACGGGGAGAGAGGGATGGGGAGAGAGGGACACGGAGAGAGGGATGGGGAGAGAGGAACGGGGAGAGAGGTGGGGAGAGAGGTGGGGAGAGAGATGGGGAGATAGATGGGGAGATAGATGGGGAGAGAGATGGGGAGAGAGATGGGGAGAGAGAGTAGGGAGAGAAAATGGGGAGAGAAAGTGGGGGGAGAAAGTGGGGGGAGAGAGATTGTGGAGAGAGAGTGGGGGAGAGTGTGGCCGGTGAGAATGGGGGAGGAGAGAGTGGGGAGGGAGAGGTTTAGGGAGGGAGGGAGTGAGAGAGAGAGGGGGGAGACAGTTAGGTGAGAGGGTGTGGGAGACAGTTAGTGAAGAGAAAGAGAGAGGGGGAGAGAGAGTGAGGGGTAGAGAGATGGGGTGAGAGAGACAATATAGAGAGATGGGGAAAGAGGCGGTGAGAGAAGGAGAGAGGGAGAGAGGGGTAGAGAGGGGGACAGAGGGGGAGAGCGATGGGGAGATTGTAGGGGAGAGAGAGGAAAGAGAGGGGGTAGAGGGAGAGAAGTAAAGAGACGGGGGAGTGTGTGTTTGAGAAAGGGGAGAGAGAGGGGGCAGTGAGTGGGGGAGAGGAACGATAGTGAATGACAGGGTGAGAGTGGGAGGAAGGGAGAGAGGGAGGGAGTGAGAGAGGGAAGGAAAGTGAAGAGACAAAGTGAGGTGAGAGAGGGGGACAGAGAGAGGGTCAGAGAGAGGCGAAAGAGAGGAGGGAGAGGAGGCAACAGAGAAGGGGAGTGAGGGAAGAGAGAGGTGGAGAGAGAGGGAGAGGGGGAGACAGAGGGGGGAAAGAGAGTGGGGAGAGAGAGGGCGAGAGTGTGCAGGAGAGAGGGGGCAGAGAGCGGGGGAGAAAGAGGGAGAGAGAGAGGTGGAGAGTTGGGGAGAGAGTGACGGGGAGAGTGAGGGGGGCTGAGAGAGAGAGAGAGAGTGGGGAGAGAGATGGAGAGACAGACTGGGAGAAAGAGGGGGGAGAGGGGGAGATAGAGTTGGAGAGGGGAAGAGAACGAGGCGAGAAAGAGGGGGAGAGAGTGAGGGGGAGAGAGTGAGGGGGAGAGAGTGAGGGGGAGAGAGAGGGGGGAGAGAGTGGGGGATAAAGAGAGGGGCAGAGAGACGGGGAGAGAGATAGGGGAGAGAGAGAGGGGGAGAGAGGGGGGAGAGAGAGAGGGGGAATGAGAGAGTGGGAGAGAGAGGGGGAGAGAGAGGGTTAGAGAGAGAGGGGGAGAGAGGCGGTAGACGGGGGAGTGAGAGGGGAGGGTGAGGAAGGGGGAGACGGTGTGGGGAGAGAGGGGGAAAGAAAGGGGGTGAGGGAAAGAGAGCGGGAAGAGAGAGAGGGAGAGCGGGGAGTCAAGTGAGGGGGTCCAGTGAGGGGTTAGATTGAGAGGGTTTGAATGAGGGGGATTAAGAGGGGGAGAGAGAGGGGGAGAGAGGGGGGCAAGAGAGAGTGGGAGAGAGGAGAGGAGAGATGGTGAGAGAGAGGGCGAGAAAGGGATGTGGAGAGAGGGTGGAGCGAGAACGAGTCATGGAGAGAGGGGGAAGAGAGAGGAGGTAGACCGAGATAGAGACTGGGGAAGAGAGATGGGGAGAGGGGAGGGGGGAGAGTGAGGGGGAGAGAGGGTGAAGAGAGATGGGGAGAGAGATAGGGAGAGAGAGGGGGAGAAAGAGAGGGGGAGAAAGAGAGGGGTTGGAAGGAGGAAAGTGGAGAGGGGGAGTGTGGGTGTGAGCGAGGGGAGAGAGAGAGTGAGACGTAGAGAGGGGGTGAGAGAGAGAGAGAGGTGTAAAGAGAGGGGTTGAGAAAGAGACGGTAGGGAGAGAGAGTGGGAGAGAGGAGGGGAAAGATGGTGAGAGAGGGGGCGAGAGAGGGGTGAGGAGAGAGCGGGGAATGAGAGAGGAGGTAGAGCGAGATAGATACTGGGGAAGAGAGATAGGGAGGGGGGGGGAGAGAGAGGAGGAGAGAGGGTGAAGAGAGAGGGGGAGAGAGGGGGAGAAAGAGAGGGGGTGGCGGGAAGGAAGTGGAGAGGGGGAGTGTGGGTGTGAGTGAGGGGGAGAGAGAGGGGAGTGAGTGGGGGAAATAGAGGATCGTGAGTGACAGGGTGAGAGAGAGAGAGGGAGGAAGAGAGGGAGGGAGTGGGAGATGGAGGCAGATTGAGGTGACAGAGTGAGGGGAGAGAGAGAAGACAGAGAGAGGTGCAGAGAGAGAGGGTCGCGAGAGTGAGGGTGAAAGAAGGGATGGAGATGAGGCAAGGGAGAAGGGGCAAGGGAGAGGGGAAAGAGAGTCAAAGAGAGGGGGGAGAGAGACAGGCGACAGAGAGTGAGAAACGGAGGGGGAGAGAGAGGGGAGAGGGGAGGGGGAGAGAGAGATGGGAAGGTAGAGAGGCAGTAGAGAGTGAGAGGGCGAGAGGTGGGCAGAGACCGGGCGAGAAAGAGGGGGAAGAGAAATGTGGAGAGTGAGGGGGAGAGTGAGGGGTGTGAGAGAGCGGAGGTGAGAGAGCAGGGGAGAGTGAGGGGGCGAGAGAGCAGGGGAGAGTGAAGGGGTGAGAGAGAGAGGGGGAGAGAGCGGGGAGAGAGAGGGGGAGAGAGGGGGGAGATAGAGTGGGTTAGGGGGCAGAGAACGAATGAGAAAGAGGGGGAGAGAGTGAGGGGAAGAGAGTGAGGGGGAGAGAGGGATGGGGAGAGTGGGAAGGGGAGAGAGAGGTGGGGAGAGAGGTGGTGAGATAGATGGGGAGATAGATGGGGAGATAGATGGGGAGAGAAAGTGGGGAGAGAAAATGGGGAGAGAGATCGGGAGAGAGATGGGGAGAGAGATGGGGAGAGAGATGGGGAGAGGGTTGGGGAGAGAGTGGGGAGAGAGTGGGGAAAGAGAATGGGGAGAGAGAGTGGGGAGAGAAAATGGGGAGAGAAAGTGGGGCGAGAAAGTGGGGGGAGAGAGATTGTGGAGAGAGAGTGGGGGAGAGTGTGGCCGGTGAGAATGGGGGAGGAGAGAGTGGGGAGGGAGAGGTTTAGTGAGGGAGGGAGTGAGAGAGAGAGAGGGGAGACAGTTAGGTGACAGGGTGTGGGAGAGAGTTAGTGAAGAGAAAGAGAGAGGGGGAGAGAGAGTGAGGGGAAGAGAGACGGGGTGAGAGAGACAATATAGAGAGATGGGGAAAGAGGTGGTGAGAGAAGGAGAGAGGGAGAGAGGGGTAGAGAGGGGGACAGAGGGGGAGACCGATGGGGAGATTGAAGGGGAGAGAGAGGAGAGAGAGGGGGTAGAGTGAGGGGGTTGAGAGAGGGGGAGAGAGGGAGGAGGGGGAAAGGGGGTGGAGGGGGGATAGAGGGGTTGGGAGAGCGAGAGGGAGTCGAGAGAGGGTGCCGAGAGAGGGAGTTGAGAGAGGGGGTCGAGTGAGGGGTTTGAGAGGGGGAGAGATGGGGAGGGGGGAGAGAGAGTGGGGAGAGAGGTGATGGAGAAAGGTGGGTAGAGAGAGAAGGGTTGAGAGCGCGGGGTCGAGAGAGGGATTCGAGAGAGGGGGTCGAGTGAAGGGGTCAAGTGAGGGGGTCGAGACAGTGGATCGGGAAAGTGGGGGAGAGAGGGGTGAGAGAGAGGGGTGAGGTGGGGAGAGAGAGAGGAAAGAGAGGGGGGTCGAGAGAAAGGGTCGAGAGAGGGAGGTCGAGAGAGGGAGGTCGAGAAAGGGGGTCGAGAGAGGGTGTGACAGAGGGTGTCACAGAGGGGGTGAGAGAGGGGTGAGAGAGAGGTGTGAGAGAGGGGAGAAAGTGGGGAGAGAGGGCGGAGAGAGGGGGCAGAGAGAGGGGGAGAAATGGACAGAGAAGGGAGAGAGATTGAAGGGAGAAAGAGGGAGAGAGCGAGGTGTGAGCAAGAGAGACGGGCGAGAGATGGGGCGAGTGAGAAAGAGAGAGAGTGAGTGAGGGGACGGAATGCGAGAGAGAGTCTGAGAGATCGAGAGAGCGAAAACGATAAGGGGATGAGAGAGAGAAAGAGAAAGAGAGTAAGATAGAAAGAGGGGGGAGCGAAATAGGGAGAGATACAGGGCGTGCCAAAGAGAGAGGGACATGAGGGAGAGGCACGCGAGGGAGAGAGAGAGGTGCAAGTGTGAGTGAGTGAAGGGACGAAAATGAGAGACAGACTGAGAGATCAAGAGAGAGCATGATAAGGGGACAAGAGAGAAAGAGAAAGAGAGTAAGATAGAAAGGGGGGAGAGCGAGCTAGGGAGAGCTAGGGTGAGCCAGAGAGAGAGGGATGTGAGGGAGAGGCACACGAGGGAGAGAGAGAGTTCGGTGAGAGACAGGGATGAGGTGGAGAGTGAGTGAGGGGGTTGGAGCAAGAGTGAGTGAGAGGGTGAGAGAGAGAGAATGAGTGAGGGGGAGAGATTTGGAGAGAGAGGGTGAGAGGGGGTGAGAGAGAGAATGAGAGTGGGTGGGTGAGAGAGGCGATAGAGAAAAAGAGACAGAAAGTCAGAGAGAGATGTCTCAGGGAGGACCAGTCCAGCAGAGGTGAAAGCAGGTCCCTCACAAGATGATGTGAATGAAGCCTAGAATGTAGCTGTACCTTACCCAGCTCTGTGTCTATGTCCTGTCTTCCAGGTCTGAATACAGAAGGTCACTTACCCCTCCCTGTGCTGTTTACTGTGAGTGATCTTACCGACTGCAGGATTTACTGAAGGCTCCAGACCTCCCTCTTCATGTCTCTCTGACTGACCAAGCGTCTTTGATGTGGTAATGGACGAGACAAGAGTTAGGAATTCGGCAGAGACAGGAACATCCAGATGACCTACAGGAGACAGAGAAATAGACAGAATGGGAAATTAGACTGATGCAGTCAGGGTTACACATGGAGAATGGCCCTGAGTCCCACAGAGATCTGGAAAATCCCAGTCTCCATTCCTGGCCTGTGCAGTTGCGTCTCTCTGGAGTGGGGAATGCTGTTGGCTCAGGATCTGGAGTAGCTGCGAGAGTGAGAGACACTGACAGAGGCAGCACTTAGACCCACACAGTGAGGGATACCACATGGAGAGAGACAGTGTGATATCAGCCGTGTGCTGGAAGGTATCAGGATCACACAATGGTCATAGTGAAAGGGGTTTGATTCATGGTGCACGGGGATCAGTACTCACTGACGGTTGAACTACGAGTGGGACAGGTGATGGCCTCGTGCTATTCTCACCCGACTGTCCATCCAAACTTTAATGCCACAGTACAGTATACCCATCTAACTGCCTCATATCCTTTCAGGAAGGAAATCTGTTATGGCAGCGGGTCTGGCCGACATATGAATCCAGACCCAGAGCAATGGGGTTGACTCTCAACTGTCCCCTGAAATGATCCAGCAAGGCACTCAGCTCAAGGGCAACTCGGGGTGGGCATGCAATGCTGGCCAGCCAGAGACAGCAACATCCCATGAGTGAATTAAACACAACATTGCTGGGAGCAGTGTCCTGGTCAACCATGTCGGTAAGCTTATGGACAGGACTTTAAACTGACAGAGAGGATGCAGGGCCAGGGTTCAGATGAAAGGACCTTTCCAAATCCAAAGAGAAAATGGTGATGTAGCTGAAGACAAGCAGAAAGGAACAGGGAGAGACAGAATTTAACTGAAACTGTGCATCAGTGAATTGGACTGTGACAAGAAATTGTGGAAAGAGTCAATCGTAATGTTCTTTTTTTGTACTGGATAATGTCTCTGCAATAAGGTGGATGGATTGTGGCACAAAGATAAATGAGATTTAGTGGTGACAGGGTGAACAAAAGGTGGAACATGAATATTCAATTGTACAGCTCCTTCAGGGATGTCAGGGAGTGCAGGATGGGTAACCCTGACAGTAATGGGTAACAAAGACATTACAGAGAAAGCATTTGGCCTCAGATGATGCAGCTGAATCAGTCTGAATGCAGATTCTGGGTAACATGTGTCAAAAACATAAGCAGGAGAACAGTTTTTAGGTGACCTAACAGCATTTCAATGCTCAACCCTGTTACACAGTCCTGTGTAATACAAAGGCACTGTGATAATTCTGGGAGACTTCAGTCTTTGTATAATCTGGGACAGTCACATCGGCAAAAGTGATGTTCTCCGAACTCCTCTTTGAATGTTTGTGTCAGTGTTTCTTTGAATAAGACGTTGTGGAAACAGCCAGGGAGGTGACTATCTCAGATCGACCGTTGAGTGATGACGCTGAGTGAAGGAGTAATGTCCCACTGAGATATCCTCTGGGAAATTGTAGTGTCGTGGAATTCAGCGAGATGATGGATTGTTAATGTGACCATAAAGCACACACTACAATCACAACCAAAGGCATTGACATGTGTTTGAGAGGAGAACTGACCAAGGTAAATAGGTGAAACAGTGAAGTGTAAGGCTGGAAATGGACAGTGGAAAACATTCACAGTCATAGAGATGGACAGCACATAAACAAATCATCCACGCCACCAACATATCCTATCATAATCTCGTTTTATTTGCCAGCACTTGGCCCAAATCCCTCTCAACCCTTCCTGTTCGTATACCCATCCAAATGCCTTTTAAATGCAGTAATTGTACCAGTCTCCACCACTTCATCTGGCAGTTAATTCCATAAACGCAACACCCTCCACATCAAAACGTTGTCCCTTACGTTCCTTTTATATCTTTCCCGTCTCACCCTCAACCTGGGCCCTCCAGTTCTGGACTACCCCACCCTAGGGAAAAGAACATGTCTGTTATACCAGATTTGTCTCATGGTTTTATAAACCTCCATATGGGTGCCCCTCAGCCTCAGACATTCCAGGGAAAACAGGCCCAGCCCATTTCACCTCTCCCTGTAGCTCAAATCCTCCAATCCTATCAGCATCTTTGTAAATCTTTTCTGAGCCCTTTCAATTTATACAACATCCTTCCGATAGGGAGGAGACAAGAATTGCATACAATATTCCAAAAGTGACTTATCCAATATCCTGTATAGCCACAAGATGACCTCCCAACTCCTCTACTCAATGCACTGATCAGTAAACACAAGCATACCAAACACCTTCTTCACTATCCTATTGACCACAATTCTCCTTTCAAGGAACAATGAACCTGCACTCCAAGGTCTCTTTGTTCAGAAACACTCACTGGGACATTAACATTAAGTGTATCAGTCCTGCAAAGAGTTGCTTTTCCAAGGAGTGCGGCACTCCTTCAGTACTGACACTCTGACATTGCAGCACTCCCTCAGTGCTGACCCTCTCACAGTTCAGCTCTCTCTCACAAATTACCCTGTGAATTTCAGCGCTTCCTACATCCCGACCCTCTGACAATGCTGCATAACCCTCTATACTGACTCTCTGGCTATGCAGGAATTCCTCAGTACTGACCCTCTGACAGTGCACACTCTCTCAGTACTGACACTCTCACACTTCAGCTCTCTCTCAGTAATTACCCTCTGACATTTCAGCACTTCCTGCCTCCCAACCCTCTGACAATGCTGATCTCCCTCTATACTGACTCTCAGGCAATGCAGGAATCCCTCAGTACTGACCCTCTGACAGTGTGACACTCCCTCAGTACTGACCTTCTGACAGTGCAGCATTCCCTCAGTACTGACTCTCTCACAGTGCAACACTCCCTCAATACAGTCACTCTGACAGTGTGGTACTCCTTCAGTACTGACAATCTGACAGTGCAGCACTTCCTCAGTACTGACACTCTGGCAGTGCAGCAATCCCACAGTACTGATACTCTGATAGTGCAGAACTCCTTCAGTACTAACCTTCTGACAGTGCAGCACTCCCTCTGTACTGACCCTCTGACAGTGTGTCACTCCCAAAGGACTGACAATCTGACCGTACAACACTCCCTCAGTACTGATCCTCTGACAGTGCAGCACTCCCTCAGTACTGATACTCTGACAGTGCAGCACTCCCTCAGTACTGAACCGCTGACAGTGCAGCACTCCCTCAATACTGATCCTCTGACAGTACAGCACTCCCTCAGTACTGTCACTCTGACACTGTGGCACTTCCACAGTGTTGACTCTCTGACAGTGCAGCACACCGTCAGTGCTGACTCTCTGACAGTGCAGTACTCCCTCAGTACTGACTCTCTGACAGTGCAGCACTCCCTCAGTGTTGACCTTCTGTCATTGCAGCACTCCCTCAGTGCTGACCATCTGACAGTGCACCACTCCCTCAGTACTGACCCTCTGACAGTGCAGCACTCCCTCAGTACTGACTGTCCGACAGTGCAGCACTCTCTCAGTACTGACCCTCTGACATTTCAGCACTTCCTCCATCCCGACCCTCTGACAATGCTGCACTCCCTCAATACTGACTCTCTGGCAATGCAGCAGGCCCTCAGTACTGACTGTCCAACAGTGCAGCACTCTCTCAGTACTGACCCTCAGACAGTGCAGCACTCCATCAGTACTGACTGTCCGACAGTGCAGCACTCCCTCAGTACTGACTGTCCGACAGTGCGGTGATCCCTCAGTACTGACCCTCTGACATTTCAGCACTTCCTCCATCCCGATCCTCTGACAATGCTGCACTCCCTCAATACTGACTCTCTGGCAATGCAGCAGGCCCTCAGTACTGACTGTCCAACAGTGCGGTGATCTCTCATGACCGATTCATGACAGTTTGAACCTGACTCCGTACTGACCCTCTGATAGTGCAGCAGTCCCTCAGTCCAGCTTTCCTGACAGTGCAGCATCCACTCAGTACTGACCCTCTGACAGTGTGACACTCCCGCAGTACTGACCCTCTGACAGTTTGGCATTCCCTCAGTGTTGACCCCCTGACAGTGTTACACTCCCTCAGCAATGAACCGCTGACAGTGCAGCACTCTCTCTGTACTGACCCTTTTGCAGTGTAGCACTCACTCAGCACTGACTATTTGGAAGTGTAGCGCTCCCTCAGTACTGACCCTCTGACAGTGTGACACTCCCTCAGTACTGACCCTCTGACAGTGTGACACTCCCTCAGTACTGACCCTTCTGACAGAGCAACACTATCTCAGTACTGACCCTCTGACAGTGAGGCAGGCCCTCAGTACTGACCCTCTGACAGTGTGACTCTCCCTCAGTACTGACCCTCTGACAGTGTGACACTCCCTCAGTACTGACCCTCTGACAGTGTGACACTCCCTCAGTACTGACCCTCTGACAGTGCAGCACTCCCGCAGTACTGACCCTCTGACAGTGCAGCACTCCCTCAGTACTGACCCTTTTGCAGTGTAGCACTCGCTCAGCACTTACTGTTTGGAAGTGTAGCGCTCCCTCATTACTGACCCTCTGACAGTGCACACTCTCTCAGTACTTACCCTCTCACAGTTCAACTCTCTCTCAGTCATAATCCTCTGACATTTCAGTGTTTCCTCCGTCCCGACCCTCTGACAATGCTGCACTCCCTCCATATTGACTCTCTGGCTATGCAGGAATCCCTCAGGACTGACCCTCTGACAGTGCAGTACTCCCTCAGTACTGACCCTCTGACAGTGCAGCACTCCCTCAGTGAGGTAAAAACAATGACTGCAGATGCTGAAAACCAAATACTGGATAAGTGGTGCTGGAAGAGCACAGCAGTTCAGGCAGCATCCAACGAGCAGCGAAATCAACGTTTCGGGCAAAAGCCCTTCATCAGGAATAAAGGCAGTGAGCCTGAAGCATGGAGAGATAAGCTAGAGGAGGGTGGGGGTGGGGAGAGAGTAGCATAGAGTACAATGGGTGAGTGGGGGAGGAGATGAAGGTGATAGGTCAAGGAGGAGAGGGTGGAGTGGATAGGTGGAAAAGAAGATAGGCAGGTCGGACAAGTCAAGGAGACAGTAACTGAGCTGGAAGTTTGAAACTAGGATGAGGTGGGGGAAGGGGAAATGAGGAAGTTGTTGAAGTCCACACTGATGCCCTGGGGTTGAAGTGTTCCGAGGCAGAAGATGAGGCGTTCTTCCTCCAGGCGTCTGGTGGTGAGGGAGCGGCGGTGAAGGAGGCCCAGGACCTCCATGTCCTCGGCAGAGTGGGAGGGGGATTGAAATGTTGGGCCACGGGGGGTTTGGTTGATTGGTAGAGCGCTTTCGGGAACATCTCCGAGACACCCGCACCAATCAACCAAACCGCCCCGTGGCCCAACATTTCAATCCCCCTCCCACTCTGCCGAGGACATGGAGGTCCTGGGCCTCCTTCACCGCCGCTCCCTCACCACCAGATGCCTGGTGGAAGAACGCCTCATCTTCTGCCTCGGAACACTTCAACCCCAGGGCATCAATGTGGACTTCAACAACTTCCTCATTTCCCCTTCCCCCACCTTATCCTAGTTTCAAACTTCCTTATCCAGTTCAAACTTTCAACTCCGACCTGCCTATCTTCTTTTCCACCGATCCACTCCACCCTCTCCTCCTTGACCTATCACCTTCATCTCCTTACCCACTCACCCATTGTACTCTATGCTACTTTCTCCCCACCCCCACCCTCCTCAAGCTTATCTCTCCATTCTTCAGGCTCACTGCCTTTATTCCTGATGAAGGGCTTTTGTCCAAAACGTCGATTTTGCTGCTCGTTGGATGCTGCCTGACATGCTGTGCTCTTCCAGCACCACTAATCCTGCACTCCTTCAATGCTGACTCTCTGACAGTGCAGCACTCCCTCAGTAAAGACCCTCTGACAGTGCACACTCACTCCGTACTGACCCTCTGACAGTGCACACTCTCTCAGTACTGACCCTCTCACAGTTCAGCTCTTTCTCACTAATTACCCTCTGAATTTCAGCGCTTCCTACGTCCCGACCCTCTAACAATGCTGCACTCCCTCTATACTGACTCTTTGGCTATGCAGGAATCCCTCAGTACTAACCCTCAGACAGTGCTGCACTCCCTCAGTACTGACCGTCTGACAGTGTGGCACTCCCTCATTCTGATCCTCTGACAGAGTAGCACTCCCTCAGTACTGACACACTGACATTGCAGCACTACCTCAGTACTGACCCTCTGACAGTCTGGCACTCCATCAGTACTGGTCCCTCTGACAGTGGGGCCCTCCCTCAGTACTGACCCTCTGACAGTGTGGCACTCAATCAGTACTTTCACTCTGATAGTGCAGCACTCCCTCAGTACTGACCCTCTGACAGTCTGGCACACCATCAGTACTGATCCCTCTGACAGTGTGGCCCTCCCTCAGTACTGACCCTCTGACAGTGTGGCACTCAATCAGTACTTTCACTCTGATAGTGCAGCACTCCCTCAGTACTGACCCTCTGACAGTTTGACACTCCCTCAGTACTGACCCTGTGACAGTGCAGTACTCCCTCTGTACTGACCCTCTGACAGTGTGACATTCCCTCAGTACTGACCCTGTGCCAGTGCAGCACTCCCTCAGTACTGACCCTCTGACAGTCTGGCACTCCATCAGTACTGATCCCTCTGACAGTGCAGCACTCCCTCAGTACTGACCCTCTGACAGTGTGGCACTCACTCAGTACTGACCCACTGACAGTGTGGTAATCCCTCAGTACTAACTCTCTGACAGCGTGGCACTCCCTCAGTACTGGCACTCTGACAGTGCAGCACTCCCTCAGTAGTGACCCTCTGACAGTGCAGCACTCCCTCAGTACTGACCATCTGACAGTGTGGCACTCACTCAGTACTGACCAACTGACAGTGTGGTAATCCCTCAGTACTAACTCTCTGACAGCGTGGCACTCCCTCAGTACTGGCACTCTGACAGTGCAGCACTCCCTCAGTAGTGACCCTCTGACAGTGCAGCACTCCCTCAGTACTGACCATCTGACAGTGTGGCACTCACTCAGTACTGACCCACTGACAGTGTGGTAATCCCTCATTACTGACCCTCTGACAGTGTGACATTCCCTCAGTACTGACCCTGTGACAGTGCAGCACTCCCTCAGTACTGACCCTCTGACAGTGCAGCACTCGCTCAGTACTGACCATCTGACAGTGTGGCACTCCCTCAGTACTGACCCACTGACAGTGTGGTACTCCCTCAGTACTAACTCTCTGACAGCCTGGCACTCCCTCAGTACTGGCACTCTGACAGTGCAGCACTCCTTCAGTACTGGCCCTTTGGGAGTGTAGCACTCCCTCAGCATGGACTCTTTGGCAGGGTAGACCTCCCTCAGCTCTGAGATTCTGACTGTGTGGCACTACCTCAGTACTGACCCCTCTGACAGTGCCGCACAGCCTCAGTACTGACCCCTCTGACAGTGCAGCGCTCACTCAGTAAGGACACTCTGACAGTGCAGTGCTCTCATAGTAAGGACTTTCTGAGAATGTGGCACTCCCTCAGTACAAACCTTCTAACATTGCAGCACTCCCTCAGCACTGACACTTTGGCAGTGCAGCACTCCCTTAGTACTGACCCTCTGACAGTCTGGCACTCCCTCAGTACTGACCCTCTGACAGTGCAGCACTCCCTCAGTAATGACACTCTGACTGTGCAGCACTCCTCAGTACTGACCCTCTGACAGAGCAGCAATCCCTCAGCACTGACCCTCCGACTGTGCAGCACACCCTCAGTACTGACACTCTGACAATGCAGCACTCCCTCATTACTGACCCTCCGACAGTGTGGCACTCCCTCAGTACTGAACCTCTGACAGTGCAGCACTGTCTCAGCACAGACCCTGTGGCAGTGTAGAGCTCCCTAAGCTTTGACCCTCTGGCAGTGTGTCAATCCTTCAGTACAGATCCTCTGACCGTGTGGCACTACCTCAGGACTGACCCCTGACAGTGTCGCAATCCCTCAGTACTGACACTCTGACAGTGCAGCACTCCCTCAGTACTAATCCACTGACAGCACAGCACTCCCTCAGTACTGACCCTCTGACACTGCGGCACTCCCTCAGTAATGCCCCTCTGACAGTGTGGCACTCCCTCAGTACTGACCCCTCTGACAGTGCAGCACTCCCTCAGTGCTGACCCTCTGACTGTGCAGCACTCCCTCAGTACTGACCCTCTGACTGTGCAGCACTCCCTCAGTACTGACCCTCTGACTGTGCAGCACTCCCTCAGTACTGACATACTGACAGTGCAGCACTCCCACAGTACTGACCCCTCTGACAGTGCAGCACTCCCTCAGTACTGACCCTCTGACTGTGCAGCACTCCCTCAGTCCTGACATACTGACGGTGCAGCACTCCCTCAGTATTGACCCTCTGACAGTGCAGCACTCCCTCAGTACTGACCCTCTGACAGTGCAGCACTCCCTCAGTACTGACACTCTGACAGTGTGGCACTCCCTCAGTACGGAAACTCTGACAGTGTGGCTCTCCCTCAATTTGACCTTCTGACAGTGCAGCACTCCCTCAGTACTGACCATCTGACAGTGTGGTACTCCCTCAGTACTGACCCTCTGACAGTGCAGCACTCCCTCAGTACTGACACTCTGACAGTGTGGCACTCCCTCAGTACTGACCCTCTGACAGTGTGGCACTCCCTCAATTTGACCTTCTGACAGTGCAGCACTCCCTCAGTACTGACCATCTGACAGTGTGGTACTCCCTCAGTACTGACCCTCTGACAGTGCAGCAAACCCTCAGTAATGACCCTCTGACAGTGTGGCACTCCCTGAGTAATAACACTCTGACAGTGCAGCACTCCCTCAGTAATGACCCTCGGACAGTGCAGTGCTCCCTCAGTAGTGACCCTCGGACAGTGCAGCACTCCCTCTGTAATGACCCTCTGACAGTGCAGCGCTCCCTCAGTACTGACCCCTCTGACAGTGCAGCACTCCCTCAGTACTGACCATCTGACAGTTTGACACTCCCTCAGTACTGACCCTCTGACAGTGTGGTACTCCCTCAGTACTAACTCTCTGACAGTGTGGCACTCCCTCAGTACTGGCACTCTGACAGTGCAGCACTCTCTCAGTCCTGACACCCTGACAGTGTGGCACTCCCTCAGGACTGAAAATCTGACAGGGTGGCACTCCCTCAATACTGACCCTCTGACAGTGTGGCACTCCCTCAATTTGACCCTCTGACAGTGTGGCACTCCCTCAATACTGACCCTCTGACAGTGTGGCACTCCCTCAGTAATGACCCTCTGACAGTGCAGCACTCCCTCAGTCCTGACCCTCTGACAGTGCAGCACTTCCTCAGTACTGACATACTGACAGTGCAGCACTCCCACAGTACTGACCCCTCTGACAGTGCAGCACTCCCTCAGTACTGACCCTCTGACTGTGCAGCACTCCCTCAGTCCTGACATACTGACGGTGCAGCACTCCCTCAGTATTGACCCTCTGACAGTGCAGCACTCCCTCAGTACTGACCCTCTGACAGTGCAGCACTCCCTCAGTACTGACACTCTGACAGTGTGGCACTCCCTCAGTACGGAAACTCTGACAGTGTGGCACTCCCTCAATTTGACCTTCTGACAGTGCAGCACTCCCTCAGTACTGACCATCTGACAGTGTGGTACTCCCTCAGTACTGACCCTCTGACAGTGCAGCACTCCCTCAGTACTGACACTCTGACAGTGTGGCACTCCCTCAGTACTGACCCTCTGACAGTGTGGCACTCCCTCAATTTGACCTTCTGACAGTGCAGCACTCCCTCAGTACTGACCATCTGACAGTGTGGCACTCCCTCAGTACTGACCCTCTGACAGTGCAGCACACCCTCAGTAATGACCCTCGGACAGTGCAGTGCTCCCTCAGTAGTGACCCTCGGACAGTGCAGCACTCCCTCTGTAATGACCCTCTGACAGTGCAGCGCTCCCTCAGTACTGACCCCTCTGACAGTGCAGCACTCCCTCAGTACTGACCATCTGACAGTTTGACACTCCCTCAGTACTGACCCTCTGACAGTGTGGTACTCCCTCAGTACTAACTCTCTGACAGTGTGGCACTCCCTCAGTACTGGCACTCTGACAGTGCAGCACTCTCTCAGTCCTGACACCCTGACAGTGTGGCACTCCCTCAGGACTGAAAATCTGACAGGGTGGCACTCCCTCAATACTGACCCTCTGACAGTGTGGCACTCCCTCAATTTGACCCTCTGACAGTGTGGCACTCCCTCAATACTGACCCTCTGACAGTGTGGCACTCCCTCAGTAATGACCCTCTGACAGTGCAGCACTCCCTCAGTCCTGACCCTCTGACAGTGCAGCACTCCCTCAGTAATAACACTCTGACAGTGCAGCACTCCCTCAGTACTGACCCTCGGACAGTGCAGCACTCCCTCTGTAATGACCCTCTGACAGTGTGGCACTCCCTCAGTACTGACACTCTGACATTGCAGCACTCTCTCAGTACAGACCCTTGGGCAGTGCAGCAGTCCCTCAGTACTGACCCTCTGACAATGCAGCACTCCCTCAGTAATGACCCTCTGACAGTGCAGAACTCCGTCAGTAGTGACACTCGGACAGTGCAGCAGTCCCTCAGTAATGACCCTCGGACAGTGCAGCGCTCCCTCAGTAATGACCCTCTGACAGTGTGACACTCCCTCAGTACTGATCCTCTGACAGTGCAGCACTCCCTCAGTCCTGACCCTCTGACAGTGCAGCACTCCCTCATTCCTGACCCTCTGACAGTGCGGCACTCTCTCGTTACTGACCCTCTTTATTTCTTGGGAAATATGGAGACATAGGGTTTGCACATTCTGAGGAAGCATGAGAGAGACACACGAACCAAGGCCTGTCTGAAACTCTCTGCAATAGACTATTCAGAGGCACAGGGTCACAGAGATGCAGAGCATGGAACCAGTCCCTCCTGTCCAACTTGTCCATACCAACCAGATATTCTCATCTCATTTCATTCCATTTGCTAGCACTTGGCTGATATCCCTGTAAATCCTTCCTATTCACATACTCATCCTGATGCCTTTTAAATGCCGCAATTATACCAGCCCCCATCACTTCCTCTGGCAGCTACCTGCATGCCGTTGAATAAGTGCTCAAACATTCATACTGTCGATACAAACTCGAATAAACACCAACCTACGAAAGGATAGCATTGTCATTTTCAACCCATCCTTTGCTTCTTCATTACGCTGATTTCAACAGAGGTAAAGAAACAGAGTTAGTGACCATCCACCGTGACCCTGTTATAAAACTTATTTTCAAATGTGGCTTGTATGTAATTCCCACACCCTCTAATAGTTGCCTGGAAGGTGGGGGTGAGGTGTACTCTCCTGCTGCAGTCCTTGGGTGTCCCACAGTGATGTTAGGGAGGGAGCTCCAGGAGTTTGACCTGAACCATGTAAAGAGCTCTCTTACTGGAGTGCCCTTTTTAAAGTTGGGAAGTTATTATAGACCAGGAGGACCCGAGAGCTGCTGTCTTGTCAGAGAGAGAGAGGCTGGTGGGTCACACACCTCAGGTGAGGGGAGAGGTTGAGAAGCTGGGGCTTTCATGGTCATTTCAGACATGATAGAGATTGAACCAACAATGTTGGCATCACGAACCTGTTCGCTGTGGTAACTGACCCCCCTTTGTAGCAGAGGGATTCAATCCCTTTAATAGAGCAAGCTTGAGAATTCAACACTAAAATCAATCTGTACGGACGCGCTAGAGACCTGAAACATCAATACAGAGATTCCTGAAGAAGCTCAGCATGTCCGGCAGCATCTCTGAAGGGAGAGGGAGAAAGAGACAGAGAGAGAGTTCACCTTTCAATCCAGTGATTTCTGCGGGAAAGTTCCTTCAGAACAGACCGTTTTGAGGAAGGGTCACTTGACAAAGGCACTTCACAAAGATCCTGATCAATGTAACTTTGTGATGTTAGTTCAGAAGGAACAGCTCCGACCTAACATTTCGGTGTGCCTGTGTTCTGTATCTGTTCTCCCAATGTACCCCGCCCTCTGAATACAATACCTTACACAGCCTTAAACCTGTTTGTCAACTTTCAGCAGAAGCAGCCTCAGGGCATTGAACACAGACTGAATTACTCAGTGACACTTGGATCAGGTCAAGTTCTCAAGTAAACAGATGGTGGGGAAATTCAGCACAATTCAGCAGGTAGCAACAGTGAAGAGAGAGGAACAATTCGCATTCTAAGTGACTCTTCCTCAAAACGGTCTGTTCTGAAGGAACTTTCACGCAGAAATCACTGGATTGAAAGGTGAACTTTCTCTCTGTCTCTTTCTCCCCCTCCCTTCACAGAAGCACTATCTGAGGTAATGAGGGGGTACATTCTGAGGTACTGAGGGAGCACTTTCTGAGCTACTGAGGGAGCACTTTTTGAGATATTAAGGGTGCACTTTCTGAGGTATTGAGGAAGCACTATCTGAGGTATTGAGGGAGCAATTTCTGAGGATTTGAGGAAGCACTATCTGAGGTATTCAGGGAGCACAATCTGAGGTATTGAGCAAGCACTATCTGATGTACTGAGGAAGAACTCTCTGAGGTCCTGAGGGAGCACTTTCTGAGGTATTAAGGAAGCACTACCTGAGGAACTGAGGGAGCACATTCTGAGGTTTGAGAGAGCACTTTCTGTGGGTCTGAGTGTGCACTATCTGAGGAATTGAGCGAGTACTTTCTGAGGTATTGAGGGAGCACTATTTGAGGTACTGAGGGGTCGACTATCTGACGTATTGAGGGTGCACCATCTGAGGTATTGAGGAAGCACTGTCTGATGTACTGAGGGAGCACTTTCTGAGGTACTGAGTGTGCACTATCTGAGGTATTAAGGGACCACTGTCTGAGGTACTGAGGAAGCACTGTCTGAGGTATTGAGTGTGCACTATCTGAGGTATTGAGGGAGCACTTTCTGAGGTATTGACAGTGCTCCTTCTGAGGTATTGCACGAGTGCTTTCTGAGGTATTGAGGAAGTACAATCTGAGGTAACGAGGAAGCACCATGTGAGTACTGAGGGAGCACTATTTGAGGTACTGAGGGAGCGTGTTCTGAGGTACTGAGGAACACTATTTGAGGTGTTGAGGAAGCACTATCTGAGCTATTGAGGGAGCATTATATGAGGTACTGAGTGTGCACTATCTGATGTATTGAGGGGGCACTTTCTGAGGCATTGAGCGAGTAATTTCTGAGGTATTGAGGGAGCAGTATCAGACGTACTGAGGGAACACTTTCTGACGTATTGAGGGAGGACTTTCTGAGGTATTGAGGAAGCACTGTCTGAGGTGCTGAGTTAGCACTATCTGAGGTACCGAGGGAGAACGTTCTGACATATAGAGGGTGCACTTTCTGAGGTATTGAGTGAGCACTATCTGAGGTATTGAGGGAGCATTGTCTGAGGAATTGAGGGAGTACTATCTGAGGTATTGATGGAGCACTATCTAGGTACTGAGGAAGCAGTTTCTCAGGTATTGAGTGAGCATTTTCTGAGGGAATGAGGGAGCATTATCAGAGGTATTGAGGGAGCACTTTCTGCAGTACTGCAGGAGCACCTTCTGAGGTACTTAGGAAGCACTATCTGAGGTATTGACGGTGCACTATGTTAGGTATTGAGAGAGTCTTTTCTGAGGTACTGAGGGAGCATTTTCTGAGGTACTGAGGGTGCACTATCTGAAGTATTGAGGGAGCCCTTTCTGAGGTACTGAGGGAGTTCTTTCTGAGGTATTGAGGAAGCACTATCTGAGGGACTGAGGAAGCACTCTCTGAGGTACTGAGGGAGCACCCACTGAGGTATTGAGGTAGATCTATCTGAGGTATTGAGGAACATTATCTGAGTTATTGAGGGAACACTTTCTGAGGTATTGAGGGAGCACTTTGTGAGGTATGGAAGGAGCTCTTTTTGAGGTATTCAGGGAGCACTTTCTGCGGTATGGAGGGAGCACTTTCTGAGGTATTGAGCAAGCACTATTTGAGCTAATGAGGGAGCAATATCTCAGGTTTTGAGGGAGCACTTTCTGAGGTATTGAGGAAGCACTATCTGATGTACTGAGGAAGCACTCTCTGAGGTACATAGGGAGCACTTTCTGAGGCATTGAGGAAGCACTACCAGAGGTACTGAGGGAGCACTCTCTGAGGTATTGAGGGAGATCTATCTGAGGTTCTGAGAGAGCACTTTCTGAAGTACTGAGGGAGCACTATCTGAGGTATTGAGGGAGCACATTCTGAGTCATTGAGGAAGCAATTTTCTGAGGTACTGAGGGAGCACTTTCTGAGGTACTGAGTGAACACTTTCTGAGATATTGAGGGAGCATTATATGAGGTATTGAGAGAGAACGTTCTGAGGTTTTGAGGGAGCACTATCTGACATACTGAGGGAGCATTATCTGAGGTACTGAGGGAGCACTTTCTGTGGGACTGAGCAAGCACTATTTGAGGTATTGCAGGTGCACTATCTGAGGTATTGGGGGAGCTCCTTCTGAGGTATTGAGTGAGTATTTCTGAGGTATTGAGGAAGCACTATCTGAGGTGCTGAGGGAGCATTTTCTGACGTGTTGAGGAAGTACTATCTGACGTATTAAGGAAGCACTGTCTGAGGTACTGAGGGAGCAATCTCTGAGGTACTGAGTGTGCATTATCTGAGGTATTGAGGGAGCACTGTCTGAGGTACTGAGTGTGCACTATCTGAGGTATTGAGGGAGCACTGTCTGAGTTGTGAGGAAGCACTGCCTGAAATACAGAGTGTGCACTATCTGAGGTATTGAGGGGGCACTTTCTGAGGTATTGAGCGAGTAATTTCTGAGGTAGTGAGGGAGCAGTATCAGACGTACTGAGGCGGCACTTTATGACGTATTGAGGGTGCACTATCTGAGGAACTGAGGAAGCAAGGTCTGAGGTACTGTGGGAGCATGTTCTGAGGTATTGAGTTAGCACTATCTGAGGTACTGAGGGAGCACTTTCTGACATATAGAGGGTGCGTTTTCTAAGTTATTCAGTGAGCACTATCTGAGGTATTGAGGGAGCACTTTCTGAGGTATTGAGGGAGTACTATCTGTGGTATTGATGGAGCACTATCTAGGTACTGAGGAAGCAGTTTCTCAGGTATTGAGTGAGCACTTTCTTAGGTAATTAGGGAGCATTATCAGAGGTATTGAGGGAGCACTTTCTGCAGTACTGCGGGAGCACCTTCTGAGGTACTTAGGAAGCACTATCTGAGGTACTGGCGGTGCACTATGTGAAGTATTGAGGGAGCCTTTTCTGAGGTATTAAGGGAGCATTTTCTGAGGTACTGAGGGTGCACTATCTGAGTTACTGAGGGAGACCTTTCTGAGGTATTGAGGGAGTACTTTCTGAGGTACTGAAGGAGTACATTCCGAGGTATTGAGCAAGCACTCTCTGAGGTACTGAGGAATAATATCTGAGGTATTGAGGGAGCACTTTCTGAGGTATTGAGGGAGCACTATTTGATTAACTGAGAAAGCATTCTCTGAGTTACTGAGGGAGCACTTTCTGAGGCATTGAGAAAGCACTATCTGAGCTACGTTGGAAGCAATATTTCAGGTATTGAGGGAGCACTTTCTAATGGAATTGAGTGAGCAATTTCTGAGGCATTGAGGGAGTACTATCTGCGGTATTGATGGAGCACTATCTAGGTACTGAGGAAGCAGTTTCTGAGGTATTGAGTGAGCATTTTCTGAGGTAATGAGGGAGCATTATCAGAGGGAGCACTTTCTGGAGTACTGTGGAAGCACATTCTGAGGTACTTAGGAAGCCCTATCTGAGGTATTGACAGTGCACTATGTGAGGTATTGAGAGAGCCTTTTCTGAGGTACTGAGGGTGCACTATCTGAGGTACTGAGGGAGCACTTTCTGAGGTATTGAGGGAGTACTTTCAGAGGTACTGAGGGAGTACTTTCTGAGGTATTGAGCAAGCATTATCTGAGGTAGTGAGGAAGTAATATCTGAGGTATTGAGGGGGCACTTTCTTAGGTTTGAGGAAGCACTATTTCATTTACTGAGGAAGCACTGTCTGATGTACTGAGGGAGCATTTTCTGAGGTATCGAGAATGCGCTATGTGAGGTACTGAGGGAGCAATGTCTCAGGTATGAAGGGAGCACTACCTGAGCTACTGAGGGAGCAGTATCTCATGTATTGAGGGAGCACTTTCTGAGGTATTGAGGAAGCACTGTCCGATGTACTGAGGAAGCACTCTCTGAGGTACTGACGGAGCACATTCTAAGGTATTGAGGAGGCACGACCTGAGGTACTGAGGGAGCACGCTCTGAGGTATTGAGCGAAATCTATCTGAGGTATTGAGGAACACTCTCTGAGGTATTGAGGGAACACTTTCTGAGGTATTGAGGGAGCACTTTCTGAGGTATGAAAGGAGCTCTTCTTGAGGTATTGAGGGAGCACTATTTGAGCTACTGAGGGATCAATATCTCAGGTTTTGAAGGAGCACTTTCTGAGGTATTGAGGAGGCATTATCTGAGGTATGGAGGGATAACTATCTGAGATATTGAGTGAACACTTTCTGAGATTTTAAGGAAGCAATATTCTGAAGTACTGAAGGTGCACTTTCTGAGGTATTGAGTGAACACTTTCTGAGATATTGAGGGAGCACTTTCTCAGGTATTGAGGGAGTGCTATCTCAGGTATAGGGAGCAAGGAGGTATTGAGTGAACACATTCTGAGGTATTGAGGGAATACTTTCTGAGGTATTGAGGAAGCACGATCTGAGGTTTTGAGGGAGCATTATCTGTGGTACTGAGGGAGCACATTCTGAGGTACTGAGGGAGCACTTTCTGAGGTACTAATGGTGCAATTTCTGAGGTATTGAGGAGGTGCAATCTGAGGTATTGAGGGAGCACTTTTTGAGGATCTGAAGAAGCGTGATCTGAGGTATTGAGGGAGCACTATCTGAGGTATTGAGGGAACATTTACTGAGATACTGAGGGAGCATTATCTGACGTACTGAGGGAGCACTTTCTGAGGTATTGAGGAAGCACTATCTGAACTACTGAGGGAGCAATATCTCAGGTATTGAGGGAGTACTTTCAGAGGTAATGAGGAAGCACTGCCTGAGGTACTGAGGGAGCACCCTCTGAGGTGCTGAGTGTGCACTATCTGAGGTATTGAGGAACACTTTCTGAGATATTGAGGGAGCACTTTCTGAGGTATGGAAGGAGCTCATTTTGAGATATTGAGGGAGCACTATCTGAGGTATTGAACAAACACTATTTGAGCTACTGAGGGAGCAATATCTCAAATTTGGAGGGAGAAGTTTCTAAGGTAATGAGGAGACACTATCTGAGGTACTTTGGAAGCACTCTCTGAGTTACTGAGGGAGCACTTTCTAAGGTATTGAGGAAGCACTACCTGAGGTACTGAGGGAGCACTCTCTGAGGTATTGAGGGAGATCTATCTGAGGTATTGAGGAATACTTTCTGAGGTATTGAGGGGATAGTTTCTGAGGTATTGAGGGAGCACTTTCTGAGGTATGGAAGGATCTCTTTATGAAGTATTGAGGGAGCACTATCTGAGGTACTGAGGGAGCACTATCTGAGGTATTGAGGGAGCACTTTTTGAGATATTGAGGGATCATTATATGAGGTACTGAGGGAGCAATTTCTGAGGTACTGAGTGTGCATTATCTGAGGTATTGAGGGAACACTATCTGAGGTATTGAGGGAGCACTTTCTGAGGTATTGAGGGAGCACTTTCTGAGGTATTGAGGGTGCACATTCTGAGGTATTGAGGGAGCACTTTCTGAGGTATTGAAGAAGCACTATCTGAGGAATTGAGGGAGCACATTCTGAGGTATTGAGGGAGCACTTTCTGAGGTATTCAAGAAGCACTATCTGAGGTATTGAGGGAGCATTATCTGAGGTACTGAGGGAGCACATTTTGACGTACTGCGGAATCACTATCTGAGGTATTGAGGGAGCTCTTTCTGAGGTATTGAGGGAGCATTATCTGAGGTATTGATGGAGCAATTACTGAGGTATTGGGGGAGCACTATCTGAGGTATTGGGGGAGCGCTTTCAGAGGGATTGAGGGAGCATTATCTAAGATATTGAGGGAGCAATTGCTGAGAAATTGGGGGAGCAGTATCTGAGGTATTGGGGAGCTCCTTCTGAGGTATTGAGCGAGTATTTTCTGAGGTTTTGAGGAAGCACAATCTGAGGTACTGAGGGAGCACTTTCTGACGTATTAAGGAATCACTGTAAGACGTATTAAGGAAGCACTGTCTGAGGTACTGAGGGAGCAATTTCTGAGGTACTGAGTGTGCACGATCTGACGTATTGAGGGGGCACTTTCTGAGGTATTCAGCGAGTAATTTCTGAGGTATTGAGGGAGCAATATCTGACGTACTGAGGGGGCACTTTCTGACGTATTGAGGGTGCAGTATCTGAAATATTGAGGAAGCAATGTCTGAGGTACTGAGTTAGCACTATCTGAGGTACTGAGGGAGCACTTTCTGAGGTATTGAGCAAGCTCCATCTGAGGTACTGATGGAGCACTTTCTGACATTTTGAGCGTGCATTTTCTAAGGTATTGAGTGAGCACTATCTGAGGTATTGATGAAGCACTATCTAGGTACTGAGGAAGCAATTTCTGAGGTATTGAGTGGGCACTTTCTGAGGTAATGAGGGAGCATTATCAGAGGTATTGAGGGAGCATTATCTGAGGTATTGAGAGAGCACTTTCTGCAGTACTGCGGGAGCACCTTCTGAGGTACTTAGGAAGCACTATCTGAGATATTGACAGTGCACTATGTGAGGTATTGAGAGAGCCCTTTCTTAGATATTGAGGGAGCATTTTCTGAGGTACTGAGGGTGCACTATTTGAGGTTTTGAAGGAGCATTTTCTGAGGTATTGAGGGAGCATTTTCTGAGATACTGATGGTGCACTATTCGAGGTATTGAGGGAGCAGGATCTGAGGTACTGATGGTGCACTACCTGAGGTATTGAGGGAGTACATTCTGAGGTACTGAGGTAGTACTTTCCGAGGTATTGAGCAAGCACTATCTGCGGTACTGAGGAATAATATCTGAGGTATTGAGGGAGCACTTTCTGAAGAATTGAGGGAGCACTATTTGATTTACTGAGGAAGCACTCTCTGAGTTACTGAGAGAGCACTTTCGGAGATATTGAGAAAACACTATCTGAGGTACTGAGGGAGAACTATCTGAGGTATGGAGGGAGCACTTTCTGAGTTATTGAGCAAACACATTCTGAGCTACTGTGGGAGCAATGCCTCAGGTATTGAGGGAGCACTATCTGATGTACTGAGGGAGCACTCCCTGAGGTATTGAGGGAGATCGATCTGAGGTATTGAGGGACAGTCTCTGAGGTATAGAGGGAACACTTTCTGAGGTAGGGAAGGAGCTCTTTTTGAGGTATTGAGGGAGCACTATCTGAGGTACTGAGGGAGCACTTTCTGATGTATTAAGGAAGCACTGTCCGACGTATTGAGGGAGCAAGTTCTGAGTTGTGAGGAAGCACTGCCTGAAGTACAGAGTGAGAACTATCTGAGGTATTGAGGGAGCACTTTCTGAGGTATTGATGGAGTACTATCTGAGGTATTGAGGGAGCACTTCCTGACGTATTGAGGGAGTACTATCTGAGGTGTTGATAGAGCACTATCTAGGTACTGAGGAAGCAGTTTCTGAGGTATTGATTGAGCACTTTCTGAGGTAATTCGGGAGCATTATCAGAGGTATTGAGGGAGCACTTTCTGCAGTGCTGCGGGAGCACCTTCTGAGGTACTTAGGAAGCACTATCTGAGGTACTGACGGTGCACTATGTGAGGTATTGAGAGAGCCATTTCTGAGGTATTCAGGGAGCATTTTCTGAGGTACTGAGGGTGCATGATCTGAGATACTGATGGTGCACTATTTGAGGTACTGAGGGAGCCCTTTTTGAGGTACTGAGGGAGCACTTTCTGAGGTATTGAGGAAGCACTACCTGAGGTACTGAGGAAGCACTACCTGAGGTACTAAGGAAGCACTATCTGAGGTACGGAGGGATTAGTTTCTGAGGTATTAGTTGTGCACTTTCTGAGGTATTGAGGAAACGCGATCTGAGATATTGAGGGAGAACTATCTGAGGTTTGGAGGGAGCGCTTTCTGATGTAGTGAGGAAGCATTATCTGAGGTACTGAGGGAGCATTTTCTGTGGTACTGAGGAAGCACTTTCTGAAGTATTGAGGGTGCACTATCTGAGGGATTGAGGGAGCACTGTCTGAGGTATTGAGGGAGCAATTACTGAGGTATTGAGGGAGCACTATCTGAGGTATTGAGTGAGCTCCTTCTGAGGTATTGAGCGAGTACTTGCTGAGGCATTGAGGAAGCACGATCTGAGGTACTGAGGGGGCACTTTCTGACGTATTGAGGCAGATCTATCTGAGGTATGGAAGAAGCTCTTTCTGAGGTATTGAGAGACCACTATCTGAGGTATTGGGGGAGCTCCTTCTGAGGTATTGAGTGAGAATTTTCTGAGTTTTTGAGGAAGCACTATCTGAGGTACTGAGGGAGTACTTTCTGTTTTATGAGCAAGCACTATCTGAGTTACTGAGGAACCAGTATCTGAGTTATTGAGGGTGCACTGTCTGAGGTATTGAGGGAGAATTTTCTGAGGTACTGATGGTGCACTATCTGAGGTACTGAGGGAGCCATTTCTGAGGTATTGTGTGTGCACTATCCGAGGAACTGAGCAAGCACTATCTGAGGTATTGTGGGAGTACTTTCTGAGGTACTGAGTGAGTACTTTCTGTGGTATTGAGCGAGCACTATCTGAGGTACTGAGGAAGCACTATCTGAGGTACTGAGGGAGCATTATCTGACATACTGATGGGAGCATTTTCTGATGTACTGAGGGAGCACTTTCTGTGGTACTGAGGAAGCACTTTCTGAGGTATTGAGGGAGCTCTATTTGAGGTATTGGGGAGCATTATCTGAGCTATTGAGGGTGCACTATCTGAGGTATTTAGGGAGGCTTTTCTGAGGTATTAAGGGTGCACTACCTGAGGTATTTAGGGAGCACTTTCTGAGGTAGTGATGGAGCACTTTCTGAGGTACTGAGGGTGTACTATCTGAGGTATTGATGGAGCATTTTCAGAGGTACTGAAGGTGCGCTGGCAAAGGTACTGAGGGAGCACTATCTGAGCTATTGAGGGAGCACTATCTGAGGAATTGAAGGAGCACTTTCTGAGGTAATGAGGGACGGACTATCTGAGGTACTGAGGTAGCCCTTTCTGAGGTATTGGGTGTGCAGTATCTGCGGTATTGAGGAAGCATTATCTGAGGTATTGAGGAAGCACTATCTGAGATACTGAGGGAGTACTGTCTGAGGTATTGAGCAAGCACTATCTGAGGTACTGAGGGTGAAATATCACAGGTATTGAGGGAGCACTTTCTGAGGTATGAACGAAGCACTATCTGATGTACTGAGGAAGCACTCTCTGAGGTACTAATGGAGCACTTTCTAAGGTATTGAGCAAGCATTGCCTGAGGTACTGAGGGAGCACTCTCTGAGGTATTAAGGGACATCTATCTGAGGTATTGAGGAACACTATCTGAAGTATTGAGGGAGCACTATCTGAGGAACAGAGGGAGCACTATTTGATGCACTGAGGTAGCACTTTCTGAGGTATTGAGTGAGCACTTTCTGAGCTATTGAGTGAGCATTATATGAGGTACTGAATTAGCACTTTTTGAGGTATTGAGGGAGCACTTCCTGAGGTATTGTGGGTGCTCCTTCTGAGGTCATGAAGGAGCACATGCTGACCTACTGTGTGTGCACTATCTGTGGTACCGAGGAAGCACTTTCTGAGGTATTGAAGAAGTACAATGTGAGTGCTGAGTGAGCACTACATGAGGTACTGAGGAAGCACTATCTGAGTTATTGAGGGTGCACTATCCGAGGTAGTGAGGGAGCATCTTCGGAGGTATTGAGGGAGCATTTTCTGAGGTACTGATGTGCACTATCTGAGGTATTGAGTACTTTCTGAGGTACTGAGGGAGTACTTTCTGTGGTAGTGAGCAAGCACTATCTGAGGTACTGAGGAAGTACTATCTGAGGTATTGAGGAAGCACTATTTGATATACTGAGGAAGCATTCCCTGAGGTACTGAGGGAGTACTTTCTGAGGTATTGCAGAAGCACTATGTGAGGTACTGAGGGAGCAATATCTCAAGTATTGAGGGAACACTCTTTGAGGTATTGCGGGAGATCCATCTGAGGTATTGAGGGAGATCCATCAGAGGTATCTATCTGAGGTATTGAGGGAGCACTTTCTGAGGTATTGCGGAAGCACTATGTGAGGTACTGAGTTTTCAATAACTCAAGTATCGAGGGACACTTTCTGAGGTACTCAGGAAGCACTGCCTGAGATACTGAGGGAGCACGTTCTGAGGTATTGAGGAAATACTGCCTGAGGTACTGAGGGAGCACTCTTTAAGGTTTTGAGGGAGATCTATGTGAGGTATTGAGGAACACTATCTGAGGTATTGAGGGAACACTCTCTGAGGAACTGAAGGAGCATTATCTGTGGTACTGAAGAAGCACTTTCTGAGGTATTAAGGGTGCACTTTCTGAGGTGTTGAGGAAGCACTATCTGAGGTATTGAGGCAGCACTTTCTGAGGTTCTGACGAAGCACTCTCTGAGGTACTGAGGGAGCGTTATCTGAGGTACAGAGGGAGCACTTTCTGACATATTGAGTGAGCAATTACTGAGGTATTGCGGGAACAATATCTGAGGTATTGAGGGAGCACTTTCTGAGGTATTGAGGGAGCAATTACTGAGGTATTGAGGGAGCATTATCTGAGGTATTTGGGGAGCTCCTTCTGTGGTATTGAGCGAGTATTTTCTGCGGTATGGAGGAAGCATTATCTGAGGTACTGAGGGAGCACTTTCTGACGTATTTGGAAGCACTGTCCGACGTATTGAAAGAGCAATTTCTGAGTTGTGAGGCAGCACTGCCTGAAGTACAGAGTGTGCACTATCTGACGTATTGAGGGAGCACTTTCTAAGGTATTGAGTGAGAACTATCTGAGGTATTGAGTGAGCACTTTCTGAGATATTGAGGAAGCATTATCTGACATATTAAGGGAGAATTATCTGAGGAACTGAGGGAGCACTTTCTTTGGTACTGAGGAAGCACTTTCTGAGGTTTTGAGGGTGCACTATCGGAGGTATTGCGGGATAACTTTCTGAGGTATTGCGTGAACATTTTTTTGTGGTATAAAGAGAGCACTACCTGATGTATTGAGGGAGCACTATCTTAGGTATGGGGGAGCACTATCTGCGGTATTGAGGGAGAACATTCTGAGGTATTGAGTGAGCACCCTCTGAGGTATTGAGGAAGCACTATCTGAGCTATTGAGGGAGCATTATCTGTGGTACTGAGGGAGCACACTTTCTGAGGCACTGAGGGAGCACTTCTGAGGTATTAAGGGTGCACTTTTTGAGGTATTGAGGAAGCGCTATCGGAGGAAGTGATGAAGCACTCTCTAAGGTACTGAGGGAGCATTATCTGAGGTACTGAGGGAGCACTTTCTGTGGTACTGAGGAAGCACTTTCTGAGGTATTGCGGGTGCACTATCTGAGGTATTGAGGGAGCACTTTCTGAGGTAGTGAGGGAGCAATTTATGAGGTATTGAGGTAGCAATTACTGAGGTATTGAAGAAGCACTATCTGAGGTATTTGGGGAGCTCCTTCTGTGGTATTGCGCGAGTATTTTCTGCGATATTGAGGAGGCATTATAGGAGGTACTGAGGGAGCACTTTCTGACCTATTAAGGAAGCACTGTCCGACATATTGATGGAGCAATTTCTGTGTTGTGAGGAAACACTGCCTGAAGTACAGAGTGTGCACTATCTGACGTATTGAGGGAGCACTTTCTGAGATATTGAGGAACCATTATCTGACATACTGAGGGAGCATTATCTGAGGTACTGAGGGAGCACACATTCTGAGGCACTGAGGGAGCACTTCTGAGGTATTAAGGGTGCACTTTTTGAGGTATTGAGGAAGCGCTATCGGAGGAAGTGATGAAGCACTCTCTAAGGTACCGAGGGAGCATTATCTGAGGGACTGAGGGAGCACTTTCTGTGGTACTGAGGAAGCACTTTCGGCGGTATTGAGGGAGCACTTTCTAAAGTATTGAGTGTGAACTATCTGAGGTATTGAGGGAGCACTTTGTGAGATATTGAGGAACCATTATCTGACATACTGAGGGAGCATTATCTGAGGTACAGAGGGAGCACACTTTCTGAGGCACTGAGGGAGCACTTCTGAGATATTAAGGGTGCACTTTTTGAGGTATTGAGGAAGCGCTATCGGAGGAAGTGATGAAGCACTCTCTAAGGTACTGAGGGAGCATTATCTGAGGTACTGAGGGAGCACTTTCTGAGGTATTGCGGGTGCACTATCTGAGGTATTGAGGGAGCACTTTCTGAGGTAGTGAGGGAGCAATTACTGAGGTATTGAGGGAGCACCTTCTGATGTATTGGGGAGCGCCTTCTGAGGTATTGAGCGAGTATTTTCTGAGGTATTGAGGAAGCACTATCTGAGGTACTGAGGGAGCACTTTCTTACGCATTAAGGAAGCACTGTCCGACATATTGAGGGAGCAATTTCTGCGTTGTGAGGAGGCTCTGCCTGAAGTACAGAGTGTGCACTATCTGACATATTGAGCGAGCACTTTGTAAGGTATTGAGTGAGAACTATCTGAGGTATTGAGGGATCACTTTCTGAGGTATTGAGGAAGCACTATCTGAGGTACTGAGGGAGCATTTATCTGACATACAGAGGGAGCATAATCTGAGGTACTGGGGGAGCACTTTCTTTGGTACTGAGGAAGCACTTTCTGAGGTATTGAGGGTGCACTATTGGAGGTATTGCGGGAACACTTTCTGAGGTATTGCGTGAACACTTTTTGTGGTATAAAAGGAGCACAACTTAGGTATTGAGGGAGCATTATCTTAGGTATGGGGGAGGACTATCTGAGGTATTGAGGGAGCACATTCTGAGGCATTGAGGAAGCACTATCTGAGCTATTGAGGGAGCATTATCTTTGGTACTGAGGAACCCCTTTCTGAGGTACTGAGGGAGCACATCGGAGGTATTACGGGTGCACGTTTTGAGGTATTGAGGAAGCGCTATCTGAGATAGTGATGAAGCACTCTCTAAGGTACTTAAGGAACATTTTCTGAGGTACTGAGGGAGCACTTTCTGAGGTATTGCAGGTGTACTATCTGAGGTATTGAGGGACCACGTTCTGAGGTAGTGAGGGAGCAATTACTGAGGTATTGCGGGAACACTATCTGATGTATTGGGGCAGCGCCTTCTGAGGTATTGAGCGAGTATTTTCTGACATATTAGGGAAGCACTGTCCGACATATTGAGGGAGCACTTCCTGTGGTACTGAGGAAGCACTTTCTGAGGTATTGAGGGTGCACTATGTGAGGTATTGAGCTAGCACTGTCTGAGTACTGAGGAAGCACTGCCTGAAGTACAGAGAGTGCACTATCTGAAGTACTGAGGTAGCACATTCTGAGGTATTGAGGGAGAACTTTCTGAGGGACTTAGCAAGCACTATCTGAGTTATTGAGGGTGCACTATCTGAGGTATTGAGGGAGCCTTTTCTGAGGTATTGAGGGTGCACTACCTGAGGTATTGAGGGAGCACTTTCTGATGTAGTGATGGAGCACTTTCTGAGGTACTGAGGGTGTACTATCTGAGGTATTGATGGAGCATTTTCAGAGGTACTGAAGGTGCGCTGGCCAAGGGGTTGAGGGAGCACTATCTGAGGAATTGAGAGGGCACTATCTGTGGTATTGAGGGAGCAATTTATGAGGTATTAAGGTAGCAAAAACTGAGGTATTGAGGGAGCACTATCTGAGGTATTTGGGGAGCTCCTTCTGTGGTATTGCGCAAGTATTTTCTGCGATATTGAGGAGGCATTATCTGAGATACTGAGGGAGCACTTTCTGACCTATTAAGGAAGCACTGTCCGACATATTGATGGAGCAATTTCTGTGTTGTGAGGAAACACTGCCTGAAGTACAGAGTGTGCACTATCTGACGTATTGAGGGAGCACTTTCTAAGGTATTGAGTGTGAAATATCTGAGGTATTGAGGGAGCACTTTCTGAGATATTGAGGAACCATTATCTGACATACTGAGGGAGCATTATCTGAGGTACTGAGGGAGCACACTTTCTGAGGCACTGATGGAGCACTTCTGAGGTATTAAGGGTGCACTTTTTGAGGTATTGAGGAAGCGCTATCGGAGGAAGTGATGAAGCACTCTCTAAGGTACTGAGGGAGCATTATCTGAGGTACTGAGGAGGCACTTTCTGTGGTACTGAGGAAGCACTTTCGGAGGTATTGAGGGAGCACTTTCTAAGGTATTGAGTGTGAACTATCTGAGGTATTGAGGGAGCACATTCTGAGATATTGAGGAACCATTATCTGACATACTGAGGGAGCATTATCTGAGGAACTGAGGGAGCACACTTTCTGAGGCACTGAGGGAGCACTTCTGAGGTATTAAGGGTGCACGTTTTGAGGTATTGAGGACGCGCTATCGGAGGAAGTGATGAAGCACTCTCTAAGGTACTGAGGGAGCATTATCTGAGGTACTGAGGGAGCACTTTCTGTGGTACTGAGGAAGCACTTTCTGAGGTATTGCGGGTGCAGTATCTGAGGTATTGAGGGAGCACTTTCTGAGGTAGTGAGGGAGCAATTACTTAGGTATTGATGGAACACTATCTGATGTATTGGGGAGCGCCTTCTGAGGTATTGAGCGAGTATTTTCCGAGGTATTGAGGAAGCACTATCTGAGGTACTGAGGGAGCACTTTCTTACGCATTAAGGAAGCACTGTCCGACAAATTGAGGGAGCAATTTCTGCGTTGTGAGGAAGCTCTGCCTGAAGTACAGAGT
The DNA here is from genome assembly GCF_047496795.1 of Chiloscyllium punctatum. Lineage (NCBI taxonomy): Eukaryota > Metazoa > Chordata > Chondrichthyes > Orectolobiformes > Hemiscylliidae > Chiloscyllium > Chiloscyllium punctatum. The sequence goes on from NC_092785.1 coordinate 53,806,429, forward strand.
GTGCACTATCTGACATATTGAGCGAGCACTTTGTAAGGTATTGAGTGAGAACGATCTAAGGTATTGAGGGAGCACTTTCTGAGGTATTGAGGAAGCACTATCTGAGGTACTGAGGGAGCATTTATCTGACATACAGAGGGAGCATAATCTGAGGTACTGAGGGAGCACTTTCTTTGGTACTGAGGAAGCACTTTCTGAGGTATTGAGGGTGCACTATTGGAGGTATTGCGGGAACACTTTCTGAGGTATTGCGTGAACACTTTTTGTGGTATAAAAGGAGCACAACTTAGGTATTGAGGGAGCATTATCTTAGGTATGGGGGAGGACTATCTGAGGTATTGAGGAAGCAGTATCTGAGCTATTGAGGGAGCATTATCTTTGGTACTGAGGAACCACTTTCTGAGGTACTGAGGGAGCACTTCGGAGGTATTACGGGTGCACGTTTTGAGGTATTGAGGAAGCGCTATCTGAGATAGTGATGAAGCACTCTCTAAGGTACTTAAGAAACATTTTCTGAGGTACTGAGGGAGCACTTTCTGAGGTATTGCAGGTGTACTATCTGAGGTATTGAGGGACCACGTTCTGAGGTAGTGAGAGAGCAATTACGGAGGTATTGAGGGAACACTATCTGATGTATTGGGGCAGCGCCTTCTGAGGTATTGAGCGAGTATTTTCTGACGTATTAAGGAAGCACTGTCCGACATATTGAGGGAGCACTTCCTGTGGTACTGAGGAAGCACTTTCTGAGGTATTGAGGGTGCACTATCTGAGGTATTGAGGGAGCACTGTCTAAAGTACTGAGGAAGCACTGCCTGAAGTACAGAGAGTGCACTATCTGAAGTACTGAGGGAGCACTTTCTGAGGTATTGGGTGAGCACTAACTGAGGTATTGTGGGAGCACTTACTGAGGTATTGTGTGAGCATTTTCTAAAGTATTGAGGTAGCACATTCTGAGGTATTGAGGGAGAACCTTCTGAGGGACTTAGCAAGCACTATCTGAGTTATTGAGGGTGCACTATCTGAAGTATTGAGGGAGCATTTTCTGAGGTATTGAGGGTGTACTACCTGAGGTATTGAGGGATCACTTTCTGATGTAGTGATGGAGCACTTTCTGAGGTACTGAGGGCGTACTATCTGAGGTATTGATGGACCATTTTCAGAGGTACTGAAGGTGCGCTGGCAAAGGTATTGAGTGAGCACTATCTAAGGTATTGAGGGAGCACTATTTGAGGAATTGAGGGAGCAATTTCTGACGTATTGAGAGGGCACTATCTGTGGTATTGAGGGAGCAATTTATGAGGTATTGAGGTAGCAATTACTGAGGTATTGAGGGAGCACTATCTGAGGTATTTGTGGAGCTCCTTCTGTGGTATTGTGCGAGTATTTTCTGCGATATTGAGGAAGCATTATCTGAGGTACTGAGGGAGCACTTTCTGACGTATTAAGGAAGCACTGTCCGACATATTGATGGAGCAATTTCTGTGTTGTGAGGAAACACTGCCTGAAGTACAGAGTGTGCACTATCTGACGTTTTGAGGAAGCACTTTCTAAGGTATTGAGTGTGAACTATCTGAGGTATTGAGGGAGCACTTTCTGAGATATTGAGGAACCATTATCTGACATACTGAGGGAACATTATCTGAGGTACTGAGGGAGCACAATTTCTGAGGCACTGAGGGAGCACTTCTGAGGTATTAAGGGTGCACTTTTTGAGGTATTGAGGAAGCGCTATCGGAGGAAGTGATGAAGCACTCTCTAAGGTACTGAGGGAGCATTATCTGAGGTACTGAGGGACACTTTCTGTGGTACTCAGGAAGCACTTTCTGAGGTACTGAGGATACATTATCGGAGGTATTGCGGGAACACTTTCTGAGTTATTGCGTGAACACTTTTTGTGGTATAAAAGGAGCACTCCTTAGGTATTGATGGAGCACGATCTTCGGTATAGGGGAGCACTATCTGAGGTATTGAGGGAGCACCTTCTGAGGTATTGAGGAAGCACTATCTGAGCTATTGAGGGAGCATTATCTGTGGTACTGAGGGACCATTTTCTGAGGAACTGAGGGAGCACTTCTGAGGTATTAAGGGTGCACGTTTTGATGTATTGAGGAAGCGCTATCTGAGGTAGTGATGAAGCAATCTCTAAGGTACTGAGGGAGCATTATCTAAGGTACTCAGGGAGCACTTTCTGACGCATTAAGGAAGCACTGTCCGACATATTGAGGGATCAATTTCTGAGTTGTGAGGAAGCTCTGCCTGAAGTAGAGAGTGTGCACTTTCTGACGTATTGAGCAAGCACTTTGTAAGGTATTGAGTGTGAACTATCTGAGGTGTTCAGGGAGCACTTTCTGAGGTATTGAGGAAGCATTATCTGAGGTACTGAGGGAGCATTATCTGACGTACTGAAGGAGCATTATCTGAGGTACAGAGGGAACACTTTCTTTGGTACTGAGGAAGCACTTTCTGAGGTATTGAGGGAACACTTTCTGAGGTACTGAGGGAGCACTTTCTGAGGTATTGAGGAGGCGCTATCTGAGGTATTGGCGGAGCAATTTTTGAGGATCTGAAGAAGCGTGGTCTGAGATATTGAGGGAGTGCTATCTGAGGTATTGAGGAAGAGCTTTCTGAGATAGTGAGGAAACACTATCTGAGGTATGGAGAGAACATTATCTGACATATTGAGGGAGCGCTTTCGAAGTTACTGAGGAAGCACTTTCTGAGGTATTGAGGGAGAACTTTCGGAGGTACTGAGGAAGCACTCCCTGAGGTACTGAGGAAGAATTATCTGACATACTGAGGGAGCATTATCTGAGGTACTGAGGGAACACTTTCTGTGGTACTGAGGAAGCACTTTTTCAGGTATTGAGGGTGCACTATCTGAGGTATTGAGGGAGCACTTTCAGAGTTATTGAGGGAACAATGACTGAGGTATTGAGGGAGCACTATCTGAGGTATTGAGGGAGCTACTTCTGAGGTATGGAACAAGTATTTTCTGAGGTATTGAGGAAGTACTATCTGAGGTATTGAGGGAGCACTTTCTGAGGTATGGAGGAAGCACTATCTGAGGTACTGAGGGTGCATTATCTGACATACTGAGGGCGGATTATCTTAGGTACTGATGGAACACTTTCTTTGGTACTGAGGAAGCACTTTCTGAGGTACTGAGGGAACACTTTCTGAGGTACTGAGGGAGCACTTTCTGAGGTATTAATCATGCACTTTCTGAGGTATTGAGGATGCGCTATCTGAGGTATTGGAGGAGCAATTTTTGAGAATCTGAAGAAGCGTGATCTGAGATATTGAGGGAGTGCTATCTGAGGTATTGAGGAAGCGCTTTCTGAGAGTGAGGAAGCACTATCTGAGGTATTGAGGGGAACATTATCTGACATACTGAGGGAGCGCTTTCTAAGGTACTAAGGAAGCACTTTCTGAGGTATTGAGGGAGCACTTTCTGAGGTACTGAGGAAGCACTTCCTGAGGTACTAAGGAAGAATTATCTGACATACCGTGGGAGAATTATCTGAGGTACTGAGGGAGCACTTTCTGTGGTACTGAGGAAGCACTTTCTGAGGTTTTGAGTGTGCACTATCTGAGGTATTGAGTGTGCACTATCTGAGGTATTGAGGGAGCACTGTCTGAGGTATTGAGAGAGCAATTACTGAGGTATTGAGGGAGCACTATCTGAGGTATTGAGTGAGCTCCTTCTGAGGTATTGAGCGAGTACTTTCTGAGGCATTGAGGAAGCACGATCTGAGGTACTGAGGGAGCACTTTCTGACGTATTGAGGCAGATCTATCTGAGGTATGGAAGAAGCTCTTTCTGAGGTATTGAGAGACCACTATCTGAGGTATTGGGGGAGCTCCTTCTGAGGTATTGAGTGAGTATTTTCTGAGTTTTGAGGAAGCACTATCTGAGGTACTGAGGGAGTACTTTCTGTTTTATGAGCAAGCACTATCTGAGTTACTGAGGAAGCAGTATCTGAGTTTTTGAGGGTGCACTGTCTGAGGTATTGAGGGAGCCATTTCTGAGGTATTGTGTGTGCACTATCCGAGGAACTGAGCAAGCACTATCTGAGGTATTGTGGGAGTACTTTCCGAGATACTGAGTGATTACTTTCTGTGGTATTGAGCGAGCACTATCTGAGGTACTGAGGAAGCACTATCTGAGGTACTGAGGGAGCATGATCTGACATACTGAGGGAGCATTTTCTGATGTACTGAGGGAGCACTTTCTGTGGTACTGAGGAAGCACTTTCTGAGGTATTGAGGGAGCTCTATTTGAGGTATTCGGGAGCATTATCTGAGCTATTGAGGGTGCACTGTCTGAGGTATTGAGGGAGCATTTTCTGAGGTTCTGACGCTGCACTATCTGAGGTACTGAGGGAGCCATTTCTGAGGCATTGTGTGTGCACTATCTGAGGAACTGAGGAAGCTCTAAATGAGGTATTGAGGGAGTACGTTCTGAGGCGCTGAGGGAGTACATTCTGTGGTATTGAGCAGGCACTATCTGAGGTACTGAGGAAGTATTATCTGAGGTATTGAGGGAGCACTTTCTTAGGTATTGTGTGTGCACTATCTGAGGTACTGAGGGAGAAATATCTGAGGTATTGAGGGAGCACTATCTGAGGTACTGAGGGAGCACTGTCTGAAGTACAGAGAGTGCACTATCTGAAGTATTGAGGGAGCACTTTCTGAGGTATTGAGTGAGCACTATCTGAGGTATTGAGTGAGCACTTACAGAGTTATTGTGGGAGCATTTTCTAAAGTATTGAGGTAGCACTTTCTGAGGTATTGAGGGAGAACCTTCTGAGGGACTTAGGAAGCACTATCTGAGTTATTGAGGGTGCACTACCTGAGGTATTGAGGGAGCACTTTCTGAGGTAGTGGTGGAGCACTTTCTGAGGTACTGAGGGTGTACTATCTGAGGTATTGATGGAGCATTTTCAGAGGTACTGAGGTTCGCTGGCAAAGGTATTGAGGGAGCTCTATCTGAGGTATTGAGGGAGCACTATCTGAGGAATTGAGGGAGCACTTTCTGAGGTAAAGAGGGACGGACTATCTGAGGCACTGAGGTAGCCCTTTCTGAGGTATTGGGTGTGCAGTATCTGCGGTATTGAGGAAGCATTATCTGAGATACTGAGGGAGTACTGTCTGAGATATTGAGCAAGCACTATCTGAGGTACTGAGGGTGCAATATCACAGGTATTGAGGGAGCACTTTCTGAGGTATGACGGAAGCACTATCTGATGTACTGAGGAAGCACTCTCTGAGGTACTAATGGAGCACTTTCTGAGGTATTGAGCAAGCATTGCCTGAGGTACTGAGGGAGCACTCTCTGAGGTATTACGGGACACCTATCTGAGGTATTGAGGAACGCTATCTGAAGTATTGAGGGAGCACTATCTGAGGAACTGAGGGAGCACTATCTGATGTACTGAGGTAGCACTTTCTGAGGTATTGAGTGAGCACTTTCTGAGCTATTGAGTGAGCATTATATGAGGTACTGAATTAGCACTTTTTGAGGTATTGAGGGAGCACTTCCTGTGGTATTGTGGGTGCTCCTTCTGAGGTCATGAAGGAGCACTTGCTGACCGACTGAGTGTGCACTATCTGTGGTACCGAGGAAGCACTTTCTGAGGTATTGAAGAAGTACAATGTGAGTGCTGAGTGAGCACTACATGAGGTACTGAGAAACACTATCTGAGGTATTGAGGGTGCACTATCTGAGGTAGTGAGGGAGCATTTTCAGAGGTATTGAGGGAGCATTTTCTGAGGTACTGATGTGCACTATCTGAGGTATTGAGGGAGCACTATCTGAGGTATTGAGGGAGTACTTTCTGAGGTAGTGAGCAAGCACTGCTGAGGTACTGAGAAAGTACTATCTGAGGTATTAAGGAAGCACTATTTGATATACTGAGGAAGCATTCCCTGAGGTACTGAGGGAGTACTTTCTGAGGTATTGCGGAAGCACTATGTGAGGTACTGAGCGAGCAATATCTCAAGTATTGAGGGAACAGTTTTTGAGGTATTGCGGGAGATCCATCTGAGGTTTTGAGGGAGATCCATCAGAGGTATCTATCTGAGGTATTGAGGGAGCACTTTCTGAGGTATTGCGGAAGCACTATGTGAGGTACTGAGTTTTCAATAACTCAAGTATTGAGGGACACTTTCTGAGGTACTCAGGAAGCACTGCCTGAGGTACTGAGGGAGCACTTTCTGAGGTATTGAGGAAGCACTGCCTGAGGTTCTGAGGGAGCACTCTTTTAGGTTTTGAGGGAGATCTATGTGAGGTATTGAGGAACACTATCTGAGGTATTGAGGGAACACTCTCTGAGGAACTGAGAGAGCACTATCTAAGGTATGGGGGAGCACTATCTGAGGTATTGAGGGAGCATTATCTGTGGTACTGAAGAAGCACTTTCTGAGGTATTAAGGGTGCACTTTCTGAGGTATTGAGGAAGCACTATCTGAGGTATTGAGGCAGCACTTTCTGAGGTTCTGACGAAGCACTCTCTGAGGTACTGAGGGAGCATTATCTGAGGTACAGAGGGAGCACTTTCTGACGTATTAAGGAAGCACTGTCCGACGTATTGAGAGAGCAATTTCGGAGTTGTGAGGAAGCACTGCCTGAAGTACAGAGTGTGCACAATCTGACGTATTGAGGGAGCACTTTCTAAGGTATTGAGTGAGCAATTACTGAGGTATTGCGGGAGCAATATCTGAGGTATTGAGGGAGCACTTTCTGAGGTATTGAGGGAGCAATTACTGAGGTATTGAAGGAGCACTATCTGAGGTATTTGGGGAGCTCCTTCTGTGGTATTGAGCGAGTATTTTCTGCGGTATTGAGGAAGCATTATCTGAGGTACTGAGGGAGCAGTTTCTGACATATTTGGAAGCACTGTTCGACGTAATGAAAGAGCAATTTCTGAGTTGTGAGGCAGCACTGCCTGAAGTACAGAGTGTGCACTATCTGATGTATTGAGGGAGCACTTTCTAAGGTATTGAGTGAGAACTATCTCAGGTATTGAGTGAGCACTTTCTGAGATATTGAGGAAGCATTATCTGATATACTGAGGGAGCATTATCTGAGGTACTGACGGAGCAATTTCTTTGGTACTGAGGAAGTACTTTCTGAGGTATTGAGGGTGCACAATCAGAGGTATTGCGGGAACACTTTCTGAGGTATTGCGTGAACACTTTTTGTGGTATAAAGGGAGCAATACCTGATGTATTGAGGAAGCACTCTCTTAGGTATGGGGGAGCACTATCTGAGGTATTGAGTGAGCACATTCCGAGGTATTGAGTGAGCACTCTCTGAGGTATTGAGGAAGCACTATCTGAGCTATTGAGGGAGCATTATCTGTGGTACTGACGGAGCACACTTTCTGAGGTACTGAGGGAGCACTTCTGAGGTATTAAGGGTGCACTTTTTGAGGTATTGAGGAAGCGCGATCCGAGGAAGTGATGAAGCACTCTCTAAGGTACTGAGGGAGCATTATCTGGGGTACAGTGGGAGCACTTTCTGTGGTACTGAGGAAGCACCTTCTGAGGTATTGCGGGAGCACTATCTGAGGTATTGAGGGAGCACTTCCTGAGGTAGTGAGGGTGCAATTACTGAGGTATTGAGGGAATACTATCTGATGTATTGGGGAGCGCCTTCTGAGGTATTGAGCGAGTATTTTCTGAGGTATTGAGGAAGCACTATCTGAGGTACTGAGGGAGCACTTTCTGACATATTCAGGAAGCACTGTCCGAGATATTGAGGGAGCAATTTCTGAGTGGTGAGGAAGCTCTGCCTGAAGTACAGAGTGTGCACTATCTGACATACTGAGTGAGCACTTTGTAAGGTATTGAGTGAGAACTATCTGAGGTATTGAGGGAAAACTTTCTGAGGTATTGAGGAAGCACTATCTGAGGTACTGAGGGCGCATTTATCTGACATACTGAGGGAGCATAATCTGAGGTACTGAGGGAGCACTTTCTTTTGTACTGAGGAAGCACTTTCTGAGGTATTGAGGGTGCACTATTAGAGGTATTGCGGGAACACTTTCTGAGGTATTGCGTGAACACTTTTTGTGGTATAAAAGGAGCACAACTTAGGTATTGAGGGAGCATTATCTTAGGTATGTGGGAGCACTATCTGAGGTATTGAGGGAGCACATTCCGAGGTATTGAGTGAGCACCTTCTGAGGTATTGAGGAAGCACTATCTGAGCTATTGAGGGAGCATTATCTTTGGTACTGAGGAACCACTTTCTGAGGTACTGAGGGAGCACTTCGGAGGTATTAAGGGTGCAGGTTTTGAGGTATTGAGGAAGCGCTATCTGCGGTAGTGATGAAGCACTCTCTAAGGTACTGAAGGAAGATTTTCTGAGGTACTGAGGGAGCACTTTCTGAGGTATTGCAGATGTACTATCTGAGGTAATGAGGGACCACGTTCTGAGGTAGTGAGGGAGCAATTACTGAGGTATTGCAGGAACACTATCTGATGTATTGGGGCAGCCCCCTTCTGAGGTATTGAGCGAATATTTTCTGACATATTAAGGAAGCACTGTCCGACATATTGAGGGAGCAATTTCTGAGTTGTGAGGAAGCTCTGCCTGAAGTACAGAGTGTGCACTATCTCACGTATTGAGCGATGACTTTGAAAGGTATTGAGTGAGAACTATCTGAGCTGTTCAGGGAGCACTTTCTGAGGTATTGAGGAAGCATTATCTGAGGTACTGAGGGAGCATTATCTGACGTACTGAGGGAGCAATATCTGAGGTACTGAGGGTGCACTTTCTGTGGTACTGAGGAAGTACTTTCTGAGGTATTGAGGGAACACTTTCTGAGGTACTGAGGGAGCACTTTCTGAGGTATTGAGGAGGCGCTATCTGAGGTATTGGAGGAGCAATCTTTGAGGATCTGAAGAAGCGTCATCTGAGATATTGAGGGAGTGCTATCTGAGGTATTGAGGAAGAGCTTTCTGAGTGAGGAAACACTATCTGAGGTATGGAGAGAACATTATCTGACAAATTGAGGGAGCGCTTTCTAAGGTACTGAGGAAGCACTTTCTGAGTTATTGAGGGAGCACTTTCTGAGGTACTGAGGAAGCACTACCTGAGGTACTGAGGAAGAATTATCTGACATACTGAGGGAGCATTATCTGAGGTGCTGAGGGAACAGTTTCCGTGGTACTGAGGAAGCACTTTTTGAGGTATTGAGGGAGCACCTTCAGAGGTATTGAGGGAGCTCCTTCTGAGGTATGGAACAAGTACTTTCTGAGGTATTGAGGATGTTCTATCTGAGGTACTGAGGGAGCACTTTCTGACGTATTGAGGAAGCACAGTCCGACGTATTAAGGAAGCACTGTCTGAGGTACTGAGTGTGCACTATCTGAGCTATTGAGGGAGCACTGTCTAAGTACTGAGGAAGCACTGCCTGAAGTACAGAGAGTGCACTAGCTTAGGTAGTGAGGGAGCACTTTCTGAGGTATTGAGTGAGCATTATCTAAAATACTGAGTGAGCACTTTCTGAAGTATTGAGGGTGCATTACCTGAGGTGATGAGGGAGCACTTTCTGTTGTAGTGATAGAGCACTTTCTGAGGTACTGAGGGTGTACTATCTGAGGAATTGTTGGAGCATTTTCTGAGGTACTGAAGGTGCGCTGGCTAAGGTATTCAGGGAGTACTATCTGAGGTATTGAGGGAGCACTTACTGAGGTAATGAGACACGTAGTATCTGAGGTACTGAGAGAGCCCTTTCTGAGGTAATGGGTGTGCACTATCTGAGGAACTGAGGAAGCACTATCCGAGGTATTGAGGAAGCACTATCTGAGGTACTGAGGAAGCACTATCTGAGGTACTGAGGGAGTACTTTCTGAGATATTGAGCAAGAACTATCATAGGTACTGAGGAAGTACTATCTGAGGTATAAAGGGAGCACTTCCTGATGTACTGATGGACCATTATCTGACATACTGAGGGATCATTATCTGAGTACTGAGGGAGCACTTTCTGTGGAACTGAGGAAGCACTTTCTGAGGTATTGAGGGTGCACTATCTCAGGTATTGAGGGAGCACTGTCTGAGTACTGAGGAAGCACTGCCTGAAGTACAGAGAGTACACTATCTGAAGTACTGAGGGAGCACTTTCTGAGTTATTGAGTGAGCACTATCTGAGGTATTGAGGGATCACTTACTGAGGTATTGTGGGAGCATTTTCTAAAGTATTAAGGTAGCACATTCTGAGGTATGAGGGAGAACCTTCTGAGGGACTTAGGAAGCACTATCTGAGTTATTGAGGGTGCACTATCTGAGGTATTGAGGGAGCATTTTCTGAGGCATTGAGGGTGCACTACCTGAGAAATTGAGGGGGCACTTTCTGAGGTAGTGATGGAGCACTTTCTGAGGTACTGAGGGTGTACTATCTGAGGTATTGATGGAGCATTTTCAGAGGTACTGAAGGTGCGCTGGCAAAGGTATTGAGGGAGCACTATCTGAGGAATTGAGGGAGCACTTTCTGAGGTAATGAGGGACGGACTATCTGAGGTACTGAGGTAGCCATTTCTGAGGTATTGGGTATACAGTATCTGAGGTACTGAGGATGCACTATCTGAGGTATTGAGAGAGCACCTTCTGAGGTATTGAGGGAGAACCTTCTGAGGGACTTAGGAAGCACTATCTGAGTTATAGAGGGTGCAAAATCTGAAGTATTGAGGGAGCATTTTCTGAGGCATTGAGGGTGCACTACCTGAGGAATTGAGGGGGCACTTTCTGAGGAAGTGATGGAGCACTTTCTGAGGTACTGAGGGTGTACTATCTGAGGTATTGATGGAGCATTTTCAGAGGTACTGAAGGTGCGCTGGTTAAGGTATTCAGGGATTACTATCTGAGGTATTGAGGGAGCACTTACTGAGGTAATGAGACACGTAGTATCTGAGGTACTGAGGTAGCCCTTTCTGAGGTATTGGGTGTGCAGTATCTGAGGTACTGAGGAAGCACTATCTTAGGTATTGAGGGAGCACCTTCTGAGGTATTGAGGAAGCCCTATTTGATTTGCTGAGGAAGCACTCACTGAGGTCCTGAGGGAGCACTTTCTGAGGTATTGAGGAAGCACTATCTGAGATACTGAGGTTGTACTGTCTGAGGTATTGAGCTAGCACTATCTGAGGTACTGAGGGTGCAATATCTCAGGTATTCAGGGAGCACTTACTGAGGTATTGAGGAAGCACCATCTGAGGTACTGAGGGTGCAATATCTCAGGTATTGAGGGAGCACTTTCTGAGGTAGGAAGGAAGCACTATCGGATGTACTGAGGAAGCCCTCTCTGAGGCACTGATGGAGCACTCTCTGAGGTATTGAGCAAGCATTTCCTGAGGAACTGAGGGAACACTCTCTGAGGTATTGAGAGTTTTCCTTCTCAGGTTTGGAAGAAGCTCTTTCTGAGGTATTGAGGGAGCACTATTTGAGGAACTGAGGAAACACTATCTGAGGAACTGTGGGAACACTATCTGAGATATTGAGGGAGCACTTTCTGAGTTCATGAGGGAGCAATAACTGAGGTATTGAGGGAGCACTATCTGACGTATTTGGAGAGCGCCTTCTGTGGTATTGAGCGAGTATTTTCTGAGGTATTAAGGAAGCAATATCTGAGGGAGTAAGGGAGCACTTTCTGACATATTCAGGAAGCACTGTCCGACATATTGAGTGAGCAATTTCTGAGTTGTGAGGAAGCACTGCCTGAAGTACAGAGTGTGCACTATCTGATGTATTGAGCGAGCACTTTGTAAGGTATTGAGTGAGAACTATCTGAGGTATTGAGGGAGCACTTTCTGAGGTATTGAGGAAGAACTATCTGTGGTACTGAGGGAGCATTATCTGACATACTGAGGGAGCATTATCTGAGGTACTGAGGGAGCACTTTCTTTGGTACTGAGTAAGCACTTTCTGAGGTATTGAGGGTGCACTATCGGAGGTATTGCGGGAACACTTTCTGAGGTTTTGCATGAAAACTTTTTGTGGTATAAAGGGAGCACTACCTGAGGTATTGAGGGAGCACTATCTTATGTATGTGTGAGCACTATCTGAGGTATTGAGGGAGCACATTCTGAGGTATTGAGGGAGCACCTTCTGAGGTATTGAGGAAGCACTATCTGAGCAATTGAGGGAGCATTATCTGTGGTACTGAGGAAGCACTTTCTGAGGTATTGCGGGTGCGCTATCTGAGGTATTGAGGGACCAATTTCTGAGGTAGTGAGGGAGCAATTACTGAGGTATTGAGGGAACACTATCTGATGTATTGGGGGAGCGCCTTCTGAGGTATTGAGCGAGTATTTTCTGAGGTATTGAGGAAGCACTATCTGAGGTACTGAGGGAGCACTTTCTGACGTATTAAGGAAGCACTGTCCGACATATTGAGGGAGTAATTTCTGAGTTGTGAGGAAGCTCTGCCTGAAGTACAGAGTGTGCACTATCAGACATATTGACCGAGCAGTTTGTAAGGTATTGAGTCAGAACTATCTGAGGTATTGAGGAAGCACTATCTGAGCTACTGAGGGAACATTATCTGACATACTGAGGGACCATTATCTGAGGTACTGAGGGAACACTTTCTTTGGTACTGAGAGAGCACTTTCTGAGGTACTGAGGGAACACTTTCTGAGGTCCTGAGGGAGCACTTTCTGAGGTATTAATGGTGCACTTTCTGAGGAATTGAGGAGGCGCAACTGAGGTATTGGAGGAGCAATTTTTGAGAATCTGAAGAAGCGTGATCTGAGATATTGAGGGAGTGCTATCTGAGGTATTGAGGAAGTGCTTTCTGAGATCGTGAGAAAGCACTATCTGAGGTATTGAGGGAACATTATCTGACATACTGAGGGAGCGCTTTCTAAGGTACTGAGGAAGCACTTTCTGAGTTATTGAGGGAGCATTTTCTGAGGAATTGAGGAAGCACTACCTGAGGTACTGAGGAAGAATTATCTGACATACAGAGAGAGCATTATCTGAGTTACTGAGGGAGCACTTTCTGTGTTACTGAGGAAGTACTTTTTGAGGTATTGAGGGTGCAGTATCTGAGGTATTGAGAAGCACTTTCTGAGATATTGAGGGAGCAATTACTGAGGTATTGAGGGAGGACTATCTGAGGTATTGAGGGAGCACCTTCTGAGGTATGGAGCAAGTATATTGTGAGGTATTGAGGAAGTACTATCTGAGGTACGGAGGGAGCAATTTCTGACGTATTGAGGAAGCACTGTCCGACGTATTGAGGAAGCACTGTCTGAGGTACTGAGTGTGCACTATCAGAGCTATTGAGGGAGCACTGTCTGAGTACTGAGGAAGCACTGCCTGAAGTACAGAGAGTGCACTAGCTTAGGTAGTGAGGGAGCACTTTCTGAGGTATTGAGTGAGCATTATCTAAAGTATTGAGTGAGCACTTTCTGAAGTATTTAGGGTGCACTGCCTGAGGTGATCAGGGAGCACTTTCTGTTGTAGTGATGGAGCACTTCCTGAGGTACTGAGGGTGTACTATCTGAGGAATTGTTGGAGCATTTTCTGAGGAACTGAAGGTGCGCTGGTTAAGGTATTCAGGGATTACTATCTGAGGTATTGAGGGAGCACTTACTGAGGTAATGAGACACGTAGTATCTGAGGTACTGAGAGACCCCTTTCTGAGGTAATGGGTGTGCACTGTCGGAGGAACTGAGGAAACACTATCTGAGGTAGTGAGGGAGGACTTACTAAGGTACTGAGGGAGTACATTCTGTGGTATTGAGCGAGAACTATATGAGATACTGAGGAAGCACTATCTGAGGTATTGAGGCAGCACATTCTGAGGTTCTGACGAAGCACTCTCTGAGGTACTGAGGGAGCATTATCTGAGATACAGAGGGAGCACTTTCTGACGTATTACGGAAGCACTGTCCGACGTATTGAGAAAGCAATTTCGGAGTTGTGAGGAAGCACTGCCTGAAGTACAGAGTGTGCATAATCTGACGTATTGAGGGAGCACTTTCTAAGGTATTGAGTGAACAATTACTGAGGTATTGCGGGAGCAATATCTGAGGTATTGAGGGAGCACTTTCTGAGGTATTGAGGGAGCAATTACTGAGGTATTGAGGGAGCACTATCTGAGGTATTTGGGGAGCTCCTTCTGTGGTATTGAGCGAGTATTTTCTGCGGTATTGAGGAAGCATTATCTGAGGTACTAAGGGAGCACTTTCTGACATATTTGAAAGCACTGTCCGACGTAATGAAAGAGCAATTTCTGAGTTGTGAGGCAGCACTGCCTGAAGTACAGAGTGTGCACTATCTGACGTATTGAGGGAGCGCTTTCTAAGGTATTGAGTGAGAACTATCTCAGGTATTGAGTGAGCACTTTCTGAGATATTGAGGAAGCATTATCTGACATACTGAGGGAGCATTATCTGAGGTACTGACGGAGCACTTTCTTTGGTACTGAGGAAGTACTTTCTGAGGTATTGAGGGTGCACTATCAGAGGTATTGCGGGAACACTTTCTGAGGTATTGCGTGAACACTTTTTGTGGTATAAAGGGAGCACTATCTGATGTATTGAGGAAGCACTATCTTAGGTATGGGGGAGCACTATCTGCGGTATTGAGGGAGCACATTCCGAGGTATTGAGTGAGCACCTTCTGAGGTATTGAGGAAGCACTATCTGAGCTATTGAGGGAGCATTATCTGTGGTACTGAGGGAGCACACTTTCTGAGGTACTGAGGGAGCACTTCTGAGGTATTAAGGGTGAACTTTTTGAGGTATTGAGGAAGCGTGATCCGAGGAAGTGATGAAGCACTCTCTAAGGTACTGAGGGAGCATTATCTGAGGTACTGAGGGAGCACTTTCTGTGGTACTGAGGAAGCACCTTCTGAGGTATTGCGGGTGCACTATCTGTGGTATTGAGGGAGCACTTTCTGAGGTAGTGGGGGAGCAATTACTGAGGTATTGAGTGAGCATTATCTAAAGTACTGAGTGATCACTTTCTGAAGTATTGAGGGTGCACTGCCTGAGGTGATCAGGGAGCACTTTCTGTTTTAGTGATGGAGCACTTCCTGAGCTACTGAGGGTGTACTATCTGAGGAATTGTTGGAGCATTTTCTGAGGTACTGAAGGTGCGCTGGCTAAGGTATTCAGGGAGTACTATCTGAGGTATTGAGGGAGCACTTACTGAGGTAATGAGACACGTAGTATCTGAGGTACTGAGAGAGCCCTTTCTGAGGTAATGCGTGTGCACTATCGGAGGAACTGAGGAAACACTATCTGAGATATTGAGGGAGGACTTACTAAGGTACTGAGGGAGTACATTCTGTGGTATTGAACGAGAACTATCTGAGATACGGAGGAAGCACTATCTGAGGTATTGAGGAAGCACTATCTGAGGTACTGAGGGAGAACTTTCTGAGAAATTGAGCAAGAACTATCTGAGGTACTGAGGAAGTACTATCTGAGGTATAAAGGGAGCACTTCCTGAGGTACTGAGGGAGCATTATCTGACATACTGATGGAGCATTATCTGAGGTACTGAGGGAGCACTTTCTGTGGAACTGAGGAAGCACTTTCTGAGGTATTGAGGGTGCACTATCTGAGGTATTGAGGGAGCACTGTCTGTGTACTGAGGAAGCACTGCCTGAAGTACAGAGAGTGCACTATCTGAAGTACTGAGGGAGCACTTTCTGAGGTATTGAATGAGCACTTACTGAGGTATTGCGGGAGCATTTTCTAAAGAATTGAGGTAGCACATTCTGAGGTATTGTGGGAGAAACTTCTGAGGGACGTAGGAAGCACTATCTGAGTTATTGAGGGTGCACTACCTGAGGTATTGAGGGAGCACTTTCTGAGGTAGTGATGGAGCACTTTCTGAGGTACTGAGGGTGTACGATCTGAGGTATTGATGGAGCATTTTCTGATGTACTGAAGGTGCGCTGGCAAAGGTATTGAGAGAGCACAATCTGAGGTATTGTGGGAGCACTATCTGAGGAATTGAGGGAGCAATTTATGAGGTATTGAGGGAGCAATTACTGAGGTATTGAGGGAGCACTATCTGAGGTATTTGGGGAGCTCCTTCTGTTGCATTGAGCGAGTATTTTCTGCGGTATTGAGGAAGCATTATCTGAGGTACTGAGGGAGCACTTTCTGACGTATTAAGGAAGCACTGTCCGACATATTGTGGGAGCAATTTCTGAGTTGTGAGGAAGCACTGCCTGAAGTACAGAGTGTGCACTATCTGACGTATTGAGGGAGCACGTTCTAAGGTATTGAGTGTGAACTATCTGAAGTATTGAGGGAGAACTTTCTGATATATTGAGGAAGCATTATCTGACATACTGAGGGAGCATTATCTGAGGTACTGAGAGAGCACTTTCTTTGGTACTGAGGAAGCACTTTCTGAGGTATTGAGGGTGCACTATCGGAGGTATTGCGGGAACACTTTCTGAGGTATTACGTGAACACTTTTTGTGTATAAAGGGAGCACTACCTAAGGTATTGAGGGAGCACTATCTTAGGTATTGAGGAAGCACCATCTGGTCTATTGAGGGAGCATTATCTGTGGTACTGAGGGAGCACACTTTCTGAGGTACTGAGGAAGCACTTCTGAGGTACTAAGGGTGCACTTTTTGAGGTAGTAAGGAAGCGCGATCGGAGGAAGTGATGAAGCACTATCCATGGTACTGAGGGGGCATTATCTGAGGTACTGAGGGATCACTTTCTGTGGTACTGAGGAAGCACTATCCGAGGTACTGAGAAAGCATTATCTGATATACTGATGGAGCATTATCTGAGGTACTGAGGGAGCACTTTCTGTGGTACTGAGGAAGCACTTTCTGAGGTATTGCGGGTGCACTATCTGAGGTATTGAGGGAGCACTTTCTGAGGTAGTGAGTGAGCAATAACTGATGTATTGAGGGAGCACTATCAGATGTATTGGGGGAGCGCCTTCTGAGGTATTGAGCGAGTATTTTCTGAGGTATTGTGGAAGCACTATCTGAGGTACTGTAGGAGCACTTTCTGACTTATTAAGGAAGCACTATTCGACATATTGAGGGAGTAATTTTTGAGTTGTGAGGAAGCACTGCCTGAAGTACAGAGTGTGCACTATCTGATGTATTGAGCGAGCACTTTGTAAGGTATTGGATGAGAACTATCTGAGGTATTGAGGGAGCACTTTCTGAGGTATGGAGGAAGCACTATCTGAGGTACTGAGGGAGCATTATCTGACATACTGAGGGAGGATTATCTGAGGTACTGAGGGAACACTTTCTTTGGTACTGAGGAAGCACTTTCTGAGGTACTGAGGGAACACTTTCTGAGGTACTGAGGGAGCACTTTCTGAGGTATTGAGGAGGCGCTATCAGAGGTATTGGAGGAGCAATTTTTGAGAATCTGAAGAAGCGTGATCTGAGATATTGAGGGAGTGCTATCTGAGGTATTGAGGAAGCGCTTTCTGAGATAGTGAGGAAGCACTATCTGAGGTATGCAGGGAACATTATCTGACATACTGAGGGAGCGCTTTCTAAGGTACTGAGGAAGCACTTTCTGAGGTATTGAGGGAGCACTTTCTGAGGTATGGAGGAAGCACTATCTGAGGTACTGAGGGAGCATTATCTGACATACTGAGGGAGGATTATCTGAGGTACTGAGGGAACACTTTCTTTGGTACTGAGGAAGCACTTTCTGAGGTACTGAGGGAACACTTTCTGAGGTACTGAGGGAGCACTTTCTGAGGTATTGAGGAGGCGCTATCAGAGGTATTGGAGGAGCAATTTTTGAGAATCTGAAGAAGCGTGATCTGAGATATTGAGGGAGTGCTATCTGAGGTATTGAGGAAGCGCTTTCTGAGATAGTGAGGAAGCACTATCTGAGGTATGCAGGGAACATTATCTGACATACTGAGGGAGCGCTTTCTAAGGTACTGAGGAAGCACTTTCTGAGGTATTGAGGGAGCACTTTCTGAGGTACTGAGGAAGCACTACCTGAGGTACTAGGGAATAATTATCTGACATACTGAGGGAGAATTATCTGAGGTACTGAGGGAGGACTTTCTGTGGTACTGAGGAAGCACTTTCTGAGGTTTTGAGTGTGCACTATCTGAGGTATTGAGGGAGCACTTTCTGAGGTATTGAGGGAGCAATTACTGAGGTATTGAGGGAGCACTATCTGAGGTATTGAGGGAGCTCCTTCTGAGCTATGGAGCAAGTATTTTCTGAGGTATTGAGGAAGTACTATCTGAGATACTGATGGAGCACTTTCTGACGTATTGAGGAAGCACTTCCGACGTAAAAAGGAAGCACTGTCTGAGGTACTGAGTGTGCACTATCTGAGCTATTGAGGGAGCACTGTCTGAGAACTGAGGAAGCACTGCCTGAAGTACAGAGAGTGCACTAGCTTAGGTAGTGAGGGAGCACTTTCTGAGGTATTGAGTGAGCATTATCTAAAGTATTGAGTGAGCACTTTCTGAAGTATTGAGGGTGCACTACCTGCGGTGATGAGGGAGCACTTTCTGTTGTAGTGATGGAGCACTTTCTGAGGTACTGAGGGTGTACTATCTGAGGAATTGTTGGAGCATTTTCTGAGGTACTGAAGGTGCGCTGGCTAAGGTATTCAGGGAGTACTATCTGAGGTATTGAGGGAGCACTTACTGAGGTAATGAGACACGTAGTATCTGAGATACTGAGAGAGCCCTTTCTGAGGTAATGGGTGTGCACTATCGGAGGAACTGAGGAAGCACTATCTGAGGTACTGAGGGAGTACTTTCTGTGTTATTGAGCGAGAACTATCTGAGATACTGAGGAAGCACTATCTGAGGTATTGAGGCTGCACTTTCTGAGGTATTGAGGAAGCACTATCTGATTTACTGAGGAAGCACTCTCTGAGGTACTGATGGAACACTTTTTGAGGTATTGAGCAAGCATTTCCTTAGGTACTGAGAGAGCAATCTTTGAGGTATTGAGGGAGATCTATCTGAGGTATTGAGGTTCACTGTCTGAAGTATTGAGGGAGCACTCTCTGAGGTATTGAGGGTGCTCCTTCTGAGGTATGGAAGATGCGCTTTCTGAGGTATTGAGGGAGCACTATTTGAGGAACTGAGGAAACACTATCTGAGGAACGGTGGGAACACTATCTGAGATCTTGAGGGAGCACTCTCTGAGGTAGTGAGGGAGCAATTACTGAGGTCTTGATGGAGCATTTGGCGAGCACCTTCTGAGGAATTGAGCGAGTATTTTCTGAGTTCGTGAAGAAGCACTATCTGAGGTACTGAGGGAGCACTTTCTGACGTATTAAGGAAGCACTGTGCGACATATTGAGGGAATAATTTCTGAGTTGTGAGGAAGCACTGTCTGAGGTAATGAGGAAGCACTATCTGTTGAACTGAGGAAGCATTATCTGACATACTGAGGGAGCAATGTCTCAGGTATTGAGGGAGCATTTTCTGAGGTATTGAGGAAGCACGACCTGAGGTACGGAGGGAGCACCCTCTGAGGTATTGAGGGAGATCTATCTTAGGTATTGAGGAACACTATCTGAGGTATTGAGGAACACTTTTTGAGGTATTGAGGGAGCACTTTCTGAAGTATGAAAGGAGCTCTTTTTGAGGTATTGAGGGAGCACTATCTGAGGTATGGAGGGAGGACTTTTTGAGGTATTAAGCAAGCACAATTTGAGCTACTGAGGGAGCAATATCTCAGGTTTGGAGGGAGATCTATCTGAGGTATTGAGGAACACTATCTGAGGTATTGAGGAACACTTTCTGAGGTATTGAGGATAACTATCTGATGTACTGAGGAAGCACTCTCTGAGGTACTGAGGGAGCACTCTCTGAGGTATTGAGGGAGATCTATCTGAGGTATTGAGGAAAACTTTCTGAGGTATTGAGGGAGCACTATCTGAGGTATTGAGGTAGCAATCTTCTGAGGTATTGAGGGAGCACTTTATGAGGTATTGAGTGAACATTTTCTGAGGTATTGTGGGAGCATTATATGAGGTATTGAGGGAGCGCTATCTTAGGTATGGGGGAGCATTATCTGATATTTTGATGGAGCATTATCTGAGGTACTGAGGGAGCACTTTCTGAGGTAGTGCGGGACACTCTCTGAGGCATTGAGGGAGCACTATCTTCGGCATTGAGGGAGCACATTCTGAGGTATTGAGGGAGTTTTTTCTGAGAAATTGAGGAAGCACTATCTGAGATATTGAGGGAGCATTATCTGAGGCATTGTGGGAGCATTATCTGAGGTACTGAGGGAGCACTTTCTGAGGTACTGCGGAAGCACTTTCTGAGGTACTGAGGAAGCACTATCGGAGGTACTGAGGAAGCATTATCTGACATACTGAGGGAGCACTATCTGAGGTACTGTGAGAGCACTATCTGAGGTAGTGAAGGAGAACTTTCTGTGGTACTGAGGGAGCACTTTCTGAGGTATTGTGGATGCACTATCTGAGGTATTGAGAGAGTTATTTCTGTGGTATTGGGGGAGCAATTACTGAGGTATTGAGGGAGCATTATCTGAGGTTTTGAGGAAACTCCTTCTGAGGTATTGAGCGAGTATTTTCTGAGGCATTGAGGAAGCACTATCTGAGGTACTGAGGGAGCAATTTCTGAGGTACTGAGTGTGCACTATCTGAGGTATTGAGTGAGCATTATCTAAAGTATTGAGTGAGCATTTTCTGAGGTATTGAGGGAGCACCTTCTGAGGTACTTAGGAAGCATTATCCGAGGTATTGAGGGAACACTTTCTGTGGTAGTGATGGAGCACTTTCTGAGGTACTGAGGGTGTACTATCTGAGGTATTGATGGAGCATTTTCTGTTGTATTGAAGGCGCGCTGGCTCAGGTACTTAGGGAGCACTATCTGAGGTATTGAGTGAGCACTATATGAGGTAATGAGGGACGTTCTATCTGAGGTACTGAGGGAGCCCTTTCTGAGGTCTTGGGTGTGCACTATCTGAGGAACTGAGGAAGCACGATCTGAGGTATTGAGGGAGTACTTTCTGAGGTACTGAGGGAGTACTTTCTGAGGTATTGAGCGAGAACTATCTGAGGTACTGAGGAAGCACTATCTGTGGTATTGAGGGAGCACTTTCTGAAGTATTGAGGATGCACTATCTGAGGTACTGAGGGAGTACTTTCTGAGGTATTGAGCAAGCACTATGTGAGGAACTGTGGGAACACTATCTGAGGTGTTGAGGGAGCACTTTCTGAGGTATTGAGGAAGCAATTTTCTAGGTACTGAGGGAGAACATTCTGAGGTACTGAGGGAGCACTATCTGAGGTTTGAGGGAGCACTTTCTGAGGTATTGTGGGAGCAGTATCTAAGGCATGGGGAGCACTGTCTGAGGTATTGAGGGAGCACATTCTGAGCTATTGAGGGTGCTCCTTCTGAGGTATTGAGGGTGCACTATCGGATGTATTGAGGGAACACATTCTGAGCTATTGAGGGGGCACTATCTGTGGCACCGAGGAAGCACTTTCTGATGTCTTGAGGAAGCACAATGAGAGTACTGAGGGAGCAATATCTGAGTTACTGAGGGTGTACTATCTGAGGTATGGAGGGAGCATTTGTTGAGGTATTGAGGGAGCATTTTCTGAGGTATTTTGTGTGCACGATCTGAGGAACTGAGGAAGCACTATCTGAGGTATTGAGGGAGTACTTTCTGAGGTACTGAGTGAGTACTTTCTGTGGTATTGAGCAAGCACTATCTGAGGGACTGAAGAAGTACTATGTGAGGTATTGAGGAAGCACTATGTGAGATACTGAGGGAGCATTATCTGACATACTGAGGGAGCATTATCTGATGTACTGAGGGAGCACATTCTGTGGTACTGAGGAAGCACTTTCTGAGGTATTGAGGGTGCACTATCGGAGGTATTGAGGGAACACATTCTGAGGTATTGACGGAGTACTTACTGAGGTATTGTGGGAGCATTTTCTAATGTATTGAGGGAGCAATTTCTGAGGTAATGATGGAGAACCTTCTGAGGTACTTAGGAAGCACTATCTGAGTTATTGAGGGTGCACTATCTGAGGTATTGAGGGAGCCTTTTCTGAGGTTTTGAGGGTGCACTATCTGAGGTATTGAGGGTGCACTCCCTGAGGTATTGAGGGAGCACTTTCTGAGGTAGTGAGGGAGCACTGTCTGATGTACTGAGGAAGCACTTTCTGAGGTATTGAGGGGAGCACTTTCGGAGGTACTGAGTAAGCATTATCTGACATACTGATGGAATATTATCTGAGGTATTGAGGCAGCACTTTCTGAGGTTCTGACGAAGCACTCTCTGAGGTACTGAGGGAGCATTATCTGAGGTACAGAGGGAGCACTTTCTGACGTATTAAGGAAGCACTGTCCGACGTATTGAGGGAGCAATTTCGGAGTTGTGAGGAAGCACTGCCTGAAGTACAGAGTGTGCACTATCTGACGTATTGAGCGAGCACTTTCTAAGGTATTGAGTGAGAACTATCTGATGTATGGAGGGAGCACTTTCTGAGGTATTGAGGAAGCACTATCTGAGGTACTGAGGGAGCATTATCTGACATACTGAGGGAGCATTATGTGACATACTGAGGGAGCATCATCTGAGGTACCGAGGGAGCACTCTATGAGGTATTGAGAGTACATTATCGGAGGTATTGCAAGAACACTTTCTGAGGTATTATGTGAACACTTTTTGTGGTATAAAAGGAGCACTCCTTAGGTATTGAGGAAGCACTATCTTAGGTATGGGGAGCACTATCTGAGGTATTGAGGGAGCACCTTCTGAGGTATTGAGGGAGCACCTTCTGAGGTATTGAGGAAGCACTATCTGAGCTATTGAGAGAGCATTATCTGTGGTACAGAGGGAGCACTTTCTGAGATACTGAATGTGCACATTCTGAGGTATTAAGGGTGCACCTTTTGAGATATTGAGGAAGCGCTATCTGAGGTAGTGATGAAGCAGTTTCTAAGGTACTGCGGGAGCATTATCTGAGGTACTGAGGAAGCACTATCTGAGGTACTGAGGGAGGATTATCTGACATACTGATGGAGCATTTTCTGAGGTACTGAGGGAGCACATTCTGTGGTACTGAGGAAGCACTTTCTGAGGCATTGAGAGTGCACTATCTGAGGTATTGAGGGAGCACTTTCTGAGGTAGTGAGGGAGCAATAACTGAGGTATTGAGGGTGCACTATCTGAGGTATTGAGGGAGCACTTTCTGAGGTAGTGAGGGAGCAATAACTGAGGTATTGAGGGAGAACTATCTGAGGTACTGAGGGAGCACTTTCTGGGGTAGTGAGGGAGCACTATCTGAGGTACTGAGAAAGCATTATCTGACATATTGATGGAGTATTATCTGAGATACTGAGGGAGCACATTCTTTGGTACTGAAGAAGCACTTTATGAGGTATTGAGGGTGCACTGTCTGAGGTATTGAGGGAGCAGGTTCTGAGGTATTGAGGGAGCACTATCTGAGGTATTGGGGTAGCGCCTTCTGAGGTATTGAGCGAGTATTTTCTGAGGATTTGAGAAAGCACGATCTGAGGTACTAAGGGAGCACTTTCTGACGTATTAAGGAAGCACTGTCCGACGTATTGAGGGAGAAATTTCTGAGTTGTGAGGAAGCACTGCCTGAAGTAAGAGGGTGCACTATCTGACGTATTGAGGAGGCACTTTCTAAGGTATTGAGTGAGGACTATCTGATGTATTGAGGAAGTATTATCTGAGGTACTGAGGGAGCAGTATCTGGCATACTGAGGGAGCATTATCTGATGTACTGAGGGAGCACTTTCTGTGGTACTGAGGAAGCACTTTCTGAGGTTTTGAGGGAGCACTTTCTGAGGTATTGAGGGTTTTCCTTCTGAGATATTGAGGGTGCTCCTTCTGAGGTATTGAGCCAGGGCTTTCTGATTTATTGAGGGAGCACAATCTGAGCTATTGAGAGTGCACGACCTGTGGTACCGAGGAAGCACTTTCTGATGTATTGAGGAAGCACAAAAAGAAAACTGAGGGAGCACTATCTGAGTTACTGAGGAAGCACTATCTGAGTTATTGAGGGTGAACTGTCTGAGGTATTGAGGGAGTTTTTTCTGAAGTACTGATGGTGCACTATCTGAGGTGCTGTGTGAGCCGTTTCTGAGGTATTGTGTGTGCACTATCTGAGGAATTGAGGAAGCTCGAAATGAGGTATTGAGGGAGTACTTTTTGAGGCGCTGAGGGAGTACTTTCTGTGGTATTGAGCAAGCACTATCTGAGGTACTGAGGAAGTACTATCTGAGGTATTGAGGGAGCACTTTCTGAGGTATTGAAGAAGCAATATCTGAGGGACTGAGAGAGCATTATCTGACATACTGAGGGAGCATTATCTGATGTACTGAGGGAGCACTTTCTGTGATTCTGAGGGAGAACTATCTGAGGTACTGAGGGAGCACTTTCTGGGGTAGTGAGGGAGCACTATCTGAGGTACTGAGAAAGCATTATCTGACATACTGATGGAGTATTATCTGAGATACTGAGGGAGCACATTCTTTGGTACTGAAGAAGCACTTTATGAGGTATTGAGGGTGCACTGTCTGAGGTATTGAGGGAGCACTATCTGAGTTACTGAGGAAGCACTATCTGAGTTATTGAGGGTGAACTGTCTGAGGTATTGAGGGAGTTTTTTCTGAAGTACTGATGGTGCACTATCTGAGGTGCTGTGTGAGCCGTTTCTGAGGTATTGTGTGTGCACTATCTGAGGAATTGAGGAAGCTCGAAATGAGGTATTGAGGGAGTACTTTTTGAGGCGCTGAGGGAGTACTTTCTGTGGTATTGAGCAAGCACTATCTGAGGTACTGAGGAAGTACTATCTGAGGTATTGAGGGAGCACTTTCTGAGGTATTGAGGAAGCAATATCTGAGGGACTGAGAGAGCATTATCTGACATACTGAGGGAGCATTATCTGATGTACTGAGGGAGCACTTTCTGTGATTCTGAGGGAGAACTATCTGAGGTACTGAGGGAGCACTTTCTGGGGTAGTGAGGGAGCACTATCTGAGGTACTGAGAAAGCATTATCTGACATACTGATGGAGTATTATCTGAGATACTGAGGGAGCACATTCTTTGGTACTGAAGAAGCACTTTATGAGGTATTGAGGGTGCACTGTCTGAGGTATTGAGGGAGCAGGTTCTGAGGTATTGAGGGAGCACTATCTGAGGTATTGGGGTAGCGCCTTCTGATGTATTGAGCGAGTATTTTCTGAGGATTTGAGAAAGCACGATCTGAGGTACTAAGGGAGCACTTTCTGACGTATTAAGGAAGCACTGTCCGACGTATTGAGGGAGAAATTTCTGAGTTGTGAGGAAGCACTGCCTGAAGTAAGAGGGTGCACTATCTGACGTATTGAGGAGGCACTTTCTAAGGTATTGAGTGAGGACTATCTGTTGTATTGAGGAAGTATTATCTGAGGTACTGAGGGAGCATTTTCTGGCATACTGAGGGAGCATTATCTGATGTACTGAGGGAGCACTTTCTGTGGTACTGAGGAAGCACTTTCTGAGGTTTTGAGGGAGCACTTTCTGAGGTATTGAGGGTTTTCCTTCTGAGATATTGAGGGTGCTCCTTCTGAGGTATTGAGCCAGGGCTTTCTGATTTATTGAGGGAGCACAATCTGAGCTATTGAGAGTGCACGACCTGTGGTACCGAGGAAGCACTTTCTGATGTATTGAGGAAGAACAAAAAGAAAACTGAGGGAGCACTATCTGAGTTACTGAGGAAGCACTATCTGAGTTATTGAGGGTGAACTGTCTGAGGTATTGAGGGAGTTTTTTCTGAAGTACTGATGGTGCACTATCTGAGGTGCTGTGTGAGCCGTTTCTGAGGTATTGTGTGTGCACTATCTGAGGAATTGAGGAAGCTCGAAATGAGGTATTGAGGGAGTACTTTTTGAGGCGCTGAGGGAGTACTTTCTGTGGTATTGAGCAAGCACTATCTGAGGTACTGAGGAAGTACTATCTGAGGTATTGAGGGAGCACTTTCTGAGGTATTGAGGAAGCAATATCTGAGGGACTGAGAGAGCATTATCTGACATACTGAGGGAGCATTATCTGATGTACTGAGGGAGCACTTTCTGTGATTCTGAGGGAGCACTATTTGAGGTATTGAGGGTTCACTATCTTAGGTATTGAGGGAGCACTGTCTTAGTACTGAGGAAGCACTGCCTGAAGTACAGAGTGTGCACTATCTGAAGTACTGAGGAAGCACTTTCTGAGGTATTGAGGGTGCACTATCTGAGGTATTGAGGGAGCACTTTCTGAGGTATTGAGTGAGCACTATCTGAGGTATTGACGGAGTAGTTACTGAGGTATTGTGGGAGCATTTTCTAATGTATTGAGGGAGCACTTTCTGCGGTATTGAGGGAAAACCTTCTGAGGTACTTAGGAAGCACGATCTGAGTTATTGAGGGTGCACTATCTGAGGTATTGAGGGAGCCTTTTCTGAGGTTTTGAGGGTGCACTATCTGAGGTATTGAGCGAGCACTTTCTGAGGTATTGAGGGTGCACTCCCTGAGGTATTGAGGGAGCACTTTCTGAGGTAATGAGGGAGCACTGTCTGAGGTACTGAGGGTGTACTATCTGAGATATTGATGGAGTTGTTTCTGAGGCACTGAAGGTGCGCTGGCTAAGGTATTCAGGGAGCAGTATCTGAGGAATTGAGGGAGCAATTTTTGAGGCAATGAGGGACGGACTATCTGAGGTACTGAGGTAGCCCTTTTTGAGGTATTGGGTGTGCACTATCTGAGGTATTGAGGGAGCACTTTCTGAGGTATTTAGGAAGCACTATATGAGGTACTGAGGGAGTACTTTGCGAGGAATTGAGCAAGCACTATATGAGGTACTGAGGGAGTACTTTCCGAGGTATTGAGCAAGCACTATGTGAGGTACTGAGGGAGCAATATCTGAGGTATTGAGGGAGCACTTTCTGAGGTATTTAGGAAGCACTATATGAGGTACTGAGGGAGTACTTTGCGAGGTATTGAGCAAGCACTATATGAGGTACTGAGGGAGTACTTTCCGAGGTATTGAGCAAGCACTATGTGAGGTACTGAGGGAGCAATATCTGAGGTATTGAGGGAGCCATTTCCGAGGTATTGCGGACGCACTATTTGATTTGCTGAAGAAGCACTCCGTGAGGTGCTGAGGGAGCACTTTCTGTGGTATTGAGGAAGCATTATCTGAGGTACTGAGGGTGTACTTTCTGAGGTATTGAGCAAGCACTAAGTGAGGTACTGAGGGAGCAATATCTCAGGTACTGAGGGAGCACTTTCTGAGGTATTGAGCAAGCATTGCCTGAGGTACTGAGGGAGCACTCTCTGAGGTATTGAGGGAGATCTCTCTGAGGTATTGAGGAACACTATCTGAAGGTATTGAGGGAGCACTATCTGAGGGATTGATGGAGCACTTTCTGAGGTATTGAGAGTGTACTATCTGAGGTTTTGATGCAGCATTTTCTGAGATACTGAAGGTGCGCTGTCTAAGGTATTCAGGGAGCACTATCTGAGGGTTTGAGGGAGCACTTACTGAGGTAATAAGGGACTGACAATCTGAGGTACAGAGGGAGCCCTTTCTGAGGTATTGGGTGCGAACTATCTGAGGAACTGAGGAATCACTATCTGAGGTATTGAGGGAGTATGTTCTGAGGTACTGAGGGAGTACTTTCTGAGGTATTGAGGGAGCACTTTCTGAGGTATTGAGGAAGCACTCTGTGAGGTACTGAGGGAGCACTTTCTGAGGTATTAAGGAAGCACTATCAGAGATACTGTGGGAGTACTGTCTGAGGTATTGAGCAAGCACTATCGGAGGCATTGAGGGTGCAATATCTCAGGTATTGAGGGAGCACTTACTGAGGTATTGAGGAAGCACTTTCTGATGTACTGATGAAGCACTCTCTGAGGTACTGAGGGAGCACTTTCTGAGGTATTGAGCAAGCATTGCCTGAGGCACTGAGGGAGCACTCTCTGAGGAATTGAGAGAGATCTATCTGAGGTATTGAGGAACACTGTCTGAAATATTGAGGGAGCACTATCTGAGGTACTGAGGGAGCACTTTCTGAGTTATTGAGGAAGCAATTTTCTGACGTACTGAGGGAGTACTTTCTGAGGTATTGAGTGAGCACTTTCTGAGCCATTGAGTGAGCATTATATGAGTACTGAGGTAGCACTTGCTGAGGTATTGATGGAGCACTATATGAGGTATTGGGGGAGCACTATCTGAGGTATTGAGTGAGCAATTTTTGAGGTATTGGGGTGTCCTATCTGCGGTATTGAGGGAGCACTCTCTGAGGTATTGAGGAAGCACTATCTGAGGTACTGAGGGAGTACTTTCAGAGGTATTGAGCATGCACTATGTGAGGTACTGAGGGAACAATATCTCAGGTACTGAGGGAGCACTTTCTGAGGTATTGAGGGTGCACTATCTGAGGTATTGAGGGAGCACTTTCTGAGGTATTGAGTGAGCACTATCTGAGGTATTGACGGAGTACTTACTGAGGTATTGTGGGAGCATTTTCTAATGTATCGAGGGATCACTTTCTGAGGTATTGAGGGAGAACCTTCTGAGGTACGGAGGAA
This sequence comes from Chiloscyllium punctatum, assembly GCF_047496795.1. Classification (NCBI taxonomy): domain Eukaryota; kingdom Metazoa; phylum Chordata; class Chondrichthyes; order Orectolobiformes; family Hemiscylliidae; genus Chiloscyllium; species Chiloscyllium punctatum. Next base: position 53,835,003 of record NC_092785.1, read on the forward strand.
CCACTATCGGAGGTACTGAGAAAGCATTATCTGACATACTGATGGAGTATTATCTGAGGTACTGAGCGAGCACATTCTTTGGTACTGAAGAAGCACTTTATGAGGTATTGAGGGTGCACTGTCTGAGGTATTGAGGGAGCACTTTCTGAGGTATTGAGGGAGCACTATCTGAGGTATAGGGGTAGCTCCTTCTGAGGTATTGAGCAAGTATTTTCTGAGGTATTGAGAAAACACGATCTGAGGTACTGAGGGAGCACTTTCTGACGTATTAAGGAAGCACTCTCCGACGTATTGAGGGAGAAATGTCTGAATTGTGAGGAAGCACTGCCTGAAGTACAGAGTGTGAACTATCTGACGTATTGAGGGAGCACTTTCTAAGGTATTGAGTGAGGATTATCTGAGGTATTGAGGGAGCACTTTCTGAGGTATTGATGGAGCACATTCTGAGGTATTGAGGAAGCATTATCTGAGGTACTGAGGGAGCATTATCTGGCATACTGAGGGAGCATTATCTGATGTACTGAGGGAGCACTTTCTGTGGTACTGAGGAAGCACTTTCTGAGGTTTTGAGGGAGCACTTTCTGAGGTATTGAGGGTTTTCCTTCTGAGATATTTAGGGTGCTCCTTCTGAGGTATTGAGCCAGGGCTTTCTGATTTATTGAGGGAGCACAATCTGAGCTATTGAGAGTGCACGACCTGTGGTACCGAGGAAGCACTTTCTGATGTATTGAGGAAGCACAAAAAGAAAACTGAGGGAGCACTATCTGAGTTACTGAGGAAGCACTATCTAAGTTATTGAGGGTGCACTGTCTGAGGTATTGAGGGAGCATTTTCTGAGGTACTGATGGTGCACTATCTGAGGTACTGTGGGAGCCGTTTCTGAGGTATTGTGTGTGCACTATCTGAGGAATTGAGGAAGCTCGAAATGAGGTATTGAGGGAGTACTTTCTGTGGTATTGAGCAAGCACTATCTGAGGTACTGAGGAAGTACTATCTGAGGTATTGAGGGAGCACTTTCTGAGGTAGTGAGGAAGCAATATCTGAGGGACTGAGAGAGCATTATCTGACATACTGAGGGAGCATTATCTGATGTACTGAGGGAGCACTTTCTGTGATTCTGAGGGAGCACTATTTGAGGTATTGAGGGTTCACTATCTTAGGTATCGAGGGAGCACTGTCTGAGTACTGAGGAAGCACTGCCTCAAGTACAGAGTGTGCACTATCTGAAGTACTGAAGAAGCACTTTCTGAGGTATTGAGGGTGCACTATCAGAGGTATTGAGGGAGCACTTTCTGAGGTATTGAGTGAGCACTATCTGAGGTATTGACGGAGTAGTTACTGAGGTATTGTGGGAGCATTTTCTAATGTATTGAGGGAGCACTTTCTGAGGTATTGAGGGAGAACCTTCTGAGGTACTTAGGAAGCACTATCTGAGTTATTGAGGGTGCACTATCTGAGGTATTGAGGGAGCCTTTTCTGAGGTTTTGAGGGTGCACTATCTGAGGTATTGAGGGTGTACTTTCTGAGGTATTGAGCAAGCACTAAGTGAGGTACTGAGGGAGCCATATCTCAGGTACTGGGGGAGCACTTTCTGAGGTATTGAGCAAGCATTGCCTGAGGTACTGATGGAGCACTCTCTGATGTATTGAGGGAGATCTCTCTGAGGTATTGAGGAACACTATCTGAAGGTATTGAGGGAGCACTATCTAAGGGATTGAGGGAGCACTTTCTGAGGTATTGAGAGTGTACTATCTGAGGTATTGAAGCAGCATTTTCTGAGACACTGAAGGTTCGCTGTCTAAGGTATTCAGGGATCACTATCTGAGGTTTTGAGGGAGCACTTACTGAGGTAATGAGGGACTGACAATCTGAGGTACAGAGGGAGCCCTTTCTGAGGTATTGGGTGCGCACTATCTGAGGAACTGAGGAATCACTATCTGAGGTATTGAGGGAGTATGTTCTGAGGTACTGAGGGAGTACTTTCTGAGGTATTGAGGGAGCACTTTCTGAGGTATTGAGGAAGCACAGTTTGATTTGCTGAGGAAGCACTCTGTGAGGTACTGAGGGAGCACTTTCTGAGGTATTAAGGAAGCACTAACAGAGATACTGTGGGAGTACTGTCTCAGGTATTGAGCAAGCACTATCTGAGGCATTGAGGGTGCAATATCTCAGGTATTGAGGGAGCACTTACTGAGGTATTGAGGAAGCACTTTCTGATGTACTGATGAAGCACTCTCTGAGATACTGAGGGAGCACTTTCTGAGGTATTGGGCAAGCATTGTCTGAGGCACTGAGGGAGCACTCTCTGAGGTATTGAGGGAGATATTTCTGAGGTATTGAGGAACACTGTCTGAACTATTGAGGGAGCACTATCTGACGTACTGAGCGAGCACTTTCTGAGGTATTGAGGAAGCAATTTACTGATGTACTGATGGAGCACTTTCTGAGGTATTGAGTGAGCACTTTCTGAGCCATTGAGTGAGCATTATATGAGAACTGAGGTACCACTTTCTGAGGTATTAAGGGAGCAATTTTTGAGATATTGAGGAAGCACTATCTGAGGTACTGAGGGAGTACTTTCAGAGGTATTGAGCATGCACTATGTGAGGTACTGAGGGAACAATATCTCAGGTACTGAAGGATCACTCTCTGATGTATTGAGGGGGATCTCTCTGACGTATTGAGGAACACTATCTGAGATATTGAGGAAGCACTATCTGAAGTAATGAGGGAGTACTTTCCGAGGTATTGAGCAAGCACTATGTGAGGAACTGTGGGAACACTATCTGAGGTGTTGAGGGAGCACTTTCTGAGGTATTGAGTGAGCACTTTCTGAGGTATTGAGGGAGCACTGTCTGAGGTATTGAGTGAGCACTTTCAGAGGTATTGACGGAGTACTTACTGAGGTATTGTGGAAGCATTTTCTAATGTATTGAGGGATCACTTTCTGAGGTATTGCGGGAGAACCTTCTGAGGTACTGAGGAAGCACTATCGGAGGTACTGAGAAAGCATTATCTGACATACTGATGGAGTATTATCTGAGGTACTGAGCGAGCACATTCTTTGGTACTGAAGAAGCACTTTATGAGGTATTGAGGGTGCACTGTCTGAGGTATTGAGGGAGCACGTTCTGAGGTATTGAGGGAGCACTATCTGAGGTATTGAGGGAGCACTTTCTGAGGTATTGAGGGAGTATTTTCTGAGGTATTGAGAAAGCACGATCTGAGGTACTGAGGGAGCACTTTCTGACGTATTAAGGAAGCACTGTCCGACGTATTGAGGGAGAAATGTCTGAATTGTGAGGAAGCACTGCCTGAAGTACAGAGTATGAACTATCTGACGTATTGATGGAGCACTTTCTAAGGTATTGAGTGAGGATTATCTGAGGTATTGAGGGAGCACTTTCTGAGGTATTGATGGAGCACATTCTGAGGTACTGTGGGAGCCGTTTCTGAGGTATTGTGTGTGCACTATCTGAGGAATTGAGGAAGCTCTAAATTAGGTATTGAGGGAGTACTTTCTGAGGCACTGAGGGAGTACGTTCTGTGGTATTGAGCAAGCACTATCTGAGGTACTGAGGAAGTACTATCTGAGGTATTGAGGGAGCACTTTCTGAGGTAGTGAGGAAGCAATATCTGAAGGACTGAGAGAGCATTATCTGACATATTGAGGGAGCATTATCTGATGTACTGAGGGAGCACTTTCTGTGATTCTGAGGGAGCACTATTTGAGGTATTGAGGGTTCACTATCTTAGGCATTGAGGGAGCACTGTCTGAGTACTGAGGAAGCACTGCCTCAAGTACAGAGTGTGCACTATCTGAAGTACTGAGGAAGCACTTTCTGAGGTATTGAGGGTGCACTATCTGAGGTATTGAGGGAGCACTTTCTGAGGTATTGAGTGAGCGCTATCTGAGGTATTGATGGAGTACTTACTGAGGTATTGTGGGAGCATTTTCTAATTTGTTGAGTGAGCACTTTCTGAGGTATTGAGGGAGAACCTTCTGAGGTACTTAGGAAGCACTATCTGAGTTATTGAGGGTGCACTATCTGAGGTATTGAGGGAACCTTTTCTGAGTTTTTGAGGGTGCACTATCTGAGGTATTGAGGGTGTACTTTCTGAGGTATTGAGCAAGCACTAAGTGAGGTACTGAGGGAGCAATATCTCAGGTACTGAGGGAGCACTTTCTGAGGTATTGAGCAAGCATTGCCTGAGGTACTGAGGGAGCACTCTCTGATGTATTGAGGGAGATCTCTCTGAGGTATTGAGGAACACTATCTGAAGGTATTGAGGGAGCACTATCTGAGGGATTGAGGGAGCACTTTCTGAGGTATTGAGAGTGTACTATCTGAGGTATTGATGCAGCATTTTCTGAGATACTGAAGGTGCGCTGTCTAAGGTATTCAGGGAGCACTATCTGAGGTTTTGAGGGAGCACTTACTGAGGTAATGAGGGACTGACAATCTGAGGTACAGAGGGAGCCCTTTCTGAGGTATTGGGTGCGCACTATCTGAGGAACTGAGGAATCACTATCTGAGGTATTGAGGGAGTATGTTCTGAGGTACTGAGGGAGTACTTTCTGAGGTATTGAGGGAGCACTTTCTGAGGTATTGAGGAAGCACAGTTTGATTTGCTGAGGAAGCACTCTCTGAGGTACTGAGGGAGCACTTTCTGAGGTATTAACGAAGCACTATCAGAGATACTGTGGGAGTACTGCCTCAGGCATTGAGCAAGCACTATCTGAGGCATTGAGGGTGCAATATCTCAGGTATTGAGGGAGGACTTACTAAGGTATTTAGGAAGCACTTTCTGATGTACTGATGAAGCACTCTCTGAGATACTGAGGGAGCACTTTCTGAGGTATTGGGCAAGCATTGTTTGAGGCACTGAGGAAGCACTCTCTGAGGTATTGAGGGAGATATTTCTGAGGTACTGAGGGAGTACTTTCTGAGGTATTGAGGGAGCACTTTCTGAGGTATTGAGAAAGCACAGTTTGATTTGCTGAGGAAGCACTCTCTGATGTACTGAGGGAGCACTTTCTGAGGTATTAAGGGAGCACTATCAGAGATACTGTGGGAGTACTGCCTGAGGCATTATATGAGAACTGAGGTAGCACTTTCTGAGGTATTAAGGGAGCAATTGTTGAGGCATTGAGGAAGCACTATCTGAGGTACTGAGGGAGTACTTTCAGAGGTATTGAGCATGCACTATGTGAGGTACTGAGGGAACAAATCTCAGGTACTGAAGGAGCACTCTCTGAGGTATTGAGGGAGATCTCTCTGACGTATTGAGGAACACTATCTGAGATATTGAGGAAGCACTATCTGAGGTAATGAGGGAGTACTTTACAAGGTATTGAGCAAGCACTATGTGAGGAACTGTGGGAACACTATCTGAGGTGTTGAGGGAGCACTTTCTGATGTACTGATGAAGCACTCTCTGAGATACTGAGGGAGCACTTTCTGAGGTATTGGGCAAGCATTGTCTGAGGCACTGAGGAAGCACTCTCTGAGGTATTGAGGGAGATATTTCTGAGGTATTGAGGAACACTGTCTGAAGTATTGATGGATCACTATCTGACGTACTGAGCGAGCACTTTCTGAGGTATTGAGGAAGCAATTTTCTGAGGTCCTGAGGGAGCACTTTCTGCGGTACTGAGGAGGCGCTATCTGAGGTACTGAGGAAGCAATCTCTGAGGTACTGATGGAGCTCTATCTGAGGTATTGAGGGAGCACTATTTGAGGTATTGGGGAGCATTATCTGAGGTATTGAGGCATCACTTTCTGAGGTATTGAGGGTGCTCCCTCGGAGGTATTGAGCGAGTGCTTTCTGAGGTATGGAGGGAGCACTATCTGTGGTACCGAGGAAGCACTTTCTGATGTCTTGAGGAAGCACAATGAGAGTTACTGAGGAAGCACATCTGAGTTATTGAGGGTGTACTATCTGAGGTGTTGAGTGAGCATTTGCTCAGGTATTGAGGGAGCACTATCTGAGGTACTGAGTAAGCACTTAATGAGGTATTGAGGGAGCACTTTGAGAGTTACTGAGGAAGCACTATCTGAGTTATTGAGGGTGTACTATCTGAGGTGTTGAGTGAGCATTTGCTGAGGTATTGAGTGAGCATGGTCTGAGGAACTGACAGTGCACTATCTGAGGTACTGAGGGCGCTATTTCTGAAGTATTTTGTGTGCGCTATCTGAGGAACTGAGGAAGAACTAAATGAGGTATTGAGGGAGTCCATTCCGAGGGACTGATGGAGTACTTTTTGTGGTATTGAGCAAGCACTAACTGAGGTACTGAGGAAGTACTATCTGAGGTATTGAGGGAGCATTATCTGACATTCTGAGGGAGCATTATCTGATGTACTGAGGGAGCACATTCTGTGGTACTGAGGAAGCACTTTCTGAGGTATTGAGGGTGCACTATCTAAGGTATGGGGGAGCACTATCTGAGGTATTGAGGGAGCACATTCTGAGGTATCGTGGGTGCACTTTTTGAGGTATTAAGGGTGCACTTTTTGAGGTATCAAGGAAGCGCTATCTGAGGTAGTGATGAAGCACTCTCTAAGGTACTGAGAGAACATTATCTGAGGTACTGAGGGAGCACTTTCTGAGGTATTGAGGGAGCATTATCTGACATACTGAGGGAGCATTATCTGACATACTGAGGGAGCATTATCTGATGTACTGAGGGAGCACTTTCTGTGGTACTGAGGTAGCACTTTCTGATGTATTGAGGGAGCACCTTCTGAGATATTGAGGAGCATTATCTGAGGTATTGAGGGAGCACTTTCTGAGGTATTGAGGGTGCTCCTTCTGAGGTGTTGAGGGTGCTCCTTCTGAGGTATTGAGCAAGTGCTTTCTGAGGTAATGAGGGAGCACGATCTGAGCGATTGAGGGTGCACTATCTGGGGTACTGAGGAAGCACTTTCTGATGTATTGAGGAAGCACAATAAGAAAACTGAGGGAGCACTGTCTGAGTTACTGAGGAAGCACTATCTGAGTTATTGAGGGTGCACTGTCTGAGGTATTGAGGGAGCATTTTATGATGTACTGACGGTGCACTATCTGAGGTACTGTGGGAGCCATTTCTGAGGTATTGTGTGTGCACTATCTGAGGAACTGAGGAAGCTCTAAATGAGGTATTGAGGGAGTACTTTCTGAGGCACTGAGGGAGTACTTTCTGTGGTATTGAGCAAGCACTAACTGAGGTACTGAGGAAGTACTATCTGAGGTATTGAGGGAGAAGTTTATGAGGTATTGAGGGAGGAATTACTGAGGTACTGAGGGAGCACTTTCTGAGGTATTGAGGGAGCACTGTCTGAGTACTGATGAAGCACTGCCTGAAGTACAGAGTGTGCACTATCTGACGTATTGAGGGAGCACTTTCTAAGGTATTGAGTTAGCACTATCTGAGGTATTGAGGGAGCACTTTCTCAGGTAATGAGGGACTGACAATCTGAGGTACAGAGGGAGCCCTATCTGAGGTATTGCGTGTGCACTATCTGAGGAACTGTGGAATCACTATCTGAGGTATTGAGGGAGTATGTTCTGAGGTACTGAGGGAGTACTTTCTGAGGTATTGAGGGAGCACTTTCTGAGGTATTGAGGGTGCACTTTCTGAGGTATTGAGGAAGCAATATCTGAGGGACTGAGGGAGCATGATCTGACGTACTGAGGTAGCACTTTCTGTTGTACTGAGGAAGCACTTTCTGAGGTATTGAGGGTGCACTATCTGAGGTATTGAGAGAGCACTATCTGAGGTATTGAGGGAGCACTGTCTGAGTACTGAGGAAGCACTGCCTGAAGTACAGATTGTACACTATCTGAAGTATTGAGGGAACTCTTTCTGAGGTATTGAGTGATCACTATCTGAGGTATTGAGGGAGCACTTACTGAGGTATTGTGGGAGCATTTTCTAAAGTATTGAGGGAGCACTTTCTGACGTATTGAGGGAGAACCTTCTGAGGGACTTAGGAAGCACTATCTGAGTTATTGAGGGTGCACTATCTGAGGTATTGAGGGAGGCTTTTCTGAGGTATTGAGGGTGCACTACCTGAGGTATTGAGGGAGCACTTTCTGAGGTAGTGAGGGAGCACTTTCGGAGGTACTGAGTGTGTACTATGTGAGGTATTGATGGAGCATTTTCTGAGGTACTGAAGGTGCGCTGGGTAAGGTATTCAGGGAGCACTATCTGGGGAATTGAGGGAGCTCTTTCTGAGGTAATGAGGGACGGACTATCTGAGGTACTGAGGTATTCCATTCTGAGTTATTGGGTGTGCAGTATCTGAGGTACTGATGAAGCACTATTTGAGATATTGAGGAAGCACTATCTGAGATATTGATGGAGCACTTTCTGAGGTTTTAGGAAGCACTATTTGATTTGCTGAGGAAGCACTCTCTGAGGTACTAAGGGAGCACTTTCTGAGGTTTTGAGGAAGCACTATCTGAGATACTGAGGGAGTACTGTCTGAGGTATTGAGCAAGCACTGTCTGAGGTACTGAGGGTGCAATATCTCGGGTATTGAGGGAGCACTTACTGAGGTATTGAGGAAGCACTTTCTGATGTACTGAGGAAGCACTCTCTGAGGTACTGAGGGAGCACTTTCTGAGGTATTGAGCAAGCATTGCCTGAGGTACTGAGGGAGCACTCACTGAGGTATTGAGGGAGATCTATCTGAACTATTGAGGAGCACTATCTGAGGTACTGAGGGAGCACGTTCTGAGCTATTGAGTGAGCATTATATGAGTACTGAAGTAGCACTTTCTGAGGTATTGAGGGAGCACTATATGAGGTATTGTGGGAGTACTATCTGAGGTATTGAGGAAGCAGTATTTGAGGTATTGGGGTGTCCTATCTGCGATATTGAAGGAGCACTTTCTGAGGTATTGAGGGAGCAAAGTCTAAGGCATGGGGAGCAATATCTGAGGTATTGAGGAAGCACAATCTGAGATACTGAGGGAGTACTTTCAGAGGTATTGAGGAAGCACTATCTGAGGTAGTGAGGGAGCACTTTCTGAGGTTTTTATGAAGCACTATTTGATTTGCTGAGAAAGCACTATCTGAGGTACTGAGGGAGGACTTTCTGTGGTTTTGAGGAAGCAGTATGTGAGATACTGAGGGAGTACTGTCTGAGGTATTGAGCAAGCACTATCTGAGGTACTGAGGGTGCAATATCTCGGGTATTGAGGGAGCACTTACTGAGGTATTGAGGGAGCACTTTCTGATGTACTGAGGAAGCACTCTCTGAGGTACGGAGGGAGCACTTTCTGAGGTACTGAGGGAGCACTTTCTGAGCGATTGAGCAAGCATTGCGTAACGTACTGAGGGAGCACTCTCTGATGTATTGATGGAGATCTACCTGAACCATTGAGGAGCACTACCTGAAGTATTGAGGGAGCACTATCTGAGGTACTGAGGGAGCACTTTCTGATGTACAGAGGGAGCACATTCTCTCACCCCCGGTCTCTAACTCTCCGCAGTCTCTCTCGCCACCGGTCTCTAACTTTCCCCGGTCTCTTTCGCCCCCGGTCTCCAACTCTCCCCGGTCTCTCTCGCCCCCGGTCTCCAACTCTCCCCGGTCTCTCTCGCCCCCGGTCTCCAACTCTCCCCGGTCTCTCTCGCCCCCGGTCTCCAACTCTCCCCGGTCTCTCTCGCCCCTGGTCTCTAACTCTCCCCGGTCTCTAAGTCTCCCCAGTCTCTCTCGCCCCCAGTCTCTAACTCTCCCCGGTCTCTAACTCTACCCGGTCTCTCTCGCCCCCGGTCTCTAACTCTCCCCGGTCTTTCTCGCCCCCGGTCTCTAACTCTCCCCGGTCTCTCTCGCCCTCGGTCTCTAACTCTCCCCGGTCTCTCTCGCCCCCGGTCTCTGAATCTCCCCGGTCTCTCTGGCCCCGAGTCTCTAACTCTCCCCAGTCTCTCTCGCCCCAGGTCTCTAACTCTCCCCAGTCTCTCTCGCCCCAGGTCTCTAACTCTCCCCGGTCTCTCTCACCCCCTGGTCTCTAACTCTCCCCAGTCTCTAACTCTCCCCGGTCTCTAAATCTACCCGGTCTCTCTCGCCCCCGGTCTCTAACTCTCCCCGGTCTCTCTCGCCCCCGGTCTCTAACTCTCCCCGGTCTCTCTCGCCCTCGGTCTCTGACTCTCCCCGGTCTCTCTCGCCCCCGGTCTCTAAGTCTCCCCAGTCTCTCTCGCCCCTGGTCTCTAACTCTCCCCGGTCTCTCTCGCCCCCGGTCTCCGACTCTCCCCGGTCTCTCTCGCCCCCGGTCTCCAACTCTCCCCGGTCTCTCTCGCCCCCGGTCTCCAACTCTCCCCGGTCTCTCTCGCCCCTGGTCTCTAACTCTCCCCAGTCTCTCTCTCGCCCCTTGTCTCTAAATCTCCCCAGTCTCTCTCACCCCCGGTCTCTAAGTCTCCCCAGTCTCTCTCGCCCCTGGTCTCTAACTCTCCCCGGTCTCTCTCTCCCCTGGTCTCTAACTCTACCCGCTCTCTCTCGCCCCCGGTCTCTAACTCTCACCGGTCTCTCTCGCCCCCGGTCTCTAACTCTCCCCGGTCTCTCTCGCCCCCGGTCTCTAACTCTCCCCGGTCTCTCTCGCCCCCTGGTCTCTAACTCTCCCCAGTCTCTCTGGCCCTGAGTCTCTAACTCTCCCCAGTCTCTCTCGCCCCAGTCTCTAACTCTCCCCAGTCTCTCTCGCCCCCGGTCTCTAACTCTCCCCGGTCTCTCTCCCCCCCAGGTCTCCAAATCTCCCCAGTCTCTCTCGCCCCCAGTCTCTAACTCTCCCCGGTCTCTCTCGCCCCCGGTCTCTAACTCTCCCCGGTCTCTCTCACCCCCCAGTCTCTAACTCTCCCCGGTCTCTCTCGCCCCTGGTCTCTAACTCTCCCCGGTCTCTCTCTCCCCCAGTCTCTAACTCTCCCCGGTCTCTCTCGCCCCCTGTCTCTAACTCTCCCCGGTCTCTCTCCCCCCCAGGGCTCTAACACTCCCCGGTCTCTCTCGCCCCCAGTCTCTGACCCTCCCTGGTCTCTCTCGCCCCAGGTCTCTAACTCTCCCCAGTCTCTCTCGCCCCCGGTCTCTAACTCTCCCTGGTCTCTCTCGCCCCCGGTCTCTAACTCTCCCCGGTCTCTCACGCCCCCGGTCTCTAACTCTCCCCGGTCTCTCTCGCCCCTGGTCTCTAAATCTTCCCGATCTCTCTCGCCCCCAATCTCTGACCCTCCCCAGTCTCTCTCGCCCCCGTTCTCTGACCCTCCCCGGTCTCTCTCACCCCCGGTCTCTAACTCTCCCCATTCTCTCTCCCCTCCTTTCTCTAACTCTCCCCAGTCTCTCTCCCCCCCAGGTCTCTGACCCTCCCCGGTCTCTCTCGCCCCCGGTCTCTGACCCTCCCTGGTCTCTCTCCCCCCCAGTCTCTAACTCTCCCCGGTCTCTCTCACCCCCGGTCTCTAACTCTCCCCAGTCTCTCTCACCCCCGGTCTCTAACTCTCCCCAGTCTCTCTCGCCCCCGGTCTCTAACTCTCCCCGGTTTCTCTCACCCCCTGTCTCTAACTCTCCCCAGTCTCTCTCGCCCCCATTCTCTAACTCTCCACGGTCTCTCTCGCCCCCGGTCTCTAACTCTCCCCGGTCTCTCTCCCCCCCAGGTCTCTGACCCTCCCCGGTCTCTCTCGCCCCCGGTCTCTGACCCTCCCTGGTCTCTCTCTCCCCCCCAGTCTCTAACTCTCCCCAGTCTCTCTCCCCCCCGTTCTCTAACCCTCCCCAGTCTCTCTCGCCCCTGGAATCTGACCCTCCCCAGTCTCTCTCCCCCCCCGGTCTCTAACTCTCCCCAGTCTCTCTCGCCCCCGGTCTCTAACTCTCCCCAGTTTCTCTCACCCCCTGTCTCTAACTCTCCCCAGTCTCTCTCGCCCCCATTCTCTAACTCTCCACGGTCTCTCTCGCCCCCGGTCTCTAACTCTCCCCGGTCTCTCTCGCCCTCAGTCTCTAACTCTCCCCGGTCTCTCTCTCCCCCGGTCTCTAACTCTTCCCCGGTCTCTCTCGACCCCTGTCTCTAACTCTCCCCGGTCTCTCTCGCCCCTGGTCTCTAACTCTCCCCAGTCTCTCTCGCCCCCCGTCTCTGACCCTCCCCGGTGTCTCTCCCCCCCAGTCTCTAACTCTCCCCGGTCTCTCTCACCCCCGGTCTCTAACTCTCCCCGGTCTCTCACCCCCGGTCTCTAAATCTCCCCGGTCTCTCTCCTCCCCCGGTCTCTAACTCTCCCTGGTCTCTCTCGCCCCTGGTCTCTAACTCTCCCCAGTCTCTCTCGCCCCAGGTCTCTAACTCTCCCCGGTCTCTCTCCCCCCCCCCGGTCTCTAACTCTCCCCGGTCTCACTCGCCCCCAGTCTCTAACTCTCCCCGGTCTCTCTCCCCCCTCGGTCTCTAACTCTCCCCGGTCTTCCTCGCCCCCGGTCTCTAACTCTCCCCGGTCTCTCTCGCCCCTGGTCTCTATATCTCCCCGGTCTCTCTCGCCCCTGGTCTCTATATCTCCCCGGTCTCTCTCGCCCCTGGTCTCTAACTCTCCCCGGTCTCTCTCGCCCCTGGTCTCTAACTCTCCCCGGTCTCTCTCCCCCCGAGGTCTCTAACTCTCCCCGGTCTCTCTCCCCCCGAGGTCTCTAACTCTCCCCGGTTTCTCTTGCCCCAGGTCTCTAACTCTCCCCAGTCTCTCTTGCCCCCATTCTCTTGTCGCCCACCTCTTTCTCTCACCCCTCTGTCTCTCTCGTCCCCCTCTCTCTCGCCCCCTCTCTCTCACCCCCCCTCTGTTGCACCCCTGCCTCTCTTGCCTCCGCTCTCTCCCCCCCACCGGCCTCCCCTCTCTCGCCCCCCTCTCTCTCGCACCCCCCGTTTCTCCCACCCCTTTTGTCCGTCCCCCTCTCTCTCTCGCCTGCCTCCTCTCTCTCTCTTGCCCCTCTCTCTCACCCCCCTGTCTCTGGTCCCCTCACCCTGTCTCTCCCTGCTCTTTCACACTCTCTCGAACCACTGTCGCCTCATCTCCCTTTCTCTACTCCCTCTCTCTCTCATTCTCGCCCCTGTCTCTCTCTCTTTCTCTTGCTGCCATCTCCCTCCCTCTTTTGCCCCCTCTGTTTACCCCTCTCTCGTTCCCTCTCTCAACTCCATCCCTATCTCCTCTCTCTCTCTCTCTCAAGGAGGGAGAGAGGGAAGAGTGGAGAAACCGGTATTGGGGGTGTGTGTGATAGAGACGGGGGAATGAGTGAGAATGAAAAGGAGAGGTGTTGTGAAGGAAAGAGTATGCAGAGATAGAGAGGGAGAGCAATGAGGAGAAAGGGTAGGGGAGAGGAAATGGGTAGTTCAGGTTGGAGGGGGGATACAGAGGGAGTTAAACCCAGCTCCTGAGCTTAGGGCGTGGTGCCCTCCCCTTCCCTGAGGACCAGGACTTGGGGCTGAGTCTGTCTCTCTCCAGCTCAGCTTCTCCAACACAAAGACACACAACAACATCGGTCACTCTGCCGCTCGGCACGCTTTAATCAACATTTTTATTGGTTACAAATGGAAGTGATGGATACAGTCAGTGGGATGGTGCCTTTTCTCACTGGCCCCTGAGTTGTGAGATACATTGAAATGTTTCCCTGTAACCCCCCTGTGGGATAAGGATGGACAAACTAGCGCTACCCTCAGTCTGTTACCATAGTGACAGGCTGCTCCATCACTGAAACACTGAACTGAAATGAGAAAATCCCGGATGGATTGATGAATGAGGGAATTTGATGGATGGACGGATTTGGGTGAAGGGATATTTCAGCACATTCTTCAGCTGCTGCCTGAACTTAGTCTGGGTCACGGCATAAATCGCGGTGTTTGTGCAGCAACTGAGGAGCTGCAGCATGAAGCCCAATTCCTGCACAAACCAATGGAGATACACAGACCGATACCCAATATTCCACATCCGTCTCCATATAGAAAACAGCATGAACGTTGACCATAACAGGATGAAATTGGCCGAGATCATAAACAGTAAAATGATGGATTTTTTTCGGTTTCTCATTTCAGTGTCAGACTGAGCGTCCCCATTGGTGTGAGCGCGGAGTCTCCTGCGGGCTCTGCTGGTCACTAAAATGTGTCTGACGGTGAGAACATTGAGCAGCAGAATCAGGAGAAATGGGACACACGGGGTTAGAATGTGGTGGAGGAACTCGATTGTGACCCAGACACTGGAGAATTGAACAGCGAGTGTTAGATCACAAAACCAGGGGAAGTTCTCCAGCAAATACCGAGCCTTGAGAATAAAATACCAGAAAATGTTCTTTAAACAGCTCAGCACAGTCACTGCTCCCAGAACCACAGCCGCCGTTTTCTCACTGCAATATTTACTTTTCAGCTTCTGGCAACAAATGGCCACAAACCGATCAAAGGTGAAAGTGACGGTGAACCAGACAGAGCAGTCAGTGGCTGCATAAAGCAAGACGGCGTGGATATTACACACTGGGACGGAGTCCATCAGGAAATAAAACTGTTCCCGATAAACAATGGGAATGTGTCTCAGGATCAGGTCGAGGATAATGACCAGGAGATCCACCGCTGCCATGGCCCCCAGGTAACGTCTGACACATGGAGACAATCCACAATCTTTATAAAGCAGGACGTAGATGGTCACTACGTTAACTGTGAGGAAGGAAAACAAACCCATTATCCATCAGCCTGGAGGCAAAGGGACCCGTTTGATCGGGGACCCAGTTAGATTTTCAAATGTGTCCCTGTATTCAGGGATTTATTAAAATAATTGGAGCTGGAATAACAAATGGGAAGGTCGGAATTACTGACAAAAATGTGACATAAACCACAACAAACCCTCCCTCCCCAAACACACAGAGACACCTCCATAAGGACAGATGGTTTCCAGAACATTCCCACACACTCGATCCCTCGAGAGCAGATACAGGTCACTCCTTCCCAGTTCCTAATACGGAGGGAGGGAACGTTGCTGTCCTAAAAGATTCTCTCCCAGTTTCCTGAAGACAAACGGAGTTTGGGAATTCCTGTATTTTGGTCTAAATGGTGGTCGATCCTGTGTCGGGAAGAAATGGAAACGCAGGGAAAACGTATTCCCCCCTTTAACTGACTGAGGGGCCTTCGGAACAGTGTCTCCTTCTCCCCGGAACGGGATCTCTTCCCTCGGGATCTTATTATTTGTTTGTGAACGGCCGGACGTCAGTGAATTGAATTGTCAGTTATAGAATGTCGGGCTCAGAACGTTCCGGGGAATATCAGTTATAGAATGTCCTGGACGGAACGTTCCGGGGAATGTCTGTTATAGAATGTCGGGGACAGAACGTTCCGGGGAATGTCAGTTATAGAATGTCGGGGACAGAACGTTCCGGGGAATGACAGTTATAGAATGTCGGGCTCAGAACGTTCCGGGGAATATCAGTTATAGAATGTCCTGGACGGAACGTTCCGGGGAATGTCTGTTATAGAATGTCGGGGACAGAACGTTCCGGGGAATGTCAGTTATAGAATGTCGGGGACAGAACGTTCCGGGGAATGTCAGTTATAGAATGTCGGGGACAGAACGTTCCGGGGAATGTCAGTTATAGAATGTTGGGGACAGAACGTTCCGGGTAACCCCTTGACCTGTCCATGACCATTCCCCTCCTCCCCCGCCCCCCACCCCTGATCAGCTGAAATGGTGAGATATACCACATTCTCAATCCACCTCCCAGAACCAGCCCAGACACCATACACCCAGAGGAGATATCTGTTCACCGTGGAACACGGTGCAGACCAGGCCAGTGTCCTGCTCAGTACAACTCAGCAATCTGTCCAAATTCATCCATTACACTGGTCAATACAACCCAGCAATCTGGCCAGAGTGGAACACTGCACCGATCAGATCAGAACATTGATGTATAAACCCAGACCATATATATTTGTCCAGCACTGGGGAGCTGTGCAGACCACAGCAGGGCAATAATGTGTAAATTGAAACAAATATCCATCCAGCATGTGGAGCTACACAAACCACATCATTGCATTATCTGTAAACCACAACCAGACAGTCTTACCAGCACAGAGACCAGTGCAGTGATCACCCGTGAATTAATCTGTGAACCAGGAGCAGTTATACTCCCCACATGTAGGACTGTGTACACCACCCCAGTGCATTGATCTGTAACCCAGGAACAGTTACCCTTCCAGCATGTCGGACTGTGTACACCACCCCAGTGCATTGATCTGTAACCCAAGAGCAGTTCCCCTCCCAGCATGTAGGACTGTGTACTCCACCCCAGTACATTGATCTGTAACCCAGGAGCAGTTACCCTCCCAGCATGTAGGACTGTGTACTCCACCCCAGTACATTGATCTGTAACCCAGGAGCAGTTACCCTCCCAGCATGTAGGACTGTGTACCCCACCCCAGGGCATTGCTCAGTAACACTGTGTTATATCCCTGCCCAGCGTGGGGAAACTAGCAGCCCATGATGGAAGTGACTGGATGTTAGCTCCCACCCATTTACAGCTCCATGTCTCCATTGTTGCCCTGACAAGGGGGCGCTGTGGGTATGAACCTCACTGCCAGGGATAGATGGGGGGGAATCAGTTTAAATATCACCACATGAGAGGGGTTTGGAGTACAGACAGAGAGGGGCAGACTGAGAGAACAGTGTCATGGAAGGATGTGTTCCCAGGTTGCAGAATGCTGAAGTGTAGACACTTCGATAACATCCTGTAACATGAGCCTGTCTTCCCAGGAAAGATGGGAAAAAAGTGATATTGGTGTGAAGTCAGATGATCATTTGTTGTGCATCTTTGTAACTGCAATTAGTTTCAACAGAATTGATGCCTCATTTGGGCAGATTCTAACAATAATTTATCTTTGTTTGATTTTCCTTGAGTGTAACAGAGGGATCGTCCACACGAGGCTGAGCTCGTTTCCTGGTGCTATCAAACTCACCTCATGAACTAGCCACCCCATTCCATAGTGTCCCTCTCATTCAATACCAGCCCGATTCTTCCACCCATCATGACTGGAGGTACTCACTATTGACCGGGTGCCCCTGGATATTCCGTGATCCCTGGCACTGGGGCCATCTTTAAAAGACCAAGGGGCACACGGTTGAGCTTTCTCAGTTTGGAGCTGCCCTGCACAGTTTACCCCGAGCATGGCAGATAAGGGGCAATTACACCACTGTTTGTCGACAGGGGAACAGAGATCCTGGTGGATGGGCTAGTACAGAGGGGACCATTCACTTCCCAGAGGGGGCGACACCACCAGACCCACCGAGCACGGTCTGAGCTCCCCACCCAGCTCAGTGCAGTATCTAGGGTCTGAAGAAATGTCCAGCAATACAGGACAAGCATCAATAATCTTCCCCACTCTGTCAGGATAAGGGTCACTGTATTCTCTCTCCTCCCTCACACTCACTGTATATCTGTTATAGCACCGACCCCTGAACAAGGCTCATGGTCCACCACTCTCACTGTCGCATGCTGCACCTTCTCTCTCTTTCTCTCTCTCTCTCTCACTCTCTCTCTCTCTCTCTCTCTCTCTCTCTCTCCCCCTCCCTCCACTTCACCCCCACACTAATAACACTGCATGGATACAACACTGTGGACTGACTCCCTCCGGACCCCTCACCATGACCCCCTCCACGCCTATACTCACACTAACAGGAGGACCACCCACTCCCACCCTCACTCTCTCACTCCCTTTCTCCCATTCCAGGAGAAACAGCCTGGAATAGGACAGAAATGGCCAAGCCGGGTGGTGGAGTGCCCGATATCCGTTCCCTCACCCCCCCTCCCCCCCCCCCCCCCCATGTGGGGAGGATCCTGGTACGAGCTGGAGGGGACCGGGACGTCTCGTGTGGAGATTCTGATACATCTGCATCCCACCGACCGAGTCAGGAGCAATGTTCATTGAAGGGCAATTCTCACTTTAAACCCACTGGCAGCTCCGTTTTCCCCGGCACAACGTAGAAGCTGTGGCCCTGATGCCATCTCCCTTTTGTGTCGAGCTGGTACAAATGGAATCCCCACGGTCTCGGTGGGCAGGAGGGTGGGCTCACAACACATCGTCACCACCACCTCCCAGGAAGGGAGCACAGAGACTCCCTCCTACACCTCCTCCTGTAAACAGCTCAGATACTGAAACTAATGTGTGATAGTTACTGCTGTCCCCACTTGTCCTGATATCATCAATAATCTGTGCTCATATACACCCAGCGCCCTCTGCTCCTGCACCCCCTTTATAATGGTACAGCCTGTTTTAAACTGTCTTTCATTGTCTTTCCGACCAAAGTGTATCACCTCACACAGCACTGCACTGATCCCCATCTGCCATAAAGCTGAACACTACACCAACGTATCACTGTCGTGTTAGAGTACCACACTCTCCTCCATAGACTTCAGAGTTCTTCCAGGTTCGGTGCCACCTACAAACATTGAGATTGTTATAGTGTCACAGTCCCCATGAAACAACTGAAATCCTGCCCCACATACACGAGTGTGAGCAAGTGAAATACTGATATATTCCCACGGACGGAGTTGAATAATGACATACTGTCAATGGAGCAAAAAAAATCCTGACACATACGAGACAGAGTAGATGAAATATTGACAAACCACAGAGCAATAGAAATCGGATAGGATCTACTTATCGATATTCATCAGGGTATAATGTGATGAAGTTGAAAGTGTGTACTGTACCTTTAAGAGAGAGAGTGAATGCTGTTCTGAACTGAGAGCTTACAATCACCTGTGATATGAGAGGATGGCAGATCCAGAAACAGTATATTGCTATAGAGCTGGAGTCGGGTAATAAGCAGTTAAGAGAAAGGGGGTCCCAGAGTTGTGAATAGTTGATGTAAAATGTTCACTTTCAGAGTCAAAAAATAAATTGATGTTTTTATTTAAACAGTGGAATTTGGCAGATCTGCCCCTCATACTTTAATCGTTTACGAGGCGACTTGAGCATTTCTTTATGTTTCATTTAAGTTACCAGATGAGCTTCACGCAGTGCCCTAACCATTCCCGTGTGTGTATCTGTGTGTCTCTGTATGGGGCAGGCCTGCCAGTCTCTGTGGTGATTAAAGTGATGCAATGCCACCATCTGCTGGCCTCCACATGCCACTGCACAGGCATTGACAGAGGGTGAAAACCATTCATTCAGAGAGGGGGAGAGAGAGGGCAGCTGCTCACAGTACCATCCAAACTGTTGTCTTATCCATGGACTGATCTAAATGTCCTTTAAACGTTGTAACTATCTCTGCTTTCACCACTTCCTCTGGAAGTTCATTCCACACACAAGCCAGATTAAAATATTTACTTCTCATGACTTTTGTAAAACTTTTTCCTCGCAGTTAAAATATCCCTCAGTTTTGAATCCACAATTCTAGGGAAAAGACATCAGTCCTTTAGCTTATCTGTACCCCTCATTATTTTTTAAACCTCTGCAAAGTTACCCCTTAATCTCATATTCTCCAGTGAAAAAAAGTCCCAGCCTATCCAGCCCCTCCTTATAGCTCACTCCCTCCATTCCCTGCAATATCCAGGTTAATCTCCTCTGAACCCTTTCCAGCTTAATAATATCAACGTCAGTAATATCTGGGTGAATAGTCAAGGTATTCTCTAAGGGTACGGGGAGTCCAAAACTAGAGGACATAGGCTTAAGGTGAGAGGGGAAACATTTAAAAGTGACCTAAGGGGCAGCTGTTTCACCCAGAGGGTGGTGTGCCTATGGAATAAGCGGGAGGTTGACCAGACTGGACACAGTATTCCAGAAGAGGTTCCACCAATATCCTGCACAACCACTACATGACGTCCCAATTCCGATACTCAAAGTTCTGACTATTGCAGACAAATGTGTTAAACACCTTCTTAACCGCACTATCTATATGAAATGCAAATTTTAAAGAATTAAACCTGACGGCCTAGGTCTCTGTCCTACAGCACTGCCAAAGACCCTACTTTTAATTGTATAGGTCCTGCTGTTGTTTGATTTACCAAATCCAGTACCTCGCATTAATCCAAACTAAACTCCATCCGCCACCCCTCAGCCCAGTGAGTGATATTACTGCCACCTCACCCTCCCCCTTCAATTTTAAAATGCCCATCCATCTCCAGGAAGCCTGCACACTCCGGCCTTGATTTTCACAAAGACCCTGAGCTTGGTTTGCCTTGTGTGGTTAGGGGGAGGAGGGACAGATTGCAGACACAGTCAGTGGGGAGGAGAGGCTGGACAGTAATCAGCGGCTTGGTTACATTTCATAATTTTAGGAAGAGGGCAGTTGCACTTTAGAGGTGGGTAATAGTGATCGGTGGTTTGGGACCAGAAATTAAGCTCTTCCTTCGACTCGAGTGTTCAGTAATAAATATCCATTTGAGTCCCTTCATTGTGCAGAGTGTGTCTGCAAGATTTCTTTCTCAAATCTTGCCGACTGCTGACAATAGCAATTAAAGATGCTCATAGTTAATTTCGATAGCACAGCACGTACACTCAATATCCTACAGTTGAGACAAATATCTTGCATTTGTTTAACAATACAAAGTGTTTTGTGTAGTTCAGTTTTGGTAACCTGATTATAATAAATCCGAGCTGAAAGTGGGCACTAAAATATGACCCAAAATCTGGGTATGGTTGTGTAATGGGTAGTGTCCCAGTCTCTGAGCCAGAGCTCTGAATTTGATTCCAATTCCTGAACTTGTTTGGTAGTTTTCCTAGCTCTGGACTAGAAGGCCTGGATTCAAGTCCTGCCTGTTGCAGAGGTATGTCCCAGCATGTCAGGACAGGCTGATGAACAAACACACAGGAGAATAATGTTACAGCTCTATGGGTATTGCTGAGTGATGCTACTGTCCCTACCTCCGGGCACAAAGGTCTAGGTGTAACGCCCACAGAAGTGTCTCATGATACATCGGAACAAACTGATTAAAATGGATTTAGAATTGTGACTTGATGGAGAAGGAAGAGGTGTCAGTATTGAATTTCAGAATTTAGGCCGGGATGACTGAAAGTACAGCTATTCATGTTGATTGGAGTCACATTTCACACCAGTAAAGTTTTATAAAATCAGAACGGTCATGGAAAGGTGAATAGTCAGGGTTTTCCCCCAGGTTAGGGGCATCCAAAACCAGAGGGCCATTGGTTGAAAGTGAGAGTGGAAAGATTTTGAGGAGACCTAAAGGGCACCTTTTCACGCAGAGGGTGGTGTGTGTATGGAATGAGCTGCCAGAGGAAGTGGTGCAAGATGGTGGAACTACAGCATGTAAAAGGCATCTGGATGCTGACAGACCTGCCGAGCTGTTCCAGCAATTTCTGTATTTCTTTAAAAAATGCATTCATTTTAACAAAGGTATTCTGAATATATTAAACATTTTATTTTTTAATGACGCAGGGCCATGTAAACATATTTAAAATCGAACGAGAACATTTTCTGCTCAGGGTATTGCTCTGTGTATGACAGCAGCAATGATGCACCTACATGGAGCAGGGAATGTGATGGAGACATAGTTTGGACAATGTACAAGGAGACCTCACATGGTCCAGTTTGGGAGAGGATGACATTACTGTGTGATTCAGCTCAGAGAGGGAGAAAATGTAATCTTCCTGAGAAGGAATTGCCTATCACACACTCTCTCCTTCATTGTTCCTCATCACTGCAATGTATGCGAGCTAAAAAAAACCCTCTACAGTCATCGTTACCATTCTTATAGAAATCCCTACAGTGTTGAAACAGGAATTCGGCCCAACAAATCAATACCAACCTTCCCAAACCATTCACCTATATATTCAACTGGCTAATGCTCCTAACCTAGAAATCCCTGAACACTACAGACAATTTAGCATGACCAATCCACCGAACCTACACAGTTTGAGCTGTGGTAGGAAACTGGATCACCCATTTGAAGCTCACACAGGAAAGTGGAGAATATGTAAACTCCACACAGACAGTCACCCAAGGCTGGAATCGAACCCAAGTCCCTGGTGTTGTGAGGCAGCAGTGCTAACCACCGTTCAACCCTTTGGATGATCCCGAACCAGAATTAATTGGAATCTCCTCACTGCCTAAAGCAAAGGGAATTCAGCCAAATCCAACTCTCCCAGGATTAAATCCCATTGCTAGCAGCTGTGTGAGTACAATATCCTCAGAAGCAGAATAACGTTTTGGACAATCACTCAATTTTTCGTTTAGTCATGGGTTCCAATAATATCTGGACAGAAATATTAATTATATATTTGCAATATTCAAACAGTTTGCCATTCATCTTTCCATCACAGTTTGAGTAACATTGCTCTGGATCATAAACGTGTTGTTTTAGCAGATTAAAGAAACTAGCCTGACTTGTTCCTAAAACTGACCCTGACCCAGTCTGAGACCGATATCATCAGCCATATCACCGACCTGGTTACAATTAACATTTGTTGTGAGCAGTGGAGCAGTGGGACTAGAAAAGGAAACAGTGACCCCAAAAGCCGGGGAACTATAGATCTGTGAACCTGATGTCAGTGGTGGGTAAGTTGTTGGAGGGGATTCTGAGGGATAGCATTTACATATATTTGGGAAGGCAAGGGCTGATCGGGGTAGACAACGTAGCTTTCTGCACGGGAAATCATGTCTCATTAATTTGGCTGAGTTTTTTGAAGAGGTGACAAAGAAGATTGATGAAGGCAATTTGGTAGACATTGTCTATAGCGACTTCAGCAAGGTGTTCATTTAAAGAACAAAGACCAAAGAAAATTGACAGCCCAGGAACAGGCCCTTCGCCCTTCAAGCCTGAGCCGATCCAAAAGTACTGTCTAAACCTGTCGCCCAATTCCTAAGTATCTGTATCCCTCTGCTCCCAACCTACTCATGTATCTGTCCAGACACATCTTAAATGAATCTACCGTGCCTGCCTCTACCACCTCTGCTGGCAACGCGTTCCAAACGCTCACCACCCTCTGTGTGAAGTACTTACAGTGTATATCCCCCTTAAACATCCCACCTCTCACTTTGAAAGCATGACCTCTCGTTTTTGAACCCTTTACCCTGGGAAAAAGCTTGTCTCTATCCACCCTGTCTATACCCTTTATGATTTTGCAAACCTCAATCAGGTCCCCCTCAATCTCCTTTTTTTCAGGTGAAAATAAACCTAACATACTCTGCCTGTCTTCATAGCGAGTATTTCATTTTGATTGGGAGACAGATTAGTAAGTTTCAGTCACATAAGGTCCAGAAGAAGCTAGTCACAAATGGCTTGAAGGAAGAGGGATATTTTTCAGCCTGGAGGCTTGTGAGCAGCAGTGTGCTGTAAGAATCAGGACTGAGTTCACTGTATTTTATCATTTATGTAAAGGATTTAGATGTGAATATTGGGGCAATAGTTAGTAAGTTTACAGATGACATCAGAAAGGTGGTGTAGTAGATTATCTCAGAGTATAACGAGACCGCAATTAGATGGGACAAAGGGGCAAAGAGTAACACATGAAGTTTAATTTAGGGAAATATGAAGCTTTGCATTTTGGGAAGGCAAATAAGGGCAGATATTATATACATCATGGTCAGGTCCTGGGGCATGTTGTGAAACAGAGGGGCATAGGGCTACAGGTACATTGTTCCTTGAAAGTGGAGTCGCAGATAGACAGTGTGGTGCAGAACACATTTGGCACATTTGCCTTAATGAGTCAGAGCATTGAGTACAGGAGTTGTGCTGGTATGTTGTATCTGTACAGGATGTTGGTGAGGCCACTTTAAGAATACTGCGTACAACTCGGTTTTCTGCAGAAATGACTTACACGGATGTCCCAGGACTGGAGGTTTGAGCTTTAGGGAGAGGTTGATTAGGTTGAGGTGTTTCCCCCTGGAGTGTCAGAGGCTGGGGGGTGACATTATAGAGGTTTATAAAACCATCAGGGGCATGGATATTCTGAACAGTCACGTTCTGCTCTCCAGGATAGGGGAGTCCAGAACAAGAGGGCATTGTTTGAAGGTGAGGGGAATTGACTTAGAAAGGACCTGAAGGTAAATGTTTCACACAGTGAGTGGTGTGTGTACAGAAAGTGCTGTCAGAGGAAGTAGTGAAGGTGGTGAAAATCGCACATTTAAAATGTATATGAAAGAAGAGGGATATTGGCCAAATGCTGGCAAATGGGACTAGATCAGATTTGATATCTGATCGGAGTGAAAAGATCGGACTAACGGGTCTGTTTCCGTTCTGCATGACTCTCTGGTTCGATAAGAGGGATGATGAAAAATTCTGTAAGGTGCT
Source organism: Chiloscyllium punctatum (assembly GCF_047496795.1). Classification (NCBI taxonomy): domain Eukaryota; kingdom Metazoa; phylum Chordata; class Chondrichthyes; order Orectolobiformes; family Hemiscylliidae; genus Chiloscyllium; species Chiloscyllium punctatum. The sequence continues at coordinate 53,859,214 of NC_092785.1, forward strand.
TTCAAATCGGAATTCTCTTCTCTGGAAGTTTATCGTGCCTCTATGTTCACATTGATTGAAAGCTGCATTAGTTAAATATTTAACAAAGAAGTGAGTCACAGATAATGGGATACAGACAGGAAAGTGGGGCTGATACCACAACCTGATCAGTAACAATCTTAGTCTCTGGTGGAGAAGGCTCATATAGGAAGTGCTGAAGACGGTTACAATCGCACATTTAAAAAGTATCTGAAAGAGGAATGATATTTGCCAAATACTGGCAAATGAAACTAAATCAGATTTGATATCTGATCGGAGTGAACAGAATGGATTAATAGGTCTGTTTTCATTCTGCCTGACTCTCTGATTCTATAAGAGGGATGATGAACAATTCTGAAAGGACCTTTCCAGTCGGAATTCTCTTCAGTGGAAGGTTATCGTTTCTCTATGTTCACATTGATTGAAAGCTGCGTTCGTTAAATATTTGACAGAGAAGTGAGTCACGGATAATGGGATATAGTCAGGAAAGTGGGGCTGAGACCACAACCTGATCAGCCACAATCTTAGTGCCTGGTGGAGAAGGCTCAAAGTATCTAATGACCCACTCCTGCTCCTCAGTCCCATGTTCCTGTGTTCCATTCAGCCCATCAAACCTGCTAGACAGGAGCAGTGGAGGCCACTTACTCCTATAAGATGTTGCACAGAAACAGAGGAGACCATTCAGTCTCTCAAGACTGTCACACACGCTTTGAGGTGATTTGGGAAATGTAATTGGAAAATCCAGGCTGGGTATGAAAGAGGCCCCTCATCTCTCTTTAGAAAGCTTCCCCTATCTGCAGCTTGTGCTCCATTTGTTGGTCATGTTGTAGACCTAGATTCACTGTGAATACAGCCCACATACCTCACCCAGAGATGGTTCAAAAAATCATCTGGTCTCACTGACTGCAATATGCAATACCAGAGCATTCATAAAAATAACACCCACTAACTTTCCAATAACAGAATGTGAGAACATCAGAATGAGGGGCATGTCGTGCACCCCCCAAACCTGCCTTGCCCTTCACTAAGATCGTGGCTGATCTGCTCCTGACCTCAAATCCTCTTTCATACCCAATTCTTCATCGCCCTCAACTCTCTGACAGGTCAATATCCATCTATTTCCTCTTCAAATACTTTCAGTCATCTCGCTCCCCGAACACTATTGAGAAGAGTAACCCTGACATTCAATCCCACCTGTTTGAAGAAAACACTTGCTTCTCCTATATCATGGTTTATTGATATGAACAAAAGAGGTTGAGACAAGGGTTCAGGTAAAAATGACTGGCCCCGATATCAAGGCAGTGGTTGACTTCTGTTGACATCAAGGAGCTTAACAAAACTGGACTTAATGGGAATCAGAGTAAACTCTCCAGTGTTTGGTGTCAAACATGGCACAAAGGAAGATGTTCATCATCTCAGTCCTGGTCACCTCTGTGGGAGATCCTCAGGGTAGCTTCATCGTCGCAAATATCTTCAGCTGCTTCATCAATGTCTCCCCACCCTGACCCTCCTCACCATAAGATCAGAAGTGGGGATGGTCACTGAAGATTCAACAATGTTCAGAACGTTTTGTCCCCCGTCAGCTCCTGAACTGGTCTGTGACCATGTGCAGCAAGACCCAGGCTCCATTCAGGTTTGTGCTGTTAAAGTATCAGTAACATTCATGTAACAGCACTGCCTGACATTGCACATTGCCACAGTAAAACAAGAGTTCATTCAACACCTCACGCTGGTTTCACAGGAATATGAGGAAGCCATTCAGCCCATTGACACTATTGGAGAAGAACAGGGACAGCCCATTCAGTGCCTCCAGCCTATTACTCAGGAAGAGAAGGAGTCTAGTGTGATGGAGCTCACCAGAGCCCCTCGAAAATATTTGACGGCAATAGCCTAGATTCTAATGTTTTCCTATTTTAAAGGAAACGTAAAGTATCTGTTCCAGATGCAATGTGACTGTTCAGACTACTCGGTGTGAAGCAAAACACCATCTACTTAAATACGAAAGAAGAAATAAAACCACAGAAATAGGAATTTAGAATAACGTAATTCTATTGGATAGCTTAACAGAATAATAGATCTAGGAACTATTACTAATGAACTGTTCCAATATAGGGAAATCCCATAAACACAGCCCTTGGCAAAAAGGAATATTCAGACACAGAATGTCACAAATATTTCTCCAATCCAGGAATTAAAAACAGCATCAAGAGAACTTTCAGAGAGGGTAGCAACCAGGAAACATTCACTGAAGTTTCCAACTCTGTGGAGACCCCAATAGTTTCTGATGTCACTGAGAAACCAAAACCCAGAGATCCTAACCTGTGAGAGCTGGCCACACCTATTCAGGCTGCATTAAAATAAACCTAAGGCCTCCATCGCTGTTTACTCAAATGGTCTTAACTACCCAGCTTGGTAATGATCGTTCAATCTCTCTCATAAAAGAAACCCCGACCAAATAACCTCTTAAAGCTGCAGTATTGTCATACTAGTCAGTACAATGAGCTGTCAAACAGGAACCAGGGGTAACCCAGTCAGGCCCTTGGCCCTGTCCAATTGGACGAGGAAGAAGCCAGTCAGTCCCTTGAGTCACTTACACAGGAACAGTAGGAGGCCATTCCCACCTCAATGCACTTACACAGGGGCAGAATGAAGTAATTGATGCTGATTCCTGATGAATGTCTTATGCCCAATACGTCGATTCACCTGCTTCAAGGCTGCTGCCTGACTTGCTGTATTTTTCCAGCAATCGACTCTCTACTCTGATCTCCAGCATCGGCAGTCTTCACTGTCTCTTAATTAATGCTCTAACATGATGCAGAAGCTGCACAGACAGACTGTTCCACGTTGTTCCTCCTGGCTCCCTTGATCGTGATACACATGTAGGACTTTAACATGGTTTTCTAGTGGTGATCAGGGAAGCCATATGTCTTGTGCGAAGTCTCAAGAAGGCATCTTTCATCTCTGAGAAGACAGCCTGGTGTTCTCTATGTAGGGCGGAAGCTGGTGTGAATGGCTACCTGTTTCAGACAGAAGGTATTGTGGCTGCTGTTGGGGATTATGAATAACCTGATGTTCAGTACAGGGTTCACACGCCGACTGCACAATAACGTAGGGAGAGTTAATTAAGACATATAAACTATTAGGAAAGTCACGTTAGACCGATGAATGGATGCTCTCAGTTCAAATAATGCTGGTCTTGTTCATGTTGACCTTGTCGAGGGCACGTCCTGTTCAGTGTAACCTGTATGCCTTACTCTGTCCAAGTCTATTTCCACCCTATGATCTGTCTGGCCATGCTTACTATGATCTGCCTCCACTGCTCATAAATAAAGTGTTTCCCTGTACTGAGGTACACGTGACAATAAATCAAACCAATCAATCCTGGGTAAAGTATGGAATTTCTCTCCCTGTCAATGTGTCTTTTGTAAATACGTGATCGCTGCCACTCCTCGTGTTTCAGCGTCACCATTTTTCCATCTCTCACAGCTCCACAGATTAAACACTCAGCTTATTCACTCTATCCTCATGTTACCATCACCCGTGTCTGTGGGAAGGAGATCATTCCTTACAAAGGAGATCAAATCTGTACAGAGTGCCCCAAATGCTCTCTCAGGAAGGCTCTACAACAGCAGGAAGATGGCTTTACTTATGTACTCGGATCATCTTACAATGAAGCACAGCATAACATTGTCTGCACCCATTACTTACACAGGGTTTGATTTAGAGCAGTCAGCATAGACTTGTGAGTGGGAGATCATGCTTCCCAAATTTCTTAAAGTCCTTTGATGAAGTTACCAGGATGTTGGATGAGGGCAGAATGGTAGATGTAGTCTCTATGGATTTCAGTAAGGTCTTTGATAAGGTTCCACATGGCAGGCTGCTCAGGAAGGGAACATCTCGTAGAATGTGGGGGGAACTGGCCAATTGGAAACACAGTTGGGTTGATGGTCGGAAGCAGAGGGTTTAGTGGAAGGATGCTTGTCAGACTGGAGGCTTGGTCCATTGCTGTTTGTCATCTAAGATTTGGTTGAGAATGTACAAGTTATGATTAGTAAGTTTGCAGATGACACTAAAGTAAGTGGGAGCATGGTCAGTGAGGAAGTTTATCAGAAATTGCAGCAGGACCTTAATCAGGTGGGGAAGTGGGCCGAGAAATGGCAAATGGAATTTAATATAGATGGGTGAGGTCTTGCATTTTGGGAAATCAAATCAAGGTAGGAGTTTCATGGTGCATGGAAAGATCTTCAAGAGTGTAGTGGGCAGAGAGACCTTGGAGTTCAGGTGCACGGTTCTCTAAGAGTGGAGTCACAGGTAGACAGGGCAGTGAAGAAGGCTTTTTGCACAGTGGCCTTCATCAGGGAGGACATTGAGTTCAGAGAAGCTGGGAAGTTATGTTGCAGTTATACTGGACTTTGGTCAGGCTGCACTTAGAGTATTGTGTTCAGTTTTGTCACATTGTTATAGGGAGGATGCTATTAAATTAGAAAGAGTGCAGAAGAAATTTTCAAGGACGTTGCCAGGACCCATTGGTCTGAGTTATAGGGAGAGGTTGGACAAGCTAGGACCTTTTCTTTAGCGTGTAGGAAACTGAGGGAGTCCTTATAGTGCTGAATCAGATCATGATGGTGGGGTTAATGCTCTCAGTCTTTTTCCAAGGTTTAGAGAATCGAGGACGAGAGAGGATCAGTTTAAGGTTAAAGGGGAAGGAATAAAAGGGAACCTGAGGGGCCAGTTTTTAAACAGAGGCTGGTACGTGGATGAGCTGCCCGCAGGTGTGATTGAGGGGGTTACATTAACAACATTTCAAAAGCATTTGGATAAATATGTTGATAGGAAAGGACTGGAAGAATATGGGCCAACTGCAGGGATTTGGGGTTAGCGTGGATGGACATTTACAAGGTAGAGTCGAAACCCCTCTGTTAATTAAACCCAAACACCCAGAAAAGCTCGCCCCACCTTGTAATCTGTTAAAATATGAGTGACACAGATCTCCTACATTCCACTATTTAATCAAAAATTAACAAGTTAGTTTCTTAACTTTAATAGTGAACACTAAACAACAACTATTCACAAATACAAGCTCCTCTTTTCTTAGCTACTTACTATCTGACTCCAACTCTGTAAAGATATTCTGTTCCAACAGCCCACATATTAAACATTACAATCTCAAGATCACACAGTCTCTATCTTCCCTGCTGTGTTCACTCTTCCAGCTGCTGATCTCCCTGGGTCATGTTTTTATTGCAAGTAGGTTTACATGAACATGTATCTTTGATAGAGAGTGTTTGAGATGGTCAGTTAGCACTGCTGCTATACAGCAGTTACTCTGCTGTTGGATGGCAGCAGCTCTCCCTCTAGTGTTCAAATGCTGGGTTTATCTACTCCCCATGATACAACAATTCTCATAACTTGATTGCTTTCCAGGTGTCCAAACAATAATATTCAAGTTCCGTTGGCTTCTGGTATCCTGACCATTATTTAAACTCTTTGGTTGTATTTGAATTATTGTCAAAACAGCAACCAAAACTCAGTTATCCATTTCCCAGCTAATTGTGACACATGGAACAGCCTGAAATTTAGCTGGCATCTGTGCTGTATTTTCTATTCAACAAAACCCGTTCTATCTTAAAGTGCCCATACATACTTTCGGCTTCATAAGACCTCCCTCCTTCAGAAAAAAAAGAACCATCAGATTGAAAAGATGGCTTCGTTTCTTTTCCTCTAATTCTTAATCCCATTGTTATGAAATACAAAAGTATTAATCTCAGTTATGTCATTGATATTAATTTTGTACACCTATTAAAACTGGAATAAGTCAAATCATATCTAAAGTTTTTCCTTTAAATCCGCGATCACACATCTGCTATCACATTTTAGGACCCACAGCATGTACATTTTGAATGTTTAAAGTTGGTGTGATACGACCCCAATGAAATCCTCTCATATTCTGGTATTTAAATATTCCAAAAAACGTGAGAAGTTTGTCGTTGTCCACAACCATCTCCGACAATTTATTTGTCACATAAACATTGAAATATTGTCAGGTCAGTGCAAAACTTAATCATTATTTTTCAATAATGGAGAATGTTGTATTTTTCTTTCTGGTGGATATTGTGTTTTTTCGACACGTAGCCAATTAGCCATTCAAATCCATCATAACCTTTCTGTATCAATACATCTCCAAGCTCTATATCCCTAGAAGCAAATAGAATTTTCAAAGGGTTTCAAAATATTTGGTGTAGCTAAAACTGGTGCGGTGATTAATCCTGCTTTATAATTCTCAAATGTCACCTGGCATTGTTCTGTCCACCACAATTCTGTGTTCTCCTTTAATAAATCCATCAGTGGTGCCCATACGCTGCTGAAGTTTGGAACAAACTTCCGATAGAATCCACTCAGTTCCAAAAATCGAAGCATCTCTATCTTCGAGGATGGTTGTGGAAATTCCTCAAAGCCCTTTGTCTTTGTGTTCCATGGGGTCAATCTTCCATGTCCAATATAATGTCCCAAGAACGTCACCTCTGCCTTCGCGAATTCTGTTTTCTTTAAGTTTATTACCAAGTTTGCTTCTTGTAATCGTTCAACATGCTCTGCCAACTGTAACGTGTGAACTTTTAATCACTTGCTAAAGGTCACTGCATCATACAGATAAACGACACAATTTGTTCATCTGACCATAACTCTGTTCCTGAGTCACTAAACCTGGCTGTGAAGGGAATTCCTATCACTGGTGGCAATACTAATATGTCATCCCCACAGGAAATCGTCAAAATTTCAGAGTTTTTATCTGCCACGTGCTTCATTCTATGCTGTGCCCTTCAGGTGCTGTTTAGCGAACTCACCGACTCCATCTAATCTCTCCCTCACCTCACATACATAATCCGAGTGTGAGATCTCTGACTTCGGTCCTGTCAATTTAAATTCAATTAATTCCAAAGGACCTCTCACTTCAAATATTAACTCAAAGGAAGTAAACTGAGTAGATTTATTTGGGGCAAATAATTTTTGTCTAATGGCAAACAATTTAATGAGAAACCTTCATTCCAATCATTCCGGTAATCCTGACAGTACACTGTTAATATGGTCTTCAGCGTCTGATGCTAACTTTCCAAGGCTCCCTGGGATTCAGGATGGGATGCACTTGATTTGAAGTGCTGTATGCCTAAGCTATCCATGACTTCCTTAAACAGCTGAGCGGTAAAATGAGACCCTTGGTCTGACTGAATCTCTCTGCGGAGCCCACAGTGAGTAAAGAAAGCTACCAACTCCTCCACCTCCCTTTTTACCTGAACACTCCATAATAGAATTGCCTCTGGAAATCTGGTAGACACATCCATTATGGCTGGCATTTCCACTTTTATTTTAGATAGGGGAGCTACACAACTCATCATAACCTACGTGAAATGTTCTTCAAATGCAGGAATTGGTATCAAAGGTGCTGGCTTTATTACTGCCTGTGACTTACCTACCATTTAGAATGTTTGACGTGCAACAAATAATAACCACGTCCGTGTGCATTCCAGGCCACTAGAAATGCCTCTGTACCTTAACCTGATTCTTTAGTACACCTAGGTGACCCCCTGCAGTTAGCTTATGTTCTACCCGTAACATTGTACGCTACCTCTCACACAATCTGGTGCACTTCGGCACATTTCCCTTCTGCACTAACCTATCGGGGTCGCCATTTTAATTTTAGCATTCTATCTTTAAGTTAATAACGTTCGACAATATATTTTGATTCCTTTTCTGTGTGTATGCATGTGTATGTGTGTGTGAATGTGTGTGTATATATCTGTTATAAGTCCATTAGCCTTTCTGGACTAAACCCCTCTGCCTGACCCTCTGCCTGTTCAGGTTTTTCCTGCAACGTGACATCAAACAGGGAGTCAGTTCACTGCACATCAAATCCTTTGGCTTTTTATTACAGTTTTCCTTCCTGCTCTAACTTATGACAGTGGAATCTTGTTACTATACAGTCTGGAAAAATCCTGGGTATTTTTCTTTTAACTCCCCAATTCCCTAGTTTTCCTTTTGCCTTCTCCAACACAAGGGGTGCCACTCCCACCTTGGATCCTGTTAAATCGTTCACAAGAATAAACTGTATTCCTGGAACTGACACTCTGTTACTCACTGTCACTGTTACTTCCCCAACCTTGAATTGGCATTCCATCGTGATGTTACACTCGGGAATACTTAATTTCTAACCCCATTCCACAAATTATCACGAACTTTATTAATATGTCAGAAAGAGTGAAAATACTTTCATCTCTCACTATTCGAGGCCGAGAGAAAGTGAGGGCTTCAGATGCTGGAGATGAGAGTTGAAAAGTGTGGGGCTGGAAAAGCATAGCCAACTAGGCAGCATCTGAGGGGCAGAAGAGTTGACGTTTCAGGCATAAATCCTTCATCAGGAAAGTGGGGGGTGGGGTAAGGGAGGGGGAAGGGGGCCGAGAAATAAATAGGAGGGTGGGGGTGGAGCTGGGTGGAAGATAGTTTGGAAGGTGATAGGTAGGCGCAGGTGGGATGTGATGGTGATATGTCGGAGAGGAGGGTGTTGTGGACAGGACAACTAGAACCCTCAAACTAGAACCATCATCAACGTTGACTTCACCAAATTCCAAATCTCCTCTCCACCATCCTCTCGCAGATCCAACCGTTCAACCTAGCACTGCCCTCGTGAACTGCCCTAACTGGCCATCTTCCTTCCCACCTACCGACTCCACCCTCCCCTCTGATATATCACTATTACTCCCACCGACATCTTCTTATTGCTTTCCCAGTGACCCTCCCACCAGATCAGCTACTACCCTCATATTTATCTTTCAGCCCCATTGTCCCCCCACCATGTTCCTGACGATGGATTACTGCCTGATATTCGATTGTCCTGCTGTTTGGATGCTGCCTGTTCTGTTGTGCTTTTCTGGCGCCTCACTTATCAACTATTAGAGACTGAGCAGATCCCGTATCTCACAAAATTATAACTTCTTGTTCTTCACCCCCTGTTCTTTCTGAGTAAACTTTATCTACAGCGGTGAATTCTTTCAGAGATCCGGTACTCACTCCATACCCAGCCCCTGCCGAGGCTGAGCACTCTCCTGCAGCTCCTCGGCTCCACTTGGGGTCCCCTTTGCCGGTTTCACTAATGCCACTGGGCTTAGCCTCTTCCGCGACATCTTTCCCAAAGTTCCTTCCTTCAGCGACCATCACAGTGTGTCCCAGCTTACTTCAATGAAAACACCTTTTCCTAGTGCCCTTCTTAAACCATCGGCACTGTCATTTTATGTTTTCCACTCCCTTATACTGAGAACACCTGAGGCCTTTCACCTCCTTTCAACCCCTTTGGGCTTCTTTTTTCACCTGTGGTAAACTATTGTGCGCTACTGTTTGCTTTGTAATGTGTGAACTTCCCTTCTCCCAATTTCTATCCCTCATAGCATGTAAATGCTCCTGGAAGCTAAATTTCATCTCATGCACCAATGCATATTTACCTGCCATTTCTGCCGCGCTTCTCGCTTCTTGAACTTTCTGTTCGTGCACATGAATTCTTACCATCTCTGGAAGTGAGTCTTTAAACTTCTCCAGCAGATTAATCTCCCTTCGAGCCTCACAGGTCTTATCTATTTTTAAGGCCAGCACCCATCTAACAAAATGACTGTAGTTAATTCTTTCAAACTTAACAAAGTCTGACCTGGTTCCATCTCTATTTTTATGAATCTCTGTCTATATGCTTCTGATACCAATTCATAGCCAATCAAAATAGCCAATTTGACATCTGCATAATCTCTTGACCCCTCATCTGACAGCGCTGTACATACCTCACCAGCTGTGCCCACCAACTTAGTCTGAACGAGCATTACCCACAAGTTCACTGGACACGTCATCTGCCGAGTCATTTTTTTCAAAAGAAATAAAAAAGGTTTTGACATTTTTCTCATCGAAATATGGCAAGGCACTAACATAGTTGTATACATCCCGACGTTCTCCCTTCATCTCAATCCTGTTAATTTAACTTTTTTGTCTCATTCCCAACTTCTGAATATCAAATTCTCTCTCTCTTTCTTTTTCCTCTCCTTCTCTTTTTTCTCTCTCTGTTTCCATCTCTCTCTTTATCTTCTAACTTCAGTTGCCATATTTGCAATTAAAGTTTTTTTCTAACTCGACTGCACTTGTCTGTTTCTTTGATACATCAAAGTGCTTGACCAACTGCATGATAATTTCTGGTTTCCTTTTCTCCCTGGTTAAACCCAATTCCAACCTATTTGCTAATTCTAAAAAATGTCCTGCTTCTGTCTTTCTAAACTTTCTTGGCAAATTTGGGAACCTCTTTAGTAATGTTAAAAGCCATTTCCCTCACTTTTAATTTAAACAACCACAAGTAAACAAAATTAAACAGATTTTCCGACTGGTTTTACTTGAAGATCTAGGTCACTCATTGCAACGTGTTGGAATTTACTGGGACATTTTGTACCCGAAATCTGTTCAAATCTGTCCAAGTCCCTTACAGCAGGGCCCCAAACTGTAAAGACATCTATTTCGAGCCCTTCTGTTAATTAAAACCACAAACCCAAAAAAGCTCACCTCACCTCGTAATCTGTTAATACATGAGTGACTAAGAACTCCCAAATTCCACTAATAAAAGAAAAATAACAGTTTTTATATCTGCAAGTTAGCTCGCTGTGCTTGAAGGTTTGTTTTCTGATGATTCGATACTATGACTAGGTAACATCATCAGTGAGAGTCTCTGCTGAAGTGCTGGTGGTATGTCGCGCTTCTCTATTTATAGGTCTTGGATTCTTAAGATGGGTGATGTCATTTCCAGTTCTTTTGTTCACAAGAGAAGGTAGACAGGATCTAAATTGATGCGTTTATTGATGGACTTCTGGTCAGTCTGCCATTCCTCTAAGAACATCCTTGCGTGTCTTAGTATGTGTGTGTGCATTGTCCCAATCAAAGTGGTGCCCTTCTTTGTCTGTGTGTATGGAACATAGTGATAATGGGTCATGTCTTTTGGTGGACAGCTGGTGTTCGTGTATCCTGGTAACATGACAACGGGACAGTTTCAATGCCGGAAAATGATTTTATATACACGGTTTAATGAATGTGTGTGTGCAGATATGTAACATTTTTCACATGTGCACAACACATTCTAAATGAACAACGGAGACGCACGAAAAGTGATGCATATGATGGATAAAATTTATAAAACATTATTGGATCCTCATCTAAAGTGATATGTTTCCCCTTCTCTCAACGTTCCCTTCTTTTCTAGAATTCTCCACTCCAATCTCTCCTTCTTATCAGGATGTGTGTTATAAATTCTTGCTGGTGGTGTCCGAAATAATTTCAGTTAATCCCCTTTCTATCAGAATTCAATATATTGGCCTGTTGGGTTCTTTTCAAAGCTAGTGTCTGTCATATAATTGGAGATAAAAAGTCTGGCATCAGAGCCAGCATTTGAACACATTACTCTGTTGTCCATGCACTATACAAGGGACCACAGCACACATGAATTACCAAAACATTGAGAGATGTACATCTAATTCTTTCAATGATCTAGTTTTCTCATTTTTCACATTTCCTCATCTATGTTGTCGCGCTCTTTCTCTCTTTGCATCGAGTTAAGAAATTTACCAATTATTCTTTGTGTCCCTTCTCTCAAAGCTCCTTCTTTCGGTTTATGTCTATTGCTCTCTTCTAGATGTAATGTGATTATAATTGAGCAATGTAATTGCAAAGACATTCAGGAGGAGCTGGCCAAAGTTAATTGGAAAGGGAGCTGAGCAGGGCAGACCATGGAGCAGCAAAATCAGGAATTTCTGGGGATATCTCGGAGGATATCAGAAATTCTCCCAAAGGAGATGAAACATACTCATACTAAAAGGATTATAATTACAATCTGGCCAGTTACCTCCCCCTCAGACCCACCTCGACAGTCAAATTGGTGGGAGTTCTTTTTGACAGAGTTATCAAGCAGCACAGAAATAACCTGCTCAGTACGATTTCAGATAGGTCCCCATGTAGGGATGGTGCTGCTGTGGAAATGTCACTGGATTACTAATCCAGACCAGGCTAATGCTCTGGCAGCTGGTGTAAGTTAAACGCAATATTGTGACCTTCAAGCCAATGTCGATTGTACACATCAATTTGCTTCACAAATGTCCTTTCAGGAAGTGAATCTCCCGTGCTTTCCTGGTCTGGCCTAAACGTGACTGCAGACACAGAGACATGTGATAAACTTTGCAATGGTCTCTGAATCCGCCAAACAAGACATTCTATTGTATCAAACTGTTCCGAGGTCTAAAGGATAAAACGAGACAGGACACCAGGCCCCAGCCTCGGTATCGGAAAAAGGGAATGAGAAACACAGTCCTGTTGACCCTGCAGTGACCTCCTTCCGAACATCTGAGAGCTTGTGATTAACTGTGGGAAGCTATAAAATAGGAAGTGCAGTAGTCCATTTAGTCTGTCGAGTTTGCTACCCAATTCAATATAATGATACCTGGCCCTTTATTTCCATATCGTTCTCCTTCTCTCCCACCATTCCTTTACTGTCTCTAAATCATTATTTATATTCAGTGTCTTGGCTTCCAGGTTCGAGTGCATTCCCCAGGTTCACCAGTCGCTGAGTGCAGACATTTATTGTCATCTCATTGCGGAATGGTCTGTATGTACCTAATACTGTGGACCCTTGTTTGAGACACCACAGCCAGGGGAATTATCATCCCTGCTTCCAATCCGTCTCACCCTGTCAGAGCTTTATATATCTCATTGAGATCTCCACCCATTTTCCTAAACCCCATGGAATACCGGCTCAGTCGCCCCAAACTCTGCTCCCACAACAAGCCTGTCATCACAAAGATCAGTCTGGTCATCCTTCACTGCTCTCTCTCAATGTCAGGTTTGTCCTTTATTCTGTACTGAGACCAAATCTGCACAGTGTTTGAGATAGGGTCTCCCCCAAGCCCTCTACAGCTGCAGTAAGACACGCTTACCCCGGACTCAAATCCCCCTGAAATGAAGGTCATTTGATCTTCCTAACTGCATTCTGCTCCTGCAATATTGTTTTCAGTGACTGGTGTACAGGGAGATCCAGATCCTTTGCAATGTTACAGCTCCCCACTTGGTAGGTCTATGTACACTGGGCAGCGTGTGAATGCCATTCCCAGTATTGCCTTGTGGGTTCAGACCTCACTGTGCTGCAGGGACCTCGGAGGGCCGCACAGAAGGAACCAACAAAAACGTCGCTTTTCAGATCAACATGTTTCAAACAATCCCTTTTCAAACGCTGCCAATCTCTTGTTCCCACCAAAGGGCACACTGTCACCTCAACCCACCTTGCTCTCCATCTGCCACGTATTTGCCCATTCACTCCACTTGTCTTAGTCACCTTGAAGCTTTTATACAACCTTCTCACCCACTCACAATCCAACATCCTTTAGTTCTCTCAGCAGGTTGGGATATATTGTATTTGATTCCGACAACCAAATGTTTAATGGGTATTGTGAACAGTTGGGACCTGAGCACTGATCTCTGTGATATTCCAGCAACATTCCTGTTATCTTTTTAAAAATGATATTTATTTCCTGAATCTGCGTGTGACTGGCTGGGCCGGCATTTATTTCCTGTCCCTGGTTGCCCCTTGAGAAGGTGGTGGTGAGCTGCCTTGTTGAACCGCTGCAGTCCACTGTGGATTCAGTGACAGTAACACCATTGAATGCCAAGGGCAGTGTTTAGATTGTATTTTAGTGGTGATGGTCACGGTCTGGCATTTGTGTGACGTGAATATTACTTGCCACTTGTCAGCCTGGATACTGTCCAGATCTTGTTGTATTTGAACATGGACTGCTTCAGTATCTGAGGAGCAACAACCATTGCCGAACATTGTGCAATCATTGGCAAACATCTCCACTTATCACCTTATAATAGAGGCAAGGTCATTGATCAAGCAGCCCTGAAGATGTTTGGGCCTAGGCTGCTGCCCGAGGGAATCCTACAGACTCGTCCTGGAGCTGAGTTGACTGACCTTTATCAACCATGACCACCTTCCTACGTGTCAGGTATGATTCTAACCAGCGGGGAGTTTGCCGCTGATACCCATTGATTCCAGTTTTGCTAAGACCCCTTGATACCACACTTGGGCGAAGACAGCCTTGTTTTAAAGGGCTGTCACTCTCACCCCACCACTGTAATTCAGCTCTGTTGTCCATGTTTGAACCACGGTAATGAGGTCAGGAGCTGAGTGGCCCTGGTGGAGCCCAAACTGGGCGACATTGACCAGGTTATTGCTAAGCAAGTGCTACTTAAAAGCACTGAGACCTTCCACCACTTTACTGATGATCGAGAGTAGACTGATGGGGTGGTAATTGGCCGGAGTGGATTTGTTCTGCTTTTTACATACAGGAGATACTTGGGGTAATTTTCGATGTAATCGGGGAAATGTTGTTGTAACGGTATTAGAACAGCTTGGTGAGGGCAGTGACAAGGTCTGGAGAACAACTTTTCAGTACTATTGCCAGAATGTTGTCAGGGTATGTACCCTCTGGGGTATCCAGTGTCTCCAACTGAATCTGGATACCGCGTGGAGTGAATCGAATTGGCTGATGACTGGTAACTGAATTGTTGAGGGTCACTGGAGGAGGCCGAGATGGATCATCCATTCAGCACTTCTGACTGAAGATTGTTGCGAATGCAAGAACGTTATCTTTTGCACTGAAGTGCTGGGCTCTTCCATCATTAAGGATGGGGATACTTGTGGAATCTCCCCCTCCGATGACTTGTTTAATTGTCCATAACTATTCTCAACTAGAAGTAGAAGGACTGCAGAGCTAAGATCTGCACCGTTGCTTGTGGGATCACTTAGCTCTGTCTATGACTAACTGCTTATGCTGTTTGGCACGCAGGTAGTCATGGTTGGTGACTTCACCAGGCTGACACCTCATTTTCAGGTATGCCCTGTGCTGCTCCTGCCCTCCTGCACACTCCTTTGAATCAAGGTTGATCCTCTGGCTTGATGGTAATTGTTGTAAGGGGGATATGCCAGGCCATGAGGTTGTGCTGGAGTACAATTCTGCTGTTACTGATGACCCACAACATATTATCTAAACCCAGACTTGAGCTGCTAGATCTGTTCAAAGTCTGTCCTGTTTAGCATGGTGACAGTGCCACCTAAAATGGTGGAGGTTATTCTCAATATGCAAGTGTGACTTTATCTCCACAATGACTATGCAGTGGTCACTATTACCCGATACTGTCATGGACAGATACTTCTGCAGCTGGCAGATTAGTAAGGCTGTGGTCAAATATGGCTTTTCCCTCTTGTGGGTTCCTTCACCACCTGCCGTAGACCCAGTCTCTCAGTTATATCCTTTAGGATACGGCCAGCTCAATCAGTAATGCTGCTGCTGAACCACTCTTTTTGTGGACATTGACGTCCCTAACCCAGAGTACATTTTGTGCCTTTGCCACCCTCAGTGCTTCCTCCAAGTGTTGATCAGCATGGAGGAGTACTGACTCATCAGTTGTGAGAGGCTGGTACATGGTAATCAGCAGGAGGTTTCCTTTCCCATGTGTAAACTAACGCCATGAGAGTTCATGGGATACAGAGTCACTGTTGAGGACTCCCAGAACAATTCCCTTCAAACTGTATCCCACTGTGCCACCACTTCTGCTTTGTCTGACCTGCTGGTGAGAGAGAAGATATCCGGGGAAGGTGATGGGGTGTCTGGGACAAAGTCATACTCACAGAATCAGACCTTAAATACAATGTCAGGCTGTTGCTCCACATGTCTGTTTATTTCTATTCACTGTCTCCTGCCAGCTGTCCCATTCTAGAAGCATGGCCATATATTCGCTCCAATCCACGAAGATTTGATTTTGCAAACTAGACTTGGAGCTTTACCAAAATCTTTCTGAAAATCCACGTTTTACATCCATTGCTTCTCTTTCATTTGTCTCCAAGTCTGTTTCTCAAACATAATTCCCATTTCATAAATCTATGTTAGTGTTGTCTATGACCATTATTTTCAGTCCCAATAATTTCTCCCAAACGATTTTCTTACTATGTTCGATGTTCCATGTACTATTTCGTTTTCCACGCCAGACTTGGTTTTCCTGGTAGTGTCAGAAAGTTCTGTGAAGACAGAACTGAAGTAGTGGATTCATAGTTTTGCCATTTCCCTGTTTCCCATTCTCCATTCTCTGGTTTCAAACTGGAAAAAACCTGCACTTTTTTTTCATACTTCTCACATTGACATAATTTGACAAGCTATAACAGTTCACTCTTATAACCTTTGTGAACATTATCTTCAGAAACCCATCAATTCTTGTGTTAAGCTACTCAATCATTGACCTTCCACATCATACACTCACAGGAGCATAGTCTCTGTGCCAACAGAAATGCAGCACGATCTATATTAGTCCCACTTTCCGACAAAAGGCTCATAGCCTGGAATTTTATGGCACTTCCAAGTGCTTGCCCAAGTACTTTTAACAGTTGAGAGGTTAACCTTGATAACTCCCCTCTCAGAATTTACTTTCCAGACCCCAACACCCTCCGGGTGAACAAAAAAGTCATCTTTAAATCCTCTCTGAACCTCAAACCCTTCACTTTAAAAGTGTGCTCCCTTGTTCTTGACCCTCTGTCTAAAAGGAACAGTTGCTGTCTGTCCACCCTGTCGATGCCCCTTGTTAACTTATCCTTCTGAATCACATCCCCCTCAGCCTCTCTGTCCAAAGTAAACAACCCGAGCTTATCCAGCCTCTCTCCATAGCTGATATGCTCCATCCCAGGGAACATCCTGGTGAATCTCCTCTGCAACACCCTCCAGTACAATCACATCCTTCCTGTAATGAGGGTCCCAGACCGACATACAGTACTCCATCATGGACTAACCAAGCCCTGTATAGCACTTATAATCTTCTCCATATTTTATAAACGCTCCACCCAAGGTTCAATTCTTAACTAGTCCATCACCCTGTTCAGTCACATTCAGGGATGTGTGGAGAAACACCCTCTGAGCTCCCTAGTGTGCTGCCAATCATTGTGTACACCCCATGTCTGGTTCCTCCTTCCAAAGTACATCACCTCATATTTATCAGGATCACATTCCATCTGCCATTGATCTGCCCATCTGATCATTCCACTTGTATTTTCCTGCAAAATCAGAACTTCCTCCTCACTACCAACCACCCGGCCAATCTTTGTGTCAAACACAAACTTGCTTATCACATCTCCCACCCCACCACCCCCCCCCTCCAGATTCACATCTCTCCCATTTATGAATGCTACAAACAATAAGGGACACAGCAGTGATCCCTGTGGTACGCCAGGGGACACTGGTCTCCAGTCACAAAAACAGCCTTCTCCCACGACCCTCTGCCTCCTGACACTAAGACAATTTTCGTTGTAACTTTTCAAGTTATCCTTGATACTGTGAGAATTTACTTTATTTTTTCAGTTTCCCATGTGGAACTTTGTCAAAGGCATTGCATCAAAACTAAATAAGCGACCTCCTCAAACTAATTGAATCAACTCCATTAGTGTGACTTCCCTCTGATAAAGTCATGATGATTATCCCTGATCAAGCCTTGCCATTCTGATTGGAGTTCAATTTTCTCCTTCTCTATTTTCTCCAGTAGTTTCCCGAACAGTGATTTAATACTCGCTCGTCTATAGTTTCCTGGTCTTTCTCTACCACCCTTAATGTGAAGTGCAATCATAATAGCTGTTCTCCAGTCCTCTGGCACCTCCCCTATTGTCAGATTCTAAATAAAATTTCCAGTCAGCGTCTTTCCTCCCTTGACTCCAACATTATCCCGACCTGCAGATTGGTCCAATTTTATACCAGACAAAGCCTCAAACCGCCGCTCGTATTTTACATCAATCTCTTTCCAAGACCTTTCGAGTCCATCTTCTCGAATTCTGTACCTGCATCCTCCTTCTCCCAAGTAAAACAGCTGTGATGTTTACATGTAACAATCTATCAATGTTCTCCGGGTTGACACACTGGTTGCCCCTTTGGTTTCTAATGGACACTAACTGTTTGCTGATTATTCTGTTCTACTTGACCGTGTAGAATATCATGGGATTCTCCCTCATCTCTCCTGCTTGCACTTCTCCATGTCCCTCGGTTGTTGTCTCCCTTCTATGTTTCTAAGTTTCACTAAAATCACCTCTCATCTTTTAAAACTCGAGATCACAGGCTGAGTTTCCACATCAGACAATCTTGCCATTTTAGGGATTAATCTGGAGAATACCTTTTGCAGTTCGTCTGTAGTATATTCTATCTTAGATTGGGACTCCAAATGGTCCACAATACTCTCAAGTTAGTCTCAGCAACACTCTGTGCAGCTGGCGCATGGCATCTTCTATATTTCAATTCCATTCACATGAATGTAAACTTAATTTTTCGTTTCCTATTTGCTTGTGTTTAGATTACATTACGTTACAGTGTGGAAACAGGCCCTTCGGCCCAACAAGTCCACACCGACCCGCCGAAGCGCAACCCACCCCATACCCCTACATTTACCCCTTACCTAACACTACGGGCAATTTAGCATGGCCAATTCACCTAACCTGCACATCTTTGAACTGTGGGAGGAAACCGGAACACCCAAAGGAAACCCACGCAGACATGGGGAGAAGGTGCAAACTCCACACAGTCAGTGACCTGAGGCGGGATTTGAACCCGTGTCTCTGGCGCTGTGAGGCAGCAGTGCTAACCACTGTGCCACTGTGCCGCCCAATTCTTCCCAATTCCTTTTACTTTAACTTTTCTTATGATGTTAGTGGGAGAGTTCTTAAAAAGGATCCTCTTGAATATCCAATTATACATTTTCCATGAGCTCCTCATTACCTACGTCCACAAGAATCATCTTCAAACCATTCCAAAAAATGTTTGCCACTTATGGTTTTCGTTTCATCGATGCATTATCATCCTCCCTAGTTTTTCCATTACCTTCTATATATCCAGTAACACGTTCTTTATAATCGAGCACAACAGACACCCGAAAGCAGATGACAAGTTACTGATCTGTAGTTCACCACTCTCCATCTTCATCCTTTCTAAAACTGTTGGTTAATATTTATAACCTTTGCCTTATTCAGATTGGCTAAATGTCTTTCGGGAAGGAATTGGAAAACAACGTGATAATCTGCGATGCAATCAATATGCCGATTGCTGCTTCCTCTGAAACTCTTGCATGAAGTACATCTGATCTGTCAGATTTATAAATACTCAATCCAGCTTTCTTTTAAAACATGACCTCAACACTGATAAGAATGATCTTAGACTTTACTTACACCAGTCCCATGGTCGCTTGGTATTTCTGGGAGAATTTCTGGATGTTCCGCCTTGAAGATAGACACAAAGAAACTGTTTCTTTTCCCTGCGATTTCTCTATTGTCTTCAATAAATTATTCTGTCCGCACACCCACTGTTCCATGTTTCACCTTGTTTTTATTTTTGTTTCATACACTGATGTACTTTTTTTTAGCAGTCTTTATGTTTTTCTTTTGTTTGTATGCTTTTTCGCTTTTTGATTTTCTTTTCTTGGTCATCCGTTGCTGGGTCCTATATTTCTCCGAATCCACTGGCTTACTACGGTACTTGACATTTTTCTAAGCTAATTCCTGTGATCTAATAGATAGTTGAAGGTGAGGCTGAAAGGGTTAGGTCGAGAGGCGGGTGGACCAGATTGATCGGATGGAAGATGAACACATAGGAACGTTCAAAAGGAGGGAGGATGCTGAGTTGGAAGATTGGACTGGGATAAGGTGGAGTTAGGGTAAATGGGGAAACGGGTGAAACCTACATTATTCCCCTGTGGTTGGAGGGTCCCACGGTAGAAGAGGAACCTTTCTTCATCCATGCTTCGGGTGTTTAGGGTTTGGTGATGGAGGAGGCCCAGGACTCTCAAGTCCTTGGCAGAGTGGAAAGGGGAATTAAAGTGTTCAGCCACAAGGCGGTGGAGTTGGTCAATGTGGCTATCCCAGATATGTTCTCTGAAATGATCCACCTGCCTTACCAATGTAGAGAAGACTACACTGGCTTTAATGTGTGTAGTAGATGAGGCGTTCTGTCTCCCTTCATCACCTTTCACTTTCAACCCCACCTTCATCTACCTATCGCATTCCTAGCTAACTCCCTCCTGCCACACCGCCTTCTCATTTATCTCTCAGCTCCCTTCATCATAAGCCTCATTCCTGATGAAGGGCTTATGCCCAAAACGTCAATTCTCCTGCTCCTAGTACGCTGCCTGACTATGCTTTTCCAGGACCACACTCTTTGACTCTGATCTTCCAGCACCACACTCTTCGACTCTGATCTCCAGCATCTGCAGTCCCCAATTTCTCCTCACACCTTCAGGGCTTGTATGATTCAGATTTATGACAGTTACTTCAAATAAAACAAAAACTACCGTGTACTCAATCAGCATAAAAGAAAACCAATGCATTGTGGTCACTGTTCCCAAAAGGTCCTTTACAGCAACGTTTCCAATTAGCTTTTCTGATCATCCAACATCAATTCCTAAATAACCTGATCTCTCGCTCAGTGCTCGACAAAATGTTAATGCCACCATCTAACACATGCTCATGAAATCCATTTTTCCCAGCATTAGCATTCAGTTGGGTTAACACAGTTTAGATATAATGTAAACAGGACACTATTACTGCAGTACCCACAAATGTGTATATCTCATTTCCTGTTTTATAACATGTCCAGCATTTGTATAGCAGCTTTCACTTTGATATATAACTCCCATCAATGATTCCTTCTCCTTGCTGTTTTTGCACTCCACCTTACTAGATTCTGTAGAATCTGAGCGATGTGGGATTTGGGGAGATTAATGGTCGAGATCATCTCCCCACATCATTTATGATCTTCTTAAGCATCATTGTGACATTTTCTCCAGATCTCCCGTTATGCTGATGGAGTAGAGAAGGACAATGATCGTTCATAAATGCTCTGTATTTCCCCCAGAGAGCTGAGACTGCTCTAACCTGGGTGGGAACCTTACAGCAGGCTGGGAAAGCATTGCTGCTGCTGTACAGGATCTTAGTGAGATCACATCTGGAGTAGTGTGTACAGATTTAGTCTCTTCAATGAAGAAAGGATGTTGTTATATTGGAAGCAGCTCAGAGATGGTTCCCTCAGCTGATTCCTGCAATGAAGGTGCTAGCTTATATCGAAAGGATGATCAGGTTGATCCAATAGCCATTGGAGTTTACAAAAATAAAGGATGATCTTATTTCAACATAGATGACAGGAAGGAGTCAACAACTGAAGAGAATTACACAGATAGTGGGGGAATCCATTCCGTTCTCCAGCCTGTTACACAGCAACAACAGGAGGATATTCAGGCCTTCGAGCCTGTTACACCAGAATAGGACGAGGCTGTTCAGCCCCTCGAGCATGATATATATTCGAAGCCAATCAGCCCCTCGAATCTATAACACTGGACCCAGAGTATGCCATGCTGCACCAGTATCCTGTTACACAGCAACAGGATCAGTCCATTCAGCCTCCTCAAGTCCGTAACATAGGAACTGGAAGTGGTCACACAGTGACTGGAGATTGTTACACTGGGATAACAGGAGGCCATTCAGACCCACCGAGTCTGTTGCAAGGGAAATGTGTTAGGATAAAAACTATCTGAGACTTTTTTCATTAGAAAGGAGGAGGTAATTCAGACACGTGTCTGTTGTATGGGAACAAGAGAAGTCCAATCACTCTCTTGGTCCCATCTCTGGGATACATCAGGAGACCGTTCAGTATCTCCACCGATTATGGAGAAATATGAGAAGACCCATCAACCCCTCAAAATGTTACACAGTAACGGGAAGATTCCATAATCCCCCACCCCTCTAATGCATCAACAGGAGGTGGTCATTCTGGCCTTGGAGATGACAACATGCGAACGCCAGAAAGACTTCATCCCATCGATTTTGTACACCAGCAGGATGATGAGTCCAGTCAGCCACACATACCGCTTATACAGCAATTGGAGCACATCTCTTAAAACCCTTTTGTCCATCAAACAGGAATTCAAAGAAAACGTCAAGGTTTTAGAAAGGGACGAACTTATAATAACTGAATACATTAGGGAGTAAAATGTAACAATAAATATTGTAATTTAAGGCAAATTATTAGAATCCATTGTTGAGGACATTTGCAAACGTAAACCACAATCCATCGGACTCAACATGGTTTTACAAAAGATAAACTATGATTGAAGTGTTTTGTTGAGTTATTTAAAGATGTGACAAACAAGGTGGATAGTGGGAACCCTGGAGATGGAATATATCTGGTCTTCGTGAAGGCATCGGATATGTCACTTCTCCAAAGAGTGAGTGGTAAGATCAGACAGCATCAGTTTAGGAGTAATTTATTGGCTTGGATGGAGGCTTGGTTAACCAACAAAATGCAGTCAGATGAATTAAATGTGTCATTTTATATTGGAAAATGCAATTTGTTGGGTGCCATAGATTTCAGTTCTCATGCCTCAACCATTTGGGATCGATATTATTACTCGGTTGACGGGATAGAAAATACAATAGGTACATTTTCAGATGACACTAACATTGGTGGGAAATTACTTCGGAATGATGATGCAAGAGATTTAAAAACTATATGTATAGATTGGGTGAATGGGCAAACATTTGGCAATGAAAACTAAAGTGGATAAATATGGGGTTATTCAAGTTGGCCAGCCTAATAAAAAGGCAAATTATTATCGAAATGGAGAGAAACTTCAAAGTGCTTAAGTGCAGAGGGATCTGGGTGCCTGCTTGCATATCACAGAAAACTTGCTTGCGGGTACTTCAAATACTGAGAAATGCAAGCATAACTTCATCGTTTATTTGTAAAAGGATAGAGTAGAAAGGTAGGGAGTGTTGCTGTAGCTATGCAAGGCTTTAGTGAGGCTGCAACTGGAGAACAGTTTGGGGGTCCTGCAGAATGAGGTATTTCCATTGGAGGCAATTCAGAAGAGCTTCATTAGAATGATTCCATATTTGAAGTGTTTGTCTTATGAAGCGAAATTGAGCAGTTCATGCCTATACTCTCGATTTTATAAGAACGATAGGAGAGCTCATTGAGGTCTGTAAGATGTGAAATATAATTGAAAGTGTAGATGTGGAGTGGATATTTTTTTCATCAGCCACAATCTCCAACAAGAGACTAGAGTTTGACGATTGAGAGATAGCAGGGATGTGGAACAGAGGCCGCGATGACATCAGCCATGATTGTATTCCATGGCGGAGCAGATTCGAGGGGTTGGATTTCTGACTGATTCTCCTCGTTCATATCCAGCTTTTCCACTGTGTTACACAGTAATGGGAGAGGACTGTGTATCAAACAGGAAGCAGGCACTCCAGATACATCAGTCTTAATCAGTTTGACAGAACGTCACCAGTGGAGTTACACAGTGACCAGTGCTGGGTCCTCAAATATTTACAATCTATATCAATGATCAGGAGGATTGAACAGATATAGCGATACTGAGTTTGGTCATGTTGCTGTGATAAGCAAGAGATTAAATTATCAAGAGAGGTAAAGGAAATGGATAATAATTTGCCAGGTGCAATATAACATGATATAATCTGTCATTTCATTTCCAGGAATAATGGAAGGCAGTATGTTACTGAAATGGAGAGGGATTACAGGGATTAATGATACTGTGTACTGGGGGGTTCACTCAGCCCCGTTCAGACATGGGAGGTTTTGCTCCATCCCTGATCGTCTGCTCCCAGACACTCCAAGTGACCCCATTGCTCTCCGTACAGATGGAATGTTTTGAAGTGTTTGGTTGGTGATGGGGATGCTGTTTTTAAACATGTATTAAGGGGACGGCCTTTATCCAAGATACATTCATTCCTTTCTACATGGAGACCCGAAGACGATGGGAATGTTGTCTGCTTGTGAATGAAGGTACTGTGTCTGCTGTGAGGACAGAGGTATTCACCAACATAGTGTACTGTGCATGGACACACGGTAACATTAACAGAGAGAGAGCTCCTTCACTTCCTCTACCTCTCCCCATTGACATGGGTACTCTGCAGATGCCATGTCCACCATCGGGAATCCCATTATAATGGATACACCCGGCAGCTCCCTACTGTGGGGGAAACAATGTATTTACCTCATCCACCATATATATCCTCCATCACCGAATGGTTACATTGATGGCAACATACTGGGAGATGATGGCTACATCACCCAGTCCTGTTTGGAAAGTTCTAGAACATAGAAGCTGAATGAAGCTGTGACCCGAACAGCCACTGGCAGCACCGTCCTTTCCCCGGGGGGGAAGCTGCAGGACGTGTTAAAGGAGGTGACACTGCTCTGTGACCAGCTCCTTGTTCAATCAGTGTCCCTTCACACTCTGCTCCTGGATTAAGTGTAGCTTGCGAGGCCGTTAATGGAAAACTCGGGTGGGTCCAACAGATCCCTTTCCACACATACACTAACTCTGTGTTTTCAGAATTTCCCCACTCTCTAACCTTTGCTCCATTTGTAGCTCATGTTACAGACCCAGATGCTGTAACTACAGTCCCCATGCTCCACCCAAAGATGGGTCAGCAAATCCTCATGTCTCCCTGAATGTCGCAGGCAGCTCACAGCACAACCTCCAGCAAACCATCCCCAACCCCTCCACTACATTTTCAATAAGAGTCAGTCAGAAACTCCTCATCTATAAGTGTTGTGGACCAGACCAGATCCCTGCAAAATATTGCAAGAAGGTCGCTTAGACCCAAACCTTTCCTTATTTTAATAATAGATGTGAAGTGTGCGTTCCAGATATGTTGTGACTGGTCAAACCACTCGACATTAAGCAAAATATAATCTATTCATATGCTTTAGTTAAAATACAATCAAAGAAAAGAACATTTTGAGATAGCTTATATGTTTGAACACTTACACAAACAATAGATCCCGTACCTTCTTGGTATACACCGCTTGGCACAAAGATATATTCAAATACAGATCCTTACAGCAGTTTTCCAATCGAAGAGATATCAACATCAACAGAGATCTCAGAGAGAAAAGCAGCTGGGGATCATGTATTGAAACTCCCAACCCTTTCCGGGATCCTCAACAGCTTCTGAATGCTGCAGCTAAAAGCAAACCAAGTAAACCTGGTCTGGGAGAGCTGGCCGCTGCCCTTCCATTGTTACCAATGTTTTAATAAAACCGAAAGGCTTTCTCAATTATTTACTTAAACTGTTTTCAGACAGCAGTTCTGCACCTCTGTCTTTATAACCTCTCTTCAAAAAAAAATCCCAAGATAAAATGACCTTTTTACAATGATAGTATACTCACAACTCCACCTTTAATAAAATGATCCATCAATACACAAAAAGAGATTCATTTTAGACCTCCTAACCTTCCTCTCTGTGTCGACTGGCAGGAATGGCAGGATTACCTTACACTGAAAGACTGAAGCGACTGGGCTTGTATACCTTTGAGTTTCGAAGATTAAGAGGGGATCTGAGTGAGACATATAAGATTATGAAGGATTAAACACTCTGGCAGCAGGAAACATGTTTCCGCTGATGGATGACTGCCGAATCAGAGGACACAGCTTAAAAATACGGGGTAGACCATTTTGGACAGAGATGGGGAGAAACTTCTTCACCCAGAGAGTGGTGGCTGTGTGGAATGCTCTGTCCCAGAGTGCAGTGGAGGCCCAGTCTCTGGATTCATTTAAGAAAGAGTTGGTTAGAGCTCTCAAAGATAGTGGAATCAAGGGTTATGGAGATAAGGCAGGAGGAGGATACTGATTCGGAATGATCAGCTATGATCATAGTGAATGGTGGTGCAGGCTCGAAGGACAGAATGGCCTACTCCTGCACCTATTGTCTATTGTTTATTGACTGCAATGCATATATATTACATTGACTCTGAGCATACAAATGTTCACAACGAGATTCGATTTTAGTCATTTTACTCCTGCCACAGAATGCCTTTGACTTTCTTCACTCAAGTTTCCACAACGTGTCAAAACTTAGGTTTTCTAAGCCTGTCACATGCATAATTTCATATTGAATGGTGGAAATAATAAGCTCAGTCGACACAGACTGGTATTTCTCTCCCAAAACATCTCCAAAAACTTTAAGGGGTCACGATCAGTGAAAACGATTTGTCTCAGGTATGTTATTTGCAATTTAAATGCTGAAATGTTGTAACACCAACACCAAGCTCAAGGCCTCCTTCCCCATTGTGGAATAAATCGGTTGATGTTTCCACTGGACACTCCAACCACACGTTACATAATGGAGCACTTCTCATCTCTCCAAAATCCCTCTGAATGACATAGCTCCTCATGTCTCAGCACAAAAGAATTACATTCTTCTGTACCTCTTAATGCTGTAACCTCTTTACCTGCTACTCCTGGCCTATGCCAGTAAACCTTACTCTCACAGGGATATGTTCTAAGAAAATCTCACACATTCTTCTCAATCTCTCACAGAAACCAAACTTTGATTTCTGAACTCAATCATCATCATCAGCCATTTTAGCTTCTAAAATGAGGTTGGAGCGCATAGCTGGGCGGGAAGGTAAGTGAATAGTATTTGAGTTGGTGTGTTCTAGACCCCAGGTCCTACTTTCGTAGGGCCTCCCTCCCACCCTCCTCCTCTAACCTAACTTTAAAGTCCACAGGTTATTGACTCAGTGTTCTTGTTTTTGGAGACAGTGTACAGTCATGGCAGCACAGGTGGTGGAATGTTCCTCCTGCAGGATGTTTGAGGTAGGGGTGACCACCGATACTCCTGCCGACTTCGTGTGCAGGAAATGCAGTCAGATCCTGATCCTCACCGAACGAGTTAGGGAACTGGAACTGGAACTGGATGAGCTGAGGATTATTCGAGAGGCTGAGAGGGTGATCGATAGAAGCTACAGGGACATAGTTACGCCAGAGAACAGAGGTAGCTGGGTAACAGTTAGAGGTGGGAAGGGGAAGAAACAGGCAGTGCAGGGTTCCCCTGTAGTCGTTCCCCTAAAAAATAAGTATGCAGCTTTGGAAACTGTTGGGGGGGACAGCCTTGCAGGTGTAAGCTGCAGTGAAGGGGTCTGTGGCTCTGAGATTCAGAAGGGAAAGGGGGAGAAGAAGAGAGCGCTAGTTATAGGGGACTCTCTAGTTAGAGGGACGGACAGGCGGTTCTGTGGACATGGGCGAGACTCTCGGATGGTTTGTTGCCTCCCGGGTGCTAGGGTCCGAGACGTCTCGGACCGTGTCTTCAGAATCCTTAAGGGGGAGGGTGTGCAGCCAGAAGTCGTGGTACACATTGGCACCAACGACATAGGTAGGAAGAGGGGCGGGGAGGTCATTCAAGAGCTCAAGGAGTTAGGCTGGAAGCTAAAAGCTAGGACAGACAGAGTCGTCATCTCTGGGTTGTTGCCGGTGCCACGTGACAGAGAGGCAAAGAATAGGGAGAGAGTGCAGTTGAACACGTGGCTGCAAGGATGGTGTAGGAGGGAGGGCTTCAGATATTTGGACAATTGGACTGCATTCTGGGGAAGGTGGGACCTGTATAAACAGGACGGGTTGCACCTGAACCAGAAGGGCACCAATATCCTGGGGGGTAGGTTTGCTAGCACTCTTCGGGGGGGTTTAAACTAATTTGGCAGGGGGATGGGATCCGGACTTGTAGTCCAGCAAGTAAGCTAGCTGTGTGTCAGGATGTCCAAGACTGTAGGGAGGCTGTGGAGAAGGTAGCACTGACAGGGACTACTTACGGACACAGAGATGGGCTCAAGTGCGTATACTTCAATGCAAGGAGTATCAGAAATAAGGTGGGTGAACTTAAAGCATGGATCGGTACCTGGGACTACGATGTTGTAGCCATCACGGAAACATGGATAGATGAGGGACAGGAATGGCTGTTGGAGGTTCCTGGTTACAGATGTTTCAGTAAGATTAGGGAGGGTGGTAAAAAAGGAGGGGGGGTGGCATTGCTAATTAGAAATGGTATAACGGCTGCAGAAAGGAAGTTTGAGGGAGATCTGCCTCTGGAGGTAGTATGGGCTGAAGTCAGAAATAGGAAAGGTGCAGTCACCTTGTTGGGTGTTTATTATAGGCCCCCCAATAGCAGCAAAGATGTGGAGAAACAGATTGGGAAACAGATTTTGGAAAGGTGCAGAAGCCACAGGGTCGTAGTCATGGGCGACTTCAACTTCCCAAATATTGATTGGAAGCTCTTTAGATCAAGTAGATTGGATGGGGCGGTGTTTGTGCAGTGTGTCCAGGAAGCTTTTCTAACGCAGTATGTAGATTGTCCAACCAGAGGGGAGGCCATATTGGATTTGGTACTCGGTAACGAACCGGGACAAGTGGTGGGCTTGTTAGTGGGTGAACATTTTGGTGATGGCGACCACAATTCTGTCACTTTCACCTTGGTTATGGAGAGGGATAGGTGCACACAACAAGGAAGTTTTTACAATTGGGGGAAGGGAAATTACGATGCTGTAAGACAGGATTTGAGGAGCATACGTTGGGAGCATAGGCTGTCAGGGAAGGATGTGGTGGAAATGTGGGACTTTTTCAAGGAGCAGATACGACGTGTCCTTGATATGTATGTACCGATCAGGCAGGAAAGAAATGGTCGTGTGAGGGAGCCTTGGTTGACGAGGGAGGTTGAATGTCTAGTAAAGAGGAAGAAGGAGGCTTACATAAGGTTGAGGAAACAAGGTTCAGACAGAGCAGTGGAGGGATACAGGATAGCCAGAAGGGACCTGAAGAAAGGGATTAGGAGAGCTAAGAGAGGGCATGAAAAATCCCTGGCGGATAGGATCAAGGATAACCCCAAGGCATTCTATGCGTATGTGAGAAACCTGAGAATGACGAGAACGAGGGTAGGTCCGATCAAGGACAGTGGTGGGAGACTGTGTATTGAGTCGGAAGAGATAGGAGAGGTCTTGAACAAGTACTTCTCTTCAGTATTTACGAACGAGAGGGACTGTATTGTTGAAGAGGAGAGTGTGAAACGGACTGATAAGCTAGAAGAGATATCTGTTAGGAAGGAAGATGTGTTGGACATTTTGAACAACTTGAGGATAGACAAGTCCCCCGGGCCTGACGGGATATATCCTAGGATTATGTGGGAAGCAAGAGAGGAAATTGCAGTACCGTTGGCAATGATCTTCTCGTCTTCACTGGCAACGGGGGTGGTACCAGGGGACTGGAGAGTAGCGAATGTTGTGCCCCTGTTCAAAAAAGGGAATAGGGATAACCCCGGGAATTACAGGCCAGTTAGTCTTACTTCTGTGGTAGGCAAAGTAATGGAAAGGGTACTGAGGGATAGGATTTACGAGTATCTGGAACGGCACTGCTTGATTAGGGACAGCCAGCACGGATTTGTGAAGGGTAGGTCTTGCCTTACAAGTCTTATTGAATTCTTCGAGGAGGTGACCAAGCATGTGGATGAGGGTAGAGCAGTGGATGTAGTGTACATGGATTTTAGTAATGCATTTGATAAGGTTCCCCATGGTAGGCTTATGCGGAAAGTCAGGAGGCATGGGATAGAGGGAAATTTGGCCAATTGGATAGAAAACTGGCTAACCGGTCGAAGTCAGAGAGTGGTGGTAGATGGTAAATATTCAGCATGGAGTCCAGTTACAAGTGGAGTTCCGCAGGGATCAGTTCTGGGTCCTCTGCTGTTTGTAATTTTTATTAATGACTTAGAGGAGGGAGTCGAAGGGTGGGTCAGTAAATTTGCAGATGATACAAAGATAGGTGGAGTTGTGGACAGTGAGGAGGGCTGTTGTCGGCTGCAGAGGGACTTAGATATGATGCAGAGCTGGGCTGAGGAGTGGCAGATGGAGTTCAACCCTGCCAAGTGTGAAGTTGTCCATTTTGGAAGAACAAATAAGAATGCGGAATACAGGGTTAATGGTAGGGTTCTTGGTCAGGTGGAGGAACAGAGGGATCTTGGGGTCTATGTACATAGATCTTTGAAGGTTGCCACTCAGGTGGATAGAGTTTGTAAGAAGGCCTATGGAGTATTATCGTTCATTAGCAGAGGGATTGAATTCGAAAGTCGTGAGGTGATGTTGCAGCTGTACAGGACTTTGGTTAGGCCACATTTGGAGTACTGTGTGCAGTTCTGGTCGCCTCACTTTAGGAAGGATGTGGAAGCTTTGGAGAGGGTGCAGAGAAGGTTTACCAGGATGTTGCCTGGAATGGAGAGTAGGTCATACGAGGATAGGTTGAGAGTTCTCGGCCTTTTCTCGTTGGAACGGCGAAGGATGAGGGGTGACTTGATAGAGGTTTATAAGATGATCAGAGGAATAGATAGAGTAGACAGTCAGAAACTTTTTCCCCGGGTACAACAGAGTGTTACAAGGGGACATAAATTTAAGGTGAAGGGTGGAAGGTATAGGGGAGATGTCAGGGGTGGGTTCTTCACCCAGAGAGTGGTGGGGGCATGGAATGTGCTGCCCGTGGGAGTGGTAGAGTCAGATTCATTGGCGACCTTTAAGCGGCATTTGGATAGGTACATGGATGGGTGCTTAATCTAGGATAGAAGTTCGGCACAACATCGTGGGCCGAAGGGCCTGTTCTGTGCTGTATTGTTCTATGTTCTATGTTCTATGTTCTATGTTCTATGTTCTAACCTTCCCATTGTTACTCTCTGCTCTTCCACATGAGTTCTCATGACTGCAGGAAGTAAATTGTTGAACTTCTCGCAAATAAGAATCTCTCTAAGGGTCATAGGTTTGCTCTGTTTTAATACCTTTCCCCACCTTTCAAAATTTGTTTGATCCTTTCAAACACAACGTGCGTTTAACCAGGCATGCTATTTTAGATTCCTGAAACACTGTCTGTCAGCATCTGGCACAAGCTCATATGCACTTCAAATGGCTTTCTTTACCTCCTCATACTCAGCAGATACCTCCTCTGATAGGGATGCAAATGCCTATCAGCTTTGTTTGAATCAACTAAATCCACATGTTCTCTGGCAACTGCATTTGTTTAGCCACTTTCTGAAATGATATTAAAAAGGCTCCCTCCATCATTCTCATCAAACTTAGATAATACCTGGATTTATTTAAACAGATCCCCATCAGACCTTTGGCGATATAGGGTTGCTCATCCTCACTATCCTCCTTATCCAGCCGACTGTCTGCCTTCATCTCCACCTTCTATGTCAACTTTCCTCTCTAATTACTAACTTTTGAAGTTGAAACTCTCTGCTTTTCTTCTCTCTTTTTCTCTCTTTCGTCTTCATTTCCTTTTCTTTTATTTCAACTTTTCATCATAATTCAAACATTTTCAATTCTTTCTCATGTTCAAGGTGCCTCATTTGAAATTGAATTCTAGCCATTTCCAAAGAGTCTGATCTCGTTTCCACCAAATGTAATTGCCGAGCTATAGCTGTGATTATCTCTCATTTTCGCACAGACAAACACAACCCCAACTCCAGCTTGTCTGCCAATTCCTACAGCTTCCCTTCATTACCTTTTGTAAAATCCCTAACTTTACTTCTTCCACACCCAGAGAACTCTTAGTGACTGAAATTGTCTTTATACTCAACACACTGTTTAAACCAACCGAATTCAACATCCGGAACCAAAGACACTAACAACTACCATACGGGACCTTTGAACCCAAGAGCCTCCCAGTGCATACTCTCCAGTGTCTGCATAAGCTTATTCTGGATTCTCAGGTTTCCTCCCACAATCAAAAAGTGTGCATGTCAGGTGAATTGGCCATGCTAAATTGTTTGTAGTTTTCAGGGATGTGTGGGTTAGGTGCCTTGGTCGGGGTAAATTTGTAATAACAGGGTTGAGGAATGGGTCTGGGTCGGTTACTCCTCGGAGGGTCGGTGTGGACTTGTTGGGTCGAATGGCCTGTTTGCGGACAGTAGGGATTGTAATTCTAAACACAATTTGGTATTATCGATTTAGAACCAGACAAGAGTCCCCAGTTTGTTATAGACCAACCAGACTGCCTCAAACTAGTTTAAGGAGGTAGCTTGGATGCCAAACGTTTTCTTATT